>NC_134719.1:18187500-19437500 GCF_049634645.1 Pelodiscus sinensis | reverse complement strand
TTCCAAAGTATCTAGATTTCATGTTAAAATAATTTACTGTTTGACTTGCAGATTTCACCACTTGACATGTGAAGATTATGTCAATAAAATTGCTGTTTAAAAGCAGTAATAGAATACTTTTCTACTAATAATTTTAAGCATCATAAAACAGTGTTTAATGCAGTCAGTTTCAGCTGCTGAGCTGTATCTTTAGCTTAGTGGGCATTGTATTTTTATCTGTAAAATTAATGTGCTAAAACTCTGGAGAGGAAGCTGTTTTTAAGCATTTAAAATAAAACCTTACCTTAATCAAGATGATTTGTTTAAATACACTTACAACTTAAATTCAGAAAAGCATTTGCTCAAGTACCAAATAATACATTTAGTAATTTTTTATTGTTTCCATTATGCCCAGATGATATGAACTCATTGTACTAGGCTCTGTATAAACATATAGGAACACATTGGTCCTGTCTAAAACATCTTAAAAACAGGTGTAACATCTAATTTATATTGCCAGTATTCTGATATTTTGCAGTATAACTTTGCATGGCTACCTAAAGTGCCTGTGAAGAATATAAAATTCATGAAGTACTTACTACAATAAACATTATAGAAGAACAGTAACTGTTACATGCATCAAAAGCAGGGAAATCCTGTGTTCTGAAGAGTCTCAGTATCCAGTCCCCACGATATCTAGCATATCATCAGACCTTGCACACTGCTGTTAGAAATTTCACAGATGCAAATTCCTTTAACTTTCAAGTAAAGTAGCAAGTACATATATTGCATCATTTTCTAATGCAGTCTAAACAGTGGTTTAAAACATCTTTACAAATAGCTGTTAAAAGGCTTTTAGTTGGTCCTTGTTTTAAATACTAGTTTCAAAAAAAGGATGAATGACATAGTCTGTTACAAGCAAAGAGTCTAGACATTTTTACCAAGGTTTGCACTGACTTCCACTAAGCTAGTAAACTGTCATTACTCTCCTTAGTTTATCTAATTGGATAATTTGATGATCTCCATTTTTTTACATCTGTTACTCTTGTTACATATACGTGCCAAATTCATTTGTCATAGAATTTAAACTGTTACAGATAGATAAGTACTATAGCCTAAGTTCCCACTAAGCTGCGTGGCTGCACTGCTTCCCATTATTCCCAGGGTGAGTGGGGAGCTGCTCCAGCCCTCTGCCAGTTAACTGAAACTGGTAGTGAGAGGGTTACCAGTTAACCAATTATCCTTTTACATCTCTACCTGGAACAGTGGGGTTCTGATCTATCAATAGATCTCCCAGATGCTACAGCAACACAAATAAAAAAATCGTAATAGCCTGGTTAATTTGTCTTTTTAATTTAGCCTTCCTAGCAAGAACAGTTGAAAATGATCTGAGATTAGTGGGAAAAGCTGACTTTGAAGGCATACAGACCATCTGATTTCTTCAGAACTAGTGGCAGAGAAAAGAGAGAGAGAGAGAGAGAGAGTTTTCTAATGTCAGTTAGATGACTTTTTTTATTTAGCTATATGTTTGTGTGTTAAGGCAATCTAATATGGTTTTGGAAGTTCAGCAGTTCTTGAAGTCACATAGACAGGCTGGAACCTTTCTCTCTAAACCAGGTCAGTTTTGATATCTGGCCATGGAAACTTGAATGTTGTTGTTTTCCTAAAAAATAAAATAAGGGTAAAATACTGCAGCAGTACTGTAGAATCATTTTATCACTGTATGTAAAGGAACATAAATACTATATCTTAATTATTAGCTATTTTGTTTTCTGGCATTGCAGTTAAATGACTTATTATAGTTATGCCACTTTTATTCAAATACAATCCTATATTGACAAGTGGGCATAATTACTAGATTTTTAAATTTTAATAGAAAGGCCATTACATTCATAGAAACTCATGGAAATAAATATTTAAATGGAATTGTAAATAATTATAGGACTTTGCAGAAGAGGGGAGCAAGCACCATTGAATCTGAGGATAAATACAATTTGGCCTTCCCTTACTATTCGAGCATAGAGTGCATCTATTAAAATAGACTATCCTGACATTTAAATAATTGCTTTTAATTTTTAAAAATTTATATAAAGGCACTCAGTATTTCAGCTCAACAAACATCTTTTTCCACCCATACAGATTTGTCATTCCTTCCAAGAAGGAAAACAATTTTTTGTTGGCTAAATATGGAAGGGGAGCTTTTTATAATACAGAAATCCAAAATAGCAGTTGCATGACTGCTCTGCCAACAAATTGGGGAGTGCAGTAATCCAAAAAAGAGATTTAAAAAAAAAGTAGATAACCTGTATTTCTTGCAAAATGCAGGACAATGTTGCACTTTAAAGACTAACAAGATGGTTTATTAGATGATGAGCTTTCGTGGGCCAGACCCACTTCCTCAGATCAAATAGTGGAAGAAAATAGTCACAACCATATATACCAAAGGATACAATTAAAAAAATGAACACATATGAAAAGGACAAATCACATTGCAGAACAGGAGGAGGATGCCGGGGGGGGGGAGGAAGGTAAGTGTCTGTGAATTGATATTAGAGGTGGGGAGAATGGGACGTCCCACCTCTAATATCAATTCACAGACACTTACCTTCCTCTCCCCCCCCCCCCCCCCCCCGGCATCCCCCTCCTGTTCTGCAATGTGATTTGTCCTTTTCATATGTGTTCATTTTTTTTAATTGTATCCTTTGGTATATATGGTTGTGACTATTTTCTTCCGCTATTTGATCTGAGGAAGTGGGTCTGGCCCACGAAAGCTCATCATCTAATAAACCATCTTGTTAGTCTTTAAAGTGTTACATTGTCCTGCATTTTGCTTCAGCTACCCCAGACTAACACGGCTACATTTCTATCACTGTATTTCTTTCAATTTCTTCTCCTTTCATACCACCCGATCAACAATAAAGCATGAAAATTTGATATGACATGGAATAATTGATATTAAGCCACTGGTGCAAACTTTCTCTGGTTGATAGCTATCAAAAGTTATTGTGCAACAGTGGTTTGACTTACATGCAAGTTTGAGGTTATGGTCCAGTTGCTTCCTGACTGTTGTGAACACTACAGATAAGTGTGCCTCCATAGTCTAAACAGAAATTAGAGATGGGCTTGCTGATGGAACAGTTTTCAACCCTTCAGATTCATTTTGAGGTAACCAGTGAGAGAGTACCACCTTGAGTTTAGGATAAAGAGGATTTAAGTGTCCGGTGCTCTCCATCTGCCTTAAAGTTGTGAAACAACTGTTCCCCTATACCAACTTCATTTACAGCTAAGCAATTATCTATCTGTTTTATCCTTTTTACATTTTCCATGAAACTCTTAAGAAAAAAGGGTGGCTGCCCAGTCAAATTCACTCAGCGTCTCTCTTTGTTGCAAGTTTAATATGGGATCTCTTGAATTCTGGAAATCTTGATCCAGATCTAATAAACCCCCTTCCACAGACACAGTACATTGAATTATGTGACAGGAATCAAATCTCAAATGTTTTCCTTCAGATTTGTTTTACTGAGTAGAATGTACAATTTCTGTTGATGTAACTGAATAGTGAAAATGAAAATGGCATTGTGAAAGGGATTTAGAGTTTCAGGTTTAAGTAGGTTTATTGGTGCAAGACTTGGTTGCTAGCAAATCAACTCACATCATCATACCTGTTTGCTATACGAAAGGTGTTTACTATGCTTCCAAGCTTTCTGTCAGTCCTAATTTTCACAGTGAAGCTTGTGGTGTGATAGGAGGCAGCTGAAAAAGCTTTAAATTATTTGTTGGAAAATTATCTGATATCTTTGAAAATATAGAAAATCCCCCCAAGATTTCTTACTAGATTCTTAAATCTAGTAAGGGACAGGCAGGAGGCAGTGCTTGGGGGGAGGTTTTAAGCCAGCTCCTGCAAAACCGCCTCTCTCCCCACTCCCCTTTGCTGCTGCCTCTGATCAATAATCCTAAATAAACAAATTTTAATATCCCTAGTAGATATTTTCATTGATAAATACTCTAAAAAACTATCCTTCTAGATTCTTACACTGTGCCATTCACTATGATGGCTGAGCACCTGAGATGAATTTGCATCTTTGTTTCCTCACTGAGTTTGCATTTGTGGTGTTTTAAATTGACCACTGGTGAATCAAGATACTTCACCACATGAATATGAAGTTGCGCAATCTTTTTTTTTCCTTTGTGAATACTTGTGTAGTCTTTTTTGTTTAATGTACTCAGTGGTTTATGTATTCAGGAGGTTCGCTTAAACTTAGCGATATTTCTGTATTTAGTGGGGTCTCATTTCTTCCTTTTGTTTTTATACCTTGGTGTGGATACATAACTTACATCAGACAAAGGGGATGACAGAAATGCAGGGGAGTCCGCTGGAGTCAAATGAGGTACCTGATCCTTTATATGTGTAATTAGTGATATTTATGTTTTGATGTGAGCTGCTTAATGAGCTAACCATTGGATAAAACATTTATGTGTAAGGAAAAGAATAACAATAGACTATATAAATACATGGGCTGTGTCTAGACTGCATCCCTTTTTCATAAAAGGGATGCAAATTAGACATATCGCAATTGCAAATGAAGCGGGGATTTAAATCTCCCCTGCTTCATTAGCATAAATATGGCTGCCGCTTTTTTCCGGCTCAGAGCTTTGTCGGAAAAAAGCGCCAGTCTAGACGCGGGTCTTTCGGAAAATAAAGCCTTTTCCGAAAGATCCCTTATCCCTCATTTTAAGAGGGATAAGGGATCTTTCAGAAAAGGCTTTATTTTCCGAAAGGCCCGCGTCTAGACTGGCGCTTTTTTGCAATTGCGATATGTCTAATTTGCATCCCTTTTACGGAAAAGGGATGCAGTCTAGACACAGCCATGGTGTATAACTCTTCTGTCCGTGCCTGGTGCCTTGCCAGGTATCTCACATGATCTTTTCGTAACTAGCATGTTTGCTTCCTGCCCTTTGTTTCATAAGTGTCCACTTGTCTGATCCTCATGCTTTTTTCCTGCCATACTCTACACACACACAAACCATTTCCCTGAGATAGTCCATAAAGTTTTTTCGCTGCACACCTCAGTACCAACTTCTGATGCCTATAGGAAATCATCAGATGATACTAGTTAGATAATGCTAGAGGGAGTTGCTGATGTTTGTTCATACTTTGAAAGGCTTTCAAAATGAGGTGGAACTCTCAAGCTATGCATATAGTGTACCTATGTGTATCCTATGTAATCCTGTTTTCTTGTTACTTTTACCCCTCATCCTCATTTCCCTCCGGGGAGAGAGGGGGGATGTCTAGGTGGGGGGAGGGGGTGTTTTGTTTTTTTAGTTCTTTGAGCAGGGACAGTATCTTTCTATGTTTGTATAGACCCTAGCACAGAATCCTTCCTGGATCCTGAGTAGGGCTTATATGTACTACTGCAGTTTTTTGATGTGTTATGCAGCCTCTGGATGTTCAAGCCATTGCAATACTTGAACAAAAAAAATCCTACTAGACAATGGTTAATCTGAAGTTGAACTTCAGTGAAAAAAGGGAGATGGTATTTTCTTTAAAAATTAATTCAAATTATTTAACAGTGCTAATTGACAATTATTTATGGCTCAGTATTTTGATAAAATCGGTTTTTGACTACACTAAGGCTATGGCTGTTTTGTAGCCTTTTCCCAGAAAAGCTTATGCAAATGAAGTGCAATGTGGAATATTGCCACACTTCATTTGCATAATTAATTAGCAGCTGCTGTTGCGCAAAAGCAGCTGCTAATTAATTATGCAAATGAAGCGTGGCAATATTCCACATTGCACTTCATTTGCATAAGCTTTTCCGGAAGAAGACTACAGTGTAGCCGTAGCCTAATTGTTTTGATGCTAATAGTCCACCAGAAGAATGAGTTGAAAGGTTTTAGTTGCAGTAAGCACATTTCAAGAAATGGGCTCAAAAAAGTTGTGTGTAAATGGCTTTGTAATGTTGAGTTTTCTAGACTTCGCTTTTTAAAGTATATACTAATATAGCACCAACTTTAGGGCCCTTGCATTATTTTTATTATAGCTCATGATACCAACTTGTTCTTTATTTAAACAGGGTATACTAGCTGCCATCATTGGTTCAGTATATTGTGTATATATCTAATCTGTTGGCCATTTGGGCCAAAGGAATGGTATGGTGGGTAAAGTACTATACAACTTTTTTCTTGGCTTTAGAAAATACGGGGGATATGACAAGGTTTTTGACACTGAATGAATAACAATTGGTGTACAGAAATAGCAAAAGTCATGGGAAAAGAAAGAGTGAACGTTAGAGATTCAGGATTGCCTTTTTATTTTTTAGTGAGAAATAAATACGTTCTTTCGAAACAGATAAATCCACTCTTGCTTCTTTAATGGAATTCAGGAAAGAACAAAGAATAGCCCAATATGTTCCATTTAAAAGTGTTTTGGTAAATGTTTACTTAGCTGTATGTTAGCTAGTATGTCAATGGAGTTTCTGTATTGTACAGTTATATTTCTCATGAGAAGAAGAACCTGCAGGTTTCTAGATCTTGAAATCTGAACCTAGCGTACTTACATACTTGCTTAAAGCTAAACTCCTACATAAGTGGTTGTTAGAGCAGGGCCTTGTATTGGAAAATGTTTTAAGTGGTGGTGGCTGCTTTCATTTTAATTTTAGGCTCATGCTGAAGATTCTGTAATGGATCATCACTTCCGTAAACCCGCAAACGATATTACATCCCAGCTGGAGATCAATTTTGGAGATCTTGGTCGCCCTGGACGTGGTGGCAGAGGTGGTAGAGGTGGCCGGGGACGTGGTGGAAGAGCCAGCCGTGGAAGTAGAACTGACAAGGTAAGTAATCTGTACTTACATGCTCTTGGTCTTTTAACAAAGTCTGTCTTCCAGCAAATTGGGTTAATAAATCACCAAAGCTGCTCCAGAAATCTTTGCCATTATTATAGAAGCCATTAAAAGTGAGAATAATTAACTGCTGCAACAGTTTACTAAGACGTGGTGCATTTTCCATCCTATCATTTTTTAAGTTAAGGTTAGATATTTTTTCTAAAAGAAATTTTCCAAGAATTATTTTTGAGCAGTTCTGTGGCCTGTGTTACCCAGGGGGCCAGACTAGATGGTCTCAGGAGTCCGTTCTGGCCGTGGAATCTGTGCTTCATGTGTATTCTTTTTATAGAGATGGGTCTTTATTAGTCCATTCCTTTTCCTCCTGCTGGAGTAGAGAGAGAGTCCATCCGCACTGTTGAGGTACTTACCTGTTAATTGTGCGATTTATTCCTTTCAGTTTCAAGTAAACTCATTATCTATTTTAAGTTGGATGCAACTTAGTAGTGTTTCATTATTAGGAAAGTTGACTCTAACATGTTAGTATCACTTTGAGGGATTCTTTGGGGTTTCATTACAGCTTATACCTGTGGTGGGCAAAAGGGCATCCTTGAGCTGGATTCAGCCCACCAAGTGGGTTGATCAGGCCTGCAGAGGCCCTGCTGCTCCCCCACCTCCAGACTAATTAGGGTCTGGGAGCGGGGGGAAGTGCACAAAGTTTCCTCCACCCTGCCAGGAGCACGTGGTCGAAGTGCCAGGTGCTCCTGGCAGGGCGGGAGGAGCTTCGCATGCTCCCCTGCCCCAGGCCCTCATTGGTCTGGAGGTGGGAGAGCACAGGAAGTCTTCCCACCACCAGGGGCATGGATGCTTAGTGGGAAGGAGTGGGGGGGGAAAAGGAGCTCCCCCAACCCCAGTCCAATCATGGTCTGTGGGTGGGCAATCCCAAAGTATCCTGGCCCCACCCCTTCCGGTGTGGCTCCTGGCAAAAAATTTATTGCCCTTCCCTGGCTTACACAGTGCCTAGAAATGCTATCTCATCTATAATTGTGTATAGCAGGGGTCGGCAACCTTTTCAAACCAGAGCCAAACTACATCATAATTCAGAACAAGTGGTCAACAACGGGTGGTATACGAATGCCTGTTCGCATGATTTAAAATACACAACTTTATATTATTGATAGTTGATGTGATGTTTAATAATAGCATAACATGAAACATTGTACTCAGACTTTATTTAATGGGACTTCTGCTGCTGCATCTCTTCTCACATTTTTTTGACGTTTACATCATAACTGGTCAAATTCAGCTTTTTGCATCCATTCAGGCTGTCTTCTGTCAATCTTATGGAAGGGGGCTCAGGATGTGGAGTTGCAGGAGTCAGGGTTAGGATGTGTGAGGGGCTCAGGGATGGGGGTTGAAGTGTGTGGGACATGCAGGAGGCAGGGCAGGACTCTGGGGGTGGGAAATAAAATATGTGGGGGGTCCTGGAGTCAGATTACTTTACCTGGCTGGAGCTGGGCTGCTACACCCGGGCAGCAGTGGCTAGACAAGGGGTTGAGCCAGGACGGCTGCAGCTGAATTGGAGCCTCCCCTATTATCTGTGCTACAGCAGGACGGGGGCTGGATTGGAGGGCCTGACCCAGGATAGGGGCTCCTGATTGGGGCGTTGTTGGCAAGGCTGCTGTGGGAGCAGCCAGGCGCAGCTGTCATGCGGCCTTCCTTGGCTACAGTTCCAGCCCTGGTGAAGAGCTGAAGCTGGGGCCACGGCTGTATGGTGGCTTGCCCAGCTGCTTCCAGGGTGAGGCCACTTAGTGGGTAGCTGCCCAGTGTGCTGAGGCTGGAGCTGGGACCATGGTGTGGATGCTCCTGAGGGCTGCACCACAGCCTCGGCCCCAGGATCAGTCATACTGTAGCCCGATTCCATCTCTGGCACACCGGGCAGTGACTTGCTATGTGGGTCCACTGGGCCACGTGACGACCGACAGAGCAGGAACTGAGTCTGTGGTGTAGCTGTCGCCCTAGGGACAGCTGCATTGCAGCCCAACTCCAGCTCCAGCACATGGGACAGAGGGGGTGGCCATACTGAGCCATAGGTTGCTGACCCCTGGTTAATATTATCCTTGACATAACTCTCAGTTTATGGCTACACTTCCTCCATTCATTTAGACATGTTCTCAATGATGGAAATTTTCCTCTGGAAAAGTATGCACAGTTAGCAGACTGGAAACCTGGTCTTAATACTCCTTAATTCCCGCTATATTTTCTTGTCCTTGATAGACTTCCGTCATTATTGCTTTTGTAGTTTCTGTGCTCCTGGTTTGTGCAGCACTTCTCCCTTTCCAGAAAGAGAGAGCACCTTAGGCGGGCTGTTCTGCATTACAACAGTACCAATGTAACCCTAAAGCAAATCATCCTAGTGTAGATACAGTATGAGCAAGTTTAGTTGGTCCCTTAAACCAGTGGTTCCCAGCCTTTTTTATACCACGGACCCATTCGCAAGCTTTTTGCAAATAATTAATATGTAAATACAATGTTGCCAGCTCGCCTTGCCCCAACCCAGCCCCTTGGTCCCCAGCACCTAACAACCTTTCACCCACCCTATAGCCCACCCCGCTTCTCCACTCCCCAGAGTGAGGCTGCCCCCTCTAGGGAGTGTGGCTGTTACTGCCATGCAGATGGGGAGCGGCCATTGGCAGTGCATGCTCTCCATCCTCCTTCATGTCCCCTCCCTTCCCAAGCATGTCTCATGCCTCCATGGGTAGAGATTGAGGGAGGGGAGGGAGATGCTTCCTGCTCTGCCACCTCTTGCCGCCGCCTCAGCCCCAGAACCACCACTGGGCAAAACCAGCCACAATGGCAGCCACCGCGGGCCAGCAGCTCGCGTCTCAGCACCAGTCCACGGACCAGCGGTTGGGAACTGCTAGAGATTTGCACCTTCTATATTTGTTAAATTCCATTGGGGCATTTTTAAAAAAAATACCTTTCTTGTACCACTCACAGAAGTCTAGTTTTCTTATCACTTCTGCATTAGCTCATTGGATATTTAGATTTAGTGTTGGGAAATGGTTCTACAAATGTAATTGAATTGGGTTTTTTTTTTCCTTAAAAGTACATCAAAAAATCCATTATTTCTTGTTCCAGCTTGGTACTCCAGTATAGCATCTAGTTTCTGTGACTGCTTTTGTGATGGCTTTCTTAAAGATTTTCATATTTTGCAGTTATTTTGTGTTGACTTTGTGTGTTTCCTTCCAGTTGGTTAAGGAGTTTGACGTGATTCACACACCCCATCAGGTTGGTGATTTACAATGATAGTGTTAATTTTATCTTTGAATTAGGTAGTATATAGTGGAGACAATTGGTTTCTGCATAGATTGGCTTTTACCACTTACCTTTTTAGTTTCAAGGGCCCACTGATGTCCATACTCCCACCAATGTATACGTATGGGCATGGAATAGAGGACGACTTTCTTGTTTCAGTCTTCTATTTGGATTTTGGTATTTTTGCCTTTTCTGTTTGAAAGTCCTTCTTGCTTGTAATTGCAAGTTGGAATTTTTGGATCATTGGGTTGAATAAACCAAATAAATAGTAACCTGTACGGTAGTGCTATAACTAAACCTCTTTGTTACTAGTGAATGAGTCTACCCCTCTCCTGTCACCCTTTTATTTTAAGCTCTCTAGCTTGTCAGTTGTTGCTCAGTTTTTCAATTCTTCTGTTTTAAAGTGGCAAAATATTTACATGTTCATCTATGAATAAAAGCTATACAGTCAACAACTCTGTTGTAATCCATCCCTTCATGCCATGACAAAACTAAGAATTTGTGTCAATATATGGCCACATCACAGGTTGTCACTTTGTTCATATTTAAATTTGTACTTCCAATAGAATGGGATCAGTCATATGTAGGGTACTTCAAACATAGAGCTATTTTATACCTTTTGAGAAATATGTGTTCCAGTATATGAGAGAGATTTTAAATATGGTGAGTTGTGAACATGTTTAAAAGATGCTGTAAATGGATAACTGAATAGTGGGTTAGCAGCAGTAAAATGTTACTGTGAGCAATCTGACAGTACTTAGAATAATTCTCAGTGTGATTCACTGTGGAAAAAAATCTTAGGAAATTTCAGTAATCTTATTTTAATTGTATTATATGCTGCTTTGAAAACCCATTGTTTGGCATTTTAGACACTTTTGAAGCTTCCAGCTTGCTAGACCCAAGTGTATCATGCAGAACAATAGCACAAATGAAAAACATGAAGACTAAAAAGTTTGTGGTTCTCTGGTTAATTTCTGTGGTTAATTTCTGTATGTTTTTCTTTTAGTCAAGTGCTTCTGCTCCTGATGTAGATGACCCAGAGGCTTTCCCAGCTCTGTCCTAAACTGGATGTCATAAGCCAACTCTGCCCCCTGGTTGGGCCCTCCTCTACGAGGCTTGCATGCTTAAGGATCCTAAACAACTAAGAAATTTTAAAAAGGAGACTGTCATTCATACCATTCACACCTAAAGACTGAATTTTATCTGTTTTCAAAATGAACTTCTCTCGCTACACAGAAGCAACAATATGGTAGTCAGTTTTGTATTTAGAAATGTAATGGTAGCAGGGATGTTTTCATAATTTTTTCAGAGATTATGCATTCTTCATGGATACTTTTTTGTATTGCTGCTTGAAAATATGCGTTTCCAAACTTGAAATATAGGTGTGAACAGTGTGTACCAGTTAAAGCTTTCACTTCATTTGTGTTTTTTAATTCGGGATTTTAGAGTTTCCCCAAACTACAAAATGGTTTTTAAATATTGCATACTATTTCTGTTTCCTTTAATACCTACTTAGCAGAGTTTTATCAGCCCATGGTCAGTTGGGATATGATAATTTAATCTGGCAAACTGTTAGTACCATGTGGAATATTGTTCTGGAATATTTTAGGTTTTTAATAGTTATTTTCAAAATTGGAAAAATAAGTCATTTTTCATCTATCTTTGGTCGTTTGTGTATGCAGAATCTTTATACAAAGTTGATATCAAATACTTGAAAAATAGTCAAAGCACATTGGTTTATAGTCAAATACCTACATATTAGTCCAGTAGCGATGGACAGATAATTGGTCTAAAAAGTTTTTTAAAAATTATATTGCACCTTTCACTCCCCCTTTTCACTATTATTCCCTTCTCCTTAAAAAAAACTAGATTCTTGGTAAAAGTTTATCCTTCTTAATATTACTACTTGAGAAAGTATCCTCTAGATCTGGGTAATTCTTTTTTGTTCTATAAGAGTGGGAGGTGGAAAGGGAGCATCATCTATTTCTAATAGTCTATTTAAATTCCATTTGGAATATGGAATGTTCGCACTGCAGTATGTTTATATAAATAGATTATCTGATGTATTTACACACTGTTCCCTTACCTGCAATCCTTGTTCGGAAGAGGAAAACAAAGGGCGTCATTAGGTCAGGAAATAGGAAAGATTGAGTCAAAGTCAGTTCTTTCGGGGGGGGGGGGCGAGACATCTGTGGTCTGAATGGATACAAACCAAAAAACACCTTTTGCTCTAAATTTTGTTTGAAATTTTTGCTTTATTTTTTCACTGTTTGGTCTCTGATTACTAACTCACAAATGAGTGCTTTTCACAGAGAGGGTGATTAAAAGAAGACCCACTATGTCCTGAAGAAATCCCTTCTAGGTTAATTTAAACCCTGTGAACAGGAACATTACCACTTTCCAAATATGAAAGGACTTGAGAGAATGACTAATAAAAATATTTCCTAAGGATTTTTCTCTGCAGCATTTGTTAGGAGACTGGAAAGAGGTTGTTCATTTTATTTAATGTTTTATTCTTAGAGCATCTTATAAAATATTTGTAATTTCTTAACCAGGTAGCTAGCAAACAAATGGTAATGCCCTATTTTTTAAAATGCTGTTTAGGACAGGCAAAAATATTGGATATCTTTGGATATAAAAATGTTGCTGTTTAGCTGCCTTGCTTTATCTAAACACTTTTCTACCTTTTCTACCCGTTCCCCCCCAAAAACAAAAACCCAAAACACATGTGCGCTAATTTTAAACAAATGTTAATGCCATTGGATTAGACTCTTTTAGTGTTCTTACTTGTCAGTTTAATATAGTAGGCTGTGTGAAGGAGTAGTTTTTCAAATGCTGGATGGTAAATTTTTTTTGTTCCTGGGTCAGATCTTCTGACACTAAACATGTTTTATACAGGTGCTTAGCATTGAGGTATTCCTGTTCCTGGCACCATGAGGGAATCCTTCATTAATTACTTTTGCTCCCTTGCAGTTGTACATTTCACACCATGGAATGTGTTGAAGATTATAATAGCATCTGTCAATTAGGAACATCCCTGCTAATACAGCTGTGCAAATACCTTGATGTCCAGAATCACCTTTATTGAAAAGTTTTTGCTGTAATGAATCCCTTCCACTTAAACTATATATGTGTGTTCTTCACCATGAATCTTAGCTCTTTATTCAGACTACTCCTGTGCCAGTCAAGCATTTTGAGCCTTGCTACTGACTTTGTCACAAAAGTTGTCTGCTTCTTTGCATATCAGAGTATAAAGCAATACCTTGAATAACATGTCAGATATAATACACCTTTTCAAGACAGCCTGTACATAAAGTTGGTCCATTTGCCGTTCTTCTGATAGATGTAAATTTGCCTTTTAGTTCATTTGTCAAAAACTAAAACTGTGAACTTCTCTCTAATAGTATTGGGTGTTGACTGACTTAAAGGTTTATTTTCATGCTCTTTTTTTTTTTTTTTTTTTTTTTAAATGTTGAAAACAGATATTATATTAGAATCCATTTAAGTTGAGACATCTCTTCTGGTTTCTGTCCCAAGTATTCTAAGTCTTACGGTAGTAATGCCCTGGCATATCCATTGTCAGCAATGGATTTTGCTCTGGGTAAATGTCTCCCTCCATTGATTGATTCCAGTATTTGCTGTTGATGAGCTTCTTTTTGGTAATGTCTTGTCCTCTTGCTCATCATGTTATCATGCTAAGACCAGAACTTGTTCAAAATTTAAAAAGATGGGTCAGAACAGAAGAGTTCACTCAGTGTTTGTGGAAGGAAATGAACAGATTCTCACACAATACAAATTGGCTTATGATTATACAAATTCATAGGCTTGAGCATGAAAGTTCATCTTATAAACTGAATACCATTGATCCTGGTAGAAAATATTAAAGATTGATAGTTAAATGCAAGTGTTGGCCTCATGGAAAAGGGCATAAACTATTTTAAAGAAAATTAAACAAGGATAAAAAGCCTGTGTGGATATGGTGTTTGCACCTGTTACTTTCAAAGAGAGGAGATTACTGTCATTTGACCTTTTGCTCATTGACATTTGATTCGTATACTCATATCCATTAGTAAGTGCAGTATCTATGCTTAGGGCTGAAACTTTTAAGCATATAGTGTCAATCTCATTAACTTAGTATCCCTCCCATCTCTACATTTACTTGAAAAATTGCTAGTTGTAAAGTTAAAAGCTGCCGCTTTTGTGTGATGTGGTAACACACAATGCAAGTCTGCATAATGCTCTACAACAGCACTAATAGATTAACAAATTCCTACTGAAGTCTTACGAACCTGGTACATTGCTCCATAAGCCAAGACAGCTGTGTTGGCTTCTTCAATAAAAACGGCAAAGTAACGTTGCTTGTGAAATACAGAGAAGTTGAGGAAAGAAATATTATATTCTCACTTGAGCATTTCTGCAGACTATGGAGTTTATGTACTTTATCTCTGGGTCTGAATGTGGAGTTTATGATTGATGCCAATCAATTTTTCAAGCTTGAATTGAGACTTTTTAAGCAAGTTTCACATTGAAACTGACTACTGGGTCAACAGACTTCATAGATCTAAAATTCTATAATATCAAAGAATATATTAGCTGATTAATTACAATTATTGATGCTGAACTTCTAGAATCAGCTAGCTGTCCGTAAATTATGTGCAGCAGTATGTAAAGCCTAGGTGCAGGAAGAATGGAAGTCCAAACACAGTTTATTCAAGTGATTTATGATAGAGGCATCTAATTTGGTTATGGGAAGATGCCATAAGATACTTAAAAGGTGCTAATTTTAATTTGATAAAACCCTACCAGAATTTCTAACGAAGTTATGTGCAGTTAGATGAAATATGTGGCTCTTGAAAAAGGGAGATTTCTTAGCTGGCATAGCCAAATAGGTTGTAATGTATGACTATCGAATCTAATGAGAAACCATTGGACCTATACAACTGATGATGATGATGATGTTTGCATGTGCTTCAGGCTCTGTGTTGCTGGCAGTCATAGTAGAGCAATAAGCTTCTGGGACCTGAAAATTAGGCAGAATAGAAAGCCAGTAGTATTTTCTTAGGGAGAAAAAATGTTGGCAGTGTTTTGCTGAGCACTTTCATTAGGAAGTGGCCCTGTATAAATCTGATAAAATTCATATATATTATTGGCTGCCTGAAGCCCATGTGGCATGACAGTTCAGTCTTTGTTCACAAGTGAATTTTCAGTTCCACTGGAAACATTGCTCTTTGTCCCTTTAGAACAAATTTTTCTCATGACTTAAAGCTAGCTTCACTTTGTCTTCAGCAAGCTTTCACGTTTACATACAGTAAGAGTACAAGAGCAGTGATTTCTGTTCTTGTCATTGGTGAAGCCTAGTAAGCACTGCTCTGATAAACAACTGACCATCTACTTGGACTCCCTGGGACTGATACTAGAGCTCCTCAAGGGTAAGGTGCATTGGCAGTCAGAAGAGGCTTGCAGAATACCACACGCTAGGGATGTTAATGACTAGTTGCTCTCCCCTCCCCCCGGCTGCCTCCATCAGAAAGAGGCAGCAAGGGATGGGGGAAATGAGAATGCTTCAAAGCGCCTTCTCGGGCCCAGGCTGCACACAGAGTTTCAAAGCAGCAGTGCGGCATGGAGCCTAAGGTCAGCTGGGGACTTTCCCGCTGACCACCGGGTTCCATGCAGTGCTGCCGCTTTGAAATGCCGTGGGGAGCACAGGGTCAGCGGGGGACTGTTTGGCCCTGTGCTCCTGGCAGCACTTTCACCTTTGAAGTGTAGCAACAGCCCTGGCAGAGGCTCCCATCGACTATTTGATTAGCCAATTAATCTAAATTTAACATCCCTACCACACACCTGTGCTGCTAAGGCTACAAAAAGCTTGGACTTGCTGTAGCCTGACAGCACTTTCGTGTGAGAAATCCGTGCACTCTATCCAAATTTCCGTTTAGTACTGGCAGGAGAGTCAGTGGAAGCTGTGGGTGCTTAGTGTCTATGATACGCATTTCAGGCACCCATATATGAAAATTTTGACCTCCGGTTGAGACTTACATTTCAAACACCTAGGTTAACACACAACAACTTCCTTTCATGGATCAAATCCTGTTTTCTGGCTGCTGTGCCTTTGAGCTGAAAAACAACTTTAATGTGCTGTGTCTTCATATACTTGTCTTTAAACTATTTAGCAGTGACAAATACTAAATATTTTTTCCAGCTCTGCTGCAAATAGTGCTGGGTGTACCTGTTCGTATGTAAACAGTTTAGTATTAAATTAAGCCATTCTTTATTAGATAGAATGATAGAAAATCACTGCTTTGTCAGAACTTGTCTATGCACTAAATTCAGTAAACATATTTGAATTGAGATTGGCCCTCTTTTTTAGTGCCAAGTGTGGGTGGCTTTATTCTTGCCAATGTTAGCAGTTTCACTTTTCATAAATGCTGGATTTTTGCCGGTTTTAATGGTGGGGAGTATGCTGTTGACATGGAATTGGTCACAGTATATTGCAGTTGAATTTAATTCAGAGAGTTCACATTTCCTTGTAACTTACTCTTTATACAGAACACTGAATAAAAATAAAGACTTCACTGTTCTCTCTCTAATCACAAGGAGAGATTCTCCCAGTTTTTAAAGTCAAATTCAAAATGAAAACAGAAATGAGAAGGTAAAATTGGCACCACCTTCTACAAAATGGAGCACTGAAACTTACATTGCTGCATAGAAAATTAACTTTAGCCGTAGATGGTTCAGGCAAGTGAAGAGAAGAGACTCAATTGTCCATTGCTGGTGGTAGTAGTAAAAACATGATTTTTTTTAAATTTAAATAAAAAATTCTCCTTGAAGGTTCTTCCACGTAGTATCATCACATGTTGCCATCGTTTTGTTTTCTGTGTGTGTGTATTAAAATGGGCTCCTGCTCCTTTACTTGGTTTCATAGGTGATGATACAAATATGCCCCAGAGTTCAAACAACTTTATACTATACTCTACCAACTATGCATCAGTAGCAGCACAAAGGTGAGAATGGTACTCTTTCTCATTACAAGTATTTGAAAATTCATGAGCAAGCAAATTCTTTGGGAACAAAATGACTAGTTTATTGCTACTTTCATTTTCAGTTGCTTTATCTCCATCCTTAGCAATGTTTTGGCCATGCTAACTACAACAGTAAAATTAATAATGAAAGTGCTCCTAGAGATCCTAAAAAACACTTGCCAATCGACTCCCAGGATCAAATGGTTTGGAAGTGGGGTGGGGAGAGGAACTGTTCCTCCCACTGATATTTGTGGGGATTAGAGAGTATATTCTGATCAATACTAATTGGTTTTGTGCATAACTACCTTGAATGTGAGTGGGAGTATATACCCCAATACAAATGGTGGGCCAGTAGTAACTAAGTGGATACAGTGAAATAGTTGGGAAAAATTGTATACTGTGGATAATTTATACATGTTTCATGACTGAAGTGTTTCGATAACAAGGGTAAGTAGCAACACTGTCTTGATACTAATAGCCCTTGCAACAACTGTGAAGTGTAGAAATAATCCAATTCTACCATGCAGAAACTGGCTAAGGGACTTAGCCAAGGTGACATGAGTTTGGGATAGAACTCATCTCCTACCTCCCAACACTTGACTTTAAGTTAGTCTTAACAGATTTAAACTCTGTGAAGCCCTTGTCACAGAAAATTAATGTCAAGTTGCATAATTCCTTTGCTAAGGCTTGTGATTGCAAATGAGCCTGAGTGCATTGAGATTTTTGTATTGGAGTGATGATGGAACTATGACACAGTTTTGTGAAGATTTCCCCAGCAATAAAGCAAATCACTTTTATTTTCACATTAAAAAGCAGACTGGAATAATTTTTTAAAACTGGCCTGCCCCCATTTTTTATTGTAGAACAACATACAAATGCATAGGAAAGGCTTGTTTGTATTTAGTTTAACAACTCCACACTATTCCAATGTGCCTTTTTGTAGTAGTTATTTTACTGAAAAGGCTCTGGAGCGTCTAACTTTTATAATCCATTTTCCTGTTCTCAGACTTCCTTCTAGCTCTGAAATTGCTTCTTCAAATGACATACAATCCTACCTGTTAAAGGGCAGAAGACTTCAGATATCCTGAATATCCACTTACACACAAATTAGGTGTAGAAGGGAGACGAGGACAAGATTACTTATTTTTGCTTCAATGGCAATTGACTGATGCTCAAAATAGGCTTTAGAGTTGCTAGATAAGCTTTGTAATATATTGGATTCAGTTGTCATTCGTAGATCAGGTATTAAAATCTTAGCTCAAGTGTCTATGGGTAGAAAAGATTACAAGTAACTTAAAGAGGCTTTCAATATTGGGGGGTGGGAAACTAAATCACGCATTCTAATTTTAGAAATTCAGTGACTTATTTCTCTATTGCAGAATAGAGAAAATAGCTACTACTTGTAATGCTTGAGAAGAGATTGGTTATTTGTGAGTAGGCTTACATATTTTAGAGATGGAAAATACCTCATGGAATCATTCAGGCCACCCACTGGAAAGGTAGGTGATAGGATAAAACAAACTGATGTAAAAAATTAAATCGAATGTATCTAAACATCTGGGCGTCATGCTTGAAATACCTAAAATTTAAAAAATCTCGCTTAAAAAGTCACACGATACAGTACATAATCAGCATTGTCCCAGTACAGTTTAGCTATTAATGAACAAGCATTTGGGTACATCACTCGTGGGAAGTTTTGGAAAAGCAGGTATGTTAATGAGTAGACATAGCCCCTCAATTTGTTAGGATTTGGGGTAGGCTGTTGAAAAATAGTCAAAGTATTTGGGCTACTTCCCTGTCTGCATCCCTCATTGATGGTCCTCATTTTTCTTGGTACTGTTGTCCCATGCATTCTGCTAGCCAGAGGGCCAAGGAGGAACAACTGTTGAGGTAGTCAGCTTGGTCACATTATACCTTCCCTACACAAGGGAATTACTGATTTAATTAAATAGGGTTAACTCCCTTGCAGACACACATTTATTTCAGAGTTCAGACCTAGAACCCTGTAGGAACCATTTTAGAGGTGATCACAATTTGGCTTTTTAAAATTCTAAGACCAAAAAGAACCATTTAAAATGTTTTAGAATAAATATATATATAAAATCTGGATAGAACATCATTTTATTGTTTTGATGCTTAACTACAGGAGAATGTGATTGTATTTTATAGAAAATCCACAGGAATGTCATGATAGTCGTAGACAAAGGGTTTTCTCCCAGATCTATAAGAGTTACTTGAGTTTAAGTCCTCTGCTTCTGAGTACAAGACCCTATGTTGCTCTGTGAAAAAAGCTATGGCCAAATGCAGCAGTCTTGTGCAATAATGGTACTTTTCTCCTACATGGAGAGTGTGTTCTCATTGTTTTGAGAGTATAGATATTAGGGTTGCCAGATGATTTGAACAAAAATACCAGACACACTTGACATTACATCGCAATCTACATTACATCTTATTTAGAAAATACCGGACATTTATATTTCCTCATTTATATTTTCTCAATTTGTTTCCTGAACAGAGAGCTCAAATACTGAACTGTCTGGTTCAAAACCGGACACCTGGCAACCCTAATAGATATGTGTTTATATTCATTGAGGATCATTACATCAAGAAGTTAGAAAATAGCATTTCAACAGAGGCAGTTTGGGATATTATTGAAATGGTGCATTGCTACTAGCTAATAGTTGAATACATTTACTGGAGTTTTATCTGCCTTGAAAGAAACTGTCATATATGGTAAGTAAAGAAGGAAGGAACCCAATCCAGGTAAGTTCAAAATCTGATTTTTTCACATCGGTTTGAAATGCTTACATTTTAAAAACCAAATGCCTCGTGTTAAATGTGTGATTGCAGCCTAGCCCCTCAGATCGATCGTATAGTAGCTAATAAATCAATCTTTTCCATTGGGTACTATGTGAACAAAACAATTTAGTTGTCAAATTCCAAGACGTTAAGTCAATAAAATCATAGAATGTATAGAAAATATTTAAATACTTGAAAACTGTATCTAGACTATTTTAATAAAAAGTCAAAAGATTTTGCTCTTGCAGATTCTTGTTGCCTGCTGCTTCATTCCTGGCAACTATTCTTGTCTGTTTTCCTGCCGATGTTTCTCCCAAAAAGGCAGGCTCATTTTTGCTTAGTGATCTGTATAACCTACTGCAAAAATGTACTAGGGTGTTCTCTCTGGCTATTACAGATGTGTACATGAATATAATGGGCAAGAGCACCACTGTAGTTGCATTCTGCTTGACTGGGGCAGAAGAAAAAATCAGCTAAATGTTCTCAAATCCACATGCATAATTAGTGACCTGTGTCTCTGCCACATATCAGAGTATGGTCTAAAGCTGGAGTTTGAATGTGGCATTTTAATGTCCCTTAAAAAAATTAAATGTAGCCTCAATTTTAGTTTTTTTTTTTTTTTTTCTTCCTCTTGGGCTCAAAATGGTGACTGAGTCTCAGTCTGGTCTCTGCTAGTGTCAGGCACTCTTCTGGCCCTTTGGCCAAGGAAGCTATTCAGGGAAAAAGTTAAATTTCAGGTGGCAGCAGCCAAGTTGAGATGCCAGTCATTTTGTGCATGGCGCAGCAGGACAGGGATTCTTCTGCAAATATGTCACCAGGCTCTTGACACCTGAGTATTTTGCTCATGGTGACGTGCTGCTGCCATTGAACCTGAGCAACACCCATATAGTGAGTTCTTGTCCAGTTGATGTGACTAGTCTGCCTATATTCTAAATAAAGGGCTCCTCCTGCACTGGGAGCTTTAATAGTCTCATTTTTCAAAATGAGGGGCTCTGCAGAAGACAACGCCCAGCCCAGTCCTGTCTACATCAGTTAGGGTGGAATAGGTTCTGAAGCTAAAATAGGGAAAGAACAAGTTAAAACTTAGATGTCTTCAAGTTGCCAGGGCCTGATGAAATGCATCCTAGTATACTCAAGGAGCTGATTGAGGCAGTATCTGAGCCGTTATAGTCATGGAACACGGGAGAGAGTCCAAAAGACGGGAAAGGGCAAATACTGTGTCCATTTACAAAAGGAAAATAAGGACGCCCCAGGGAATTGCAGTTCAGTCAGCTTATCTTCTGTACCAAGAAAAGATCATGGAAGAAATAATCCATTTGCAAATATCTAGAAAAGGTGTTAAGTAACAGTCTGCATAAATTTGTAAAGAACAAATGTCAAAGCAACCTGATAGCTGTCTTTGACAGGGTATCAAGCCTTGTGGATGGGACAGGGAGTGTTAAGTGGTAGATGTGGTATGTCTAGACTTTAGTAAGGCTTTTGATACAGTCTTGCATGACCTTAATAAACTAGGGAAATACAACTTAGATGGAGCTTCTATAAGATGGGTGCATAACTGGTTTGATAACCATTCCCACGGAGTAGTTATCAATGGTTAAGTCATGCTAGAAGGGCATAATAAGTAAGGTTCCCCAGAGATAAGTTGTCAAGTTCTGTTCAATATTTTCATCAATGATTTGATAACGACAGAGTATATTAATAAAGTTTGGACGATACCAAACTGGGAAGGGTTGGAAGTGCTTTGAAGAACACAATTCTACTCAAAATGATCTGGACAAACTGGAGAAATAGTCTGAGGTATATAGGATGAATTTAAATAAAAAATACCAAGTACTCCAATTAGGAAGGAACAAATCAGTTCTCCCCACACAAAATGGTGAAATGGCTGCCTAGGACGGAGTACTGTGGAAAGGGATCTGAGTCACAGTGGACCACAAGCTTAATATGAGTCAGTGAGACAACTGCAAAAATAAAGCAAACCTCATTTTGAGATGTATTAATCGGAGTGTCCTAAGCAAGACATAAGTAATTCTGTTGTGCTCTGCTCTGATTAAGCATCTACAGGAGTATTATGTACAATTCTGGGCTCACTGATAGACGTAACCTCCATGAATCTATTTAGTGCTTTTTGCAACCCTGTTAAAGTCCTAGCCTTCACAACATCCTCTGGCAAGAAGTTCCACAGGTTGACAGTGAGCTGTGTGAAGAAAAACTTCCTTTTGTTTGTTTTAAACCTGCTGCCTATTAATTTCATTTGGTGACCCCTAGTTCTTATACTGTGGGAAAAATAAATAACTTTTCCTTATTCACTTTTTTCCACACCAATCCTGATTTTATAGACCTCTATGATATCTCTTCTCCCCCCCCCCCCCCGTCTCCTCTTCTAAAATGAAAAGTCCAAGTCTTTTTAATCTTTTAATATTAAATATGGGACTCGTTCCAAACCCCTAATAATTTTTCATTCAATCTTACCCCCCAATCATTGCCCTTTTCTGAATCTTTTCCAATACCAATATATCTTTTTTGAGATGAGGGGACTACATCTGTACGCAATTGTCACATTATTGGATTTTAAAGTGAGCAGTCACTGTTGCACCCACGGGTGGTGTTTGCCCCAAATTCTACAAAGGGGTCCATGTGAGGTGTCAAATGAAAGCTTTATGCTCCGGTGATTCTATGTATGATACTCATGTACTTGTATGAGAGGTTATGAATGTGGGCTCTGTTCTTGTATTGTAAATGTTCTCTGGGAGGGAGCAATGGGCCTGGACTGCCTTTTGTGAGGAAGGATTGTTCAGTGAATAGCTGTGCTAATTAGCACTGTTCCATGGACAATGGGGGGAGTTATAATTGGAGATCAAAGCCAATCAGCACTCAAGTAGCAAGAAGCTATAAAATAGGAAGATGAGATCGTGAATGATCCTGATGAGATGATAGAGCTCCCCCTATCTTCCCCTGCCCTGTCCTCCCTCCTCTCCCTCCCCCCCCCCCCCAAATCCAACAACTTGCTCTGTCACGTTCTGGGATGCAATCCAGGTCAGTGAGGCATTGGCTCCTCCTACCCTGTAGTGTGGGTGCCTCATGATGCCTTGCTACTGTCACTCCCAACCTTGGAGGTCAATGAATATCTGAGCATGATTGCAGCTGGTCCAGCAGTTCTGACTTCAGCAACCTGCCAATAACATTCCAGTCATTCTCTGGCTTCCACCAGCCTTAGTTACTACCCCCCCCCCCCCACACACACACACAAACAAACACACCATCCTGCCAGTCCTGGATTTTCCGCAAAACATGTTCTACAATGACCAGCCCTCTCCTGTGCTATTCAGATACTGCAGTCTGTTGCGCTCTGTAAAGAGTCAGTACTCAAAAGTTAAACTGGAAGCCACCAGGTAGTTCAGTTTACATGCAGCACCAGATTGGTTTAGATTAAAAATAAAACAAGCTTATTCACAAAAGATATGATTTTAAATGAATTCAAGTATGTAATAAAGTTAGACACAGAAGCAAAAAAATGAAACCCTGTGTCTAAAACTTAATCTAGCAAATTGTGGTTGAAGGCTGTGTGTTAAGGTAGCCTTTTTCACCTCCAGGATTGAATGAAGTTTTATTGGTTAAGCTCTCTCTGAGAGGACCAAAAGTACTGGTGCCTTTGTTGTCTTAGGTGGAACATATAGCTTGGGCATATCTGCCCCATTCTCCTACAGTCTGATGAACCTTTTGAAGTGGATTCTTCCAAGAAAAGTTTATCCAATCGGTGAAGGTGAGATGGAGTCTGGTGGCAAAAGAGGCTCTCTGCTTTCTTTCCCTACTTGTTTTTGATAAAATCCAAATTATTTCCTGCCCCTTCCTTCCCCTTCTATCTTGAGGACCCTATTTACATCTGATACATAAACCATGGTAAACTCACTCTTCTTTACTTAAGACAGGCTTGTTTAACAACTTTTGCCTAGGGCCTAGGCGGAGCTGGCCGGTTTTGAACATGTGCTAATATTAGTCAGAGGGAATTCACAACTTTACATATAATATAGCTACATATTTCACCATATTTGACCAGTGAGTTATTAATTTTCAAGTGACACCTCATATGTTATTATTTTGTACACAGATTACTCCAGTGATATGTAGAGTAGGAATATAGGGACCCTTGGTCATGCTTTCCCTCCTCTAAAATAGTCTGAGCCCTCAAGGGCAGAAGAGGTACCGGCTATTGGATCTGCCCTTTGAAGTTATTTGCTTTCAAAGGGTTCTATTTAGCCACTCCCCATGTTTTGCAAGAGAACAAGGCAGTGATTCTTAGATTTATTTGATCACTTCCCCCCCCCTCCCATTGCTTTTTCTGTAGACATTCTCCCACACCCATATACTGATTTTAAAAAAATGCAATTCTCATTCAATATTAAAAACAGTAAGGCACTGATTCAAACCATTCCATTTAAGAATAGAGTAATCATCCCATGACACCCATACTTCAGGGCTGTGTCTAGACTAGCCAGTTTTTCTGGAAAATCAGCCGCTTTTCCAGAAAAACTTGCCAGCTGTCTACACTGGCCGCTTGAATTTCCGCAAAAGCACCAACTTCCTACTGTAAGAAATCAGTGCTTCTTGCAGAAATACTATTCTGCTCCCGTTGAGGCAAAAGTCCCTTTTGCGCAAAGCTTTTGCACAAAAGGGCCAGTGTAGACAGCTGAGATTTGTTTTCCGCAAAAAAGCCCCGATCGCAAAAATGGTGATCGGGGCTTTTTTGCGGAAAAGTGCATCTAGATTGGCACGGATGCTTTTCCGCAAAAATTGCTTTTGTGGAAAAGCGTCCGTGCCAATCTAGACGCTCTGTTCCGAAAATGCTTTTAACGGAAAACTTTTCCATTAAAAGCATATCCGGAAAATCATGCCAATCTAGACACAGCCCTATTCTAAGGCAGTGCTGCCACCAGCAGCAGCGCAGAAAAGTATCATACTGAACAGCTGACAGAGTGTAAGATAGATGCCCTGTCTCCCTCAAATCTCAAGAGTTATTCATTTCTGTGGTAAAATGTGCACAGTAATGTTTTTTACTAAAGCTACTCGTGTCCCCTCCTGCCTGCCAAATACATTCAGTGCCAACACCACCCCTAGTCTGAGAATCTCTGGTCTAGATTAAAATAAAGCTCTTGGCAGTTAATATACAAGTATGCTCCACTGTAAGAACTCTAACTTCTTATTAGTAGGAACATAGCCCCTACTTCAAGAGTAAGTTCTCATAAGATCCACACAAGAAAGAGATGCAAACATACTGTCTCACAAAGACAGACACAAAACACAATTCTAACTCTTCTAATGGTGTTTGGAATTACACTTAAATTGAGAGCTGGTAACATCAAACAAATAATAATGTTGTGGTTTGTGTATGTGACTAAAGTGCACAGAACCTGGCTCAAAAACAAAAGCGCAGATCTTCAAGCTTGACAGTTTACTCTGTGAAACAACTGCCGTCAATTTTAACTGCATCCAAGGTAAGTTTTCCTCCATAAGAAAACACTGGCATCAGAAGAGAAGTTGTTGGGAAAATGGAGAAGGATTTACATTCAAATTCATTGCCTTCTTCATTCGTGTCCATAATGGGAGACAGTATGTTTGAAGGCAAATAGTTCACAGTCATGTCCGTCAGTGGATTGGCAAGGTACTCAGAAATTTGTTCTGTTTCCTCCACTATTACTTTTTTGTACAAGTAAGGCAAGTGACACTTATAATTGTCTCCATCCTCTGGTGTGCTGGCAACTAAAGGTTTGTACTCAGAGTTCTGTTCACCAGACTCGGGTTTCTCAAAGCTGTTTCCTATTGTTGGCCAGTGGTGATCTTCACTGCTTTTAATATTGAAGATGGATATGTCCTTGAAAGCTGCTGGTTCACTTTTTATGAAGACTTCTTCTACTTCTATAGTTTCAGGCTCTTCAAAACTGCTCAAGTAGCTTACGAACTGATTGGAATGCAAGTTCAGCTCATCCTAATAGATGAGGGAAAATATTCATTATTCAAGCAGTATCTTCTACCATGTCAAATACAAATGACTTTCACGCCACATCCTTTTTAATACTGCTACTCTTAAAAGCAAGTTTCTAGACCGTCCTTATATCCGGAAGATATACGATGATCTTAATAGGCCATAAGATTCACTAAGTAGTTTGCTATCATCCCACTGACCATAAATTCAACTTTTTTTTTTTTTTTTGGTTCTGACAGTTTAGACATGTATGGCCAAAATCATTTTTAAGGTGAAGATGACAAGCTTAGTATAAAATAATTTTAAAAGGTGACTTACCGCTACGGAGGAGTACTTTTTAGCCCATGTAGAGTTAGCTGGATCTGGAATGGCTTTTCTGTACCACTTGGGTACAAGGACAGCAAGGAGGAAGCTTAATTTACAAACAAATTAGCATTAAAATCAGAATTGCTAATAAAATGGCTTCAAACTATAGTGCGTACCTCCTCATAATTAAATCTGGCATTAAACTGGGATGCCCAACAATGCAGATTAAACTAAATACAAGTTCAGCCTCTGTGGTCCAGTTTAGAGGAGTCCCAGCAGCCCTGAGCCCCAGTGGCCCCACAGCCCTAGCATACAAAGGGAGCCAGATCAGCTGGCAGCAGAGCTGGGTGGGAATCCCAGTGCGGTCTGTTGATGGACCCTGGGAGAGCCTGGAGGTGACCTCTCCTGGTATGGAAAAATCCCTCCGACCAGTCTCGAGGGTACCAGATCAGGAATGTCCCACCTGTAGAATTTAGCGGAGTGTAGACTGCTTTAGTTGGGACCAGTAGAAATTCTAGCCTGGCAGTATTTGGTAGCTTGCAAATTACTTCATTGGACCCTGTACTAAAGCAATTTAGTTTAATATCTGGATAAAACTGCTGTGACGTTGACTGGTAGTTTCTCATAATGCTTCCTTTTGCTAACATCTATGGCTGCACCTTCAGGTGAGGGCACCTGACAGCCTACCTTCAGATGGTTTGCAGACTCGGGCTTGAGATTACATATAATATAATTAATTAATATATATATTGCTGCTCCTGGATTCTCCGGTTGGCAACAGTGATAGGAAGTCTTATTTAGCTCGCCAAGATGTGCACTTTCCCCTCTCTGACATGGACCACAAGTATTCACATCTATCTGCTTCAAAAGAGGACTACGGCAGAATGCTCTTCCTTGAGTTAGCCTGGAAGAAGCTAGTCTGAAATACAGCTGCTTGACTTGTCAGGAAGAAAGACAAGCAGGAGCACTCCTCCACCTATGTTCTACCCCAACTGCCAGTGACTTTCTAAACCCATCTATGATTACATTTAACCCAACGGAAGATACCTCTGCCTAGGCTTTCCATTAGCTGGACTCTCAATCTAAACCATGCCCAGTGTACATGAATACTGAATGACATACACTTCTACAAGCCAATACACAGTCTCTTTCTAGCCCTGCTCCCCTTCTGGTTTTAAAAAAAAAGGTCCTCAAGCATGTTTTTCTTAGCCCCAGTGACTGGAGCACCTGACACAGCTTAATTTTCACCTTATTACAATAGCTTGCAGAGGTTCCGATCAGGGAGTGAGGGCCCCCGGTGCCAGGCTCTGCAGGTGGGTGTGCGTGTGCGCCCATACAAAGAAAAGACTATTTTTGCCCCCAAAAGTTTAGAATCTAAACTTCTGGCTAGTTCTTCCAAGGATGGCAACTCAACTCTACATTCTGGGCTGCTGTTTTTATAGCCTATCCAAATTCTTCATAGCTGCAAATGCTACTCTCGCTCCAGTGGCCAAGAGGGCAATGACTGTTTGAGACACTGATTCTACATCATAATTTACCATTACCGTGGCCAAAGCACAGCAAGTAGCTCCTACCTGTATTGTCTCACCTCTGTGATGCTGCTCCATTAGCTCTGTGGGAACTGCCATACTGCGTCAGACCAGAGGTCTGTCTAGCCTAGTGTCCTGAGTCTGACAGCAGCCACACCAGATGTTTCAACAGAGAATCATGCAGTAAGCAATAATGGAATAGTCTGTCCTTAGGAAGTTTCTTCCTAACTCTGATACTAACAGGTCAGCTAATGCTCCGAAGCATGAGGATTACATCCCTTCCACAGCTCTTTTCTTAAAAAATCTTTACTAAGGTAATGCTGAATATTTTTGTTAACCATGTAGACTGAAACTTGCTAAGCTGGAGGCTCAGATAATGACTCTTCTGATGGAGCTCCCAAATGTATCTGCTGTTAGCATTTTGTGATGGTCTCTGAGTCAACAGCCTAGTACATAATCTACTTTTACCCTTTTAAATATGTCAAAGTCCCCTCATGATATTAAATCTGGAAAGTAGCTAATATACCTTGTGGTATCAAAACTGTGTTCTGTAATAGCTGATAATTAGAAAGCACTTCTGCTCTATGTACTATATTTTGTTCTGGTTTTTAGAAATCCATTTCCGTTGAATGTGTTCCTTATGAAGATAAATCCTTGCTCTTAAGAGTTTTCAGTCTAAAGGGCCTGATTTTGTTTTCAGAGAAGTTAGCAGGAGTCATTTCAATGAAAGACAGAGTAGGCACTAAGAGTTAAACTTAAAAATATTTTATATAAATATACAGGGAGTGTGTGCTTATTTTTGATTAGTGTACTTCTGAACTTGCATCTATAATGTTCAAAACCTCACGCTGTGCTCTATTTTTATTTAATATCATTTATATACTTTGTTTGGCATCTTATACATTTAGGTAAAATTTCAAAGACATTTATAACAAGTTACAAAAATATATTATACATGCTAAAGAAAAATCTACTTTATTTTTGGAGTTCAGATATGATAAAAATAATTCACTTACTCTTTTTGAGCAGATTGCACCAAGCAAATGAAGACTGAAATACCGAAGAAGATGCAAGCAGCTAAAACAATAATCCATTCAGAAGAACCTGTAAATCCAGCAAAACATGTTGAGAAATAGCAATAATCAGGTTTTAAATATGCTAAGACAACTGTGTACTGGTTGAGCTATGACAGTTCTGGGGTATACTTTCTTACCCGTAAACTAAAAAGAACTGAGTACATTTAAGAACTGGAATTTGGCATTGCTGAAATTCTAAGAAAAAAAGAGTACTTTATAACATGGGACTTTCACCATTTGGCAACTCTACCCATGACTGACTGACTCTAATATGTCAGCCCCTTAACCTTTCTTTTGGGCCACTGCGCTTAAGATCAACATATGCAGCAAATAAACCTACAGTCAGAAAGATGACAGTGGCAGTGAGCCCTAATCAAGACAGAAAAGCTTTTAGACAGTAGGTCTGTCTCTACATTGGCATGATTTTGCGCAAAAGCATGCTGCCTGTCTACACCGGTGGGGAGTTCTTGCGCAAGAACACTGACGTTCTAATGTATGAAATCAGTGCTTCTTGCGCAAGAACTATGATGTTCCCGCTCAGGAAAAAGCCCTCTTGCGCAACTGTTCTTGTGCAAGAGGCCAGTGTAGACAGGAAACATGAATTTCTTGCGCAAGAAAGCCCGATGGCTAAAATAGCCCTCGGAGCTTTCTTGTGCAAGAGAGCGTCTACACTGGAACGGATGCTTTTGCGCAAAAGCACATCTCTTGCGCAAAAGCACATGCCAGTGTAGACGCTCTCTTGCGCAAATATTTTAACGCAAACACTCTTGCGTTAAAAGCATTTGTGTAAAATCTTGCCAGTGTAGACGTAGCCGAGATGTACTATGTTGTATCTGTGAAATAATCAAAATTAGAGCTGGTCAGGAATTTTTCAAAGTTTTTTTGACAGACAATTCAATTTCTGCAAAATCAAAACTCACTGTGGGAACATTTTGATTTTGTTAGTTTCAAATTTTTTGTCAATGAAACAAAATATTTTGGTTTAGATCGACCCAAATCTGGAGACTTCAGTTTGTTAACCTGAATCAAAATAGTTTATTTGGGGTCAATTCACCATGCATTTGTGTCTGCCTCAGATGCCATAGTGCCTCATGGGAACTCTACTTGGGGAGCTAAATACCCCCATTCTCTACAGGCCAGGCTCCCTACCTGGATTTCTCCCATGATGCATCATGGCCTCTCCGCTGAACTGCTGTAGTGCATGATGGAAGTCACATGACCACTATGCTTTCTAGGAGAGTGAGTGGACAAGGCTAAAGGAAATGTTTTGATATTTTCTAACCAAACATTTTCCGAACTTTCTGTTTTGTAAAATTTTATTCTTTGACTTTGCCCCAATTTGGAATGAAAAGAAATTTCAAACTATGGGGATTCCCCAGGGGTTGTAAATTCTGATTCTCTACTAGCTCTAGTAAAAAAATTTAGAAAAGGGTCTGACCTTGTAACTGATATTACAGGCATAATTGTGTGGAATTCTCCCATTGTGTGTGTAACTTTAGAATATAGGAAACATCAGAAATAGCTGAGAATTACCAAATGCAGGAATAATACTATCTTACTTGGGAGTCACTGGGAATTTTGCCATTTGTTTCAATGGGAACGTGATCAGGCCCCATTTTATACCTAGCTTAAATATGTAAGTAGTAATTTGAGACCCAAGGGACTGTTCACATTGAAGTCTGTGCCAAACTCCTATTGCCTTCAGTGAGGTCAAACACTGCTTGCCTTACTCATGTGAACAGTCCCGTTTGCCTCAAATTACTGCTTGCATATACTACTTGTTTATACAGATGGCTTGGGGGAAGGTGGGCAATTGGAAGGAAAAAAAATGCACAATTTTATAATCGGCAGAAAATGTTCAATTATTTTCTCCTTAAGTATTAAAGAGTAGGCACACTCCAAATCTGTGCAAGGGGCTAGGGTAGGCGATATGCTAAGGTATCTTTCTGCTGGCTCCTCACACAAAGGTCTTAAGATGAAGTTATACGTTACTTTCTAGGTAAACCAGTTCCTCATTCCCCTTAGGGCTTTCTCCAGCCATGGTTGAAGCTGTCATCCATAAAACATAGTTCACGTCATGCTGTAGATCTGTGATTAAAAATGAATTTCTGGAAGTCTCTATGGGGATGTCTGAAAGGAAACAAAGAAGATGAAATCAACAACTAATCCAGTGTTTTTATTTTCTTGTTTAATTCTGAAGAATTGAACCCTCAATACAACATCTCTCTTCCTTCCCTTCCTTATTCTTCAATTCTTGTTTTCACCACTTTCGGCTGTTCATGTTTTTTTTTTTATTTTACTTCATGCCCTGTGCTCTGAATAGTCTTTTCCTTTACCAAATGCCCTACCTTCTCCCCTTTAAATATCCATGCATCTTCTCTCATGAAGCTTTTCCAACCTGGGTCTGAGCCTTTTCTTGTTACTCTATTTGTCAGAATTAGATCATACCCTGCTCAGGGTAGGGACTGAGATTGCCATGTTTGCTTAAAGAGCTTTGCAAATAACCATGTCCTCTACATAAAGAATTTAACAGCACCACCTTCTGCCCTACTTTAACTGGTGTGATTTCTAAATTGTAAAGGAACCCTACGCATAGATAAGTAGTGTTCCTATTTTAGCAGCTACTTTTACTTTCTAGGGGTTGCTCCTTGCAATGAGCTGAGCTGCAAGAAGGTGGACCCAAATCCCCATACTGAGCCCTACTTCAAGTCAGTGTAGCTCTATGTGACCTCAGGGTCTGTAGCATTTGTAACAAGATGAGGGGGACAGATTTACCCCAATGTTTAAGGCTACGATTCAGTCACGGATTCTGTGACTTTCCAGGTTCTCCACAACTTCCTCCGGGGCTGGGCTGGAGCAGCTGTCTGTCCTGGGGCTGCCAGAACAGCTGACTGAAAGCTCACCCAAAGCAGCTTTACAGCTGATGAGCAGTCATTCCCAGGGCCACAAACAACTGACCAGGGGCTCAGCCCAGGGCCACCAGCTCCCTGGCCTGCTGCAGCAACAGCTGGGGTTGGGTCAGTCTCCTGGGGACTGCAGCAGCAGCGGCCAACGCTTGCAGCATGAACAGGGGCAAGGCTAGAGCAGCTGCAAGCCGCAGCAGCACTCTGTTTTTTTGCTCCTCCCCTGCAGAGTATTTTTAGTAAAAGTCAGGGACAGATTGTGGGTGTCCATGAATTTTTGTTTATTGCCTGTGACCTGTCCCTTTTACTAAAAATAACGGTGACAAAATCTTACCAGTGACTCATACATAACTGGTGGTTCTGAATATGAAAAGTCCCTGCCAGTAGCTCCACATGGCTCAGATCACAAGCTGGTTTGTTCCTAGGATTAGGAGGTAGCTCATCATGACTTGTTAAGCAGATTCCCTAGTACTATCATCTCAGCTTTTATTATTTTATTAAATCTCATTAAAATCCCTTTTGGCAGCAAAACAATTCCTCCAATTGTGAATGTAAATCAGTGCAGATGTTGGCATATTTTCTTCTATATACAATGGCTATCTTGTACTGCCCTGTTACAGTAATACATGAACACCTCACAGTCTTTTACTGTATTTATCCTTGCAACACCCAGTGAGAGAGGAATATTAGTTAAAAAAAAAAAGAAAACCTGATAGCAGGCCTGCCAATGAGTTGCAGGGGCTGGGGTAGGGAGAAATGAGCTTACCTCAGGGCCCAGTGAGTTAAAAGGGTCCAGGACTCTGAGCTGCTAGTGTGGTAGTGGTTGGTACCACAGGCCCTTTACATCTCTGACTGAACCAGGGGCAGCGAAGATGGGGAGGAAGCTCTTCCCCTTTTAGAGGACTGGCACTACCTGCCACCATCTCCCCACACCTCCCTCCCCACAAACACATAAAGCTTGCCCATGGCCTGGCAAAATTTGTCGGGAGCCCTGACAGACAGGGAGTTGAGGCAGAGAGACTAAATAACTGCCTCAAAGTCACACCAGGATTCTGCATCAGAGCAGGCAACTGCACCTACACATCTCAAGTCCTGACCTAGTGCCCCGAGCACTGTCCTTCTCACCTGTGTTAGCAATTTGTGTTGAAATAACCTGTGTTTACATAAGGAAGAACAATGACTTTATAAAGCACCGAGTACAACATTAAACACTGAACTTGCGCTTATTGTAAGTGAATACGAGTGTGTTTTCCTTCTTTCCAGTATTTTTTAATAAAAGGCCTGAATGCAATTTGTGGGGGTAGTAGTTAGGGATGTTAAATATTGGTTAATTGAATAGTCAAGTAACCTCATGAACTCTTATAGCGATGAGGAATCCTGTGGCACCTTATAGATTAACAGATTTATTAGAGCATAAGCTTTCGTGGGCAAAGACCCACTTCATCACCTGCATCTGATGAAGTGGGTCTTTGCCCATGAAAGCTTGTGCTCCAATAAATCCGTTAATCTATAAGGTCTATAAAGTGCCACAGAACTCCTTGTCGCTTTTGCAGATTCAGACTAACACATCGACCCCTCTGATACATGAACTCGTATAGGTTACTCGACTATTTTACAGTATCCAGGGGTGGGGCCAGCAGCCAGTGCACCTTACTCCCAAGGGAGCAATGTCAGAGGCAGCAGTGTGGAGTGCCAGGCAGGAGCTGGTCTGTGAAAGAAGCGAGCTTAAAAACCAGCTCCCCTCACGGACCGGCTGCCTCTGTCACCCTGTGCTGTTGGCTCTGGGGGTTGGTCTGAGCTCCTGGACGCAGCATGAGCCAGAACTGAGCTGGGCTGTCCGCCTAGCTCCCAATGCACTTTAAATGCAGAGCCACAGCAGGGGTAGGGCCCAGACCCAGTGTGAGCCAGGACTGAGCCGGGCTGCCTACCCAGCTCATAATAAACTTTAAATGCAGAGCCACAGCAGAGGTAGGTCCTGGACCTGGCATGAGCCAAGACGGAGCTGGACTGCCTGCCTGCTGAAAAATTTACTGGTGGGGAAAGAGGGGGAGAAATGTGAGTAGTCTATAGCATTAACCTATAAGCTTTTGCACTATTACATCCCTAGTGGGAACTGGCTTTTGTTTGCTTTTTAAGTGTGGAAGGGATTTGTGCTTCTCCTCCCGCCCCCCAGAGAAGCAATAAACCTTCCCTCTCTGTTGACAGGCTTCTTGGGTGATTCAGAAATCTGGACTGTGGAGGATCCAGTGGGCCGTGCCCTTACCAAAAACATTTTCTCCAACTTTAGAAAAGAACCCCCACCCAAACAATTTTAAGTAACTGCTTTCTCCAGGCTCCAATCCAAACACATTTTAACTTTACTACTGTGTGCAGTCCCACTGGTTGTTATTGTGCGTGGTTCCACAAAACTTAAACATATGTATAAGAAACACCAAGGTCTTAGCTTCCTCTGATGCCATAAACCTCCTTCTTCTCTGGATATCCAGAATGCCTGGATAGATCAGACCTGACTCTCAATTAAAGAAAGAATAAGAAACATGCCTTGTAGGCCAGCTTCATACATACTTAATGAGCAGAAAACCCACTCCAGCCTGAGATTTGCCTCCTTCACACATTGATTAATTGACCTAATTCCACAGGTGCTGTGAATTTCAAACCTACCCATAGGTACTAGCAATAAGATTCTTGAGAGTGGGGGAGGGAGTGGGATTTAGAGTTTCTTTTGCTTGGTTACAGCATAAAAAGTGAGTCTATATATGAGAGGCTTGGATGAAGTAGTGTGTAGATCAGTAGGATAACAAAGTTTGCAGCAAAATAAAAAAAAATAATGAAAACAAAGCAATGTAAAGATAAGGATGCTTAACTGGGGAGCAGCCATGTGAGCAACATGAAGATATAAAAATCTAAAGGACCTCAGGTGAAGTGAAGCAAGTAGGAGAAAGGAGAACAGCTGTGCATGTGTAGTTGCAACAGAGGTAAGGCCTCCCCTCTATTAATTTTGAGAATGTAGAAGGGACAGAGAAAATTCATCCCTGTTGGAGTTGCAGTAAGACATATTGTCTTGTGGTACAATGACTATCAGAGGTTGCCTGAAGACTGAATATTTGTATCCTTTGGATGTCATTGGTTAGCGAGGAAGGACACCCTAGCCCCAACAGGTGTCTGTAGGGTGACATTTTGAAAGGCATGTTTGTGTGTCTTAAGAACTCTGTTATTGCAGTGCCTGGATACAATTGAAGAAAAGTGTATATGTGGGTCTGTTTCTGCTGGGAGGAAGTAGTGGACATATGAGTTAGTGTTCATGGGATCAGTGCTTTTTTTATACATATAAAAAAAGTGCTGGTACTCAGGAGAAAAGTTGTTGAGCTCTGACTGGAGGTGCTGGTACTGCATCTGGAGGCGCCGTTACAAAAAAAGCACTGCATGGGCTAATAAATGACTTGCACAATAAAAAAGTGGTGTGTGTACGTACTTCATTGGTGTGTGTTTACCCTGTATTACTGCTGAGTAAATCAAACTGACTAAAAGGGCCAGTATCATTTACTGTTTAAGTAGATAATTCAAGGGCAACAGTGGGCACAGGTATCTAACTGCATTAGTTTGTTCTATTTTTTTCTTGCTAGTATAAGCAATGCATTTTTAAAGGGTGACTCTCTAGTCCCTTCTCTTCCAGATACTTTTAGCAGAGAGGGGCGCAAGCCAAAACCTTGAATCTGTTTGCTCTTCAGAGCTGGCAGGTTTTGTATAATTTTGGCTGGTCCAAGTCCCATCTCTTCCCCCTCTCCCCCGCAACACCTGCTGTGTGAGGGGGCTGAGGACTCTGGAGTGGGGTTGAGGGGTTTTGAGTGTAGGAAGGGCTCAGGGCTGGGGAAGAGGTTTGGGGTATGGGTGGGACTAGGGCCCTCATCTGCTTCCCCTTTTTCTCCCCCTACCCTTTACTCTCCTCCATCCACTCCCAGCATCATACACACTCACCCAAACCTCAGGCAGGAAGGATTCTGCAACAGCAGTAGCAGCCCACAAGGGAGAATACAGACGCTCCCCGAGTTACGACCACCTCCGCTTACGACCATCCGCACTTACGACCAAAGCGGTCGTAAATGCAGATCTGAGTTACGAATGGCGATCCACGCTGACAAACAGCGCGGTCGCCATGGAACTCTATGGGATCCGAGTTACGAACAGTTCGTAACTCGGGGAGCAGCTGTACTTGAGGTAAAGCTGTTTGCTGCATGAGTCTCTGAGGTCTGGCAGCTGGTGGGAATGCTCAGGGGCCAGCAAGTGGAATCAGTGGAGAGACCTGCCCTGACATTGGTGGAGCCTGGCTGCCAGGGTCCTGAGATTGGTGGACCCCAGCACCATGGGCTCATACAATTTGCTGCCTTTGTGGCCCTTTGCTTTAGAGCCAAGCCTTGTGACTCTAGGCTCCGTGTAACTTTCGGAATGAGACTTTTTTTTTTTAACCTGGAACAAGCAGGTTCATATTTTCTGTATCCTATACAAGGACAGGGTTTATCTTTTGCTCCTTTTTACCAGATACCTACCATAAACTTTAAGGCCTGTCTCAGAGGTTTTCTTCTGCAAATATATCTTGTAGCTAATGATACAACCCATTTGCTGGTCACCTGGGATTTCTTCCCATGATACCCAAACACCATTTCCATTTACTGCTGTAGAAATCTGGGGGCCAGCTGAGGGTGCTGCAAAACACAAGATTTTATCTTTTAAGGACAAAAGTTTAGGCTAGTTTTAAATGAAATGTTTCAAGCTAACTAGCCAGAGCTTGCCTTTCTGTTTCGAGTATCCTCTGGCTGCAGCCGCTCGTCCAGTTCTCTTGCTGTAAAGTGCAAATACGTGGATGTCATAGCACGCATCCTGCTTTATGCTCTCTGAAATGAGAGATGTTGGATATGTAGTCAATGGAAATATTACTAACCTTGCTACCCAACCATTTAAGTTGAAACAGGTTCAATTTTATTACAAACTTCACAATGAGCACAGATCTCTTTCTGTTCGCTCAAGCAGCCCCTTTGTACTACCTGGCTGCGTCTACACTGGCATGATTTTGCGCAAATACTTTTAACGGAAAAGTTTTTCCGTTAAAAGTATTTGCAAAAGAGAGCATCTACATGGGCATGTGCTTTTGAGCAAAAGATGTGCTTTTGCGCAAAAGCGTCCATACCAGTGCAGACGCTCTCTTGCGCAAGAAAGCTCCGATGGCCATTTTAGCCATCACGCTTTCTTGCGAAAGAAATTAACGTTGCCTGTCTACACTGGCCTCTTGCGCAAGAGGGCTTATCCCTGAGCGGGAGCGTCAGAGTATTTGCGCAAGAAGCACTGATTTTGTATATTACAACATCAGCGTTCTTGCACAAATACTCGCAGCCAGTGTAGACAGGCGGCAAGATTTTGTGCAAAAGTGGCCGCTTTTGCGCAAAATCTCGCCAATATAGACACAGCCCCTCTGTTTACATAAGCAACTTCAATGTTTGTGAAATATCTCAAGGTGACAGTCCTGAAGTCTTCCATACAGCCACAGAGTGGGGACAGCATGGGCCATCACAGTGAAAGAAAAGTCAAAATTTTAAAGCGAACCTCTTCAGCCATTTTTGAGTAACAGGAAAGCACAGGAGGAAACAAGCTGTCTCTCAGTTCCCAACACTAATATATACAATAAATGGCTTTGCTATAGCAGCCAGTGATGGTCTCCTATCCCACATTCATAACCACAGGATAGGTGCCTATTCCCACCAGAATGGCTTCTGGGGATTGTGATATGCTACTAGTAACTCCTCCTTCTGATATAAGCTTGCTGGTTGTTTTCTGTTCTACTCCAGAGACAGCAGAGTCCTTACTCCCTAATAAGCCCACAAGGCACAATATCAGCACAGTATGTTGGAAAAGACTATTTATAGCAGTAGTGCCTAGATGGTGCTTCAGTGTATAGAATCACAGAGCTGGAAGAGACCTCAGAAGGTCATTGAGTCCAGCCCTCTGCCCAAGGCAGGAACAATCCCAAATAAATCAACCCTGCCAGTGCTTTGTCAAGCCGAGACTTAAACACCTCTAGGCATGGAGACTCCACCACCTCCCTAGGTAACCCATTCCAGTGCTTCACCACCCTCCTAGTGAAATAGTTTTTCCTAATATCCAACCTAGACCTCCCCCGCTGTAATTTGAGACTATTGCTCCTTGTTCTGCCATCCGTCACTACTGTGAACAGCCTTTCTCCGTTCTCTTTGGAACCTCCCTTCAGGAAGTTGAAGGCTGCTATCAAATCTCCCCTCACTCTTCTCTTCTGCAGTCTAAACAAACCCAAATCCCTCAGTCTCCCCTCACAGGTCATGTGCTCCAGCCCCCTAATCATTTTGGTCACCCTCCGCTGGACCCTCTCCAATGCGTCCACATCCCTTCTCCAGTGGGGGGACCAGAACTGGATGCAATACTCCAGATGTGGCCTCACCAAAGCCGAATAAAGGGGAATAATCACTTCCCTGGATCTGCTGGCAATGCTCCTTCTAATGCACCCCAATATGCCATTAGCTGCCTTGGCTACAAGGGCACACTGTTGACTCTCATACAGCTTCTCATCCACTGTAATCCCCAGGTCCTTTTCTGCAGAACTGCTACTTAGCCATTCGGTCCCCAACCTGTAACAATGCTTGGGATTCTTCCGTCCCAAGTGCAGGACTCTACTCTTGTCCTTGTTGAACCTCATCAGATTTCTTTTGGCCCAATCCTCTGATCTCTCCAGGTCAGGCTGGAGGGCAGGGATAGGGTCCAGAGTATCTACCTCTCCCCCATCTTAGTGTCATCTGTGAACTTGCTGAGGGTGCAATCCAGCCCCTCATCAAGGTCATTAATAAAGATATTGAACAAAACTGGTCCTAGAACCGATCCTTGGGGCACTCCGCTAGAAACCACCGCCAACCTAACATCGAGCCATTGATCACTACCCATTGGGCCTGACCTTCTAACCAGCTTTCTATCCATCTTACCGTCCATGTATCCAATCCATATTCCCTACTTGCTGGCAAGAATATTGTGGGAGACCATATCAAAAGCTTTAGTAAAGTCAAGGTATATCACACCCACTGACTTTCCTACATCCACAGAGCCAGTTACTTCATCACAGAAGCTAATTAAATTGGTCAGGCGCGACTTGCCCTTTGTGAATCCATGTTGACTATTCCTGATCACTTTTCCCTCTTCCAAGTGCTTCAAAATGGATTCCTTGAGGATCCCCTCCATGATTTTTCCAGGGACTGAGGTAAGGCTGACTGGTCTGTAGTTCCCTGGATTGTCCTTCTTCCCTTTTTTAAAGATGGGCACTACATTTGCCTTTTTCCAATCATCCGGGATCTTTCCTGCTCTCCACGAGTTTTCAAAGATAATGGCCAAAGACTCCGCAATGACATTTGCCAACTCCCTCAGTACCCTCGGATGCATTAAATCCGGGCCCATGGATTTGTGTATGTTAGCTTTTCTAAAGAGTTCCTAACTTGTTCTTTCCCCACCAAGGGCTGTCCACCTCCTTCCCATACTGCATTGCCTAGTCAATTGTCTGGGAGCTGACCTTGTCCATGAAGACAGAGGCAAAGAAAGCATTGAGTACTTCAGCTTTTCCCACATCATGTCACTAGGTTACCTCCCTCATCCAATAAGGGCCCCACATCCTCTCTGATCACCTTCTTATTGCCAACATACCTGTAGAAATCTTTGTTATCCTTCACATCCCTTGCTAGCTGCAATTCCAATTGTACTTTTGCCATCCTGGTAAGTCCCCTATATTCTCGAGCAATATATTTATACTCCTCCCTAGTCATCTGTCCAAGTTTCCACTTCTTGTAAGCTTCCTTTTTGTGTTTAAGCTCACCAAGGATGTCCCCGGTAAGCCAATCTGGTTGCCTTCCATATTTGCTTTTCTTGCTGTGCATCAGGATGGTTTCCACCTGTGCCTTTAATAAGGCTTGTTTAAAATACTGCCAGCTCTCCTGGACTCCTTTCCCAGTATGCTGCACTGATTCAGTGTTCAGACTTTGTGTAGTACTATTCTTAAATCATCTGGCTGGGATTATTACTTATGGGCCACGAGGGAACTGACACAGAACAGTCCATTTATCAGTTAAACATACATGTAGTCACTGACAGTTTAACCTAGCACAACTAAGATTATTACATGGCTGGCACTAATTTATTTTTAAAATGTTTTAAATATTAAAACTTCTCAGTTTGGTCTAGTAGAAATTAACAGTGAATCAGATGATTCCTAACAGAGCTTTCTAATTAGAAGGATAATTGACTCGTACACTGTACAATTACCTGATATTACTGTGGACAACTGGGATGTTGAAAATTTTATCCAGTTCAGATGGGGCCCAGGGCTATTTGTTTCTGCCCATTTCACTATATACCCATTGATGAAGGCTGCAGATTCAATGGGAGGCTCCCAAATGACAAAGATGCTGTTGTTCTCCATTGGTGTAAAAGAGATATTCTGAGGAGGAGGCAGATCTTAAAAAGGAGGAAAAAAACACAACATCCCTGTAATGCTTCCTTAAACAACACCTCTTATTTGAATCTGTTGTTTGCAGTCAGTTTTATTTTGATTTAGTAGAATGTGTGCCCTTTCACTGTTGCTGTCTTTCTTCATCTTAGTGCTACAAAATACACAGAATCCTTCATCAGAGGGAAAAGCTCTTTGTGCTAGTCCGATTACAGCTATGCAGCTAAAACTGTGGGGTTGGTTGGCTGTTTTTTATTGCTCTCCTGTATCATGGAATATCAACAGGTTCATTGCTAGTTTTATACCTAATGCCTGTCCCAGGGCTCTTGGATGCTCTTGGGTTGGTAGGCAGAAGCCATGTATTCTAATAAAGCCTGTCTTTTTCCACCCATAGTCTAGAACAGTGTTTCTTAAACTTTTTAAGACCAAGGAACGCCAAACAATTTTTTTTTGAGGAACACAGGGGGGCTGTGTCTACACTGGCCACTTATTCCGGAAAATCAGCTGCTTTTCTGGAATAAGCTGCGAACTGTCTACACTGGCCCTTGAATTTCCAGAAAAGCAACGATGCTCTACTGTACAAAATCAACCGCTATTCCGGAAAAACTATTCTGCTCCCGCTCGGGCATAAGTCCTTATTCCGGAACACTGTTCCAGAAAAGGGCCAGTGTAGACAGCCCAGTAGTCTTTTCCAGAAAAAAGCCCCGATCGCGAAAATGGCAATCGGGTCTCTTTTCCAGAAAAACGCGTCTACATTGGCCACAGACGCTTTTCTGGAAAAAGGGCTTTTCCAGAAAAGCAGCCTGCCAATGTAGACGCTCCTTTTCCGGAAAAACTGAAAACGGAATAGTATTCCGTTTTAAGCATTTCTGGAAATTCATGCCAGTGTAGACACAGCCAGGATGTTTTGTTGAGCAAAAAAAAAAGGGGGGGAGGAGGTTATTGAGCCAAAAAAAAGTTCTTTAAGGGTGGCCATTTTGAATTCTGTTGTTCTCCGCTGCACACCTCCAACTGCCTCGCAGCACACCGATGTGCCATGGAACACAGTTTAAGAAACACTGGTCTAGAACCAATATGATCCACAGAAGTATAAAATGTTGCTTTCAGACACAGGGCCAAAAAGCTGTGGGAGGCAGACTGATGCCAACTGGTGAGTTAGTAAGTTGTTTACCACTGTAAAGCCACTGCAGATCTGACCTTGGGATAGCCAACATGATTGGGTTGTGTCCACACAGCAGTTTTTTTCACAATATAGGCACTTATCAACTGCGTCTCTATCAATTCTACTTGGGCTGCCCTTAAAGGGCCTACATCAATACTGTCACAGTATCTAGGCCATACTGTCTCAGTTGGGGAGAGAATGCCTGGAAATAATCATGCAGAGCAGAATAAGCAAAACATGGAGCAATGTACCTTATGAATGTTCTACTGCACAAACTTAGGCCCTGGTAGGGGATGCTGTCCTATCCATAGTTCAAAAACAAGCATTACTATTGGGCTACATGAAGGCAACTGTGGGCCAGCCTACACTGCAGAGAGGAGTGACACTAGGCTAACTGAGACCTGCTGCTGAGTACTAATCATGATGTTAGGACACAATGTGCTTAGTGCCAATCATATTGCTCTTTCATTCTAAACTGTGTGGCAAATTATAGCATAAGCAGTAAGCTTCATTAGCACTGTATACAATTAAGATATATTGTATACTCATAAAGTCATTCTGCCGCTCTACTCTGCACTACTTAGGCCTCAGCTGGAGTACTGTGTCCAGTTCTGGGTGCCACATTTCAAGAAAGATGTGGAGAAATTGGAAAGGGTACAGAGAAGAGCGACAAGAATGATTAAAGGTCTAGAGAACATGACCTATGAAGCCAGGCTTCATGAACTGGGCTTGTTTAGTTTGGAAAAAAGAAGATTAAGGGGGGGACATGATAGCGGTTTTCAAATATCTAAAAGGGTGTCACAAGGAGGAAGGAGAAAATTTGTTCCTCTTGGTTTCTGAGGACAGGACAAGGAGTAATGGGCTTAAAGTGCAGCAAGGGAGGTTTAGATTGGACATTAGGAAAAAATTCCTAACTGTCAGGGTGGTCAAATATTGGAATAAATTGCCAAGGGAGGTGGTGGAATCTCCCTCTCTGGAGATATTTAAGAACAGGTTAGATACCATCCCTGACAGATGTCTGTAGACGGAGCTTGGTCCTGCCTTGAGGGCGGGGGGCTGGACTCGATGACCTCTCGAGGTCCCTTCCAGTCCATGATTCTATGATTCTATAAGATCAGGGCTTTGAATGACCTAGCTTAGGCTGCAGTAGCACAAAAGCTGACTACTTCAGAACACTGTTCTGCTCTGTTCAAAAGCAAGAGCTGCTGTTTCTCATAACTCAAGCAGCAAAGGTATTTACCTAAAATACTCAAATCAGTAACGATAGACGTCAGAGGTGAGTTTCCTTTCGAGTTATGAGCACACACTGTTATATTGTAATCCACCTTGGGAAGGACCTGAACGTAGTGCGTTTGTGTGGTATCATACACGTTTGTCTTCTGCTTTAGAGCTTGGAAAGACAAGGTGTAATGCAGGATCTTTCCTCTTGCTTCTGACTTGCTCATAACCTACAAAGAAATATACCTTGTTACTTTCCCAGCAAAATTACAAATATTCAAAAATAGGAATCTGTCAAACAGTTAAGAGCACCTTGTACCACCACTATTCAACAGAGATTGATTAAATGAAGCACTTTGAGAGACTTGGAAAGATTTCACATCTGCTCTTGGATAGAGATGGTGTTGGCTGACCTAAAGCTATGGCTAGCTGTTCACAGGAAGGTCTGGTACCTTTACAATGACGTGTGCATAATGCACATACAGTATAAAGGTTCACTATAACCACTAAGTGCAACAGTAGATGGTATGATAGCCTAAAAATACATGCTAGCAGATGGAGGAATAACTTCTGATGAGAAATCCTGTCTAGAAATGACATGCATTCAGGTCAGCTATTTGTAATAAAATGGGTATGGTTTTTGTTTCATAATAAAAATAGCAGCTCTTAAGAGATCAGCACTGCATGTTAACTCCACCAGTGCTGGTCCCAAGCCCATATCAGAAAGGAAGAGGGTTAGTTGTCAGGGCAGGTTCCCTTCACTGTGTTTAAAAAAAAAAAATTGTGCTATGGAAACTACTCACATTAAAATAACAGGAGGACTTGGTCACATGGCAGCTGATAAGCAAGCATGGAGAATGTGGGTAACCCAATGTGCTGAAAAGCATGGGACACACTAAGGTGTTATGCTACATCTACGCTTGCAGAGTTCTTGTGCAGTCAGTTTGACTGATAGGACACCAGTAAAAGACACGCACTGATTTGGGTATTCACTCACTTCCACGGGTGTCAAAGTGTTTACATGTGCACTTTGCTTCCAGCACTTCACGATAGGCCTTGTGGGAAGGTGTGTGTGTGGGGGGGTGATTATGTGGCATACTGGGTCCCTGCACAGCCCCCTTTCCCCAAACACTGGTCAGCTCCAGTAGCTCAGCATTGCTACAAGCAGGGGATCATTTGCTCCACGGGGCATGCATTGTCACCTGGCCAGATGGTAAGTGCTCACTTGCCAAGAAAACAGGAAGGAGAGCTTCAAAGTTCCCAGGGCTTTACAAGGGGAGGGGAAGACATCTGTTACCTGGTGTCAGAGCAGCAGAGCTGCTGGTTGGAATGTCACCTAGGCACTGTGGAATATCGTGCAGAAGCAAAAAAGCTCTGTAAACAGCAAGAGCATCTCTTCACTTGCACATCACTGCAAAAGCACCACCAGCAAGAGCTGTACGTGTCTCGTGAAGGTGGTTTTCTTTTTGCGGTGAAACTAAGAAGTTTTGCTGCAAAATAAAAAGTCATGGGCAAGTGTAGATGTTCCCACGGTTTTTATGCAAAAAGGGACTTTTTCCACTTTACATGACAAGTGTAGACATGCCCTTAGAAATGGTATTGAGAAGAATGGAGAAAGTTTACCAGGATCCCTGCCCATTTCTACTCAGTATCAAAAACTGTGATGAGCCCTTCTAGCAGAAAGAGATGGAGCAACCCCTAATGTTGAATGAAAGTTTGTTGGTGCAAGCCCCATCTACTGATGGAGAGTGCTGGAGCTATACTGACCCAGAATCCTCCCAAAGTAGCATAAAGCTTGCAAAGACAAAAAAATATATATCATAAACGGACTTCCACAGTACTTTTGTTATGAACCATCTGCAGGTTTTTTAAGAGTCTGTTTAGATGCCATAGGTACATCTTGGCGATTTAAAAAAAAATTCATATGCAGACACTATAGTGATCAAAGGGACACAACTCTAAATTTAGGGTATTTGGTATCTACGCTACAGTCTTGCACATTCTCTAGTTTACTCATTTTTATCATTGTTCATAAACTCATTGCAATTAATACAGTACACTAAAATAAAACAAAATATATAGCAAAGAAATGCTAGCTGAAGTTCTATGGCCTATGTTAGATGGGAGGCCAGGCTAGAAGATCTAGGGGTTCCTTCTGACTTTAAAATTTTAGCCACAATACATACACCTTAATAATAGTGCAACTGCAGAGCAATCTCTCTATGCAACTATTATTGCTACCACTTTGAAAAACTTTTAACCCATAGATGAACTATTTAAGAAGCGATTACACCTCTGAGGAAAAGTCTTATAGGTCTTATATCCTTGGTACAGGATTTTATAGGTTGGTTTCAAATGCTATAGAAAGGTTATAATTCTGTAGAACTTTTCCTTCGGAGAAATAAACAGATAAAATGTTAATCCACCTTTCGCTCTCTGTAGAGGGGAGGGGTGGAAAGCTGGTATTTGTGGGAGCTGTGGTAAAACAATGGCTTATATTCTTATCCTGTGTGGTGGTTCTGTGGAGGCTAATGCACTTGGTTTCCCAGAGATGCCTCTGTAAGCTAACAAGCATGACTCCATTTAGAAATCAGGAAAAACAATGCAATTATTTGCTAGCTAACTTTGTGTGCATCTAATTTTTTTTTTCTTTTGCTCAGATGCATCTTCTACCAGATAGTCACTTGTAATCAAAGTAATGTTTATGGGTAGCAAGGTCAAGCAGTTTAAGGTAGTTAGGCACCTAAATTCCATTCAATCAAATCAGTTCACTGGGAATCAGTCACCTAACTCCCTCCCCTTTGAGAATACCCATTGCAAAGTTATGCTACTTCAGCTACATTTCAATGCTAAAAGGATCTTTTCTTCTGAGAAAATGACTCTTAGGTGCCACTATCCAGGGACAAGGAAACGTGGAAATCCTGTCAGTGAGAAATATTCAGGAAAAAAATCACTGTTCATATAAAACCTACAAAAAGAGATTCTAAAGGTGTTCCCTCTGCTGTGGAAAATCACTCATGAACACCATCTTGGGATCTGTCATGGTTCTGGAAGCACCAATTAGAATAAAATAAACAGTAAATCTTAGATCTGACTGGTTGACTAATACAACAAAAGAAAATGGATTATTTTGCGGCCTCAAAAGTTTTTTATAATATGAACACATGAGAAATGGGCTACAGTTTGTCCATTAAAGGCTTGGTTTCAAGCCCACTGACCTCCTTGTCTTTCTATACATGCCAATGAGCTTTGAATCAGGCTCTAATTCAGAATCTCCTCTGACAGCAGTTGGGACAGTTGTCATTTCCTGGAAAAAATACACCAATCCCTCTCTTCTCCTTTCCAGGAAGTGTATAGTCTGATCTAACAGTTCTCTTAAGTGTGTGTATTCCTTATGAGAATAAAGAATTGGAAAACAAATTAGGGGAATCTGAACAACTTCCAGAACAGCTGCTGTGGCTACTAATCGTCTAACTAATCTGAATGACAAGGCACTACCTGTTTGTTCAGTGCTTTTCACATCTTCCACAGCTTGCTTCAGACTCTCAAGCTGCCTATTTTAAGTAACTCAAACACTATTTCTTTCAATAACCATTTCAAGGCAAAGTAAAAATAAATTTCTGAATCAGGCAGCTATTTATAGTAATAGTCCTCTTTGCTAGAAAATGACACTCATATCAATAACTGTTCTTTAATAACAAATTCTCACTTCCTTCCTACCTCTGTTCTAGAAACTAAAGGAAGTACAGTAACAACCTATCATTTGAAATCTTACTGAGACTGGTTAACTTTACCCCTCAGTATTGGAAATTACCTGGCCTGCAGTGTTAGAGGTAGGGATGTGAAAGTGTAAATGTTGACATGATTACATGCAGCCCTCTCCCCCTGCATCAGAGGCAGCAATGCGGGAAGGGGCAGATATGAGGGAGCTGGCTTCCGCACGTGCACCAGCTCCTATTAGAGGTGACAAGAGGTAGCAGCTGCTATTAATAATTTACCCAATACAAAGAAGTGTTCCCTACACCTTTTATATGAGACATTAACTGAGGTCACCCAATTAAATGAATAAGCAGCAGATTTAAAACAAATCAAAGGAAGCATTACTTCAACGGCACAGTCAACCTATGGAACTCTTTTGTGAAGGCCAAAACTACAATGTGGTTCAAATAGAACTCAATAAGCTCATGGGAGGTAGGTCCATCAATGGCTATTAACCAAGATGCTGAGGAATGCAACTCCACACTCTCCAATCCTCCCCTCTAATTGCCATATGGTGGGAGTGGATGTCAGGGGATGGATTAATGATTGCCTATTCTGTTCATTCCCCCTGAAGCACCTGGCATTAGCCACTGCTGGATACAGGATCCTAGGATAGACAGACCATTGGTCTGATCCATTCTTATTTAGAAATGCCCCATGAACTTTCTGTATTTTAAAAGTTCCCCAGATGATATTCTAAATAACACCTCGAAAGATATCAAAATTTCTTTTCCCTAGCAGGGGTGAGAGCTGAAATGTTATGGGGAGGGGGAGGGGGAGAAATGTCTCCCTCTGGAAGGAAAGCTGATGTAGTGAGAGAGAGCATCTTTTTTTTTTTTTTTTTTTTTAAGAGCTGGGAATCCTAGCTGGGACACTTCTACTCCCCTGATCAGGTGCTGCCACTCTACTCCATCCGGTGACAGGAAATGAGGGGACTCCAAAAATTCTTCAGCCACGAACGGATGCCTCTGACTGCTACCAGTTCACATTCCCCCGCTTAGTGAGTCGTTGATGCACTGACCAGAGGATCAGAAAACTTAGAGGTAGCTGAGTTTTCTCTCCTCTTTGAACAGCTCCCTTAGAGCTCTTAGCAGTGTTTTTTCCTTCATTTAACTGTTTTATCTTCAAACATATGGCAAGAACTATCTCCTGCCTCAAACTTAACTATACGCCTTTAACTTTATTACCGTAGTAAACTCTTACCTTCCAAAAAAGAGTGATATTCTGTTTTTGGGAGTCTATGTCCTGCCTTATGTACCAGACATCTAACAATCCAGTTGGAGCTGATTGGAGGAGAAAAAAATATGCAGAGTTATTGATTGCACTTGGATGCACATCTGCAAAATGTTGAAAGGTACGAGGGAAAACAAAATGAAAGTGAAATAGAAAAGTGCCTTAAAGAGACACAACCATGCATCCTGGAAATCTTGAGGAGACCCTTTTGAATTTTTCATCTATGTACAGTGCTAAGACTTGGAGGCTACAGGGAGAGGCACTTTAGAATGTTTGTTTCTAAATGAACATCAATGTAAGTGCTAAGATAGGTAGGTTATGTTAGTGGCATGATTTTAAGTACAAATAAAACAAGATTCTTAGGGCATCCATCTAAATCATAAAACTCTTAAGGGTACATCCTGCTCATCATTTGGTTGGTTGTTTTTTTTAATAACGGAGTTCAAACAAGCTCAGCCACTAATAGGTGTATAAAACTTGGAGAGAGTCAAAACCATTTTAGTACTAAACCATTAAGTTCCTTGTGGTTAGGCCACAAGCACTCAAGCACCGGACGATTTTTCTTTAATCCTTACTGGCTCAAAGTCTGCAAACTGTGCTGTGGCTACTCAAGAGAAATCATCAGCTCTATCGATAACATTCTGATAGTGTTTTTCTTTTAGTTAATATCTGTGTGACTTTCATTTTCTGTGGAAAGAGCACTAGATCTAAACTCAATGGGAATATACTGACACTGAAAATAAGTGCTCCTAATGATCAATAGTAATAGAGATGTAGTCGTGTTAGTCTGATCTTGCTGAAACAAAAGTGCTGCATAGTCCTGTCTTTCATAATGATCAATGGCATTTGAAAATTGCAGTTTAGCCCAAGAAAGAAAAAATGTTAATTATTTTAAGATCAGAAATATATCGGATAAGCTTTGGGTACAGTTTTTAGTAAACTGTACCGGTAGCAACAATTAAGCAATTTATGAAGAAAAGTCAAAAGTTGGTGGATGACTTGCTCAAGTAGTTCAAAATCAGGAAGAAAACTAGTAAAACAACAGACACTCCAGCCAGGTTCTTCAAATCCGTCTTCACTAGTGCAGGTTGAAAGAGAAACACCAGAACTCAAGAATTGTTACTAACAACCCAAAAACAAAAGCCAGGAGATCTTGGCTAAATCTGACAGGAACTGTAGGCAAGGAGGAGATAAATCCTAGAAAGAAAACCAATGCTAAGAACTGTCACTCCAATCACCTATAGCCTTATTCATTTTAGCTAAAGATGGGAACCAGTAGCCCTGGGAAAACTAAATCCTAAGCACTATTAGAGGATGAGCTAGAGGGCGGTTTCAAAGAATCACAATTCCACATGTTGCTTTCATATTTTTTTTTATCTCTCTGGGTTTATTAACCCCCAAGTCTTCCTTCTTCAAGGCTCATTTTACATACATTCTATACCAGAACAAACAGAAATCCCAGAATAGTGCTTAAATGTAATGTCCATGGCAGGGCCAGACACTACGGAAACCTGATAAGTAGATTTTTTAAAATGTATTGTATCATTAAAAGCAGAGTGTTGAATTCTGCACATAGGCAATTTTTAGTTTAGAGACATAGCCATTTTGTATCTCTGACTTTTCACTTTCTAACTGATCTCGGTGAGAGTTGTAAGAGGCTAGAACATACTCATTGATTAGTTTGAGATTCTTATTTCACATGTTTAGCAGGAAAAAAACCTAAATGGTGAGATTTCAGTTGGGAGAAGAGAGGAAACATTTAACTGAAATACTATAGCAACCCAACGTGCGCACACAGAGTTACAAGAAGGAAAGTGCTGGCAGGGGAAGGGGAGCAGAATAAAAAGTTCACACCTTTTTTGAATCAATCAATGTCTCATACAGAAACTGATGCTGCGAATGGTAGTAAATAGCATGAGTCATAGTAAGATACTGTAGGCTTTATAATAACTTACAAATATATCAAAGGCATGTGTTATATAGAGTGGAAAGAAGGGAAGGCACGTAAGGAATGAACAAGATCTGAGCTAGTGACAATACACAAGAAAGGAAGAGCGTTGGAGTGCAAGAACTACAGAATGATTTCCTTAAGTCATCGAGGCAAGGTGCTGATGATGATACTGATGGAGAGATTGAGATTGACACATTAATCCATTGTCTACACCCTTCTGGGTGTGGTGTACTGTCCCATTTAGTGGCAAACTGCACATTTTCTTACCTGCTTCTGGAGTCTGTATTCGAAATGTGCTCCACTCGCTCCATATTCCTCTGTTTGGGTGAAATCTGCAGCAAACCTGAAATTCATACTCTGTATGTGGCTTCAGCTCATGTAGATAGTATCTGGTAGCATTTAAAGTTTCAACCTTTAATGACATTAAATGGAAAGCATTAGTGTTAAATATAAGAGGAAATAAATCTTGAATGAAGCAATGCTCTGATTTATGGAAAATGTATAATAAGTCTGAAGCCTGTACTGTTTACCTAGGATTTTCAGAACCAAAAGCAGTGGTAACTTAACTGTCTCTCTTAGGTGCTGTCAGGAATAACTTAATGGGGACACAGCTCCTCTACATGATAAATTGACACAAATGAATGCATTTATCAAAACTGACCTTTTCATTAGGTCTTAAGCACACACATAAGCCTTGTGGATAAGAGAGAAGCATAGTTGTGGTATATCTAGACTTCAATAAGACTTTTGATGCTGTCCCCCATGATTTTCTCATTAATAAATTAGGGAAATACAACCTAGATGGAGCTACTATAAGGTGGGTGCATAACTGGTTGAATAACCATTGCCAGACAATTGTTATCAATGGTTCATGGTTATGCTGGAAGGGCATAATGAGTGAGGTCCCACAGGGTTCAGTTCTGGATCCAGTTCTGTTCAATATTTTCATCAATGGTTTAGACAATGACAGAGAGACAATGACAGAGATTAGGCTGGGTGAAATTGCTAATGAAGTGGGGATTTAAATATCCCATGCTTCATTAGCATAAAAATGGCTGACGCTTTTTTCCGGTACGGAGCTTTGTCAGGGAAAAGCAGCAGTCTAGAGGCTGATCTATCGCTAAAGAAAGCCTTTTTGGATAGATCCCTTATGCCTCATAAAACGGATCTATCGGAAAAGGCTTTTTTAGCAATAGATCAGCCTCTAGACTGCCGCTTTTCTCTGACAAAGCTCCGTGCCAGAAAAAAAGCGGTGACCACTTTTATGCTAATGAAGCATGGGATATTTAAATCCCCACTTTGTTAGCGCTTTTGCCCAGCCTAAGCTGCATCCCTCTGCTGGCAGAGGGGTGCAGCCCAGACATACCCTATAGCATTAACCTGTAACCTTTTGCTTATTGGTTAATCTGCTACACTATTACATCCTTACTAGAAAACTTAACTTATGAGGGAAGATTGGAAGAATTGGAATTTGTTTAGTCTGAAAAAGAGAAGACTGAGAGGGGACATAAAAGCTTCTAAGAATCTAAAAGGAAACTAGCCAATAGGAGCTGCCTGGGCCATGCTTGCAGGTGTATGTAGCGCACACGGAGACAACCCCTGCAAGGGACACGCTGCACAGAGACATGCACACACACACACTGCCCCAAGCAGCCTGCTCTTTGAGTAGCACATGGGGAATACAGCTGGCAGGGAGCCTGCCCAAGGGTCCCAGTGGGCTTCTATCAGGAGCCATCTACAGTAAGCACCTCCCTGCTAGAATCTGCAGCTGGCTCCTCATCCTGCACCCCAACTTCCTGCCCCAGGTCATGGCCCAAACCTTCTGCATCCCCTTCTGTGTCCCTGCCCCTAGTCACAACTCCTTCTCAGACTCTCCTCCTACAACCAAATCCCCTACCTACAGCGCTCTCCTGTAGCCAACTTCCATCCCACATCCCACATCGCCTCCATTAATATAAAAGAAAAGAGTGAATCTTGACCTTAACTTACCAAATTCGTGGAGTTGCCACCCTCCCATAAAATTATTGCCCACCCCTGTTCTATAAACCCAAATATATAATGCTGTTGTAGGTTTAGAGCACCTAAACCCCAGTTAGCCAATACTGTCATGTTCTGGAGTTACTTGCAGAAATATAGATTTGTGGGTTATAGTAACAGCTATCCTCATGCAGGAAAAGAAATTTAAGACAATGTTTCAACTAATGGCAAACTTATTCAGTGCAACCTTAAATAACCCTTTCAAACAAAAAATGTAATGAAAACAGTAAAAGCTCTGATATCCAGCACTTTACCAACTAGAAATCTCTGTCATTTCTGGTATCTCTCACTACAACTCTTCAGTCTAGTAACAGGGATTAGTATGGTGCCCAGGAAATTATGCAGCTGCACATTCTGTACTCCACTGTCTTCTGCCTCTTTTGCATAAAAGTGCTTTCTGAATCAAATAGATTAAATTACATTCAGTATAATTTTAGTGTTTAAGTGTAGTTAGTGATCTGGGTGTGTGCCATGTGCCACCCATAGTTATATGTTGAATCGCAAAATATCCTATTGTATAGAAAAATTTACTTGACTACAAATAAGTGCTTCAAGAAACCAACCACTTTGCAGTGCAATATTACTACTGGACTGGTAACTACCTATGTACTATTTTATACTTCATTTTATTGTATTCTAAATATTTGAAAATTAGCTTTCCATTGGTAAGTATAACTCCGAACTAACTAGAATATTTGATTAACTGTCAATTACCTCAACATGCTGAACTACAAAACTTTTTCAGTATCCTGCTTTGTAGTTTTTTCCTACAAAACTCTCACTAAGTTAACAACCTGAAGATAACTGAATATGTGAACGGAAGAGTTTGTTTAATACTATATATGATTTCTACTTAAAAGAAGTCCTAATATGCTCATTTTGAGGTTTGACTTGGCTCCTGTGAAATAAAAGGAGACTTCTATTACCTTCAATAGAATTTGGATGATGTCTTGGTTCATCTTAACAAGCATGGTAATTCATGTTTATATCCTATAACTCAACAAGTATGAGTAGAAATTTCTGGATCTTGCTGAGGTGCATCAAGTTACTTAATATGTGTTTTGACCAGATAGCTGTGTCAGACGCTAGGACCTTGATTCTGAAAAGACCCAAATATTTAACTTCACTGAGGCTATTCATGTGTATAAAACTATGTGCATGAGTGTGTTTTTGCAGGATTAGGGCCTCACATAGAGAAAAGTTCAGATCAAAGAGGGTGTTTAAAATGGATGCTTAATTATATTTAAGTTTATTCTGGTATAAATCACTGCATTATCTTAAATTTGATGCCAACAAGAAGAGAAACAAATCTGAAGAAATAAAATCTGGTAAAAATAATTAAACAAAACCAAACCAACAACTTCCTTTATTTTCTTGAAAGAATTATTACCATATTCCAGACGTGATTGTTAGCTGGTCGATATCTTAGTCTACAGCTTTGTGTCTGTTGCTGATCCTGCCACAAGACAGTGCAATTTGTTGCAGAAAAGTTGTCAAATTTCACTAATATATCTGTTGGAGAATGAGGTTTCACTAACAGAAAAGACAAAAAAGAAAAAGCCAGTTAGACAGGCAATATTAGAAATTGTTCTGCTATGTAAGAAATAATGATGGGATATTTATTTCAGGTAAAGTATACTAGGTCCCATTATTTATTTAGATTGCTGTTACTTTACATTAAGAGTTCACATCCAAAACTATAGGTGCATTTGACAACCTCATGAAATTGGTACACTAAAGTTTATCTAATACTATATTCCAATCTTCTTACCAACTCCCTAGCTCTGCTCATTTCAGAGATAAGTAACACTTACCTATGTCTATGAACATGAAAGTGAAGGGTAGGGAAGAAGCATTTCCTAGTCTATTTGAGGCAGCAACCACAGCTGTATAATTAGAATAAAAGTTCAGCTTGGTCAGCTTCAATGAGCCATATTTAGGATTTTCCACATTTTCTTCAAAAAAACTTAAGCATTCTGTCTCATTTGTTAGCCTAGGACAAAAGAGAAAACTGCAATTAAAATCTTCAACACACACTCTGTGGGCCAAATCCTGAGATGATAGATTGGTGTAGCTCCAGTTATTTCAATTAAGTCATACTAGATTATACCAGTTGAGAATCTGGCCCTAACAATTTTCTTTGAACAACAAAATATTATTAATATGGAGTTGTACCATCCAATTTATGGGCAGTTCTGCTTGAAAAGATATACCTGGTGTACATGTAGATGAAGTGTTTATCTGTAGCTGCTCAAGTGTTTAAAAATCACAAAGCAATGCAAGGTTATAAAGTAAACAAATTTACTAAAATATAGCACAGGTTATGTGGTATTTTTTTTTAAACAAAATTATTCCCAAAACTATACACTTCTGGATTCCTTCTAAGATGCAAGGATTTGAGTGGGTTCTTTTTGTAACAATAGGGATAACCTACATCATAGGCTGTGTCTAGACTACATCCCTCTTTGAGGAGTACAGGATCTTTCGAAAAAGCCTGCCATTTTCCAAAGAACCGTGTCTAGACTGTGGTTTTACTTTCGAAATGGCCCTTTTTTGAAAGAGCGCCATTACGTGATTATGCAAATGAAGCGTGGGATATTTAAATCCCCACTTCATTTGCAATTTCAAAGTGTCTAATTTACAACCCTCTGTCGAAAGAGGGATGTAGTCTAGACACAACAATACTGCTTTACAACAGTGAGAGATGTGCTTCCCTCATAGTCTATAATTTCATATCCTCTTATCAAATTAGACACTCAATAGCAGATTTCCATTATTTATACAAGCACCAGTGATATTCCGGCTAAGAGAGCACAGCACAATTGAGCCCTTGCAGGACAAAATGCCTTATTGGTGTCCAAAGCCTTTTTAAGCAGCATCTGAGCCTGTCTTTGCAAAGGACAAAAATAAAATACCCCAACTCCACGGCAGGTTCAATAGGGCCACTTGGGGCAAGGAGGAGGAGAGTTTTTGTTAAGGAGTTTCTCACCACCTGTACATTTTGACCTAAATGATGTAGTTCTCTTCCTTTTAAGTACCAAGGTGGGCAGCCTTTGTGGGATGAGTATAAGCTCCCTGGGCTTCTACAGCAGGATATAGGGAAACCTAGACTCCAAGGGAGGTATATATTATGGGTCCTCAATAGGATCATAGCAGGGAGCTTACCTGGGGTCTGAGCAGCAAACTTGGGTAATACATTCTGAACAATGGCCACCCTCTGTTTCTCTAGGCCAAGTCTACACTAGGACCTTAGTCTGAAATAAGCCCCCCAAAGTCAATTTTTAAGTGATGTGTCCACACTACCAAGCCCATTATTCCAGAATAAGTGGCCGCACAATTAGAACTCTGTAGTACTGCTTTTCATAAGGAATAACGCTATTCCTGAACCTGTAAGTCCAAAATAATATTAGCATGGATGCTCCGGTGCCATTAATTCAAACTAATCGGCATCCAGGAGGCTTCCTGCAGCTCTCCAGAGTGCTTCCTGGGGCTCTGAGTCCAAGGTAGAATAATGGAGCCTGCCTCAGACTACATTGGATTTTTCCTCGTAGTGAGGACATGGAACTTTGAATTTGTAAAATCAGGTGACCTAAAGTCAAACTAATACATTCAAAATAATCTCCTAGTGCAGACATGGCCTAGCAGAGTGCCATGTCAAAGATACAAACTATGAGCCTCTTACTAAAAGTACTTCAGATCATGCCATAACAGAGCCAAGAAGTACCTGCCCTGGACCTGTATTAGGACACTGGACAGTTTGTAAATGTTTTCCCAAGAAGGGGAAAGCTTACGCCGCTGTCTAATATAGGTCCAAGTATTAAACATCTAGCTTCAAGGGGCAAGCATTTCTAGAAACAAGATACAGTTTTCTACCTGCCTAGTCCAGAATATGCTGTGGTATTGTGGTGTAGCCTCTACAAGAAAATAGTGAGCTAAATAAGCTCTGTATGCAACTAGACTCACTTTCATGAACCTGAGTCCTAGACTGTCGTCTTTGTGCTTCTCATCAAATGGCTTAAACATAAATGGGGTCCTATCAAATTCTTGGCCATGAAAAACACATCTTAGACCATGAAATCTGGCCCTTTGCTTGCTTTTACCCTATGGAATACAGATTTCACGGGGAAGGCCAGCATTTCTCCAATTGTAGCTTCTGACCCAAAAGGGAGTTGCAGGGAATGAAACGTTATTTTAGGAGGGATCACCAGTATTGCCACCCTTACTACTTTATCGACTTTACAGCTGAGTAGGTGGACAGCTGTGGTTGTTGGCCTGGCACCCAGCTCAGAAGGAGGTGCTCTGCCAGTAGCAACACAGAAGTAAGGGTGTTAACAGCATGCCATGCCACTCTTAATTCTGAATTTTGCTGCTGGTGGTGGCTCTGCCTTCAAAGTTGTGCTCCCACAATCTCCCCTACAATAACCTTGATATGCCCCCCCCCCCCCACCACCTCCACCCAACAGCTTTCTTCTTTCTGGACAGAACCTCATAAATCACAACACTGACATTTCAGATTTAAATAGTGGAAATAATGAGATAGGATTTTTAAAATCCTATCTGTGATATGGCAGGGTCTTAAACATAAGCAACCTGACTTTTCAGGGGCAGCTCAATTAAAAAAAAGAAATCTTAAGTTTTCAAGTTATTTATCTGTAGGCTTAAAAGCACCTTGTCCATCACAAAATTGTATCCAGTTTGTAACCCTTGTCCATCAGTTACTTACTGTATCACATATGTAGTTTCTATGTGAGTAGGTCTTCCTTTATCCCAAGTACAAGTAATATGCCCATCTCTTCCATACTGAATGCAGGATACATTTCTTGGCTGATCTGGAGGATCTTAACAGACACTCTTGTCAATATTTGAGGTAAAAACAGGTAACAGAGGTATTAAGATACCTTCTTCTACATGAGTACTACATTTTATTTTGTTGCCCACGTTTTTTTAAAACAAAGAGATCAGGGTTCAGATTCTCCTTTTGGCTAGCTCTTTTATGGGGGACTGAGTTTTTAGAACCAACTAAAGCCTCAATTTCTGCAAACTGTTTTTGCATGGGCTTACCACTACACAGAGACCAAGTGAAGTCCATATGGATATACAGGGACTCCATGTGCACACTCTGTACACACTTGGGGCCTAAAAGCCTGCCTACAGCAACTGACAACTGCTCTTAAAAAGCGTTTTTTTCACAAGAGACAAAAGAAATGCAAGCCAACCCACTTCACAAGAACTAGCTCCTACAGGCTACTAGAAACTATGTGGGATTCCCATTACGGCTCCCTGTTCACAATAGGATTCACAGGGGAACTACTGAGAGTTCATAACGCATCCCACAAATCTTTAGATTTAGCCTCCAGCAGATCTGTTCTAGGCTCATGTCTAGTATATGCATTTTCCTTCAGGGGAACCCTGCATCCTCCACAGGAGCAATCTTGTTAGGGATTTTTCCAGCTACCATGACCTTCAACTCTTCTGCCTCCGTCACACTAAGGGTATGTCTAGACTATATGGATCTGTCGCCAGAGCCATGTAGATTAGTTTACATACCCAAATGAAGCGGTGATTTAAATAATCACCTCTTCATTTAAATTAAAATGGCTGATGCGCTGTGCCAATCAGCTGTTTGGCGGCACAGCGCTGTAGTCTGGACGCTCCGTGGTCGACATCAAAGGCATTTGTTGACCTCCCTGGTAAATCTCATCCCACGAGGCATACCAGGGAGGTCAACAAATGCCTTTGATGTCGACCGTGGAGCGTCCAGACTATAGCGCTGTGCCGCCAAACTGCTGATCGGCACAGCGTGGCAGCCATTTTAATTTAAATGAAGCGGTGATTATTTAAATCGCCGCTTCATTTGGGTATGTCTAATAAACTAATCTACATGGTTCTGGCGACAGAGCAATTAGTCTAGACATACCCTAAAAGGGGCATTCCACTGAAGAGACTTGAAGAGACACACACTTTATAAAGGCTTGTGTAATATTTTACAAGAGCAATGATAATCAATGTGTATACAGTGGGCTGGCAATCCATGTGTCCACTCCCTCCCCAAAGTAAAGCATATGATATTACAGTGGTGGATACCCATACATGCATGTGAGGAGATCAGTGATTGAGTACCTCGATGAATAAATCTGGGCCAGTGTAAATAATTCATTCTGACTAAAATAACCTATCCATCACCTAATGGACTTGCTGAAGTAGTTATCCTGCTACTACTTTGTGATGTGCTTCTCGGAGGCACATCACAGCTGATACTCTAGGAAGAAAGTATTAGAATAGAAAATAGCTTCTCCTTACTTCCAACATAGATGTCAACTCCGCAGATGAGTTTTTCATTCGATTTACATTTGCAAATAAATGTGTGTCTTCCATATGTAAGAACCATTTCAGAACTATTGAAAATTAGCTCCTTGCATCGTTCACCCTGTTTTAGCCGGCACGAGAAGGTAATGTTTGATCCAGGAAGGACCACAGAATCTGTGCTAGCAATCATGTCTCCTTTATCACAACTTTCTACAATACAATGGGGGAAACAAACATTATATATAATTACATTATCCCTTCATAGAGTACGCAAAATCCTTTGTTGGTTTTAATTTTTTTTGAAGTTTTCCAGAACTGTATCAGTATTTATTAGAAATCTTTTTAAAGTGTGAAAAGTGGTGCAAAAAATCAACTTGAGCACTGATGAAGAGAGTATGGTGTGCACGCTTCCTTCAGTACACTACCTTACTGGATCAGTCTCACATTTAAATTCAGATTAATTGATTATTAACACAAATACATCTGCCTACAGTAGTGTATTGAATTTTCTTAATATAATCAGTATTTTCATGTATTTGAGTGATCTAAAACTTGCATCAAAGTTGGCTCCCCCCAATAGCTTTTCTATTTGGGAATTTTGGAGGGGAAAACCTGTTAAAGAATAAACTGTTAAAAACTGAAAATGAAGGGTGTTGAGTATAGAGTACTTCACAAGGCAAAGGTGAATCCTTTAATAGTAGTAAATTAGGACTTTGGATAATGACTTGTGCATGGCAGTAACGTCCCTTGGTTTAAGAGACATAATGAAAGAAAGCCTAACTATTTTCTTAATGGATAAAACAAGCCAAGGAAGCACCTGATAAAACTTTATTTATCTTCTCTCTCAACAAAAAAACACTATGCAGAAATAGTGAAATGCCAGCAATCATTAAAGTTCTGTGTGGATACAAAATGTGTATCCATATCTGCATCCACAGATGCAGTTACTCACAGATATCGTGCATCTACTGAATGGTAAAACTGCCTCTGAATAATACCATGGGGGACATTCCTTATTTTTCTTTTCATAGCTCCTGTGTTGGGGCAAGACTAGGAAGGCAAAACACACAGCTCAAATAGAGGTGCCTTTACATTTAATATTACTTAAGAAGATCCTTTGAATCAACACACACCTATGAGAGAAGGAAACTAAATATTTTATAATTAACTGACATTGGCAGTGGAAAATGATGGAGCAGCATTTCTATTTATTTCTCGATCTAGTCAAGTCAGCCTATTTGGAAATGGAGTGTCTGTGAAAGTTTCCTCTCATGTAACCCGAGCAAACTTCTAACTTCAAATTAAAAAAAAAAAACTTACTAGCAGTTATTTCCTGTATATAGCCTTAAATTCACACATCAAGCAAAAGTGAAACTTTAGCTATAAGCAGTATAAACAAAAGAGAGATAAAGTTGCCAATGGATGCGTGGCTCTTATCTTTTGCACTATTTGGCTCTGGATTCAATAAACACAAAGCTTGATCCTCCATTTTTTGCACGTTGTAGGTTTGTTTATAGTTGTATAGTGTGGGTGCAAAAAGCTCCCAATTCGGAACAACAGCATCATATATCCTCTGAACAGTTGTAAGTGACAAGGCAATAGAGAGTCAGAGCCACTATTCTTAACAGCATTATCCAATTAACTGAAAATGAATTTTTATAAGAAAATTACTAAGGTAGACATCAGAATTACAATAGTGTGATGCTCTGCAACTTAAATACAAGGAAGGCATTTTCTCAAAACACTCAGGCTACGTCTACACTACCTGCTTCTTGTATAAGAAGCCTTTTGCGCAAGAGTTTTTGCACAAAAGCTACTTGAGAAAAGAGCACGTCCATACCTCAAAGCACATCTCAAAAGCAATGTGCTTTTGTGCAAGAGATTGTCCACACTGCATGGACGCTCTTGCACAAGAAAGCTCTGATGGCCAGTCACAGAGTGGCCATCAGAGCACCTGTGCTTTTTTCCCTCTGGAGCATCCACACTTGCCTTCTTGTGCAAGAACTCTTGCGCAAAAGGGAGTTATGCCTCGTAAAAGGAGGCTTACCTACGGCAGAAAAAGCCCTCTGTTCTGCTATTTTATTCTTGATTTCCTTGCACAAAAGCACATTTGTAGTGTGGATGCTCCACAGGTTTTTACACAAAAACCTTGCAGTGTAGACGCAGCCTCAGACAGAAGGAGAAATAAATTAGACTGCTGAAGATTTTCTAAGCAAAGTTTGTTTAAAAATTAAACACTTACCCGTTACTGCTTGTACCACACACCACATTGCCACATGCATAATCCACATGGAGAACATTTTGATCTCTAATGTGACATGAATGCCTTTTCCCTGTTTTTAAAAATAAAAGTCAACATTTTGGAATGTTACATCTGTAAGTTGGTGCTTGCTGCAATATTTAATACAAAAAATTCCTTTCATATGCAGGGATACAGTATGGCTCTCTCTCTACTGCCCCCAGAATTAGGCTTACTGGGAGCCCTGGCTAGAGAGCTTAGTGATTTGCTTCTGGCAGGCCTGGTATTCATGTAAACATAGGGACTAAGTGTGCTTCATTCTACAGCACTTTAAAAGGACATAGTAAATGCTTCTGTTCCTCATCACCCTTCTTTACCCGTCCTGCAGTCTGAAAGTGCTATGTGGAGAGTAGCATTACTGCAAGTGTTAGCCATTGTAGTGTTTATGGTTAGGAACCACAAGGAAAGACTGTGATTAGACCCTGTGTAAAGCAAGGGCTTTGATTCATACTCTCCTGCTCTTTCTTCCACTACTTTGTATTTCTGGTCAGGGATAGTCATCTATTTTTTTATCTTAAGAGTAACATTCCCCAGCTCCCTGGAGTTCTGCCCTATTTTAGTCCTTAAGAACATAAGAACAGCCATACTGGGTCAGACCAAAGGTCCATCCAGCCCAGCACCTGTCTGCCGACAGTGGCCAATGCCAGGTGCCCCAGAGGGAGTGAACCAAACAGGCAATGATTAAGCAATCTCTCTCTCCTGCCATCCATCTCCACCCTCTGACAAACAGAGGCTAGGGACATCATTCCTTACCCATCCTGGCTAATAGCGTAACCTCAATGAATTTATCTAGTTCTCTTTTAAACCCTGTTATAGTCCTAGCCTTCACAACCTCCTCAGACAAGGAGTTCCACAGATTGACTATGCGCTGTGTGAAGAAGAACTTCCTTTTATTTCTTTAGTTTCATTTGGTGGCCCTTAGTTCTTATATTATGGGAACAGATAAATAACTTTTCCCTATTCACTTTCTCCTCACCACTCATGATTTTATATATTATATCCTTCCTTAGTCTTCTCTTTTCCAAGCTGAAAAGTCCTAGTCTCTTTAATCTCTCCTCATATGGGACCCATTCCAAACCCCTAATCATTTTAGTTGCCCTTCTCTGAACCTTTTCTAATGCCAGTATATCTTTTTTGAGATGAGGAGACCACATCTGTACACAGTACAGGCAGTCCCTGGGTTACGTACAAGATCGGGACTGTAGGTTTGTTCTTAAGTTGAATTTGTATGTAAGTTGGAACTGGTACATATTGTAGGGCAAACTCTAGCCAAACATTTCTCCAGAGCTCAGTTTTATTCTCCCACACCTCACTTCCCTCAGTCCTTTATTCTCAAGCTGAGGTGTCTGCTGAGAAAAGCTGCTCTGCGTCTTCCTGGTCTGCTGGGGTGGGGGGGCCGCTAGCTTTGCATCTCCCTGGTCTGCTGGGGGGAAGCAGCTAGTGCGGGGTTGCCTCACCCCGTTTGTAAGTAGGGATCCGATGTAAGTCGGATCCGTGTAACCCGGGGACTGCCTGTATTCAAGTTGTGGGCGTACCATAGATTTATATAAGGGCAATAAGATATTCTCCGTCTTATTCTCTATCCCTTTTTTTAATGATTCCTAACATCCTGTTTGCTTTTTTTTAATGATTCCTAACAGCCTGTTTGCCGCTGTACACTGAGTGGATGTCTTCAGAAAACTATCCACGATGACTCCAAGATCTCTTTCCTGATTAGTTGTAGCTAAATTAGCCCCCATCTTATTATATGTATAGTTGGGGTTATTTCTTCCAATGTGCATTACTTTACATTTATCCACATTAAATTTAATTTGCCATTTTGTTACCCAATCACTTAGCTTTGTTCTTAACTATCTTGAACAGTTTAGTATCATCAGCAAACTTTGCCTCCTTGCTGTTTACCCCTTTCTCCAGATCATTTATGAATAAGTTGAATAGGATTGGTCTTAACTGACCCTTGGGGAACACCACTAGTTACACCTCTCTATTCTGAAAATGTACCATCATTCCTACCCTTTGTTTCCTGTCTTTTAACCAGTTCTCAATCCATGAAAGGATCTTCCCTCTTATCCCATGACAACTTAATTTACGTAAGAGCCTTTGGTGAAGGACCTTGTCAAAGGCTTTCTGGAAATCTAAGTACACTAGATCGACTGGATCTCCCTTGTCTACATGTTGTTGATCCCTTCAAAGAACTCTAACAGATTAGTAAAATATGGTTTCCCTTTACAGAAACCATATTGACTTTTGCCCAACAAATTATGTTCTGTGTGTCTGACAATTTTATTCTTTACTGTTGTTTCAACTAATTTGCCCTATACTGACATTAGACTTACCAGTCTGTAATTACCGGGATAGCATCTAGAGCCCTTTTTAAATACTGGCGTTACATTATTTTCCATTCATTGGCTACAGACGCTGTTTTAAAGGATAGATTACAAACCATAGTTAATAGTTCCACAATTTCACATTTGAGTTTTCAGAACTCTTGGGTGAATGCCATCTAGTCCCGATGACTTGTTACTGTTAAGTTTATCAATTTAATTCCAAAACCTCCTCTAATGACACTTCAATCTGTGACCATTCCTCAGATTTGTCACCTACAAAGGACGGGTCAGGTTTGGGAATCTCCCTAACATCCTCAGCTGTGAAGACCGAAGCAAAGAATTCATTTAGTTTCTCCACAATGACTTTATTGTCTTTAAGTGCTCATTTTGTATCTCGAACATCCAGGGGCCCTACTGGTTGTTTAGCAGGCTTCCTGCTTCCAATGTACTTAAACATTTTATTACCTTTTGAGTTTTAGGTTAGCTGTTTATTAAACTCCTTTTTGGCTTTTTCCTATGTATTTTGTACCCCGGTATGATTGTGTCCCATTGATTGTCCTCACTCCACCAGGTTTCTGTGTTGCCTATTATATCAACATCCTCCTTTAACATGAGGCATTCTAGTTTACACATCTTATTATTTAGACTTCTAGCATTTGTGTACAAGCACTTTAAAAACTTGTCACTGTTTATTTGTCTGTCCTTTTCTGATATGTCAGATTCTTTTGTATGTGAATGTTTCTCATCTGCTTTGGCCCATGCTTTATCCTCTTTCATCCTCTCCTCCTGACTAAAACCTAGAGAATCTCTATCAATAAATTCTCCACTAAGAGAAGTCTTTGTCCGATCCACATGCCTCTGCACCAATTGGCTGTCCCCCACCTCTGCACTGCTAGAAGGAAGACGACCTGCCAGGTAAGGTATTTTGCAACCCTGGGTGCTACAGAGTTAAACTGCCATCTTTCTCTGTAGGAGTCCCAGGGGAGAGGGAGTTAGTGAACAAGTTAGGTGACTAGTAAAGAGAGAATAGTAAGTGGTTCTGCAAACCGCATGATCCACTGGCTAGAAAACCCATGAGACAGTGGGGAGGGGCACAGTGTCTTCCACCACTGACTCTGGGTTGTAGTAGTACTGCTTACATGTCCCAGGAAGATTCTATCCCTGTTGGTGCCCTTTCCAAAGTGTGTGTGTTGACTTTTCTTGGGTGACCCAAAATCTGGCCCTAAAGTGAATGATGCTCATTGAAAGGATGTAGTCTTCCATACATAGAGCAGATGGGCAGAGGCAGTGAAAGCTTCCTATCAAATGTATTCCAAGCTCTTCCAGGGTTAGAATATAGTCCAGCCTCACCACTGAGGCTGTGTCCAGACTCAGGGTTTTTTTCGAAAAAAGTAGCCTTTTTTCGAAAAAACATCACCTGCGTCTAGACTGCAGCCACGTTCTTTCGAAATTAAATCGAAAGAATGCGGCTTTTCTTTCGACGGCGGTAAACCTCATTTCACGAGGAAGAACGCCTTTTTTCGAAAGTGCTCTTTCGAAAAAAGGCGTTCTTGAATGCCAACAGGGCTTTTTAGAAAGAGAGCATCCAGACTCACTCGCTGCTTTCTTTTGAAAAAGCGGCTTGCTTTTTCTAAAGTACTGCTTGCAGTCTAGACGCTCTTTTTCGAAAGAGGCTTGCAGTCTAGACATAACCTGAGAGAGCCACTACTGGAAATGCTATGCCAGAATGAGACAATGAGTTCACTTATGCCAAATTCAAAGGATGAATTATAAGTCAAAGTCTCTGAATTCCCCTCGGAAATGATGTCACAGACTCCAAGAAAATCATAAGTCAAGTCTGGCACAAACACTTACTTATTAAAGATAAATGTGGTATGGTTTTTATTTGCTGTCTGGTTTTTGAGGCTTTAGGATTCATCTTTTTAGGTTGTTCTGAACAAACATGAGGGCCATAAACAATTTTTTTAAAAAGAAACCCGAGACTCTCAAGGATCTGGAACTGTACAGAAAATGCCAAATGATACAAAATTTGTAATAAAATTGTAGAAGTTACCAATACCGCAATTCTCTGATCCACCCACTCCCCCCAAAATGAAAAGCAGCACGTATGATAAAAACATTGACTTCCAAACTGTTAAAGTCTACTCTACACTTAAAAAAAAATCCCTGTAGGATCAAACACTTAAAAAAAAAAAAAGACAGATCTAAGTATCAAACTTCAAAAGGATTATTTTTAAAAATAATTATGACTAATATCTGTCCAACTGCAAACCTGTACTAGTTCTGGTCATACTAAACACAACTTAACCATAGATCATGTTGAAGTATTTGAACTTTGATCAGAAATATTCCCAGAAGGTGCCTTTTAAATATTTCAAGTTCAATAAAGATTAAGACCATTTCTCCCCTATTTTAATGTTTGGCATTAGTAATTGATCATCTTTATCCTGTAATTATGCATGTCACTGTGCATATTGGAGGAGTGAAGGCATATCAGGCATGTTACAGTAGAGTGAATCTTAAAACCTGTTATAGTGAACACAAACATTTCTCTTGAGATGTCTGTTTGAAGTAAAGCATTAAATCATGAAACGTATTTGTGCTGTTAGAAATGCTGTAAATCCTGATCCCTTTTTATGATATTTTGGGGGACACTGTCCTGGAAAGACCAGTCTTTGCTAATTTATTTTTATGTTAATATGAAGTTTGTTTTCAGAGATTTTTTTTGAGAGGTGAGGAAATGTGAACTCTTCCTTTATTGAAAGGTATCGAAGGACGAAAGAGGGAGGGAAGTTGATACATAGTGTTATGTAAGTATTGAAAATATTATACTCAATACAGACTGTATCTTTTTAAACCTGTAATGATAAGTCCCTCAAACTGAAATCCTAAATCTCACTATCAAATTCTTCAGTTTCTGCACAAACTTTCTTGATTTCAGTGACTGCTGTAAGTAATCCGCTACCACAGTGATGAGCAATCACAGCACTAATGTGCTTCAAGTAAATGGTGTGTTTTCCAATAAACTGAAATTGCCCCATAACAGTAAACATCCTTCAGACAGTTCGCTTTCTGACAGCAAAATCATACCCTGAGTCAACGTGCCATCAAAGCCTCTAATCATACCCTTCTTTGGTCAGTTACTTATTGCTTAAGTTCTAGACACTGAAAGCACTATAAAATGAACTGACCAAGTTACATATATTTTGTATACATATTATATAGAAACCTTGAGAAGTCTTTCCAGTATAACATTTTTTACAGTGGCATTGAAGTCATTTGTATGCATGCATTAGTGTATGTGCCATATGACACATCACAAACTATTTTGGGATCATAAAAACATATGGACAACACGGGACTGTATAATAAATCAAATATTTGTTTCAGCACTAGCACTGGTACTAACATGGACACCAAAAATAGGAGTGCTTACTATTGTATCCTCAAACAAAGTAGGTGGTCTTTAAAAAAACCCACCTGCTTCCAATCTATAATGGAGCTTACGCTGATAGTAGCATGATTGAAGTTGCACTTTTGCTGAAGAAATTGTATAGATAAGATCACTAGGAGTCACAGAGTTGCAACATTGATGGAATGTCCTGGCTTTTTGTAGATTGGCAGGCTTTAATATTGAGCAAAGAAAGGTGTGATTGAACATAGCTGCATGTAGCTGTTAGAATGACTGGAACTATATAATGTTTATATGACTGCCTAGCCATTCTGTTGTTGGGTAAACATACTTTAAATGACTTTTTAAAAAATACCCAAACTTATTTAATACAATTATATGGTCTTAAAAAACTCCAACTGTTTTGAAGGTAGCGCTTTCATTCAAAATATTACATTAATAATTTCATTTGGATTACTGACAGCAGAACCCATTACAGGGTATAATGGTTCGGTGGCGAGTGCTGGGGACTTGGAGCGGCTGAAGCTGGTAATGGCATTAGGTCCTGTGACAAAGCCTGCCTGCTGTTATAAAGTTTGTCTACACTGTCAATTGAGTGACAACTTCATTGGAAACCATTCCAATGATTATTAATTTTTCTATTTAACAATAGTTATGCAAAGGCTCTTTGGGGCTTAGACGGTCTCTTTGTTTTGACTATGCTGGGATTTTTGTGCCTGCAGTTCTAGGTGTGATGGTAATACAAATAATAATGGTTAAAGTATTTTGCATATTTAATATAATCACTTTGGGCTTGATCCTCCTACTGAAGTCAACAGCACAGCTCCTGTTGGCTTCAAGTGGACCAGGACTGAGCCCATTAAGTACTAGTGGTATCTTAGTCTCCTATGTATAAACGGCTTGCAAAAACTTATTTAAAATAATGCATACTAAGGAAGGAGATCCTACCTTTTTAATAGAAGTGAGCTATTGAATCACTTGTAATAGCATTCAGTGTGGGTTTAGCATCAGTACTTAATATTCCACACTGTCAAGCAAAAGCTGTAATGAGATCAGGCATTTCAACCTGTGGTCCACTATCCCAAAAATGTTTGTGAGCACTTTCTAAGAGTAAAGGTGTGTATGCAGATGAACTGCAGTTTGTTACCAACTGTTTTCCTACCAATCCCTTACTAAACCTTCTCAGCTAACTTGAAAACAGGATGCTGATCCAGCTGGGCCTTTCCACCTCTAACTCCTGTGGATAAGACACTTCTCTGGTCACTGACTAGACTTACCTGGGTTCACGGACGTGGCTGCAGTCACCGGGACAGGGTTCCTAGTGAAGGCCAGCTCCCGCTCCATGACTGAGGCAACATGACACGTCCTTGCACGAGGGAGGATGCCGGCTGAGGACGAGCACTGGCAGTGTCTGGGGTGGCACAGCTTTTCCTGTTCAGCTAGGAATCAGAGGGAACGTGGACACCAGAGAGGTGGCATAAAGTCTGACCTCCCCCCACCCCCAGAACCCTCAGCGCCCAGCCTGTAGGTGTGTTGCTCCCTCCAGGCCCCCCTAGACACCCAGGACGTGGAGTCCCCCATGCATGGTTGCACCGAGCGGCGTGCAGTTGGGGGGGCACAGCCCCACCCCCTAAGTGAGGGGCCCCTTGCCCAGGGAAGAGGCTGCAACCCCCCCCGCACAGCTCGGGGACCACTCACTCACCTCCGTGCACGGCTTGTGCCGCCCTGCGCGCGGGGAGCCGCGTGCGCCGCGCAGCACCAGCCGGGCTAGGACAGCGCTCCGCCCGCCCCGTCCCCACGCCCCCGGCGGCCTTTCCGGTCCCAGCCTGGCCGCAGGGCCCGAGCGGCGGCGCTGGCGGCGGCTCCGGAGCGCGGGGAAGGGCCGGGCTCAGCCGAGCGGGGCTTTCCTGCTCCCCCGGCCCGCGCGCCCCGCAGCCTGCCCGGGTTCTGGGCAGCCCGCGCCGCAAGGCCAGCTCGGTGCTTCGGCAGCCCCCGCACCTCGCTGCCCCGCAGCGCCCACGGGCAGGGCTGGCCGCAGGGCGGGGCGGGGCGCGCCGCTGGGTTCCATGCCCAAGCCAGCCGCGCTCCGGTGGGTTTGTCCAGCCTGGCAATTGAGCCCGGAGCAGGAGGCAAAGGCGAGTGCGCGCCGCAGCCCAGCAGCGCTCCCCTCCTGCAAAGCAAACGCGGCTGAGGGGGGGGGGGGGTTGGCAAAGAATGCGGAGAAATCCTGTTTACTTGGCCCGCTGGCTGTGTCGCTAAAAGCACGAAGGAGCGGCTGTGCCCAGGGCCAAAACTTTGAACCCTGTCTCAATTCTCTGGGTCCTAGTGGTGCCCCTTCCCCTCCCCCCCCCCCCCAGCCTGGCATCTGAGGTGGGCACCTCAGTTCACCTCATGGTAAGGCCAGCCCTGGCTGTGCCCCTTGCTTTGCAGTGCTTTGCCTCATGCATAATTTGTGCTCTGGCTCAGTGGCTCTCCCCTCCCCCATTGTTTCAGCACCCTTGGGTGCTTGTGTTTATTAACGCAATCTTTAAACTACCTTCCCCCAGTCTGCCCTGCAGGAGCAGCTGTATGGCTCAGGACTGTCCTGCCCCTCCCCCCCCCTTTGGCTCCTACCTTCCACTCTTCCCCCTAGCACCCCGGTTTTGGGGGATGGTCTATGCTAAGCTTGTTATTTTAAAGTCTCTGCAGAAGCTTCACCAAATCTATGGGTTCTGCTCCCAGGAGAGACTTTCCCTTGACTTCTGTGGGTGGAGGATTATGCCCCTTGTTAGGATTATATTTGTAGCGTGGTAGTGCCATGGACTAAAACCCTATTATGGTAGATACTGTACAAATACAGTCTATACCTTACAGTCCAAAAGCTAAACATCAACTGGAGCTGCTTAAATCACTTTAAAGACACTTCTGTTTTTTAAACTTAAAAAAAAAAAATTAAACAGCAAAGAGTCTGGCACATTGACAGCAAGATGGGAAAGGACAGGTTAAGAAACAACAATTAGGGAAACTCCAGCCTTCTCTACTTCTTAAACAACTTTTGAAAATTGTGTATTCCCCAAGTTCAAGCTGACTATGAAATGCATTACAGCAACATAAGTGGACAACTCTTAACCCAACACAAAATTCTGTTTAAAAACCAAAAAGAGCATTCAAGGATATAGTAGGCTATGGTGAACAGTCCCTTTCTTTAAAAAATATGTGGGATAGGTTAATAAAGCATAGGTTAATAAAGACTTATTTATCTCTCCAAATTAGAATGTAAGAATGGCTGGAAGGATTTTGCTCAAACATTCCCTTCCACCTAATATTTTCCTTTCTCTGAGCAGTGACACAAAGGCAAAGCTATTGTCACTGTATTTTCCAGTAAGAGGAAAGCTTTAAGAGTAGTTTTTGTTCTTTACTTAATCCCATGTGACTCTCTTTCTTCCCTTATACTGGAAACCCTTTGCTTCATAATTTCTTCTCTCTCAAACTATCAGTGTGTTCCAAAGAGCTTTTTAAGAGTTAATTTTCTGTAATCACTTGCTCAGTAATATTTCCAGGACAAACTACAGAGCCTCAAGGAAAATCTAGAGGAAATATAGTTAGCTAGAAGATTTACCCAGCATTGCTCAGATCCTTAACTCAATTAATTTTTGTTCATGAGAGCTATCCTAGAAAAGCTCTGCCGCGTCCAAGGAACGCATCTGCTTTTTTCAGAACAGTTTCCAAAAAAGTGAACGTGTTTTTTCAGCATCCCTGTATTCCTCTGTGAGAGGAATAAGGGATGTTCCAAAAGAGGAGGTTTTTTTCTGAAATTTGGCCCCATGTAGATGAGCCAAATTTCGGAAAGGCCTCTTTCAGGGGAAAAAGTGGAAAAAGATATGCAAATTGTGGTTTCCAATTTGCGTTATCTTTTTCAAATTTTTGTCTGCAGTGTAGACATAGCCTGAGCTCCCCAGCCAGAGTGAGGAATGCAGAAAACTGTGCACATTCTTCTCACTCCCTCACAACCAGGAATAGCCAGCAATGTCCCTGTATGAATGGGGAGAGGGAGAGGAGCTTCGTAAAGGGGGATGAGAGGCTTGGGGGCTCAGGCAGTCCCAGATGGGGGCCACAGTCAGCCCCTTTCTCCTGCCTGGTGATTCTGTCTTTTCTGTGTGGTTTTATGAGAAGCATTCCCATTCCAGGCACATCCCATTTTCCTGGCACAACCAACTCCTAACCTTGCTTTAAGTTATGATAAGAGGAAGCTGTATACCAAATTTGGTTGTCCTAGCTTTTACCATTTAGGAGGAGTTCTTGGACAGACAGACAGCCTCTCTCAAATATTAGTAAATTTCTACCTAAATATAGCTCTTTAAAAAAAATGTGTTTGCATATTTTTCTTTGCTTCTCTTTGCAGGATCTGACAACAAGAGGGCACTGTTAATAATGATATCCTTTTGATTAGCTTGAAATTCAAAACATACATACTCTCTGGACAGCCATCCAAATGAATGCCTAGAGAAAGATCCGTGTAAAGTCAAGCGACCCTAAAAGATTAATCTATGACTTTCAGCTTTGTCACTGCATCCGTTTACCAAAACCAAAAGAAGCGTTAGTTTAAAAGAAAAACCAAAATTGCTGACAAGTCACAGCACTAACTTATGTGAACAGTGCAAGTTTTGGACCACATATACTGTGAAAATACAAATTTCACCAGTTTCATTTTAGGTGTGAATTTCCCTGCACACACTTCTACATGGTCTACTGAATACTACATTTTTTCTTTGCAGAACTCTGAAAGCATTATAGCTGTTCCCAGCTTAGTCTTTCTACCATTTGTAAAACAAAGATTCCTGCCATTCCTAAATATAAAACCATGAATTGTATGTAAGAACCAGATTATGACTCCCTGCTCATATTGGGCAGATTGTCAACAGGGCACTGTGTGTGGTCCTTTGCATCACTGGAAAGTAGGTGCAAAATTTTTCCAAATCAGAACACTGGGGATTTGCATTAGCTTAAATGATTATTCTGAGTAGCACAATACTATAGAAGTCATGGTATCAGAATCCAGCTTCATGCTTTGGAGTCCAACAGGAAAGGAAAGAGAATTCAAACTGGAAATTAAGATGAAATCTCTTTAACCTTTTTAAAGATTAATACTTGCTCAAGTAATTAAATCTTTTGGTTTTATTTATATATTAGGCAGTGCTGTGAATTGTGCTGGTCTCTGTACACACCCTCCTGCCCTTTTCAAGGCTTTTATTGTATTCAACTATTTTAAAATGTCCTATATGGAGAATGTTTTATTGACAATATATTGAACTTGTCAAAAAAAGAGGCACTACACAGTCATGAAAGATTAAAGCAAAACTCTTCACAAAGTATTAAATCAATAAATAGTTGTTTATAAGCATTTCTACTGTGTTCATCACCAGAGTGTCTGAGCACCATTTTATTTCACTACAAAGGATTATGCAAACAAATGTTTCAGAGTTCAGTACATCTTTTAGCAATTATCTGGCACACAGATGGGAAACACTATTCACTGGGCAGTTCAAAGCTGGAACTTGAGTTCAAGGTGAGCAACTTCAGTAACCATACCCTTCCAGTGGGGTTAAGGGCTCGATTCCTGTAACATATTGAGTATTCTGGCCCCAAACCAGTTGAGCATTTAATCATATGTAGGATTGCTTATGTTCAAAATTAAGCACATTCTTAAGTGCTTGTCTAAACTGAGGCCAGTGTTCTGCACCTTGCAGAATAGAGCTCTGAAAGAAAGAGCATTTCTTGCTACGTCTCCCACAAATGTGAGAAAAGAAACAATACATCATCTATTTCCCTGCCACACAAACTATTGTTCTTTGTATTGCCACATTGTCCAATACAATTTGGAAACATCCAAAGTCACCATGCTTCCACCTGCTCCTTCTAAGCCATCCCACACACCGCTTGCAAGTTTGACCTCTATCAACCTATATTTCCTTTTTAATTTTAATATAGCCTCCCCTATCCCTAGTTATATTTCAGTGTATCCGCATAAATTACTCCTCTCTCTCCAGGAAACATTCAAATATTTCTAGACTGTTACCATACTGTCATCACTTACGTAAGCTATTAATACTTCTCTTTGAAGTCACTCCTTCCAGTAATCTTTCTTCTCTGAACATCCCCCTGTTAGTCAATGTTGTTCTGGTAATGAGGTACCAGAATGTTCTGTTCTAGGACTGATCACACTCTGGACTGTAGAGAGAGACTTACTTCATTATTGCATTACTGTGACAAGAAACCTCCTCCGGCTCAGTGCTTCTTCCTCTGGCGGTGGGGGGAAGAAGTCAGACCCACTCTGACTTCTCTCCCACTTGGGGTGTTTATTCTCCCACTTGGGGTGTTATTTCCCAGTATTTTCCAGGCAAGCTGTGGGGAAAATTGAAAGCGTTACCCCTCCACAAAACAAAAATAAACCAATGCCAACACAAAGCAGAGGGAAATACCTTTTCCCACACTCGCTCTGAGGGTGGGTGGTCGTGTTATTGACCCTGAGGGTGCCCTTTCCCCCCTAAATCTATTACTGATAGCTTCCTCTGTAGGAAGGGGAGAGCACCCAACCACCCAGCAGCAGCCTTTCTCCTTGCTGCCTCTAAACCTGCAGCAGCTTGTTTCTCCTCCACTCTGTCACCGGAGGAGGAGTTTTTAAAGGTTTCAGGCAGTCCTTAAATGAAAGCAGCAGGAATCGCTAAGGGTGTGTCTGCACAGCTGGGCTTAACTTGAAATAAGCTATGCAAATTGAGCTATGTTATTATGTAGCTTATTTCGAAATTGGCAGCATCTACAAAGCACTTATTTCGAAATAGAGCATTCTTCCTTCAACTTCCCTTATTCCTCATACAATGAGGCTACGTCTACACTGGCCCCTTTTCCGGAAGAGGCATGTTAATTTCAGAAGCCATAATAGGGAAATCCGCGGGGGATTTAAATATCCCCCGCGGCATTTAAATAAAAATGTCCGCCGCTTTTTTCCGGCTTTTAGAAAAGCCGGAAAAGAGCGTTTACACTGGCCCCGATCCTCCGGAAAAAGCGCCCTTTTCCGGAGGATCTTATTCCTACTTATTCCTACATGTTGCTGTGTAGACGTACCCTAATTTACCTGAGATAATCCCTTTTCAGTTTATAGGGAAAAGTACCTTCATCATTCTAGGTCTAATGTACCTTCTTTCCACTGTCTTCTTACAGTTCTCCAGCCTGACTTTTTGTCACAATTAGTTGATGTCTCCGCTCAAGCAACCCAAAAAATGCATTGGCCATATTGCCAATGGCCATTTATAAATGGCATTATAAATTCATGTTTAATCTAGAATTCGCTACTATGCCAGTCATACTCTTGTCATTATTACATTCCAGTATTTCTCCCCTCCCCTTTCTCCCTCCCCATTGGATATGCACTTTAGGTTATTTTTGTCCAGATAACTTGCAGAGATTCATTCTAACATATTAACATACTATTTTTTAAGCTTTCATTTTGCAGTCTTTGCCCCTACTTTTAACTTTTCTTGCCCCTTTTGTGTTATTTTTCTGTTCTGTCTGGTATTTGCTGCCCCTTATAATTTAGAAGCCAAGCAAATTTCACTATCTTGCTGCTGTCTTCCTCTTTCAAATAGCTCCTGCCTTATTTAACATCTTCATGAACTAACAGTGATTCCTGTGCTATCCCAATAGACACCTATTCCTCAATTCAGTGCTTTTCCATTTACCATTATTCTTTGTTGCAGTCGTTCAGTCAGGTTTCCTCCATGTTCTGTGGTTCCTCTTGCCTCTCCACATTTTGTTCTTGTTCTTACTCTCTACTGGCCTTTCCCATGATTTGGTTGGCTGGCTGCCAGAATACCAACAACCCCTCAAGGCCATGATGACTGGTTGATGTCTTTGATCAAAGACACAAGTTGAATATAGGTCATGAAAACGACTCACAGTAGTAACATTGAAGTAGGTTTCATACAACCAAGTTTATTGTTGAAAATATGGAATAAAGGCAAATAAATTGCTCCCTTCCATATTTCTTTTTAGAGTTATCAGTAACCTCATGGAGTGGCTGGAAAGGCTCTTTCTATTACAACTTAACTAATGTGGAACTCAAATAATCTTGAATCCTCAGATCATCCATGTCCCCATTTGACTACATGGGCTTGTATTATTCAGCCTCTAGTCCTCATGCTTCCCCTCTCACTCCTCTTCCCCTTTTTTCTAGCAACTTGAATTTACCACGGTGTGCATGAAGATGGGTTCCAGAGCCCAGTGCTGATTCAGTTGTGCAGACCTTTTGTAGGCCAGTTTTAAGGTGATTAAACTTTCATTCTACTTTTTCCTGCACACACCACGACCTTCTAAGACTCAAGCTTCATCTCTTTACTTCGTCTTCCTTCTTTGAACATTCTTTTTTACTCTGAGCTGAATGAGTTGGTGCTATTGCTCACTTGGCTTGCTTCACAGTGCCATGAAAATGAGCTCTCCTCAGGCTGTTAGCTTTCTGCCATTATGTTGGTTGTTTACCCCCAACAGTTTTGTTCAGTGCAAATTAGTTATCCAGCAGTATAAAAAAAAAAAAGTATCAAACATGGTTTCCCCTCAACTGTTCTGTCCATCTCAGTACTGAAGCAGAGTTGAATTAACTTTGAAAGACGTGTTACCAATAATTGACTACAATCCAAATAGCAAACAGCTGCTGAATCTCCTGTAGCCCTTAATACTGGAACTTAAACAGCAAAAAAATAGGGCTTTTCCCCTTGCGGTAAGATTGATTCTTTATTAGGTACATAGCTTGTACTGGGGAGGGAACAATCCAGAAAAAAACCCATATAGATGATGCTAATTATTCATGGTTCTGGTTCTCTTAAGCAAATACTAAAATAAGCTATTGATTATTTTCTCTTAATATTTGTTCCATTATTTTACTAGACATTACAAGTGATCTTTTCATAAACTTACGTTTGTAAAGCTAACATTCAATTAAGCAGGTAAATGTACAAAACCACAGCCATGTCGTCTCACATCCTTTTCTAGGAACTACATATTACTTTCATTCTCTGCTCTTGCTAAAGTGACCAGACGTCCCATTTTTAAAGCGACAGTCTCATATTTAAGCGCACCTGCAGCTGTTCTGACTTTTTCTTAAAAAACAGGCAACTTGTCCAATAGTTTCTGTCTCCCCCCCACATCATTAAAGGCAAGTCCAGATGCTGACCAGATCCCTGCTTGTCAGCCACCCACCCACCAGTAGTGAATGGGGGACAGGAGACCAGTGGCCAACAAGCATGATGTGTGTGCAAGACTGGTGGCGGGGCAAAGATGCAGCATGTGGGGTCATCCTCCCCCACTGCTGATCCTTCAGTGCAACTTCCACTGCATGCTGGCTCTTTGCCAGCAGGGCCCAGCCTCCCCTCCCCCCAATCCATTTCCAAGCCACCACTGGCTGCACACTGTGGTGGTTGGAGAGTGCATGCACGTGCCAGGTGCCAGTCGGTTATATGCTACCTCTGCTACCCACCCATTGGTCCATTATGTGCTCCTCATCTGACAGTTCTCTCCATGCTTTACCTATTTTCTCCCCCACCAGGGCTGGCCTTACCATAAGGTGAACTGAGGCAGCCGCCTCAAATGCCAGACTTGGGCAGGGGGCGGAAGAGGGGGCACCACTAGGACCCAGAGTGTAGAAAATTGTGTCTGCTGCTGGTGCGTATGTCTTCTCTGCTCTAGATGCACAGAGATGGTGGAGTGCCATGAGAGGAGTAGAACAGGAAGAAGGCAGAATTGAGACCTCTCAAAGTTTTGGCCCAAGCGAGGGGGCATCATTTGAGCTCCCCGCCTCAGGTGCCAAAATGTTGTGGGCCAACCCTGTCCCCCACCCCTGTTGCTCCCCCATATCTACCTCCCTCTGGCAGGGCACAGCTTGCTCCCAGCTCTCTCTGGTGAACCAGCCCCTGGTAGGAGCACTGGGCTCATCAACAACCTGGCCAGCAGATTCCATGCTTCCTCCACTGCCTTTGGCTGGCCCAGCATCCCAGGAAACCCTCTGGCTCAGGGTGTCAGCCTGGAGGAGCTGAGCCCTGCATATGCCAAAGCCCTGCACAGCACTGGCACTGGGAAGCCTTTCTCTGACCCTCAGCTAAGCTCTAAAATGGTGGGAAAGAAGCAATTTCCAGCCTGTTCACACCCCAAACATGCAGACTCAACACAGAATCCCTACAGGGAAGTGGCTTAGCACCCTCTTCATCCTTACTGTGGGCTCTTTCCCATGGGAGCACGAGGCTGTTCCATCCCCTGGGCATGCTCTCATGTGGAGGCACCTGTCTGGCCAGGTTCACTGAAGTCTGTGCAGTCAGGTTCCCTGGGCCCTGGTGTACAATGTATCCTTATGGATTAACTCCTTCCTGCCTAAGGGACAGGATGCAGTTGGGTTATATCAATGGCCAGCATCAGCCTTCGAGTGTTAGCTGCCTTTGGAAACAGTGTGGATAGGAAGGGACAAGTTGCTTCCACCCACATAAAAGCAGGACAGGGGTGTGAGGGCAGGAGAGAGAAAAGCTCTGCAAAGACATGGGACAAGTTATTCTTCCCCCCTCTTCTCCTTCCCTGCAGCTGTAAGCAGCACCTGTCCCTTCCCTCCTGCACAGTGCAGAAAGGCTGCTGCTGGCCACGTTTTGGTCTGAACCCTGGGCAGAAATTGTCAGGAGGGGGGATGTGAGCTGAGTGTGTCCCCCTCACACATTGCCTTGTGAAGGTGCAGTGCCAGGCACCAGGAGAGACCAGGTCCATGCCAGGAGCCCAGCCAGGCATGGAGGGTAGAGCACACCAGAGAGAGATGGTTGGGTCAGTTGGTCACTCCCCCTCCTCCCATGTGAGAAAGGTGTATGGCAGTGCATGTATGTCACCTCTCTTCATGTGTGTGGGGGGTAGAGGTGTGGGTCACCCCTTCCAATGTGAACCCTAAAGGCTTAAAGATAAGAAGGTAAATAAAAGGAGTCCAACTATGCAGTATGTATTTTTAACAGGGCTCAGTCAACTTAATATTAATTTGAATGTGTTACTGATTGCTGTTGAATTTGTTTGAGTAATTTTACCAAGTGTCCTTTATTCAGCATAGGGAAATATGGTCACTGTAGCCCCTGCATTCAGTCCTCCTAACCTTGTAAGCACTCACTACTCAATAGTGCAAACAAAAAATACTAGAGACCCTATTGAATCGAATTCTAATTAATATTCATGCTCTGCACGTGTGACCACTTAAAACTCGGATGCTTTCCATTGCTTTGTTATCAGGGTGATTTTGCTGTACCAAATACAGTGGATTTACTGCTTTTCTTTTGTGTGTCTGCCTGAACCTGAACTTTAACCTTTTATCCTTATACTCAGAAAGCCAAAAATTCTGTGGGATAGGGCTTCATCATTGTTACTTAACTGTAAAACTTTAGTTTGGCCTTTTTGCTTCAACATACTTACCTACCACAAGCTTTTTTCTATAACTCATTTGTCACAGAAAATAGTATCTAAATAGCTTTTTAAGCAATACCAGACTATTAGAAAAAGTATTTTATTCTGGCTAGTGTCTTATAAAACTACTACTTTTTACTTACATAGCATTTTTCATCAGGGGAGCCTAAAATTATACAAAAGAAGCTGATTATCATTATCCTAATATTATAGATAGGGAAACTGAGGAAAGATGAATGAAGGCCACACAGCTGGTTAACGGCAGATCTGGGAACAGAATCCAAATCTCTTGATATCAGTTTAGTGCCTCATATATTAGTCCACACTGGTACCTTTTTCTCTTCGTAGCATTCAAAAGCATAAATAATTCTGCAATAACTATGCATGTTCCATTTAATGGAATAATATTTCATTTTAAAATGCACTTCTTAAAATAAGAGACTGACACAACTGAAGGAAAATAACAGACTCCATAATCATAACTCATCACTTGGAGCCTAAAGTTTGTATTTTGTCTCAGGAGAATTCCTGATATGCCATGACAGATAAAAGTATCACAAGGCTGAGTTAAGGATGATATCAAAGCATTGAACTTGAATTTTTTGTTATAATGGGTAAAATTCCAAATCCAGGCTCCTAGTGAATCACTGTACAGTCTTTTGTAACTTTTTAATTTTCCTCTTTATCCTTCCCATTGGGACTGCAGTAAACTTGGGAGAAACTGTAGTAACTGGTCTAGCATAGTTCTTTATTGAATAGCATATGATCCCATGTTAAGCTATTATTTAGATAGGTCACAATAATCTTACGTACTTGCATGATATGTGTGTGCAGGTCTGTCATTTAAGAGTTCCTCCGCAAGGTGGTAAGTATGAATTTTGGGTGGGTCCGTGACCTCGCATGCGTCTGCAGTGACACCACCAACAGAGGATGTGGGGCCACAGCTTTTGTGAATCATAAAAGGCAACATTAGCATGAGAAGCTCTCCCACATCTTATTCTGACACCAGCCAGTTCCTCTGCACTGTGCACAGGGAGGATGCCTGACTGTCATGAGATAGCAGGTAAAGATTTTGCTCTGTGGTAGGATGCATGCAGCTACACACACAGACATTTCTACGCCTGTGTTTGAATTCTGCACGCTCATGCAAGGTCAGCTAAATCCTACTAATGTGCCAAAGCTCAGTCATGTGTTCCAAAGAAGTCAGTATTTATCTCCACTAAAGGACCGAAGTATTCCACAACAACAACCCCATACCTCTCAAGTTTGTAACTTAGCCCAGGAGCAAATAGGGCTGTCAATGAATCATAATTAACTCATGTGACTAACTAAAAAAATGATCACAGTTAAAAAAAAATAATTTTGATTCATCATACTGTTAAACAATAGAATACCAACTGAAATGTATGAAATATTTGTGGATGTTTTCCCATATTCTCAATATTGATTTTAATTACAACACTGAATACAAAGTGTACAATGTCCACTTTATATTTTTATTTTTGCTTACAAATATATGGACTGTAAAAATGATAAACTAAAAATAGGATTTTTCAATTCACCTAATACTGTACTGCAGTCTCTTTACTGTGAAGGTGTAACTTATACATGCACATTTTGGTTACATACTTGCACTCAAAAATAAAACAGTTAAAAATAGAGCCTACAAGTCTACTTGGTCCTACTTTTTCTGCCAATCGCTAAGACAAACAAGTTTGTCTACTTCTTATTTGCAATGTCACCAAAAAGTGAGAACAGGTATTTGCATGGCACTTTTGTAGCCAGCATTACAAGATAAGCTAAACATTCATATACCCCTTCATGCTTTGGACACCATTCCAGAGGACATATTTCCACTCTGATGATGCTCTTTATAAAAATAATACATTAATTAAATTTGTGACTGAACTACTTGGGGAGAATTGTATGTCTCCTGCTCTGTTTTACCTTCATTCTGCCATATATTTCATGTTATAGCAGTCTCGGAAGATGACCCAGCACGTTGTTTGTTTTTAGAACACTTTCGCTGCAGATTGACAAAATAAAAAGAGGATATCAATGAGATTTCTAAAAATAGTTACAGCACTTGACCAAGGTTTAAGAATCAAAAGTGTCTTCCAAAATCTAAGAGGAACTTGTAGAGTGTGCTTTCAGAAGTCTTAAAAGAGCTACACCCTGATGCAGAAACTACAGAACTCAAACCACCAAAGACGAAAATCAACCTTCTGCTGGTGGCATCTGATAGAGATGATAAAAATGTGCAGATATCAGCCCACACAGCTTTGGACTGTTATCAAGCAGAACCCATCTGCATAGATGCACATCCTCTGGAATGATAAAGAGATACATTCGTATATGGCGCACAAATATCTTGCTACAACAGTCCCATGGGAACACCTGTTCTCACTTTCAGGTGACATTGTAAACAAGAAGTGGGCAACTTCTCCTACAAATTATAACTAAACTTGTTTGAGTGATTGGGTAAACAAGAAGTAGGACTGAATTGACTGGTAAGCTCTAAAGTTTTACGTTGTTTTATTTTTGAATGCAGGTTTTTTGTATCACACTCACAAGTAACACATGGAATCCATTACAATGAGAGATCAAAGCATGGTAGAATTTTAAAAAAAGATTTGACCTGTAGATGGGAAGTGAGAACATCCATCACACTAGATAGAACAAAATATTTTTAGAACAAAATATTTTTAGAAGGGATATAAACTCTCCTTGTCTTTCAGGGCATGAGTCATCCACTAACTGATGCAGGGATTAAAAAGAAACTCACCATGAGTTAGTTATTCCATACTGTAGCAGACCATTGGTGTTTTTCACTTGTTTCATAGTTGTCCAGTATGGGGATTCTTGCATGTTCCCCTGAAGCAGTGAAGTGGAAGAAGTTAAGCTAACCTAATTTAAACTCCATATTCCCCAATGAGAGTGAGTAAACTCAGTTCATACACATTTTACTTAGACCACACTCCTATCCTGAGGCATTTGGAATGGTTGCTGTCAGTCAGCCTACTGGATTAGATAGCTAAATGCTGTGCAGATTGAAAGAAGGCACACTCCTGAGCCAAAGAGTTTAGGGCAAAACAGAGAGATAAGGAAAACAATGACACACATACTGAGTATATTTCTCAGCTTTGCAGAAGTATGCTATGTAAGCTGGAAAGCTTGTCTCTTTCACCAGAGAAGTTGCTCCAATAAATTACCCCACCCATCTTTTCTGTCTGCCTACCTACAACAAAGTTGTATGGAGTTCTGCTTAAGACACTGAGGGCACACTGTGGTATGTGTATTTTTTCTTTTCATCAGCTCTTTTTAAGATCTGTGCATCTAGGGAAGAAAAGAGGGTTTGTCGGGAGGTTCCCCCCCCCCCCAATACATGTCTAGAGTGGGGAGGGGAAGAGAAAGGAGCTTACTGACCATTTTGGTTCTTTATTCTCTTTTAAATACCATACAGTGAGAAATAAATAAAGTCTCAACCATCACGACTCAATTTCCCTGGCCTGCCTCAGCAAAGCGACTGGCTTGGGACTGGCTCTGCACTCTTGCCCCGTCCCCTGGTGCTATTTCTATTCGTTCTCTACAATGTACAAAAGAAAAGGAAAGAATAACTGCTGTTTTGGCCTGTTGCTTGGGATTTGCATTGTGAATGAATGAGGTTTGTGCTATGTTGTATTTGAAATGTTTGTTTACTTCCTATGCTTCTCAAAACACAGTCTACCCATTCCACATCTGGTGTTAAATGCAGGACAAAACTGTGCCTGCTGCCTATTTGTAACCAGCACTTTATTTGAGATGCACCCATGCAACTATGAGGAGAGAAGATTTGGGTTCAAGGATAGTGGCCCTGTTCCGCATTACTGGGAGCGAAATCCTGAATCCACTGAAGTCAACTGGAGTTCTGTCATTGTCTTCAGTGGGAGGACCAGGCCCTTCTGCTTTGCAAAGACAATAATAAAACATGTCCATGCTGTTGTGAGGACTCCTGTGTATTTTTTGCTTATGCAGTGGCTTCAACTTGAATGTCAGGATGTGGACAAGAAGAAGGTTTATTAACTTCCACATCTCTCATTTTGGGTGCTCGTGGTGTAGCTGCTCTCTTACAATTTCCTTCCTGCACAAGTAATAATCACTACTTGTAGACCAACTTGCATGCTAGAAAAGCACTCTTGGAGACAGTTTGCAGTTTCCCCTTCCCCTTCCCCCCCTCCCCCCCATCACAACCAGCAGGTTAGAAAACTTACCTGGTAATAGAGTACTCTGTAAATTAAGTAAGAAGAAGACAGATTTAATGGATCTGAATAACACTGAACATTAATAGGAAACAGCCACAAATAGTCACAGCTATCTCAGCTCAAAATAGCCTAGAACAAGCAATTAGAAAACTCGGTCTATTGGTGGTCAGTTATTTGATAAGCACTTTCAGAGCCAGCACAATTTGAGAAAAGCCTCTAGAGCACTAACAAAATATGATATTTGTCCATGACTGGGGGTTTTAGTGCCACCACAATCAAAACAAATATAGTAGTAATAATTACTATTAGTGTCATGCTCCTAGATAGCTGGGTATGGATATTATAATTTATTTCTCTGTTTTAAAGTTATTAATACTCATACAAAATCAGTACCTGTTTTAATATTTTTATTTACATTTCAGTTAAGTAGCATGCATCGGTAGTAACATTTCTTCTTAATATGGTTATTATTTCCTTCATCATCACACGCACAGAGAAGTATGTCCCTACAATTTGTATAATCAGTTAAACTATTTATAGTTTCCTCTGTGATTTCAAGCAAGTCGGAGACACTTGTGCATTGCTCACAATTTTCTTTGTCACATAGTAAAAAGAATGTACCTACGGCTAATGTTAAACAGGAAGAAAATATGGGTGCCCAAAAGGAACTTATCAGCTCTTGGTGACCCTACCTTCTCCATCCTATGCAGGTTGAGAACAATGCTTAATCTTCTGTAGCATTTTCTAGCCAGTCAACTTAAGCAACTCATAAGTAGTATGAAGCTACTCACAAATATTGATGTACAACAAAATATTTTGTCTGTGATAATTTATTTTTAATTTTAAAAAGTATGCAAATAGGATTGGTCCCTGAGCTCCTGACAAACTGCTAATGTGACTCTCAATGTTTTTTGGGAGCATCACATTGCACTCTATTGCTGGTACGTATCCCACAACCCAAGCCTCCTCCATTGAAGTCAATGGGTGCGTTGCCATGCTCTTCAAAGGGAATAGGGTTGAATATGTATTTACATGCAATGTAAATTAGATATAACATATCAGAGCTGCAAAAAAATCTTAGCACTTGATAAAGTCTAAAGATCTCATTCTGTAGATTTTGTAATGGCAGGAAGCCAAAGTCTACTGCTCTTACTGTGACCTTGCATTGAAGGCAGCGGGCCTGATCCTTATTGCACTCTGTATAGTATAACTCTACTCTTAATTCTACTTTCATTTCCACTGAAGTAAATTGGAATTAACTCTTCTGAAGTCAATGAAGTGACACTTGTGTGAAAAAGAAAAGAATCCAGAAAGTCTTTTAGCTTCATTGTTTTATGGTAATGATACAACTTCTTATAATAATTATAAAGCAAATGTAGTAACCATACTAGAGAAAGGTGTGCAAAATTTATGCTTACATAGAATCATTTGGGTTCAGCTTCTGATACTATTACTCAAGTTGAATTGCACATTGAGGACAGACTACTCATAGGGGGAAAGTACTATTCAAGATGAGTAAGGATATCAGAATCTGGGTCTTGGGGAAAAAAACCTACACTCCGGCTATGACTTCAGTACAAAGGTAAGCTAACGCCAGTTATGTTGGCATAAAGCAGACAGTATATTTCTTGTACATGTAAGTAACTAGTGTTCTTGCATCAGCACTTAATTTACTCATCAGGAGTCTGTGTGCCAATTCACAGTAAGGTGCATGGATTGAAGTGTTACTGTGAAGTTACAATTGTCTTCCCATAATGTAGTGGAGTGACAGAGGTCACATCCCTAGGTTGAAACCAGCCAACCTTGCACTGTCTTAGGAAATTTGGGCTATGCATAGTGGAGGGGAAACAGGGAGCAAAAGGGCGACTAGGAGCTAGGGATCAAATTCCTGTCATCTGATTTTCTCCATTCCATCCACATCCCACAATTTTATGCCTTTTTAATATCCCACAGACCCATGTGACACTGTTGGCATCTGCCATCTCTCACAGAAGTATGGAGCCTACACAGCTCTGTTCTGTTCTCATGGCTGTAGCAAATACAGGACATATGATTCTCCAGTATAAGAACTGCTCACAGGAAGAAACGAAACAACAGGGTGTATGATGATTTCTTCAAGGACAACTTGCTAAGTGACATCACAAAAAATAATTTAAGGTTGTTGGTGTCGTTTGTAGAAAAGCTTCAGAGAGTGGATCACTGCTCCTGCATTGCAACACAAGCACAGGTTGGTGGGATTGCATTATGCTGAGCAGCAGCTGCAGAATTTTCAGGTGCATTCCTGGATCAGTGTGCAGAAATCACCCCAGTTCTGCAGTGCCTAGACACCAGTATGATAGCTGCATTGATAACTGAGATGCAAGTGGCAATCATGCTCTGGAAGCTTGCAGCACTGGATTGTTATTGGTCCATGAGAAATGGTTTTGGATTTAGAAAATCCACAGTTGGGACCACTGACATGCAATTTAGTTGAGCCATTAATCATGCTCTGCTATGCAGGACAGGGGGTCTTAGCAATGTTCATAGTGATGGATTTGTTGTAATGGAGTTCCCGCAATGCAGTGGAGTGACAGATGGCACACAAATCCCTAGTTTGACACCAGCCAACCTTGTTACAAAGTACATCAACAAAACAGGTTATTGTTTAATAGTTATGCAATCCTTGGTGGATCATCAGGGATGCTTTACCAATATCAATGTCTACTCATCTGGAAAAGTATATGTTTCTTGTATTTTTAAAAACACAGGATTATTCAGAAAGCTGCAAACAGGGACGTTCATTCCTACTGGCACATTACCATCAGCAATGTTGAAATGCTAATAGTGATTGTGGGAGACCCAGTGGTTACAGCTGCCTGTTGTGCCTTGTGTAATATCTGTGAGCCCAAGGCGGAAAAGTTGGTGCCAGGTGGTAGGGGAGTGGCTCTTTGCTGAGTTTGACAAGCCAGCTGAAAGGACCATTAAAGGAGCTCAGTGTGGACCTGTGGTCCGAGATGCCCTAGGACAGCCAACACTAGAAATGCCAAAGTCAGGTCATGCTGCAGAAAGCAGATTCTCCTGCAACTGATGGATAACACTATAGTTAGATTCACCAATCTGTCACAAAACCATGCTCCGGATCCTCCTCACTGGTTTCTCAAGAAGCTGAGATGGGGGGCAGGGAGGAGAAAAACAGCCCCCTTTCCTGTATTCCAATCTCTACTTCTCAATCAGTGAATTGGTCCAGTACAGTGAGAAGTTACTTCAAATTTTGTTCCCTTTATAAAATGTTCTCCAGACCCTCAAAGGACCAGCTACATTACCAGATCAGTACTAGTCTGGTTCTTACCTGAAATACCATGCTGCCAGCCAATCCTTGAGTATCTAAAACTAGAGGTTTTATTTATAAAAGACATGAAAAAGAAGAGAGTTGTTAAATGGTCAAGGCAAGCAAATATGTGTGTATGACTTTAGAGTCCATATATATGATTATTAGCAGCGCTGATGAGTTTGATAGCTTGTAAAGTCCTTCTGGAATATATCCAAATCTTGAATGGGCTATCAGTCCTTTGTTTGAAGCTTCAGTGTGTAGAGAAGTTATTCCAGAGGTGAGACACAAAATGGAGAAGATGCAGCTTTCTTTTTATATCCTTTGTCATGTGACTTGTACGCCCTAAACACAAACTTTGTCCTAAACACAAACTCACAGCACGTGGGCATTGAAAAGTCCCCGTCCACATATCCCTTCATGTCCTGCTGATAGGTATAGCCTCTGGCGTCTCTCAGTGGATTGATTATACAGCTGATTGCCCTTGATAGGCCAGTCTGTCTCGGGGGAGTATCACTCAGAAACAAACTTGAAATTCAAATATACTACATATATTTATAACTCATGATACAAAGATGGTTCCTATAATAAACAAGATCAACGTATTTAATAAATCATAACTTTTCCACTGATACCAGAGGCTAGGTCTACATTACAAGGTTTTTGCACAAAACAGCTGGGTTTTTTGTGGAAAAATCCTGCAGAGCGTCCACACCTCAAATGAGCTCTTGTGCAATTAAATGGGCAGTTAAATGGCAGAACAGAGGGCTTTTTCCGCCGTAGGTAAACCTCCTTTTCTGAGGCATAACTGCTTTTAGTGCTACAGCTATTGCGCAAGAAGGCAAGTGTGGACACTCTAGAGGGGTTTCTTGCACAATGGGGAAAAAGCATAGGTGTTTTTCCTTCTTGCACAAGAGCATCCATGCAGTGTGGACGCTCTCTTGCACAAAAGCACATCACTTTTGTGATGTGCTTTGAGGTGTGGACATGCTCTTCCGCAAGAAGTTTTTGTACAAAACCTCTTGCGCAAAAGGCTTCTTGCGCAAGAAGCGTATAGTGTAGATGTAGCCTGAGATGGCTGTTAGCCAGGATGGGTAGGAATCATGTCCCTAGTCTGTTTGTCAGAAGCTGGGAATGGGTGACGGGGAAGGATCACATGATGATTCCCTATTCTATTCATTCTCTCTGGGACTTCTGGCATTGTCCATTGTCTGAAGACAGGAAGAATCTCAAGCATTGTTACAAGCTGGGGACCAACCAGCTAAGTAGTAGTTCTGCAGAAAAGGACCTGGGGGTTACAGTGGATGAGAAGCTGGATATGAGTCAACGGTGTACCCTTGTAGCCAAGAAAGCTAATGGCGTATTAGGTTGCATTAAGAGGAGCATTTCCAGCAGATCCAGAGATGTCATTATTTCCCTTTATTCGGCTCTGGTGAGGCCACATCTGGAGTATTGTGTCCAGTTCTGGGCCCCCCACTACAAAAAGGATGTGGACGCATTGGAGAGGGTCCAGCAGAGGGCAACCAAAATGATTAGGGGGCTGGAGCATATGACTTATGAGGAGAGGCTGAGGGAGTTGGGTCTGTTTAGTCTGCAGAAGCGAAGAGTGAGGGGGGATTTGATAGCAACCTTCAGCTTCCTGAAGGGAGGTTCCAAAGAAGCTGGAGAAAGGCTGTTCTTAGTCATGACTGATGGCAGAACAAGGAGCAATGGTCTCAAGTTGTGGTGGGAGAGGTCCAGGTTGGATATTAGGAAAAACTATTTCACTAGGAGGGTGGTGAAGCACTGGAATGGGTTACCTAGGGAAGTAGTGGAGTCTCCATCCCTAGAGGTGTTTAAGTCTTGGCTTGACAAAGCCCTGGCCAGGTTGATTTAGTTGGAATTGGTCCTGCCTAGAGCAGGGGGCTGGACTTGATGACCTTCTGAGGTCTCTTCCAGCTCTATGGTTCTATGATAGTGGGCTAGATGGATCTTTGGCCTGACCTAGTGTGGCCATTCTTATGTTCTTCTAGAATATCTTGTATAAGCATCATGGCAATTTTGTAATGTTGGTATCAGTCATAGAATACTAGACCTGGAAGGGACCTCAGAAGGTCATGGAGTCCAATCCTTGGCCTTCATGGCAGGACCAAGCACTGTCTTGACCATCCCTGATATATTTCTATCTAACCTGTTCTTAAATATCTCCAGTGATGGAGATTCCACAACCTCCCTAGGCAATTTATTGCAGTGTTTATTCATCTTGACAGTTAGGAAGTTTTTCCTAATATCCAATCTAAACCTCCCTTGCTACAGTTGAAGGCCGTTGCTTCTTGTCCTATCATCAGAGGCCAAGGAGAACAATTTTTCTCCTTCCTCCTTGTTACACCCTTTTAGATACTTGAAAACCACTATCATACCTCAGTCTTCTCTTTTCCAAACTAAACAAGCCCAATTCCTTCATTCTTCCCTCATAGCTCATGGTTTTTTAGACCTTTAATCATTTGTGTTGCAATGATATTATAAATGATCACCCTTACTACATACAGCACCATAGGAGCTGCACAGCTCAGGGAAGCCTTGCAAGAGTTTTAACCATCAGCTATAGAATGATGTAGGGCAGACTGTGCTTTACCAGGTCCTGAAGCTTTTGGGCCTGTTAAGAATTGTATAATGTGTGGTGTATGTTTATAGGTATTATACTGTCTCTTACAACGAACCTACAAAAGATTCCGGTTTTCTGTCCAGTTATAACTATTACACTGTATTTCCCTGACTGTCTGAATTAGATTATATTTGCTGTACATTTACACACACAACTGGGTTTTTTCTTGAACCTTTGAGGGCGTCTACAAGTACTTAGAGTTTTGGGTACTGCTATACATTCTGCTATATGTGTGGAGGATGAGCTTGAGTGGGCTTGTCCACAAGTTACATATCAGAAATGGTAACACACACAGTCCTGCAAGGGAACATTTTAACCTACCTGGGGCACTCAATCATGGATTCAAAAGTAGCCATTCTCCTACAAAGGAATTTCACAAGCCAATTACAGAGAGAGAGAGAGTATCAAATTGACCTTCATGTGCAAATCTGACAGTTTCCCGGGGCCTGAACATGGATGGCCCAAAATAAAACCAGCCTTTCTTACATTTAATTCTTCAATGACATCAAAACTATAGGACACTTCCAGACCAGTCAATTAGCTCATTAGCACCAGCAATACAATTCACAGGTACTTTTTTTTCTCTCCCTTTTTTTCCCACTGAAACTCATCTGAGGAAGCGGGTTTTACCTACAAAAACTCACAATACTATATATATTTTTGTTAGCCTCTAAGGTGCCACAAGACTACTCATTCCCATGTTTCAAATCTTCCTTCCTTCATTCCCATAGTTTTGTTGGTAAGACATGCTTACTAACATGTCAGCCATGGGGCACCTCTGCACAGCAACGCTCTCCACCCGTGTTCCCTGTAAGCTGTGAGCTTGTGCAGCCACTCAGGTGAGAGTCAAATGCTGCCCAGATGGTTAGCAGAGTGCTCACAGCTAAGTTTTTTGTTTGCATTGGTGGTGCACATCTGCACGTGTCTCAGTGCACATAAAAATTCATTCTGCACATGGATGGAAAAAATTACAAGGAATCTTCATTCCCAGACCTAGTGTGTATCACCCGCAAGGGGCCAAAGATTGAGAGGACATGAATAGTCTATTCTCATTTTTGGTTGCATGAAATAACTCTCCACCAATTTCCATGGCAACAAGTAGAGGACAATGGCACTGAACACTGGTCCTATTTTCCACAGGTGTAATTGTGATTTTTGCTAATATCTCACTCTTGGAGGTTACAAAGGCACAAAAAACAGAGTAACTGCCGGTGGCATTGTTAGTATATAGGCTTGATTGTGAACCTGAGGTAGAATTTGGGGGTTGAGTTTTTGATACTCTAATATGTGTGAACAAAGACACTATGTGTGTTGTCTGCCTGGCCAGATGGGTTTGTTAGTGTAATTGGAACAGGTCAGAACAGTTGAAGTGTATGGGATATGTTGGGAGTATAATAATATGAGCATACATAGGAAGGCTCCCTGACTTCTTTCTCAGGCCAAGGTGAAGCAATTGGTTAGGAGGGGCAGAAAGGGGTAGGGGGGAACATAAGACACACTAAAAGCCAAAAAAGAAGCTTGGTCTTAGCCAGAACACAGCCTCATCCCTTACCCTTCCCATAGAATGTAAAGGAGGTGGAATGAAAACCCCCGAGTCCCAACTCCCTAAAATGGAGCATGGCTATACGTTATAAAGGGTGTGATTAGGGGCATACACTTCCAGGAAGGAGGAGGTGGGAATGGGAAATGAAGACACAGGCAAGGCTCTGTCACATCAGAGCTAGGAAAGGAACACTGGGAAACAGACTCTGCAGAGGGATAGATGTGCTTGCTTGGAACTAACCCCAATTAGCATCACATTGCCAGCACTTCAGACTTCTGGTCTGCTGCTTTCTGTCTGCATGACAAGAACTAGGGAAGAGGGTGAAGGGAAAACCCTCTGACAGTTATGAAGCCTCCTAGGCTGTATGCTGTTAGCCTAGTTGTTGCAATGATATCAGCTGACCTCATTGTGGAGTGGCATGCGAAAGTGTGCTCCCATGCAGGAAGAAATAAGGTAGCCATCCCTAGAAACCCTTGGGAGAGATCATAGTGTATCTCCATGGAAGTTTCATTGAGATCTCTGAGGAGGATACAAGGGATTTCCTTTTGTATATCAACAAACTGCTCCACAGGCCCTCCTTAGCTCCCTCCTCTGCCTAATCCTACAGGGGAACAAAAACAACTCTACCTCAGCTTCTTGCACTGAATCTTTTCTCATGAAATGGTGAGAAAGTGATGAAAAGTGGCTTTGTGTGTCTTTGGGAACCTGGGATGGGACCGGCACCATCTTGACATTTAAACATTGTCATGGGAAAATACATGCACACGCTTACTCAAGTTTCCTTCCCCTCCATCAGGCTCTTCTGTGGTTGGCTGGCAGGAGGGGCAAGAATGTGGTGGAGTTTCAAACAGATTCTGGCTTGCCGCATATATTCCCATATATTCCCATATATTCCTCCTCGTCTCAACTCGTGGCTGGGGTCTGTATCTTGGAGGACGCCTTGGTGGTATCTGTGGTGCTCTAAGGAGTGCTGGTGGAGACTCTGCCATGTATGGCACACAGCTTTTTGTAACAGGGACAGGGCTGTGGTCCAGAACCAGAACAAGTCTTGGCCTCCTTGGCCGCCTGGTAAGCCTGCTACAGTTCCTTTGCTTTCATGTGGCATCATTTGTAGGTGCCCCCATTTCTGTGATTATTCCGTGGCTGTGCGTGAACAGCCTCTTCACCTTATGGGCCCAGGCAATCCAATTCCTCTTCCCTACTGCAGGTAGGAGCATGTTTAGAAGGTGTGACCAGCATGGTCGGTTGGGCAGTTGTATCCGGCAAGGGAGAGCTGCTAAGGTTCTCCCCATGTTGGATAACCAAGGAAAGGCATTTTAAATATAGGCAGAGTTTTTCAAAGGTGGGGAGAGAGTAGGTTGCAGTCTCTGGGAGCCCTGGGCAATGAAGTTCACAATTGTGACCAGAGCAGTACGTGTCAAAGCAGTATTTCTCATTGACTGGTCCCCAGGCTGGTCCCCGGGCTCCCTGAGATCTCCATGACACAGTATAGGAAGGCAGCAAGCTGGTTCCTAGTATCAAAAAGGCACAGCTGCAGGCAGTAGAGGTAGTTTTACAAAGGGTCCCAGCTGCCGGTCCCATGCCAGACCCAGCTGTAAATCCAGCCTTGGCCCCCTTACCCCTGTCTGGGGTCTCCCCCTAGAGATACAGCCACTGAAAAAAGGCTGAGAAACACAGCGCTAGAGGATGAGTAGGGTTGACGTAGGTCATGCAAGGTCTACGCTCACACTGCATCAATCTCAGTACATCAATGAAGACTCAGTGCTGTCCAGGGAGGCGGTGTTATTGCATCACTATATGGCAGACACATGCATGAATTGGTTGATACAAGGTGGCTCTCATCAACCAAACTTTGTTGTGTAGACCAGGCCGCAGGATAATGTTTTAAAACAACCCCATAGGTGGCGCTACACCTCTCATATGTAATCCACTGTTTGTAGCAAGGTGGTTTAGGATAGGAGTAGCTAGATGGCTAAAAATAACAATGGTAAGCCAGCAGTGCATTTACATATTGGGTGCTGTTTGTAGGTCCGCACCTGATGCTTAACAATGACTTTTACTTTAATCACAGATATTCAAATAGTGTTCTTATTATATTATTGTATTGCAGTAGTACCTAGGAGACCTAGTCATGGAGCAGGACCCCCTTGTGCTGTACAAACACAGAAGCAAATAAAGGCCCTCTGAACCAGAGACCTGACTGAGCAAGTAATGAGCAAACATTTCAAAGTCCATTTTTTAATGGGCTGCTGAAAGTTTGATATAAAAATTTGACACTTTCTATGAATTACAGAATTATTTGAAGTTCTGGAGAATTCCTCTTCAAATAATTTCTTTAAATGCTCTTTATTGTCATATTTAAGTCTCTAAAATGCATGTCACTTACTTTGCTTTTTTTTAAAAACGCATCAGCTCACTTGTGAAATAAAAAAGATTAAACTCCACGATGCATCTCTTTCTCATTTAAAGTAAGTTTTTTTCTTTATTACAATTATTTCTATTTAAATAGTTTTCCAACTGTTTGTGGAAAATAGGACTTTATATCTATGGAATCTTCAGTCACAGCTCCTAAGCAAGAGACCAACTCATCTGGAAGTAATGTCTGCTCTTGAACATTTTCAGTGGTTGATGGACTTTTCCAGTGGTTTTCCAAAAGTATACTAGATTCCTCATCTGTTGCACTGAAAGAGTTACTCTGCCCACTTCTACTGTTGTTTACAATGAGGTTAATTTTCTCAAGTAAAAAGGTATTGCTCTCAGTTCTTTCAACATTCCACAAGGAAGTAATAGGAATTGTATAATCTTTCAAGAAAACATTTGTATCTTGGCTTGAGAGATACGTATTTGGATCCAATGTTTGGGACTGTGTTTTGTTTGTATTGCTAAATACGTTTCCCAGTGGGCTTGCGTTGGAAACCTGGGGCTTATAGCCGTTGTTCTGCTCAGTGATGACAGTGCTGACAAGCAGTGAGTTTTGAAAGATGTCCACATGCTCAGTGGCCACTTTTCTGGTTCCCTTTTTGGTGTTTGTGGTCTTGTAATCCTCCTGCAGTGATGTCTCTAGTACTTCTGTAACTACTGGATCATCATTGTTCAAGGGCAACTGGATAGAATCACTATTCGTTAACTCCCATCTTTCCTGAAAACAAACAAACAATATTTTGTAACTGGTAGAAATGTTATAACTGCTGGTTCCTAAGTACAAGACAGGAGGGCAGATTCAAAATCCTGCCTATTTCACCTATCCTTACTCTTCTCCGTGGTTGTCTCCTTCATTGACACTTAACCACCATCTGTAAAGTGAACTAGAGGGGAGGATGTAAGGTGAGCATCTGATTGCACCTGAACATTTTTCAACACACTTCAGGGCCGGTCTTAATTGTATTGCTATTAGTTAACATTTAGGTTGTAGTAGTGTCTCCAGAGCTCAAGCAGGTTGGACCAAATGGTGCTACGCAATGAACACATACAATGACAGTTCCTGCCCCAAGGAGTTTGCAGTCTGATTTCTTGCTTGTTTCAAAGCCAGAAGGGATCATTGCTATAATTTAGTCTGACCATAGTCCATAGGACTTCCCTGAATTCCTGTTTGAACCAGAGTATATCTATCAGCAAGAAGATTTCTCTCTTAGGGTTGTATTTGTTTCTCATGACTTTTTGCACATGGAGTTAAATGTGATTTATATAGTAAATTAAAAACAACTGGGATGTTGTTTTGAGTAGTTACCTGGAGTGACTTTACCACATTGCTGTTTTCCACATTAGGACAATCTTCAATCAACCATTTTGGTGTCAATGACGCAAGTACGGTACTAAGTCTTAAAATAAAATAACATAAAATAAAAAAGTTAGTGTATTTTATTAGTCACTTAGCAGGGTGAAATTTGCCCCAGATCAGAATTATGCACAGCTTATGTCTTGCTTTAGTGGCATATAAGCTTTGCATTAGCCTGCTGCACAGGAGCAAAATTTCCTATAGGAGTATCAAATGCTCATTTACTGAGAGTAATGTAGTACGAATAATGGCGTACTATGAACTCTCAGAATTTCTTTGAAAATTGAGTCCTATTTTCATTGTAAAATAGTGTTGTAACCTCCTGGCAAATATTCCCTGGATATGCTCAATATGAGTGCCTCATTGAGCATCCTTTTCTCAGGCAGAGTCCCCACAGAAATCAGAGAAAGTTAAATGCTGAATAGGGCTTTTCAGAAACAGAGAAGTAGCTTGGTAGATGCATGTAAGAGCATGACCCTGAATGCCCAAGGAATTCCCAAGGAAACCATGGCGAGCTGAATTTGCAGCTTACTTGTGGGATTGGGCCCATCATACATAGGAAACACAGGATTCAAGCTCTCTTGGTTAAATCAGTTTGTGGGTTACAGACTGAGCCTGAGAGATGGGCTAGCTTGAGTTTGGCTTTACCCTTTAGAAGGGGACAGGCTCTGGAAATTGCACAATGCTTACTCTGGTCTTATGCTAGGTGGCTACTATTGAGGAGGAAGTATACTCTCAGAATCAGCTTTTGTAACTCTGTAGCCTGCAAGGCCTATGGTGTTTCCATGAATCAGCAATCACAGAAGCCATTTTAGTCTGGCCCAAGCCCTTGTGCAAAATATGTAGGTTTAACAGTGTTGCCAGTTGTCAAACTGGGAAAAAAACAATGTATGTTAAGAGGAAGAGGATGCATATGTTTCCTGATCTGATGAGATTAGTTCAGGAACATGGTAAAAAAACCTCTGATATGGAAATTTCAACTTCTTTACAATCAAAGTGCTCTGTAACCTGCACACATGACTATTATTTATAAGAAACTTGAATTGAGCCAAACGTCCACTGATTTTCACTGTGAGGGAGTAGGGAGTCTCTGGTTACAATGAACAGGTACATCAATGGCAGAATTCTGTGTCTGGATCAGAAAAACACTAAACACCATCTGTCTATATGTTTCTGTCCAGCCTTATTTATGATAAGTACTTGCCTGACCCAAAGGCTGGCACTATGCCACAGGCATCTGCTTGCCCCAAAAACGCAGAATTTCACTCGTTTCCTATACATGTGATTGATGTGGCAGTGGATGATTCTTAGATATCGATATCTTTCTTAGTGAAGTACAAGATTCAACATGCCCATTGTTCTGTGAAGTCCATGGTTCAGAGCAAAGGAGCTGGGGGATAAAACACATTTGATACTCTGTCGCTGGTGAATTGGATGTGAATTGGATTTGTAAAATATTTAAAATGTTCTGACTGATTATGTTCTGCTGCCCTTTGCGCCAATCTCTTCTGCTTCTAAATTATCTAATGTGGGATTTGATAGTCAAATTCTATTAAAGCAGCACATATGTCTAAGAAATAACATTTTAAAAGATCAAATAGTCTGTGTTTGGATAAAGCTTTTTTCTCTTGCTCTTTTTCTTGTACATCTATATTATGAAACATCCCTTATTCTCTAAATATGGGCTTTACAAAGGAATGGTCATATTATTATGCGTTGAGATTATCTATCTTATTGTAAAGAGAAAAAAACCAGAGGACATCTTTTTGTAACATGCAATTATGAGTGGGAAAAGTTGCCCTGGGTAACAGGAAGCTATAGAAAACTGGATCCATTTCTATAATTAAGTCTAGAGTTTTCTGAGAGAGAAGGAGACTAAGGGGGGAAAAAACTGAAAAGAAAGCCGTACCTTTTTCTAAATGATTTTTTAAATATCAAAGTTAAGAAAACAATTGATATTATGATCGCACCAGTGCCTATTCCCCAAAAAATTTCTTCATCATTATCTGAAAAGGGAGGGGAAAAAAGAGAATTAATTAAATAGCTTATATTTTAGGGAAGAATTTTTTCTAGTCCCCCAGACTCCGAACATGTACATGTGTCAGTTACTGTGTGTATGACTTGTACCATTGAACTCAATACAACAAGCTGTTAATGTCCATTAGTGTTTGCAGGACTGGGGTCTTAGTTTGTAAACCCAGTGGCTTGGTGAGAGGACAAACATGTTGCCAACACTGCAGCTTACAAAGGAAGAAATCTTTCTGGCTACATCTACACTGCAGGCTTTTTGCACAAAAATGACTGTTCTTGCACAAAAACTTGCAGAGCGTCTACACTGCACGCGTGTTCTTGTGCAAATAAATTTATAGTACAGTGTTAGAAAACAGGGCTTCTTCTGGAAGAGTTATTCCTCTCCCCACGAGGAATAAGCCCTCTTGTGCAAGAGCTCTTTCACAAGAAGGCAGTGTAGACAGGTAACATGAATTTCTTGCGCAAGAAACCCCTATGGCTAAAATGGCCATCAGACCTTTCTTGCTCAAGAGATCATCCACACTGCCACTGTTGCTGGGCCTTGAGTTATATTGATTTACAGCAACTGAAAATCTGAGGTAAAATCTACCAAATAAAATATTTACTGCTTGAATCAGTCTATTGTTTAAACATGACAAAGCCAGGCTGATGAGTGTGCACTGCTGTCCTAATTGTACATTCCTGGTGCACCCCAACCTTTCACTGTTTTCAGTTAGTGCGGAGCCAGGTGCTAGAGAAGCAGCACATTTTACACTGTGCATTTCTGTACGTTTGCTGCTGTGATCTGGCTGCAAGAAGCTAGCTTTGTAAGGGAGTTTCCAGGCGAGCACTTCTGAGAAATATGGCCATTGTGTTTAACCATTACCTAACATAAAAACAAATGTATTCTCTTCTTTTAAATTGATCTTTTGTTTGGTTTTGGCGGCCTGACTCTGAAAAAACAATGCAGAAGTCCCCTTTTTGGTTACAATAAACCAAAAAAGTAAGTGGAGGTTAGTGTTACATGAGAAATAAACAAGTCTTTGGCTCAAATTGTGGAGTCAAAATAGCTTAGCCAACATGCCTAGCTGTATGATCAGGAAATATCTTATTTTTGTCTCAGTTTCTCATGCCCTAGCTGTTGTCCATTAGGTTTAACTGTGGATGTCTTAACAGAACAAAAAGTCCTAAAGCATAATCACAGGATATACAGGCTAGTAGTACTATGCTCTGGATCAGTGTTTCTCAAATTGTTCCGTGCACCCACTTTGGAAAAGCCACTAGTGGACTGTGCCACTTTGTTTACCTAAACATGGAGCACTGGCTCTGGTTTGTTGTTTCCAGACAAGGAGAGCTGCAGGTGGATTCCTAACATTTTGTTTGCTTTTTTGACTGCTGCTGCACTGAGTGGGTGCTTTCAGAGAACAATCCACAATGACTCCAAGATCTCGCTCTTGAGATCTTGTACTGGTGAAAGGGTGAGAGTTTACAGGGTGGCCAACAGACTTGCGGGACCCCTGGGAAAGGTGGGGGGAGGGCAGGCCTGTGCTCCCAGAAGGGATAGGGTCTCAAGTGGAAGGGAAGGACTGGGGCCAGCCAGCCTTCAGTGCCACCTGAAGTATGAGGTGCAGCACTCTGATGGGGATTTAAAGGGCCCAGGACTCCAGCTGCTGCTGCTCCCATGGTAGTGGCAGTGGCAGCTGGGACCCTTGGGCCCTTTTGAATTGCCAGGCCCTGGGGCAACTGCCCTGCCCCCCACCTTCAGTGAACCAGAGTGTTTGGCAGAGCTACAACCCCAGTAACAAACCAAAGTGATAGTAGGTTTCACTTCTCTATTATCACGTCACTCAACGGCCATCCCCTTTCATGGTTTGTGGCATACTATCGATGGCACACAGCACAGCTAAAACCACCCACTTTGGGTCAAGTAGAAACTGTTTCTTACCAAGTCTGAAATACTATTTTCTTACCATAGGAAATCGTCCCTGTAACTGTGGCGATGATTACAGGATCGGAAATATCGCTTGCATTCAGGAGCTGGTTCACTGAAATCATATAAGGAGGGAGAGAAAACAGCATTGTGGTGTGTGACAGGGTTTGTTGCAAGGCCCTCCTTGTCTTTGTCCCTGTTGGGCTGAGAGAGTCACTCGGAGACCTTTTTGTGCACTGTTCACCTGGCGCTTTTATTCACAGGCTGTGCTCCCACCAACTTTTCACCATACAAGTGGTCCCCTTTATAGTCCGCAGGCAGGGGAGAGTTACTTCTCTCTGCTTCCACTCCTTGCCTTTTCTCCTTCCTTTCTCTCTCTCCTTCCATTTCCTTCCCCGGAGTCTCTTATCCCTGCCTAATGAGGCGGCATCTCTTCTTGCGTCCTCAGTTAGGGCCAGGTGATCTAACCAGTTCCAATTCACCTCCCTTACATGGAGCAGGAGTGACAGAGCGTCAGCCTAGCATCTCCTGCTTAGCGCCCTGTCACATGATGATAACCTTACAGAAGGTGCCTCCTTTAAAAATTGGGCCTTAAGTGCATAAGTTTGTTCAATATGGCATGTAGGCACCCGAGACGCTTAGAAGCTTTTTGAAAATTGTACCCCATATCCCTACTGAGGAGAAAATAATAAAGTTGTTTCACTCAAGCCCCAAGGCAGCTGTTTGCACCAGTCTTCCTTGGTGCCCAAGCCATTCAGTATTGATTTTTGTAGATCTGTCTGGAATTTAGACACAAGTACAGAGTGCCTGCAGTTATCCTTTTCAACTCCCCTACTCCTAACTGCATGGATCCTTGACATTTCTCTTACCAGTGCTGACTGCCAGTAGATCAGTTGCCAACCATCTTGGAATGCATTTAAAAGGTCCTCTTTATATAGTTTTAAAAGAATAACAGAGATAAATCCCTGCGGAAATTTGCTCTCTTCTGTAAGAGGATCTCATCAAAGATATTTCATTAGCAGTTTCCCAAAGAGTAAGAATTTTGATAGCCAAGACCACAGAACCATATGGCAAACTGGAACATACCCCTTGTCTTTATTAATCCCACCCCCCACGATTTGCAGCCCTGAAGATATATATACAAATATTTTAGGTGTCCATAATCCATCACCCTTTCTCCCTGCAGCCTAAGCGGCTGCAAAGAAACATGATGCAACTTGGCCTGAATTTCTTTTGAGGGTTGGCCAGTTATTGAGAGTAGCTTCAAATGGTGGTAAGCACATTTTTACTGAACAAAGACACAAGCCTGGTTTGTTTTACTGTTGCAATTCCCTTGGTATTTCCATTTTCCTCAAGCAATAGGAGGCATCTTTGATTTCACAGAAAAACTCTTCCTTTCATTTTGGAAGTTCCACTCCATGCTTCTCACTTTGTTTTCAAACTCTGTGCCCCTAGATCTGGCAGGCCTGGCAGGCAAGTCCATCACTAATACTTTATTTGGAAAGACTTTTTAAAGCTAACAAAGAAGAGGTTACATTTACAACATATCCCTTTTATTTTTGACAAAATAAAGGTTCAAAACTCTACATCTTATAATATCTTACAACAGGCTAATATTACAACCTTAAAGGTTATACTAACACGTTATAAGAAGTAGAGCTGAATGGCACTGAGTTTTGAGCCATTGCTATAGAGCAGGGATGGGGAATAAAACAATGGCAGTTCACCAGGGTTAGCCCGGTTGGGATGCTAGCACCGTATTTATATGCACCTCTGTAGTTATGGGTGATCACAGTTTCCATTGGCCAAAAGTGATCTGCAGCCAACGGGAGCTGAGATCCCCCATACCAGCGGAGTTGCAGGTAAATACGGCATTATGGGGGCCTGCCGGGGTTAACCCTGGTAGACTGGATCCAGCCCATGGGCCAGTATTTGCCCATCCCTGCTGTAGAATAATTCAATGCCATTTATAAAGGAAAAATAATAGGTTTACACATGAACAGGTTCTGGATTTCAAGAACTGCAAATCCTACTAATGATAAACATCATCACAAGATGTATTGAATTCCAAACATATGTTTGTTTCTCAGGATATGAAATGCCGTTTTAAATACTGATTGAATACAAATGAGTCAAGACTGTGGAAAATTTCAGTCTATGCACAATTTCAGTCTATGCACTGTATAATTTACTCTGTCTTGGGTTTCTCTGTTGTCCTAGGCTCTACTACAATATAACTTGCCATAATAATGGCCATATATAGCGCAAAATCACTTTTGCAATGTCACTGAGCGCCACTTAAAAGAATTAAGGTTATCTTTAGGTCTGTGCTCTGATTGAATTAAGGACATGAACTTCACCTGATGTAATTTGTTGGCCTATGTGAAAAGCCCATTGTATGAAGTTAAATTTTCTCAAGATAACTTGCCATTGTATGATTTTCACAATTTCTCTGTTAACAGTGGAGAAGTTGTGGGTGTGGAATGAGAAATGCATTGATCTATATATTAACATATATTTGGCCAGTATCAATAGGTTGACACAGAATTATTATATTCTACATGAAATGCTGCCATCATGTGGCTCTGGTGGAAATTGCATCCTGGATATTAATTAATTAGTTGAATCTTTTCTTACAAATAGCTTCTCTGGTCATTTTGGCCCTTCATTCTGTCCATGACCCCACCATGATTTCTAAGAATATATTTGGGTTTTGAAAGCTTTTATCAAAAGTCTATGCAAACTGCTTTTTACTGAATATTTATTTCAACTAAGTCTTTGACTACTTGTGATTAACAGCATGTGAGACTGGACACAAAAGGACATAGCATTGTTTTGGTTCCTTGATTAGATGACCAAATACTTTTTAAACTGGAGAATAATGAGTGAATGATAAGAGTAGCAAATAATGAAAGCTAAACAGAATTTTCATATACTGATACCAGAAGACCAGAAGAGACCATTGAGATAATCTAGTCTGACCTATGGCATAACACAAGCTATATACGGTAATTTCACCCAGTAATTCCTGAATCAAGCCCATTAACTGGTTGTTTCAGATGAATTCAGGCTAAAATGTATGAGATATATGGGATTCAAAACTTTCTCATGAATAAACCAGTGGTTGTCCAAATAGTCTCAAACAACAAATAATGGGAGTCCACACAATACAGACTCATTATAAGCAAGGAGAAATGAGTATTCTATTCTATTCTATTCTATTCTATTCTATTCTATTCTATAGTATGGTGGTATGAGAAGCAATATAGGAACAGTATACAATTTGTGATAAGTTGTTCAAACCCCAGGCTGATATGGAAGGGGTTAAGCTGTTGATTTTGGCCCAAGAGGCCCCACACCAATATGCACTTTGATGTAAGATGATCCCATCAGAGATATTGCATTATCAATTCCCCCAAGAGTGTGGATTTTGATGGCCGAGACCACAGTCTTGTATGGTAAACCGGAACATATGACAAGCATGCATGGCTTGCAGGAGGAGATCAAAAGGGAAACAGGCCAGCACATAAGGAGGGTAGTTAGTGCAAGTGAACTGATCTAATCTGAGGCTACGTCTACACGGCAGGCTTCTTGCGCAAGAACTGTTTTTGAGTTCTTGCGCAAGAGCGCATCTACACTGCCATGTGATTTTGTGCAAGAGTGTCCATGGCAGTTTGGACGCTCTCTTGCGCAAGAAAGCTCTGATGGCCATTTTAGCCTGTGGCGGGGCAGACAGGCCCCACACTGAAGGGCAGAGAGTAGCCCAGGCCCAGCTGTCTGAGAAGGCCCTGCCCATCCAGCTCTGCTGGGCATGCTTCCAGCAGAGCCAGAGGGTATGTCTACACTACCCTCCTAGTTCGAACTAGGAGGGTAATGTAGGCATACCGCACTTGCAAATGAAGCCCGGGATTTGAATTTCCCGGGCTTCATTTGCATAAGCGGGGAGCCGCCATTTTTAAAACCCCGCTGGTTCGAACCCCGTGCAGCGCGGCTACATGGGGCTCGAACTAGGTAGTTCGAACTAGGATTCCTATTCCGAACTACCAGTACACCTCGTAGGAATAGGAATCCTAGTTCAAACTACCTAGTTTGAGACCCGTGTAGCCGCGCGGCACGGGGTTCGAACCAGCGGGGTTTTAAAAATGGCGGCGCCCCGCTTATGCAAATGAAGCCCGGGAAATTCAAATCCCGGCTTCATTTGCAAGCGCGGTATGCCTACATTACCCCGCTAGTTCGACCTAGGAGGGTAGTGTAGACATACCCAGACAGGGCCGGATTAAGGGGGGGGCTAGCTAGGCAGCTGCCTGGGGCGCCAACCTATGGAGGGCGCCTGATGGCAGCTATAAGAGGCACTGCGTGCCTGGCCGCACGGCACCCCTTAGAGCTGCCATCAGGCGCCGCGCGCCCGGGGCCGGGGGCCGCATGGTGCCTGATGGCAGCTCTAAGGGGTGCAGCGCGCTGGGTGGGTGGGGTCGCGCATGCACTGTGTACCCGGGGGCAGAGCCGCACATGCATTGCACGCCTGCTGCCCAGGGCACAGGAATGGCTCGAGCCGGCCCTGGCAGCCAGAGTATAAAAGCAGAGAGAGCTCTGCGGGAAGGGAGGCAGCTGGGGAAGGAGTAGGTCAGGCTGCACCCGCCTCCGTGTTTCCATTGCAGCTGATACCAGAGCCGCAGCCTGCAGCCTGGGAGGGAGGAGCGCCTGCAACCCCAGCGCCAGCCCCGGATAAGGACTGGGCCTGGAGACGAGCAGACTACAGGAGTACCAGGGTGTGGTAGGAAGCATCCCAAGGCAGAGGACAGATAGAGCCGCTCGGTGTGTAGCAGCTGAATTCCCCACCAAGCAGGCAGGAGCAACAGTCACCGCCTAAAGGGCCTTGGGCTGGGACCCGGCGGAGAGGGAGGGCCCACGTCCCCCTACCAGCCTTTTCTGTACTCTAGACAAACGGCTTTTTTTGGTGACTAGGCCTCAAGGGCCCAGAAGAAGGTCATAGAGACTGGACAGAGGGGCCGACACGTGGGGACATTATCTGGTGAGGTGGCCCCAATGCTGAGGGGGAAAACACCTCTCTACATAGCCATCGGGATTTCTTGCGCAAGAAACCCCTGTTGCCTGTCCACACTGCCTTCCTGTGCAAGAGCTCTTGCGCAAGAGGGCTTATTCGTTGTGGGGAGAGGAATAACTCTGGCACAAGAAGCCCTCTCTTCTGATGCTTTACTGTAAGTTTACTTGCACAAGAACACGCGTGCAGTATAGATGCTCCGCAAGTTTTTGCGCAAAAACGGCCATTCTTTTGCAAAAAGCCTGCAGTGTAGACGTAGCCTGAGGCTACGTCTACACTGGCACGATTTTCCGAAAATGCTTTTAACGGAAAAGTTTTCCATTAAAAGCATTTTCGGAAAAGCACGTCTAGATTGACATGATGCTTTTCCGCAAAAGCACTTTTTGCGGAAAAGCATCCGTGGCCAATCTAGACGTGGTTTTCCGCAAAAAAGCCCCGATTGCCATTTTCACGATTGGGGCTTTTTTGCGGAAAACCCTACTGTGCTGTTTACACTGGCCCTTTTGCGCAAAAGTCTTTTGGAAAAAGACTTTTGCCCAAACAGGAGCAGCATAGTATTTCCGGAAAATCACTGACGATCTTACATGAGATCGTCAGTGCTTTTGCAGAAATTCAAGCGGCCAGTGTAGACAGCTGGCAAGTTTTTCCAGAAAAGCGGCTGATTTACCAGAAAAACTTGCCAGTCTAGACACAGCCTGAGTGTCTGGAAAACAGCACAACGAAAGGTCTTAGGCTCTGGTTGTAGAGACTTGGCTAAGTCCAGGCTCATTGATGGGGGTAGGAAAAGCGGACAATTGCCCTGGGGTCCAACAATTCAAAAGGCAGCCACAGCAACTAGAGCTCTAGGCCCTTTAAATTGCCATGGGAGCCCCATGTGGTGTGATCCCGGCAGCTTCTAGGAGTGGTGGGGGATGGGATTGTGCGATACTGATCTGAGGGCTGGCTCCCCACTTTGGCTAGGTGCCTGGCAATTCTGTCAGCCACCATGACTAAACCCATAGGAGAAAGTCCTGTAACGCTCAGGAAGTCTGGAACTTCAACTTGCTTATTCAAGTAGTTAACATTTCCTTTTTAAAAATGTCTTGTTTAGCCAAGACTTCAATGAAAAAGGAAAACTGTCAAACTCTGAGACTCTCTCTCCTTTTCTGGACCGTTCTGCCTGTTAGATGAAATATATGTGTCACAATATCACTGCTCCATCATACTATTTCATATAATTGTCCTGGCATTAGTTTCAGTGCAGTCTTTGATCTGACCTGACATTCAGACTGACACTATGGCTTTATAATCAAAGGTGGGAATATGCCTACTTCACAAATGAAGAAAAAAGCATTCACTCGGTTTTGCCCAAGTGTGATTCACAGCTAAATTACCTATATTCCCAATGAACTTGGAATAGTTTTTACATGTGCGGGCTTCCTAAATCATCTGTTAACAGAGACAAACCGACTTAGCTAAGTGCTTTGGAGTCATTGCAAAAAAATTCTTGAATAACTGGGATTTTGGGTGACTGGAATAAATGATATATCTACATCACATGGATCATTTCCCTCAGTCATGTATATACATAATAGTCACCAATGCTTTTGTCACCTCAAAGTTGGATTAAAAGATTCAATAGCTGCAACAAATGCAGAATTCAGCAGCCCCGTGATTAAGTTGCATTTCTCCTGTCCAGCACATATTTGATCTCACCTATGTGGTTTAAAATAGCAATATAAATACTGCTATGTTCTAGCTCAGTCGGAAGATATGGGCTTGATGCAAGAATTATCACGTGATATCCCTTAGCCTGTGTAGTTCAGGAGGTCATACTATATACTTAATGGTCCTTTCTGGTCTTAAATCCTAAGACGGTATTAACTCAACTGTACTGATAACACTTTATCGTCAGATCCTGTAGTGCAGGGGTAGGACATTGTTTTTGAGTCGGGGGCCACTGACCCACAGAAAACTCAGTCAGAGGCCGCACAAAAGTGCAAAACAAAACAAAACAAAACAAACCCACAGAACAAACCAAATGCTCACAAATGTGGCCCCTGACACTCCCCACATTCTCCTTTCACAAGGGAGCCTGGGGGGGCCAGCCTAGTAGATTTTGTGTGTATCAGTCCTGCAGTGGTGCAATGGGGGAGCTGGAGCACAAGCTCTCCAATGCTTGCGGGGGGGAAGGAGGGGACTGAGCCTCTAGGGCCAGATCCAGGCAAGCCAAGGGCCACATCCGGCCCCTGGACCTGAGGTTCCTCACCCCTGCTGTAGTGCCTTCAGCAACGCAGCAAACATTACCCTAAGTCATATCTTGTTGAGAGTTCAAGATATAGTGTCTTTCTTATGCTATCTGGGGTTTTTCTCCCACAAGGAGTAAATGAAATACAGTAAACTTCCGATAATCCGGCACCTTTAGGACCCAGGGGGTGCCGGATTATCAGATTTGCCGACTATCAGAAGGGAGGGCTATGAAGGGTCTGGGGTGGGTGGGGAGGGATGCCACCCCTCATAGCCCCCCCCTTCCGATAGTCCGGCTCTGCCCCAGGCGTCCCTGATTCAGACGCTGCTGGTCAGTTTCAGTAGCGGCTGAATCGGGGACTCCCGCAGCAGAGCAGCTGGAGTGCTGCCGGGTTGGTCTGGTAGCGCCGACCCAAGGCACGGCGAGACCAACCCGGCAGCACCCCAGCTGCTCTTGGGGACGCCTGGGACAGAGCAGCTGGGGTGCTGCCGGGTTGGTCCCCCAGCACCGCTCCTCGGCGCTACTGGACCAACCTGGCAGCACCCCAGCTGCTCTTCCCCAGGCGTCCCCAAGTCAGCCGCTGCTGATACTGATCAGCGGCTGACTCCAGGAAGCTCAAGGCAGAGCTGCTCTGCCCTGGGCTTCCTGGAATCAGCCGCTGGTCAGTTTCAGCAGCGGCTGAATCGGGGACAACTGGGGCTGAATCAGGGACAGCTGGGGCGCTGCCGGGTTGGGTTCCCAGCCCCGAGGGGCAGCACTACAGGACCTACCTGGCAGCGCCCCAGCTGCTCTGCCCTAGGTGTTCCGGATTCAGCCGCTGGTCAGTTTTAGCAGCGGCTGAATCAGGGAACCTGGGGGCAGATCAGCTCCAATGGTCCGGCTGCCCGGACCACTTCCGGGTTCCTGATGGTGCCGGACCATCAGCAGTACCGGACCATCAGATGCCGGACCATCGGAGTTTTACTGTACAAGGATTTATCCATAGCTTGGTTAGTTTCTTTGGGAATCCTATCTGCTGATAAATAGTAACTAGTAAAGCTATTGATTAATCGCAGTTAACTCACAGGGTTAACTCAAAAACAAATCACAGTTTTAAAATAATCATGATTAATTGTATTTTTAATCACACTGTTAAACACCCATTCAAAGGTATTAAATATTTTGGTTGTTTTTCTACCTTTTCATGTTTTGTATTCCATGTTGAAATGGAAAACAAAGTGTTTATTATTTATTACAAACGTTCACACTGTACAAATGGTAAATGAAAAATATATATTTTTCCATTTACCTTATACAAGTACTGTAGTGCAATCTCTTTATTCTGAAAGGGTAACTTACAACTGTAGATTTTTTTTTGTTACATAACTGCACTCAAAAGCAAACATTGAAAACTTCAGAGCTTACAAGTCTACTTCTTGTTCAGCCAATCACTAAGACAAACAAGTTTGTTTACATTCACAGGAGATAACACTGCCTCTTCTTATTTATAATGTCATGAGAAAGTGAAAACAGGCATTTGCATGGCACTTTTGTAGATGGCATTGCAAGGTATTTACATGCCAGATATGCTAAACAATCAAATGCCCCTTCATGATTTGTCCACCATTCCAGAGGCCATATTTCCATGCTGATGACACTCAAAAAAAAAAAAAAAAAAAAAAAGGCTTGTCCAAACCGGACTTTTCAGCTGGGAATGGCTGCACAGAACATCTCAATTAACATTGGGCCTCTAGTTCTCCAGCAGAACAGAGGCCAAAACAATCTGACAGGCTACTCAATTATCCTACAAGGAAGGCAGGGACATTCAGGTTACATCTACACCGCACAGTTATTTTGGAATACGCTATTCCAGAATAGTTATTCCGAAATAGCTTATTTTGAAATAGCACTTCTCGAAATAAGCAGGGAAGCCTCAAAATTAGTCGGAGGCAGGTTTCCCTAATGTAGACGTGCTTTATCGATTTAGAGCCTCAGGAGGAATAACTTAGAATGGCCCTGGTGAAGGGCTATTTCTAAATAGCAGAAGTGGAGAATCTACACATGCCTTATTTCAAAATAGCTGTTTTTGGGATAGGTATTATCCTTCATAGAATGAGGTTTACAGAAGTCCCAATAGCCATCTGTTATTTTGAAATCATTTCAAAATAACAGAATTGTTGTGTAGACGCTTGCATAGTTATTTCGAAATAACGGCTGTTATTCCGAAATAACTTTGTTGTGTAGACGCACCCTCAGAATGTTGGAGATTATGCAAAGCTTGCTCTCATTTCCCTATATTTTTTCTATATTTTAGACCACCATTTTAGGGTCCTGTTTGGGACCTGTACAGCTGTTTCTCCACAGGGGGTTAGTAAGGGTCACAGCTTTGCCATTTTCTCCCTGTAAAAAATGATGCTATTTCTCCCCATTGCACAAGTTTTAATCGACACGTGTGGAAATTGGCAGTTGATTCCCTTGAGCATCAGCCTTAATTATATTGTGTCCCATGATCTGCAAACTACATTATACTCATACAAAGCCAAAGTGCAACTGTTTCAGCAAGGTCCATGCTATTGGTATTCTAGTGTCCAAATTAAAACCCCTTCTTTTAAACTCCTTCTAAACTTCTACTTTTCTGTATCATTCAAGGAAGACTGGAGAAAATTGATGGGGTTTAGCCATCGTTTATAAAATTAAGTAACTCTACTAAATTGCCAAATCACAGAAAGATCTGGGAGAGGGGGATGTTTTCCATAAAGCTGAATATTGAAATGTTACTTCCATCCCAGCATGAGTACACTTACCTAAATCCCCCAGAGAGAACTGGCCAGAACATGGCTTGCTTATTCCATCTTGATACACTGCATATACTGAAATGTTAATGAGAGTTTCTGCTTTGATGTCTCCTGAAAAAAATAGTGTTTTAATTAAAATTTCTATTCAAATTAAAGTTAAAATGGCAGAAAATTCTACCTGGCTATTTAAATAAAATGAGAAAAGAAATTATATGGGAACAGGTGGGAGCTAGGAATGATTGAATTCCATTCCCATCACTCACACTCGCTGTACAGCTTGCACAAGTTGCTTGTGCAAACAACTGGTCAAATTTTTTGGTGTGTGTGTGGAAAATTTCAGTTTTTTGCAGTGGAAATTCAACTGCTGAATGATAAATTGCAAGCTCTGCTTTTTGGAGAGGGGAAGCAGTGCATCATGGGACTCATTGGCACTATGTATCATAGAAAGATGTAGTCTGACAGTGAAGCTTAGCCCAAAGAGGACAGTGGGAACACAAAGCAACTGAACAACACTTCCCATGAGGCTCTGCAGCATGGCCAAACCAAAATATTTTGAGATTTTGGCTAAAATATTTTCATTTTGGGGGATTTTTACATTAATTTATGTATTTATATATTTATTTTTTATTAAAAAAAAGTTCTTGGAAATCTCTCTTCTTCCCCATCTCTAAGGGAAAAGTACCTATTAATACTACAGTGAAGATTAAATAATGTCTTTAAAGTGCTTTGAAGACGAAAAGCCCTATGGATACCGTGACACCACCATGAGTGGTGGCTTTCAAAAAATGCCTAGAAAAAAAAGTGTATTATTAAAAACTTCAGAAGGAAATTGCAGTTTAATACAGATTGAATAGTTAACTTATGTATGACGAATATGCTCTGATGCATAAAATTGGAGATTGTGTTGTGAGAGAATTTGAGTATCAAACTTTTCACCAATAATAAAAACTATAGATCTATAACTGCAGAATTAGAATTGCTACAGAATTTTTATGCGTATGTGCCTTATAGCACATTTTAAAATCTCTGTGGTGATATATATTTTATTAGATGGTGGAATTAATTCACTGTGTTTCAGTTACAGGGAAGCTGGGTCTTCTGCACTGTGCATTCCACTTCAAAGCCTCTACTCACTAAGGCTACGTGTACACTGCGCAGTCTTGCACAAGAACATATGCAAATGAGGCACAGCGATGAATATCACCATGCCTCATTTGCATATGTTCTTGCTCAAGACTGGACAGTGTAGATGTAGCCTAAGGGTTTATGAAAGGGAATTATTTTAATATTCATTTATGATGTAAAACGAAATCCAATGACTACGAAGGATATACAGGCAGTCCCCGGGTTACGTACAAGATAGGGACTATAGGTTTGTTCTTAAGCTGAATTTGTATGTAAGTCGGAACTGGCTCCAGATTCAGCCGCTGCTGCTGAAACTGACCAGGGGCTGACTACAGGAAGCTGGAGGCAGAATTGCTCTGCCCCCAGCTTCCTGGAATCAGCCACTGATCAGTTTCAACAGCGGCTGAATCTCGAGCCTGGGACAGAACAAAGCCTCAGAGGCGTGGGACCCCTCCGCCTCTCCGGCTTTGCTCCAGGTGTCCCTGGTGTGCTGGAGATGGTCCCCAGCAGACCAGGGGCACCCGGAGCAGCTTTTCTCGCCCCGGAGGTCGAGGTGGCGGGACCGCTGTTCTCTGGGCAGTCCCGCTGCCTGCGAGCTCCGGGGCGAGAAAGCCCCGTTCGTAAGTGCGGATCCGACATAAGTCGGATCCGCGTAACTCGGGGACTGCCTGTATTCATTTGTTGTTATAAGTTGTATTTATTGTGATGAATGCAGCTGCCAGTTTCCACTTGAAGCAGGTTTCTCACATTTTCCTCATAATGTACCAGTACAGAATGAAATGCCAATGTGATCACGTGGAAATGTGGGGATCAGGAACACTGCATTCACTATAATTGAGGGACAAGGGGGGTGAAGTAATTTATTTTCTTGGACCGATAGAAGTTGCCAAACTAATCTGATAGCTTTCTTTGATAAGATAACGAGCCTTGTGGATAAGGGAGAAGCGGTGGATGTCATATACCTAGACTTTAGTAAGGCATTTGATACGGTCTCGCATGATATTCTTATTGATAAACTAGGCAAATATAACTTAGATAGGGCCACGATAAGGTGGGTGCATAATTGGCTGGATAACCGTAGTCAGAGAGTTGTTGTTAACGGTTCTAAATCCTGCTGGAAAGGGATAACAAGTGGAGTTCCTCAAGGGTCTGTTTTGGGACCCGTACTATTCAATATCTTCATCAATGATGTAGATATTGGGATAGAGAGTACTCTTATTAAGTTTGCAGATGATACCAAACTGGGTGGGGTTGCGACTTCTTTGGAGGATAGGGACATAATTCAAAATGACCTTAGCAAGTTAGAGAAATGGTCAGAGGTAAACAGGATGAGGTTTAATAAAGAGAAATGCAAAGTGCTCCACTTAGGAAGGAACAATCAGTTCCATACATACAAGATGGGAAGCGACTGTCTAGGAAGGAGCATGGCGGAAAGGGATCTAGGGGTCATAGTGGACCACAAGTTGAATATGAGTCAACAGTGTGATGCTGTTGCAAAAAAAGCAAATATGATTCTAGGTTGTATCAACAGGTGTGTTGTAAGCAAAACTCGTGAAGTCATTCTGCCGCTCTACTCTGCACTAGTTAGGCCTCAGCTGGAGTACTGTGTCCAGTTCTGGGCGCCACATTTCAAGAAAGATGTGGAGAAATTGGAAAGGGTACAGAGAAGAGCGACAAGAATGATTAAAGGTCTAGAGAACATGACCTATGAAGCCAGGCTTCATGAACTGGGCTTGTTTAGTTTGGAAAAAAGAAGATTAAGGGGGGACATGATAGCGGTTTTCAAATATCTAAAAGGGTGTCACAAGGAGGAAGGCAAAAATTTGTTCCTCTTGGTTTCTGAGGACAGGACAAGGAGTAATGGGCTTAAAGTGCAGCAGGGGAGGTTTAGATTGGACATTAGGAAAAAATTCCTAACTGTCAGGGTGGTCAAATATTGGAATAAATTGCCAAGGGAGGTGGTGGAATCTCCCTCTCTGGAGATATTTAAGAACAGGTTAGATAGACATCTGTCAGGGATGGTGTAGGTGGAGCTTGGTCCTGCCTTGAGGGCGGGGGGCTGGACTCGATGACCTCTCGAGGTCCCTTCCAGTCCTATTATTCTATGATTCTATGATTCTATGATGATGGTGAAAGAGACAAGCTTTTGAGCTACATAGAGCTCTTCTTCTTCTGAAGTTTCTCCAATAGAAGATGGTCCCACTAAGGACATTACTTCTCCTACCTTGTCTTTTTCTCATATCCTGGGATCAAAATGGCTACCAAAACACTGTATTCAGCATAAAGGGACACATGTCACAATCCTTATTTTGCTGGAAGCTTGACCTCTGTGGGAATTTTGCCTGAATAAAGCCTGCAGGTTGTGTCCCCTACAATTGGAGGGGGGATCAGCAACAAGAAACAGAGAAGACTATTGCTGCCTCACATATTACTGCCTCTTCTATTCTTTTGCTCTCTATAAAGACATATGAATTGGTACCAATCTTCCCTGCTCACGTATGACTTCACTACTCCCCACAATTTAGCCAAGTTTCATACCTATCTTCTCCCTCTTTGTGACTCAGTCCACTCTTCCACAGTGCAGCCTACATTTAGAACAGCCTCCTGCGTAATCTCCATGTTTCCAGTCCTAAGCCTCTTTCAGATCATGTAACTCTTAATTCCTGCCTATCTGCTACAAATGTTCACCTGCTCTCTTTTCTCCTATTTGTAATGTTAAAAGTACCAAGGGGATAGGGCTCAAATTAAATTCACACTCTTTGTTTTCTTTTGTTGTATTTTGAGCTACAGGGCTTTGTTTACACCTATAGCACTATACAGAAAGTAAATAGCAAGAAGACTGTTACCATATCTTACCCTGTATATATGTAAGTATCTCCTTGCTGGGGACTTTCTTCCATAAAATATTGTGTTGCGGATTATGCTGAGCTGCAGAAATCCATTCCACTATGAACCACAGAACTAATCTGCCAGTGTTTTTAGGCAGCTCCCATTTGACAAAGATTCCTCTCTGGTCATCATGTCTAATCTGCATGTTGGTGGGGGACTCAAAATCTAAAAAACAGAGGTAAGAGAAGTGATATGATTAAGGTGGGCTGGAACTTCTAGTCATAGGAAAACATTAAATGGCCCATTCTGTAAAGCGAAACCATTCTGTACAGCGAAACTGCCTGTGCTCTGACATAGTTTAAGAACGGATCTTTAAGTGTGTGTGTGTGTGTGTGTGTGTGTGAGAGAGAGAGAGAGAGAGAGAGAGAGATTTTACTGACATTGACATATTTTACAGATATTTCACATATTAAAGGCCCATTGTAACACCTGTTCTCTCTCAAAATCTGTACCTGTTGGTGCTTACAAGAAACAACCTTTGATTCTTCTAACAGAGATTCAAGAATAATCTGATTTTCCACTTTTTTTACCTATTACGCTTTCTATTTAGTAATTTTCACTACATTCCTTTCACTTACAGTTTCTGTGGGACTTTCCCCAGTTGCTGAGTGCAACTACGTTTTAGAAAACAGGAAAATGTGGTTGTGGAAAACCACAATCATTGGTCTGGGGAATCTGAGGCAGACTTAGACTCTGCAACTACTTCTATTTCCCTATTATTGTCGTTGTTTTACATGATGAGACATAAAGGTGAAACTGTCCATTTATTGGAAATGAAAGTAGTTATTTCCACAAAGGTCCTTTGTATATGGGGAAAATGCCCACATTCTGAGACAGTTTTCAAGACCTGATTTAAGCAGCATGGCTATGTCAGTTGGTGCTAGCCAATGCAGACAGGCCAAAACTTATTTTTAAACTTATTGTTGAAAATTATCACAGAAGAGCCTTTGAAATATATAGCTGCTTATTGTTTCCAGGGCGCACAGCCTGGCATCTTCTGGAGAGCACTAAAAAGAAGTGGGTGGGAGCAGAATTTCCAGAGGGTTTTTTCTATTTTAAAGTAATATAGAGATGATCCCTTCCCCAGTTTTGACACAACCAGATTTCAGTTAAGCCTAATGATGTGTGCGTAAGCTTACCATTAAAATTACTGTACTCTTGGGTCACTGTTATACTGGCTGGCATGGAACTCCCCTTTGAATTATATGCAGTCACATAGAGGGTACGCATGGCTGGGGAAATCAGAACTTTGCACTGGGTATCTGATGTGTTACATAAGTTAACCACCTCTCCCCGGCTTTCTTGGAACACAGTGTATCCCAGAATTCTTCCTCGGGCATCTTTTGGAGCAAGAGGCTGAAAAAGATGGAAAAATAAATGCCCTTATTGAACAGTAAGTTATTTGCTTCCGCTGGGGATTATGTTCCTAGTTTCACACCATCCCCAAGGACAATGCTTCGCATGACATTGTAACTGTGAACCAAGAGTATTGTTAATTGATCTGAAGGATCTGAAAGGACTGGAGTGAGACTCATCAGCTTAGTTTGCTGAATACTCTGGACCATTTTTCCTATAGAATAGACCCAAACAAACATTGCCTCACCTTTATACAGCCATGCCATTGTTTTTGTGCTCTTTCTTCCTTTGAACAAAGTGGCTGGTTATTGCTTGTACAAGGAAAACATCAATTTTCATTTATCTGTGAGCTCCCATATAACCAGGATGGGAAATGCTCCTAGATGACCATTAATTCGGCTCCGCATTGGAGCTAAAACACTAAAATCTCCACCCTCCCCTTCCCCTTAGCTGTGCAGAGAGGACAATCTCACCCACTTATAGGGCATCAGAATCTAGAGGTGTGTCCCCCACCCCTCCCCACCACCTCCGTGTGTGCTTGGGAGAAAGAAGCAAAGACTAGCCAGCCAGAGGGACAGAAGCAGCTAAAGCAGGGACCTTTGTCTTTTCTGGAGAACTTTCTACAGTTTCAACAGGACTTTCTCTGCCTAGCGGTGCTTGCCTGTTTGCTCCAACCACTTTCTCCTCTTTCCCTCAGTCATAGGGTATGTCTGCACTGCACTTAGGTGCCCAGTGCTGGCCTGTGCTAGCTGACTTGGGCTGATGGGACTCGGCCCGCAGGTCTGTTTCACTGCAGCGTCAGCTTCTGGTGCTTGGGATAGGCTCTGGGTTCTAGGTCCCCTGAAGGTTTGCACTGCAGTGAAACCGCCCAGAACTTCCTGGCAGCGTAGACACACTTACCAATAGTCTCTTCATCCCAGCTTCACTCCTCTTACCTTCGTCTCCCTCTCACTGTCCCCTTTCCATAAGTGTCCCCAGCAGGGTCGCTGACAGCCTCTGTGGGCCCCTGGGCAAAGTGGGGGGGCTGGCTCTGTGTTCACCGAAGGGGGGGAACTGGGACAGCCACCCAGAGCACCGCCCTTCCCTCATAGCCCATTGACTGCCCCGAGTGTGTGGCATAGTACTCCGGTGGTAATTTAAAGGGCCTGAGGCTCTGGCCACTGCTGCTGCCACATAGCAATGGTGGTAACTGGGAGTCCTAGGCCCTTTTGAATTGCTGGGCCCCAGGATGACTGCTCCCTTTGCCCCCTCCCCTCTCATCAGTGGGCCTGGTCCCTCTGCCTTCTACTTAGCTGATTTCCCCCGCAAAGAACCCCCCCTCCAGAAAAGTGGTGTCATGGCCACTAACATGCTGTTGCTGCCCTCACGCTATTCCTGCTGCAGATGTATTCTGCCCCTACCCTACCCTGTATCTGTTTTGTCTATTTAGACTGTAAACTCTTTAGGGTACATCCAAACTACACTTTATTTTCGAAAGAGGATATGCAAATTCTGCGGGAATTTGCATATCTTCTTCCAATCTCACTTTCGAAAACAGGTCTTTCCAAAGTGAAAGTAGTCTGGACACGTTTCTTTCAGAATCCCCCCCTTTTTCAAAAAACCGCTTTTCCTTAAAAAATGAGATTTATGCACTCTTTCTAAAGTTTTTTTTTTTTTTTTTTTTCAAAAAAAAGTGTCCAGACTACTTTCACTTTGGAAAGACCCACTTTCGAAAGTGAGATTGGAAGAAGATATGCAAATTCCCATGGAATTTGCATATCCTCTTTTGAAAATAAAGCATAGTCTCGACATAGCCTTTGCGAAAGGGACTTTTTTTTCCTGTATTTGTACAACACCTAGTGAAACAGAGTCCAGGCCCATGACTGGCCCTTCTAGCTGTTACAGTAATATAGATAATAATAATTAATAATATAACACAATAAATAATTAATAAATGATATTTTAGCATCTCTCAGGGCTTGAAAAAGAAAATGCATTACCTTTATCAAGACGGTCACTTCTCGGCTACCATCTGTGTGTGCTGGACCCAGAACCCTCCACACATCAAGGATTTTAGAAGGTGCTGCGTTCAAAGGAAATACAGTAACTGAACAGATGAATTCTGGTATTAATATTTTAATTAACAAGGTGATAGCCATGATTTGCCACGTGACTTACTAAACTTGGCTCAGTATTAAAACCAAAGAATGGCATAAGCAACTATTTTCAAACCACTCCTTTGGGGGGATTCTGAGATGCAGGCTCTGGAAGATACGTTTCTAATAATAATTAAGAACTGAGCTGCTGTTAGTTTAGCTCCTTAAGACAGCAGGGAAGGAGCTGATGATGCCTGGTCTCAGACACCGGCTGGCACATAGCTCTGCCACTACATCAGTGGAAACAACCCAACTCAGTAGAGTTATGTATTATTACTGTGTAGTATTTTGTGCACTATGCTATTAGTTTCTTAATCCCTCCATGAAATGAGCCTTTGAGGAATCATCACACCTTTCTTTTATCATGAGCTGGCAGTTACGTTCAACCAAGTCAGGCTTGCCTTGGTTCAGTCTGGACTAGGATGTCGGTCTGGGTTTTCTCAATAGAAGGCATTCTAACATCAAGTGCTCCTTCCCAGAGCAAACTCACCACAGCATGTCTTTCATTTGGGCACCATGCAAGCCCTATTTATAACTGTGACTCGCTGGGGTCCACTGCCTTGTTTGCATGGCTTTGTGTATCTTCTGTCTGTCTTCCCCATCTCCTCTGTGGGAATGGGAAATTGTCCTTTTCTATTAGTTGGTAGTTGCCTTGAGAATCCCAGGGCTTCCCTCTGAACTATATGTAGTGAACTATTCCCAAACATCTGATTTGATTGACTTTTCAACTGAAGTTTTGTGGTTTGGTTTTATTGATTGACACTTATGCATGTTTTGGGATGGCCCTCCTACCAATGAATTGTTCATAGATTTATGGAGTTTAAGGCCAGAAGGGACTGTTAGATCTGTATCACAAGACATATTTCACCTGTTTACCATTGCATTGAAATGACTCACCCAATAACTTGTTTTTGGCTAACTCATATCTTTCAAAACAATAAATAGTCTGGTAGCACTTTAAAGACTAACAAAACATGTAGATGGTATCATGAGCTTTCGTGGGCACAGCCCACTTCTTCAGATGATCAGCTGAAGAAGTGGGCTGTCCCCACGAAAGCTCATGATACCATGCTTTGTTAGTCTTTAAAGTGCTACCAGACTATTTGTTGTTTTTAAAGTTTATCCTGTATATACTAACTCGGCTACCCCCTGAAGCTTCATATATTTTGAGAAAGGCACCCAGTCTTGAAGATGCCAACAGATGGGGAATTCCCTTGATAGTTTGTTCTAGCAATTAATTACCGTCATTGTTAAAAACCTGTGCCTAATTTCTAATTTGAATTTGTCTGACAGTCTTAGGGTTTGTAATGGGGTATACCAAACCCACACTGGCCAGAGGGGTGGAGGACTGGCTTATTGGGTGGAGCAGGCCCCTCCTCCACGGCCCTTCTGGGCATGCTCGCCCTGCAGCACTAGTATAAAAGCCAGAGAAGCTGGTCAGTTGGGTCTGACCACCGGCAGGGAAGGAGCTCCTGCCCTAACCGAGGAGCAGCAGCCAGGGAAGCAGCAGCAGCCACAGCAGCAGCTGCCGCCTGCGGAGCAGCAGCCAGACAGCAAACCACGTCCTACACAGCTGGACAGGGGTAGGAAGCAGCCCAGGGCATGGAGCCAAGAGGCAGCCCGGTGAGCTAAGCACGTTTTGGAGTAATTCCCCACTGAGCCGGTGGTTGGGAATGTGCCCACCACCAACAGGGACCTGGGTTGGGGCCCAGTGAAGAGGGGAGCATTGACTGTGAGAAACTAGGCCTCTGGGCCTGTCTGTGAGGGTATGTCTACACTACCCTCCTAGTTCGAACTAGGAGGGTAATGTAGGCATACCGCACTTGCAAATGAAGCCCGGGAAATTCAAATCCCGGGCTTCATTTGCAAGTGCGGTATGCCTACATTACCCTCCTAGTTCGAACTAGGAGGGTAGTGTAGACATACCCTGAGTGACTAGGTTGCTGGGCCTGACCTGGAGTGACAAAGCTGCCAAGGTCTACTGATGAGGTATCAGTTTGCGGGGTGTCACCTCCTTGGAATAGCTACAGGGCAGGAGGCCCCATCACAGGGATGTTCAAATTAGATTAATCAACTAATCAAATAGTCAATAAGGGGCTCTTGTGCATTTCAAAGATTGAAACACCGCATGGAGCCTGCCCCCAGCCTCTATGCAGCACTTCCGCTTTGAAATGTACAAGAGCCCCATCAGGGACTCTTGTACATTTCAAAGGTGGAACACCGCTGCTGCACCCCTACCCCCTCCTACAGAGCTGGAGCTGGAGCTGGGGGGAACTGGCTTTTAAGCAGGCTCCCCTCAGCACCCCTCTTCTTCCTCCACCTTGCTGCCTCTTTCTGATAGAGGCAGCAAGGGGTGTGGAGTGACTAGTCAACTATTGTGTTGACTATCTGATAATCTTTTGTTTATCGGATAGTCACTAGTCGATTAGTTGTTTACATCCCTATTCTGACTTCAACTTCCCACCTTTGGTTCTTGTTTTGCTTTTCTCCTTTAAATGAAAGAGCTTGTTCGTACTAGGTATATATTCTGCTAATTGAAGTATGCTGTCTTCACAAAGTACCTGTATCCTGTAATCAAATCACCTCTCACTCTGTTTGATAAGCTAAACAGTTTGAGATTGTCCCACCCTTGCATTGTTTCTTTGCCTCTAGTCGGTATCCTCTCCATTTTTTCAACATCCCTGTTAAAACATGGGTACCAGAACTGTACAAAATATTCCAGTACCAGCCACATCAATGCCACATACAGAGTTAAAATAGTCTCCTTAGTTTTACTAGTGCTTCTAGATCCAGGATCACATTAGCCCTTTTTGCCATGTTATCACATTGGGAGCTCATGTTCAGTTGTTTGTCCCCTAAACCCTTCTCAGAGTCATTTCTATCCAGGGAACAGCCCCTCTTCAGTAGGTGTGGCCTAAATTCCTTGTTCCTAGAGGTATATCTTTGCATTTGGCTACCTTAAAACATGTTTTCTTTGAATGGGCCAGTGAATGGATGTCTATTCCAGACAGGCCTGGCAGGGGTTAAGATGGTTAGACTGTACAATTAACTACACAGGCTGTACTTGGAGGAGAAGCTGTGGAGCAGGGGGCTGACTGAGAAAAGAGGCTGGTCGGGAATAAGTGAGATTTCCATAAAGCCAGGGAACAGACAGCAGAAGGGGACCAGAGGGAAGGAGTCCCTAATTGCTCCCTGGGAAAAGGGAGATGTGTCTAGACATAAATAGCTTAGTTAATCCCTTGGAAGGGGTGTATGGTTTGACAAGCCTGGAAAAAAGGGAGAGCCGGGAAGGCAGGCAAGGCTCAGAGGAAAGCTCAGTGAGGAATGGGGTAGGTCAAACCACGCTGCTGATGAGAAGCTCTCTGAGCCAGGATCTGAAGTAGAGGGCAGTCATATGTGCCCCTACCAGCCGCTGACAAAGTGGCAGTGGTGGAGCAAAGAGCAGGAATGCTGCCTGAGCCCATTTGCCAAGAGGGACTGTGATTTCCTGGAAGGTGGGACCATGTATGGTGACCCAGCCAGAGGGCCAAGTCACAAAGAGGAAGCTGCATTTCCTGGAGCAAGAGGGACCACATGATGAGACAGGATGGGTGAAGACATCATCGGGATGCAAAGTCTGGCAGAACTAATCTCCAGGATGGCCAGGAGGAGGCACCAATAGCTAGGAGTAGACTTTGTCAGAGGACCCAGCTTAGCAAGAAATCAAGATTTCTCTGTATTACTGCCCTGTTGTCCCTCATTGACTGCTCCACCAATCTTTCTGTCATCTACACCTTTTCTCATAGGGATTTTATATTTACTTCCTGACCATTGTGAAAACATTTACTAGCATCATGTGTCGTATCTGTAGAAGCCCACTAGAAACTCTCCCATTCCATGATAATTCCCATGGATAGCTACTTTTGAGATCTGTCAGCCAGCTCTTAATTCATGTAACATATTCTCTATCTATATTATACTAGAAGATTTACCTGGCTTTGCTTGGGTCCTTAACACAATTCATTTTTGTTTTTCTTCATTTAAATTCTTGACTGAGGTGGGGCTAGGGATGAGGGTTCGGTATGCAAGCTTCTGAGGGAGAGAAAACTAACCCAGCCACTTCTCATTGCAGCAGCTTGGGGTCAGGATACATTCCCCTGCCTTTCAGGTAGGCTTTGTATTAATTTCTTTCAACTCCCCTTCCCAATGGGACCATTCTCACAACCACTAGACCCAACTTTACACAATATCCCCTCTCCCCTTTGAGAGAGAAACTTGTGAGGCTTTCTCCTGAGTTCCTAGTCCACTTTGGCCACATCAGGTATCGTCTGAATTTTTGTCTAAAAAACCCAAACCCTGTGATTGCCTTATTAAAATAGAATCTCTTATGTCCTAATCAATAGTGACAGAGGCTAAGTAGCCATCACACCAGTGAATGGGGTTCTAAACAAGAACAGTGTGATAAATCATGTCCAGATGGAATAAGAAATGTAGGGTACATCTACACTATCCGGGAGGTATCCCGGAAAAACTCTGCTGGGTCTAAGGAACATGTTTGGTCTCTGGTTTTTTTTTTGCGGAAGAGCAAACATGCTCTTTCAGGGAGCCCTGTATACCTTGTTCTATGTGGGATAAGGGCTCCACTGAAAGAGGAGGCTTTTCTGTCATTTGGACCCACCTAGACTGGTCCAAATGGCAGAAAAGCCTCTTACGGAAAAGCGATTGAGAAAAGCTATGCAAATTGCGGAGTGCAATTTGCATAGCTTTTACTGAAAAAAAAAACACTCTATAGTGTAGGTCAGGGCTACTCAACATGCGGCCCATTTGTTTACGGCCCATGGATGGGAGCCAAAACAAAAATGTAGTCAATATAATGGTCTTCTGTTGATATGTGTTTTAGTAGTTAAATTCCTGGACTGTCATTGCTCATTAAAAGTGCTGTTATATGGGTGGAAATTGGGTAAATATTGTATTTTATTCATATCAGCAGAACTGACTTAAATGGGGCTTGTGTGTTGTGTTGTCTTGCCTTAATCTTTGTATCCGTGCCCATCAGTGTTAAAAAAAGCTAATTGCATATAGTTGCATATATATTTGCATGTATATGCAATTACACTTAAGTTGCGGCCCTCAGCATGTACTGTGAGTATCATTGTGGCCCCTGGGGCTTCCAAAATTGAGTAGCCCTGGTGCAGACCCTAGCCTAACCCACAAGCTTTCTGGCTACTGACAATGTTGTACTATGTATTAGCCAGCAGAGGGCACCAGCAAAACACTGGTGTAGTGGTAACGCTGGGTGCTGTTTACGGATCTATAGATTGGACCCCCCAATCTGGCTCCGTCGGGACCTGACCTGTCCCGAATGGGGGAATTTGTGGCACTAGGGAAGGTCCCCTGCCACCAGCCCCCCAGTCAATGGCTCTCCTTGACTGCAGTGGGTTTAGCTCAAGCTTTGGATGGTGCTGCTCTACTGTTCCTGCACGTGCCCCTGCTGGGAGGCAGTGATCTAAGGAAGGTGTCACACTGCACTGGCCAGGGCAGAGGAGAGCCAGCTGCATTATGAGCAAAGGCAGAATAGGTAAAGCAGCTGTTTTACTAGCTCATTAAAAACATGAGGCAGAAGCTAGCACTGCCACTCTGGCTACGTCTACACTGGCATGATTTTCTGGAAATGCTTTTAACGGAAAAGTTTTCCTTTAAAAGCATTTTCGGAAAAGCGCGTCTAGATTGGCATGGATGCTTTTCCACAAAAGCACTTTTGCGGAAAAGCACCCGTGGCCAATCTAGACAAGGTTTTGCGCAAAAAAGCCCTGATCGCCATTTTAGCCATCAGGGCTTTTTTGCACAAAACAGTACTGGCCCTCTTGCGCAAATGATTTGCGCAAGAGGGCTTTTGCTCGAACGGGAGCAGCATAGTATTTCCGCAAGAACACTGACGATCTTACATGAGATCGTCAGTGTTCTTGCTGAAATTCAAGCGGCCAGTGTAGACAGCCGGCAAGTTTTTCCGCAAAATCATCTGATTTTGCAGAAAAAGTTGCCAGTCTAGACACAGCCTCTGTGTTCATATCAACACCTTTCTTAGGAAGGTTTTTTATATATGTTAAGACTCATAAGAACCCTCTGAGATAGATGTGAGTTGTACCCATCCAGCAGGTATATATTCAGAGGCAGAGAGAGGATAAAATGATGCCTCAGTCATTGTCAAAGCCAGGCATGGAATCATAATGTCCTGACTCCAGATCTCCTATGTTAACTATTCTATATGCTTAAAAAACAATAGCTAGTCCTGTGGCACCTTGGAGACTAACAAATATATTATATCATATCTTGAGATTTTGTGGGTACAACCCACTTCCTCAGATGAGTTGGAGTTGTTATTTGCAGTCTTTTTTTAAGCCCAGTTGACCCCAGGGTATTAGAGAGACATCCACAAAGTGGAAGCGGTAATATCTTATACTGGACCAACTTCTGTTGGAGAAAGAGGCAAGATTTTGAGCAACAAGTGACGTGAAAGGGTGTCTCCATGGGCTGAATCATGGCATTAACTAAATGAAATCTATCTTGATTGGATAAACATCACAGAAAAGTTGAAGGCCAAACATTACAAAATGTCAATCTCTTTGCACATACATTTGCATGTGTGTGTGTGTGTGTGTGTGTGTGTGTGTGTGTGTGTGTGTGTGTGTGTGTGTGTGTGAATTGCAGGCGCAAACCTGGATATCTGCACCTCTAGCTACCTAAGTGCAGGTCAGAAAAGGGAGGTTATACCTCAGCCCTTCTTAAAAACATCCCCTTTATGCTTTTAAGGTATGAAATGGTGTGTCATATGCCATTACAAATATATTTATTCCCCTATAGTCTGCCAACCAGAAGTGGGAAGTGTTTGCAGCAAGAGAGATTGTCCCATAGGGCATGGCTTAAGTGACTTTTTTTTTAAACATTTAGTCTGATTAGAAAATCAAATGCTACATTCCAGTTTTACATTGTAAGGGAGAAATTCTGGTTTCTCTGTTGGATTAAAGAGGAAGAAGATACAAGAATGCTTCTTAATCAACATCATAGCACAGAGGCAGGATTCCCCCTCAATGATTGAGAGCACCAAGAGGTGGACCCAGCTAACACTTCCATTCCTTGCACCCTGGCCCACAGGGACTCTGGTAGGCTGGCAGGGGTCAGGCATAGCTAGACTTCCATCTAGCATGCGCTGATATGGGATCTGCTGCTCCAGGAAGGAACACCTGAAGTGCACTGATTCTGCATGTTCAAGAGCACAGTTCTGCACCATTCCACTCTCTTGGATAACTGCCTCAAACAGGGGAGCCCTCTCATTCAGTTTAAAAGCAGAGAAAAAGTGATGCAAGCGAGCTGGAGATGGAGAAATCCCCTTGCAAGCCTGGGTATGAACTCACCAGCTTCTGGGGTTGAGTAAACAAAGGGCACGCTCCATCCACTCCAATAGCTTTGGGCACGTATTAATCGGCACCTCACTTGAAATTCATACTCTGTGTTTGACTCCAAGTAATACTCCATGTGTGGCACATTTGTCACATTGCTGTTCCATCCTTTCATCTAAAATTGACAAACAATATAACTTTCCAAGCTGTAGTAACGTAGCCTTGTGAAATTAGACATTCTTTCTAACGTATTGGAACCTATTAATGACACTATAGCAAGTCCTGCCCCAGTGGAGGGAGTCAGCATCAGTCTTCCCAGAGCTCCCAAGAGTACAGGATCAGTGTGGGCACTGCACTGTGCCTTAGCCTAGAGCCGTATCCCTGGCCAATGTGGAAGGGGCGTAGCCATAGTCCTGTCCCTTTCTTGTCTGTTTGCACCTCTGGGGGAGTCAGGAGAAAGGAGTAGCTGCCAAATGGAAAGACTGGAATTGTGCCATGCCTCTAGCAGTATCAGGGGTGGAGAAAGTTCTCTACATACACCCAGGACCTTTTGCACAGTAAATCATGGGTGGTGCAAAATGGAGCCCTAAGCATCTGATGTTGCATAGACCTACAAAAGCAACCTCCTTGCTTAGGGATTTACTATGTTGGACATTATACCAATAAGCGGTAAGGTGTGAATTTAATCCTCAATAGTTATGGTAGTATAACTCCCCTGGAGGACACTCGTATTCTCATATGAATAACTTTTTCTAGCTCAGTTTGGAAGTGATTTAATCTAAACTCTGACGTAGGAATAACACTGGGAAATATCTTGACTATTGTGTTACTTTTCCTTTGCTAGGTACAGGGTTTATCTAAAGAATTCTGCAAGTACAGAGGTAAACTATTTTGAGTTACAAAGCAATGAAAGTCTGCATGTGGCTGCAGGTATTACTTGAATATTTCAGTTGGAGCCTTCTCTCTTTCAAATCACCTGTTTGGGTATGTCTGGACTGCATCCCTCTGTCAGCAGAGGGATTCAGATTAGGCAGGTTGACATTGCAAATGAGGCAAGGATTTAAATTTCCCGCGCCTAACTTGCATAAAAATGGCCGCTGTATTTGCCAACTCAGCACTTTGTCAGCAAAAAGCGGCAGATCCCCCTCTAGACTGCCGCTTTTTGCCGACAAAGTGCTGAGTCGGCAAAACGCAGTGGCCATTTTTATGCAAATTAGGAACGGGATATTTAAATCCCCAAATACTCTTGTTATGGTGCTATTATGTCCATAGGTAGGACATGCATCACTTGCAAATCCTTGTTTCATAGACATTCTCCTTGCATGACTTGAACACAGCAAATTGGTATCAATAACCTAGCCCAGTGATCTTTCATGCAGTGCCAAATCCTGCTCCCACTGATGGTAGTTTTGTCATGGATATCAATGGGAGCAGCAGCAGGCCCATGTTAATTAGCTGAGAAAGGGTTGACTCACATGCCACGTTTGATCTGCCAGCACTTTGTATCTCTCTTCACAATAAACGTTCTCAAATGATGTTTGCTTTTGCCAATGGATTATGGTTTTTGGGGAAGAATTGTCTGTTGTTTCAACCTTGGTGATAATAGGTGTAGCTGGTATCACTACAAGAGAGACAAAAGAATGATGAATCTATTCTGGGCCTATGAAGAAAATGGCATCAGTATATGCTCTGCTATAATGATTTATATACTTCATCACGAAGGACAGTTGTTCTTTGGAGAAAAATATATCTTGATTTTTTTCAGCTTAACCTGTTAAAAAAGCCCTATCAGATAACAAGTGCTGTACAGTATCACTGTCAGTTAAAGAAAACCTTCCATTAATCAGTTTTATACTTTCACTGTGAATTTAATGTTGGAAATAATAGAAAGTGTGAATATCTTCTGTAACTGCAACCAAATCACAGGCTTTCAATGTTAAACGACAAGTACTTTAGGGTATGTCTACACTTGCACCCTCTTTCGAGAGAAGGATGCAAATGAACAGGGCTTGCCGAGCTGCGGCGAGCCCTGCTCGCCAGCCGCGCTGTCCGTCGATCTGCACATGTGTAGATTGTTCTGCACATGCGCAGATCGCCCGAACCTGGCTCTTCCGGGTTGTAATCTACTCGCCACAGGCGAGTAGATTACATAATTTGTTGAGCCCTGCAAATGAAAACATTCAAAATTGCAAATGAAGCCAGGATTTAACTATCCCGTGCTTCATTTGCATAATCACGTTATGGCACTATTTTGAAATAACAGATGCTGTGTGAACACGTTATTTCGAGAGAAAATTCTTCTCTCGAAATAACCCTTATTCCTCATAAAATAAGGTTTAACAGTTATTTCGAGAGAAGGGTTTTCTCTCGAAATAACGCGTCTACACAGCGTGTTTTATTTTGAAATAGCGCGATTTCAAAATAACGCAATTTTGCAAATGAAGCACGGGATATTTAAATCTCGGCTTCATTTGCAATTTTGAATGTCTTCATTTGCATCCCTCTCCCGAAAGAGGGAGCAAGTGTAGACATACCCTTACTCAAATCCAGCACATCACAAAAAAACTAAGGACAGAGTATAGTGACTAGTAAAAGAATATTGACCAACAGACCAACTTGCAAAAAACAAATGAGAGGCCCATAGAATAATAGAACAGGAGGGAACCTTGAGAGATCATCAAGTCTAGTCCCCCACATTCATGGCTGGACCAAGCATCATCTAGACCAGTGTTTCTCAACCAGTGGTACGAGTACCCTTAGGAGTACTTGAGAGAAATCTGGGGGTTACATCAACACAACTGAAATTGGGAGAACTGAATTTTTTTCTTTTACAGTGCTTTATTATTTTTGTACTTTTTACACCTAAAACATTTCATCACCTGCCTGGCTACGATTAAATTGTTTAAACAAATGTGTTGTGATGGTAGAAAAAAAAATCTTGTGTCTGTGAACTGTAAGTAGTGGGGGTATTTATAATTTTTAAAGGGATACTTTATAAAAAAAGGTTGAGAAACACTGATCTAGACTAGCTGACAGTGTGACAGTGTATCAAAATGCACATCAACAGCTGTTTCCCTAATGTTAAATGGTATTCTGTGTGCAATGGTGTGTAATTTATTACCAATGTTCATAAGAAAATTTCAGTTCTGCACATCCATCTAGATATAGATTTTATCACTCTGGTGAGGGTTTTTGTAGTTCATGCATATTACAACCTGCTTGCAAAGCCATTACTGAATTACCGTATGTTACCTAAATCCTCCAGGTTAACTTGCAGATGCTCTGAATGGGCTGTGCCTAAGACGTTTTTGGCTTGGACCCAAACAGCATACAGTTTGCCTCCTTGTAGTTTGCTCAATGGAATGTTGAGAATTTCATCTGAAGGAAATGCTTCCTCCTCCTCTGTTTGTAAACTAAGAAGCAAAAAGCATCCGCAGTGAATTCCTCCCCCTATTAAGGCCAATGGGTATTTGGTCATTGACTTCAATAAAGTGAGGAAAGAGTTTAAACCAATACAAGTTAAATTAATAATCCCTGAGATGGTAGAACCACTGCATTGTTACATCAGTTTTATATCCTGTCTTACCTCCTGCAGCCCATTAACTCATTTAAGATTAGTGGTATGATAATAAATTGATCCTCCTGTACTGTGGCTATAGCCTACATCCTGGAACAATTGGTCACCCAGTCCTAATAGGATGACCGGCGGGCTAGTGATGCCACCACTTTCTTTAGCAATATACGCCATTGTCAAATCAATACTGATGCAATAAGGGCTTTTCCTACTACTTTGTTGTCTCTTAACCCAATTATTTCCCATTACCAGAATTCTGAAAAAAAGAAAGATGATGATTTCTCATTCACTGCATATTTGTTTGTACATCAGTTTGCTCACAGTGTTGTGTTTTTCTCAGTGGAATGGAGTCTGTATTCAGTTCTGTGGAGCTACTTAAAAAGCCTAAACTACAGATAGGAGCTAAGCAATGAGGAAGAATTCTGCAGTCACCACTACAGGTGAGCCCCACACTTACAACCTAATTGGTTGCTGGAGAACCGTGGTAAGTTGAGCCGTCATAAGTCAAACCCTTATTTCTCATAGGCGCAATGTTATAAATGGTGATTCCATTCCTGGAAATCCATTTCATACCCTAAAAATACCAAAATTGACTACAGAAATGGAGGAAAACTAAACTAAATAGTTCAAATAATGCACAAAAATAACTAAAAAGTGAAGACTGATGTGGTGGAGACACGTGCAGTTCAAGCAGCAGCTGCAGACTGGCAAGTTTGACTGATTTGTATGTTTCCTGTGATGATGCGTGGAATCTGCGTTGTACACCGTCATAAATGCTAGCTGCTCAAGTAAATTGGGGGGTTTTAGGAGCTATCTCTCATGGAAAAAAATGGTTGTAATTGCAAGGGGGAGGGGGTTGTAAGTTGGGCGGTTGTAAGTTAGGCGTTGCCTGTATAGCATTTGAACATTTATTTAAATAGTTGCTTTAGAATCTCAAGACATTGTGGTAGATCACAGTATCACAGGACCTCTTTGAGAGCTGGTTAAACAACTTGACACTATCTCTGGATATTGGGTCCTTGCTGACAAACATGCCATATGTTTGAGGGTAGAAGGTTTACTTTAGATTTCCTTTCTTCTCCACCCCACCTTCTGTTTCTGACTTGCCTATTTCTCACGTTCCATTTCACTGTGGGGTTTTTTATTAATCTGTGGGCAGTCAGTTTTCCCTCTGCTGTTAAGTGTCATGAGTACGTGTATGCTACTGAAAAAAGATGGTTCAATTCTTGGATCTATCACAAACTTCCTATGTGACCTAAGGCTGTTACTTAACCTATCTGTGCCTCCTCTCTAAAATGGGGATATTATTTTCCTCTTCATCCTCTCTTTGGCTTGTCTGTTTAGATTGTAAGGATCTTTGGGGCAGGAAGCCACCTCTTGCTATGTGTGTGTCTACTCTATAATTGGAGGGGGGATTACAGCTTGAGTAGGCAAACCCATACTAGATTTAATCTTGCGAGCACAGCTAAAAAGACCAGTGAAGACACAGAGGCATGGACCCCAGAGCTGGCTATACACACCTGCCTGGAACTCTCGGCACATACTACTGTTGTTAGTCTGTAATACTGACTGTGCCACCATGTCTTCACTGCTCTTGTTACGCACACTAGCTAGATTAAAGATACAGTGTGGATATGTGATTCAGTTGCCCATCCAATTGCAGCATAGCTATACTCCGTGTCTGTACAGTCCCTAGCACAATGGGGCCCTGATCTTGTTGGGAAGGCTAAGTGTTACCGATAACTAATACTGTCTAGCACCTCCCAACAGAGCACGTGGCCCTGCTCCCCCACTGCACAAGTTCAGTTTTACAGAGGAATAAATCCACGGAGTCCTACGAGCTCGAGATTCGTCAGCGTACACCTAACATAACACAAAAAGCCTAAATCAGGACTATTGAATAGAAAGGTGGCTTTTATTTTACATTCTTGGTTTAGGTTTGACTACCAGAAACACATCCTCAACTACGAGCTAAATAGCACTGATTAGACATCAACACTGAACGGAAATGTAAATCTGAAAAAATTTAAATCCTAATACCTCCACCTGGTGTTAAATAAGATCGACCCAGATACACAGAGCAGTTCATGTGAGCTGAAGAGATCAGTAAGGCAGTGTTCTAGAAAGTGTAAGTAGGACACTCTGTCTTTCCAGTCATCAAAACTAGAGCATGTGTATAATCGTACTTGGTTTGTGGCTGCTGTTGCTCTGACCACACATGTTTAGACTGTACAGTCATACTGGAGCTCCAGATTACAGAACTTCTCTGTCTTACCTGCTGCCCCCAACTAACCTAGTTTGTTCTTCGGTTTTCTTTTCATGCCCTTAGCACCGTTACCACAAAGCATCTTGTAAGTGAGGGAATCAGTGAGGGCCTCCTGCTCTTATTCCATTCAAATGCTCAGAGCCCTCTCCTGAGCTGCATAGAGAGCCCTGTACTTCAGCTGTTCTTGGTTTTCAATTAAGCACAGCAAGAAGCTGTCATGGCAAGACTTACCTCTTCAGGTAGAGAATGTACTTAGTACTTAAGTAGGTGTGCTTCCCTGGGTCCCAAATACAAGTCAGGTGGTCTGAATGTTCATAAATGACACAAGATAAATTGGTTGGACTGTCCGGTGGATCTGCAAAGATAGATGATATACAAATATATGCCCAGTCAATCGTTAAGGACTGGACGTTTAGACATTTGAAACTGTAATGTCCTATAGAACCTACACATGCATGTCTATATCTTTGAACAGAAGTTATGAAGATGTGCTGCCTTGTCCCATAACAGTTGGATACCAGAGTCAGATGATTGTGTTCTTCTGTGCCCAGGACCGTCTGTAGGATATATGGGGCTCTATGCACCACTATTACACTGGTACCCATATGCTCAATGGCAGCTGGGTTTGGGATGCTGACTTTTTTTAGAGATGTGACTTTATAATCTTCAGCAACACACACATGAAATATTTTCAAAGCAAATTAAACTAAGGTCCTCTGTAGACTAACACAGGCAATTCAGAAGCTCACAGCATGTACCTGGGATAGGCAAATCCCTATTAATGGCTTCATTACCACTTGAATGGCTCTTTCACAGGTTCACGATTCTGGCAGGCTCTTTCACTTTGAACTAGATCCTCTCCACAGGAAGCAGAGCCAGAAAGCAGGGAAGAGACCAGTGGGTGGAAACTAAGACCCAGTGATGCCCCCACATTTTCAGGTGCCTTACACTGCTGCATATTCTTTGTATGGGTAAGGGCAGCCCGGCCTGTGTCTTTCCATAGTGGGTTTTAACTGAGACTTTAACATTTTCCATCAGTATTGATTACATTAATCTTCCATTGGATTGGAACATGGGAACTCATTGTCCCCCGGCTGCTGGTACAGCATGCCTGGCACCTCTGCAATGCACTCTGCCAGAAGCACACTTAATGTGGCCACATCAGTAAAGCTAAGTGGACACCTCCCTCTGCAAGTTGAGATTTCCTTCTCTCACTCTTAAAGCTACAGGCTCCAGGGAAATGTTGTGTGTTTGCTCTTTCTAATTTATAATGTTAATGAGCCCATTTAAGCCATGCCAGTGGGGCCCAGATACCACATGGATGGCATGTATTTGTTATGATGATTTGTTACCTCTGTGGGGTAGATAAGTAGTATTTTTCCCATGGGTACAGTGAGGAAGGTATGCATGATGGGTTGGGGGACAGCCTACCACATGCTGATAGGCAGCAGCCTAGGATCTGAAAGCAAAGACTGCCCAAACGGTATTAATCCCAGGCCAGATGTGTGACTTCCAGCACACTCAATCAAGCACACTGGTGATACATCTGACTGTACGGCTCTCTTGCCTGCAGAAGGTTCATGTAGCTGCTGTGATAAGAGACATGGGGAAGGGATTTAATGTTACACAGCACAGCATTAGAAATTGTTCAGCCATGCCTGCATAAAATGCACAAATTTGGAAAGGAAACCATCTTTTCCTCAACTCCTTCAGCACTTTGGCTGCTCCATTTTTCTCCTCTCAGCTCCACACATCAGGGTATCCATACTAATGAGAGTGTGGAAGGAAGTAAACTGTGGCACATCAGTTTGCCTCTCGATGCCTCAGTTTTCCTATACATAAAATGGGGACAATGGTAGTGACCTCCCCGTAAAGTGGTTTGAAATCTACCATTTAAAAAGTGCTCTATAGGAGTTAGGTGGTGTGATAGCTTGGTATTACATGCACTACGTTACTTCTGCTACTTGACTCGGATTTCAGTAGCTCCTTGCCATTTGACCAAGCATAGGACAGTGAAAGAAGGATAGTTTCAGTATCATGTTTAGATACCTACACAGCCGTTTGACAGAACATGCACCGAAGTTGCTACTAATAATGTATATCAGATGACTTCAGTTACAACATAACTTGCTGGTTAACTACAATATATATATTGAATTACTAACAAGCCCCCAAACCCTTTATTGCTAAATAAAATTAAAAATAGAAGTTTAACTTTTCAACTGGAAAATATACCAACATTGTTTGGGGGAGGAGGGGTCAGGAAGGAGCATCTAAAAATATTATCTGAAAATAGCCTGCAGTTCCCAGCACCTCAACACTGACTGGGAAGAAGTAATAGTTAATAGCAGCTTAACTGGGATGAACTAGAATTAGTGAAAAGCCATCATACATCCAGTAAATTACTTACATCCTGCAGAAAATTGTGTTCCACATACTAACACGTCTGTGTGGCCACACTTGGCATAACATATGACGGTGGAAAATGGTTTTCTGAAATCATGAAGCTGAAGTTGCAGTGTGGTTTTGTTTCTTGTTAATAATTTGTCGTCTATTTGAGTAGTATCATTTAGTATCATGTATAACTTTGCCTTTTGGCAGTTTACTGTAGAGTGGCAATTTATAGAAATGTTCAAGCCCATCTGAATGACTGGAGCTGGTTCAATCCACACGTGTCCAGCGCAGCGAAGGTTTATGACACCTGTGAAAGCATAAGTTGATTGTAATAAAGCTTTAAATAGAAGATGCTAATGTTTCAGCTATGCAGTGTATTTGGCTATACTTCTTTTTGACTAGTCAAATGACTCCAGTGACCACTGCTTGAAACCAGACCTTAATGAACAAAGTTAGATAATTGTACCTGGTTCCTCCAGTACTCTAGAGTGGCATCCTGGAACTTCTGTATCTACTTCAGATGCAGTTTAAACAATGGAGGCATCTATTGATTAAGTTATGAACCTCTCTTGTAAAGCACTTTGGGTATGTCTACACTACTACCCTAATTCGAACTAGAGTGGTTAATGTAGGCAACTGAAGTTGCAAATGAAGCTATTAGGCTTTTGAGGAGCGAGGAGTAACGGTGGAACGAGGAGTAACAGTAGGTCGAATTAGAAAGCCTAATTCGAACTACCTACTCCGTGCCGCGTGTAGCCACGGGCACGGAGTCCGAACTACGTGGGCTTTAAAAATGGTGGCGCCCGGCAAGATGCAAATGAAGCCCGGGATATTTAAATCCCGGGCTTCATTTGCAACTTCGGTTGCCTACATTAACCACCCTAGTTCGAACTCGGGTGGTAGTGTAGACATACCCCCTGAGATCTGTTGATGAAAAGCATTATATAGGAACTACGTGTTATTTTTTAAAAAATGAATGATGCCATCAATCTAATATCCCTTGTACTATTTATTTTGATACTAAATGTAATCTGAACCTGCATTTTAAGTTTGTCTTAGACTTTTGCATTGAAACTACGTGAAAAGTACTTGTTTAAGAACATAAGAACAGCCATATTGGGTCAGACCAAAGTTCTGTCTAGCCCAGTATCTTCTGACCATGGTCAAAGCAAGTTGCCACAGAGGGAATGAACAGAACAAGTAATCATCGAGTGAACCATCCCATGTTGCCCATTCCCAGCTTCTGGGAAACAAAGGCTAGGGACACCATTCCTGCACATCCTGACCAGTGTTCCCTCTAAGCTGTTCAGCAGCACAGCTTCACAGGTAATTAATCAGCCTTGCCCACTCAAAGTCTCAGGGCTCCTCCTTGCATGGAGCTGATTGACTGGGTGGGGCTGATTAATCACCTATGAAGCTGTGCTCACACCCAACTTAGAGGGAACACTGATCCTGACTAACAGCCAGTGATGGACCTATCCTCCATGAATTTATCTAGTTCTTTTTTAAACCCTGTTATAGTCTTGGCCTTCCTCTGGCAATGAGTTCCACAGGTTAACTGTGTATGAAGAAATACTTCCTTTTGTTTGTTTTTTAATCAAAGATGATCAGTGAAATTGTAAAATTTTCATCATAAACTATCTCATGACAATTTGTCATTAGCACCTGATTGGAATCAATTGATTTTATTTCAGACTGTCTGTAGACTTCTAAATACAACACTGGATCAGATTACTTGCCATCCATGTTTAGAGGAATGTGCAATAAATTGCCCTTATTCTATCAGAGCAGAAATGTAGTTGTGGGGAAGGTCTGAAAACCTGTCACCATTGAAGTATCAGAGGGGTAGCCGTGTTAGTCTGAATCTGCAAAAGCAGCAAGGAGTCCTGTGGCACCTTATAGACTAAATGAAGTGTAGGAGCATAAGCTTTCATGGGAAAGACCCACTTCGTCAGATGCATCTGACGAAGTGGGTCTTTGCCCACGAAAGCTTATGCTCCTACACTTCAGTTAGTCCATTGAAGTATGTGGGAGTTTTGCTGATGAAGTTAATGGAGCCAGTATTTAACTTGCGTGTGCATGCCCACATGCACAGCTATGGATAGCTAATGAGAGCTTAGAGTTTAGATCACAATGTCATGCTAAGGAGGCCATCTCTTCAGCAAATTTGTGGCTCGAACCCTGGAGTACAGAAGCCCCTGTCTTCCAGACCCTCTAAAACAGATGCTGACTGAGTAAGGGGGGTGATGCACTCTGTGGGTACATCTACACAGCAACATTATTTCAAAATAACTTAGTCTGCATCTACACAGCAGGCAGTTATTTTGAAATAATGTCAAAATACTGTCAAGCTAGAGGATTTCTTATTCCAACTCCTGTAACCATCATTTTATAAGAAGTAAGGGAAGTCCGAAGAAGAGTGCTCTATTTCAAAATAAGTGCTGTGTCGATGCTTCCTATTTCAAAATAAGCTACGCAATAAACATAACTCGATTTGCGTATCTTATTTCCAATTAAGCCCTGCTGTGTAGATGCACCCTGAGATATCACTCGCTTTGAAAGTAATGGGATCTCCTGGGAAGCAAGGTGCTAGTGAACATTAACAAGGATGTCAGAATATGGCCCAATGGCCAGTATTTATCAATGACTACATACTTAACTGACAGCAGCACCAATTAGTGTAAGGTCAGCAGCACCTTTGCCACCATATGAGGCAGCATGCAGCTGACAAAGAAACAGACTGGGGAAACTGATTTTCATTCCAAGTTGGTTTTACTCTGAGTGTCACCTTGGTCTGACAAAGAGCATGAGAAAAGGTGGCCTCTCCTACACCCTGTCATACACTGATTGGTTCATTGTAGGCATGAAGCCAAGGTTCCATCGGTGTGGGAGGGGATAACGAGGTGGGTCCATACATGCTGTTCTCTGTTCTGCACTGCCCTCACTAATACAGATTACACTGAAGAAGGTTAAGGGAGTGCCTCACCTTTCACACCCCCACGTTCTCCTCTGAGGGCACGCAGAACCTGACTCTATGAAATGTCAGCAGTAGGCAATGAAAGCTCAGATAGGAATCACCCAACTTGCAATTTCACAAATTTCAGACTGTGCTTTAACAGCAACTATAGGGAGATGAGCTTTTATAAACGGATCTGAGCTAAAGCAAACATAAGTGGATTAAGGCAGAGCCACAATAGTGTAAGATTAGAAGTACAAGGGCCCCTCATGATCAGATTACAGCTCAGCATCAGAAAAGAAAAACTTAGCTTCTGAGACATATCAGATGTGATCTGTTCTTCCTGGAAAGGAGTGGCTGCATTGAAACCTCTGACTTTTAAGATATGCAACAAAATGAGACCTCGCTAAATGTCTGTAGGTGTGAAACAGCTAAAAGAAGGCCCCAAAATAGTTTGTATATCTTATTTCAGCTACATTCACTTTATACTTGGCTGTTTAGCTGTTCTGTGCTCCATTATATTTCTTCAGATACATTGATTTCACAGACACAAAATTATACTAATAATTGTTCCTGAATTCCGCACAGAGAAGTGGTGAGATGGAAGACAGACTATACCTCTGTAAATCCAGCCAAAGAGTATATGGAACGCCATTGCCACTTTAAATCTAACCATGGCCTGGTTAGTGCCTGATGTCAGGGAAACAGCATGGCCTCTGAAAAAATTAAATTAAGATTAGACCTTTCTCACAACAAAAAATGCAATGCTGAGTCCTGGTTCTAACATGAGAGGCCAATATCAGAACCTCAAACACCAAATGTCTTGCTAGGTCCTGTACATGCTGCTTTTGTTGGTCCTATAACGTCACTTCCAGACCTACAGATGGGCCTATTTCCCGTATCATTAGAACAGAAAATTTTGTCCAAGTAGGATGAACCCTAGGTGCTGATGATGACAGGGGACCAAATTCATGGCAGGTACAATTGCATTGAAGTCAACAGAGTTACACCCAGTGTGAATTTGGCAAGGTGTTGCTTAGATCTGGGCCGAGGAAGTAACATTAAGGGATCTGAGTTAGGATTAGGGCAAGGTTTGGGATTTGGGTTCCAGGGCTAGGGTTTGCTACAGAAGGAAGGTTGCACAAGCTATAAAGTGGGATCTTACGTCTTCAATGATGAATTCCTAAAGTAGATGTGGCTTGATTTTCAGAGGTGCTGACCACCCACAACTCCTGCTTTTATCTGGCTCCTTACTGTCAATTAGAGAAAAGGAGAATGACTTGCCATAAAGTGGAGCACTTGTGCCTAGTGGTTATGACTTTGTTTCTCCTGTTTCTATTTCTTTCTTCTGTTTTGCCTTTCAGCTAGACTTTGATTTCTTAAGAAAGATGTCACACCTACTGCAAATTCACTTGAGTACTTTCTACTTTCCTATAACACTTTCTCGCCTGTTCTGATCATGAAGGGGATTTTTGTCCCCAGTAACATTCTCTTTGGTAAGGAGACTGAGTAATTTTTTAGCCTTTCAACTCCTGACCTATTGCACAGGTGCCCTCAGACTAGAGGTTTTAGATTAAGCCTCTGAGGAGCTAGTAATGTTGGGTGTCTCTTGCAGCCCAGCTTGAAACCCTTTAAAGAGGCCAAGGGGTGGTACTGGGCACTTTCTCCAAATCAAGCCTCTTCAAGACAGTCTCAAAGCTGAGAATCCAAATTCACTAGGCACATTTGAAAATCTTGGCTTTAAACTTCATGGCAACCTGATTATTGTAGAAGACCAGTTGTCCCAAAACTGTGGGATCACCTTCCTAGGGGGGCACAGGCACAGGTGCCAGGATTGCTTAATTTTTGGAAGTGCCCATAAATGGTCCAGGCAGAGCCATCCCATCCATAGGATGGACCAAAGCAGATGCCCTGGCCCTGTGCATTGGCACCCCAAGATTCAGTGTCATGTGGGGTTGAGGGCAGCTTGAAAGTCCACTGGGGGGCATTGTTCTGATAGCAGTGAGCTCAGCCTCACCCCAGTGTCTATGGGCATTTCTTGGGGGAAGGGGTGAAAGCCGGAAAGAGGCAGGGCAGGGCTGTTGCAGAGTGGGCTGGGGCCAGACTGATTGCTGTTGCCAGCACCAGGCCTCCTGCAACTCCCCCACCCCCACCCCCACCCCCACCCCGGCCTACCTGAATCCTACATCCCCCTGAACCCCAGGGGCCCCCAAAGCATGGGGCCCAGGTTAGTTGCCCCGGTCCTTCAGATGGATGGGTCAGTACTGAAAATATAAACCCATCCATTGGTGGAGCTGGGCCCATGTTCCTAAATATTGGTAGAGCACGGGCACCATGGGCCCATATAACTTGCTGCCTGTGCCAGGGGCAGCAGGTTTGTATAATTGTTGGTGATGCCTAGGACAGGTTCATGTCCCACCCTGCACACCTGCCTCAGGCTCTGGCAGGGAGTTTGTGTGGGAGCGGGGCAGGCTCAGGACGGGAGCTGGCGTGTGAGAGGGGGTCTTGGATGTGGGGTCTGGGTTGGAGCAGGGGTTTGGGATGTGGGGCATGAGGTGGAGGTGGGGATGAGGAGATTGGGGTGCATCAGGAAGGCTTCCCCAGAGCTGGGTTAGGGGGCCAGAGAAGAGGGTTCCCCCGCGGCTTGTCCCCCAGCAGCAGCAAGCTCTAAGAGGAGGCCCCCTTTTTCTTCCCCCTCTGCCCCAGCCAGACACTCACCCAAGCCTCTCCAGGCTCCTGCTCAGGAATTCCAGCCAGGATAATTTCCCCCACACACTCAGAGTTTCTTGCATGGGGAGGGAGGGCTTCCATGCACTCCCTCCCTCCATAGACACAGCTGCTGCCCCAGCCTGCCCTGTGCCCCACTCTCTTGTAGCCAGCCACAGCAGTGGCTCTATTTGAAACCCAGGAGTGGGTGGGCGTCAACCCGCCCACTTTTAAAAGCCCCTCCCCCAGCAGTGGCCAGCAAGGGAGCATAGCATGGAGCTGCAGGGGACAGCCACTCACACCCAGAGCAGGCAGGATATCATGGGAGGCACACATGGGGCAGCAGACAGAGCCAGGGAATGCTCAGGGGAGCCATGCAGCTTCTAAACAGCTATTTCACAAAAAAATAAACACTAAGCGAAATTACAATTATTCTAAAACTAATTAATGGGTAAAAGGACAGGATTAAAAAGGTCAAAAAGTAGATGGAGCATGGGTCTGAGACCTCACTGCTCATGGCAGTAGGAAAAAGACTAACGAGATTTAGCCTTGCTCCAAACATTTGGATATGTACAGAGGAATTCAAATGGCCCCAAATATCCCAACATTCCAGCGAGTAGCAAACTCATGGACTCAAAGCGCACCTTCCCAGATCTGCAGAGAGAATATACTCAGAAAGCTCCAGTTATAGATGAATAATTGTCCTTATTATAAGCAGTTCTAGAGACTTCAATCGAACTATTCACATGCAAGGGGATTGTGCAAGGGGTAGTCAATTACTTTTTGTCAAGGTCCAAATTTCTTGGTCAAGGTCTGGTCAAAGTCCAGATGCCAGAGAAACATTTTTCACATCACATAACAATAATGAAAATCAGTAAATGAAAAGCGTTTGCAGTTTGTTCAATAGGATCTGGTGGTCTGGATTTGATCACCAATAGACTATCCTTTATGAGCACCAGCATGTCTTTACAGGATGAGAGCTATAATTTAGGTGTGTTCTATCTCTAATGCTATTAGATTGTTTTTATCTTCCCCTAACTTGTGCAGTAATTTTCTCTAGTGGGTCATCCAGTCTAGTTTTAAAAGTCCTGGACAATGTGTTTTCTATTTCCCATTAGAAGCTTAGCGTATGTTTACACAGCAAAGTTATTTTGAAATAACAGCCATTATTTTGAAATAACTTTCCTAGCGTCTACACAAGCCAACTGCTATTTTGAAATTAATTCGAAATAGCGGAGGGCTTATTTTGAAATTGGCAAACCTCATTCCACGAGGAATAGTGCCAATTTTGAAATTGCTATTTCGACATAAGAGTGGTGTAGGCACTTATTTTGAAATAGGGGACCTCCAGCCCTTCCCAGGGTGCCCTGCTGGCCACCCTGGCCACAAGGTAACTTCTGACCTGATGCCCTGCCAGAACCAATTCCGGCTGGCCTTAAATGCAATTCAATGTCCAATCAGTGTGGACGTGCTATTTCGAAATAGCAAAAAGCTATTTCGAAATGCATTTTGTGTGTAGACATGGTATTTCGAAATAACTATTTCAAAAGGAGATATTTCGAAATAACGCTGTAGTGTAGACATACCCTAAGAGTCTTCTCTAAGACTCAGTCTAAATTTGTCCTTGCTGAAATTGATGCCTTTACACCTAGTTTCAATCCCTCCATATCATTTTGGCCATTTTCTTTGTTATGAACCCACAGCCTTCCAGAAAATGCCAGAAATCCACATGATACTGCTCAGTGCTGGACTTTTACACTGAGACCTAAGTTAGATGCAACATGGATAAAACGAAAGAATTCTTGAATGATGATGCCTCTTAAGAGGTTAGACTATGAAATATCTGGAGCTGGTGAAACCCGGCACAGCCATACTTATTTTTGATTTACTGACGAGCAGGCCTGAAACCTCTTCCTGGGGTACCATATCCATTTGGGAGGCTATCTGCACCAGGGATGTGAATGCTTAACTGGTAAGCTTCACTCTGGCTGGGTGGGGGGGCTAGAGTGCCCCCCATACCGCACTTCAGTAGTTAGCAGGTTAAACATAATGTTTAACCAGTTAACAGATTAAATAGGCTTTTACATCCCTAATCTGCACATACACATTAGCTACCAACTGCAACCCTGAAGCACATGAAAGTATGCTGCTGCAGCTAGCTCTCAGTGGGGTGTCATCGGTATATCTATTTTGAGAGGTTATGCATTTGTGGATCTCAGTTCGAAACTGATCTCAAGGAGATAACAGGATTGTCCCTAACCGAATGTCAATGATAGCTCTAACCTTCTGTTTAAACTGGTACTTAAGTCTATAGAAAAATGATCAGAAGTAGATATTTCCAAATAGTTTTTTAAATTACTCCAATGATCTGAAAAAAAAAATCCATTGGAAACGGTAATTCTTCAACTGCTGTACATAGCGACCTCGAATACATTTCAAAAGGCTTTACTAACACTGCATATTTACATGGTCCAATGCATAACAAACATATGGGATTTTTCTCTTTGTATTGCCTTTTGCACAGTGCACTGGGATTTTCCTTTGCATTGGAGATGCTAAAACATACTCTGTAATCTCTTCACCAACTTTCATATTCTTTCCTTATCTGAGCCGGTAAAAATAAGCAGCCAACATCCTGTTAAGATCCTGCAAGTTAAAACTAGCAAATTAAAAAAAATCCCATATGCTTTTAACAAGTTCTTATTTAAGAAGATGTTTCTGTCCTCCAACTGTAACATTTAGATCAGGGTTTCAAACACTATCTGATTTGGGAGTTATTAAAAAGTATGGTTTTACGCAAATTTATAGGGCCCATTTGCAAATTTCAAAATGAGAGGCAGTCTTGGAATTTGAACATCCTGCTAATTTAGCAATATCTTGTACTAGAGATTTGATCCCATCTCCACCAAGAACTCTGACTAAAAATTTCCTAGGCCCAGATTTTTAAAGATATTAGGTGTTGTAGTACTCAGCATTGCAACACCTAACTGACTTAAGGTGTCTAAGTCTCTTTTTCAAAAGTGATTTAGGCGCTTAAAACCCTAAGTCCCATAGACTATAAATAGGATTTTAGCTCCTAAGTGACTGGATCCCTTTGAAAATGAGACCTACTTTCCTAAATCAGTTAGGTGCTGTATACCTTAGTATACTAATACTGCAGCATTACTTACAGCAAATAAGTGTTGACAACGTATTTGTACCATCTCTGCAAACACATGCTATGCAGTATGTTCACAGAAAACATGAACAAGAACACAGTAAAATCCTTAAGCCTGCTTCTGACAGTTTTAGATATAAACAAAAAATCTTATCAAAGGTTGAGGAACTTGCTTATTTTTTACCTTGCCATCTATCAGGACATTGTTCCACTTCTGTAATCAGCTCCTTGATATCTCTACTCCCTGCTCCCTCACAGAAATTTAAGAGACTGGCACTAATTCAGAGTTCATTGCTATAACAGCAACTGTCAACACAACCCTGACCTACATTACTGATCACTGAAGAAAAACTTATAGTTTCCAGTTTGACATGTCTTTGATTCTGAGTCATTCTGTGGGAAAACCCAGTACATCTTAAAGAAACAGCTCCATTTTTGGAACAGTTTATTTTTAAAATTATTATTAATCAATTAAAAAAGAAGCAATCTTTCTCAATTTCCTATTGTTTGTCAATTATATATAAAATAAATCTAACTGGAATATTTCATATATCCTGTTTGAGAGCAGTGAGTTAGGCTTAATTTAGTTGTTAAGAAAAATTATTTCTGCTAATACAAACATCAGGCTATTACACAAAAATCTTTTCCACTCTAGGAAATGCATCAGTTTTTTGCTGCATCAAGTTTAATCACATTTTATCTCTGCTCCTCTTTCCGGGCTATTTATGCGTGAAATAGACAAAAATGTTCCTAATACTTGCCATACAGCATTCCACCAGTCACATCCCTCTGTCCTAAACTGCTGCCATCCTCACCATATCCCAATGCTGTGGTCAAGAATAGATTCTGACCACCACTTTAAAATATGGGATCCAAACTTTCTCTCAGGGGTTCATATGGACAATCGGCTACATAAATGCCATTTTTTACCATTAAAACATGAGATTCTGTCCATCCCATTTGACAAGTGAGTTCATAGTATATCCTATAGGTTCTGGTCCTGTCGTTTTAGAACCGTGAACTCAGTATTGTGATGAGCACCTTTATTCCTCTACGACAGGGAAAGCCCAATTTTAATTGGGTCCTATGCTGGTGAAGTGCAATGGGTAAGAGAAATGATAATAAGCGGAAGGATTAGTAAAGCCCACCCACAACTCCTAGTCCAGTCTATGGAGTACTACAGTCCATTCAAACCACAGAGGCAGGGACCACTGCATTCAATAGAAGGCTCAGAATTGTATAGGGAATGCTCCATGCCAAGAAGAATTGTATGGCAAGAACATCCCTTTTGAAGGAAGAGTGAAGTAGATGATTTCCCTGAAAAGTGAGACTTCTCCAGAAAGTTTATTCATATGGAGGAAAAAATGTTTCTGCTAAGGGCTGTCTTACAAGTGTTGTTCTCTAGAAGAAATCAAGAAATCCCTCGAGAGATCTTTTGCCCTTTGAAGCCTTAACAGGAATGTCCAAGATACAGCCTGGGATTGTGGGATTGCTGTGCCCCCTTAACTCTCTAGCCTGGGCTATCTCTCACAATGCTTTGCTGGTGACACCCTGCAAACCCCTCCAGGCCCAGTTATCACTCAGCACAACAGCATGTGGAGCCCCACACCAAGCTAGATTGAGGAATGCTCCCAGCGCCATTCATGAATCACACAGAGAAAGGCACCAGCCAAATCCTGGATCCCAGGCTTGTATTTCAGGAATGTACCATCTTGCACCAGTTAAGATGCGTGGTGCAAATGTATTAATCGGTTCACCACTTCATCTATAGAAAGTGGATATACAGTAGCCTCTGTAAAACCTGAGCAAATACCAAACACTTCAGGCAAACTCACTGGTAAAAATTAACAGTGAAATGAGTTTATTGACTACGAATGATAGATTTTAAGTGATTATAAATGGGCAAAAATGTCAGAGTTATTAATAAGCATAGCCCCTCAACTCTGGTAGACTGGGCAACAACTAGATTAAGCCATTTTTTTCTTACCTCACTAGATATTGCAGTCCTTAATATACAGGTTTATCCCTTAAACTTAGGCCAGTCTCCTCTGTTGGAGTGTTCAATCTTCTGTGTCTTTGTTGTTTGCAGCACAGGTGGGAGCAGGAGAAAGAATATAGAAGCCCCATGCTTTGCCTGCTTTATATGTTTGGTCCGTGGGTGCGATGGGTAGGAGGAGTGCTGGCCAGCACTCGGTGACTGAAGGATTAAACTCAGGTAGCAAGGGTGTTGGCAGGGGGCCAGAAGAACCCATGGGGATACAGTGATGAAATTTGAATTGGCTACGCGGTCTGCTCCTCTTTTGTGTATTCGAAATAAGGGCTGGAGAGAGCAGAGGCAGGGACCAGAATGATGATGCCGATAAGAAATATTGGACATGGGAGTAACTGGACCTCGACGTTCAGACCAGCATGGACCGTGAGTAGAGGGGAATGTGTATTTAGATACAATTAGGGTATTTGTGTTTATCTTTGTGATTTGGGTTGAACTTCTCTGTGTGAATCCATGCCTCCCCTGCCCCATTCACTATCTAAGGGTATGTCTACACTACCCCACTAGTTCGAACTAGGAGGGTAATGTAGGCATACCGCACTTGCAAATGAAGCCCGGGATTTGAATTTCCCGGGCTTCATTTGCATAAGCGGGCAGCCGCCATTTTTAAATCCCCGCTCGTTCGAACCTCGTGCAGCGCGGCTACACGGGGCACAAACTAGGTAGTTCGAACTAGGCTTCCTAGTTCGAACTACCGTTACTCCTCGTGGAACTCCTGCACGGGGTTCGAACGAGCGGGGATTTAAAAATGGCGGCGGCCCGCTTATGCAAATGAAGCCCGGGAAATTCAAATCCTGGGCTTCATTTGCAAGTGCGGTATGCCTACATTGCCCTGCTAGTTCGAACTAGCGGGGTAGTGTAGACATACCCTAAGAGTTGTTCCCAGTGATTTTCTCTGATTTAAAATTTGTTTTATAGAATCATAGAATCATAGAATAATAGGACTGGAAGGGACCTCAAGAGGTCATCGAGTCCAGCCCCCCGCCCTCAAGGCAGGACCAAGCTCCGTCTACACCATCCCTGACAGATGTCTATCTAACCTGTTCTTAAATATCTCCAGAGAGGGAGATTCCACCACCTCCCTTGGCAATTTATTCCAATATTTGACCACCCTGACAGTTAGGAATTTTTTCCTAATGTCCAATCTAAACCTCCCCTGCTTCACTTTAAGCCCATTACTCCTTGTCCTGTCCTCAGAAACCAAGAGGAACACATTTTCTCCTTCCTCCTTGTGACACCCTTTTAGATATTTGAAAACCGCTATCATGTCCCCCCTTAATCTTCTTTTTTCCAAACTAAACAAGCCCAGTTCATGAAGCCTGGCTTCATAGGTCATGTTCTCTAAACCTTTAATCATTCTTGTCACTCTTCTCTGTACCCTTTCCAATTTCTCCACATCTTTCTTGAAATGTGGCGCCCAGAACTGGACACAGTACTCCAGCTGAGGCCTAACTAGTGCAGAGTAGAGCGGCAGAATGACTTCACGAGTTTTGCTTACAACACACCTGTTGATACAACCTAGAATCATATTTGCTTTTTTTGCAACAGCATCACACTGTTGACTCATATTCAACTTGTGGTCCACTATGACCCCTAGATCCCTTTCCGCCATGCTCCTTCCTAGACATCTCTGTAACACCTAGCAATCATGTACACTTTTCAAGTATATCATTGGTTTTGTTAATAAAAATCATTTTTTTAAGATGATGATTTGATTCTTGTGTCCTGGAAAGTAACAAGGGTGTATATTTGCCTGCCTAAGAATGGGTAGTAAGCTACCAGAGACTTCAGCTTGTTTCTCTTTTCCTTTATCATGTTCTTTTGGGGCAAAAGAGCTTGGGGTATCCCTGAGGAAGGAATTCAAGTGTCCCCTCCTGTTTTTTAGGGTGAAATCACTTGATGGTGGCAGCTTTGGGGGGGAGGTTCCCCACGGTGCATCTGTGACTCTGGGGATTTATTTATTTATTTATTTTTGTAAGCAGCAAAGTATACTGTATAGAGGCAAAGTATTTAAGGTCTTTGCAGGCTCCCGCCTTCGACACTCGGAGTGCCAAAGTGGGAAACAGCCCTGAGAGTGTGCTTGTTGAACAAGAGTCCAGGCATGTCTGGTGGGCGTCGCTGAGTCCCCAAACAAAGCTGAACAAATTTCCAGGGGTGGCTCTTGTGCAGGTAAGTCACTGAATTGTAGCTGTTAATGGTTGTTTGACCCTCATCCAGATGTTGGTTACTTTCCTTGTTATTGTTTTTGGAGAGCTAATAGCTAGCTGATTCCTCAACTTACAGTATGTGTTAGTACAGACATACCACACAATCTCATAACTTCATATGCACTCAAAATATACATAATTAGATAGTACATAGTTTCAGCCATTCATCACCTTTCCTCAGATACCTCACATGCCATGTTTTATATGCAATATCATAATTATATGCAAATGAGGAATATGAGCATTATATGGCGCTCCTCCAAGTTATAGAGTGTTAGAAGAAGCTTCCCAGGAGGTGCCCTATCTCTTAAAGAGAGGGAAGGAAAAATTAGGAGAAAAGTTTCTAAAGTGGTGGCAGGCATTGTAAATTGATACATTGCTCGTTGTATGCAGCATTAAGGCAAAAAGAGCACTTGACAGGTGATGTGAGAATGTAAAGAATCTTATAAATGTATATCTAAGGTGCCACAGGACTATTCTTGTTGTTTTTAATGTTATAGACTAGCATGGCTGCCCCTCTGAGATCCATTAACATAGAGTATTTCACTGCAGATTTTCCTCAAACTATAAATACAGGTCTGCTCCAAAAGAGCCTTCATGGATTCAAGAAGGCATTGACTTTTATTAGGCAGTTTCCCAAAAACTCTGCTGGGGGCGGGACTCCTTTTAGGAGAAAGGCTTCTAGCACAGACCCCACTAAATTACAAATGAGGGCTGAGAAGGTCAACAGGGATAGAGTTGAGGCAGGGGATGTTGGCAATAAAATCCAAGGGGAGGAATCTAGGGCTGTGTCCAGAATCAGGGCTTTTTTCGAAAAAAGTAGCCTTTTTTCGAAAAAACCTCACCTGCGTCCAGACTCAAGCCGCATTCTTTCAAAATTAAATCGAAAGAACGCGGCTTTTCTTTCGATGGCGGTAAACCTCATTTCACGAGGAAGAACGCCTTCTTTCGAAAGTTCCTCTTTCGAAAGAAGGCGTTCTTCAATGTAAATAGGGCTTCTTTGAAAGAGAGCATCCAGACTCACTGGATGCTTTCTTTCAAAAAAGCAAGCCGCTTTTTCGAAAGTTCAACGTTCAGTCTAGACGCTCTCTTTCGAAAGAGCCTCTTTCAAAAGAGGCTTGCAGTCTAGACATAGCCTAGGACTGTAAGGTGGGACTTTGTTGGAGATTTGGATTCCCCATCAATCTAGTTCTCCAGACAGTGGCTGGTTGCTGCCAACTACTCAGGAACAAGCTGACACTGAGCCATCTACACTTGTCTAGTCTACAGGAACCAGACTTCATATGATACTGAGAATTAAGGGACGAGTCTGAGAATTGCATTAGCATAATATTGTCTCAATGACAGACAGATTTTTTCTCCATTATAAAACACTTCTGAAGAGGTGGCTTCTTTTTTTTCATGACAAGTTTAAGAGTTAACCTCAGGAGCAGCGTTAACCTCATTAGAGCCCTGTAACCACAGGAAACGTTGACCACATTCTGCTAGGGTAGTATGTTTTTATATTTGCAACAGTTTAAACAGAAATAAAGCTTACAGAAGAGAGTTTCCTCTCAGGCTGCGTACTGGACTTTCTTCTCTCACCACCCACACCAGCACCTCTTATTGCCTTTAAACCCACTCTTCTCATTGAAAATGAGGGTCAGGAAGTGAAAGTGGCCAGTCTGAGGGTCTGGTCCTCATCTAATATGACCCTCTGTTAACTTCAGTGGAGGAAGGCCACTTTACACCATCTGGAGATCTGGCCACCAGTCTTTTTTAAAAGCAATATTTTACTTTAATGTTCATGAATTATGTTTAGGGGACCCCAGATTGGCAACCTCCTCATCTTCCTTTGTAGCTGGCCAAACTCACTACCTACCCACATGGTCCCCTATATCCTCTTGAGGGGGTAGACAGAGCCATTTTCTCAAAAATTACCCTCCCTTTAAAGATAACTGAATCTACAGAACTACATTGTAGCAGAAGAATCCACTCATTCTTGTTCCTGTTGCCTAAGTCAGGGATCAGTGCCTGTAGCTGAGTCAGTCTCCTAGCAACACTGCAGGTGCAACTGGCTGGCAGCGTACTACTTGGTTGACAGCATCACCTCACTGGTTAGGAAGGGCAACTGGCTGGCTTTTAAATCCAGCAATAGCTGGCTAGCTGCTCGACGTGTACCAGGTCTGTCCCTGCTCCTGCCCATTCCATTTCCCCATTGGCACCTATATCTCCAGTTCTGATCCTCAACGCTGCATCTGAGGTATCACTCCAGTAACCCTCGGGCTCTGGCATTTGGGTGCTGTCCCTCCTGCACTGGCCCTGGGCTTGTTCCAGAATTCTGCCCTCACTGAGCTCTCGCTTTAACCACTTGATTTGCCTGGTCCGTAATAGCCTAGTGCCTTACTTCACAAGAAGTCCCACTGAAATCAGTTAGAACAATGGCTGAGTAAGGTACTACCAGTATGAGTAAGGGATGCAAAATAGTTTCTACAACATACACTAATAATTAAAACAGTACTCTTCATGACAAAAAAAAGTGATTTAATCAGTCTGAGCAGAATCCTCCCCTTAGAAACTTGCATACAACTCCCATTTGATTTCAAAGATGCAGTAGTTGCACACTGAGGGCACATCTATACTTACCAGAAGATCGACACTCCAGAGATTGATTTTCTGGCGTTTGATTTAGCGGGTCTAGTATAGCCCCATAAATCGTACGCTGAGGGCAGCTCCTGCCGGCGTCCAATACTCCTCCTTCTGCAAGTAGTAGAGAAGCCAATGGCAGGCTCTCATGGTGTGAATGGCGCAAAGGGTTGGCATAGCTGGAGTTGGGGACCTTAAAACGACCTGCTGGGTCTAGTGCAGATCTGCCCTGATAGCCCAGGATAGAATTTGTCTCAGAGTTATGAGTCTATTTAAACTTTATACAGGCTTCTGAGATAGAGGTAATAGCAAGCATGTGGGCTATGTATTTGCTTACACAGAGAACACATTTGTTTTGAAATCCCTTAATTATGCCTTTGAAAAAAGGTCATTTTTGTGTTGGTTACTCCTGTTCTAGGATTACAATACTGGAGAGTATGACTTGTCTGCCAAGTTCTTCCTCTTTTCTTTTAATGAAATACAGGAGAAGCCCAAGTTGCAAAATTCAGAGCTGTATAAACTCCCTAAATCTGGAGCTTTGGATCTAGTATTTTGGTTCTTATCCTTCTTCAGTAGTCCATATATTAATGTTGATAGCTCTTACTTCAAACACACAACTGCCACTTGGATCATAGGAAACACATTTCACTTTTCTTTTCTTTTCTTTCTTCTCTGTTCCGTTTCCTGGCTCTGTTTCGCATGCTTCCCTTGGCGGTCACATACATAGGGTTTTACTGGATCTCACTAAGAATCCAGGTTTTGATCTTGCTCCACTGAGTTTGCTCCATTGGTATCACTGGGAGCTGGATCAGGTCCTGAGATCAGCCAAGGAATTTTATTTTAAATAATTCTATAAATATTTAGTTTAGAGAAACAAGGGTGAGTTGGCCAGCTCTTCCTAATTGTTTTCTTTACTGTCCGCTCAGGGGTGTGGTTCCTACTATTTAGTCTTAGGGGTTCTTTTCCACATTCAAGGGTCACCATGCTCAAGACTAAGCAAAAGAATCACAATAATTGTCCATACCTATTTTATTATTAAAGAAAGAAAATATTAAAGAACCCACAGAACTGATAAACTGGTGGCTTCCCTTACAATTGCTTCTGTATATCGCTATCTTTCCAAAGAGCATTAAACAAACGCAATACCAGGGGTGGGGAACCTCAGGCCAGTGAACTAGATGCGGCCCCCAGCTTCCCTTGGTCTAGCCCCCGAGTCTCAGCTGGGGAGTCTGCACCAGTGCTCCAGCCCCCCTGTCATCCTACCGCAGAGTTGGCGCATACAGAATCTACTATTTGGGCCCCCTTAGGCTCTGGTATGTGAGGGGAATGTGAGGAGCATCTTTCTCCTTTTCAGTCAGGGACGACATCAGTGAGGGTTTGTTTTGTTTGCCTTTCACTTGTGTGTGTGGCCCCCGACTGATTTTTCAGTGGGTCAGTAGTCCCTGGCCCAAAAATGGTTCCCCACCCCGCCCCTATACCCCGGAGAAGGAACCCTCTGGGGGGCTCTTTTCTGTGGGCAAGATAAGATCAAAATATATCGTTTCCCCCACACTATTGTGAATCCATTCCTTATTATCTAGTTAAGTAACGAAGAATGTCTATAGATAGCAAAAGGAATTTCGTTTCAGGGCAGGTGCACCTGCTGGTTATGAATAACTAACCAGACAGTCTATAAGTCAGCAAAGTAAGTAATCTTAACTATGTGCTATGAAACTGAAGAAAATGTTTAAATCAGTTGCTTAGAAGAAGCCTTTTTAGAAGATATCTTAAAGCAGACCAATTATGAATATTCAGAATCTTAAATCTCATTATTCCTCTGTTTCTCAATGTTTAGCCCTGGTTTTCTCTCTAGGAGATATGTGGTCTAATCACTTGGAGGTTGACAGGAGAAACTTCTTTCACCAATGCATGCTGAAGTTTTGGGTAGATTTTCCTTGGGTCTGTTTCTTCTTGAGTTCACTGTTTTCTTGTCTGTCTATAGATCTTTCTTGTACAGATTGATGGATGAGATAAATTGATGAGCAATGTTTCCTCTAATCTGTTCCATTCATGTTTGGATTTTTTTTCCATCCATGTGCAGAATAAATTTCTATGTCATCAGGGGCATGTGTAAATGTGCACCACCAGTAGAAACAAAAGAACTGGAAGTGGGAGCTCTACTAATCAGCTGGCTGGCATTTGAATCTCTCCTGAGTGGCTGCACAAATGCACAGCTTATAGGAAGCCTTGCTGTTTTTTAAAAAAAATAGCAGAGAAAGAGTGGGCGAGAGGCTTTGATGCTGGCAGTCTACGTGCCAGTTCATGCCAAGGCCATTGAGTCTCACTAAATACTGACAAATGTACATCTGGAAACCTGTCTGGCTCACAAGTGTGTTAGTAATGTGGAAATATATATTAGAGTTATGAGAATGTGTTTAGACTTTATGGAATGCTTAGAGACAGCTGAATGTATTCATCCCTGTGATGGTCCAACCCCGGCCTGCACTTGGAGGGGGAGGGAGCTGAGGCCATGACCCCCCCCCCCCCGGAGAACCCAGGAGATGCGCCCCCACGGAGTCCCCGCTGGGGTGCCGCAGGGCAGGAGCAGGCAGCATTTCCCGGCCGCGCCAACAAGCCCGAGCACGCTGGGGGCAGGGGAAGCAGGGACGCAGCCCCGCCTCCTATGCCGCAATGTAGGAGGGATGTCAACACCGGGGGCGGGATGGACGCCAGGGACGCAAACCCTGGCGGATCATTTAAACCTGGGGCCAGGGCCAGAAGAGGAGGAAGGACGCCAGGAGGGCGAGCCCTCCCCCCCGGCTGAGGAGCAAGGCCCGGATGCCGGAGGAGGATGGAGACAGGCGGCCGCAGGCTACCGCTGGAGAGGTAAGGGCTGAGGGGACGCGATCCCACCAGACCAGCTTGGGGGAGGCTAGGAAGCAGCCCAGGGCAGGGCTGTACTGGCGCCCATGGGCTGACGCATTACGGGGTGGGACCCCGTGAGCTGGGTGAGGGCTAAAGACCCAAACCCTTAGGGCCCCAGGCTGGGACCCAGTGGAGAGGAAGGGCCTGGGTCCCCCTAACCCCCCATTCTCCCTCCCTCACTTCCTTGGTTCCACCGAGCGATACGCACCGGAACCTTTACGTATGTGGGCTCGCAGGGCCGTAACCCTGGCATGGGAGGGTTGCGCGCTCACGCCCAAACTAGAAGCTGTCACAATCCCATTTACAATATCTATATCCCATGTTGTTATAAGGTAATGTTATAATGTTTGCTCTGTAAACGTAAAATGTTTGCTAAGACTATAAACCCCCATAGTCGGGGAAAAGCATTACCAAGTATGAAATACTATTTACCACAAGAAGCATATCTCATAAGAACGGCCATACTGGGTTAGACCAAAGGTCCATCTAGCCCAGTATCCTGTCTGCCGACAGTGGCCAATGCCAGATGCCGCAGAAGGAGTGAACAGAACAGGCAATCATCAAGTGATCCCTCTCCTGTCATCCGTTTCCAGCCTTTGATAAAGAGCAAAAGAGGGCTTAATAAACAGCAACAATCAAGTACTAATGTGTTTCATGACTTAGAAAATGAAGACCTGTGGGTGTCTGGCAGGAGATGAATCCAGATATTTGGCATTATACATCTTAGGGTGTATCTGCACTACAGGGCTTAATTTGAAATAAGCTACACAAATTGAGCTACGTTAATTGCAACTCTTATTTTGAAATAGAGAGCGTCTACACAGCACATTTTAAAAAAGAGCATTCTTCCTCTGACTTCCCTTATTCCTCGTACAATGAGGGTTACAGGAGATAGAGTAAGAAGTCCTTCAACTTGACAGTATTTTGACACTATTTCAAAATAACTGTCTGCTGCGTACTAAGTTATTTCAGAATAGTGCTAGTTATTTCAAAATAGTGTTGCAGTGTAGATGTACCTTTAGTCTGCTACTCATGGATCTTATTCCAGGATTGGTATGATTTTTATTTTTTGGCAAATTTAGTCAAAGAAAGGTATTCTGACTGCATATATTGAATTAAAAGACTGGGACTCAGTGGAAAAACAAAGGGCTGGGTGGTTGAATAGAGTTTTGTTGTATAACCCCTTTAGAAATAAAGAGCTAGAAGAAAATTTTCAGAAATAGAACAAAATTGTAAGGAAGGAATCTAAGATGCTAGAAAGTCAGCAGTGAGCAGAGCCTTATAAATAAAGAATCATCCCTCAATAAGATGAGAGCATTCAAAGAAGAGAGTTTGGTTAAGGAATTTGTTGTTTTAGAAGGTTGATATAAATCAACAGGATTTAAAAATGTATAAGAAAATAATTGATATGAGGGAAGATTAACATGTTACAAACAGAGAAGAGTGAGCAAAGATGTACCTATATTAAGGGCAATACATCTGCTGTTAGCCAGAAAGTTCAAGAAACAGGAAAAGTCAGCCATCCCACTGCTTAAAAATAAAAAGGGGGATTTAGTAACCAGCATAAAACTGATCTATGAAAGATTTGCTAACATTTTCCATTCTTTGTACACTTCAGAAGATCAAAATCTTGAATTTATAAATAGATATTCAAGACATGTAAAACTACTACAGCTTGTAGGAATGATGTAGGAGCTCTTGATAGGATAATTACTTCAGAGGAAGTTGATTTTATCATGAGGAATTTAAAATGCAAAAATCTACAGGTTCTAATGGGTTTTTAGGGAGTACCATATTTTCCGGCGTATAAGGCGACTGGGCGTATAAGACGACCCCCTAATTTTCCAGGTAAAACATAGGTTTTGGCCTATACTCACCGTATAAGACTACCCCCCTATACAGAACGTCCCTGTGCTGATACTGTATGTACCGCGCTGAGCCAATCCCGGCAAGTGGTGTATTCTATTAATGCATACAAAGCCTGCTCGGATTGGCAAAGGTTGTAATAGCCCGCCTCCCCCTTCCCCCCCCCAAACCCGTGTGGGGACAGGTCCTCGCGTTGACTGCACGGAGGCCCCACTCCCTAGCTTTGCTCTAGGCTTGCTTGCAAAGGGGGGTTTAGGTTGTGGTCTACGCCCATTTATCTGGGAGAGACCAACCTACCGTCCAACAAGCCGTCCGCTTCCCCGGTTGGGGGAGAGTCCCCGTAATCTGGGATGGGGAGGACTCGGCGCCCGTCAGGGGGGCTACTCACAGCCCCTCTGGGTCTGTTGGAAGTGTCGCTCCAAGAGCCAGCATCTTGGGCCGCCTCGCCTCCGGGTCTAGTGCCCGTCCGGGGTCTGGAACTCTCTTCCCCTCGCATCAACGTCCTCCGCCACCTCGTGGCCTCTCGGGCCACCTCTGCTGCCTTGGCACCCCGGGTCGCCCTGCCGCGGTGCCTGACTCTCGTGCCAGCTCCGTGCTCCCCGCTTGCCCCCACCGCCGCTGCCTGGGGTTTCTGCCGGCCTCCTCCCTCGGCCGGCGTCCGCAGTCATCCCCAGAGGCCCCCTGGCTGCCTCCCTGTTCCCAGCCGTGCCCGCCACGATCCTCCTCCGGCCGGAGTCTGCGGTCGCTCCCTGGGACGCCCCGGCCAGCCCCACCCTCTCCGCCGCTTCCGCCCCTGACCAGCTGGTCCGGCTGCCTTTTAAACGCGGCGGGCAGACTCGGGCGCACGCGCCGCACCGCCAGGGGAGCGAGCCGGCTCCTGCTCTCCTCCCCCCGCTGCCGGGGTCGTCCGCGGGCGCACCCAGGGACGGGGGCACCCCGTCACAGTAGCCGAAGCTACAATATGTTTATACCTGGCGTATAAGACAACCCCCGATTTTTGGGGGATGTTTTTTAGTATAAAAGGTCGTCTTAAACGCCGGAAAATACGGTATTAGAGAGCTCTAAAATAAAGGGTGTTCCCTGTATTGCTTAAAAGAATATGGCAGTAGGAAAAGACTCCAGATAACTAACTATTCAGACTAAGAAGTCTCAGAGGGATAGCCACGTTAGTCTTTAATTTTAAAAATAACAAGTAGTCCTGTGGCACCTTAGGGTGCGTGTACACTACAATCTTGTCCTGAAATAAACAACGCAGTTTGAGCTACACAAATTGCATAGCTTATTTCGAGTTAACTACAAAACAGCTTGTTTCAAAATTTGGTGCTGTCTACACAGCACCAAATGTTGAAATACAGCGCTATTCCAAAATGTCCCTTAAACCTCATGAAACGAGATTTACAGGGATGTCGGAATAGCGAGCCCATTTTATTTCCAAATAACGGGCTTGCTGAAAACACGTGGAATTGTTATTTAGGGATACTTCCAGTATCCTGAAATAGCTCCACAGTATAGACATAGCCTTAGAGATTAACATAGGTATGGGATCGTGAGCTTTCGTGGGTAAAACCCACTGTATCAGATGAGTTGGAATAGAAATACAGAATCCAAGATACATATAACAGCAAAAACAGTTACCTGTCAATTGTAGGACCCTTGTTAATGAAGCTAATTAAAGAGAATTTACAGCCGGTCCCCGAGTTACGAATGGTCGATTTACAACTGTTCATACTTATGACCAAACCTCCCATTAAGCAGTCGTAAAGGTGGTCCTCGAGTTACGAACGCGATTCACGCTTATGACTAGCATGGTCACATGTAAATGAATGGGGTCCAACTTACAAACACTTCGAGTTATGGCCAAGTGTTTGGTCCATAACTTGTTTGTAAGTCAGGGACCAGCTGTACTTTTAAAAATATCTTATAAAATGGAAACAGTGAAAAATAGTGAGAATAACAATTAAATCTATATTAAGCTCACCTCACTTTAGATTTTTATTACAAGTTCAATGAAAACTTTGTGAATCATTTGAGTGAACTTGATATCACGTCACGATGGAAAGGAACCACAGAAAAAGCCTCTTTCTTCTGGCAAATAAGGAATGTTCCTAGAATAAAGGTTTTAAATCTAAAGCTGCTATGTCTATCTACTTTAACCATTTCTACCCAGAACCTCCTCCAGACACGTCAGCCTGATTTCCCACTATAGTACATATCTAAAGAGGATACACATTTTCATAAGTAGGTTGATGTTTTGTGTTGAAATGATACAAAGTTCATATTGGTTTCTTATGTGAAACCTTGTGAAATATATGGGTTTGTGCTTGAAGATTGTGTTCTCATTTGAACTTGAAATCTGGGCCAGGAACAGAACATGAGTGACCCAAACTGGACTGCAAATTAAGTAAAATATTTGCATACACTCCTGAAGAATAAATTCATAGAATCCTAAGGCTGAAAGAGACCTCAGGAGGTCTTGTTGAAGCAAAAAAAAAACTCTCCTCTCTGTTTAGGCAGCTAACAAACAGCTTTATTAATTAATAAAGCACAGCATGAGCCAAACGTGGTCCCAGCAAAGCCGGGCCCAGTAAAGCTGCTAATACAATCAATCCTAGTATCTTTATACCTTCAGCTAAACAGTCTGACGTCAGGGCATCCAATTACAGAAATCCTCAATTAATTCTGGAAAAACAAAGCCTTATCAACAAGATGGCGCACAGGTACGAGGGAGTACATCTCCTGTCCCAACCAGCCCAATTAACACATACCAATAGCCCATCCTGTAGGCCTCTTCTCACGGGGTAACAGAAAGTTCACTCTGGTCTACGTGCTTGAGAGAAAAGCTGAAATGGTTTCTGATATACAAGATGGCTTCTAGCTAAATATGAAAATGGTTTCTACAGCTTCTACAGTCTCAAGTCCAGCCGCTGCCCAAAGCAGGACCAATCCTCACTAAATTGTCCTACCCAGGGCTTTGTCAAGCCAGGACTTGAAATCCTCTAGGGATGGAGATTCCACCACTTCCCTAGGTAACCCATTCCAGTACTTCACCACGCTCCAGGTGAAATAGTTTACCTAATATCCAACCTAGACCTCCCCCACTGTATCTTGAGACCATTGCTCTTTGTTCTGCCATTTGTTACTACTGAGAACAGCTTCTCTCCTTCCTCTTTAGAACCTCCCTTCAGGGAGTTGAAGGCTGCTATTAAATCTCCCCTCACTCTTCTCTTCTTCAGACTAAATAAACCCAAATCCCTCAGCCTCTCCTTGTAGGTTGTGCTCCAGCCCCCAAATCATTTTCGTTGCTCTCCACTGGATCCTCTCCAATGCGTCCACATCCTTTCTATAGTTGGGGGTCCAGATCTGAACACAATACTCCAGATGTGGCCTCACCAGAGCCGAATAAAGGGGAATAATCACTTCTCTAAATCTGCTGGAAATGCTCCGCCTAATGCACCCTAATATGCCATTAGCCTTCTTGGCTCCAAGGTCACACTGTTCACTCATATCCAGCTTCTCATCCACTGTAATCCCCAGGTCCTTTTCTGCTGAACTGCTGCTTAGCCAGTCGATCACCAGCCTTAATAATGCTTGGGATTCTTCTGTCCCAAGTGCAGGACTCTGCACTTGTCCTTGTTGAACCACATCAGATTTCTTTTGGCCCAATCCTCTAACTTGTCTAAGTCACTCTGAACCCTATCCCTACCCTCCAGTATATCTGCCTTTCCCCCTAGTATAGTGTCATCCACAAACTTGCTGAGGGAGCAATGTATCCCCTCATCAAGGTCATTAATAAAGATGTTGAAAAAAACCAACCCTAGGACCAGTCCTTGGGGCACTCCACTTGAAAATGACTGCCAACCAGATATCAAGCTGTTGAACATTACCCATTGGGCCTGACAATCTAGCCAGCTTTTTATCCACCTTATAATCCATTTATCCAATCCATACTTCTTTAACTTGCTGGCTAGAATATTGTGGGAGACTGAATCAAAAGCTTTGCTAAAGTCAAAGTATATCACATCCACCGACTTCCCCATGTCCACAGAGCCAGTTACCTCAGCATAGAAGCTAATTATTTTGGTCAGGCATGACTAGCCCTTGGTGAATCCGTGTTGAACTGCTGAAGCTGAAAAGGATATTAAAGATCAACATTCTAATGAAACTAACCCATTGCCTCCAAAATAACCTTTACCTTCAAAATTACTCCCCCATGGACATGAGGGATGGTGTGACCTACAAAATGTCAGAGGCACAAAATGTGTCCTAAAAATGTGGCCTTCACCAAGGCAAATTCACCTCTCCCAGCCTCAGTTTCCCAATCTGTAAAAAGGGGAAACAGTATTTACCTGCTCTATAAGAATGGTGTGAGGCCTAGTTAAATAAATCATAGAATCATAAAACACTAGAACTGGAAGGGACCTCGAGAGATCATCAAGTCCAGTCCACTGCCGTCATTGGATATAGAGCCTATAAGCATGGTCTATATCATCCCTGATAGATGTCGTCTAACCTGCTCTGAAATCTCTCAAGTGATGGAGATTCTACAACCTCCTTAGGCAATTTATTCCAGTCTTTAACCACTCTGACAGTTGAGAAGTTTTTCCTAGGGTATGTCAACACTACAGAGTTTTGCTGGGAAAACGGCCGTTTTTCTGACAAACCTTGAGGAATGTCCATATTGCAATCGCATTCTCTCGCAAGAAAATCAAAAGAACAGAGGGGTTTTCCCGGAATTGATAATCCTCATTCTACAAGGAAGAAGCCTTGTTGCAAAAGAGCTCTTTCGCAAAAAGGCGTGTGTGGACAGGGAAGAAGGAGTTCTTTCAGAAGAAGAGGAAAGAGGAAAAGCACAGATGTCCTGGTGGCCATTCCATCCATAGCAGTCACAGCTTACATGCGAGAGGCATCCATTCAGTCTAGATGCTCTCTTTAGAAAAAAGCAGATCTCTTTTTTGATGCGCTTTTGCAGTGTAGACACTCTCTTTCGGAAGAAGTTTTTTCGAAAGATTGCTTCTTCTGAAAGAAGCCTGTAGTCTAGATATAGCTCTAATGTCCAACCTAAACCTTCCTGGCTTCAGTTAAAGCCCATTGCTTTTTGTCCTATCATCAGAAGCCAATGAGAACAATTTCCACTCTTCCTCCTCCCTGTGATACCTTTTTTTTGATACTTGAAAACTATCATCTCAGTCTTCTCTTTTTCAAACTAAACAAGCCCAATTCCCAATTAAGACAAAGGTTTCTAACTATTAGAGGAGTGATGTTCCAGAATAGCCTTTCAAGAGGAAGAATGGAGTGGGGTGGTGGGACAAAAAAACCTACCTTGATTCTAGCCTGAGCTTGATAAATTCATGAAGGGGATGGAATGATGAGGTTGCCTATGGTATAACCCATCTGCATCTGTTACTAGAAATTGCTCTGCTTGCTACCCCCTAATGCTGGTCCTGTGTGTTTGTTTGAGTTACCAAGGCAATGCATCTATGTGGCTATCCAGTCTCAACATGTTTTTTGGTCCAGGTGTAGCCCAAGGTCCAGTGTGTTTCAGCAGCAGCCCTGGGAACTATAAGTTATGGACTACAAACTGCGGCATGTTGGGAGAACTCCCTGGTTCCTTCCAGGATGTGCCCTCTGCCCCCAGCAGGATCTCAGCAAGGACTGTGCTAGAAGCAGCACCCAGGCTGCATGCTGAAAGAAGGGGCTGCTGAACTGTTTTCCTGTTCTATGTTTTTTACAGGTAGGACCAGAAAGGGCTATAGAGCACCCTGAGAGGAGTTTAAGTGACACAAAGGGAGAACCTGGACTTGGTTACGTGGGGTTTAATTACTGTGGGAGTTGGAACATGTGTTCCAAGGGGGCTGTGTTGTGTGCTGTAGGGCCTCTGCCCCCAGGAGGGTCTCAGCAAGGACTGTGCTAGAAGCAGCACACAGGCTGCATGCTGAGAGAAGGGGCTGCTGAACTGTTTTCCTGTTCTATGTTTTTTACAGAATAAAGCCTGTTCCTGGTGATTTGTCGGAGTGGGTCTGGTCTGAGGTGCACTCACACATACACAACGCAGAGCACACCAAGCAGCCTCAGGCCTAGCCCTCCCCCCACAGTGGTGTAAGGAGTCACAAGCTTCCCCTATGCTGAATAACCTCACACTGGGCTAGCCAACAGGAGGGGTTACACATGCATCAGGTGCTTTGAAGCAGTTTTACTGGCAAAGACTTTGTTGCGAAGAGACATGATGGTTAGTGTTACTGATGAACTGAACATTGAAAAAGAGCTAAAAGATATTGCAAGCACTGAACAGAGTGGAGGAAAATTACAATTGGATTCGCCAGTCAGATGACTGTGCTACAAAGGCATTTTGTAAATTGTGTGGAAAAAATGTCAGCATCAGGCACAGCGGTGAGTCGGATGTGAAACATTATATCCCTGGGAAACAACATGTGCAAAGGTGCCAAAACAGAATCCCCTGGTCTTAAACATCTTCTCAGCATCCCATGCTACCCATGTTGTTGCTGCAGAGCGTACCCATATATGTCATACAGTAGTGTACGAACAGTCACAATGAAGCTTGCACCTGCTATCCTGACTCAATTGCAAAAAAATTAGTTGTGGCCATACTAAAGCCGAAGCCCTGATTAAAAACATGCTATCACTGTTGCCGACCGAATTCACTGCTATTCTTCACAGTCAAGACATACCCTACTTCTCGCATGCATCAGACAAAGGTAATGTAAAACTTTCCCCTCGTCCCTGAGACGCTGGATACCTGAACTAGGAATACAAGACAAACTATTCGACTTTTATGAAGAAAGGGAGGAGATTTCAGGTCAATAACCAACACTGTTCATCAACAGCTTGTAATTCATAAACTCGAATTAGCCTAAGTCTCTTCATTTTATGCCGACAATGCGAATGCTAATTATGGTAGATGGGAGCAATGGAAGCTCCCTATAAGTGTCGCACAGGTCACTGACATCCAACTCATGGCCCTGCCCTTGCACCATCCCTTGCCCCCACTAAGACTTCACCCCCCACTTTCTTTTCTCTTCCCCATCTCCTCCCTCTTGCTTGCCCTTATGGCTGGAAAAAAATGTGGGGGACATGGCCTCCCCCTCTCCCAGGCTCCCTATTCCAGTGCCCTTGTTGGTAGGCAGAAATCTGTATACCAGATCCTGAGAAAGGAGAATGAAAGTATTTTACCTGCCAGCTGCCCAGTCCAAGATGTGGCTCTGAAAATGGACATGGAGTCATTGGGGATTATGACATTTAATCACGGCAGCTGTTCTGCTAAGAGAATGGCTGTGCTGAAGGGCGCGTGTTTGTTTAATGGACATTGAGGAAGTTGCTTTGCTACATCACACCAACACATTTCTCATCTCTGAACAGACTGGTTAATATTTGGCAAACAGTCAAGAACTGTTTTGTTTCTCTGGGCAGCGACAGCTGTTCATAGTGTTTGTGGTTCCTTTGGTCCCTGTTTGCTGAGAGTCAGCATGAAGAAGGTCAGGAAACAAACAGTGCTGAGGTTCACCTCTCTTTTCTACAAAATGAACTTCAAGAGCTCCGTAGTGCTCTGTCTGGAGAAGACTAGTGGCTATATGTGAGGTGTATGCCATTCTGAATGGGCTGCGAACAAAGCTTCAGCCAAAAAGAAAGAAAGAAAAGACCAATTCTTCACTGCTAAAGTTGAGAATGTCTTCTTGGAATGACACCTTTGTATTCAGAAGTGCTTCAGAAGGACTTTATTAGATTGTATGATGTTTCTGTCAATTATCTGGAGAAATAGTATGACTTTTCCACTAGTGGTTATTTGTACAACATTAGGGCTACGTCTACACTGGCATGAATTTCCAAAAATGCTTTTAACGGAAAAGTTTTCCGTTAAAAGCACTTTTTGCGGAAAAGCGTCCGTGGCCAATCTAGACGCGGTTTTCCACAAAAAAGCCCCGATTGCCATTTTCATGATCAGGGCTTTTTTGCGGAAAACAGTACTATGCTGTCTACATTGGCCCTTTTGGGCAAAAGTCTTTCGGAAAAAGACTTTTGCCCGAAAGGGAGCAGCATAGTTTTTCCGGAAAAGCACTGAAGATTTTACATGAGATCGTCAGTGCTTTCCGGAAATTCAAGTGGCCAGTGTAGACAGCTGGCAAGTTTTTCTGGAAAAGCTGCTGATTTTCCGGAAAAACTTGCTAGTCTAGACACAGCCTCAGTGTTTTATTATCAGCCAAGAGAAGGATTTCAGGGATAGGGTTGCCAGGTGTCCGGTTTTCGCCTGGACAGTCCAATAATTGCATCTTCTGTCTGGTAAAAAAAACAAACAGAAAATACCGGACATGTAAAATATCCGGTATTTTCTGTTTTTCTCGGATGGAAGGCCGGCGGGAACATTTTCCCCCTGCCGTGTCTGGTGGGGGCAGGGAGAGTGGGGAGCACAGGAATGTAAAGGCGCAGCAACAAGTTTGCTCAACAAGTTTGGTCCTCCAGAGTATTGTGGGCTGGATAGGCTGTCCAGTAAGCTTTATATTGTCCAAGAAACCATGAAGAACCTGGAATTGGAGACAGGGGGAGTGGAGAACGGTTAAGGAACTCTAGGTTCCAGTACTCAGGATTAAGGGAGACAGTGCTCATCTTTCTAACATGAAGAACTTGGTTTCTCATTCATGCCTAGTATACCAGTCTGCCATGCCTATACAGAGCCTGTGTTTTCAGCTATGAAGGATGCATGGACTGATGTGATGAATTGAAGCACTGCTAATGGGGTGAGATCCGAAATGCATGTAAAAATGAATTTCAGTAGGAGCTGCAAGAAGTTCCACACTTACATAATCAGCAGAAGGGATGTTATGTCATGTGCATGACCAAGTCATCCAAGAAGTATGAGACTGCTGTTGCTGAAAACTGAGAGCTGTGTGACTTATAGTACAATGTAGGACTATGTGCATATTCTATTATTTTTTATTTTATATACACAATTATTAACCATCCCTCCCTAAAAAAAAGGGTCTGATTTTTTCACACTCACCCTTTGATCATTCTAAACCGATCACCATAGCTGGGGTTGGATAGGAATTTTCCCTGGGGTCAGACCAGCAGAGATCCTGGGAGTTTTTTGTCTTCTTTGCACACTGGAGCATAGGTCACTTGCTGTTTTTAACTAATATATATGGTGGAGTCTCTTAATTTAGTCTTTAAACTAAGATTTCAGGGCTTCAATAACTCAGCCAGAGGTTATGGGCCTAGTACAGGAGTGAATAAGTAAGATTTTATGGCTGGTAATGTTCAGGAGGTCAGATTAGGCGAGCACAACATTTCCTTCTGGCCTTAAAGTCTATGAATTAAGGTTGAACAGGCATTTCCTGAGGTGTGAGTGCTTGACTTTGCAACCTTAATAGCTTTCTGCTTGCATAGTAGTGGTAGTGGTGTTTTTGGTTTCTCTCTCTCTCTCTCTCTGTGTGTTATATATATATATATATATATATATATATATATATAATTTTTTTTCCTGTGGGATGACAGAGTGATGTTATCATATCACAACATCCGCAGGCTGGGGGGTATGCATGGATGGGTAAAGCCCAGCCTCCAGCCCCACCCCTTTGTCCCTGGAGCCAAGACCAAGTCCTCTCTGGTGGCCACAAGGAGAGCCGAGACTGGTGCACTGCAGCCTCGGCCCAGCCCTCCCCGGCCGTCAGGGGCAGAGCCGGGCCTGGCATGTCGTGGCCTCAGCCTAGCCCTCCCTGGCTGTTGGGGGGCAGAGCCAGGCCTGGAGTGCCTCAGCCAAGCCTTCTCCAGCCACTGGGGGCAGAGGTGGGCTGGCCCCCTTGTGTACTGTAATAGTAGAAAAACATTTGTAACTAAAGGTATGTCTCCACTACAGAATTTCATCAGTAAAACAGCCATTTTTCCAACAAAACTTGCAGAACGTCCACACTGCAATCACATTCTTGTGAAAGTAAACTGAACGTGCAGAGGGCTTTTTCCAACATTTTTAATCCTCATTCTATGAGGAAGAAGCTTTTTTCCGAAAGAGCTCTTTCAGAAAAATGCATGTGTGGACGGGGAGGAGGGTTTGTTTGTTTTTTTCAAAAGAAGAGGCCTCCAGGAAATAGCACAGGTGCCCTGGTGGCCACTCCATCCATAGTAATCAGGACTCTATAGTTCCTGCCTCCTGGCCCCTCTTAAAGCTGCAGGCACCCTGGACAAGCCTTGTAGCAGGAAGCCAGCTTCAGAGCAACACCTCACTGCGCGGCTCTCCCTGCCATAGGCCTTGCCAGCCACAGCTGAGCCTAAAGCCCCGCGCAATCTCCCTGACCCTCACAGGGAGCAGCTCCAAGGGTCCCAGGAGCCACCCAGGCAGACCAAGAGGGGCACACCCTCCTGGTCCAGCCTGGAGATACTGTCCCTCCTCAAACCGTGGGTCGAGGAGACCTTGTAGGATTTCCAGTCCAAGCACCTAAATGCGGACATTGATGGCTGGATGGCCAATTCCTGGCAGAGTGTGGACACCCACCCACCTTATAACAGGTCCGGAGTAAAGTAAAGGAGCTCCGCCAGGGATATGTCCGGCCCACAGAGCGCAGCTTGTGCTCAGGGACAGGACCCTACACCTGCCCCAATTACCAGGAGCTGCACCAGATCCTGGGGGGTGGGGAAATGTCTTCCCCACCTGTCTTGGTGGACTCAGGCCTGGAGACCCCCCGTCATCACCCAGCCGGAGGTCTCCATAGAGGAGGAGTAGGAGGGCCAGCGCCAGCCAGAAGCGGCGGAGGAGGAGGAGACAGACACTGTAACCCTGTCCCTGGAGCCAGTGCCAGTGACCCAGGATGTCTTCCAGGCCTCCTTGGATGCCTGGGAGGGATCTTCAGGTGAGTGGTTTCACTTTGTCACACACACAGGGCAGGGGAGGTGGGCGCACAGGGGACGGGGAGCGAGTGTTGCTTGACCTGCTTGGGCTGGACAGCATGCTGTGGTCCGTGCACATGCAACTATGTGCAGCGTTAGTGTGCAGCACGCAGACACAGCAGGCCGCCTCTGAGCATGCCCAGGATCCTGCTGCCAGGCTCAGGGGACGCCACTCACATCCTGCCACTGAGGGGAGTGGGACTGGCACAGCTGGAAGCAGGCTAGCCACAAGGGCACAGGCACGACCCCACACAGACCAAGGAGTGTCACACACAGCACACGGGCATGCCTGCATGTGTGAGACAGCAGCCACTCCTGTAGACAGCGCTGCAAGCCGCAGCTATGTGTGTGGACCCCAGGGAGGCCCAGGCTGCTCCCGGCTCCTCTGCCGCCCATGATGAGATCCCATCACTTCCCTTGCCTGCTTGTCTGTGGGCCAGGGAGGAGGGAGAAGTGGGCATCATGGTCCCCTGGGCATGTCGGGGTCCCTGTGAGGCATGACCCACTGTGCAAGCCACACATGGCCTTGCTCCCGGAACATCCCCCTCTTCTGGCCTGAGGACTGTTGGTTGCTGCTTACAGAGGAGGACATGGCCTCAGGGACAGTGTCTGCATGGATGACTAACCACCTCCCCCTCTTTGTGTTCTCCACAGCCGGACCAGCTGGGACTGAGGGCCGAGCCACGCCACCAGAGCCACCTGACAGAGCCCGGGGGACCCGAAGGCTTGCCATGATCCATGAAGATCTGATGTGCCAGCACATCAGCATCCTGCGCGACATGCAGCAGGCCCTAATGCACAAGGTCTGCGAGAACTTGGAGTGGTAGAACCGCATATGGGACCAGCTGATGCAGTGGTATGACAACATGTGTGCTGTCATGTCGTGCATGATGGCACATCCACCTGATGCTGCTGCTCCTGGCTTCCACCCTCCGGCTCCCCTGCTATGCCCATTTTCCCTCTGCCTGCCCCCCTGCTATGCCTCCGCTCCTTCCCCAAATGATGCCCATTCCCCCTTTCCTAGCAATGCTATGTCCTCCACCCCAAGTGATGCCTATGCCCCCTTCCCCTGCTATCCCAGCCCCCTTCCTGTTCACTCCCCTGTGGTCCCTGGACCCACCCAACCCCCACTCCGACGAGGTCCCCACACCTGCAGTGGCACATCGAGCCACTCCCCCTCTTCCCTCCCAGCCCTGAGCCCCCTCCTTCTGCACACCTTTATTAATATAATATAAATACAAACTTCGTTTTGTTCAAAATCAAACAAGTGTTTTTATTGAGAGGTCAGGGAAGGGGCAAAGGGAGGGGCTGTAGTGGGGAAGGAATAAAGCAGCAAGCCAGAGGCCCCTATTGGAGAGGCCTTGGGCAGCTCTGGCCCATGGCACAGAGAACAAAGCTGTGGCATCCAAAAAAGAACAGGGCAACCACAGCAGGCACTGGGAGAGTTTCGCTGTCCCTTGAAGAGGTAGCAAGCAGGCAGCAGAAGCAGAGAAACGGCTGTCCGGAGGGGGGGCAGGGGTCCCTTTAAATGCATGTCTCTATAAGGCTTCGGCACCAGCACTCAGAAGCAACTGGTGACCTACAGCCCTGGCTGAAGTGGTTCTGGGTGGCCTTTTATGCGAGAGAGCGTCCAATCAATCTTGAGCTCCTGTCTGATGCGCTTTTGTGTGTGGACGATCTCTTCCAAAAAAGCCTCCTTCCAAAAGAAGCCTGCAGTCTAGAAGAAGTCAAAGTGAGTTGTGAATGGCTATCACTTCCCTCTGCTGGATGGATTCAGAACTGAGCAAATATCATCGCCTGGCCTTCAAAATAAAAGCAATTCTCCCTGAGCTCTAGCAGTAAGGGCTCTTATAGCAAAAAGATCTGTGTTTTTAGCCTTTGTGTGGTTAGAGTATAGCATTGTGACATCTGTATAATTCTAGATGGCCATGGAGTGTGTAGAATACTTAACATCCCTGTGAGAAGGCAAGTGTGAGGGTTAAGCAGTCAGCAGTATAGCACTTTACAATTGCCAAATGCTTTTATAAATATCATGCTGAGTTGTGTCGCTAATGCCCTGTTGTCATAAAATGGGACAAAGGATTCTGGGATACGGAGATTATGGGAGAGACTTTAACCAGGGCTGCTCTCCGAACCACAGTCAAGAGAAGCCTCTGCTTCTGTCTCATCATTCTAGTGCTGAGAATACGTAAGTGGGGAGCTGGGAGGGTGGGATGAAGAAGTACAACTGCTCTTCAGCTCCTCTTGAGCATGGACAGGAGCAAATTCTGTAGGAACCACATGGCCTGCAAGCATAATTTTAACGTGCTTTCTCTTTGAACACCCAGGCTGGCCAAATTGTGTTAGGGTTTTCTCTCTAGCTCACAAATGCAACCATGTAGAGATCTCTATAATGGGTCCCCCAAGGCGGCTATATTTGTAGGGTGAATGCGCTCTTATAAAACAGGCTGCACCCATGTTTAAGATAAACTTAACTCAAGTCTTTGCTATGGTTTAAATATAACCCTTTAATAGAATTTGAGCTCCTATCTGGTTCAGGCCATAATTGTTCCTTTCCTGTCTCTCTCACCTCATAACATGGGAGCAAATCACATAGGAAAGGACAGATCTGTTTTTCTCTCTGGTGGACAAGTGCAAATCTTGGCAGTTCCTCTAGATTTACACCAGCATAAACCAGAAGAGAATCAGGTCCTGCATGTCCAGCGTAGGCACTTCTGTAAAAAGCAGAATATCCCCTTCTCCAGGCTGGGTGGGGTTGTGTACAGTTCACTCCCTTTGGGCAGAGCCGGAATTCAAATGATTGAACCTGGGAACAGAACACATAGGCCTGGTGGTGCCGGACGGTAGCCAACATACGATAAGCAAACCCAGCCCAATGAGCTGAGGAAGCTATTGCTGAGCAACACAGTAACAAAAGGCCATGGCAGAATGGGGAAAGGAGTGCAGAGGCCAAATGAGTGAGCTGCATCTCCACACCATGTGCACGCTGTCTGTCTGGAGCAGACCATGGGAGCTCAGAGCAGCTCTGCAGGTGGGCTAGGGGGCCCTGAAGATCTTTTCTGGTAAGTGCCACAGCAAGAGAAGGGAACTGCAGGGGAGGTAGAAGAAGTGGAGACTGTGGAACAACACAGTCAGGGGAGTCCCTGAGATGCCCAGAGAAGCAACAAGAATTGGTGGAGAGGCAACAGCCTTGGGGTTAGACACGAAGAGAAGCAACAGGACTCAGGTGTCGAGGAGGGGGAAGGCAGATTTGTGGGGAAACAGTGTGTGGCCACAGGAGTGAAGAAGTGATGGGAAGACAAGAGGGGAGAAGCAGCAGGGTGCTGGAACTACGGGTACTGAGGATAGTAACAAACACCAGATAGGTGGTTTCTGTTATTGGCCCTCCACCCTAAAAATTGCTCCAGCACCCTTGTGCAGGAGGGGGAGAAACAGGGAAAGGAAGGATAGGAGAGATTAGGAGGAGCAGTAGTTCAGTTTCACTTTCTGTAAAAGGGGTAAATACCTGCCCTGCTAGGCATGTTGTGAAGCACTCTCAAGATCTGTAAAAGCAGCGGCGGATGTAGGGCAGGGCGAGTGGGGCGGCTGCCCCAGGCCCCGCGCTTCAATAGGCCCCGCGCACATGCCCCGTGCATGCTACTTCCGGTCGGCTGCTGCCGAGGCGCATGCATGAAATGCTACTTCCAGTCAGCTGCTGCCAAGGGGCATGCATGAAACGCTATGTCCAGTCGGCTGCTGCCGAGGTGCATTTGTGAAACTCTGCTTCCGGTTGGCTGCTGCTGAGGTGCATGCGCAAAACTACTTCTGGTCGGCTGCTGCCGAGGCGCTTGCGCGAAATTGTGCTGCCCTGGGCCCCGCAGCGCTGCTCTAGGCCCCGCAAAATTATCATCCGCCCCTGTGTAAAAGTGTGTTGAGTTTCTTGGATAGAAGATGCCAGGTGTGATATGTGTGATTGCCCTGTGCCCACTGGAATAGATTAGCCTGCTCTTCCCTTTGCTGATATCCCATAGCTGACAATGAGTGTCATTTGACCAGTACTGAACAGATTTTAACTGAAAATGCAGACATGGGTAAACAGTATTCAGCAGCCGCTCAGAAGAGAACAGCTATCTGTACATGCAGGTTAAACCTGGCTCTGCACCAGTTAAGCTGCATTCATAGTGAACACACACTGTCAGCCTCAACATGTTTTTTGATTGTACCCTGTGGCTCTAGAATAACAGGATACAGGTGTGCATGTGACCTCATTGTGCCTACTGGCAAGGCTGTTGTTTGAAAGGTGTATGATTAACTGGAATACCGTCAGATTTTTTTAAAACAATGGATTAGAGATTTCAGACACTATGATTGTCGTTAATTCATCCAGACACTTCTGGTTTTACAATCACATTTTCCAGTTTAAAAATAAGTTTACTCTAACTTATTCCAGTGTAAAAGACTTACACAGACAGGGGGAACCAACTCACTATCTAACCATACAGAGAAGTCAATGAAGCAGGTTACAGAAGTGCACACAATAAACTCAAAAAATCAGAACAATCACTAGATTTTTTTTCTAACCTCTTTTGGAGCTGGTAATCTAAGGTTGGACTTTTAACTGCAGACTACAAAACCCCCAAATGTTATGTTTTTAAATTGTGCTACCCCATTCAATATATATGCTTCATACCATGTCTGTTTTTACTGTTGCTTAAAGTATATTATCTCATTGTCTCAACTGGAGATGTAGATGAATATACAGTTGACTTTTCTAAGTTGCTGTAGATACACACACAAAGGTTTCTATGGAGCTTGGATATGTTTGGTACAATGTGCTGGCTCTCTCTATCCTTGTCTCTCTTTCTCTCTCCTCTCATTGGCAGGCGTTTTGTATAACACAAAAGACGTAACTTTTCAGCTGTTGCCACAGTTCAGAGCTGAGGCTGCACCATGGCATATGTCTGTACTACTTCAGCCTCAGCCCCCCTTCAGGAAAGTACTTAAGAACATGCTTACCTTGGAAAGAATTTCAAGGTACTTGAACTACATGCTTGGCAATGCTCAGGTCATGACAAGCTATTGCTTCCCTCAGAACAAGAATTGCTTCATCATGCTGGAGCAATTCTCCAGAGTCTCATTGTTTTAAAATTTGTGCATGGGGATGGGTATGTTAAACTGATCATATTTCTCTTCATACTACAAGAGGGATCAAATGTTGCCATTTTGAAACCCTTAGCCCTTGTGGCTCTTTTGCTGTTGCTGTTGCAAGCTGGGTACTGTGTGTTCAAAAATTCAGAGACACTAAGCCTGATTTATAGAGGTACATGTTCATTCCATCTGAAAATGAGGCCGCAACCATTTATTGTGCTATCAGTCCATGTTGCCTAGTGGTCAGTGCATGGAGAATCCTGGAGGCCTGTGGTCTATTCACTGCTCTGCCAGTGCTTCTTTGTGTAGCCTTGGGCAACTCATCTAACCTTTCTATCTTGGTTCCACCATTGGTCGTATGAAGACAACAGTAACTTCTGAGGATTAATCTCTGTAAAGTGCTTTAAGCATGTGAATTGCAATCTATCAACTAAACAATATTTTATTATTATTGTCATACAGGCCTCCTGTAAATTCTACTATTGGTCAAGGAGCATCTCTCCCTTCCCTTCCCTGACCCCTTCCATCCCCCAGAGCCCCATAAATAACCCTTCTTTTCCCCTGTCCCTGTCTCATGAAGCTTCTCACCATGGAAGCCTCATTCAATTTGTCTCACTGAACTTGGGCTTCGCTGCTGCAGCATGTTGTAGTACAAGTGCAGGGCGGGCGGTTACACAACACGAGAGTGTGAACCTGGATGAAACCTTCGGAGGACACTTGCTAACCACACTGCACACAGAAGGCCTGTGGAAATCTGCAGCTGAGGGAGCCGCAGCGGGGCCCAGCCGTACCTCATCATCTGGGCTGTTGTGAGTCTTTGCAGTTTTCTCTTTCCATCAGCAAAGCCAGACTGCAACTGTATGTCAGCTACTGCAGAAGCCAGGGTGGGCTGGCAAAGTCGGGCTCGACCACAGCAGGATGAGCTTTGAGAAGGAGTGATCCTGGACGCAAAGCATAAATTGACCCCCCCCTCCCCCTCCCCCTCCCACCATGGAAGTCAGGAAGGAATTCACACTCCATCACTCCCCTTCACAGACAGCAAACCCAGCACTGCAGTCAGACAGGGAGAGTAGGAGGCTCTTTGCCTTCCTTGGAAACATTTAACATTGGATACACTCAGGCTTTGCCTATGCTTCTAACATTAAAGTGCAGCTGCACAGGCCTTTAAAGTGAAAGTGTGGCCAGTAAGAGTGCTGGACAGGACAGAGCTCTTTCATTTACACTGGTGCTTTACAGCACTGGAACTCACTGCACTCGGGGGGACGTGTGTTCTTTCACTAGCCAGAAAGCTGCAGTGTAAGAAAAGTGGCAGTGCAGATTTAGCCTCAGAAACAGGCGGTTGGGTTAAATAGACCTGAATCAGATCCAATATGGCAAACTCTATGTTCCTATGCAGAAAATGACACGCTAAGAAAATGTTGTTTGTGCCCTTTTTCTTGTTGGGTTTTGATGTATGAAAAATACCTGGTTTTAAAATACTTTGTTTTTCAGCTTCTGCTTATCTTTACATTACACATTCAGACATTGTCTATTCGGTCTTTTCTGGAAGACCCTATGGACTACTGGAGAAACTAGTAGGACAATGACATCACCAGAACTTGTAGAATTGATACCTTAGCATTTGAGAGTGTGAGGGTGTTTAAAAGTCTGGTTTTGTTTTTTGTTAATATGTATATAACAAAGAGCAGGGACACCAGTGGGAGAAAAGACCTCTTTGTTAAGGAATCAGCATTCCCTCTCTTTTACTGAAAGACTAAGAGTTCCATGTCTTGCAGCATTGTGGACCTCCAAGGAGACTTCCAGCAAAAGCAGGAGAGACAAAAATATATTGCCAGTATTTCTGAGAATAGCAAGCAGGAAATAATCTTCATACATCATGACATTTTTTAAAAGGAAAATATCCCCTACACTCCCTTTTCCTCTTTGCACCTCGCCTTTAATGTCTTTGGCTATTTACCACTCCCTCCCCTGCAGATTTCACATTGGAAACCCAATCAGGAGCTAATACAGCTCATACGCTGCATAACTTCACCCTAGGGCTGCATCTAGACTGGCATGATTTTGCGCAAATACTTTTAACGGAAAAATTTTTCCGTTAAAAGTATTTGCGCAAGAGAGCGTCTATACTGGCATGTGCCTTTGCGCAAAAGATTTGCTTTTGCACAAAAGCATCCGTGCCAGTGTAGACGCTCTCTTGTGCAAGAAAGCTCCGATGGTCTTTTTAGCCATCGGGCTTTCTTGCGCAAGAAATTAACTTGGCTGTCTACACTGGCCCTCTTGCTCAAGAATACTTGTGCAAGAGGGCTTATCCCTGAGCGGGAGCCTCAGAATATTTGTGCAGGAACCACTGATTTTGGACAGTACAAAGTCAGTGTTCTTGCGCAAATACTTGCGGCTAGTGTAGATAGGTGGCAAGATTTTGCGCAAAAGCACATGCTTTTGCACAAAATCTTGCCAGTCTAGATGCACCCTAGGTGTTTCCTGCTAGGGCACGGGCAGGAGCATGTGAATTATGGCCCATGGGCCAGATCTGGCACAACAAACCTCTGAATCTGGCCTACCACCATCCTACAGCCCAGCGGGAAGGCTCCCTGCCCACTGAGCCCCTCCCTGCATGCTCTCTGTGTGCTGCACGCCCTTAAGAGTGGGCTTTGCCCACAGTCCCAGCACAATTTCCCAGCTCCCATTGGCTGGAAAACTCCTATACTCCTGCCCCAGGTCACAACCACCGCCCAGACCTTGCATGCCCTCTTCCAGGTCAGAATCTTCTCCTGCACCCAAACTCCCTTCCAGACCCCAACTCCCACTCTGCACCCAACCTTTATTCCAGACTCTGTACCTCCTTCATTAATATCATAGAAGAGTTCAGCCTTTGACCATTTACCAAATTCTTGGAATGGCTCCCCCATCAAAAATGATTGCATACCTCTGTGCTAGGGGATAACATGACCCTTAACAAAGTGATAGGACAGCATTATTATCCATGGATTGTTCTCCATTACATTGCCACAAAGTTCCCGAAGCACCACAAAGAGGTTTTAAAAGTTTATAGCATGAAAGTAACCATTTTTCTAAAATCATTGTTTTATTATCATAATTAGTTTATTTTCTTATATCGTATTTTAGGAAGTTTGTTTAGGAAAAATGACCCAGAGACTCTTAGGAAAACTTGATGCTCTGGAACAATATTCACGCAAAAGACTGGCCAGACATGGAAAAATTGAAGTAAGTATGGAGCAAATCAAAATCATATGAAGGATAGACACACCTGTAGTCAGCTTTGAAAGAACTGTTAATTGAGTTATGCCAGCACCTATTCACTACTGTGATTTGCACCATATAATTAATATAAAAGATAGATGGATGAGACAGATGGAACTGATTTGTGTCTGACTGATGATTATTCCAGATAACAAAGGAATACTGATAAAGTGAGGAGGTCATCTAACAGATGAGAAAAGAGCATTAGAAGTGTGGTGGGATGTATCAAGCATTTGGCACCCCCTGCTGGAGGCCTGGCCATTGGTGTACACTGTCCAAATAAGGCACCTTTTGGTGGGAAATAGTGAGAGAGGCCACCTCGGATCAGCAGCAAGCAGAACCAATGAAAATTAGCCCTCCAGGAGCTAGAAGCTTTGAGAGGACCCAGCAGGTGTGATGTTTTGAAGCTGTAGGCTGCAGGGATCAGTGAGAAGTGATCATTTTGAAAAGAACCTCCTGCCCACTGGCATAACCTCACATGCATCCCATGCCAATGGCTGCTTTTCAGACCATACGGCCGCAAGAGGCCAATCATGTGACTGAATCTGCATACTCTTTATTAAAAAAATTAATGTGGATTTGGATTTGCAGAGTGCTGCCAAGGAGAAGTAGCCCATAACCCTTGCCACCGCCACACACGTGCCAGGTAGCCCCCCCCCAACATACCTTCCCTTACTTCCTATGGGCACCAGCCCTCCCATTCTTGTCCATGGCAGCTTCACAAGTCTCCAACTGACCTGTGTGAAAGGGATCGTGTGGGGCTCAGGCTACAAGCAAGATGTCTGTGCCACAGGCAGCTGTGTGGTGCGACTGTGACTGGGAACAAGCTGAGGGATACAAAGTACATGGGAGGCTGCCTTAAAAAAGCCAAACAGTGTGAAAATCTCACAGCATCCAATCCTTGGGGTTAGATCCATAATTTGGGACATGACACTGCCATGAACTTTAAAGATGAGAACGTGCAGCAGGTGCTAAGTTTTGATGCATTAATAATATAACCATAGGAGTAGTTCGGGTTTATTTTTATCTCTTTCATAAAGTAGCAGTGGGTTAAGCTTGTTTTTAGGAGCTGACTTTTGCTTATTTTTCTGAACTGACCTGCCCACTCCCAGGGGCCAGCCCGGCACTGAGTGAAATTCTTGGTTGAACTAGTTAAGGGCACTTTTATATCATGAAATTTAAAACCTAGGTGGCCGCTGGCCATCTTGAGTTACATATCCGTTTACTGCTGTAAAAATTAAGGCATGCTTGCCTTGCGGGGTGCCCCACTGGCTCAGAGGGGCCAGTGACAAAAAGCCAATGGAGCATTTGACCACAGAGCACCTGTTAACACATCTACCACAATACTAGTATTTGCACACCAACTCCCCCTCTCTTTTGTCATGTACTTTGCCTCACCAAATTGTCTGGCTTCATAATATGTTCTTTGCCAGAATTCTAGCAAAATGATTTTCTGTAGCAAAAGTTAGGGTAACCAATATATAGCAGTAATCTCTGTCAACAACTGGATTGCATTGTAGTTAAATGCAAAAGACATTTTAAAGTGCATTTAATCTCCGAGTGATTATGTCAAATGGTAGTTTCATATTAGCAGATCCACTTGCCTTCTGAGACAAAGATAAATTAATAAAATAATCCAGGTTTTACTGCTTTGACTCATGTTGGCTTTAAATTCAGTTACTTAATTGCAGGAAGCGATAACAATAGCTGGTGGGTCACAAACTTGGGTGCATCTACACAGCGGCGCTATTTCAGGATACTTCCGGTATCCCAAAATAACATTTTCTGCAACTTGACAGCACGCCCATTATTTTGAAATAGCTTTCAAAATAACAGGTGCACTATTCCAATGTCCCTGTAAACTTTATTCCATGAGGATAAAGGGATGTTTTGGAATAGCGTTCTTTTTCTAAATTAATTCAAAATAAGCTATGAAATTTGCATAGCTCAAATTTCTTAGCTTATTTCAAGCTAAGGGTACAGTGCAGATGCATCCAAAAGTTAGTAATATTTCACATCATAGAAACAAACATATTGCACAAACACATTGACCCATTAAGGCCATATATATTGTATTTTGTTGCAGAGCCCGGGTCTTGGGAAATTGCAGTTGAAACCATTTGTGACAACTCCATTGACATTTGAATTTAAGGAGGATTATGAGATACCAAGTGCTAGAACAACAAATATTTCCAGGTCTAAACCTGCTCAGCAATTTTCAGAAGATGAACAGTTCTTCAGACATCAGCAGATAAGGTGACCTTTATTTTTGTGTATGTGTGTGGTTTTGTGTTATTTTTAGTTTGGCTTCCAACCCAGAGGTTAGAGAGGTTATAAATATTGTAAAAATACTATTCCTATTCATCTTATACATCAGTTTATTCTCAGCACAATTAAATGTAAGTTGTTACAACTATCTTGTTTGTATGATTTACCATTTTAAATAGTAATTGTTCATGTCAAAGGCGTTATCATTAGGAAAAACGTACAATAAAAGGATTCAGATAAGAAATTGCAGAACTGTTAGCTGTGGTGTGTAACTTATCTCTTAAATCAACCATTGAACCCGATAACTGGACAGTAGCTAATATAACATCTGGTTTTTTAAAAAGCTCCAGAGGTGATTCTGGCAATTACAGACTGTAGACCTAACTTCACTGAACTGGGTGACTCGATGATAAAATGGTAGATACAATTCAATACTGATAAATCCAGAGTACTGTAACACACACTGGAAAACATATTTTCAACTATACACACAAAATGATGAGGTCTAAATTAGCTATTACCACTCAAGAAAGATCTTGGGGTGATTGTGGCTAGATCTCTGAAAATATTTCAAGACACAGTCCAAATAAATAAGCTAACAAAGGGTATGTCTACACTACAAAGTTAATTGAACTAACAGCCATTAGTTCGAATTAACTTTCATAGGCACTACACATGCAAACCGCTAGTTCGAACTTAATTCGAACTAGCGGCGCGCTTAATTCAAACTAGGTAAACCTCATTCTACGAGGACTAACGCCTAGTTCGAATTAAGTAGTTCGAATTAAGGGCTGTGTAGCCACTTAATTCTAACTAGTTGGAGGCTGGCCCTCCCCAGCTTGCCCTGGTGGCCACTCTGGGCCAAGCCAGGGAAACTTTTCTGCCCCCCTCATGGCCCTGGAGCCCTTAAAGGGCCACGGTCTGGCTCCGGTGCCCATGCCAGATGCAAGCCTGACAGCACCCATCCAGCAGACCCTGCTCCTGGCACGGCACGAGCCAGCCACCCAGCCCTCCGCCTCTTCCCAGGACCAAGCTGGCAGCTCCCAGGAGCCTGCCCGGGGCCGCAAAAGGCAGGCACCCGCCTGGTCTAGTGCAGAGATCATGGACCTCATTCAGGTTTGGGGGGAGGCCTCCAACGTCCACAATCTCCGCAGTAGGCAAAGGAAAGTGGCCGTCTAGGGCAGGATAGCTGCCAGCCTGGCCACCAAAGGCCACATACGAACCCAGGAGCAGGTTTGCATGAAAATCAAGTTGGTCCAGTGAGACCCCCAACCCTGATCCCTGAGCTTAGAACATAAGAACATAAGAACGGCCGTACTGGGTCAGACCAAAGGTCCATCTAGCCCAGTAGCCTGTCTGCCGACAGCGGCCAACACCAGCTACCCTGGAGGGGATGGACCAAAGACAATGACCAAGCCATTTGTCTCGTGCCATCCATCTCCAGCCTTCCACAAACAGAGGCCAGGGACACCGTTCCTACCTCCTGGCTAATAGTCTATGGACCCAACCTTCATGACTTTATCTAACTTCTCTTTAAACTCTGTTATAGTTCTAGCCTTCACAGCGTCCTGCGGCAAGGAGTTCCACAGGTTGACTATTTGCTTTGTGAAGAAGAACTTTCTTTTATTAGTTTGAAACCTGCTACCCATTCATTTCATTTGGTGTCCTGTAGTCCTTATATTATGGGAACTAATGAAGAACTTTTCTTTATGCACCCTCTCCACACCACTCATGATTTTATATACCTCTATCATATCACCCTTCCGTCTCCTCTTTTCTAAGCTGAAAAATCCCAGTCTCTTTAGCCTCTCTTCATATGGAACCTGTTCCAAACCCCTAATCATTTTAGTTGCCCTTTTCTGAATCCTTTCCAAGGCCAAAACATCTTTTTCGAGGTGAGGAGACCACATCTGTACACAGTACTGAAGATATGGCGTACCATAGTTTTATACTTCCCCTCCTCCTTCTTCCCCTGGCTTCCCCCTTCCAGCTCCCTCCTCCCAGGTTTCCCCCTCCCCTCTCCCACCCTCTCTTCCCGTCTTCCACCTCCTTTTCCCAGTCTCCCCAGAGGTTAATCTCCCCCCCCCCCAAGTTTTGTTAAATAAAGAGAGTTTCTATTTTTGAACACACATGTCCATTATTTTTTACATCAGGAAGGGGGGCTAGGGAGGGGTAAGTGGAAGGAGATGAGGGAGGAATGGGTCACGAGCCCCCGATGGGGAGGACTGGGGTGGCTCTGCAGGCTCCTCGGGGTGGAAGCTCTCTTGCAGGGCTTCCTGAATCCTGACAGCCCCCCAATTAACCCCCCACCCCCACCGGATGGCAGCCTGCGGAAAGTGCAGCCAGGCTGATGATCGAGTGCTGTGATGTGCCGAGTGTAGGCACTCAGGGCACTCCAAGACAGGACTGCTTGCTGTCCCTCATCGAGGTAGACAAGCAAGCGGGGAACCCTGAGAACTGTCTGTCCGGGGTGGGGGTCGGGTCCCTTTAAGCACAGCCCTCGGCTAACCTGAGGCAGCAGCTCCACACTCTAAGTCTTAACCTGATGCCCTGCCTTAACTTCGGTTCAGGGTCCACTCAATATGGACATGCTAGTTCGAATTAGCAAAACGCTAATTTGAATTAGTTTTTAGGTCTAGATGCACTAATTCGAATTAGCTTAGTTCGAATTAACTGATTTGAATTAAGTTAGTTCGAATTAGTGCTGTAGTATAGACATACCCAAAGTTAGGAACAATTAGTAAAGGGATAGATAAAATAAAAACAGAAAATACAATGCTGCTGTATAAAATGCATGGTACATCCACACCTTGAATACTGCATGCAATTTTTGTTGCCTCATCTAAAAAAAATATTCAGAGAAGAGCAACAAAAATGATTAGGGATATGCAAGAGCTTCTGTACAAGGAGTGATTAAAAAGAGTGTACAGGGACTGTACAGGTTAGCAAAGGTTTGACTAAAGGAGGTTATAACAGAAGTCTATAAAATCATCAGTGGTGTGGAGAAAGTGAACAGGGAAGTGTTATTTACCACTTCACATGATAAATCAGCTGGGGGATTAAATTAATAGGCAGCAGGTTTAAAACAAAGGAAGCAGTTCACGGTCAACCTGTGGAACTTACTTCCAAGGGATCTTGTGAACTATAGCTTGGTTCAAAAAGAATTAGATAAATTCATGGAGGATAGATCCATCCAAGGCTATTAGTCCAATGGTTTGAGAAGCATCCCCATTCTTTGGGTGTCCCTAAATATTTGACTGCCAGAAGCTAGAACTGGACAAATGAAAGACCAGTCAAAATAACTCTGTTCTGTTCATTCCCTCTGGAGCATGTGGCATTGGCCACTGTCAATGACAGGATACTGGGCAAGATGGACCCTTGGACTGACCCACTATAGCCATTCATAATGTTTATGTTTATATTCCCTGCTAATTGGCAGAGAGGGGCAGTGAAAAATCCAATCTGTACTTTGAACATTCTCAAATTTGGAGGCATTGTGCTTCTGACCATTGCTTCTGCCACTGAAATATAACATTAAGTAAAATCATTTTAATGTCCTCCCAGTTCTCAGCACCATTGACAAAGATTAATTTAATGGAAATTCTCTTCCAGATTCAAGACTCGTGGGGCAGCTGCTACAGTCTGTATAGTGCATATTAGAATAGGATGCTCTAAAGTAGCAGAATTGTGTTAGACTGCCATGGGAGCAATTTCAAAAGTACTAGGGCTTGTACTGGGCGCCTTCTGTTCCCATTAATTTCAGTTATAGTTCAAATGCTCAGCATCTTTCAGGATTAACCTCCAGAACAAATACACAAAATGATAGAGCCCAGCCTAACGTTTTGGACCTAGAGCTGCCACTCGTAAGTGCTAAATTTTGTTAATTCCATTATGTCTCATCAGTTGAGGAGACAACCTATATTTTGCAATATCAGCCAAAGCTGCACACTTATGTCACCCTTTCCAACCTGTTTCACTTTTTTTTAGTCAGTTGTTGGTCATGAATGGCTATAAAATGTACAACTTTGATTTTTGTCCTTTCAGGCTTAAATCCGTGGTGCCAAGACTGGCAGCTAGAAAGAGTCACTCTGGAAAACTAACTGCAAGGCCATTTAGTGCTCCAGATGTCTTGCAAGCTAAAGCATGTAATCAGAAAGGTACTTCTTTATGTAACCCTTGGCTACTGCTAATTCTGACATACAAGTTCTTTTACGTTGTTTAGCTATTGTGTAAAACGTTGTACACAAAGTATTGACATTCCATGGCACATTTCTAAAAGCATGGCAGGGGTGGGCAAATTCTGGCCCACAAGGCTAGTCCCTGGAAGGCGACCACCTCCATGTTTACCGGTGCCTCTGCAGATATCGGAGGATTGCTGCTCTGGTTGGCCACGAATCACCATTCATAGCTAATACGAGCAGTGGGAAGTGGCGTCCTGGTCCCCAAAGCTTCCTGCCACTCACGTTGGCCGCAAACAGTGATTTGTGGCCAACCAGAGCTGCGATCATCCGATACCTGTGGAGACGCAGGTAAATATATCAGCAGCCCACCAGGGACTAACTGTGTGGGCTGCCAATTTTTTATTGCCCACCCCGCGTGAGTACTATTGCAGCCTGTCTACACTAAACGAGGTCTTCACTAGCCAAAAAGGTGTGTTTTTACATCGAGATAGTTAGTTAACTTGATGGAAAAAATGCATATTCTCTTACAGTGAGGCCATCGCAAAAGAAAATGGCTGGTTGCAAGAAACAATTTGTTTGGATATGTTGAGCTTACAGTACTTGTGCAGGTCCTTGCATCTACGTGCAACAGCCATCTCAGATAAAAGTGATGACTGTACATGTGGGAGAACATCTTCAGCTCAGATAGGGTTGTACCAGTACATTGTGAAAAGGAAACCACAAATGTTGCAGCAGTACTGGCTCAGCTAGTTCTCCTAACCTGTCCTGCAGTACAGTGTCTTGTGCTAGGAAATGACCAAAAAGCTCTTGCTTCTGGAGACTGCTGGGCATGGTTAGATATGTGTTCCAGGCAGGCCTTCTGACAAAGGGGGCACAAAGAGGGCAGTTGACCCACAGCCTGGCGATTCAAAGGGGCCCTACTGTGACAGTGGTGGTGGCCCGAGCTCCGGCTCTTTAAATTGCCACCAGAGCACCAGTCCACATGCTCTAAACAGCTTTGAGGGCTGAGGTAGGAAGCCCAATGCCTTGCTCCAGGCAGCAATGATGGATGGCTGCCCTGCCCCTTCTGCCTGAGGCCCTGCCCCCTTTGAGGCACAAAGCCCCTACTCCCACCTTGCCCGGGGCCTGCAGAAACAGTTGGCCCCCCTGGCTTTAGGAATCTCAGAATGTGCTGATATAACTACAGGTGCAGGGAGTGCTACATGTGGATGAGTAAGAATGGTTCTGTTTAAAAAAATAGCATTTCAGGGTAAACCTGCTACATGGTTGCAAACATAAGCAATGGAGCAAACCATTATATGCAATCACTGTCCCTTCAGCAGTTTCCTTGATTGATGTGTCTGCTTATTTTAATGATTAATCCACCTCTAATGAAACCTATTAATTTAAAATACTGCACTATAATAATCTCATCAAATTATTCCTGTTTTCATATGTATCCTTTTTATAGACAATCTCCACATGTTAAAAGAAGGTTTTATTTCATTAAAACTAAACCAAAAAGAAAAACCTGTTAATCTTAGAACAAAAGTTCACAGAAGACCAAAATGGAAGACAGAGGTAAATTCCACTCTCAGCTTAACCCAAAACTACTAATTAATACACTCCATAGTATCTTAACTCTAACCAGATTTACAAATGCTTTAAAATTGATACAAATTTCTTCAGGGATGTTTTACAGTGTCTTTTTAGGGTCTGGAAAGAGAGGATCTCTGTTTGGGGCAGAATTCCTTTTCTGGTTGTAATCTGAATATCCATGAAAATGAGAGAGTTCTTTTCTCTTAAAAAAATACTAACCACAATTTTTTTCTAGCAAAACATACATTTTTTCAAACTTCTTCAACATCTGTTGGTCCATGGCTATGTTCCCTTTTGCAAAAATTAAACATTTTTTTGTATAATTTAGCATACCAAATTTGATGTCATTTAGAATAAATGGAAAAATAAAATCATTATAAGATGAGACAATAATGGGGAAAGTTCTGAGCTTCATGTTCATATCGTATAACTATCAACTGTAAACTCAGGGAAGAGACCAGTGCTTAAAAATACTTTGCTGGAATGGAACTTGACACAATAAACGAACATGTGACCGAGTGGCTAGTTGGCACAGACATTCCTGGAATAGATGCTTCTCATGCAGGCAAACCACATTAATATAACACAAGCTGCATACATCAAAGGGAAAAATGTTAAGGTGGATCAGACAGCCAAAAATATGCCAGTGGAACAAATTACAAGTGGAAAAAATCAGTCTTCTTCCTACTGTGAACTACAACAAATTTCTTCTATTTCTTGTAATGAACAGTTATAGCTTTTATTATTAATCATGTTTATTACAGCAGTGCTGAAGGGCCAACCAAGAATGGGGCTTTCTTGTGCATGTTGCTTATTTATAGGGTCCTTCTCTGAGATGCTTATAGACAGACAGAGGGTGGGGAAAAGGGGCAAAACACACAAGCTGGAATATGAACCAACAGATGGCGATAACTGAGACATTCGCCATTTTGGGTGGCAGGGTTTAGTTAGGAGGGGATGAGCCAACATGAAAGAAAAGGGAAGGAGGTGTGGAACATAGCAGGGGAGAAGAGGTAAAAGGGGAACATGTGGAGTTTTGCTTTGTTATTTAACATAGTTATAACCCTTTGTGGCTAAGCAGATTCTGATTGGCATAGACAGATCTTTTTCTTACCCTGCTGAGTCATAACAACCAGTGCCTGCTCTCAGAACTCTGATATATGCAAGGATTTTCCTTCAGGGTGAAGGCCACATCCCAACTGCAGATGTGCATCAGCACATAGTTAAAGAATACGGTAACATTACGCTAACAGCTATAACAGTGGTATCTAAGCTGCCACACCTTATCCTTATAATTAAAAGACTAATATCAGTGGTAATCTGCAGTATCTATTGGCAAAAAATGACTTTTTAATAGCCACCATTATACTATGCCCACGTAAACATGTAATATTGTGGATTGTTTTGTTAGGTAGGCAGTGTTTGCTCACATTTCTGAGCCTAACACCTGGCCCTAAAATGTGAAATCTACAAAACTTAACTGAGACCCACATTGTGTGCATACTTGCTTTATATTGGGCAGTCAGATTCTGTCATGAGCTTTGTATAAATGGTTACACAATGATCCCGTACAGCAATTCCTGGGTTCTTATTTATAATTTAAGTGTCTGAACTCTGTCATTTTACAACAAACGCTACATTTTCTAATCTTTTTGTTGTTGTTGTTCAGTTTCTAAAGTTTTATGCTTTAAATGCATGGATCATTTAAAGATTCTGACATACCATTTACCTTGAAGATCCTTTAAAAGTTTCCATGTTAGGGTTACAGTTGTAAGGGTGGCTCATTACAAATATCTGATGTTCATATGTACAAATACTTTCCGATATCCAGGTTGAAAATGTTCTGAAGCTGGATGCCCTCTGTCAGCAAGACAGCCAAGCCCATTTACCATCTACTCTTGACCATATGGACATTTCTCATTGGTGCCCTCCTAAAAATGCCAGTAACCAGAATGAAGAATCATTTCTAACAGCATTAAAGGGTAAGAATCAGTGAAAGCCTTATGTAGCTACAGTTAAAGAAAATTGGAGATTCACCAATACCACTGCAATGCATTAGAATTAGAAGGAAAGTTTTTCTTGGAGAAATTATCTGAGAGAGTGGGGTACAAGGACTCATCCTGCTTAAATGGGCTGTTAAATGTGCATTATTCTAACTTATTTAAGTGTTTCCTTATCATATAATCTCTTCAATTTACATTTTTCTTTATTTATTTTTCTTACATTAGTCATGGTCATGTGACATTAAAATATCATCTCCTCTGAGAAGTTACTTTATAAAAATGCTATCCTGAGGTTCACTTTTCTTGTGTTTCTAATGCTTCCATATTGAACCTGCTCCGTTTACATGTAAATGTTTATTTTTCTGTCTGCTTGACTGGCAACATCAGCCTGAGATCTAAAAATTCAAATGTAGCTATTTCCAGTTTGTGCATCAACATCATTAGAAAATGTTCTGTGGGGCAAGTATTTTTTAGTTTTAATAAAATAAAATAAAATAAAATAAAATAAAATAAAATAAAATAAAAACTGAATTTTAGTAATGTGCAGTGTACCCTGAGATGGGGAATGCTACATGACCTGCCACACTTCTGCTGTCATTTTGGATCCTTTGTTCTGAAGAAGGAATCCTTTTGGATGTATTGTTCCTGCAGCACCAACTGCCAGGAGATGCCCACTCTGCAAAGCTATAGGCTAGGATCAGTTAGTTTAGCGCACTGATGTGGTTTGTTGAGGATCCCCTGTGCACTTTATAAAGCCCAATGTCTATTATATTTTCCAACACCATCCAGTGAGAAGTAACTTTTGTCTCCCTTATTTGCACATCTATATATCATGTATAAAAACTCACTGTCTTTTCAGGGGACAAGATAGCGCAATACAGTATTTATGGGGAAGCTGGCAAATTCATTGCTCAACAGCTAGAGAGAGACAACACAATCAGAGTCTGTGTAAATGGTTTGAAAGAAAGGTAATTGCTGACAGACTGTAAATATTACTGCAAATCTATGTTGAATTTCTTTCTGAATGACCCACTGTGTGGCATCCCAGTCGTCAATAACTGGCCTTACTACTTGGTTAGATCTCATAAGACAAGCAAGTTAGGTCTGGGCAGTCGCAGGAGTGGAGAACTTCAAGGAGTGCCTAGAATAATGAAGGAAGTGGAACTAGCAATGATGCTAAGGAGCACTATGCTTCTTAAAGTGCATCTTTATTGTAAAGCTTAAAAGACAAGTCTTGCTGGTCACTAAAGGTCACTTTAGCAAAGAAAGAGCCATTACCCTGGGAAAAGACTACATCCCTTTTTCGGAAAAGGGATGTAAATTAGACGTATCGCAATTGCTAATGAAGCGGGGATTTAAAGCTCCCCCGCTTCATTAGCATAAAAATGGCTGCTGCTTTTTTTCCGCACGGAGCTTTGAATTTAGGGATAAGGGATCTTTCATAAAAGGCTTTATTTTCCGCAAGATCAGCGTCTAGACTGGCGCTTTTTTCCGACAAAGCTCTGTGCGGAAAAGAAGCGGCAGCCATTTTTATGCTAATGAAGCGGGGGAGATTTAAATCCCCGCTTCATTAGCAATTGCGATACGTCTAATTTACATCCCTTTTCCGAAAAAGGGATGTAGTCTAGACGTAGCCTGGGAGTGATTGCATTCTGCCTACTTATGTTGCCCCTGCAGTTTCACCTGGCTATGGTAGTCATCCCTTTTCCTCAACTATTGCATAGGGTTGCTGTGTACTGTCAAGCTTAGACCCCATTGAGACCGGACAGCCCAGAAGTGAGGAGCTGGTTTTGCTTTATGTGCCAGAACGATGGGCAGCCTTTGATGATTAAAGAGGAAGGCAAAGAAGGAGTTAGATCAGGTGACCCACCTCCACTGCCCATGTTTAATGTGTGTAGTGGGCCATGCGATACCATCATGGAGGTAGTTAGCATGACAGTTCTGCAGCTCATGGCTTGAGTCAGAATGGGGTCAGAAGGTCGTGCCAGACCCTGCTGGACCTTATAGGTAATGGTGGACCTTGTTGCATGACATACAATGTCTCTGAGCTTGAGTGGGAGTCTTTGGACCCCATTGAGCTGTGCCCCCAGAAGGGCTCAGTGATATCCCATGGTAGGACAATGGTGCAATCAGGTCACAGATAGGAGCAGGTGGTGGCTACAAAAGGCTTGTGTTTATTAGATAGTGCTGTGGTAAGAACCCTTTAGCCACAAATGAGCTCAGCACCGATATTCATATCACAATGGGAATGCTGGGCATGGAGCTCTTTTTGAAACTCTGTCCGTGCATTTCCACACAGCCTGTTTCTTTCTCCTTTTTGCAGCCTGATATTAGGCAATGCTCATGATGAGCCAAATCTTCAGGAAAAACTGTCTGCCCTGGAGCTGGAGATAGAATTTCCAGCTCAGATAGCACCGGCTTTGATCAGCACATACCCCCACCAAAATACTAATTGCTAAATGGAGCAGTCCCACTGAATGGCCCTCCCTGAACCTTCTCCCCTGCAGGCACCATTCGCCCATGAACACAGTACACTAAAAATGGCAGCATAGCCACAACAGTGCAGATGGGGTGAGAGGCTAAGTACCTAGAGCCTGGGATAGGATAATATTCAGGGCAGCAAGTCCATTCACTGTGTTTAAACTGCCATTTTAGCGCACTAGTTCAATCAAAGCTAGTACGTGCACATCATCCCAAGCTGGGAATTACACTTCCAGCATGAAGTGGAGTCATACCCCAAGCTGAATGCCCATACCTGCTTTTAAAACATTGCTGTCTGAACATGTTTCAGGTAAGAAGCAGCTATCTGCATCATTGCCTGTTTAACTGTAGCCTTCTTTATTTTAAGAAACGAAGCTTCTCTGAAAGAAAGTGTTCTTGATCTTGAAGAAACAAAAAGTACGAATAATTTTCATGTAACTAAATCTGCTTCAGAAGAAAAGAAAAATCTCATCTCCTTGAGTATTGAAGATGAAATGGAAAAAACAAATGCTAAAATAATCAGCGTGGGCGCTCCAAAACCAAAATCTCCCAGGCCAGTGGTGGTAATGTCCTGTTTATACCATCCCTGTTGTGTTTGGTAAAGTTTATAAAAGGTCTTTTATGCTAGTACCTGCTGCTAGTAAAGGAATATTCTATTTTGAAATAAGACCAGACTTCTGAACCCTTGAGATTCCTGCAATAAGAGCTTCCTATTTCATTATTCATATTTGGAATAGTACATAGAGTGTAACTTTTAGCACCCTAGATCAGTAGTACTCAACTAGGGATACATGCAGAGCTCTCCTTACCCATATGCAGAATATGCAGCTCTGTAGAACACCTGAAAATTTGGGACACCACTGGGTCTTAATGTCCACCCACTCACCTCTTCCTATCCCTGTTCTGTGGCTCTGTTTCCTCCAGAGAGAATCCAGTTAACTTAAAAGTGAAAAAGCCTGTCAGAGCTATTAGCTGCACACTGAACCTGTGAAAGAGCCTTTCAACTGTAATGAAGCCATTTAACAAGCATTTGCCAACCCCATGTATAGGCTGTCTGTTTCTGAATTTACTGTGTTAGTCTACAGGACCTTTGTTTTAAAATATTTCATAAGTGTGTTGCTGAAAATTATAAAATCACGTCTATAAAAACATCATCATTCTCCCCTCCCTGGGTGGCTGTTGGGCATAGGGGAAACAATTTACTACTACTATGTAGGGCCTCATAAATTCTAAGGATAGCCCGGGATATATGTAGCCCTGGGGATACACTGAGGTCTTCCAGAGGTCATATCAGCTCATCTAGCTCAACAGGCTACGTAAAAAGCACTAGCAAAGTCAGTACAAACCCAAATATCATACAATGACTCGTTTATATTATTCTGTATACTATACACAGAAATGGAAGTACAGTATTTACATTCCAGTTTATTTTATAATTATATGGTCAAAATTAGAAAGTAAGGCATTGTCCAGTAATAAGCATGCTGAATCCTTATATTTCTATGCCTGATTTTGTAAGCAAGTAGTTTTTAAGTGAGGTCACATTTTGAGGCATGGAAGAAAAATCAGATACCTGCAAGAGGTACAGCAGTCTGGAAAGATTCAGAGTCACTGCCCTTCATCATATTTCAAATAGGGATGTAATAGCATAGAGGATTAAATGATTAACCGATAAGCAAAAGCTTATTGGTTAATGCTATTGACTACATGCATCCCCCCTCGACAGTACGTTTTTTAGAGGGCTGGCTAGCAGCATGGCTCAGTCTCAGTTGGCTCTGGGTCCCCAGAGCTACCCCTGCTGCAGTTCTGCAATAAAAGTAATCTAGAAGCCAGGTAGTCTGGCTCAGTCCCACATATTTTGGGCAACTACACAATTAATTAATTACATGCTTCTTAACATCCTTAATTTCGAACACATTAGCTTCTGGCTAGTTTCCTAGGCTCTCAGTTGGAATGTTGTCTGAGGAGAAGGGAGTGCTGTTTTTAGCTCCCAAAGAAGAGGGTAAATTAGGACTCTTGGAAGGAGTCAACCTAGTTCTATTTCCTCTGCTCCCCTTTCCAGTAATCTTGACATGATCTGCAGCCAGTTCTTGCTTAGTTTGCAAACTGGCAGGGTGAGAGAAGAGACATCTATTGGGATCTGGTGATGGGGAGGAACTGGCTTAGAGCTAGCAACAGAGGAGAGTGAGAAAGTGGTGCAGGTTGGGGGTGGGCGCTGGACATGGAGAGCTGCACATTCTAGCACTCTACAATAGATGAGAGGCTTTTTGAGAGAGAAGGGAGCAGGGCCCACAGATGGGGAAGGAGATGATGAATTTGTGATGACTAGTCATTCTAGTCCCTCAGTAAAGAGGAATAATGACAAATACATTCATAATGCTTTAAGGCTCCAGATTTCATGATTAATTTTAAGATCTACTAAAATGCAATTTGTGGTTTATATTGGTAATTGAACTGTGGTCTGACTAGACTTCTCCAGGGTTGAAGTTTGAGATTAGCTTGTATCATGCGTGTCCTGAATAAACTTTAGCCCTGGAGCCTGAATTCACTTACTGGACTTACTGGCTATTTTTTCAGACATATTTAAAGATTTTTTTAAACAACCCAGAAAACAAAACTCTGGAGGTCTTTCCTTCCCATGGGAGCTCTATGTATCCCTTTTTGCTTTTACTACAGTTTTCTGAATAGTTGTATATGGATACTCATGGTCTACCTGAGCTGGAAACAAATGTCAATCATTTATAATACATTGTAGTGCCATATAATAAGCTGTATTTATCGTGAATTTCAGCACTATGTGACTGTTAATGTGATGTCTAAGTATATTATCTGATCTGAGCCTATTTATTTCTGCATCTTCGACATATTCTTGGACTTTTTTAAGTAAACACCTTAGAACTATATGAAAGAAGTGAGAAAACTTAAGTTCAATTTCTTTTTTTCTACAGAAAGTGAGTGAAACATACCCCATCATTTATGCTGAAGAAGGATATATGCAAAACTTTATTTTGAAGAGGTGGCTGCGTTTACATGGAAATAAAGTGTCTTGTGACTTAGAAAATGAAAATGATGAGGTACAAACAAATCCAAATTCAGTTTTACAAAACAACTTTGATTATGCCCTGGCCTTATCTGGAAAGGAAGAAAAGAGTACTTTTAATGTAACTGCTAAGGGGAATAAAAAGCTAAAAAGAACATTATCTGGGAAACAAAAAATCAATATTCATATTTTATCTCCAGATGGAAAAAGTAAAAGCATAAAAAATTCACAGAAGGAAAAAATTCTTGTTCAGAAAATAGCTGGTAGCTTTCATGATGCTGAAGTACCAATCAGTAAGCTCATATCAAAAGACAGGAATGTTTCAGCAACAAAGGCTGAATGTAATCCTGATGGCCTTGTTATATTTGGAGTAAACCCAAAAGCTGCAGCACACCAATCCACTAAAATAAATGCAGCAACTGTTGCTAAATTTCATGGTTCTTACAGAAAACCACTGTTCACAGTCTCCCAGCTTCAAAAAAAAGGCAGGCTGGCTGATTCATCACAGTTGGATTATATATCCATAACAAAACCTATTAAAATACATGACTGCCCAAATGTCAATTCACAATCATTTCACAAAATCTCATATGATCATTGGGAAAACAAAAGCATTATTCAACCTGCAGTTTGTTTTAAGAAAAACCCTCTGCCTAGTGACAATAATGAAGAAATCGCTGAAGTAACCAAATCTGCCAGGTGTTCTCAGCCAGCTTTCAGCAAGGAAGAAAAATCAACTGCGATAAAGCTAAATAATGAGTATTGCACAGACAATAGGAAAAGCCAAGAATGGGTTAATACTGTGGAATTCTGGAGCACTAGCAGATCTTCAGCATTACTGAAAGATTCATATGCAATGCCAGGCAGCAGTCCTGAGATCAAAAAAGCAATGCTACCTGAATGCCTGGCATCATTACCTGTTAACTTCAATCATCCAATTATTAGTATACCAACCGCATAATGTCATGCCTCAGAATTCAAGATAAAAAAAGTTCAAGCTGAATTTACAGATGATACTGATACTCCAAAGGACACTAGTCACTCCAATTAACTGATGGTATATCTATTGATTGACTGTCATAGATACATGGGATCGATCCATTTCTGAAATAAATGCATCTGCCAATCAAGATGTTATGATAATTTTTGTCAGAACAGCTATTATTTTTTACATGAACGTATGTAAACCATGAGATATTTGCCACTGTAATTAATTATGACATAGCAGTTATAAAGGGATGTGTGTCTCTTAAAATTAATTGATAGGCCTTTATAAACCTTTATTCAATGGTTTTATTAGACCCGCATACAAAACATTAAACTCTTGTTTCAAGCACAGAAATTATTTATTTTCCTGAATACATTTGCTTTTGAACATTTTAATACATTAAGATAGTTCTTTATTTTTAAATACAAAGAGAAATTATATTTAGAGTGTTATCTACCTTTCTTTCTTAATATACCACGTAGATTTTAAAGTCTTACAACTTCTAGTACTATGAATCATATTGCTTATGATCTATGTTGTACACATCAAGATTCTAGCCAAGTTCTCCCTTGCAATTTTAATAAAAGTGTATTTAGTGGAATGTGGCTTTTAATATTTAGCAATATTGGATTAGGCTGAAATTCTCCATAAAGTACATTTTTGACAATACACATAAACTAATGACTACGTGCATAACCTATTTTCAGCTAATATTAAATCACGGGCACTTAAAAAGAAGAAAGGGGCTTTCAGCAGGATAAATTGTCTCCATATGGGAAGTGTTTTGAACTGAAATAAATACAGGAGATTTTCCTCATGCTGTTTAGAAGATATTTTACTAGATGAATCTAAATTTACACATTATATTCAGCCTGGTAATTTGAACGTCTGACTAGATATGCAGTTTCACTCTTACTACTTTTTCAGTAAGCAACATGCAAGACCCCACACTTCCAATCGGTAGGTGCCTAAACAGTGATGCAAGTCCATGGGTCCTTGGCTTTAACTCATTACATTGCTAGAGTATATACAACATGGCTGAGCATGTACTTTGGTTTCTGAACTGAGCTGATGTGTTTGTATATGTGAACACTGTATTTGTAATGCTTTTCCTAGAAATGAAATTACTGAGGAAAATAAATGTTTATGTTGGGGTCATTTTGTCTTTTTTTTTAAATTTCCACACAGCTCCTCCCCACAACAAGCATGTCGCTGACCTGTGCAACCTTTCTTGTAAAATGACAAAGTAGCAAAGTTCATGTTCCTTTTGACATTGCTGCATCAAAGAGACAGCCAACTGTGTAGGCTCCAAAATGTACCTTTGTCTGCCCCATATCCCTGTTGGCTTTTTATGTATTTTTTAAAAATATGGACTTATTTTTGTAAATGTGGCTGGATCACCAATGAATGCCCGAATGGAGACAGCTTCCACCCATGCAAATCCTTCCTCTTGCCCGGTATAATCCTTCCATCCACCAGCACATTACATGTCACCCCAGCTCTCACTATAACCCCAGCACCTTTGCAGACTTCATGTGGCAGGTGAGATGAAGGCAGCTGGGAGTCTTTGGGAGTTAACCAGCTGGTGAGCATCTCTGGGGCACATCTGTCTTATCGCCGTTGATTAGCTGTGGGGAGTGAAAGAAGAGTATATCCCATGCTGGGAGCTCTTGGTAGGACTGGGCTGGTTGCCATTGCCCTGCAGGTAGATGAGTTTTTACCTGCTTTCTAGCAGAGCTCTCTGATGTGACTGAAGAGCAGTTTTGATTGGGTAGGCCAGTGATTAGAGTGAATTTCAACTGTTTGTAGAGCCAAGGCTGCCTGTGGGTGGGTAAGGCAAAGGCAGCTGGGAAACAAAGGCAATTAGTGAGCTGCTGAAGAAAGGGAGGTAAGTTGTGTGTAGTTTTCTGGCACTTGTAGCCAAAATAAGGCACATGGTGTGCTGCCAACATCACTGATAGCTTTTCCTCTGCCTGCAATTGTGGGGGCCCTCTGCCAAAGAGACTTCTACCTACGGTCTGGTCTCGACTTGCTAGGAATGCAGCCTGCCAATGAAAGCCAGGCAGAGGGAATCCTTTGGTGGGAGAGGTATCCCTCGGGGAGCAGGTAAGAGCGGCAGGAGGAAAAGACTCACCAGTATTTAATCCACGAGCATGGAGGAGGCTAGGTGATTTGGATGATGATAGTGAGACCAGAGTAGGAAGGAGAACTGGTTGCTTGCTGGAGTGGAGACTAGCTGCTGGCCACCTTGGGCAGCAAACAGTACTCCACTCAGATTCCCCCTATGCATTGAGATGAACTATTATGTTGTAGTGGCAACCGGAGGTAAGGAACAGATCCCAATGTCTGAGGAAGAATCTTCTCCAAAAGCTGGGAGGCTCAGGGCCACTCTACCCAAGAAGAGGAGGTGTAGGATGCTGATGGTCAGGGACTCCCTTCTGAGAGGAATGGAGGCATCCATCTGCTGACCTGATATGATGTCCTGGGGCATGTGCTGCCTGCCTAGAGGCTGAAATGTTGCACAAAGCTTACCAAGGTTCAGCCAACCCTCTGACCACTACACCATGCTGCTTATCCAGGTATGACCCTGAGAAGATCAGCAGTGACAGAGTTGTGATCGCACTCATCACACCATGCTGGAGATGAATGCATGGCTGTGTAGATGGTGTCAATGGGTCGGCTTTGGCTTCCTTGGCCACATGTTGCTGTTTCAGAAAGAAAGTCTGCTTGGAAAGATGGGGTCCACCTGACCATGGAGGAAAAGAATATCTTTGCATGCCAACTTACCAACGTAGTGAGGAGAGCTATAAACCATGTTCCAAGAGAGCAGGCAAATATAGAAAAGGTGACCATAACAGAGACCTTGATTTGGAGGGGGGACATGGAAAATTATAATGGGGTCAACAAGAGGGAAATCACGGGGGGGAATCTGCTTGACATCTTAGATGTTTATACACAAATGCAAGGAAGATGGGGAATACACAGGAAGAACTGGAAGTATCAGCCCATCAGCCTTCTTGATGTCATCTATTCACTTTCCTTCTCCACCAAGCAGCAGACCTACACTTTTCATTGTCTTTTCCTTGCTCCTACTGTATTTAAAGAACATCTTCTTATTCCCTTTTATGTTCCTTGTTAGTTGTAACTCAGTGTATTAGACTATTTTGCTTTTGCCCTACATTTTTGTGGTGTTCTGTACTCCTCATTAGCAATTTGTCCATGCTTCTACTTTTTATGAGATTCCTTTTTGATTTCCAGGTCATTAAAAAGACCCTGATGGAGACATACAGGTTGAAACTTGCTAAACCAGGATTCTCTGTATCGGCAACATCTGTGGTCCGGCACAGATGTTGCAGGATTAAAGTGTCCCAGTGAAGAACCAGCAGCAAGGAGCACTGCCTGCAGTGAGCTGCTGGTGGAGCCACACAGTGCATGGCAGTGGAGCTGAGCAGTGGGGCTGGAAGACCCAGCTGAGCAGTGGGGCTGGAAGGCAGTGGCTATCCTGCAGGTTTGGGAGCTGCCAAAGCAGCACCGGCAGGGTGTGGTAGCCATGCAGGGTCTGGATTTGCTGTGTGTGGCTATCCAGCAGGGCCCAGCACCACGGCACGTGGCTGCCCAGTGGGGTTGGCAGTGTAGCAAAGCCAACAGTAGGTAGGGAACTGGCTGGGAGGCCAGTGGGCCAGGCCAATTCGAGTCAGTGGCAGGGGAATCAGAAATGACTTCCCCTTATCCAGGAGTGGCTCAAGGCGGGCTGCAGCAGCAGTCCTTAGTTTGGATTAACTGTTACTCCTCCTGCAATGAGGTGTAACAGTTAATCCGAACTAAGGATTTAGTTTGGATTAACTTTTGACTGCTGTGTGTAGCCACGGGCAGTCAGTTTGAACTATGGGCTTCATTTGTAAGTTTGAGTGCCTACATTAGCCACCCTAGTTCGAACTAGGGGGCTAGTGTAGTCACACCCTTAGATATTTATAATCAGAAGATAGGTGAGGTCCCAGAGAATTGCAGAAGGGCAAACTTAATACATCTCTTTATTTCTCTTTTTAATGATGACCCTGGGAATTACAAACCAGTCAGCCTAACATTGATGCACAGAAAAATACTGTAACAGATTATCAATTTGTAAATACTTATGGGCAGGGCTCGACAAACTGCACGCACAGTTTGGGGCTGGCAAGCGGCTTTCGCCGCCGTTTGTGAAGCCCTGCCTATGGGACATAATGTTATAGGAAATAGCCAGCAGATTTGTCAAGAACAAATCATGCTGAATCAACCTAATTTCCTTCTTTATCAGGGTTACCTGCACTCCTTGGGAGAAGGAGTAGATGTGATATATTTCCGTTTTAGTAAAGCTGTTGACACAGTCCTATGACATTCTTATACAAACTAGGCAAATAAGGTCTAGATGAATCTACTATATGGTTGGTACGCAACTGTTGAAAAACATCACACAAAGAGTACTTATCAATCATTTGCTGTCAAACTGGTAGGGCTTATCTAGTAGGGTCCCAGGCATCAGTCCTGGATCTGGTACTAGTCAAAATATATTAATGACTTGGATAATGGTGGAGGAGAAATTATGCTTATAAAATGTGCAGATGATACCATTTTGCGAGAGGTTGAGCATGATTAGAATATAAAATAATCTTGACCAATGAGTCTGCATTCAAGATGAAAATCAGTGAACATAAGTCAGGGGTGGGCAATCATTTTTTGCTGTGGGCCACTTCAAAAATTTGTTAGTTATTTTTTAAAGTGGCCACGGGCCGCAATGGAAGGGGCAGGGCCTCAAATGGAAGGGGTGGGCTAGGATGCTTCTGGGCTTCCACACCCCCATGATTTGTGTGGAGGTGGGGAGCCTCTTTGCCCCCACTTCCCACCCATGCCCCTGGCTGTGGGAGGAGGCTTCCTGTGCTCTCCCTGAGGCTGTGTCCAGACTCAGGGTTTTTTTCGGGAAAAGTAGCCTTTTTCCGAAAAAACTTCACCTGCGTCTAGACTGCAGCCGCGTTCTTTCGAAATTAAATCGAAAGAACGCGGCTTTTCTTTCGACGGTGGTAAACCTAATTCCACGAGGAAGAACGCCTTCTTTCGAAAGTGCTCTTTCGAAAGAAGGCGTTCTTGAAAGCAAACAGGCTTTTTAGAAAGAGAGCATCCAGACTCACTGGGTGCTTTCTTTCGAAAAGCGGCTTGCTTTTTCGAAATTCCGCGTGCAGTCTAGACGCTCTCTTTCGAAAGAGGCTCTTTCGAAAGAGGCTTGCAGTCTAGACATAGCCTGAGGGTGGGGGAGCATGTGAAACCTCCTCCTGCCCTGTGAGGAGGATGCAGCGCTTCTAAGTGCTGCACGCTCCTCGCAGGGTGGAGGCAGGGAAAGGAAACTTTGCGCACACTCTGATTGGCCTGGGGACAGGGGAGCATGTGAAGCCTCCACCCACCCTGCCAGGAGTGCATGGCACTTGGAAGTGCGGTGTGCTCCTTGCAGGGCAGAGGAGGTGTCCACCGCTCTCCACCTGCCCTCGGGCCCTAATTGGCTCCCGAGGTGGGGAGAGCGGCAGGGATTCCACCACCCGTATCAACCCGCTTGGTGGGCCAAATCCGGCCCCCAGAAGCCCTTTTGCTCACCTCTGACATAAGCACTCCCCACTTAGGAAGGAGAAATGAAATGAAATGCACAACTACAAAACGGGACAGCACTGAGCAGACATTAGTATTGCTGACCAGAAACTGGTCAATATGAGTCGACAAGGTAAGGCAGTTGCTAAAGAGGCTAATCCGTGTGGGGTGTATGAAGGGAGGTGTGGCCCCTGTCAAAGAGGAGGGTCTCATCCTTCCCCCCAGCTTGCGGGAGACCTCCGCTGTAAAACAGGGGCCACTTCTAGGCACCACACTTTAGGAAAGATGTGGGCAAACTGGGGAGAGTCCAGAGCAAGAACAAGGACACCGGGTGTAGACACCTGAGCTGTGAGGAAAGGTGAACAAACACCGCGCACGTTTAATCGCGGGGAAAGGGGGAGAGAACCTGGTAACAGTCTCCGCGACAAGAGCCTTTGACCAGTTGTCAGGGCCGCTTTAGAGAGCCCGGCCGAGGGTGGCCGGTGCAGGGGGGAGCCGTGGGCGCGCGGCGGTGGCAGGGCTGCGGGCACAGCTTGGACAAGCACCTGTCGCGGATGCTTCTCCCGGGTCCAGCCTCTGGCCGGGGACATCGCAAAGGAGCGGGCGAGGCTGCAGCCTCCCGCCTCCGCCGGCAGCACCGCGTCCGCTATCGGTGTCCGGCCAAGCGCCCGGGAGCTGCTCGCACTCCCCAGGCCTGGGCAGCGGCCTCCCCCGAGTCCAACCCCGCCGCTGCGCAGCGCCGCCCTCTGGGCCCCGCGCCCGGCGCCGCCCCCCGCCCGTCTGCCGCGCCCCTGCAGCCATGTCGGCCGCCGCGCGCAGACGCCAGGCAGCCGGGGCGGCAGCAGCCCCCGCCGGCGGAGATGAGGAGCCGGGCATGGCGGCCCCGAGCCTCAGCGTCTGCCTCAAGCTGCTGGCGGCGGCGCTCTACGGGTTCAGCTCCTTCCTCATCGTGGTGGTGAACAAGAGCGTCCTCACCAGCTACGGGTGAGCCGGGCCGGCCCGCGCGGGCACAGCTCGGCGCCGCCGCGGGAGCCGCGGGCAGGCAGCCGGGGCTGGTTGCACATTAACTCGTGCGGCGGGGCCCGGAGCCAGAGATGACTCGTGGTAGCACCGGGGGGGGGGAGAGAGAGGGAGGCTGCGCATCCGCATCTCCCCTCCCCCCGTCAATATTTTAAGTGCTCAATGGGGTGCCCCAGGCGCCTCCTAAATGGGGAGCCCCCTGCCCTCTGGGTGGCGCTGTGCACGTCCTAAATGGGGAGCTCCTTTGCCCTCTGGGTGGCCCTGTGCGCCTCCTAAAGGGGGAGCCCCCTTGCCCTCTGGGTGGCCCTGTGCGTCTCCTAAAGGGGGAGCCCCCTTGCCCTCTGGGTGGCCCTGTGCGTCTCCTAAAGGGGGAGCCCCCTTGCCCTCTGGGTGGCCCTGTGCGTCTCCTAAAGGGGGAGCCCCCTTGCCCTCTGGGCGGCCCTGTGCGTCTCCTAAATGGGGAGCCCCCTGCCCTTTGGGTGGCCCTGTGCGCCTCCTAAATGGGGAGTCCCACGTGCCCCCCTTGCCCTCTGGGTGGCCCTGTGCGTCTTCTAAATGAGGAGCCCCCTTGCCCTGTGGGTGGCCCTGTGTGCCTCCTAAATGGGGAGCCCTCCTGCTCTCTGGGTAGCCCCCTGCACCTCCTAAATGTGGTGATCCATGTGCCCCCCTGACCTTCTGGGTGGCCCCTCTTCACAGCCTCCCCCATTGGCCCCTGCTCTGAGCAATATTCACCCCATGCCACTAGGCTCAGGGAGGGAGTCACAGCACTGAGAAGGGGAATGTAGGGGGGTAAGAACCTGATAAATATCCCAGTGGGGTGGGCATGGGCTAGGGCACCCCCCCCCACACACACACACACCTTCCCCTGCTGCAAACACAGGGGTGAAGGCATTTGCCCCTTTCTGCCTTCTGGCTGCAGATCGTGGCTGTGTGTGTTTGGTGCCTCAGTTCTGATCCCACCCCCCAGCTTAGGTGCAGACTAAGGATGTTAAGTATTGTGTAATTGACTAATCGAATAGTTGTTGCATTTTTGCATTGACTATTTGATTAGTCAGTAGGGCGGCGCTGCCTCTTTGAAACACTGTGATGGTATTTCAAAGAGGCAGTGCCCCACGGAACCCAAGATCAGCTGTGCAGCGCTGCCCCTTTGAAACGCTGCTTCAGTGTTTCAAAGCGGCAGCGCCACATGGAGCACAGGACCCCAGGCTCCGCACAGCACTGCCGCTTTAAAGTATCCCGGTCTTCCCCCCCCCTTGCTTGGAAGTGACATGGCTGACACTCATTGCTGCACTAGGGTGGTGCATGGTTCCGATGAGCTCCCCAGGTAATTGCTAATTGCTGGGGGGGTTCTGCTTGTGTGGAGCAGGCTGGGGTGCCGGTCCTCTTCCTGAAAGGAAGTGTTCAGAGCATCTAAGACTGTGGGCCATGGGAGAACAAACCTTTAGCATGCCAAAGCTATAGGGTCATGGGCATTGAATGCTCTTAAGTAGAGAGATACATCCAACCTTTTTAAACTTTGGCCTGGAAATGTTTAATGCAGATATGGCAAAGTAAAGGAGCCACCTTTGAAAGGGGGGGCAGATTATATTTTTATGTGATCTCTCTCTCTCTCTTTCTCTCTCACACACAAATGTGTTTGAAAGTATAATGTTTAATTTACTGACTTTTGTATTTTTTTATCTATAGATTTCCCTCCTCACTATGTGTTGGATTAGGCCAGGTTAGTTGGATTCCTGAATATTGCATGCTTTTAGCAGTGTATGGGAGGGGTCTGTGGGTGAAACAGTGAATGTTTTGTGCTCCTCTTACAGATGCTGGCCACCGTGATTGTGCTTTGGGTGGGAAAGGCGCTCAGGGTGGTGAAGTTTCCAGACTTCGACAGAAATATACCTCGAAAGGTAAAATGTTTTTCCCCCATAGTGTCAAATGTAAATGTAATGTACATTGGTTATAACACAATCCTTACTATCCTTTTAAGGTCTAACAACTTTAACATGTGAATATTCTCTAAAAAGTTCAGTAACATCTTTTAGCTCAACTTGAAAGAAATAATGCATTTTATTTAAAAATATATTTTATTAATCAAATATAACTTGGTTTCTGCCATATTACATTCTGTAATCAACACAGATTTTTGCTGTGTAACACAGTTGTTGTATCATCTATTTATTTTTCTATTCTCATGCACATCTATTTTCCCAGCCTATGTTCCCTTTTGTTTTAAAGACAATATCTATATTCAACCAAAGATGTTCGGTTGATGTTTCATAAACTATTGCTTAAGATAAATTCATTTTTCAAAAGTATGTTGTAACTCAATGTTTCTCAACCTTTTTTTTATAAACTACCCCTTTTTCAAAAAAAAGTACCCCCTTTAAAAAAAAATAAGTACCCCCAGTACCTACCGTTTTCAGATACACACAATTTTTTTCTACCATTGTGACACATTTGTTTAAACAATTTAATCGTAGCCGGGTGGTCAATGACATTTTTGGGTGTAAAAAGTACAAAAATAATAAAGTGCTGTAAAACTTAAAACAAAAATTAATTTTTCTCCAAATTTCAGTTGTGTTGACGTACCTTCCAGACTTCTCTCAAGTACCCCTGTGGATACTCATACCACTGGTTGAGAGAGACTGTTGTAACACATGCTTTAAAGTAGACTGCACAAATGTCCTTGCTTGTCACCATACTGAGATACTTCCCTATTTGTAAGCTGTTGTTATAGAGTCACTGCTTTATTGTATTATCTGAAGTCTGAATGTGTGTAAGAGAACTGTCCATTTCAGGATGAAAGAATTCTGGTCATGTAACTATGTTCCTAATGAATGGGTAGTTCTCTAGCTGTCTTTAATTGTTTATTGACCATTGTCCTCTTATAATTTTCTAGACATTTCCACTACCTCTGCTTTATTTTGGGAACCAAATCACAGGACTGTTCAGCACAAAGAAACTGAAGTATGGAGAACTTTTATCATTTAGTGAAGTTATAATGTACTAAGATTGTATATAAAGGTGAAACTAATCTTTAAAATCAACATGAGCTTGATTTGTATCATGGAATGAGGGTTAAAAACTATTTGATAATTAGGAATCTTTTTGTTGGCCTTGGATTGTGCAAGATTTAAAAGGGCCATAAATTATAAAGTGCCACTTTATTGACTGGCATTTACTGATCTCTCAGTGTCTCCAGTGAAGCTAATTCTTATGATCTTAGAGCAGTCTCTTTTCTTATATTTAACTAGCATCTGGGGAGACACAAGAAAAGGAGAGGGGAGAGAGTCTACTAAGAGGTCTACTGAAGCAAGGGGCGGGGAAGAGGGGAAGAAGAGGGAGGAACTAGTATGACTTACATGTTTTGAAAAGACACAATTTTGAGGGAGTGTGTGTGTGTGTGTGCGGGGGGGGGGGGGGACGGGGACACCCACAATCAACTTCATGGAAAACTGTTTTCATTATGATACAAATTGATGACTTTGAGTTGAGCAGAGCCTTAAGATAAATAGATACATCTGGTAATAAATATAATCAGCACTCATTTGTTACTCTGCATTTCATAGATTTGAGCTTGAAAATATAAAATCTAATTACTGTTAGTCTGGAAGTAACATGTAACATACTACATACAGCTGGTAGGAGTAGTCTTTCTCCTGTGAAATACAGGTATGGGCTATCAAATTGATAGCTGGAGAGATGTCATTGAATCCTTACTGTCGTGGCAGTTTTGTTTAGCGCTTATCTTAGTTCCTATAAAAGAATTTGGCATTGATTCAAAGTATTACTGTGGGATGAGTTTGGAGTGTCTCTGGCATTTGTAATTATTTTTCCTGTTTAATCTTATTTTTTCTGTTGCAGCTTGCCAATGTTCACAGTTCTGAGAAGGTTCTCTATTCTGTTTACAATGTTTGCTGAAGGAATTTTACTCAAGTGAGTTATTGCTCATCAATTAACCTTTTTGTCATGTTATCTTTAAGATTGTAAAAGTGTAATGCACACACCTACTGACAGTTACAAAAGTACTTGCAAACATTTTACTATGCCTTTGTATGTGAAGGATTTGTGCATTCTGATTTAACTGGCCGTAAATTGGGATTAGGAAATTTGGGGGTAAGGAAGAGAGAAAGCGCACACAATACATTGTTGTATTTAAAAAAAACCACAGTTGTGCTAAATGAGTCTTTCACCTTCGTGTTTATATCAAAGAAAAAATCATCTAATGCATTACATTTATATATTTAACTATAAACCTAAGGGAGGAGAAAAGTTAAGATTCTTACATTAATAAGGCATTTTCTATGTTGCTTCTTAATCATACTTGTCGCTGGGCTGATTCCACTGTAGATTATGTTACTCTGACAGATGGTTTACACACAATTAATTCTCTATAGTGGGGGTGTACTGTATTTTGGCTGTCTTGGATGAGGTCAAGGCTCTAGCTTCATTATATTGATGCAGTTCGATTCTAACAATGTTTACTTGCAATGTAGGCAGGATCATTAGTTCCTTGTGTATAGGTGTCAGTCTTCCTACCCTGTAATTCTCTGAGTGGGAGGCTATCCCAAAGAGTTTCTTATGAGGGTCACTCACTCTGTGTATTACTGATGTATTTCCCTTATCTCCCTCTTTTGAATGTCATTTGTTCATAGACTAGTCAGTGGTAGTGGCCAGTCATCCCGGGCTCCACGCAACACTGCCACTTTGAAATGTTGTGGGAAGCACGGTGCCAGCAGAGGACTGCTTGAGTCCCCTGCTGGCCCTGTGTATCCGCAGCCCTTTTGCCTTTGAAGTGTAGCAACAGCCCTGCAAATTGCATCAACTATTCGATTAGCCTATTAATCTAAATTTAGCATCCCTAACTGTGATGTGTTCCTAACTGTGATGTGAAAATTGAACTGTGATATATTAAAGTTCTTGTGTCTTTATTTCAGGAAGAAATTTTCGTGGGGCATTCAAATGACAGTGTTTGCAATGATAATTGGTGCATTTGTAGCTGCTAGGTAAGACTTCCAGCTTTTATCCATTCTACTATATATTACACAGTTGTTTACATTTTATATTATGACAATTTGTCTTTGAAATGGCTTGTAGAGAGAATGTCAGTAAGTTTACAAAGTTAATTAGAATTAATAAATTTTAATAATGTAAAGGTGGCACTTTAAAAGATGAATAGACCAAGTAGAAAATTCTAAACTTGAAAGCATAACTTGTCCTTGTTCAGCTTCCACTTTTTTTCACTGTCTGGGATGATTATGGGAAAGCTGTGATGTAGATAGTGGTAGGATGCGCTATGGCCTGGTCTGAATTTGATGTTCTGCTTATTTGGTTAAGGGTATGGCTTTATTTGTACTTATAACTGTATCAGTAAAAGCCCTGGTGTAGATGCCGTTATATTGGTATTAAGGTGCCTTTTATCAGTATAACTTATTCACCTTCTAGAGGGAGTAATAAAGTATATTGGGACAAGCTCCTGTATATCAGTATACTTGAAAAAGTGAAAGTGATATTATTTTATAATATAAACAAGGCTTAAGTCGTCATATCAAAGCTTAATTTTAAATAGTTTATGATCCTTTTACATGGATGTTTTGAAAGCAGTGAACACATTGAATTTAATTGTCTGGACAAAGTAAGTAGAAAAACTCATTTTACCTGTGAGAAGACTAGATAGCTAGTTAATGGTATAATGTTTGTTTTTCATTTTTTTTAAAAAGTTCAGAATTAGAGAAGATGGTGGACTGCACTCTCTCAGGAGTCATTCCACTGATATCAAGGGGACTGCTCATGCTAGTAAAATTAAACATGTATAAGATTTTTGTGCCATTTATGGGGATCGGGGCTTTAGTTTGTTCAATAAGTTGTGCTGAACACAGAATTTGTGATATAGAGTTTTAGCTCAGTGCCTCAATTGCAGAGACTGGCTTACAAGGTAAGCTCTCTGGAAATGGCTTTTTTACATTTTACATCAGACAAAATATAACATGGAGGAGTTTTGTAAATGTTACAGTCTGAGCAATTTAAAATCTTAATTTCCCCTTCCAGTACTGATTTGGCATTTGATCTAGAAGGATATATTTTTATCCTGATTAACGATGTCTTGACAGCTGCAAATGGTGCATATGTAAAACAGAAACTGGATTCAAAGGTAGGCTGACTTCCATTCTCAATTTTAAAAATGCCATTATTGTATAGCAGAGTAGCAACTAACCTACAATACTGCCACTTTTAAAAAATTTGCACATTATCGGTAAATGAATAGAAAGCTAATTGTTGTAGACTGGAAATGTGAGTGTATTCTGCAGCTGGCAACACAATATTTTGATGAGCTGTTCATTTCCTCAAGCATTGTGCTCTGTCACTGAACTCCTCACATCTCATCACTATTATTTAATGTAGAACTTCTGTAGTTTTTTGTTCTTGTTTGTCCTAAAAAATATTCTTTTGGATCTTAACTTGACACTTATGTTTATTTGCAAATACAGTTGTATGTATTTTGAAATAAGCTATACATTTAGTTGTATCAAACTGTAAGCATAACTCGTTATTTTTTTATTGGAGCTACATTTATTTGTAACGTGAAATAATAGATATAATTATTTAGGTATAAAGTCAGGGTCTTTCAAAAGAATTTAAAAACCCGGTTCTTTACTTGACAGAGGCCTGACCACTTCCCTCCCTCTCTTCATTTTCAAAGGCAGGGAAAGCTGATACATCAGCCCGTTTTACCCTTTTTTCTGCAGCAGGCCATGGAAATGAACTTCTGTCCTTATTGCTGCAACTGTTTTTTTTTTAACACTGGAGCTGAAGGATGCATTGTAGTGCACTTTGGGGCAATTGCGAGTCCCTGTTCATCTCCTTACCAACAGTGAAACATAAATGTGCTGTATTTAGCTAGGCTTTAAACAGTATTGCTGTTTCTAGTAATTCAACTTCTGAGACAGACAATGATTGTTTTGGCTACCCTGAAAGTGCAAGGATGAGCTTATCAGATGTGCACAACATATAGTGTGAAGGCTAAATATAACTTAAGTACAAGGTAGAGGACAAACCCTCACACTGCTGGTGAATTCCATTTCTATTAATCTGGCCGGGAAGGTACAAGTATAAGTTCACTGTAAATCCTTTGGGGCATCTGTTTCCTGTGATATGCAGTATTTTCTTGATATTCATTGTGAATGTTGAGTTTATTGCTGCTGCTTCTCCTTTTGTTTCCTGTGATGAAGTTACATGATTTTTGTGTGATATTTTGTGTGTATAAAAATGCAGCTTGCATGTGAATAAGGTGGGTTATGTCACTAGTCTGATGCTATGAGAAAGAACAAAGTAACATGCAAAGTTTGAGGTAGGTATGCTCTGGGCATATCCATATCCTGCAATCTTAAAGTGTTCCAGAGTTTAACAAGGAAGGCATTTCCACTTTATTAATAACTATTAACCAGATTTCCAGGCCTACTGAACAGAAGTCAAACTAGGTGAAAGTATTGCCTAATGAACAAAATGCAAGGGAGAGATTTAGAAGTCTGATAAATAGTGCTTCATCAAGCCTGCTGCTGAGGTACACTCTTCTTTTTCTCTGTTGTTGGGAATTGGTCAGTGTTTGAGAGAACTCATGTCAAAATACAACTCCCCCAACAATGCACCTTTCCTCTACTCTCAGAAAATTATTATTGAATGCTTTGGCTACTGATATAAACAGAGCCAAACCATAATGATGCAGAAAATCCAATCAGAATGAGCGCTCAGTAGTAATTGCTGATTTCAGGTGTCTCAGAGAGACATATGGGTGAGGTATACCTGGGTGGTTGACAAATGCCTTTGATGTCGACACCTGCGTGTCCAGACTACCACGCTGAGCCGACAAACAGCTGATCAGGTGTTTGTCGGCTCAGCGCTGCAGCCATGTAAATTTAAATGAAACGGCGATTATTTAAATCGCCGCTTCATTTTCCTATGCCTGGTAGCCTAATCTACATGCCTCTGGCGACAGAGGCATGTAGTCTAGACGTACCCTTTTATTGGACCAGTTTCTGTTGGTGAGAGAGACAGCTTTTGAGCTCTTGAGCTCCAACAGAGTTTGGCTATGTCTGCATTGGTGGTTGGTTGTGAGGTCCATAGAGGTCATTTACTTAGCGGATGCACAGGCCTGCTCATATTCTGAGGAACAGCTGACCCCCTCTTATCTTCTCAGTAATTCCAAATCAAATTGCTTTCACTACTTGAAATGAAACTTGAATATATCCCTAAAAGTGTCTGAATTTTTAAGACTTGAATATTGATGGTTGTTAATATTTCAGCAATGCCTTATGGGTCTCTGACGGAACACCCAAGCACGGAATTGGCCCACTTGATCTAAAAGTGTCACGTGCAAGGCAGGCTTCTTTTATAATAATTTAAAATGTCCATGTTTTGCTTCTAATTATTCAGGAATACCACATTCATTTCACTGATGAGACCTGGTTTTGTGTAGCCTTATGTATAAGGTTTTATGTCTCTGTTTGCTGGAGCCAATCTAAATGTGCAACTATTTCCTGTCCCTAGGAGCTGGGAAGATATGGTCTACTTTATTACAATGCACTGTTTATGATTCTTCCCACCTTGGCCATTGCCTATTTCACAGGAGATGCGCAAAAGGTAGGACTCTTATTCCAAATTGCAAGTCTTTAGTTGCACATTAAATATTTTCTGTCAAATATAAGCTGCTGTATTGCTACAGAAAAGGTGGGGTTTTTTTCTAATCTTTATATCTCAGTTGTGAATGCATGATAACTTTGTTTTCCTGTAACTTACCACCTTTTTAATCAAAATTTGTCATTCATATGTAAATGCAAAACTATCTTCTATAGATTGGCTGTCTACAGAGTGTGTAAGTCATATCTGCCATGTACTAAATTTGGATGTAAGGGATTATTTTGGGAGGGATGAATGAAGAAACCACAGAAGTTCCTGATAAAACTAAAAATAAAGAGTGGAGCAAATTAGTTATTGTTGATATGAAAGATCTTATTTCTTACTAAATCTATGTAATGGCTTTTTGCTGATCATAATGACTTAGCAGTTCCTTTTTCCTAAAGAGGAGGGGAATAATTAAAACCAAGAAGAAATGGAGACTTTGGAATAGGTTTATTTGATGGTCAGCTTGTACTAGAAAGAGGAAACACTTCAGACTTCTTGGCTTTCTTTTCTTTCCTATTGTAGAGGTAGTTGGTCTATATGATTTGATTTTGAACACTGTAAATATCATTTGCTAATATCAACTCTCACGAGTATATTGCTTGCCTACAGAACAATGTGTTTAACATCCTTATGCAAATGTAGAACTTACTCATGTGCAAGCACTGAGAAAAGCATTGATCTTGCACACCACTTAATAAAATTAATTGATATAACTTCCCCGAGGAGGTACCACTTGAGACTTCCACCCATAGGTGGCTTATACTAAAAAGTGAAATGGTAGAACAGTTATATATCGGGTCTGGGTGTGGGAAGTCCTTTATCATTGACACAGAAGGAATTTATATGGGGAAGGCCATTTAACATTGTCAGTTAAATAAGTAAATCTGTTACATATCAGTAGAGAAAACATAAAATCATAGAAAGCAATTACTAGCATTGCACCTTTATTAAAGTCACAATCCACATACACTTACTATTAACTATTTTGGGATGTTTGTGATTCTGCGTAGATATTTAAATTGGGAAGTCTTGTGATTTAAAGCTATATCTACTAGTTGGAATATTTTTTCTGTTTAATTAGAAGTTTAATGTAACTAATAATCATAATGCTGGGAGCAGCATTATGAATATACGATTAGCTTGAGAGAAACTGCATATGAACAGAGAAAATATTTCAGAGTGTCCGTCTGTCCTCACCTCACTGCTTCTCTGAGATAGGCCAAAGGCAATTCAGCTGGAATATATTTGAGGAAAATGTACTCATTTATAAGTTGGAGCCAACAACTTGGAGTTGAATGCCAGCTTTGTGCTACTCTGTAGAGTCTGTGTATTCATAGTATGTGTAGAAACCTCCTTTTCCCAGTTTTTTTTTTTTAAATCAACTTTCTTCTGCTCTCTGAAAAAAGTCTTGGCAATGAAGGTGAACAAAGACTCATTCTGTTTAACTTAGCCCCAGAAAATTCAACGTTCACAGGGTTATGAAACTTTAATAAATGCATGTACTTATTTTAATGTCTTTTCTAAAGCGTATCATTGTATTACTTTTTTGCATTCTCTGCTAATAAAAAATACAGTACTAAAGCAATAATAAAAAGTGTAGCCACAGGGGAGAGTAGTTGTCTGTTACGTAAATATGCTCAAAAACTGGATTTTTGTGGAGGGATATCTATCAGATTTCAGAACCATAGCAAAATGTTTGTAAAGTTGCTAACATTTTCGCATTGTTAAAGCATGTAAATGCTTTATCATGGTTATACACAGTGTTTCATTAATCCATGTCAAAAATACAGTAAACTTCCGATAATCATGCACCTTTAGGACCCAGGGGGTGCCGGATTATCAGATATGCCGGACTATCGGAAGGGGGGGCTATGAGGGGTCTGGGGTGGGATGGGGGGGATGCCACTCCAGACCCCTCATAGCCCCCCCTTCCGATAGTCCGATTCTGCTCCAGGCATCCCTGATTCAGCCGCTGCTAGTCAGTTTCAGTAGCGGCTGAATCGGGGACGCCTGCAGCAGAGCAGCTGGGGTGCTGCCTGGTTGGTCCGGTAGCGCTGACCCTTGGCATGGCGAGACCAACCCGGCAGCACCCCAGCTGCTCTTGGAGATGCTTGGGGCAGAGCAGCTGGGGTGCTGCTGGGTTGGTCCCGCAGCACCACTCCTCGGCGCTACTGGCCCAATCCAGCAGCACCCCAGCTGCTCTACCCCAGGTGTCCCCAAGTCAGCTGCTGCTGATACTGACCAGCGGCTGACTCCAGGAAGCCGGAGGCAGAGCTGCTCTGCCCCAGGCTTCCTGGAGTCAGCCACTGGTGAGTTTCAACAGCTGCTGAATCAGGACTCCTGGGGCAGAGCAGCTGGGGCGCTGCAGGGTTGGTCCAGTAGCACCGCACCTCAGCGCTGCGGGGACCAACCCGGCAGCTCCCCAGCTGCTCCCAAGTCAGCTGCTGCTGAAACTGATCAGGGGCTGATTCCAGGAAGCCGGGGCAGAGCAGCTCTGCCTCGGGCTTCCTGGAGTCAGCCGCTGGTCTGTTTCAGCAGCGGCTGAATGGGGACAGCTGGGGTGCTGCCGGGTTGGTCCCGCAGCCCCGAGGGGCAGCACTACGGGACCTACCCAGCAGCACTCCAGCTGCTCTGCCCCCGGCTTCCCCGATTCAGCCGCTGGTCAGTTTTAGCAGCGGCTGAATCGGGGAAGCTGGGGGCAGAGCAGCTCCAATGGTCCGGCTGCCCGGAGCACTTCCGGGTTCCTGATGGTGCCAGACCATCAGGAGTGCCGGACCATCGGAGTTTTACTGTATTGGCATGTTCTTGAGCTTCCAGTTACGCATCAGGTGTAAATGTCTGTTATCTGAGTGCAAGCAAAATTTACATATAAATAATTCATGACAATGTAGTGAATAAACCTCAAGAAGGTTTAAGTTTCTTTAACTGATCAGGCTCATTTATTTTTTCTATTTCAAGTCTGTATATAGCCCCCATCATTATTACAGGCCTCTCAGTTTATCCTCTCAACACCTGTGTGAAATACTGCTATAGTATTAATACTATTGCCCCCGTTTTACAAATGGGAATAGAGCATCAGGCCCCCAAGTGACTTGCACAAACTCACACAAGAAGTCGTTGGATCACATAATTGAATCCAGGGATCCCAAGTCTAACCACTGAACCATCCTTCCTCTCTAAAATACTTCAGAGGGACATTATCTGGTAGTTGGGAAGAATATCCAGTGCAGAGACCCTTTAATACCACAGATGTAGGGGAGAGAGAGCCTTTTGTTTCCAGTACTGACTCTGTGTGTATGTATATTTATATTTTAAAAATAAATGCAAATGATGCTGGACAGTTCAGCATGGAGACCTGTTTTTCATCAGATGGCTACATCATAGAAATCAGGACATGTACTACTGTAAGAGTTCTACTTGAACAAAACCAACGCAGAACAGTATCATTAAGAAAGGCAAAGAAATCAAGAGACTTCCCTCATCCTAGTTACAACTAAGCAACACTAGACATCCTTGTTGGTAAACTCAAAGGACATACAGTCAAACCCATTAATAATGAACTGCTAAATGTTCTGTGAAGCTTAGTTCATTGTCATGTTAACTCTAGCAACATATTGTCTCCTTGTATGTTTTGGCCTCGACTTGTACAAGATGATAAACAACAAGATACAGTTCCTGGAGAACCAGCTGCAAGGAGAACACTTCAGAACTGTTAGGGTTGTGTAATTGTTAGCAACACTTAAAATTTCTGCCTGTATTATAGTAATCTTCCCCTTTGAATAGGGTTTCTTAATTAGCTGGATTGATTGCTCTTGGAATGACACAAGACATGCTCTGGACAATTTACTCTTGCTGCACTCTCTACCACAGTCATAGTCAACCTCAGTGGTTGAGCAGCTAAATTAGCAATCAATATTACCCAGAAGAGAAGCATTAGTGTGAATTCGTTGTTTCATTTACTCTCTCTCTCTCTCTCTCTCTCTCTGGGTGCAGCAAAGTAAGTTGAAACTTCATTGGTTAATAACCTAGTAAAAGCCCTGATTGGCTGTTAATTAAATTACAGGATTTTAATATCAAAGAGTCTCAGGGGAGACATGGGGCTCCTGAACCTCTGAGTATCTGCTCTACAACATGATATTCCCCTACTGGCTCAGGCAGTGAAGCACCTGAATTATTTCCTTTTTTCTTTCCTGCCATGTTCTTCCCCCACCCTGGCACACACACACTTGGAATGCATTTGTGTCTTCATAGGTGTAGTGTAATTTTCAGATACAAAATGGAACAGACACCACACCCTTAGGAGACAAGTAACTCATTCTCAAAGCCATTCATATTACTACAACTGGGATTTGATCAGCCATTTGGCACATCTGCTGTGGGTTGGCATTAGTAACTGTTTGTTCGAAATGTAAATCATTTAGAAATTGATGGCCCTCAAATCCCAAGAGCAGTATTAGCAACTGCATTTGAATACTAAGTTATTACGCTCTTGGATATGCCTACGTCTGTGCTTCTACTAAACACCCGTGGTTGGCTGACTTGAGCTGACTGGACTCTGGCTTCATAGCTGTAAAATTGCTGTGTAGATCAGTGGTGGGCAACCAGCTGCCCCTTCTCGTGCACTGGAGTATCGGAGCCCCACACTTCCTACGTCTTGCCCCTCCCTCCCAGCACTTTTGGAGGAGCTGCAAATCTCCTGATTTATACTCCCTCCCCACCCCACCCCCCACACTCTGCCTCCCCAGAGCTAGTACAACATAAATCAGCTGTTCGTGGCTGTTCAACCTCTGGGAGGGAGGATGGAGTGTGAATTAAGAGCTTCATGGACTCCAAAAGTGCTGGGAGGGAGGGGAAGGAGCAAGTAAGCGTGGGGCTCTGGTGCCCCACAGTGTGAGAGGCACATGGGGGAGGGAGAGCAGATGGGGACGGGCTGCAGGTGGAATACCAGTGAGCTGTAGATTGCTGTGCCCCACCAAGATGAATGAGGGCTACTCTTGCAGTCTGCCCATTATTTGTGGTTGTCCATCTCTGGTGTAGATTCTGAGCATGGCCTCTGGGACCTCATGGGGGAAAGCATGAATGGCTACACAGCTATTTTTAGCCCACAAATCTGTCTCATCTGATTTGCGCCAACCACAGCCCTGCTATGGAACTTTTATTAGAGGGTAGAGGTACGCTTGGCACCAGTAAAGCAGTGAAACTTTGTTAATTTGTACAATAACTTTCTAAAATAACATTCAGAATGCAGTTTCTGGTAGTTTATATAATCACATGCTTTAAAATGTACCTTAATATGTGTTAGATTTTACTATCCCAACACATTAATACCCAGCAGCTCTAGTTGAGCTGCCCTGTTTAGCTTCAGAATCTGTGAAGTACTCAGCAAATAACTTTGACACAGCTGGAGACTGAAAAAAAGCTAACTAAAATTCTGGAGAACAGTTAATTGTGCATGAAGCATTGTATCATTAGGAAATTGCGAATTAATTTTTTTAAATGGCACAACCTTATTTGAATACAGATGTTTGCCTTGTGTGTGTTTTTTTTAATATATATATAAAAAAATCAGGTTTGGTTAAAAACCTTGCACTAAACTGGTGCCACTTGCAATATAGACAAGCCAACAGGCACTTAAGTGCTATTGATACTAGACTTATTTTTACAAAAATCTATATTTTTATTGCTCACACTGGTAGAGCTGTGTTGGTGATAGCAATTGTTTCCAAACTGCACACTAACCCTGGGTCTGTGAGGTCTGGACATTTGGACTGTGTTTCCAAACCTGGGATTGAGCATCCGTGCGGCACTGTAAATCTGGTCTCTCAGCCTTGCTATTGCATCCATACTATGCTATGCAGACCTTCTGGCATGGGTCTGTGCCTTGACCAGACTCCATACTGCATAATAACAGGACTTGGACCTGAGTTTCAGCTGATTTGAGTCAGGCCGATTTGTGATGAACAGAAGGAGGATTTGGGCTCAAACCTGAATTGTGTTCAGAGACTGAGCTTTGGGCAGTGCAGATGGCATGTCTTTGGGAGCTCTAGTATAGACAGGGGGCCTATGAGAGTATTTGTTTGTAGCCTCTGTGGCTAGGAACGTAACCTTAAAATGGGTAAACTACTACTGCTTTGTTTTCTTGAGTACAGTGATAAAGATGGCCTGAGATCAGTCGTAGGCAACCTGTGGCCCTACTGGGGTTCTGTGTGTGGCTCCAGAGACATTTTGTTTACCCCTGCCTTGCCAGATTCCACCAGTTTCCAAATGCATAATTTTTTTTCCTACTGGTATTTTAAAAATGATACGCACGTCTAGCAAGGGCATGTGAAGTGAGGTGTGTGCTGATTGCACACGACATTGACTGTGAGAGCAGTGTGCTCCCCCTGTATATGAACAAAGCACTTCTGAGGTTCATTCGGCACCTCCCCCTCCCGCCCATAGCAAAACTGTCCTATTCCTGGAAACCATCTTGGTTACAACAATCTTGCAGCCCACTGAGATGAAGAAAGGCCACTTGTATGACCCACTTACTATGTAGGTTGCCTATTGCTACCTGAAATGTTAGCTTCAAAAGGTGTGAATTCCCATTGATTTCAGTGAGTTGTTAGTGATATTCACATTTTAAATATCACTAAATAATTCATTGCTGATAATTTTTTAGTAGGAAACATTTAGTTGTTACTGTTAAAAGGTATGTCACTCCCCCAACAGACAATCTCAGACTCTCCCTTGCCTTCACAGATTCCAGAAGTCTTGTTCCCATTTGTTAAAATCTCCAGTTCTCTTCTGACAGTTGTTTGTATTGATGCATAATTGCATCAATACAATTCAGATTGTTACCTATCTGAAGCTGGTTCAGAATTTCCAGGCTGCCATAGGAGATAATTTTGCTGTAGAATTTAAGTCAAGCTTACTTGAGACCTTGAACACAACTGATACTGCCTTGGACACAGTTGTATTCAAGGTCCCAGGTAAATTTGACTTAAATTCTACAGCAAAATGATCTGGTTCCTTTAATCTGTACAGCTACGTCTACACTGGCATGATTTTCCGAAAATGCTTTTAGGAAAAGTTTTCCGTTAAAAGCATTTTCGGAAAAGCACGTCTAGATTGGCAGGATGCTTTTCCGCAAAAGCACTTTTTGCAGAAAAGCGTTCGTGGCCAATTTAGACGCAGTTTTCCGCAAAAAAGCCCCGATCGCCATTTTCACGATCGGGGCTTTTTTGCAGAAAAAAATACTATGCTGTCTACACTGGCCCTTTTGCACAAAAGTCTTTCGGAAAAAGACTTGCCCGAACGGGAGCAGCATAGTATTTCTGGAAAAGCACTGACGATTTTACAGGAGATCGTCAGTGCTTTTCCGGAAATTCAAGCGGCCAGTGTAGACAGCTGGCAAGTTTTTCCGCAAAATCATGTGATTTTGCAGAAAAACTTGCCAGTCTAGACACAGCCTACGTGTTTGACAAGTAAATGTAATACAGGCAGTCCCCGGGTTACATGGATCCGACTTACATCGGATCCCTACTTACAAACGGGGTGAGAAAACCCCGCACTAGCTGCTTCCCCCCAGCAGACCAGGGAGACGCAAAGCTAGCGCCCCCTTCTCCCCCCCCCCCCCCCAGCAGACCAGGGAGACGCGGAGCGGCTTTTCTCAGCAGACACCTCAGCTTGAGAATAAAGGACTGCAGAAAGTGAGGTGTGGGAGAATAAAACTGAGCTCTGGAGAAATGTTTGGCTAGAGTTTCCCCTACAATATGTACCAGTTCCAGCTTACATACAAATTCAACTTAAGAACAAACCTACAGTCCCTATCTTGTACGTAACCCGGGGACTGCCTGTACTTAATTATGCTACAAATGCCTGAATATTAGAACTCTTAACATGTAAAAATTCCAGAGAGGTGTTTGTTGAGAATAAAGTTTTGATATCTGATTTCTTCCTCCCCATAACCCTTGTTGGTTCCTCTTCAAATTAATCAGGAAAATCTGCTACATTCAATATATACCACCCAATATAAAATACCATGTCTTGTGTGGTGCTTAGTTTTAAAGCCAAAAGATTAAGCATCCTGCACTTTCACTGTCTATGCTGTTTATTGCTATAAGTGATTGAAAGAAGCAAGCTGTCTTGTTCCTTGCAATTGCTTCTCAAGAAGCTAAGGCCATGCAGTAATGATCTTACAAACTACTACTTGCCTCTTTTCCTGCGTTTAGGCTCATTGGGGAGGGAAAAGAGAAGAACAAGAGTCCAACAGCATCAGTCCTCTCCTTGTATCTTGAACACTTCGCAAATCAGGCATGGATTTGTTATGAACAAATTATGCTAAATGAACCTTCTTTGGTCTTTCCTTCTGGCCTACCAGTTAGGAAGGGAGCGATAGATGTGTTATCTTTATTTCAATAAGGCTTTTGACACAGTCCCACATGATTCTCAAACCAAAATAGGGAAATAAACACTAGATGAATTTAATATAGGATACATGCACACCAGACTATTGAAAGACCATGCTCAAGGAATAGTTATAAAACTGCAAGGTGTTACACTGAATCCTTCTCCAGTGGAGTCTCATAGCGATCAGTTCTGGGAATAGAACTACTTAGTTTTCATTAATGACTTGATTAATAGAGTCAAGAGTATGCTTAATAAATGTTCAGATGACACCCAAGATGGGAAGAGGTTGTAAACACTTTAGAAGACAGGACTAGAATTCAGAACAATCTTGACAAATTGGAGAATTTTGTCTGAATTCAACAAGATGAAATTAAGTGAAGAGAAGTTCAGAGCACTTCACTTAGGAAGGAAAAATGAAATGCACAGCTGTCAAATGGGGAATAACAGGCAAGGTGATAAGTGCTGCTGAAAAAGATTTGAGGATTATAGTGGATCACAGATTGACGTCATCATTGTGAAGCAGCTGCAAAAAAGGCTGCTCTTCTGGAATGTATTAATAGGCACATTGTATGTAACTCATGGGAGGTAATTGTCCAGTTCTAGTTGGAACTGGTAAGGGCTCAGTTGGAATACAGTGTCCTGTTCTGGGCACCACACTTCAGGAAAGATGTGGACAAATTGGAGCGTTAAGAGCAGAGTAATAAAATTGCTAAAAGGTTTAGAAAACCTGACTTACTTATGAATAAAGATGAAAAAATAGTCACTTTTAGTTTTGATCAAAGGCTGGCCAGGTGTCAGGGTTCTGATAAGTTTTCAGATGTGTTTAGATCTGCTATAAAGAGGCCCAATCAATTATTCTCCATGTCACTGAAAACAGCAAAAAAAGTATTTGGCTTAATCTGCAGCAAGGGAGAATTAGATTAGATACTACAAAATACTTTCTGGTGGTATAGGTAGTTTAGCTCTTGAATAGACTTTCGAGGAAAATTGTTCATCGGCATCAATGGAGGTTTTTAAATACACCTTTCAGGGATGGTTTATTAGAGGCAAGATGGGTGAGGTAATATCTTATGTTAAACCAACTTCTGTTGGTGAGAGACAAGTTGTTGAATTTACATAGATAGAACTCCTCTTCAGGTCTGGGTTGACTGACCTGAAAAAGAGCTCTCTCTGTAAGCTTGACAGCTTCTCTTTCACCAACAGAAGTAGTTCTAGTAAGAGATTACCTCACTCATCTTGTGTCTCTAATAGCCTATGACCAACATAGCTGCATAAATGGATGTTCTAAGCCACATTGCAGAGGGCTGGACCTAGTGACCTCTCAAGGTCACTTTTAGCCTTTCATTTCTGTGATTCTAGAATCTGGATTCAGACTAAGCGTCTGCATTCAAGAAGCTGTAATAACGTTGGTGAATAATCTCCTTATGGCCATGATCCTAAGAACTTTTGTGCTCATTTCTGGCTTTCATATTAAGTGCAGCAAAATGTTAAAGGATTAATGTCTACTTGGGAACGTTATTTTTTTGTTTTTAAAATTGGATTTGTTTGTTTCAGGCGATGGAATACAAAGGCTGGGCAGATACACTCTTCGTTATACAGTTTACACTCTCGTGTATAATGGGGTAAGGATTTACTTTAACTTTGCTGGTGTTTCCTCCAGATAGTAGTCTGTCTTATAGCCTCACCAACAGGTATTAAGGAAGTGCCTTACTATGAAGGCCTGCTCTGTAGTCAATATGCACATAAAAATCCCATTAATGTTAATTGTGTGGAGTATAATGTTTGCAGAGAATTTCTGCTGTTGATAAAGTACAAATTAGTAGAAAGTCCATTTTCAGTGGTGGCACAAAACAGTTTGCAGAGAGATTATTGCTTAAAAGGCTGCCTTGTGAATTAGACATTCAGATGCTAATGTATGGTCTGTTTTTTGGAGACACTTCATATCTATAATGTATCTTTTATCTTCTTAAATTTAGCCATTTTTATGAGCAGTGGCATATCTTACTATTTCCTTTTACACAAGCTAGTAGCATTTTACTACCTCTCATTTTAGAAATACACAAACTTGATTCCACAAACTCCAGTTGTCTTGGTCCACTTCTTAGACTTAAACAATAGAGTGTGGTAATGAAGTCATTACTAAGATTTCATTATTTTTTTAAAAATATAGTTCCTGATACATATAATAAATTTATATATTTATAAAAATATAGTTCCTGATATAGTTCCTCAAACATAACCTGATAATTCAGTTTGATAACTGTAATTTATTATCTGTACACATTGTGCTGTAGTATACTTTCTAGTCTGTTTGGTCACTTCAATTTATAAAAATTAATGACCCCCAAAGGGTGGCTCTGCTAGCGAGGTCCTACTTTCTAGTGTATAGCAATGTTCCTTTCAATTTTTACCATCCATGTGCAGAATAAATTTCATTATGTGCACTGAGGCATGTGTGGTTGTGCACCACTAGCAGCAACACATGCTGCCAACTGTGGGCACCCTGCTAATCTTTTGGGTGGCATTTGAATTAGGGATGTCAACGTGTAGTCGACTACACAATTAACTGAGAAGCCTGGGTTTAAGCAGACTCCCCCCGAGCACCTGATCTGCCTGCCTTCCCCCCTCCACTCCTGCACGGCTGCTTCTGATAGAGGCAATAGTGTGGAGGGTGAGGGGGCAGGCTGGAGCTGATATGCATGGGGAACTGCTTTTAAGCAGGCTCCCCGCACGTGCCAGTTCCACAGACCCACCTTTCCCCCCTTTCTGCCTCCTGTCAGAGGCAGCAGAGTGGGGCTGGGTGAGGGGCAGGGGAGGTTGCCGCAAAGCAGCCCCTGTCCGCAGGGGGGTCCAAGGTCCCCGTGGAGAGAAGCTGGTCCCTGGCAGCAGCTCCTTTCCACCAGGGGGTCTGAGCTCCCAATGGACTGGGGCTGTTGCCATTCCACACTGCTGCCTCTGTATCAGAAGCAGCAGTGCGGTGTGGTAAGCAGCCAGTCTGCGCAGGGAGCTGATGTTTAAACTGGCTCCTGTGGTGGACCGAATTCTGCCTGCCACCCCGCGCTGCTGCCTCTGATACAGGGAACACTGGGGTATATAGTATAGTATACCTGATGGTATGGGGGTGCTATTGCTATGTATTTTGAAAGATAACATTACTCCATAGTGAATTATACAGGTCTCTCCAAACTAGTAGTGAAGGAAGTTCTGTAGAATGGTATATAATTAAGAGCAGAGAGTGAGATGGCATTTTAGTACAATAAATGCTGCCTCAAATTCTGAAAAGCTGAATGTTGCTTTTGTTTTTTCTGCTGCAGGTTTATTTTGATGTACTCCACAGTTCTTTGCACTCAGTATAATTCTGCTCTTACAACTACAATAGTTGGCTGTATTAAGGTAAATTGCACAAATCTCTTAAATATTTGTCAAAATATTGAGCTTCCATTTCTTGTGTTACAGTATTGCCTGTATGATGCTTACAAAGGCCGTATAAATGTTTGTATTCTCAGAGGCTTTTGTATGAGTGGAAGGGGTGATGAGAGCTAAATAATTTTATCCTCCGAGCTACTAAAAATTTCTGGTCCAGAGAAATCCAGAGAAATCAAGAAGAGTAAGTCAAATCTTCATGATTTTCTTTCCCAATGCCAGTTCAAGGATGTGACCTCCTATTTACTCATCTGTGACGCTGAGTTGTGGGACTCCACAACTAAAGCCTCACAAAATACTCAGGCTTATAAATTATGAATAACATATTAATAAAAGAAAGGAATAAGACCTACTAGCTACAGGTAAATGGATGCTTCAGTCAGTCTTTTACATGGTTGTATTAGCGATTACATCATTGAGAATGAGTCTTAGCTACGGGGGATGTAATTCCCTAGATAAATTAAAACCAAAGGGTAATATTCTGCAATTCAGCAGTGAGTTCTGTCTTAGTAGAGCATATGTAAATATCACAATTGATATTTGGGTAAAATAATTCCATTTAAGGGTTGATGAATCTTGTTTGGTTTATTATTGCTAACCCAAACAATTTACAAATGGGAAATGGTAGGTGATTTTAGCTAAGTCCTTTTGAATCTGGAGAAAGTATTTATCTTGTTTACTTAAAAGAAGCCATTCAAAAGTTTCTAATTTAGAAGAGTAGAGTTTCTTCATTCACTAACTGCAGTAATTCAGATAATTTTATGTCTCCTTTCTCTAGGTGTACATAGGCTAAACAAGCTTGGGGTTAGCAGGAGAAGCTGTTAGTACTTTATTGACAATAACGTTTGAATAATCTAGTAAAATCCACGATGAGAATAATTTATAACTCATTTGTTGGCAGTGATTTTGCAAACTTCTTGCCAACTGTGTTAAAAGTCTTGGAGGAGTTGTTAGATTGCAGAAGCAATGCTAGACTAGAGAGTTGCTTCCTTTTCATGCTGTGTTCTAGCTTTTTTTTGTAGCTCAGTTGCTTTGCTGCTGCTGCAATTTGTTTGTAGAGCTGTTGACTTGACGATTTGAGGTGAACAGCCTGAGCAGAGAACTTGAAGTAGCCAGTGTCCAAGGTCTGATCTACACTTGAAGTTTAGGTTGAATTTAGCCACATTAGGTTGATTTTTCTAAAGATTGAGTCCACATTACCAAGCCCGTCCTGTTCTCTTAAAGGGCCACTGAAGTTGATTTCTATCCTCCTGCTTTATCGAGGAGTAATCGCTGATCGATCTTGTACGGTTGCCTTTCTGATAGTTTAGACGCAGCATTTTTAAAGTTGACATTCTTGGCCTCTGCGAGGTGGCCCACTGTGCCCTGGATGACCGGTGGTCTGGACACAACTTTCAACTCTACTGCTCTCCATGTGAACAGGAAAAGTCCTGGAGAAATTTGAATTTCATTTCCTTTGTGGCGAGCAGACCTCAGAGTAGGAAGCACACCTGCCCGTGAGGTCACAGACAAACCCCAGCCTGGAGCATGCAAGAGATCCTGAATTTCATTGCTGTGTGGGGAAAGGCATCTATTCTCGCAGAACTACAAACCAGCAAAAGAAATTCAGATATCTATACCAAGATTACAAGGGTCCTGGAGCAGAAAAAATATACCAGGGATGCCCAGAAGTGCGGTGTGAAAATAAAGGAGCTGAAGCAGTCCTATCAAAAGACAAAGGAGGCAAACAGATGGTCCGGAGCATTGCCACAAACAAGCTGCTTCTGCCAGCAGCTGCATGTGATCTTTGGGAGAGACCTTACCAGCTTCCCTACCCAGTCAGTGGATTCCTCCCAAGATACTCAGGCAGCCTCAAGCAGAGGTACGGATGACAGCATGGTGGAGGAGGAGAATGGTCAGCAGGCAAGCGGGGCAACCAAGGTCACAAAATCGGATGCAAAATAATCAACCTTAACAAATTCAACTTTCTCGTAGTGCAGACATGGCCTAAGTCTGTTTTCTTTCTATAGTCTCACTGAAAGTGGAAAGACTCACCTTTCAGGGCCTTGGCTTGATTACAATAGTGAACCAGAATAGGTCCTCAAAGAAGTTAGAGGATAGGCAAGGACCACATGGAGAGAGAAGATACGGAGACTTTCAGCTCTTCAGAGCAGAACTTCCCTTTCGGGCTAATGATCTCCAAGAGCCCAGCAAATCCACAGTTATCTACTTTATATCTGTGGGTATCCACATCGTCGGAGGTCAGTGTTAGGAATGTTAAGAGGCGGGTATTTAGCTAATTGAGTAGTCGATAGAATTTGTATTGACTACTCGATTAGACAGTAGTCAGCCCGGCTCAGTCCCGACTTGTGCCAGGTGCGGGGCCAAACCCCGCTGCGTCTCTGCAATTTAAAAGGCAGTTGGAGCCAGGCAGCTTGCCCCGGTTCCTGCTGCATTTTAAATTGCAGAGCCCCAGCAGGGTTTAGTCCCGCACCCAGCACGAGCTGGGACAGAGCTGGGTTGCTTGCCCGCCTGGATCCTACTACATTTTAAATGCAGAGCTACCGCGGGTGTTGGTCCCGCGCCCGGTGCAACCCAGGCCACCTGCCTAGCCAGCAGCAGCCCCTGTGCATGGGGCTCCCAGGAGGGAATTGGGACCTCCCGCGCACAGGGGCTGGGCTACCGGATAAGGGCTGCTACTCGGCAGCAGATCCTGCCCCTCCCCCCATCACTGCCTTTGATAGAAGCAGCAGTGGGGGGCAGTGGGGTGGCACCACGAAGAAGGTGCTGAGGGGGAATCAGCTTTTAAGCCAGCTTCCCCCAGCACTGGCTCCTGCTTCCTCCCTCCCCCTTGCTGCCTCTGATACAGAGGCAGCAAGGGTGAGGGGAATGGGAGTAATTGATTCGACTACCCAATAAGCAGGGCTCGACAAGTAATGTAATCTACTCGCCTGTGGCGAGTAGATTACAACCCAGAAGAGCCGGCGCAGAGCTATCTGTGCATGCTCAGAGCGCAGAACTGCACGGCTGGCGAGCGGGGCTCGCTGCCGCTTGGCGAGCCCTGCCAATAAGCATAGGTTTATTGGGTAGTTGACTGCTCCCTTACATCCCTAGTCAGTGTGGCTATCCACAGCTCATTTCTGCAGATACAGATGCAGGTACTTTTTTTATCCACGCAGGGCTGTACATGCCTCAGCTCCTTTCCATTCATTGATACAGGTTCTCGGTAGTGATCTGTAGCTGCCAGCAACTATACGTGGAGCTCTGCCAAGTAAATGCTTGAGTATCTTTTGCCTCATGCATTGGTATAATGCTCCTGTGGAGCCCTACTGTAGAAGGCCTGTAAATGGTTTTGCACTTAATAGCTGAGTCTATTGAATTTTGCCGTGACTGGAGATCTAAATGAAGTCTTTAACAAAACCAGTGGCATCTGAGGGGAAGTGGGAAACCAGTAAAACTAAAGTATGAGAACTAAAATGCTGCTTTTGAAGCTGTTAGGTCTAGTATTAGGGCTGCCAGCAGTATGTGTAGTTTGGGAAATGCATAACTTTTGAAGGGTAAGGATTTTTGTACATGTCAGCACTTGCCTACTTGCAAATAAGGAAGAGAGAGCAAGAGAACAGCTGAATTCTGAAGAATTCAGTACTCTGGGTACATCGTTGTAAGGTTGTTTTTTAAAAAAAGAAGAGGGTTTTTTTCTATGTTGCAGCCTTTGTTTTTTAGGGTGTGGGGAAACAATGTTTGGGCTCAGTAGGGCAATATGAAGGAGAAACTTACTAATACAAAAAGTAAGGCCTGACATAGTAGTCCTGATATAGTAACTTTCAAATGAATATCGTCAATACATATGTCAGTATCTTTCACACTGTTATCTCTTCTGACTCTTTTCTATATGTTTCAGCATCTTTATACCTGTGGAATATACATAAATACCTGTTCACAAATTTTAAGCAAAATATTTATTTTTTCTCTTTCCAGAATATATTAATAACCTATATTGGAATGTTTTTTGGAGGAGACTATATTTTCACATGGACAAACTTCATTGGGTTAAATATCAGGTAAGAAAACTGAAGATTTGTCTTGAATGTACGTAACACTCTACAGAATAACTTGTAAATTGAGCAACTGACTATTGAATTACGGAAAGCACTATTGAACCATCCAAATAGAATCACTTTCCAAAGTGGAACTGCATTTAGGAAGAATCTACTACAAAGTTATTAGGAAATCTTGGTTCTGAAAACAGGATGTGAGTAGTCTATTTGATATCAAAGGATTTATGTGCATAACATTAAATATGTGCCTAATTGCTTGCAGGATTGTGTTCTTACAATTTCATTTAAGATTTATTTTTTGTATCACCGTGTTTGATAACATATTTGTTTGGAGGTGAAGGAAAAGGAAATGAGGGATTCTAAGGGGAGAACCTTTCATAGAAGCAGGTGTGTGTATTCTGTATGACAACTATGGGTGTATCTTTTATAAAAAGTATATTTTCTTCCTGGCATCTTATTTTTACATGCAATGTTGGTTGCTATTCTAAACGCATGTAGGAGGGTGAACTTGAGGCTATGTGATGTAATCCTATGTCACCTTCAAGCTGTCTCAAGAATTTGAATGCATTTGAAATTTAAAAAGCAAATTTTTTGCTATGCTAATCACAAAGGTATGTTGTAAGTTTCAAAGAGGAATTGATAAATCCAAAAGTGAGGCACCTAAAGCCAATTGTTCAATTGGTAAGATCACTGAATGGAGGCGAAAAACAAAAGAACTGAAGTTCCTGCTGGAGGAGGCAAGGTCATCAGTCATAACCAGTGCTGCCCATCATCTCATTTGGGGTGAAGCAGTTAGCCTTGTTAGCATCACTAGGGAGACATGGATAGGTCAGTGCTGCATCCAGATCAACCTGGAACAGCTAGTCCTTCAACCACAAGCAAATGGAATGCCCAGCAAACCACAAGCTGACCCCAGAATGCACCAGAAAAAGGAGAGGTCATGGAATAGGAATCTTGTTGGTATCCCCAGGCTCTGATACTGAAACATTTCTCCCCCCCCCCAACTTTGAAGTACATCCATGTGATCTGTGAAATGAAGGACAAGAGGAATGTAGGACTCCTAGCAGAGTACTCCAGATGGAAATCCAGTCAGCTTCTGGAAAGAACTAGCTACTGGCCAGTATAATACAGCCTTTTCCCGACTTACGAACCGGTACGGACCAAGCAATTAGTCGTAACTCGGTTTGTTCGTAAGTTGGACCCCATAGAGTTACACACAACTGCACTGTTCGTAAGTGCGGATCGCGTTTGTAACTCGGGGTCTGCCATTTACAACAGCTTCAGTCGTAACTGCGAACAGTTGTAAGTCGACCGTTCGCAACTCGGGGACCAGCTGTACTGCAAACCAGACTCCTACATGCGTTCATCTGCTTTGACCTCAGCCTTCCTATAGCCTCAGTGATTCAGTAGTGCTGGATCTTACAGCCTACGTAAGGCATCAGTCTTCCAAGCAGTGTCTAGACCAGTATTGTAGCTGGACATTCGTTTGATCCTACCTTCTGTGTACGTGTGGATATTGGAGGCATCGCCAGTGTACCACTCTCCTGGACCGATCACTGCTTCATCCAAGCAGCAGTCTTACAGGACTAAGCCACTGTAGTAAAGGGGGCAAAAGTAAGCCTCCTCGTTGTCCTGAGTTATTTTAACAAGGGAGCCAGCTAGTCAAACCTGCCTGCATAGCTCAGCACCAGTCTTAAACATTGGCTGTTGTGAAGAGCTGTTGGCTTTGATGAGATCAACACAATACATAAGAAGTCAATGGGAAAACAGTCCACTTGAGGTAGAATTCTGTTATCTACCTCACCACCCTGGCTGAGTATGGCCTGTGCTGACGCTCAAAATACCCTGGAAGGTATTAGACCCAAACCCTGTAAAATGGATCCGTGCCCCTCCTGGGAAGAATTATGTATACCACTAATTTAAACAAATCCTCTGGCAGAGAGGAAAAGTCACCTACCAATCTCCTCAGGAGAAAACAGAGCAGCTCACCCAGTCCTCAGAAAATAAATAAATAATCACTTGCCCCTGAAGAGCTTTCCAGTTGCACTCCTGTCTCCAGCTTGCCAGTCCATGGCAAAATAGTTGAGAAATCACCAAGCATCCTGCTCCAGCATGTGACTCAACCAGCATAGTAGATACCTGATGGGGCACAGAGCAGAGGCAGCACTGATAGCACTAAAATAGAGTCTCCTCGTGGGCATAAGATCACCAGGCTCACATTGCTGGATCTCTCTGTAGCGTTTGACACAGGACAGCAATGTACTGCTACATGACACAGCAGGAGTAGATGGCCCAGCATTACAGTGGCTCCCGTTGTTGCTCTCCAGCATGACTCAAAGAGCAGTGAAGGGTAACTGCTTAGCCCTTCCACAGACCCTCACCTCTAGGGTCCTAAATGGGCCTGCACTCTCCTCTCTTCTCTCCAATAACTACATGAGACCATTGTGGAGTGGGGGAGAGGGGCGGGGGAAGATGCTGGGGATCTAGTTGCCAGCTAAACTGAAATACATCATTCTCAATGGATGAAAGCACAAACACTGCTAAAATGCCAGAATGCCTACAAGAAATCAGCTCTTGGAAGGAGAGCAGCCGGGTCAAGCAGGACCATGGAAAGACTGAGTGTTGGAAGGGGGAGCGTGCGCTGATCTAAGTGTCTGTCTTCAGCTTCCATTGATGGTGCACAGCCCCCATTCATCAAAGTGCTGTGAAGCCTCTGGATCCTTTTGGGCTCCTGAAGTTGGGTGACCGCATCAACATCTAAACATTCTTTTTACCTCCAGCTACCTAAAAATGTGTTGTCCTTTCCTCCAGGCAAGGCCCTGACTGCTGGTATCCATGCTCTAGTAAGCTCCTGCTGACAAATAGATTTTGCCTAGGGTGGGAATAGTGTTCAGTTTCAATTCCTTCGCACCCCCACGGAAAAATACCATTTTCAAAATGGGTTCCAGTACCAAATGGCTGGCCACAAGTCTTGGTAGGACCAACGATAGTCCAGCCTTATAGGAAAAGCAAGACTATTTACAGATCATTGTCCTGTGTCCTGGGACATTAAGCACATCTAGATAGCTAAACAGGGTTATACTTCATATTTCTAACTCCAAGTACAGGAGTGATACATGCAACAAATAGAATATACACATTCAGGGGATTACAAGCTCTCCGATGATAGATTACATGCCATGTTTTTCATAAAGCGTGTTTGAGTTATGCAATTCATATTCAAAAATGTATTTCCATAAAGTATGGGAGCACGTCACAGGCTCTAGCTGCTCCATGAGCATATTAGGCTCATACTCCAATCCCTCGCCTGGCTCCCGGTTAGATGCTAATGCCAATTTAAATCTTTGGTCTGAAATTTTCAAAGTAGGATCAAAAGACGCATTTTGATTGGCTACAGTCCTCGGGGACAGTACAGATCACAAAGCTTGTGATGTAGGAAATGTGCGGCAGGTTTCAACTCTGAAACAGACTTTTCGAGAGATCAGGTGAATCTGACCTCCTTTAGGAAATGCTCTAAAACCTTCTTCTCCACTAAATACTTTTCACTATCAGAATGACACAACATTAACATCCCCCTTCCATCCAAGAAATCGCTGCATTTCTTCTTTTCATTAGCAGCACATTAAAAACCCTACCCTACACAGAGTGTTTGCCTCAGAATGGCAAGTCCCAGAGTCTCAATTAAGTGCATTAGGGACTTTGCTGCTGCTCTTTTTTTTTTTTTTTTTTAATGGAAAATGCTTAATCCTATTGTAGGGGATATTAGTATGAAACCGTTTAACTGATAAGCTGATGCTTCTTGGTTAATGGTGTCGGTTACACTCAGCTAGCTGGGGCAAGAGCTACCTTCTCTGCGGCAGGAAAGCTACCTCCCTGGGAGCTGGCAGAGGCTCCTGGGAAGGCTTCACTGTGGGCTGGGCAGTACGAAACTTAAGTAAAGCTTATTTAAGCTTTATACTGTAGAGCCCGCAGCATTTAACCACTGAGCTGTTCAGTGGTTACACGGTTACCTGTTTAATCAACTTTTAACATCTCTATACTATAGTGATGAGTAGCAATATTAAGCTCTAAGACAGACGGATGAAAGAAATGACAATCTGCAGTTATATTATCAACAGTAAAGAAAATTACATTTATCCATCTTCTTACTTCAGAGCATAAGCAGATCTTCAGCTGGAGTAATGAATAAGATTGTCCCTCTTTGACATAATTGTGGCATTTATGGGGTCTCATACCTTTTTCTGAGTTATCGTGTCCGAACTACTGTCTGAGGATTGGGACTGCTTGGTTCACTGAGCATCATCTACTACAGAAAACTGTGTCATGTGTGGAAACTGCATAAGTGAAAAATGATTTACCAAACAACTTAAAAAAACAAAACCTTGAGACTTGTCTTTTCAATTGATAAATACCTTAAAACAAACAACCCCTTTGTAACTTCCTGTCTGGGTGGTTAAGCACTGGAATACGCTGCCTGGGGAGGTTGTAGAATCATCATCATTTGGACATTTTTAAGAGCAGGTTAGACAAACAGCTGTTAGGGATGGTCTAAAAGATGGTACTTGGTCCTGCAATAGGTGGAGGGGACTGACCTTAATGATCTCTCAAGGTTTCTTCCAGTTCTGATTCTACGATTCTTCCCCTGATCCTATCAACTTAAATGGTTATTCTTTTTTAAAATGATTTTTGAAAACACACATGCACCTTCCTGGTTCTCCTTTGAAAATATTCAGTAATGTAAACATGCACTGCTCCTTGTTGGCAGCACCACTGGGAAAAGCAGGGAGGTTGTTTGGTATTCAGGGCACATTAGCAGCAAGTTGATACAATCCTGACCTACTTTTGACTGATCTAGAAGGCAGTCATGATGGAAGAGGTTGAGCTTTTTTTTATACTTGGCTGAGTATTTGCAGCTCAGATTATATGACACCTTCAAATAGTGCCATTCCTTTAATTGCATGCATAAATAAATAAGTAAATATTGTTATTTAGTTAGTTATTGGTGGAGATAGGGATATTAAATTGTGTGTAATCAGCTAATCGAGTAATTGATGGAATTTCCATTGACTACTCTATTAGTCGATAAGGGGGGAACTGCAGAACCACAGTGGGGTTAGCTCCCAGGGTTGGGAGCTAACCCTGCTACAGCTCTGCCTTTTAAATGTACTACAGGCAGTCCCCGGGTTACGTACAAGATAGGGACTGTAGGTTTGTTCTTAAGTTGAATTTGTATGTAAGTCAGAACTGGTACATATTGTAGGGGAAACTCTAGCCAAACATTTCTCCAGAGCTCAGTTTTATTCTCCCACACCTCACTTCCCTCAGTCCTTTATTCTCAAGCTGAGGTGTCTGCTGAGAAAAGCCGCTCCGTGTCTCCCTGGTCTGCTGGGAGGGGCGCTAGCTTCGCGTCTCCCTGGTCTGCTGGGGGGAAGCAGCTAGTGCGGGGTTGCCTCACCCCGTTTGTAAGTTGGATCCATGTAACCCGGGGACTGCCTGTATATTAAGAGCTGCCAGGCTCTTAATACATTTAAAAAGCAGAGATGTAGTGGGGGGTGGGGGGGACTGGGTGTGAGCCGGGAATTAGGTGATTCCTGTCTCCCATCTGGTATCCCCCCTCCCACTGCATCTCTGCTTTTTAAATGTATTAGGAGCCTCGCAGCTCTTAATGCATTTAAAAAGCAGAGGCACAGTGTCTTGGACTGGCTGGGAGTCAGCTGATTCCCGGCTCTCACCTGGTCTCAGCTATGCCTCTGCCTCCCCTACCCCCACCCCAGACAGTGCTGGGGGGAAACCAGCTTTTAAGCCAGCTTTCCCCCTCCCCCAGCACCAGCTTCTGCAGTGTCCCGGCCCCTTGCTGCCTCTCTCTGATAGAGACAGCAAGGGGGGGGGGGGGGGGGGCAGGAAGCCACTAGTCGAGTCACTACTTAACTGCCCGATTAGCATATGCTTATTGAGTAGTCGACTAGTCACTTACATCCCTAGGTGGAAATATGGTTCTTCTAAAATATGCTTATAAATATGGACCATTCTCTCTATCTTTTTGAATGACAATTGTAAAACTTGTAACTAAAGATACTAAAAGAGAATGAAGCTACTTAAGCTTGATTGATTGATTTTGTAATGTGCCGGAGCATACATTATTGTGTGGTCTGACACAAGTCAGAGGGTACACTAAAAGAATAAAATAACCATAAAAGGATCTCCTGTTTTTAGCTCTGCGTAGAACACACGTACTCTTCCCCCCGCATTATGTTCTTCTGAATGGTAACTTCAGAACATCAAGTCATGTGATAATAAAAATAAGGCCTCTATATGTAGTGGTTAGAGAAAATGAATTGTAAATCAGATTGAAAATAGAATTGTATGGGGAGGAGAGGATTGATTTCAAGGAGACAGAGGGGGAATTAGCTAGCTAAATTAAGTTTGACTGACTCTTCCTCACTTTGTTCAGCCTCCTCATACTTTACCAAACTTCCTTTGTTCCTTTTGCAGCCTGTATAAAACAGGAGGGCACAGAATAAAACTTTTTATTTCTGTGGCTGACCAGCGATTTATTGGCCCACCTCAACTGCTATACCACCTGGCCTAGGGTTTGGTACATCTGCATAATGAGATCCATGGTTATTTTGGTATAATGGTAGGAATTAATCAAAATTCAGACCAATCTCTCTATTGGATACTAGGTGAAAGTGTTATATTAGTAAATCTGAGAAAGGAATGCAAGTTTAAAATGTACTTAGAGTGTGTAGAATGTTACGTACACAATAATTTACATGGTGTTCTAACATTAATACACATAATTTCTTTTTTATCTAAAAATGTGTTTTGTAGTATTGCTGGAAGCCTGGTGTATTCTTACATCACTTTTACAGAAGAGCAAATGAACAAGCAGTCTGAAGCGTCTATCAAGATGGATATTAAAGGAAAAAGTTCAGTATGACCAAAGGATTACTTATGAGAAGTAACGCCTTGATTTTGTTCAGTGATCACTGGCAGTTTAGTGTAAAAATAGTACAGTGGAGGTGTCTGTTATGGAATAATGCTGGTACTCTGCATTTGCACAATTGAAATATGCTGCCTTTTTAAAAATTTTACTAAAAAGAGATTTATGATTGACTGCACACTAAATTAATTTAATCTGGATTATGAGGAATACCTCTTTGGTAATTTATTATGATCAAGTATGGTGATAGAATCATGCCCAGACAACGTAAATGTTTTGATTTCACAGGAGTGTATCACACGCACCATCAATGTTTTTAAATTCAGTTTTATTTTCTTGCAAGAAGACTTGTCCTAACTTTCTAGATACATTTAACTTACATCTAGGTTGTCTTGCACGTGAGCAGCGCAATGGGCAATCATAAATATTTTTAATTAGTTTTTAAAGAGAATAATTGACTCCCTTTCATGCTGTCCAAAAGGCCGAGGGTGATGTCAAAGTTCCCAAAAAGTCCTGTGTCCCTTTCAGTGCTGGCACTGTGGAGAAACAGCCTTCAGGCTACTTTCTGAGGAACCCCTCACAAACTGGCATGATGGCACGCCAGAGATGGGGGGATAGGCAGTTTGTATGGAGGAGAGGGGAAGTGTTGCTGAGCACAGAGCAGTGTGGAGATTCAGGCAATGCTGCAGCCCAGAAGACACCCATGGGAGACTAGTACAGCTTAGACAAAGTCCTCCAGGTGATGAACAGGGAAGGACTCTCTAGTCCCTGAAGCATCGGGGCACAAAGATGACTTAAAGCCAGCATGGGCTCCTCTGTGCAGGGCTGCAAGTTCTGTGCCTCATGGAGAGGCAACATGGAATCTCACCCTTATCTTAAGAAAACGCAGCTAACAGATGAGTTTACTATATTTTCATGAAGGAAGCTACTGAAGCAAGGGAGCATTTATAGACTTTAACTATAAGCCCATTGTAAGCCCAACATAGATCATGAAAAGAAGATTTGTATTTTTTATTTCAATAGTAAGCTTTTAGAGGAACAAGAAAAAGGGAAAGAAAAGAGACTGTTTTCTCTCGAGCTGGAATATACAACAGAAATGGAGGGAGATGGAAATGTAACTCCTTTATCATCTCCTAAGGAAAGATACGACTCTGCAACCTTGCATATGCAAGTGCAGACCTTTCAGTAGAGGAACCAGTTCAACATTACGTTAATTTCAGTCAGACCTCAGGTTGTACATTTTTGGCCAAAACATGCTTGAGTAGCTGATGGTTTTAATAGTGTTCAGGTGTTTTTAATGAACATTTAAGTGTATGTTCATCCTGGTCAGATTCTGTATGCTTACAACATCTTAGCACCTCTTGTGACTCTGATGTAGTACAGGGAAACTCAAGAATAGTTGGAGGGCTGATGGCACACTGTCTTCTGATTTTACATAATATATTAGAGAACTCAGCAGGGGAGTGCTGAATTGAAATGAGACTTATCCTGCATTCATACATGAGAAACTTTACTTACACAAGTAGTCCCAATGGCTAGCTTAATAATTAAAGCAATTCTTGTGCGGTTTTTGCAGGGTAAGGCCTAGCAGTCATTCAAAATCAAGTGAAAATCTGTGGCTAAGAAACTTTTTGAAATGAATTAATGCTTGTTTTTAATTCCCCTCCAGGACCAAGTGTGCCCATTATTCTGAGACAGTACAAGACTAAACTTGAAATGTTATCTTTTTGGTTTAGTAAATTAACAGTTAATGCATATATAATATTTCGTGCAGCTACAGGTAGTGACAGGACTACAGATATCACCTAGAATGAATATTTATCTCATAGTTGAGAATACCATTACTCTTCTAGATGATATCAAGTTAATTCATTAATTGGTACCTTTAAGTTGTACCATTACATGATTGATACAGCTGTGATGTTTTAACCCTGTCCAAATTTTATGCCTTTCAGTTTATTTTTGGATGCAGCAAAATGTCTTTGCCTTGTGAACTGTTTTTAATGGAGATCAGTTTTTAAAATGTCAAGCAGAATTGATTTTTTTTTAAATTTAAAATTGATGCAATATTACTGTTTGTCTTTCTCCCTTCACATCTTTCTTTGGTTAAAATTGTGCACTTATTTTTTCCCCACAACTTATTCTTCATTCTCCTTCATTTACAAGAAAAGATTTTCACGGGCAAAGAACCTAATTGCATTTGGAAGAATATTTGGTGGAAAATTGACTGACATAGTATTGAAAGAAACATTGAATTTGTCAGAATATTTTTTATGTAATCGAGAAGAGAATTTCTGAAACATTTAATTATCATACTGTGTGTTACAGTATTTATCTATTGTTTCTCTTTGGCAGCTTGCACTTTTAGCTAGCCTGCTTATCCAGTTCTTGATTTAATTAAGCTAAGTGGTATTTGGTGATACTGTATACCAGAAGAAAAAGGATGGGGGAATACGTCAATACAAATACCGGTAATTAAAAAACTTACCTGATTTGTTGCTGCTTTTGCTAGCTTCCTACAATCATGCAGCCAGCTCATGCTTTGCTGTGGTTCCTCACTGTGTACCATGATGTGATGGCAGAATTACTAGTGTCACCTTAAGAGGCTGTCCTGGTAAGTGCCATCAAGCACAGTGCAATTTTTGTAAAAGTATCTTACCCTCAAGAGGCAGTAAATTTTGTAAACACACTACTGCTGATGCCAGTAGTTTGAAAATAATTCCTTACTTTTGTAGGCTAGCTCCAGGTTAGCTATTGGCAGCACAGCAGTAATTAGTTGAGGAAAGTAAAACTTTTGACTATTTTTTGTGCTGAATGTCTCTCACGGTGGCTGGCTTGTGGAAGATTTAACTCAAAGACCTTGCAGAAATTTTAATACCCCCAAAGTAAAATAGGCTAAGGAACCAGATTTTCTTTTTAAAGTTAGCCTGTTGTGATCCCCATTCTTTTTCTAAGGTTTGACTCTTAAGACTAACTTCAACTGTACATCTGATAAATATGCCTGTTTTTAAATGCCAAGGTAGGAAAAAAAGTTATAAAATGGTTTTCAGTTTAGCTCATTCTGCTATAAACTTCAAAATATGTTGCTCAATTCCTTTTGTCTCCTTGTCTTCCCATGTGCAAATCAGGAACAGCTAGCATCATAGTGACACCAATTGGAATCAAAGACTTTCTGGATACTGCCCTTAAGTGCATAAACCTCAGCACTGTTCCCTTAATTTGCCTTTTCCTCCTTTGGAAGACTGGAACCCTTGCCTTAGCTATCCTGCCATCTCTTTTCATTCTTTCGTGGGCAGGGTCTTTAAATAAAAAATGGGAGAAAGACGTAAAAAGCCAGCAGCAGTTTCTCTGCTAGAGGATGGAGAGTTAAAGGCAGACCAAGTTGCTGTTAAGTTAATTACTAACAATTCGCAGAACTGTGGGTAGGCCTATTCTACACCAAATCTCCTCAAACCTTGGCAGGCATTTTTCCTTTGAAGGGCCGAGGGAGACCTCCTTCCCAAGTCTTTACAAGCCCAGAATTAGAAGAGAGGGAGCAAGATCTTGGCTGTGATCTGCTCCTAGACTTACCAGGCCTCCCAGCCCCTGGGTTGATCCTGATTCTGATGCAGATTCCTGTGTCCTCCTGACTGGAAGCACTCATTGTCTGCATTCTTGGTGTGGAGACCCCCAAAGATGCTGTTTTCAAGCATATGTGGTTCTCCACCGGCGAGGGCAGGTATCATTAAGAAAAATGTCCTGCGTGTCAGGGTGGTTAAACACTGGAATAAATTGCCTAGGGAGGTTGTGGAATCCCCATCACTAGGGCTATTTAAGAGCAGGTTAGACAGACACCTGTCAGGGATTCTAGATGGAGCTTGGTCCTGCTGTGAGGGCAGGGGACTGGACTTGATGATCTCTCGCAGTCCTTTACAGTTCTAGTATTTTATGAACCCCTTGCACTTGACCATCCTGGACCTTGCCTCTGAAGACTGGAACTGCCTTGGACCAGGGCATCAGAGACTCTTGCCCTAAGGCTAGCTGGTTTCCTGTTTCTTGTGAGGAACGAAACAAAGTATTTGCTGTGAATGCACAGGCCTTATGTTGCACTTCTAAATTGTTCTGTGGAGTATATGTTTACCCTGCAGTCAAGACTGGGATGACTGTGCCCCTTCGTACGGTTTAGTGGCACAGCAGTCACTTGTCATCTTGCAGCCCATTTTGCATGTGTCCCCCAAACTCTATGGGTGGACTTCAGCAGGGTGTTTCTGCTGCTTTTCCTGTGACACAGAGCTACAGGTTGAACCTCTGTAATCCAGCACTCTCGGGTTTGGCATCATGTGTGGTCCAGAATGAGTTTGGTTAGCTGCATGTCAACATTGGAAATGTGGCTATGGTTCCTGTGGTCCCATAAAATTTGTTGAGAGGCACCACTCCTGGTTCTGTGCTATTATTTAGCTCTAATTTATCCCTAAATGTCTTCTGAGTGCCTAGTAAGAGTGGAAGTGCTGATAATGCTGCTGGACCTTCTCTGGTTTCATGCCACACTAGAGAGGTTCAACCCGTAGAAGGCTTTCTCCATTGGCCCCAGTTCTACAGCAGCAGTATCCTCTTTGTGTGAAGCTGCCTGCATGAAAAGTTGACAGTGTGGGTCAGCGCCATATTTGGCTTTTGGGAGAGGACTGTGGCTGAAGGAACAAAGTCAGCTCTGCTTAAAGGGCTTAATCTTTGAAATTCAAGGGGCCAGTGTAGACAGCTGGCAGGTTATTCCGGAAAAGTGGCTGATTTTCCGGAATAAGTGGCCAGTGTAGACACAGCCTTCTTTCCCAAAACCACACTGCTGAGTTCAGACCAGCTGGCCCCCTCTTCTCCCTGTGGCATGTGAGCCTTGTGGTGATATTTGTGAAAATGTGGGCCTCTTCCACCTGAGATGCCTGATGACCTTCCTCAGGTGCCTTCAGCCTCAGGACCACCTACCACATGGCCCAGATCTTAGGGGATACAGGCCTGAATTCTTCAGGCATCATCTTTCATGCCCCTGGATAAACTCCAGTCTTTTGAACAAAGTCATTGGTCAGATCCTCCTTCCTAGTTTTGCCCTGATGCTTTCTTTGATTGTTGAGCCACAGTGCAGCCTGTGTGGGTCTCCTGTCTAGAGGGCATTCACTGTCCTCCCTTGGAGGCTAGCGCTCCCAATTCATCCCTGGAATCCTATGCAATACCTGCTGTTTGTGTGGCCCTTGTTTCTATTCACCCTGGCCTCAGTTGCATTACCAGTGATGCAAATCACTTGTGTGGAGTGTTCACACCTGGGGATTTTGTTAACCTAGCATGTCTGTTGCACGAAGGAACACATTGTCAGAGTCTCTTCAACGTGCAGGGCTGGAGCTCATAGCTTTGGAAACCTTACTTCTCAATTCTTAGTTCATTGGAATAATTGCATGGCCATGGTATATGTGAGCAGCTTGGGGCTAACCCGCAAGTCCGACAGGTCTGCTCTCTTGGAGGGCCCATTATCTTGCTCAGTCAGCCATTTGTCTACAGGAGAATGATGCTTCACTCCCTGTTTCCTGACACCCAGACTCTAGGCTCTCCTGTAGGAGGCATTTATATGGAGCTAGAATTTGGGTTACTGCAGCTGCTTGAAATGCTGCTGAAAACCACCAGGCACGTCAAGTCAGCTATGGTTTTGTTAGCTCTGTGGCATCAAGAGTTCTGATGAGTCTTGAATAATCTTTTCAGCCTGGTGCAAGTTCAGGAACATCAGTGCCCTATTTAGGTTGCTTAAAAGTAGGTTTTGAATTTTCTCTAGAAAAGTCTTGGCCTCTGTGTTTGTGTGTGTGTGTGTGTATACATCCGCCATCCACTCTGATTCCGGTGTCCTGTGGGGTGGGGTGGGGGAGGGGAAGAAGAGTAAGACATACCATGAGGGAGAACTACTGATGATTAGAATAGAGGATGACCATGACCACACAGGGCCCTTCTTCCCTTTTGAGGGAGGTGTTGCTGCTGTCTGTATGTTGTCCTCTTCTTCTCTTATATAAATCTTTTATTTCCATCCTCATGTACTTGTGCCTGAGAGTATATCTCTAACTGAAGGGATTGGCTACCGCTGAGGTTTATATGCCCAGGGACAATGGGGCTTTGTTTTTTCTTCAAGTAGGCAACCCTATAATGCTATTTGTTCATAATTCCTGTATCATGGGCTAGAGGAAGAGACCATTGTAAACAATTCTGATGTGCATTAAGAAAAATTGTCAGTATAGAAACTGGGAATTCTGCTATTAGACATTTTGGGCATACCATGCAAAATACCTTGGATTTGGAGCTGAGTGGATAAATTGTTTTCTACTTGCACCTTTTCACCTAAATATGCAAAGTCCCCATTTTTAATTGGTGGGATCTGGGGTTATGAGTGGATTATCACTTCCTTAATCTAGTTACAATATTGAAATTTGTTTTCATACTATCCTCATTCATTTGGTGGATCAGCTCAGAACTTACTTGTTCTAAAAGCCTTTATATCCAAGACCACCCTGGGAGAGATCCAAATACCTACTGTGGCCATTTTAGGTCCATAGCAGTGCTACTGCTTTTTTTAGAGTAGCATAGAATCCATCCCCTGTGGTTCTATTTTTATTTGTTTGACCAAATCACTCAAGTTGGTTTAAGCTATGGCAAGAAGTAATGGTCTTTGCTAAAACTGGAATCTTTTCAAGTCACTTGTTTGTCTGTCATCTTGCTGTAACATGTTTGTTACCGAGAACTTTTACAATTTTAAAGAAAATCTGCTGGCTAGATTTGATGTCCTGTAAAATATTTTTAAAGCTTATTTTGTTTGTAAACGTGCACCTTTTAGTGCCAATGTCCAGATGTTATTGTATACACTGGGAAGATGAATAAATACAATAGTATATTTTCTATGTTGTTAATCTTACTATATGTATTTTTTCTATATAGATTCTATTTACAAAGTGACCATTTTGATTTGAATGTACTGCAGGCTTTATATCTGTAAGTCAGGTGACAGCAAAACAAATTTTGTGCCTATGAGCATTTTGTACTGGCTTTAAATAAATACTTTTTTTCCTCAGTTTGGTTTTCTCCAATTCATCTAGTATTTTTCATGCTGCCAGCTGTCTTACTGAACTTAACATGCATGGGCATCTTCTCCTTCATGCTGAATACCACGTAGGTCTCTGTGCCCCCTCTAGTGGCTGTACCAGAGATTTAGCTAACCACACCTTAAATACCAATACTTTCATGTAGGGAGGTCCTGGGTTTAAATCTCCACTTATGACCCAATTAGCAGCATTTATGAGATTGCTGTAGGGTTATATCATGTCCTGTAGGTCAAATGATTGCTGTCTTCTGCTCATAGCCCACTTCTTGCTGTTTTGCTATCAGGAGACAATAGCACAAGTTATTGGAGTAAGGCTGTGTCACCTGTGTTTGTTTCCACAACCCAATAATTACATTCCTGCATCCAGTCACTTGTCTCAACTATATTGAATGACTAGTAAATTATCTGCTTGTCTTCTAAATTTCATACAATAGTCTTTACATTTTCAGTTATAAAAAACATGTCACTTTAAATAGTAATGCAACATGCCGTAAGGTCTCAGTACAGTGCTGGCTGCTCAGCCAGGGCAGGCACCTGCTGCAGGGCACCGAGAACATAGCAGAGCCCTAGGACTGATTAAAAGCCCACAAGAAATGGCCATATTCTCTTCAGCTCTTGAGTTCCACAACCACTGCCTGCCCTAATACTTCCCTGCCCTCACCAGTAGCCTCTCAGTCCACTCTTCCTGCAACCATCCCCCCTTGTAATACTGCCCAGCAGTCTCTCCTGGCTGGCCACCTAAGCGCACAGCTTACAGGACATTCAGGTACTGCCTAGCTGATTGGCAGAGAGCTCAGAGGCAGAGTATGTTTCTTCTGGTGGTGCACATAAGATTAATTCTGCATATGGCACAGCCCCTTCCTAAATATCCCTGCCCATAATACTCTCAGCCCCCAAGCCCTGCAAACATTGTCCAGCCCCTACAAATGTTGCCTCTGTTGTGCTGCCCAGTTCCTTCACTGTCCACCTCTCATCCCCCCAAGCCCTGCAAACACTGCCGCTCTTTGCAATATCACTCGTTACTCCCACAACACACTCACTGCTCCTCTAACCTGGCAAATACCACCCAGAACTGCCTAATCACCACACCCCTCCACAGCATGCCCTGGACCCAGGCTAAACAGTAAAAGTATTTACAGGGAAAACAAAGTCCAACTAGGGAAACGTGCAACAGCTAATGCCAAGACGAGCAGGTTCCAAACACCATCCCTGATGGCAAGAAGGCACTGAAGGTGGAGGGGGCCAGAGGTGCCCTACATAGCACAGCATGTATGCCACTCCAGCAGGTGCCTGAACCAGCACCATGAGCAATCACTCTAAGAAGAATCAGATATGATGTGGCTCTAGAGAGAGCCAAGACCCCTCACCAATGCTCCTTTTAATTTTTTCAATCCACATGTGGAATAAGTGTTATGTGCACCAAGATGTATACGGATGTGCATCACCAGTAGAAACATGCTGCTGACTGTGGGATCTGATTATCAGCTGGGCAACGCTTGAATCTCTCCTGGATGGCCACCCCAGCACTCCACTTACAGGGAACATTGCCCCTCACCTGTAAGCCCAGGTTCCCCCATTCCTCTGCACGTACCTCACTAAATCTCTTTCAGTCTGACATGGCTCTCCATGGTCTCTGCAGCAGTTGGTGAATCAGGAAGGCAGTAGTCATTGGGAAACGTAAGTTGTGATGTAACTGTTGGTTCTCAGAAATAACTGAATATGAAAGAAGTTTGGAGCTCCTGATGATTTATAGCTAGAACCACCCAAGGCAGTAAGAGGGGGAAAATAGCGAAATTTGAAAAAGCACCTGGCTCAGCTGTTTCATCAGCAACAGTTACTAAATACAAAGAATATTCAATTATTCACATAAGTTAGTCTAAAATTTGGAGATTCAACTCAAATTGGAAAACACAGGGAATTTCACTTATAATTGTAAATCACAACTTAACTATGGAGTCCCTACCAACTCTCCTGTAAGACATGACTATACATTTGCACATTTCTTATAGCTATTCACCCAAAAGTTCTGCTCTGAATTTAAAAACCTCAATAACTGTATACACAGACAGTCCATTTAAAAAAATATTTTAATAAGCTTTTTCCAGAATTGCAGAAAGGGAATGGGGAAAGATAAGGGAATTACTAACAGTGCAAAATTACTATGCGTGAAAAAAAGTATAAAAACTAATTCATAAATTTTTATTTTTTTAAAATATCGCTTTAAATCCTTTATAAAGTCCAACAAAAGTTTATTCTGTTGAACTGAATTTTTGATTCAGGCTGCACTCTTAAAGCACTTCATGAACCCAGACACCTGATCCAGCTTGATCCATCATGACAGTGCTTGAAAATATACTAAGTGTTACACATAACTGCTGTCTTTTCAATGCAGTCTGGAACCCGATTCGAATATTCTCCTTGGTTCCAAACTGTACTGAATGTTTCTGAAACAAATCAAAGTTACTATATTACTAAAATTTTAAATAGTACTAGTAGTGCAATGACTTATCAAGTTATAGTGGCTGCATTTTAAAGATCATGAACCAAATATTGTATAAAAACACATCAGCATAAAACAAAATGCAAATTATAATTAAATACTTCTTTAAGTATAGCTGAGCATTACATATTATATGATTATGGAATGTCAGATCTCTTTAGGCATACCATAAAAAGATTAAAAACAAATCAACATTTCTGATAATGTACACAGTGCCATATTTTACACACAAGCCTGAGACAACTTACTTATAATCTCTCCTATAAAATGTTTTTGCAAGTATTTCCACTTGCAAACAAAAATGCATAAAAATAAGAAATTGAAAATAGGTTTCTGATTACAGATGTAAAGGTTTTTAGAAGCACTACACTACCTTCACTCAAAGTTTCCAAATACCACCTCTGATATACGACTTGATACTGTGGATTTCTGTTCAATCAAATTTTTAAATTGACAGTGACCACCTCCTAAAACAATGAATCCACAATATTAATGCAGGCCGTAAATTAAATACTCTCTTAAATGATATCTGATTATAAGTAGATTAATGTCAATGCCCTAATGTTGGCTGAACCAGTTAAAACAGATCACCTAAAACATCTGAGAACAACGGCCTAACTTAGCTAATTAAATCAATGGAGTACAACCAGTCTGAATTCGGCTCAGTGTATCAATTTTCAAACTGAAGCTCTGAAGACACATATATACCAACTTTTGAAGACTAGCAGAAATAAGCTAGTAAAAAAAGGTAATAGTATATTTGTAAAACTACAGAAGCAGAAGACAATTTATAAATTAAATAATCAGGGCAATATTTCCTATGAGTTTCTTTACATTGTTTTGTGTAACTATGGCTAAAAAGCACCCGATTGTAAACGTTGTAAACTTTTTTTTCCACAGAGATAATCTCCTACCACAACAACATTTCAGACCTGTACTGGGAAAGCTAGAAAACAGATTTAGCATCCTCCCGTCCCTTGATAATGGTTTTCCTTTCTAGCACCATCTCTTAAAAACCTACTATCGCCTCTTACATATATACTCATGTATATATGCATATATATACACACACACATACATACATACATGCTGTGCCAGCTATGTACACAGATGCTGCTTCTGCACTTGCTGAAAGTTAATAGTATGAATCCCAATGGTTCAAACGGATGCAAGATCAGGCCCACAGTAACCAGCTGTGCATAATTCCTAACATATGCAACCAGAATCACTGATCTATTTTCTACTCCTGTGGTCACTGAGATGCACAAGATACATTTTAACATATTTAAGGATTTGGCTGAAATTAAGCTTTTGTCTTACCTCAAAAATAAAATTTTAAAATGTATAATAAAAGCAAGAAAGTTTGTGCAATAAAGCCTCATGCTTAATTCCAAAATACTCAAAAATCACTATTTATCCTTAGACAGAAGTTTGCAAAATCATACTCTCATAATTATGTGATTATTTGAACCTTCCTGATAATCTGAATGGTTTTCAGTTTTCTGAGAAGAAAACATGACTTGCTAATAACTGCATAAACACTTAAAATTAGTATTTACCATGTTTTTGGTTTTTTTTTTTTAGAAAGTTTAGCAAAATAAAATGAAGCTGACATTAGACCCAGAATATCTATTGTTTCATAAAAGTTTACCAATTGTACAAGTTAAGAAACATTATACAAGCTTTTGTTTTAAGAAAGGACAGCTCAATCAAGACATAAGTACTGTAAAAATCTTTCAAAGGCTACAAAGAAATCTGGAAAAATACAGAATGTATTTCTTTAGCCCAGATAAGAATATGGAAGACATCACTGATGTCAACAATTTTACATACACAAACCTGACTTGGTTTATTTTTTTTAAAAAACTTCTATATATAAAAATAACTCATGCTTGTAACTTTCAGGATTCATAGGGGTTCCTTAATTGTATACAACTTCTCTTCATTTAGACTGAAAATCTCTATTCCTGCTCCTCCATTGTGTCATGGAATTCTACATTTCACATCAACTACTTGTGACAATTTTGAAATTGAATCAGCTCTCCTCCAACAAATATAATGTGTACAATTGTACAATATCTAAACAATTTGAAGAATGTGTATATAACAGAAACTTCCTTAATAAATTAAGCAGGAAAAGTTTTTGCAATATAATCAAGTTTCTGGATTAATTTCTCAAAACTCTTTAAAATACCTAAATATTGCCAGAACAGTAATAGTCCATAGCTCTGTGAAAACAAAAATATTCCAGTTCTGCATTTCAGCTGTGAAAACCAGCAGAACTTCAGAGCCAACTGAAAGATACAAGAAAAATCTCAGATTATGTCAAGGAGTTTGATTTTGTAAGGTAACCCATCAACCCTGAAAATTTTAGGCACCCCAGAATTTACTCCAAGGAATAAAATCAGTTCCCATATTCAGTCATCCAAAGTCTCTAATTCTTCAAACTTCCCATGTGATATTGCTTCTTGAAAAAGCTCTGAGGAGCCTGGACTTTCTTTTTCATTGCTGTTGAGTCTTCTCCTTTTTGAAGGTCTTTCATTTTTTTCTTCAAAATCATTTTCATTTTTTGCAGCTGAGTGAGCAAGTTTAGGGTCAATGGAAAGGGTTTCAGTTTCATATCCATTTGTATCCAGATCTGAGAGAGGAGTTTTCTTGCCACCTGTGGGTCCATTCACATGCAATCCTTCAATTTTTACTTCATCTTTACTCGATATCTCACCTGGCCCATTAGTGGATACACCTGCATTACAGAAGAAATACGTAACACATTACACATTTACTGCCATTCCAAAAGGTCCATACCTGAAGGCATGGTAAGTTATAGATTCTATACAGACACATATCCTAAATAATTCAGCAGTATGACAGTTTTGCTGGATAATCAAAGTACAGTTTACACATATGTCCAAGATACCAAGATTTCTCAGTCCTATTATAAGAGAGTCAGGCCTATATCAATCTGAGAAGAGCTTATCAACCTAATTCTCAAGTGCAGGAAAACCCCTTCCTCAAAAATCAAATTGTTACTTCATCTGAATAGTATAAGACTAGAAGATTTTACCCGGCATTGCCCAGGCAGGAGTGGGGCTGCGCACCCTGACTCTTCTCCTCAGGTCAGCCCACAGCAGGGAGGAGCAGAAGAGGAAGGGAGCAGCCTAGGGGAGCTATGCACCACAGCCACCAGCTTTGCCTGGGGTCCCACCTGGGGACAGCAGGGTTGTGCAATGGCCAGTAGCTGCTCTCCAGGTCAGGCTGGGGTACGGGGCTGTTGCCAGCCAGTGGCTTCCTTCCACTGGGGCACTTGCTGTCTCCGTGATCATTCCCACAGTGTAACTCCCTCCTACCAGACCTCTCCCTTTCCATTTTATGAGGAAACTTTCTAGTTTCATTGTCCTGGCATAACTTAACTTAAAGCAAGATCGGATTTGGTTAAGAGGAAGCTGCATATCAAATTTGGTGGCCCTAGCGCTTATCGTTTAGGACAGGGATGGGCACAATCAGGCCCTAGAGCCAGAGCCAGCTCTCCAAGCATTTCAACACCTCATCTCTGCAGAGCAGGGGTCAGGAAGAGGAGACACACAGTGGACCTGCTCCAGTCTGAAGCATGGATGGTAAGTGACTCAGAGGAGTGGCTGTCTTAAGAGGCAATGCACTGTTTAAGATTTCAGTGCTCATGCACATGCACACACTACCCCCTAGTGCTGCATCTCTGCAGAGCAAGGGAGTGGAGAGACAACAGAGCAGGAGAGCTTTCCCTGTCTTAGAGTCAGTGTGGCTTCTTTTAGGAACCTACCAGCAACAGTCAGCACACACACTGTATCACACACACAATCTGTCTCAAACTTTCTCTCTCTCACAGTATCTCTCTTTCATAAACACACACATACTTAGCCTCTAGCCCCACCCCTTCCACCCAATACCTTGCCCTTTCAGGGGAGGCCAGAGCCAGCCCGTGACCATGTACCAAAATTCATGACGTGGCCTTCCTACAAAAATTATTGCCCACTCATGATTTTGGAGGAGCTCTTGAATAAACTGATGGACAGACAGGACAGAAAGACACACACATATTTCTAATACATATAGATGAAAGCAATAAAAAAATCCTGATGCACAACAAAGACAAGTGTCAAATTCCTGTGCCTAAGGTGGAACGACTGGCAGTTGAAAAAAAAAAAATACTTCTAACTCTGCCTGTAGGTTTGGACAGACTTTTAGGCCTATCTCATGTACAAGAAAGGAGTTGATTATAACTTTCTTTTCCAAAATCCAACTATAATTTTCTTCAATATACACCTCAACATTACTTAGTTGGGGATGAACAATAGAGCTTGTTTTCTCTAACTTTCAAAGTTATTTCATACATTCTTTTAAAGATAATAGAAAACTATTTTAAACATTTATCATTTTAAAATCAAGGAATATCAATGATCTAATTAAAATGTCCTTCCAAACTGAAAAGTGCTTCACAGTGAGAGTGCAGGGTTTCATGTTTGTATCCCGCAAGGTTCCAAGTCCAACATGTACTGTTTATAAATAATTTACAAATTTTCCCCTAACTGCCAGCCTTGAAACTTCAGCTTGAACTCTTGGAGGTTCTACAGGCCAAACTATGGTCTCACATGCTGTGTTGTGTACAACATTTTCTCTAGATTATGTCTTTAGGAAGATCAGTTAAAATCTATTTTCACTGAATTTGACTGGTCCTGGATATGGAAGTTGGTAAATATTTCTGTTGGTGCATCATGATGAATAGAATCCAGTTTCCTCACCCAGCTGTATTACTGGGGCCGCAGGGCTAACAAGCAAGAGCACAAGCTGATTTGTTTGAAAACTCAGCAAATATAACTGGCATATGTTAAATTTCAAGTAAGTTGCAAATTGCATCGACTATTCGATTAGTTGATAGAGAGTCTCAGCCTTTGAAGTGTAGCAACAGCCCTAGGGCTGTCACCGTTGAAGTGTAGTAAAAGCGCTGCGAGGAGCACAAGGCCAGTAAGGCAGTCCCCCGCTGTCCCCGTGCTCCCCACGGTGTTTTCAAAGCAGGAGCACCACGCAGATCCAGGGTCAGTCGGGGAGTCCCTAGTTGATCCCGGGCTTCATGCAGTACTGCTACTTTGAAATGCCACTTGCAGCCTGGGGACACCCCAACTGGCCCCAGGTTCCACATGGTGTTGCCACTTTGAAGTATCCTCTCCTCTCCTCTCCCTCCTGCTCCCCCCCTCCTGCTGCCTCTTTCTGATAAAGGCAAGGGGAGGGGGGAAGCAACTAGTTGATTTGATTATCCGATAAGCATTTGCTTATTGAATAGCTGACATCATTCACATCCCTAGGTGTCACTCTTACATCATCATTCTAGAGATCCAGAACTGCACAAATTATTATTCTTCTGAAGAAATGGTGCATACTTCAGTTTGCAGGTGAGTTAAAAACCAAATCTACAAGAACCAGAGCTGTTTAGTTTGTTTTATTTCACCTTCAAAGAAGCTCTTTCCTTACACAAATTAGTTTATCTGGGAAAAGTTACTAGCTTTTTAAAAAAAAATTATCAAAAGAAAAATACTCACAATTCTATATATGATATAGAATTTTTGAAGCCTGCTGTCTCCCATACTAAAACCAAATTCAATCATTGAATGAAAACTGGCAAATGTGAGTTGAATTGCTCTACTATGTTCTCTATAGAAATGGCTAAAATGTATCTCATCTGTAATGGTGTCACATTAAAGTTCATTGAGCTCAGCCATTGTATTCATGACGATTGAAGCTCACTGTGAATATTCTTGAAATGTTAATCTTTCAGGACTTCAAGGTTTACAATTTTATGAGAAGAATTTGACTGATTCAACTTTGTTACAGGAGATCTTGTCACATTTAGAAATCAAATAATAGTATGTGCACCCGGAAGATTTAAATTCTTTCACTGCTAGCTCATAAGCACAACTAACTTCCTGAATGCCACCAATATAAACAGCAACTCTGTGTCTATCTTCTCTATTCTACTTGCCAGTTTCTTTTTAAGTGTCTGAACACTAAAGGTTGTCCTTAGAGATGAAAGCAAGCAGCTGACAGATTCTCCCCATCCAACCTTCTCTGCAGCATGTTGGTCCCTCTTGATCCCAGGATCACTATGCTTCATAGATCCCTCCCACCCCTGCACTTCCCACCCCTGCACCACACCTTTCTTCCCTTTGAACATCTATTATTCTTTTCCTCTTGATGATGCCAGCCCTCCAACACCCAAATTCAGGTAAGGATAGCAGATTAGTTAGCTCTGCTTCTCATGTGTCACCTGAAGCAAGTACGGGAGAAGCATTAGCTTGTCACATACTTAGCTTTAAAGTCGAAGGAACTACTCAGTTAAACACATGCATAGGTGTAGGCAGGGCTGAGTCTGAAAAGAAAATATTTAAGTGGAAGAAAGCTAAAGTTGTCAAACATTTTGTATTTAAATTAATGTGCAATTAGGTCTTTTAATTTTGTAACTTACAGCTGGTACCTAACCAAGCCCCTTGGAAATTACGTGTTACATGGGTCCTCTCTATTCTCATTAAAATATTCCTTTTACAACTTTTTAGTTAATTTCCAAGATTGTTTCTATGATATGGCAACTTATTTTATAACTGAAGGAGATGAAGTGGGGGAGAAATCAGTGTTTACTTACCGTTTTGATTACTGTTGCTAGTGCTGTCCTCCCTCTCAGACTGACTGGTAGTGCTGTTAGAAGTTGTAGGGGGAGGGGACGGAGCTCGACTGGAAGCAGCACTTTCACTTTCATCTAAAAGACGATCCATGTAGTCCCTAAAAACAAACACCACACTCAGCATCAGCTCAGCTTTTTAGCATCAGCTTGGTCATGTGCGTTCATAATATATTGTACACACACACCCTTTTTTACTCCTGCTTCAAGTATTTAGGTGCAGTTTGAACCTCCCTACTCCAGACTTACCTACAACCCTCTTTCTAGTCTGGCACCACCCCTTTCCAGCATCATTGGTGACCCAGTGGCGCTCCGAGGCTAGAGCACTCACTTGGAAAAATCAGCGGGCTGGGCCAAGAAATATTGCAGGACAGGGAAAGGGGGGCCGGCAGCCCAGGGCCCCAATGGCTGAAAGTTGACACCCCCCCCCCAAATGCCCTGGGGAGTGTAGCACTCTAGGGATGGTCAGCAGAGCCCCACCACCTGGCAGCATAACGTAGGGGTCAGTGCCCCCAGGAGCCAGCAGCTGGGATCAGAGGGACCAGCATTTGGCCTCCCCAGTCAGGCAAATTCCCTAGTTCAGGACCAATCAGATCCTGAGGGTGACAGACCAAGAGAGGTTCAACCTGTGCTTTATAGCTTTTCTGTGCTTTCTAATCTCCTTATACAGGTTGCCTCTGACTAAGGGTGTGTCTAGACTACAGGGTTTTGTCGACAAAAGTGGACTTTTGTCGACAAAACTAAACCTGCGTCTACACTACCGCTGAGTTATGTCGACAGAACTCAGCAGTTTTGTCGACACTGGTAAACCTCATTTTACGAGGCATAACGCCTTCTGTCGACAGAGTTCTGTCGACAGAAGGTGTTATTGCATCTAGGGTTGTGTCTAGACTACAGGGTTTTGTTGACAAAGCAGCTTGCTTTGTCGACAGAACTGAATGTGTCTAGACGCTCTTTGTCGACAGAAGCTTTGTCGACAGTATCTGTCGACAAAACTTCTGTCGACAAAAGCCTGTAGTCTAGACATACCCAAAGTGAGTCTTTGCCCACAAAAGCTTATGCAACAATAAATCTGTTAGCCTATAAGGTGCCACAGGACTTCTCGTTTTTTATGCAGATTCAGACTAACACAACTACCCCTGATACTTATACAGGTTGAACCTCTCTAGTGCGGCACCCTCAGGACCTGACTGGTGTCAAACCAGAGAATTTGCTAAACCACAGGTGGTCTATGTTGTCTAGCAGCATTACCAATATTTCTACTGCTTACTGGGATCTTAGAAGACATTTAGGATAAATTAGAGCTAAATAATGGCACAGAGCACAGCGTTGGACTGATGTCTGTAAACAAACTTTACGGGACCACAGAAAGCTTGGCCACACCCATGTTAAGGGGACATCCAGCTAACTAAAATCATGCCAGACCATGGATGTTGCCAGACTAGAGAGGTTCGACCCATTCTAATTTTGATTCTCCTGTTATTTGTCCAAATTGCACAATGGAGGGGGCAATCAAGGGCTATGTACAGAGCCCTTGGCATGAAGGTTACATGTACAATGAGTCCATGAAATAGAATGGGAAAGGAGCAAAGGGAATAATAGAGTGCAAGGAATTCTTGGCAATTCGCTCAACACATAGAAGCTACAAAATGTGCGACCACCTGTAGTAGTTGAGGACAGCGATACAGTAAATTCAGGATTTACTGGTGTGGCATCCTGACAGGTTTCCTGTTCCGTCATTGATGATAAATGTTTGGCTGCCTGCATTTTCGTATGCTCCCTCAGCATACCATGCCGGCTCTGCACAGGTAGCTAGCATAATAGACTTCATGAGAACCCCTAAAGACCACTGACTCAGATAAGGTATGAAGGCACCTGGGTCAGGTTCATTGTCGAACACAGTACATTAAATAGTTGTCAGTACCTGGGAAAATGGACATGGCTCAATTAATAGTGTGGATTTCACTATTGCCCCGTAGGCTGGCCAAAGAGTTAAGTGAAGTACACCAACATTTACAGACAGAAATGAACAATCAACGATACACACCTAACGTATCATCTTCTGCATTAATGACATGTTTGGTATCTCCCTTGTACTTTCCTCCAAAGCATTCGCTACCCTTTGTATGCTTTCACTCGTTTCAAACTATTTTATCATGTACAGCTGGATGTCCCTGTACTGTCCTAGTGTTTTGAATTTACATAGTTCATCTGCAGTTATCCAGTGCTAGCAGTTTCAGTGCTGAGAGACACTGACTTGCAGGCAAACATCTGCTTTTGACACAGCCTGTCTGTTACTCCTAGTAACAAATCTTGCTTACTTTGGTTCAAGCACTAGGCCTATGCTTCAGGCTCTTTCTTTCTTCTACACAACCTAGTAAAATGATGAAAATAACTACTTGCAAACATTTAAATTTAAACAAACATGCTTTACCTGCATGTGCATACTATTACTTTCTCCAAATATTCAAGAGAACAATTTTACTGACATGAATGTTTGCCAAAACAGATTTGAAGAAATTGCAGAATACTTGCAGAAAGTCAATTTGAAATTTGTGATGTGTTTACTTAAAAATATTCACCAACAAATGTAGCTATAGAAACGTATCTGTTCAGGCAATTCACAAATAGTAAACAAGCTAAATTAAATGAACTGTTCAATGTAAATTCTTAAAGGGGTAGCCATATTAGTCTGATGTGCAAAAATAAAGAGTCCCATGACACCTTAAAGACAGCAATATTAAGAATAGTCTATAGATCTGACATGTATGAAAAAAACAGCACAACTTACGTTACACCAGGATGAAGATTATACTTCTTTTTCCCAAATCTGGTCTGCTGTGCAAAGAAGTCATACCGCTCAGATTTTTTCCACATGTAATAAAATGCCACACACTCACCAACTGATCTGGTTCGTACCTGTGAAACAGGTGCCACACAAAAACGTTGATTAATTCAAATGTATTTTTTCTAGCAACTATGAGATACATTAGACTTTGAGTAGGGGTGCCAGATGGTTTCTGAAAAAATACCGGGGTGGGGGACACACCAAGAGTTAAGCATAAAATAAAATAAAATAAACCCAGGTGGCCCCTTTAAGAAAAACTTTTGAGGCTTTCTGGCCCTAACAACCTGCTGATGGCTGCCGTACGGGGCTAGATAGCTCCCCTGCAGAACCTGGTAAGCAGAATAAAAATCAGAAAATACCAGATGTTTTAGGTGTTCAGTATTTTCTGAATTTTTTTTTAATTGGACAGGAGGTGAAAATACCAGATTGTCCAGTTCAATACCGGACACCTGGCAACCCTAACTGAGAGGTTTTGTATGGCCAGAGTGGAGACTCAAAGCATTCCCTTAAAATTGTTCATCCTAATATGATGAGGAACAGGATGACAGGATAAAAGTAATAAATGGTACATGGAGAACATTTGTTCTCCTGGTCTCTGAACACAAGGCCAAGAAGATATTCAATGCACTTAAAAGGGGATGAATTATAAATAACATGTAATTAAAAACTTACTGATAACAGGAACTTAAGGCAAATCAATTCACATGATTCAAAATGGAATTAGATGTTTAAATGATAAAAGTTTAGGAAGGGATATTTCAGGGATCAAGTCCCTCAATTATTAAGAGCTCAGGATGAGAGCTACAAGAGATAGGGGCAGATTATCTCACATCTACCTACAGGAGAGGTCTTATACTTTCCTTGGTGCTGGTCATTGTCTAACAGGATACCAGATCAAATCAGAGGTCCACCTACTCCAGCATAGCAATTCTTTATTTCCTGAGACACACCTATTTTTAATCATAATTCAGGAATATTCTGGAAGTTATTTTATGAAATAAAGCTAAATGCCAAATCCTATTTTGATAAAAAATGAGCAAATTAGGCAGGGAAGGAGGGCTTCCTGAGCTTTTTGTCCTCAAACATTAACTCACAATGGCAGAAAATTTCTGTGCATGTCCACATTTCAGTGACTAGCTTAGCTCAAGGAAACCAGTCCAGATGAAAATGAATATGCCAGCCGCAAAATTGTGGCATACTACCAATCAAGAAACTATCATGTTAAATGGAGAATAAATATTTAATAAATGGCTTTTCAATCTAGCAGAGAAAGGTATACATTTTTGTCAGGGAGGTTAATTAATCATTGGAACAGTTCACCAATGTTATGGTTGATTCTTCTTCATTAACTACTTTAAAATCAAGACTGCAGGTTTTTCTAAAAGATATACCTTTAGGAATTATTTTGGGGGATGTTCTATGGCCTGTGTTTTACAGGAAGTCACACTAGATCATCCCAATGGTCCCTTCTAGGCTTGGCACCTATTTCAAATAGAAGAGTACTTTACCGCAGCATTGAGCAGGAATAAGTATATTGGCAAAAGGAGGTGCATGCTACAGGGATAGGTTTACAAGTGACCAGAGAAGCACCAGGAACACACTAACAAGGAGGATGCCTCAAGCCTTGATCCTATTAAAGGGAGCAATTTAAGAAGCAGCAGCTTTCATGCCCCATGTGTGCAATGGGAACAATATTTAGGAACTTGGGATAGATGACTTCACGTTTTACATCTGCTGAAGAGCAGCCCTAGAGTCTGCATGTGGGGCAGGCAAAAACCATAATAAGAGAACTGTAGAAAGCAGATTCTAACTCCCCATTTTATGGGGTTTACACATGCTCTGACAGAGATCTTTGGACAAATGCAAAAAATACCATAGTACCAGTATTCCTGCAGATTACCAATATGATTTTTGTTGTTGTATTACTAGTAGGAGACTCCATCTATGTTTTATTCCCCAGTGGTTTCTGAAAAAAAGATTTCATTACCCTCTAACTTCTATTTGACTAGGGCTCTGAATACAGTATACAGTCAAATTTTGAACTCTACTCCAAAATGTCCAGGTAAAATCAGTGGATAAACGCAAGAATTATTACAATATGAAAATTCCTATTAATATTCCTGTAACAACTTTGATTGCAGCGTTTTTGAAGATGCCTACCATCCTCTACAGGCTCTTTAACTCTACTTAACAAGATAACATATTCTGACCAGTTAAGTATTAAATGATATTGTTGATTAACATTTTTGTGAACAGACCCATTAAAGGCCTTGTATAACAAAAACAGCATTTCGGAATCATTTTCCCATATTCCATAAAATGCCAGTTAACTCATGAAGCTTATCAGAACAACCTTCTATAGAAGAAGTGAAAGAAGGATATGTATAACACAGTGACTAAATTAAACAAGTTATCTGGAGGGAAGTTAAGATATATTTAGTATCTTTTTAACTACAAAAACAGTAGGAAAATAACTACTTTTTAAAACATTCTTACCTTGTTTGCCTGAATCAAATGAAAATCCTTTCCATAGGCCTTCAGTCCTTGTTCAAAATTCCTACATTCTTCCTCTGTCCATACAGCTAACTCTTCTGATATAAGAAACAATATAGAAAACATTTTAAAGTGACAGCATAAGGATAACAAATGGAAACTCAAGAATCTGATACAAAATATACTCTGTATTTAAGTTTCTTGATCATAATATGATTAAAGGAGAACAGCATTCCAAAATTCCAATTACTAGTGTGAAAATCAGAAAGCATCTGTTTCAGTCTGAAAGTGGAAAAGGGATTCGTTTGCTAAGAACTGTCAGTAACGGATCCCTCAGATGATGCTTAATATCATTTAGCTACTGGAATAGATGGGACAAAAAGCATTTAAACACAGACAGTCAAGACTGTTGATACTAGGGAAATTCAAACCTTAAAAATGAAATATTTCAACAAATATTGGTTCCGCTCCAGTGCTGTTAGCAACATTGTTAAGCTGCTGCTCTCATTTTAAGTACTGTTGCCTAAATTTACTCCATACAGACAGAACCAGCATGATAGTTAAAATGGCTATGCAGTCAATGGACTTCTTATACTACCTCTGCCAATATGATGAACTGGTATTAGCAACGTTTGGGAAAATTGTGGCAGAGAAGCCCAGAGAAGATCAACTTGACAATACATTTCACTGAAATGAGCAACTGTCAAGAAAGATTAGGAGACTTAAGGGTAGGCCTATCTCAGTAAATAAGCCATCATGCTTTCCACAGCACAGGGTGAGAAATTCTGGTCCCGCTGACCTCAGTGGCAAAGCTCTTATTATCAGTCAAGATATTACCCAAAATATGGAAGAGATTGGTCTCATCTACCCAGGGCACAGGAGGGGTAGTGTGGGAAAGAAAGAAGCGAATCTATGCTTTACAGCAATTTTTTTCATGTAGACAGGTCTAGGGTTCTAATTTTCTCTGCCATCACCTTCACAAAATGACTTCAGAAGCAGAGCAGGCATAAAGTACTAAGAGACGTGCAAGCTTGGAGTGTGTGAAGAGAAATACAGGAAGACCCAAGTCAGAAGATGAAAGTTAAACGAATGAAGAGGAAATATCAGACAGAAGGATATAAAGGAAAAATCTGTACAAGGACAAAACAATTTACAGTGAACTCAAAGTGTGTCTTCTGAAAATGCAGGTTAGTTTATTAAAATTTAGAATCTTTTTCTATCTACAAGAGTTAGAGGCCTAATTTTTTTTCTACAAATAATTATGAATTCCGGTATAATTTCACACACAAGAATGTAATGAATTATATAAACTTGAGTCTAGAGAATAAGCCCTCAACAATTTATAATTTAGTTGGGTGGATACGGAATTCTAAAAGTTGCAAAGTAATGAATAAAAATGTCAAGCTATTATTCATAAGCCCTCTTTCTTTTGGGTTACTGCTAAGGTACTTATATATTTATATTATTCTCATCACTTCATCTTCCAAAATCTCATCTTGGCTCTTAACTTTTAGAAGCACAGTGTATGTATGTCCCTACATGGCTCCATTAGACATGAACCCTAAATATGGGGTCAGAGTTCATTAATTCCTAAATTTGGGGGAAAAGCCATAATAGTGCTATAACAATGTGGATGTGAAATCCTACCATGATCTGAGATATCTGACAACAGCAATCAATGCTTAATTTTAATTATTTTGACAAATTAAAAGAGGTATGGGGGGGAAATAAAAGTACATTTAAAATCTGAAGTATTCTTACCTCTGGCTGCTTTTACATTAAATCTTAATCTTCTCAATGATTCTTCAGTATCAAAATTGCACTTAACCAATTCATACAACGCCTGGAAAGGTGAAAAACTACACATTTAATGCTTGACTCCATATACTAATGAATTTGCATATTATTACAATGGTGCAAAGGGGATGTGACAGTTTTATGGCTTAAAGTTAACTGGTGGGAACTGGAGCAGCCCCTGTCTGCGACGGGCCTGAGCATCCTGCAGGCAGGGGCTGCTCCAACTGGGATGCCGGAGCAGCCCCGACTGTGAGGTATCCTGGTCCACCCAAGCAAGGGCTGCTCTAGCCCATCTTGTGCAGTCCCTGCCAGGTGGTGCCTGGCGGGGCACCACCAGCCCAGCGGCAGGAGAGGGAGCCAAATCAAGTCAACCGGTTAAACAATGTGTTACACCGGCTAGCCTATTAAACAGGATTTTACATCCCTAGGTACAACTATTACTTATATTTATTCTGAAAAGTCTAATTTCTCTAAAAATCCAGTTAAAAAATATATTTTAAAATCTACTTAAAGGCTCAATATTAGCACACAAAAAACTTCCCAATGGAGACAGGCACCTTTCAGGTTACACGCCTTCTAGATAGTGCATATATAAAACACATACTTTTTCCCTCATTTTTTGTTCTAAAATGTTGTATTATAGTATTACATACAATAGCTTCCATGCTCTACTCTCATTTATAGGACAAAAGTGTACAACTGATCCTTTAGCCACAGAAGTGACAACAGGTATAGCTTCTGCCTATTTTATGGAGAGACTCAAATGGAATTCTGATATTCCCATAAATGTACACATATGGTTAGTTACACAAAGAGTACCCAAACTGGGCTGGCAATTCAATTTTACCATGCATCCTTACACTTAAGAAATCTGCAAGACTGGTGATTTTGCACTTTAAGGAATCTATTCTCACTTTTTCATAGGTTCAGCCTCACCCTCAGATGTGTATTAACAAGATTGACATGGTTTTAATATGAAAACTGAATATATGTGCACATCAAAACGCTAATAACTGTACACATTTGTTAAGTCCATGTTTTTTTTGTTAAGGCAGGAACAGAACTTGGTTCTTGTTAGTAAAGAGCTATAAAATCTACAACAGGAAGAGAGACCAGAATTTAGATCTTTGAAGATAAAAGATGTTTCATAATGCACTTGTTAATTTTAAAAATGAATATGTATTGTGTTATTGATTTGCATTCTTAAACATTTGCTTTTGTAGGAGGAAAGAGGGAAAAAGCAATTAATTTCCTCTGATGGGGATAAGAGGAAAAAATGGAAGTGATTTCAAATCAGATTTTGAAGTATGGGGTAGCAAATGAGATAGTTACAATACCAATTGTAACACACCCTAAGGCTATTAAAAATTCTAATGTGTACCTGTTCATTGTCTTTAATATGTGACCCTTCAGGAATTGCATCTAGCCCTCTCTCATCTCCTGTTCGCCTGGAGGCTTCATTAAGGAATTCAATCACTTTATCCTCTGTTAAATAATCAGGATTCCAGAGCAGTTGGTCATCATTTTCATATACTAAATTAAGGAAAACAAAAGAAAAATGAAGCATATTTTGTAAGACTAACTTCTATTCAACCTCAAAGAAAACATACTAAGTTAAAAATAGGTCTGTCAAGTGATAAAATTAATCACAGTTGATTGCCCTGTTAAATAATAGGCTACCAACTGAAATTTAAATATTTTGGATGTTTTCTTCCTTTTCAATATATTTATTTCAATTACAACACAGAATAAAAACGTGTTAACACAGAACTTCAAATGCAGAATTATGTACAAAAATAACTGCATTTAAAAATAAAGCCATATAAAACCTTAGAGATCCTAAAGTTTTACTCAGTCCTACTTCTTGTTCAGCCAATTGCTTAGATGAACATTTGGAGGAGATAATGCTGCCTGCTTCTTGTTTATAATTTCACCTGAAAGTGGGAATAGGCATATGCCATTGCTGTGTCAGCATCAAAAGATATTTACATGCCAGATGCACTAAAGAGTCACATGGACCTTCATGCTTCAATCACCATTCCAGAGGACGTACATTCATGCTAATGAAGGGTTCTGCTTGATAACAATCCACAGCAGTATAGATTGACACATGCTCATTTTCTTAACAAGTCAGATTCCACCTACAGAAGAATGGATTTTCTTTTTTGGTGGTTCAGGTTCTATAGTTTCCACATCATTGTTGCTCCTTTAAGATCTCTGAAAGCATGCTCCACAATTCAGTTCTCCCAGATTTTGGAAGGATCTTCAGATTATTAAATCTTGAATAGAGTACTCTAGCTATAGTTAGAAATTCTACATTGGTATCTTCTTTGCATTTTGTTAAAATTGCAGTGAACGTCTTCTTAGACATGTCTATACATGACCATATATACACACATACATACCCACTGAAGTGCTGCAAAACATTGTGAATCTAATTGACTCCCCAAGCATACACAATGTCTATAGGGGGGGAAAAGCCCTTCCCCCCCTCCTCCCTTTAAGTTACAAAAATCACAAGATAGCAGCACTATTTCAAACAGAGAGTCAGACTGCCTTCACCTAACCACCAAAATAAGACTGTGCAATTTTCATTGTACAGGCAGTCCCCAGGTTACATGGATCCGACTTACATCGGATTCCTACTTAAACGGGGTGAGGCAACCCCGCACTAGCTGCTTCCCCCCAGCAGACCAGGGAGACGCGAAGCTAGTGCCCCCCCAGCAGACCAGGGAGATGCGGAGCGGCTTTTCTCAGCAGACACCTCAGCTTGAGAATCAAAGGACTGAGGAAAGTGAGGTGTGGGAGAATAAAACTGAGCTCTGGAGAAATGTTTGGCTAGAGTTTCCCTTACAATATGTACCTGTTCCGACTTACATACAAATTCAACTTAAGAACAAACCTACAGTCCCTATCTTGTATGTAACCCGGGGACTGCCTGTACTCTGCTGAAAAGATCTACTACCTGAGATGAAAATAGAAGCGAGTTATTTTGAGATTGCTGAAGTCTCAAATTTTCTCTCAATAATACAGGCTAAAAACAACCACCATTGGACAGGCATGACTATGGAAAAAACGACAGTAGTTAAATCAAGCAGTGGTGGTGAACAAAGTCTTATGTATAAATAATGAGCAGTCCTATGGAACCTTAAAGACTTACATTTATTTGGGCATAAGCTTTCATGGGGAAAACCCACTTCAAATATTTGGCTACCCCTCTGAAATTTGTTGTGGATAAGAATTTAATACATTTCTTAATTTTGTAACTGGCACCACTTTAGGAGAGTATTTGAAGTTATTAGACACACAAAGAATGACTGTCACAAATCATTAGATGATGGTTAGATAGACATCTAACAGGGATAGTCTAGATGGTCCTTGGTCCTGCTGGGAGGGCTGGAGACTGGACTTGATGACCTCTCAAGGTCCCTTCAAAAATCGGAACCTCTACCCTCTATTTTAAGTCCCATACATTTTCTAAGTAGCATTTCAAGGGATTGTTTCATTTGGCCTCTCCTCCATGTTCCTCTAACTGCCAAATGGCATGCCTGACACTGCAGGTACCTCAGCTTAATTCTTAACACATCTCAAATATTTCCAACTTCATTTCTGAGAAACTTTAGCAATAAAGGATTATTGAACTCCAACAAATCTGAGCATGTGTTACGAACTACAAACTAGATATGTCTCTGTTTGCAACAGATTCCAAGCTTTTACATACATACAATAGCTAGGAAGAACTTTACTATACTAAAGTAATAAGAATGGGTGAACGGGCAGCAAAGTGTTGCATTTTGGATAAAGAAATACAGATTTCAAGCTCTATGTTAAGATACCTAAAAGATAAAGAAAAGAGCACCAAAAGAGGTTTCTTCACAGCCAGTGGCGCATGTTTTATCCTTTAGTGCATTAATATTAAAAATAATTGTATTCCACACAGTGACATTTAATAGCAAAAGGAACAACCACACCTTTATAGTTAGGGATGCACTGTAGCTTTCATTTTAAACTCATGTTAATTCATTTGGAACTTTTGACTTATCTAGATGAAATTTTTTGGACCTGAACTGTGTTGGATTTTTCATTTTTTTAAATTCAAGCAAAAAAAGATCTGCCATTTCAAAAACTCTTTGAATATAAAGTGCATAAGGATACACAGATATTTCTCGCTAAAATTTTCACTGAAACTATGCTTTCAATTTCTGTGACTGATCCATACCCTGAGAGACTCAAGTTATTCTGACTATCACATCACCTGGCTGCTCAAGTTGGGCAGGAACTATCCTAACTACAGGCCTATTAAGGAGTTTTCTTCTTAGGTCTGTAGTAGGGATGTAAGCAACTAGTCAAGTATCTGATAAGTATAAGCTTACTGGATAGTCAACTAGTCCCTCAACTAGTCACTTCCCCCACCCCTTGCTGCCTCTACCAGAGGCAGCGGTGGGGGAGAGAGGGGGAAAGCAGGAGCCAGTGCTGGGGGGGAGCCGTTTCTTAAGCAGGTTTCCCCCAGTACTATTTCCACAGGGGATAGCAGGGACTGGGCATGAGCTGGGAATCAGCTGATTCCCAGCTCACGCTCAGTCCCAGACACTGCACAGCTGCTTTTTAAATGTATTAAGGGCCTGGTAGCTCTTAATATATTTAAAAAACACAGCTGCAGTGGGGCAGACCTGGGCACAAGCCAGGAATCAGCTGTCCTGGCTCATGCTGGGTACCCTTGGCTGCACTTCAGCCTTTTAAATGTATTAAGAGCCTTCTGGCTCCTAATACATTTATAAGGCAGAGCTGCAGCGTGGTTAACTCCTAGGGCTGGGAGCTAACACTGTTGTGGCTCCCCCAATCATCAACTAATCAACCAGTCAATGGAAATTCCATCGACTAGTCAATTAGTTGATTGAACTAAATTTAACATCCCTACTCTATAGCTGGGGCAGATACCTGTTTTGCATAACTCAAATTATGCTGGAGTAATGGCTCTGCTCTGGTAAGCACAAGCAACTGTTTTATAAGGGGAGTTACAAAGTTCCTAAAATTTCATAAAATATTCATCTTACGAAGACTGATTAGGAGAGAGGATCTGGTGATATAGTCCTAGAATAAGATATTTCCCAGGCTTTAAAAAAAAAAAGAAATCCATAAAAGTATATTAAGAGAATTGTAAGGTGGAACAAGTATTCAAAATAATGGAACGACAAAGTCAAAATTACATGTCCCACCTAGCATACACATTACTTACCACAATTACATCAATGTATAAGATTTTTCAAATATTACATACAATTGTTTCAAACAAATTTTGCTAGACAATACTAAAGAAAGGGGTAATACTAGTAACAGCCTGCATAACATATTTGTTAATGGAACAAAAGAAGGCTCAACAAGTAAACGTCAAACTGAAGAAGTAAATTCTTCCCATCTCCTTCTATCCAACTCCTTATGTGGGCAGGATAGGGCATTTGCATTATGGTATCATTCTTTTACTTTTTAATGTTTTCATTTAATTGGGTTTCGCATTTTTCTAATAGTTCAGTTAAGTAATTTTCTTTTTTGTAATTAGGCACCAAATAAAGCCATGAAGTCTCTTTCGTTACAATTGTTACTGTTCTAATAAATTAGCACTTTATGCTAATTAGATCATTTTTAACCGTGTAAACAGTTTCAAATACAGAAACATCTGTCTGATGGAATAAACTGTTACACAAATGGCAACGTTAATAAATAGTTTTAAATTTTTTTCTAAGATGTCTTGTCTGAAATTATCCCTCAAATGTTAGTACATAAAGGTGTACAAATCATTTCAGAAATGTTGATTGCATCAAAGCTCACCTTTCTCATTCTCCTTGTATTTGCATATGCCAGCTGGAATTTCAGCTTGAAACATAGAGCCCACCATGATTTCCTGTTTTTCAAAAAATAAACAAATATAATGCACTTGACACACTGAAGAATGGCAGACATACAATATTCTTTTAAGCACTAAAATCTACTGCCACCAATAATCTAGAAAATACATGAAAAAGCCTAACAGGAATTAAAACAACCACCACCACCACCAAGATAGAAATTTATTTTTTTCTCTATGAGGCTTTGAGAGGCTATTAAAAGAAAACATCCACTAACACTAAAACTGTTCTTTTTTAATTATTAAGAGAAATAGGAAGCAGGCAACTGAGCTCTACAAACTCACAAGTTAAACCTAAACCCTACCCCTTTATTTTGGGAATTAAAACCCCTTCACAGTATGATAACATTTATTATGGTTATTCACTGAGAGTCATAATTGGTAGAGGAAAGAGCAAAGCAATTAAATATGCATTCTTTTATATCTACTTATTGAAATTAAAAACAATTACATGCACTTCATATAATGCTTAAATTGTATTGAAACACCCCAGGTGTAATGATAATTAGAACAAATATAGCAATTACTTCAGTGAAACTAATGTGATTTAAATAAGAATTTATTTCACTAAAAGAAGTTACAGTCTCCTAATTGGTCAGATGGATTTAGAGCTGTTCTGTGATAATTTATGAATAGTGTATGTGACATGATTATTGGGATTTCACTGTACGTATATGTTAATTTAAGAACCAGCTCGTATTTTCCAGCAGCAGGAACTGAAACAATAACTCAAGATACACTACTTCTCTGTAAATACTTTAGCATGGTTAAAACACAAGGCCTGAGCTATTAACTTTGAAGATCCTACCTCCAGGTTACAGCCAGTTACAGACCCACAGCTGGAGGCCAGCAGATCAGAAGGATTACAATATTCTGTCCAGAGATCAAGGCAGTTGTGGCCAAGAAGCTATTTGGAATGACACCCACTTCTCCCCCTTTCCCTCACAGGTCACCATCACCAGATGGTAGATCTTTAAGTAAGAAACATGCATGTCGAATGTTTTAAATCCTTCCTCTCATGTTACACTTTATTCCTAACAGCTAAGATTAAATGCCACTTTGGTTTGAGAAGCCTGTGAGACCTGATAAAAAGGGACCAAACTCCCCAAAAGAGCTGCAGATGTCAAACTCAGTCAGACCCACTGGGGAAAACAGTGACACACAAAGTACTATAGTCAAGGCCTGGCCTAGGAGTGGGAGAACTGTGTGATTTCACTTCTGCAAAAGACAAAAGGCCTGACATCTGAAGGAGTGTACTCAGCAATCTGAGATGGGACAGAGATGCAGCTAGCCCTTTAACAGGTTTTTTAAGAAAACCATTAAGCAGAGGCTCTGGACTCCAGGCAAGGAAGTCAGTAGAACATCTCAAAAATAGAGGCTACTCCTGTGCAAAGTAGTCCTAGCCCCAGAAAGGAATGGAAATCATCATGGACTTCAGAAAACAGAGTAGGGAAAACAAAGTTTAAAAGTCTTAACTTGGCAGTATTTGTATTTAACTGCAAAATTATGAAATGATTTATTGAAAATGAGCTAAGGATAACTAAAAACACCAGCTTTGGGGTTATTTTTGGCAGCCTTCTGGATAAACTGAAAATTGGCATAAAGGAACCTGTTTATAGGAACTAATGCCAGTGAACTCTTATTTCATGTTTCCTGCTGATAGGATACAACACCCACTTATGCATGGAATAATCTACAGTTCACTGCAGTTTACGAACATGTATTTAATAAAGATTATCCTTAGTAGCAAGCCCTCAAATGTTTACCTTTTTCCAGTCTTCTGAAGGTATATAATCTTCATCTTCCTCCGATTCTTCTTCTATTTCACTGTCTACAAGACATTTTTAGACATTATATAAATAGGAAGATCTTCATAAATCCTTTCCAGACCTGCATTATATTCCAGTAAAACATGTCTTGGAGACAGATTGCCAAAAGCCATTGCTGGTGGGCTATTTGGATCTTGAGCTATGTCATCACAACCAACTTTCTGTGAATGAACATGTGGCTGGAATCACATTACTGAAGAGCAAAATGTGAGAGCACAACTTGGTCTATTTTCAAGTTGAAAGGTCTCCTGTTCTGCCGTAGAAGAAAAAAAAAAATCACAGCTAATGTGCTCACCCAGAAACGTTAAATGTCTGGTTAATCAGAAAGACAACAGACAGGACGAAAGTTTTTAAGAAGCAATGATTTCAAAAGAACCATCTTTCTATCTTTGGGGCCCCACTATAAGACTCCATTCCCTTTTACCCAACTTTACAAGTATAGGCTGACAACATTCCAAACAATCAGAGACAGTTGTTTTCTGCAGGCATGCCAGTGTATTTGTTGATTACACCGAAACCCAGATTGTCCTTACTTCCAAATAACTGGCAGGCTGCTAGGCTAGTCATTCGTTTCATTTCAGATCCTTCATCCATCACTGTCTTTCCTCACCCTTACAGCAAGACAGGCATCACTGCCAGCCTCTGTTGAACTGTTTATACTGAAGCACAATATGTGGGGCACTTCAAATCATGCCTTTACATCAGGGGTGGGCAGTAATTTTAGATGGGGGACCACTTCACTAATTTTTTAAGTGGCCCCAGGCCACCCCAGAAGGGGCAGGGCCTCTGGCACAAGGGGTGGGGTCAGGACACTTCCATGCTTCCCCTCCCACAGACCCTGATTAGCCCAGTGGTGGGGCAGCATGTGAAGTCTTTGCCCCTGCCCTCCCCCCACCTAGAGAGAAATACCAGCTGTTGTGAACAGTGGCTCCCTCTAGGCACCTGTCCCCTTGCCAGGGCAGGAGGAGACTTTGCAAGCTCCTCCCAAATCCAGGCCAATCAGGGCCTGGGGTGGGAGGAGTGCACAAAGTCTCCCACTCCCTGCTTTCACTCTAAGTGCCCTCCCCTGCTTTACATGCTCAGGTACAATGATACATAGAAGCACTGAACTTCACAGCTCAGTTAGTCATGGGTAGCAATAAGAAACCAGAGTCCTTAATACCTGATCTGTGACATCTGGTACTTGCATTTGCTATAGTGAATATATTTAGGGGTCCTTAAGACAGGATATGGGTCTCTAAGAGATGGTGGATAATAGTCTGTATTAGGGACTGTCATTTGCATGGTGTTGAAAGGAGCCATATTAATGCCAGCACATATCAGGTAGTAGAAAGACGATTTTATTAAACGCAAATCAGTGTTCTTAAACATTGGCAGAGGAAACAAAAGCTAACTAGGACATCTGTATTAGATAAACATTCAAGGTGAAAGTTACTTAGATTGTAATGTGTTTGGGGCAAGAACTTTTCTCTTCTGCTGTGTTTATGGTGTGCCCAGCACAAGTCCTTGTTCATGACTGGGGCTGCTAGGTGTTACTGCAATCCAACTAATAAACTTGAAAAGGATATAACTAGTGATGTAGATGAAGAGAACTTCAAATGTTAATTTCCTTCATTTTGAAGCACTGGATATATAGAGCTATAAGCAACATTTAACTATAAAAGGTCATATTTTTTGTTGTAAATTATACAGATCTAATACTCCAAGTGCCAGGAATGATGTATTACCTTCCCCTGGTATAATTGGCTACCCTCCCCCCCCCCCCAGTGAAAAATTTAGCTGTCCAAATGACTTGGCTGGTTGTACTATATGCTACTCATTAGGAAAGAGTGCACGTTTGAGACCTGGCTAAGGTGAGAGATACATAAAACTAACTAGATCAGTAGTTCCAAGTGGCTGTAAGAGTGAATTTTAAGCATATTTAAGAAACAGAAGGAATAGAGGTATGTCAAGATAAGTATCTAAAAAGCTAATTTCTTTCTGTGTGGTTTCTTTCCCCTAGATCTATTAAAACCTGACAATTTTCAAAATTTATTTTAGTTTTTTATTTTTATTCATGTTTCCATTACTGAGATTAGACAACAGAAATAACCAGTATTATTTTCTTCATTGCCAATTTCATTTTTCTAGTTCTCAGTCACTAGCACAAGGGTTCTCAAAAGGAATAGACCACAACTTAACACATACTGTCTTGTGGCCCAGTACCTCTCCCATTTAGGATAATTTAGCCTCCACATAGCAACTGCAGCAATTGCTTACTCAGAATGGTTATATAAGAAAAAGTATTTTTATTGTCTGTTTAGTGTGAATTAGCATCTGAAAATAAGGTGAGGCTGCATCAAGCAGCCAGCCAACTCTTCTTGGATCATCAGCAGAGTGCCACAGTCAGGGAAATGATACACTTGAGCATATATCAATGCAAGATTACAAACACGAGGGGGAATATTTGCATGGATCCTTCACACTGGTCAACATGGTGAGCCCCAGTAACTTCAGTGGTCTTCAGGTGGATGGCAAGGGAGTTTTGCAGAGGTGAAGAGGCATGCATATATGGACCTGTCTGCAGGACTAGAGACTATTTAACAGCTCAGTGGAAACGAAGTTACTGAAAGCATTTCTAGTGACCTTAAGTTTTGCTCCTCTCTTTAAATTTGCACCAGATTTAATCCTACACTTTTCCTTTAATAAAACTAATGTACGTAGTCCATGACTTGTAGAAAAGAGAGATGCTTTATATCATAACAGTGGACAACAAAAACCTTATGTTTAAGTAACCTGATAAAGAACAAAAGTGGAAGAAAAGAGATCTGACTACACAAGCAGGAAGACTTAAATTGTTAGTAACAACATTCTATTATTTTTAGATCTTAAATAAAGTTAGGACAATTTAGATGATGGTGCTTAGTACTGAATATCACATACTTGTATCAAAATATTTACATCGACGTGGGTGAATTATCTCCTGTGGATCCTGAGAAGCAACAGATGGTGCTGGGTCATCATTGGAGGACTGTGTCTCATCCTCCTGACCTGATGAATCCTTTATGGTCTCCTCCTTAAATACAATGAAGCAAACAGGAGACTAGTTACATCTGCATACTGGCTGTGGACAACCACAAAGATTATTTAGATGAATTACAGAGTATGTATATAGATTTTGAAAAATATTAATCATAGATGATCTAATCAGAATTAATCCTTGCATCTAGTTTTTCCAGTATGGAAATTTAGGGTTGCAATATTATCCCATGAGTAACAATAAGTGGTGTCACGTTTGTGTGAACTGAGTTTTCTCAGAGATGCAGGGATTTATTTGAGAGAGAGAAATTGATTATATTTGACATCCTTTACCTAATGAAACTGAGCAGAGATGGGGATATGCTGGATTTGCATTACAAAATAATTCTGTTTTGCTAGAAGCAACTCCAGGTATACAGACTTTTTTTGGTGAAGCTGTTTGTATGGATCTTGGGACCAAGGAATAGATTAATTTCACAAATTTTATTATATGAACCACTAGCTGTCCACAAAATTCTCATACTGGGCACTGAAAATGAGTCAGTAAACTTACAGATATTAATAGTGAATGGTACAAGTTCCCTTCACTTTTAATTGGAGACAGTTTTTTAAATGTCTGATGGAATAAATTATATGCAGTTATAGAGACATAAAATTCTTTATAGCTCTCTTTCTTTTAAAATGTAAAAATTCTTACAGAATTTTGGATGTTCTTTTAATATCAGGAATAAGAAATGCTGGATAATAATTTTTAAGTCATATGGAACATTATGAGCTACAGGTGAGATCCTCCGCTTGCATACATATATGTATACTAGTTTGATGAGAGCTAGCATAAGCAAAAAATAGTAATGGAGCCAAAGTAGACAGACAGTGGTAGCACGGCTCAGTCATGCCAAGTACAAACCTGCTTGAATCCCTTATAAGCATGTACCTGGCAAAACTCAGATGTGTTACTACCCATGGTACTGAAGATATTCTCCTATTTATACTTGTGCTTAGTATGTGTACGTGAGCAGGGAATCACACACTTAGCTTGTAGCATAGATGTAGCCAAAAAGTTACTCTTCAAGGTGTGAGGTTCACAAAAACCTTTCCATCCCACAAGAAAATATCAGGATACTCTAAATCTAACATTTGAGTTAAGTAAAAATGGTAAAGAGGTCAAACATTAAAAGAACAGGTCCTGTGCGGAAATGAAACCACCAGTGGGAAATACTAGAACTAAACAAAGTTACATGAGAACGGTTAAAAATGAGTTAGTGGACTGATTTATGCATTGGTGACGATAACAAATGCAACCTGCTCAATATTTGATGCAACATTTCAGACACATTATGCACATCCTTTATTCCTTTAAAGGAAAAACAGAATATAAGCTGCAAGTTTAATAAGTAAACTAGAAATCTAACAGTCCAAATGCAAACACAACCAAATCAATGACACCATAGGAACTTTCCATTTTTAATTTACTGTTATTAATTTTAAATTTCCACTCGCTATACTGCATAAAATACATCCCCCCATTAGTTTTCTATGTTTTTTGTTTCCTTCAGAATGATATTCAAACCTTACAACTTTCATCTTTCAGAGTCATTCAATTTGCACAGACTTTGCAATTTTTACCGGGTAGCTTTTAAATCATAAGAATATAAATGCTTTAAAAAGCTGTTCATGTATTTGGTGCACTCCACCTAAAGAGTGGGTGGGCAAGAGTCCCACTGATACAAGGGATGGAAGTGTCAATGGAATATTGACAAGGGTACCAAAGGCTTATTTATACTCATCCTCATGAGCTTATGGAATTGGAGCTCTATTCAGCATTCAATTTTCAAATGGGTCAGAACTTTAATATATCTTAAAGAAAAACCTGAAGTTCACTTAAGGCACCAATGTACCTTAAGTAAGCAAATGCCATGCTTCAGCCATTTTTTCTGTAGCCCTATTTTAGAAGCATAATTAGAATTTTATAACATTTTAATCCTTTAAAAACTGCTGCTAGGATTTCACTCATATGTTGACTAGAGACTGAACATATGAGAGTTCATGTCAAAGAGCTCTATTCTTAGCTCAGCCAAAAACCCAAGCAAGACATGCGGGCCTACGTAGTGTGGCTTCAAGTGTATAAACTTCATTTTGCTTTATTGAGATGGTATTTACATTACCAGGATCTCAACAACAGTTCTGTCCTTAGGTTTGGACAAAAGTGAAGGAAACCTCTTAATTAGATAACTGACAGTTTGTGATATAACTCATTTCTTGCTACCTTTCTAACGTGGACATGTAGATATTTATGTAGTAGCACTATGTAAATCTATATTAAAAGTAATACAATTAGATACCAACTCAAATTCTGAGCAACTTACAGATGAAAGTGTAATTTTTCATTCTTAGAGATGTCAGCATTAAATTAGTCTACCCACTGTGGGAATTGTGAGCTCCTGATCATCACTGTGTTAAAAGCAGATAAGTTAGCTGGAACAGGAGCTGAGAAAACTATGCCTTTGACTATATGAGGTTAGTATGTGTAAGGTAAGCCAGAAGGGACCACCAAAAGTAAGGCTGTAAAATCCTGTTTAATCAGTTAACTGTTGTGTAATTGGTCAGCTGCTTAAACAGGAACAGGTGGGGGCTCCTAATTAAAGGTAGACCAAAGATTCATCATATGAATCACTGACCTCTAGATACAATTGACTGTGTTGATCTGATCAACTACAGAACCCCCTTTATGATATTAATACTGTGACTGATGAAGTCTGACAGGGGTAGCTGTGTGTGTTGTTTTTGCAGATACAGACTAAATGTCTTGTGGCACCTAAGAGACTAATGGACTTATTAGGGCATACACTTTTGTAGGTAAAACCCACTTCATCTCCAATTTACCTAATGAAGTGGATTTTATCTATGAAAGCTTATGCCTTAATAAGCCTGTTAGTCTCCAAGAGCATGTTTACACTACGGGGAAGATCGACCCTCTGGAGGTTGATCTTCTAGCATTTGCTTTAGCGGGTCTGGTATAGACCCCCAAAATCAAACACGGAAGGCAGCCCCAATTGGCATCCTGTACTTCTCATTCTGTGAGGAGTAAGGGAAGCCGATGGGAGTATGTGCAACCATCTGCTTCCCGCAGAGTACATGTTACAATGGCTCAGTTTAAAGGTAAGCCAAATCCAGCTACCCATTTTGTGTAGCTGGGTGGCATACCTTAAGCCAACCTGCTTGGTCTAGTGTAGACCAGGCAGAGCCGTCCTTAGCCATAGGCAGAATAGGCAGTTGCCTAGGGTACCAGTATTTCTGGGACACCACTCTGCAGGGACTGAAAGGAAGCAGTGGGGTATGCATAAGCAGGGGCTAAACTACTGCTTGCTATCAGCCAGCTAAAAGGAGAGCTACCCTGTGGGTGGGTGTGCTCACTCCAATTGTTTAGCTCTGCAAGATAATTAACTGTTGATATATAAATACAGCTCATGCCAGGAGAGGGAAGGAACTGGAGGTGTGGTTATGTAAATCCAATTCAGCCAGGGCTGATGGAGGATCAGTGTTGGAATGGAATGTGGTTTATTGTAACCAATTTGGGGCTATCTTAGGGGGTCACAAATCATGCCACCCCTAAATGTGGGAACTGTAAAATATGACACCAGTGCTTGCAGGAGAGACACCATCATTGTAAGAGGTCTCAGAGGAACAAGCCTCCCCCCTGCCAGAGTTAAATGAACTGAGTTGGGGGGGGAAGGGCTTGAGGGCTGAGTCAGCCTGCTTCATGCCTGTCAGGTGTGAGCTGTAAGATTGGCTCAACCTGCTCCTTTTCCCCTGGTTTTAAGGACACACCTAAAGCAGACTCCATGAGGTGTCTTTTTGCTAGCCCAGTGGAAGCTGGAATCTTTTACCAGCCTAGGTGGTGGCTAAAGAGCTGAAATCACTGGTTTGGCTGGGAGCTAGACCCGTTGCAGCCAGTGGAATGGCCAGCGAAGTGGCTGGTGGGAGCAGCCAGTGGACTACAGGAGCAGCACAAAGGTGGCCTACCTTCAGGCTCAAGGAGGGGAGTCATCCGGATGATGTGTCAGGGTCTGCACTGACTGGATAGAGCTGTAAGTGGGGCGTTTTAAGTGGGGTATGGGTAAGTGAACTCTTGAGCTATGTCTACACTTGTGGCTTCTTGCTCGAGTAATATGCAAATGAGGCTAAGTGTGGAATATCGCCGAGCCTCATTTGCATACCTAATGAGCCATTTTTTTTCCCCAGAAGAGGCTCTTGCACAAGGAGTGTCTACACTGTCCCTTCTTGCGCAAGAAAAACCCTCTTGCGCAATACTGTTACACCTATTACTTTTCAGGAATAACAGCATTGCGCAAGAGGGTTTTTCTTGCGCAAGAAGGGGCAGTGTAGACACTCCTTGTGCACGAGCCTCTTCTGAAAAATGGTGGCTCATTAGGTATGCATTAGGTACCCCCATCAAGATCAATAACAACGATCTTCCCTTTACTGATAGATTTGTATATTTGGGTAGTATCATCACCCCAGATGGTGGAAGTAAGCAAGACATTCAGAATAGACTGAGTAAAGCACGAAATGCCTTTATCAGTATAAATAACATCTGGAAATCCTCAAAGTACAGCATGCGCACTAAGCTGAAACTATACAACAGCTGTGTTCTTCCAGTGCTTCTCTATGGAGCAGAATGTTGGCGCATGATACAACGAGACCTTACTAAATTGTCTACATTCCATACCAAGAATCTTAGAAGAATAATCAGGATATTTTGGCCAAATAAAACTTCCAAAGAAGATCTACTGTCTCAGTGTAAACAAGAAGACATGGCCACTATAATTATGAAAAGACGCTGGCGAAGGATAGGTCATGTGTTACGAAGAGAAGACGGATCTATTACGAAAATTGCACTCCACTGGAAACCAGACGGGAAGAGAAAGAGAGGAAGACCAAAAACAACCTGGCGCCGAACGGCAGAAATAGAATTAAAAGACCATCATCACACTTGGGGAACAATAGGCGCTTTGGCCTGCGACAGACAGAAGTGGAAGGACTTTGTTGCTGCCCTATGCGCCATTGGCGTAATGGGCAGTAAGTAAAAGTAAGTATTAGGTATGCAAATGAGGCTCAGCAATATTCCATGCTTAGCCTCATTTGCATATAACTCACGCAAGAAGCTGCGAGCGTAGACATAGCCACGTAGTATTTTCCCAAGATAATGCCATGTGACTTCTCTGTCTTTCATTAAAGGTTTCTTTTCTTCACTCAGACTGTGCTTGTGAGTGGGGAAGCATTGCTTCTCAGAGGCACCAAGGGGTGTGTGAATTTCCCAGGCTACTGGATGGAGGCTCGAGCTGGTTCTGTGTGAGATGGACCCCGAGATATTGAACCCGGCCCTGGTTGCTGCTGGGACTACCTGGCGAAAGGGTTACACATATAACAGTAGGGCTGGGTCCTAGAGAGGGCTGAATGCGCTGCCCTGCAGCACAGTCTGAGGGAGGGGATAGGCTGCTGGGGTCTCTGGGAAGGGGAGAGGATAGGGGTGAAAGAGCAAGTCAGGCATAGGGGCACCAGTTTAACGATCCCGCCTAGGGCACCATAAATCCTAAGGACGGCCCTGAGACCAGGCCTAAGGTGCCACAAGACTCCTCAATGTTTTGACTAATCAACCTCAACTATAGCCTTTGTTTTAATCATCCTCAGTTTAAGAAAATTATATTAATTTAGACAGTGATATGTTTATTTAAATTCTATTTGCTTTCATGTTACCATAATAGAATGCATAAATCACACCAAACTGGTTTCTCTCTCAAAGGACAAAAAGTCAAATTACCTCAAAGAAACAGGTGACCCCAGGCCTTAATTTATATCTTATTATCCATACAGCTATTATGCAACTTTACATCAGTCACTTTACCTGCCTGTGTTTTAGTTTCTATATCTGTAAAAATGAGTATGATAGGTCTTCAGTTGAGAGCACTAATATAAATAATGTACTGTTTATTATAAAGACAAAGTATTTCCTTTTTCAATCCAGATTAAGCTTCCTAACTTTCCTTGATCCTTTTGCTATTAACCAAAGATTTTATATTACAAGTGTAATACTGTAAGATCATGTGCTTTAAAAGGCCACCAACAATGGCCAACATATAATTATATCATGACAGGATAGAAGAAATAAAAAACGGAATAATTACAACCACAGTTAATTGCAGGATATGAAGAACTGCAAGCAGAAAAATGCAAGATGCTCACTTATTTTAAGAGTTCACAAATGAATTTTAAAGAGGCCGTGATCATAACTATATATTCTCATTAAATATTTTAACCAGACATTTATTTTAGCTATTTATTATCAGGAATAATCACTGGCGGCTTATAATGTCAGTCAAGAGTGATATAAAATGGCTAAATTTCAGAAATTCAGGCAATCTGCAATCATGATGGGAACTTTGTTTTAGTATTACATCAATACAATAACTAAGGATTAATCACATCCATTGTAATATGCTCAAGTACATAAAATAGCCTGTTTTGAGAAGAGTCAGACACTGTATTAAAGCAAACTATGGGCCTGTTGTGCATAACACTACAGCTAAGTGCAATTTTTAATTTGTCTCAGTATCAATTCTGGATACTACAAAGATGAAACGCACCAAGAGTTTATGGGATGGAATAGATGTTTAGCACTCATTCCTGAACAAGTGAGCAAAGTTCAAGTAAAAGTTCCTTTTACAGGAGAATAGAAAGTGCTGGACTGGGTCGGACTGCTGGTCCATCTAGACAAATTTATTCTAAATCTGACAGCGATTAGGTATTAGATACAGCTGCAAGAAACTTGGCAGACAACAGTTATGATTCAACATGTGTAAAAAGGCTTAAGTATGGTATTCTCTGTATGCTGTGTGGTCGCTCAGCACAGATTCTAGTGCTGCCCAGCTGATTAGAAAAACACTCACAGCTAGGCTTACGTTTCTTCTCGTGGTGCACATAAAATTTATTCTGCACATAGATGGGAAAGAGTAGAGGGAACATTAGCCTAGGCACATGAACTACAACTGGATGTAGAGCAGAAGCAGGATGAGGGGGAGCAACAACTAATTCAGCCCTTTGATAAAAGTGTTTAGGCCACGTGGACCTCTCATACAAAGATCCATTAGGTGTACCATTCATTGCTTCTTCCACACTTCTATTTGGAGGCCTTTTGAAATCAACTATGCAGTGTTCAGGAATGCAGTCGCATGCAAGAATTCAAACTAGATATGCCTCAACTCAAAAAAACTTCTTCCTGTTTCTTTCAACTTCTGTACAGATGACTAGAAGATAGCTAATGTGGCACCGATTTTTAAAACAGGCTCCTGAGTAGGGATGTTAAATTTTGATTAATCAATCAAATAGTCACGGGGATTTCCATCGACTATTTGACTAGTTGATAAGAACTACCACGTTCCTCCTTTGAAACGTAAGGGTTAGAGTTAGATTGAAACTCCACGTGGAGCCCGGGTCACGGGGGACTCCCCTGCTGGCCTTGGGCTCTGTGTGCATTTCAGAGAGGAAATGCCACAAGAGCCCCAGTAGGGGCTCTTGTACATTTCAAAGTTGGAATGCCATCACTGTTTCCCTCCCCCCTTCTAAGCCAGCGTCTTCCAGCAGCCCCTTTTCTCCCCTCCGCCCCTCCTCCCCCTGCCGCCTCTTTGTGATAGATGCAGCAGAGTAGGGGGAAGCAACTAATCAACTAGTATGTTGACTAACCAATAAGCTTTTGCTTATCGGATAGTTGACTAGTCACTTACATCCCTAGTCCTGAGGCAATCCTGACAATTTTAGGCTGGGAAATCTAATTTCAATACAAGGAAAATTGATTGAAATTGTAGTAAAAAAACCCAGAATTATTAGATATATAGATGAACATAATTTGTTAGGAAAAAAAGACAACATGGCTTTTGTAAAGGGAAACCATGCCTCACCAATCTACAAGAATTCTTTGAAGGAATCAATAAGCAGGGCTCGACAAATCGCTGTTTCTAATCGCCTGTGGCGAGTAGATTCCAGCTGGTCACTCCATTCACTGGCGCTGCAAGCATGCACAGTGCCAGTCTGGCGCATGCACAGTGTGGGGCTGGTGAGTAGATCTCGCCGCGTTTTGTCGAGCCCTGTCAAACATGTGGATAAGGAATTTACTTGGATTTTCAGAAAACCTTTGTCAAAGTCCCTAAAACACTCTTAAGCAAACTAAACCATCATGAGATAATAGGGAAAGTCCTCTCGTGTCAGGAATTGGTTAAAAGAACAGAAAATAAAAAGACAGGAATAAATGGTCAACATTCAGAATGGAGAGAGGTACATAGTGGGGTTCCCCAAGGGATCTGTCCTGGGACCAGTGCTTTTCAACATACTCATAAGTGATTGAGAAAAATCGGTAAACAGTGAAGTGGCAAAATTTGTGCAGAATACAAAATTACTCAAGATAATAAGTCCATAGCGGACTGCAAAGAGTTACAAAAGCATTTCACAAAACTGGATCACTAGATAAGAAAATATCAGATAAAATTCAAATGTTGATAAATGAAAAGTAATGCAAACAATCAACGTATAAAATCATAGGTCTAAAAATTAGCTGTCACTATTCAAAGATCTTGAAGATATTGTGGACTAGGGATGTAAGCTACTAATCAACTATCTGATAAGTAAAAGCTTATTGGATAGTCGACTCACTAGTCAACTAGTCGCTTCCCCACCCCTTGCTGCCTCGATAACAAAAAGGCAGCAGAGGAGTCCTCCCCTGACCCCAGGCTCCACGCGGCATGCCAGCTTTGAAATGTACAAGACACTCCAGCAGGGGCTCTTGTGCATTTCAAAGAGGAAGCGCAGCATAGAGCCTGGGGCACGCACAGAACTGAGTCCCCTGCTGGCCCCAGGCTCCATGTAGTGCTTCCGCTTTGAAATGCACATGATTTCCTGCTAGGGACTTTTATACCTTTCAAAGGCAGAACGCAGAAGTTCTTATCGACTAAGTGAATGGTTGATGGAAATCCCATCGACTATTCGATTAGTTAATTGAAATTTAAGATCCCTATTGTGGACAGCTCTGAAAACATCCGCTCAATGTTCAGTGGCTGTCAAAAAAGCTAACAATATTAGGAAAGACAGAAAACATCAAAATGCCACACTATAAATTCATGGTATGTCCATACTTTGAATGTGCATCAGTTATAGATATTAAAAGCGGTACTGGTCACCCCATCTCAGAAAAGATGCATTAAAATTGAATATATGGAGAAGAGCAATAAAAATGATTAAGAGTTTGGAACAGCTTCTATAGGAGAAAAGATAAAAGACTGGAACTTTTCAGCTTGGAAAATAGATGATTAGAGGGGATATGACAGAGGTCTATAAAACTATGACTGAAGAAAGTGAGTGAGTATAACAGTACTTCTCTATTCACATAACACAAGAACTGGGCTGGTATAAAATAGACAAAAGGAAGTATTAATTCACACTACAATGGAGTTCAGAAAATGAACAGGTAAGTTCATGGAAGATAGACTCCTTGGTGGCTATTAGCCAAGGTGATTAGGGATGCAACTCCATTCTCTGGGTATCCCTAATTAACTGCCAGAAGTTGGAATGGATCACTCAATCATTGTCTGTTCTCTTCATTACCTCTGAAACACCTGATACTGACCATTGTTGAAAGAGAGGACATTAGGCTAGATGGACCATTGGTCTGACCCAGTATAGCTGTTATTTATGTTCCTCTGTTTGGCATTTTTCACTTTTATGCTGGGCTGTTATGTCCTAGTGGTAACTAAATTAGAAAGAGGATGCAAAATAGTTTAGAGTTTAAGGACATACTAGACATACAGAATGGGAAATTTTTTCCCCAATTAGTACAGTCACTTACTTTGTTTTCTCCACTACACCCACTGTTGTCATCATTATCAACATCTTCATCATCTTCTCCTTCCTCTTCCTCCTCCTCTTCCTCCTCCTCCTCATCCTCCTCTTCGGGGAGTGGGACTCTACCATCATAGCCATAAAGGCTAAGTAGTTCATGAATTGGCATATCACCTTCCTGAATAACATCCACCAAACAAAGTTTTGACTTCCACAAAGACATTTCCACATTATTCAGACCTTCGCCACATTTTTAAGATTTGTATTTTGCACAACCCAACACAGGCAAAAATATGAGGAATTCACGTTTTAAGACTCTGAGCTAACATGAAAATTCGGTCATCGACAAAAAAAAAATCAGAAACCTTACAAAGCTGTGGAAAATTTCTTCTTGAATGACACATGGCAGGACTTCCAAATTCTAGAAGTGTGGAAATTTCAACCTAATTTTGCATACATATTCCCAAATTATGCACAACACTGACTAGCAAGTCACTTCACAGATACACCTTAAAGATGTTAAACTACAGTTATCTCGCTAATCATGTAGTCAATACAATTTGCATCAAATACATGATTAGTCAGTAAGGACCGCTGCACAGAGCTGCAGCAGGGCTAGCTCCTGGAGCCAACTCAAGCTGGGACTGAGCAGTCCCAGCTTGTGCTGACCCTGGGAGCCACCCGCATAATGGCTCTGCATTTTAAATGTAGTAAGAGCCGTTGGGCTCTTACTACATTTAAAATGCAGAGGCGCAGCATCCCGGACTAGTGCAAGCTGGGACTGCTTTGTCCCAGACTGGCACGAGTCAAGACAGCCCTCCCCTATATCCCTGGCACTGCAGAGAGTGCTGGGAGAAACCAGCTTAAGCTAGCTCCCCCAGCACTGTCTCCTGTCCCTCCCCCACCTTGCTTCCTCTTACAATCAAGTACTCCACACGACTCTATGCTTATCAGGTAGTCAAGCAGTCGACTACTCTCTAGCATCCCTATTACACCTCAGCTCTTCATGTGCAAGAAACGAATACTGAGCACACTGTTGCACTACTTTAAAAATAATACTACTAAAAATTGACTTCAAAATGTACACAGTTAAAGTAACCTTTGAAAATATTTGTCCATTTTTAGGTCTTCATATTTAAAAGAGGTTCTACTCTGAAGAATGACTACATTTGGCTCCTAGATCTTTCTTTTTGGTGTGTGTTCAGCTTAAAATACAGCATTAACTGCCAGCCATGCAAAGTCAACATGGGATCTTTCATTTTTCTGAATCACAACATGAGTTCTGCTGGCAAATTATACACTCTAACACTTATATAACTTCACTGCCTTAAGTGGTGATGGACTAGTGCCTCTGATTGGCCTTGTTATTGGAACTTCGTAACTCATTCTTTTGACACACAAAGAAGCCAGCTAACAATCCAATCCCTTAGCTCTGCAATTTTGCCAAAAGTAAAAAGTAGAAAAAACACATTTTATCATGAAGTCAGACGACAGGACTCTAGATAAACACAAGTAGTATATCTGTGAAATATAGTGGCAACATTTTTACATATTCATTTATCTGAGAACTAAACTGGAAGAGAAAGTACTTTTGAGCAGGGTCAAGTCCTCCTATTTACTATTCAAAGATGTTCAACAGCCACCAATGCTGCTACTTGGTGAATAAGTGTTAGCTGGTGATCTGTGAGATAAGGTGCGGATCAGTTGGTATCCAATTATCTCTATGTTGTCCTATCTGTAGAAATATAAGTATCATAACTGTCCGATTCTGAACTTACCCTAGGGCAACTATTGTATTCCAGAGAGCTACCCTGCTCAGGAAAGGCGTATGACACCTTGAAGTGACTATAACTGAGATCTATCAAGACTGAAATTTAGAACCATCACTTTGTTTCTTAACTACTGGCCCACACACAATGCTTCCTCTACACCCGGGAGAGGGAGACCAGAAACATGACTAGTAGATTTGGAGCTTCTTCCTGACAGCACATGGCACAGAGTCTAAGAAGGGTATACTAGCCTTAGGGAGCCAATCACCATATACAAAAACTTGAAGGGAGACTGTGCAGCCCAAGATGTTGACAAATAATTGACTTAAAAGTAGGGTTGATCTTAAATTAGGGGATGGTGTGTATCTGAACTTTGTTATTTTCAAAGATCTATAGCTTTTGAATACTTTAAAAGTAAAGCAACTTTACAGTTAAGCAATTCCTTTGCTAAAATTGTGTTCCCTTCTTTCCTACTACATCATCTCTGAAGAGTTAAAACTAGCAAGCCCCAAGTGCCCACAACCTAGGCAGAACTGATGTATCATAGGACTTGGGAGATCTGACACTAGTTTCAGGATATACATGAGCTGGATTGAAGTATTCTAAATCTCAAAGAAGAATGAAAGACAAGCAATCTGAGCTTTGGGAACGTTCTCTCTAGAGCAGGGGTCTCAAACTCCTAGCCCACAGGCTATCCCTGGCCAAAGCAGTTGTATAATCTGACCTGGGAGTCCTGGTGGGACACAGGCGCCTGTCTATTCCCATTCTCCAAGCCCTGTCCCTTCTCGCCATCACCCTGCCCTCTCCCTCCCATGGCAAACTGTTCACTGAGGGACGCTACCTAGGGAGTTACCAGGAGAGGGGTGTGTGGATTTGCATGATAGGGCAGCAGTGATTGGGCTCCCACACACTCCCTGCAGTAGCAGGAACTGTAGAGAAGCAGAGCGAGTGTGCTTGCCGAGTGTGGTCTACTTCTCTGTGGCTACTGCAGTCACGGGGACTGCAGAGAGACCCAACTGCTGCTGCCATGCCAGATCCCCCGATAATCCAGATATGATCCCTCAAAAAATGGAATGTCATGAGGGGAGAGGGCAGAGTGATGGCAGAAAGGGACAGGGCTTGGAGGATGGGAACAGGCAGGTGCCTCCATCCCATTGAAACGCCCAAGCCAGATTGCACACATGCTCTGGCCAGGGATGGCCAATGGGCTAGGAGTCTGAAACCCCTGTTCTAGAGTTCCATAGCTAGAACCAGTGACCAGCAGATTTAAAACAAACAAAAGGAAGTTTTTCTTCACTCAGCGCACAGTCAATCTCTGGAACTCCTTGCCAGAGGATGTGGTGAAGGCTAGAACTTTAACAAGGTTCAAAAAAAGAGCTAGATAGATAGATTCATGGAGGTTAGGTCCATCAATGGCTATTAGCCAGGATGGGTAAGAATGGTATCCCTAGCTTCTGTTTCTCTGGAGGTGGATGACGGGAGGGATCACATGAGTATTACCTGTTGTGTTCCTTCCCTCTGGGGCATCTGATATTGGCCACTGTTGGCAAGACAGGATACTGGGCCAAATGGACCATTTGTCTGACCCAGGATGGCTGTTCTTATGACTATATTCTACCCAGACCCAGTTGGCTTGATCCAAAAATTGGATCCATTCACAAGAGGCTGAATGCAGAGGGTAAAATATAAGTAAGGAAAGCAATTTTATGGAAAGCTCTTTCTACACATTTGAGGAATCCTATTTCCCAGAATTCACCCAGGGTCTCCAAATTTGTAATAATCTGATATACTTAACTTCACTTTCATCTTTAATATAAAACTTGCAACTACAAACATAAGTGACAATTTGTTACTGTTACTTGTAGATTAAACATGCTAAATAGCTCTTTAAATTTTAACTAGCAATGATTTATTGTAGTTGAAGAAAATGTGTTTAGATATACATTTGAAGATAATTACATGTGCTGAAGAAAGCCTTTCAACCAATGAAATCAGACTGCATTTAAATTAATTTAGAATTAACTGTGAAGATCCTTAAACCAAAAAGTATTGTTCTTGATTGAATAGCCAGTTGTACTTCAAATCAAGGTTCTTCCAAGTTCATATTACTGAACAGTCCATTTAAAGTGATGACAGCAGGAGCCCAAGATAAAAAAATTAATGAATTTTAGAAGGCAATTATTTCTAGTACACATTTTAAGATATATGCATAGTAGGGATTATTTCCAGTACACATTTTAAGATATATGCATAGCAGGACTGGTCTAGTCCTGTAGAGCCTGCCTGCAAGAGTGCTCCAGCCTGACTAGGCTGGAGCTGCCCTTGTGCTCGTCCCCATTTAATCAGTTAACCGGTTAAACTTAACATTTAATTTTACATCCCTAATGCACAGTCGTCATTAATTGGTACTTTAATCCCAGCTCTGCTGGGAGCACATTATGTGGCTCCAGGTAAATCACTTAATTCCTCTCTGTTTCTCCACCTATAGAATGCAGCAAATACTACTTACTTCATCACAGGAATGGAATGAGGATGAATGTTTGTACAAAGAATGTAAACGATAAAAATTAAAAAGTTGTGGAATGAAAGTTTATTTACTGAAATTTGAAGTTAACATACTAATCAAATACATAGGAAATAATTAATTTAGGTAAAACAAATGCTTGGCTATAGTGCACTTAGTTTAGGATAGGTCTAAAATGTGATATCTACACCAGTGGGCATAAACAAAAGAAACCTATATCTCTACAAGTATTAATCTATTATACACATATCATCATCTTTGTTACAGAACTGCAAACAAAGTACCTCCACAGATCACCATTCTTAGGACTTATTTGTTCACAAATGTAGTTGTGATCAAATCCAACAACATATAGCCATCTTACAGGTTATAAAACAAAAATACCATTTTATGTAAGTGCCATTTACCCTTGTAAGATCCTCTATTTCAGAACTGAAGTTTGTTTCTCCTTCCATCATTTCTTCCTCTTCTAATGTACGTTCATCATCAAAATCATGAACCAGCATGTCAGCTGATGGGTCAAATTCATGGTCATCAGATGTTGCGGAACCTCCTAGTATACAAATTTTGAAAAGGATTTGATCACATCATGGGCTTAAAGAGTTAGCTTGGTATTAATAAAAGTTTCACTAATGCCCATGCTAAAAACTAAAATAAAATCTAGACAAAAAATATTTGAAAAGCCTGAAGTGTTAAAGAATCCAACTGTTCTATTTATTCAAAGAAGAGGTTTATACTCTGTTTTTATAGCTTTTGACTATCTAATCAGAAGTGATGGTCTGACTATTCAGTTTCAAAGTACTACACAGTTACAGTTGCAAGACACCTGCTGCTGCTACATACAGCCCTCAGTTTAACCCTCTCACATTGATAACTGAGGAGGGTTGTGTCTTCAAAGGCTGAGATATTCAACAGTCTGTACCAGAGTTCTGCATTAAGTAAATTACAACAAATATTGGCTATCTATATGAAGGGAATTTTCTTGGTTTCTTGGAAGATACTACTCTTGAAACTGGAAGAACATGAATAGATTCACTGATATTCATAATTATAGAATATCACAGATTACATGATTCAGTGTTAAAAATACACTAGATATACCAACCATCAGCAGTAATAAGTGACAAAATAAATAAAAGGCAGACTAGTCTAATAGACTGAGCACAATGCTGCAACTCACAAACTACAGGCAGTCTCCGGGTTATGTACAAGATAGGGACTGTAGGTTTGTTCTTAAGTTGAATTTGTATGTAAGTCGAAACTGGTACATATTGTAGGGGAAACTCTAGCCAAACATTTCTCCAGAGTTCAGTTTTATTCTCCCACACCTCACTTCCCTCAGTCCTTTATTCTCAAGCTGAGGTGTCTGCTGAGAAAAGCCGCTCCGCGTCTCTCTGGTCTGCTAGGGGGGGCGCTAGCTTCACATCTCCCTGGTCTGCTGGGGGGAAGCAGCTAGTGTGGGGTTGCCTCACCCCGTTTGTAAATAGGGATCCGATGTAAGTCGGATCCATGTAACCCGGGGATTGCCTGTACTTATTTCTAATCCCAGCACTTTTAACTACAGGCAGTCCCCGGGTTACGTACAAGATAGGGACTGTAGGTTTGTTCTTAAGTTGAATCTGTATGTAAGTCGGAACTGGCGTCCAGATTCAGCCGCTGCTGAAACTGACCGCCTGTTCTGACTTACATACAGAATCAACTTAAGAACCCCAAGCGTCCCCAAATCAGCTGCTGCTGAAACTGATCAGCAGCTGATTCCAGGAAGCCCGGGGCAGAGCAACTCTGCCTCGGGCTTCCTGTAGTCAGCGCTGGTCAGTTTCAGCAGCGGCTAAATCAGGACGCCTGGGGCTGAGCAGCTGGGGTGCTGCTGGGTTGCTCCAGTAGCGCCGCTCCTCGGCACTACTGGACCAACCCAGCAGCACCCCATCTGCTCTGCCCCAGGCGTCCTGATTCAGCCGCTGCTGAAACTGACCAGCAGCGGCTGAATCAGGACCAGAGCAGCTGGGGTTCTGCTGGGTTGGACCAGTAGCATCCAGAGCGGTGCTGCGGGACCAACCAGCAGCACACCCCAGCTGCTCTGCCACAGGCGTCCGGAGAAAAGCCTAGTCTGCTGGGGCGGGGGGGTCGTACTAGCTGCGCCCCCCCCCCCCCCCCACCCCAGCAGACCAGGAAGACACGGGCGGCGGACCGAGACGCACCGCGGTCCCGCTGCCTGGGTCCTCCGCGGCTTTGCTCCCCGTCTCCCTGGTCTGCTGGAGACCAGCAGACCAGGGAGACGGGGAGCAAAGCCTCTGAGGACGCCAGCAGTGGGACAGCCGCCGGGCGTCTGGGCTGTCCCACTGCCGGCTTCCCCCGCAGCTTTGCAAAGCCTCGGGGAAGTCGGCAGCGGAGCAGCCCAGGCGCGCCTGGGGTGCCCCACTGCCCGAGCCCTCCCGCAGCTTTGCGAAGCCGGCAGCGGAGCAGCCCAGGCACGCCTGGGGTGCCCCGCTGCCCGAGCCCCCCCCCCCCCCCGCGGCTTTGCAAAGCCTCGGGAAAGCCAGCAGCGGAGCAGCCCAGGCGCGCCTGGGCTGCCTCACTGCCCGAGCCCCCCCCGCAGCTTTGGAAAGCCGCTGGGGGGGCTCGGGCAGCGAGGCAGCCCAGGCGTGCCTGGGCTGCCCCGCCACCGACTTCCCCGCGGCTTTGCTCTGCGTCTTCCTGGTCTGCAGACCAGGGAGACGCAGAGAAAGCCCCAGAGTACATGGGCGGCAGGACCGCGAGGTCCCGCAGTCCGTGTACTCTGGGGCAGCCCCGTTCGTAACTGCGGATCCGACATAAGTCGGATCCGCGTAAGTCGGGGACTGCCTGTACTTCTTTGGGGAAATAACTTCATGTGTGTTTCAGTTTCCAGATCTGCAAGAAGTGATAATATGTATCTCCAATGATATAATAAAGATTGTTTATAAATCTATTTTAATATAAAAGTGCATCAGTATCACCATTAAATGAGTTTTAGCTATATTTATGTTTTCAAATACACTATTTTCCAGGGATATGAACAGAGTGAAGTTTAGCATCTAATATGCAAAGGGAAACCTAATAAATGTCTTTAGGTTATGAAGTCACTACAGATGACAGTTTCCCTCTCAGAAAGACAATGAAGATATCTTCAAGAGAGAAAAAAAAACTGTTCAAAAATGAATTTACATGATAAATGAAAACATACATTTCCAACTGTTTATATTATTTGACATTTCTGGTAATTTATGGCCTGTATAATTACCTAATTTACTGAATTATTTTGTTTAGCATTTTCAGTACATGAAAGAGTACTAACAAACAGTGATGCTTTGTAAAATCTTAAAAATTAAAGATTTGGACTTTCGTTGATGCAGTAAATTCCAATGCCAAAACCTGATCTTTTATAGGACTTTCATCAGAGTCTGACTTTCATTTGAAATTATCTCAGAAAAATTGAGAAAACATATGTGACATTTCATAACCAAAAGCAGCATATTCATTACCTAAAGTAGAAAAAATACTCACTGTCACTAATTCTAAAAGAACCCCCTTTTTTTTTCAAGGAACAAAGTGAAAATTGAGCAAACAAAACCATTAAGCTAAACTAAAGCCATATGCAGGTGTGATTTTTATTTTATTTTTTTTTTGGCGCTGAAAAACAAAGTTATAGCAGTACAGAGTTATAAAAGTAGAAAAGGTCTTATACTAATATAACTGCATCGATAGTAGGGGTTTGTACTGCTTTTATTGCTAAAATATAGTTAAGTGGTATAACAATCAAGAGGAGGTAATTAACAAAAGTGAAGCTGCTAATGCTGGATTGCTTGCTTTTCAACGACTAAGATGTCACTCGAAAATGGCAATCTTGGACAAAGCATTATATAATGTAACACTGGCTACAGTAATAGCAAGAAGGCATGTTAAGACGTGGGTATTTCACTAATCGTGTAGTTGATAGTTGATAAAGGAAGGTGCTCAGTACCTGCTAGCGCCAGGTCTGGGAGCTACCTCCGTTGTGACTCTGCAGTTTCAATGCAGTAAGAGCAGGGCAGGCAGGCAACCCGGCTCCTAGTACATTTAAACTGCAGAGCCACAATTCAACTAATTGATAAGCCTAGGCTTATTGGTTAGTCAACTACTTTCTTACATTCCTAGTAGCAAGAGGTAAAAAAGCAAGCACTCAGTATTTATGACTAGACGGCATGCTAAAAGGCCCAGAAAAAATGAGTTTAACCATATCAGACACAAATTAGTTTTTAAAAAGTAGATGGAAATGTCTGTTTTTCAATAATTCATAGAAGCAAATATGCTCCTGTTGGTTACAGGCAAATAGTGTACTGCAGGATCAGTTTAAAACAAAAGTGTACCGTTTTTCCTGATAAAACCTTGTTTTTCCTTTTAATGTGACCGAATTTCACACACGGGAAAACATGGGACAAATATAATTGTCACTAGCCACATACTAGACATAACACTAGTAGTTGCTGTGCAAATTACAGTGCTCGGTAAAATGATCTTAATCTTCAATCCACAAACTGAAAGTGTAGAAATTTATTGGCCATCTACTCAAATTATTTGTGATATATGCAAATTGAATATTTTTTTATAATTTTTCTTTAAAAGATACAAATAGGAATATGTATACTAACTATAGATTCTAACTACTAGATCTAAGCACAAACACTACAAATAATAAAATGTAAAAATGTAATCATGATAAAAAAATCAAACAGGAAATTGTCTAATGCAGGAGTCTCAAACTTTGCACTGTTGAGTTAATTCCAATAGCATAACATTTTAAAAGTAGAAAGTAGAAAGACTTTTTTCTCTGAAGAGTGTCCGTCCCTCCCAAATGTAATATTACATGAAATCTTTTACCTGGGCTTGAAGACTGTAGGGAAGGCTACAAAAAAAAAAAAAAAAAAAAAAAAACACACCATTAGTTTTCCCCCACATTGTCTGTATAAACACAGAAGATGAACTCAATAGTTGATCAGATATAAAATTACCAGTCACTTTTTTTTTCCACCAAGATATCAGAAACACCAGGATGATTCTAAATGGATTTAAAATGATAGATTCATTTCTTTCTTTATACTTTCAGCTTTGTTATATTTAGGCAAATAATAAAGGGAATAATTCCCCATTTTGTGAAGCAATGATTGAGTTTGAGATCATAAAAGGCAGCAATTCTGAAACCAAGGTAAATAAGTAGCACATTACTAAGGTATCTCATTTGCACTTAAAATACTAAAAATCTCCCCTCTCCCCCTTTTAAAGTCAGAAACCGCAATAGGAAATCCTTAGAAAGGAGATAAACTAGTAAATATCTGCAACCCAAAACTGGGAGATTTTTGAAAGTTTCCTTAAAAGTCACCTCTCCTATAAGGATATTAAATTTAGATTAATCAACTAATCGAATAGTTGATACAATTTGCATTGACTATTTGATTAGTCGATAAGGGCACCTCTGGCTCTTGCTACAATACAAAGGCAGAAGCACGTGCGGGAGCATGGGGCCAGTGGGCAAGCAGTCCTCCACTAGCCCCGTGCTCCCTCTGCATGGTTTGCTTTTGAAATGTTCAAGAGCATTGGGCAGGGAGGGGACTACTTCAAAAGCAGGGAGCATGGGGCCAGCGGGGTCTGCCTGAGTCCCCTGCTCGCCCCCTGCTCTCACAATGCTCTTGCTTTGTAAAATGTAACAAGAGCCCTACTCTTGAAACAAACCTTCTAATGAAACTAAGAAGCTATTTTCAGATTAACTTTTCCAAATATGAATATTTTTACAGAATTGGCTAAAATAAATGTATGCCGTAAAGTTTTCTGAATATGTTTGCTCATTTCTTAAGCTGCAACTTACTACAATGGTCAAAAAGATGGGAAAATGGTAAGAGGAGCTATTGTGGCCAGTATATTTCACTGTATCATCTAGCCAAGTATCCTGTCATTGCCAGTGGCCTGTGCCAGAAGCTTCAGAGAGAATGAATAGAACAGGCAATCACCAAGTGATACAATCCCTGGGCAACTTCTGATTCTGGCAATCTCAAGTTTAGGAACACTCAGAGCATGAGGTTGCATCCTGACTCTCCTGGTTCCTCGAGGAACTTCATTTACTCTTTTTTAATTGAGTTATATGTGTGGCCTTTATATCATCTAACAAGTACAACAGGCTGTGCACTGTGTGAAATACTTCCTTTTGTCTATTTTAAACATGTTGCCCATTAATTTGATTGAGTGACCCCCTCCTTTTTGTGTCATATGAAGAGGTAAATAACACTTCCTTATTCACTTTCTCCACACCATTCACAATTTTACAGATTTATCATATACCCCTTTAGTTGTCTCCTTTCCATGCTGAACACTCCAGTTTTTTAATCTCTACTCACATGCTAATTATTTCTGCTATCCTTTTTTGTAGCTTTTCCAATTTTTTTCAGATAAGTTGCCCAGAACTGTATGCAGTACTCAAGATTTGGGTGCATCAAGGATATCTATACAGTATTGTGGTTAAAACATTTCCCTCTCATTACCCCTTTCCCAATGGTTCCTACAGTATAGCTGGAAGCCCAGGGTGGGCTGGGAAGCAAAGAAGTGGCTGATGGGACATTTTCACATTCCCAAAATGCACTGTGCATTCCCACAGTGCTTAGTGACTGAAGGTGACACCAGGCACTGTGGAATGTTTACCCATATTGCTGTTCTCTTTCTGTCAACAGGAACATGGCCATAAAATGTTGACAATGGATGGTAGAAAAACTGGTTTGACACATTTTCAGTTTTGGCAACTTCTCCATGTAGACAACACTTATCACCAAACCTTTTCAGTATAGACATAGCCTGACACTCTTAGATTTCTTGCACAGAGCAGCAGGGGGCTCCCCCAGAGTGGAGCTCCCCCCCAACTCCGGGAACTATCGATTAATCGTGTAACACCTAATATTTGATGCAGTTATTATTCAATTAATTGCGACCCAACATTCCTACTTTACATCCCTACGGGTAAGAGGAAGTTATACTGCAGAATGACCACTGAGAGGCAGCAAGGGACCAAAAAGTGGTAGGGATGGAGAAAGGGACAGTTATCTACTACAGTGTTTCTCAACTAGTGGTATGAGTACCCTTAGGGGTACTTGAGAGAAGTCTAGGGGGTACATCAGCAAAACTGAAGCTTGGAGAAAACTGAATTTTTGTTTTAAGTTTTACAGCATTTTATTATTTTTGTATACTTTACACCCAAAAATGTAATTGCCCACCTGGCTACGATTAAGTTGTTTAAACAAATGTGTTGCAATGGTAGGAAAAAAAATGTCTGAAAACTGTAGGTACCAGAAGTACTTATTTTTTTAAGAAGGAGTACTTTATAAAAAAGGTTGAAAAACACTGATCTACTATATATTTCAGAGAGTTTGTCTGTTTTTGTGTCTGTCCATCTGTCCCACAGCTGGGGACATGCATCCCACTCCTGACTGTGCCACTTCAGTTGCAGAGGCCGCGGACAGGCACTTCTCATTTGGCCCCAACCTGCTGTAATGAGAAAGGAGCCGTTTTCTTTCCCCAGGGCAGCCTGTATGCTGAACCCTTCATCCCCAACCCCACTCCAGAACAATGATTTAAATGAAGAAAAATAAAATTTAAGTTAAGGATCTGAGCAACCTTGGGTAAAACTTTCAGTTGATAAACTGCTCAGTTTAATTGCTGCTACCTAGGCAGTTCTCAGAAGCAAAGGAACTAGCCAGTTTCTTAAATTTTGTTGTGTTGCTTAAAAGTGTTGTCAGCTGCAACAGAAGAATGTTTTACTTCTCACAGATGCATAGATAAGAGAGGGGACAAAGTCTAGATACTGGTAAACAGATACATTCTCAAAAGATCTCTCTACACAGCTACACTAGAGCAGTGGTTTTCAAACTTTTTTCCTCGTGATCAGTGACAAAAACTACTAAACAACCAACAATGGGATTAGCAGAAAGTTGGAAGTGTGTCAGGGAATGGGACAGTGTCCCCTCTAAGATTTTCCATCCTCAAGCAAGTTGAAATTTCTTATGTGCAACACCAATATTGAGGTAGCGTGTGGATGTGCCCCCCAGCAGTACAAACAAAAACTGTATCTATGAATGTTTTAAATAATCCATAGCTATGGAAGAAAATCTATTAAACAAGATATAATTAATAAGAAACAATGCTTATGATTATTTAATATGAAATCAAATAAAGAAAATTAACACTACCCTTGGCCGAAGAAGTGGGTTGTGCCTACGAAAGCTCATGATACTATTTATATATGTTAGTCTAAGGTGCTATAGCAGTGGTCCCCAACCTTTAGAGGCTGCCGGGTGCCAGGGGGCGTGGCCGTGGCCGTTCGCCTGCCGAGCACCAGAGGGCGGGGACACATGCACGCCGCGCGCCCGGCACCCCCCCCGCAAGCGCCGCATGCCCGGGGCGTGAGCAGCCAATTTGCGGTGCTCCTGGGGCCGGTGTCTGGCTCCGGCTCCATGCATGCACCATGTGCCTGGGGCCAGGCCAGCCCCGAGCACTTGGCGGGCGCACACAAATGGCCCCGCGGGCGCTATGGCTCCCGTGGGCACCATGTTGGGGACCACTGTGCTATAGGATCATTGCTATTTTTTACATTTTTTAGTTACAAACTAACACAGCTACCCCTCTGAGACCTTAGAGTACATGTATTATGTATCCTTTCTAACAGACAGATGCAAGTTTCAAAGATCTTGCAAATAAGGTTTCATTCTACAAAACAGCTAGCATCACACCTAATACTTGCTACTTCTGACTCTCAAAAGCCAGAACTCTAACAGATAGCAAAGATCTGACCTTACTGCACTACAGTTTACCATGTATTAATTAGATACACAGGATTTTTAAAAAATCATTAAGATTCGAGTTTTAGATATCTGCAACACTCAAAAAAATTCTGTTAAAATAATCTTTTTCTTTCTGACCACTAGCCATTAACACGGGTGTGGGCAATAAATGTTGATGGGGGTCCACTCCAAGAATTTGGTAAGTGGATGAGGGCCACACATTTCCATTATATTATTGGAAGTGGTGTGGGGGTCTGGGATGGATGTTGGTTGCAAAAGGGAGCTTGGGGTAAGAGACAGGTATGTGGGATCTGAGAGGGAGTTTGGGTTAAGGATATTAACTAATGATCAATTTACTAGCTGAGTAGTCGATGGAGTTTCCATCAACTACTTGACTAGTCAATAGTCACTTCCACATTCCGCCTTTGAAATCTACATTTCAAAGCAGAAGCACCCCCGTAGAGCCCAGGGTGCAGGTGGAGTTCCACAGTCTTCCTTTGAAATGTACAAGAGCCCAGCAGGAGCTCGTGTGCATTTCAAAGTGGAAGCGCCCTCATGGAAGGAACCTGGGGTCAGCGTGAGACTCAGAGTCCCCTGCTGACCCCGAGCTCCAAGCAGCACTGCCACTTTGAAATGCCACATGGAGCCTGGGGCCAGAGGGAGTTCCCAGCTGACCTCAGGCTCCACGCAGCATTTCCACAGAACCCAGAGTCAGCTCGGGAGTCCCCAGCTGAACCCGGGTTCTGTGCACTTTGAAATGCTGCACTGGAGCCCAGGATCAGCTGAGGAGTCCCCAGATGATTCTGGGCTCTGCTCAATATTTCAAAGTGGCAGCGCCACACCAAGTCCAAGATCAGCTGGGGACTCCCCAGCTGACTCCAGGTTCCGCAGAAATGCCACAGGGAGCCTGGGGTCAGTTAGGGAGTCCCCAGCTAACCCTGGGCTCCACGCGGCACTGCCACTTTGAAACGCTGCCACAGCTGTGTGGTGCTGCTGCTTTGAAGTACTCTCTCCCTCCACTTTCACTGCCTCTGATAGAGGCAGCAGGGGGAGGGGGAGAATCAACTAGTCAACTTGACTATCTGATAAGCATTTGCTTATCAGATAGTTGACTAGTCCTTAACATCCTTAGTTTGGGTGAAGTAGGGGATCATTACCTGGGACAACGGACTGCTGTGAGGAGGGGGCACAGGACCTGGGATGGGGTTGTGACCCAAGACAGAAATGCAGGAGGGGGTGCAGGGATTTGGGCTTGACCAGGGATAGCGGCTTGGGATATAAGGTCTTAGAGTGGGTTGTGACCTGAGGAGGGGTGTGGAAGGGGATGCAGTGTCTGGGAAAATGTATGAGGGCTGGAGCAGGGGTGCAGAAAGTTTGGGATACAAGGGCAGAAGTGGAGCAGAGGGTTGGAGAAGGAAGGGAAAGGGGTTGGGGTGCCAGAGGTAGGCTCTGGCTGGGAGACCTTACCTGGCTCTCAGCCAGCAGCCTAGCAGGTGCCTTAGCCAGGGTCCCTGCCTTCCAGCCCCTGTACGTGCTCAGGGGTGTTGCACAAGTATATTTATTGCTCTGAACTGAATGCTGAGAGCCCAGGGGATGAGGGAAATGGGGCACTTCAGATTAGGGATGTTAAACATCAGTTAAGTGAATCATCAAGTAACCTCATAATTTATCGGTTACTCGACTATTCTATAGTATCCAAGGGCGGGGTCGGCAGCCAGTTTAAAAACCAGCTCCCCATGTGGACTGGCTCCCTGTTGTCCCATGCTGCTGCCTCTTCACAGGGTGGCAGCAACCCCTGTCCGGTGTTGGGAGAGGAGGTCCTGAGCTTCCAGACCCAGTGCGAGACAGAATTGTGCCAGGCTGCCTGCCCACCTAGCTCCTAATACACTTTAAATGCAGAGCCACAGCAGAGGTAGGTCCCAGACCCCACCACAAGCCAGGACTGAACCAGGCTGCTGGCCAGCCTGCTAAAAAATTTACTGGCGGGAGAGAGTAGGGGGAAAATGTATGTAATCCATAACATTAACCGATAAGCTTTTGCTTATCGGTTAATCAACTATACATTACATCCCTACTTCACATGCTGCCTATCTTTCAAACAGGCCAGTGGAAGCTACTGGAGGCGGGGGCAGCACAAGAACCCTGTCTACCCTCCCTTCAGGCCCTTCAGAAACACACACCTGGCCCTGCACCCAGCTTTTCTGAGTGCCAAGCAGGTGTGGGATGGGCAGGATCCCGTCCATAGATCACCTTTTGCCCAGCACTAGAGTAGAGGCTGGAGCCAGCTTCTCCATTTACAGCAATCGTCAGCAGCACTCTCCCCCACCCCGGCCAATCAGCTGTGCTCCCTGCCTGCACAGGGAATGCTGAACCTCTGCAGCTTACAGAGAACCTTGCTGACCCAGTGACCCAGTTGAAGGAAACTCTTGATGCCTGCAACCCAACATAATTATATCTTTAGACAAGAGTGGGAGCGATGGGTGGGGCTAGGATGGAGTTGGTGTGGGGCGGAGGGCGGCACAGGGCTCCATTTGGGTGTGCAGGCTCTAGCGCGGAGTAGGATGAGGTTTTGGAGTATAATAGGGAGTTCCAAGGTAGGGGCAAGGCAGAGGAGTTTAGGGTGTGAGAAGAAGCTCTGGGCTGGGGTTGGAGCAGTTTTCAGGAGGTGCAGGCTCTGGGACTAAATGGAGATGAGGTGTTTAGAGTGAAGGAGGGGGCTCTTGGTTTGGAGAGGCTCAGGGCTGTGGCAGAGGGGCAGTGCTCAGGGTTTGGGCATGGGCTTTTCTCTGCCAGCCCCCAGTTAGCAGTGCTGGCAGTTAGTAGGATTGCTAAGGTAGGCTTCATGCCTGTCCTGGCACCGCAGACTGCACTGCACCCCGGAAGTGGCCAGCAGCAGGTCTGGTTCATAGGCAGAGGTGCACCAGTGGCTCTGTGCACGGCTCCAGGTACTGGTCTCCAGAGCCAATGCCCAGGGTGGAAGCAGTGCAGGGAGCCCCATCCAGCCCCACCTAGGAGCTGAACTAGCTGTTGGCTGCTTCTGGGCCACAGCAGGGTCTGCCATGCCAGGACAGGGAGGAAGCCTGCGATAGCATTCCTGCTGGTAACCTGGTCATCCTACAGCACAGTGACCCAGTGCCTGAATTTCCACAACCCAGTACTGGGTCACGACCTTCAGTTTGAAAATCATTACACTTGACTAGAGCAGTGTTTCCCAAACTATGGGCTGCAGCCCGCTATCAGGCCGCAGCAAAAATATACCGGGCCTCAGCATGGCTGCTGGGGTGCAGTGTCCTGGAGCCCTGGCCCGGGCTGCACAGAGGATGCAGCTGGGAGTTCCCTCCTCCCAGCTGGCCCATGCGGCGCCGTGGCCCCGAACCCTGGCCCAGGCTGCACAGAGGATACACCAGGAGTTATGGGCTCCCGGACTGCCCATGCGGCGCTGCATCCCCAAGCCCTGGTCAGTGCTGGACGGAGGATACAGGTGATGGTCTCCATGGGTGAGTGGCGGACTACTTCCTATTGGATTTCAGTGGCCCCTCCAGGGTGCGGGCTCTCTGAGGCAGCACAGTGCTTTGGCAGTGCCGGGGAGCGCACGCCACCTGACAAGGACAGGGAAAGGGCTTCGTCTCCCCGGAAGCACGTGTATTTTCATGCAGACCAGCTTGTGTCATTGGTTTTCCCGTCATGTGATACAGCAGCCTCAGCTTGTTTCTGCACAGTGGTGCATGTCATCTTAGGTTAACTGCTTAAGCTTTCATTTATTTTCAATAACATACCCTCTCATTTTCATCTTCAATATGGATAAGTGGCTGAAGAATGTGACTGTAAATACAACTAAAAAATGTTTGAATGAAGTGCAGCCTAGTACAAGTGAGAATAAGAAGATACAAACTCCTTCGACCCGCAATTATTCTGAGGAGTATTTGAAATTTGGTTTTATAAGTGCTGGTAGTGATAATCACTTGCTATTATGCCTAATCTGTCACATGGAACTATCCAACGAATGCATGAAATCATCAAAACTGAAACGCCATTTGGAATGCAAACATCCAGAATACACGAGTAAGCCCATAGATTTTTTTTCATAAATAAGAGAAATGAATTAGCTATTGCTAAAAAAAAGCATGACAAGTGCACTTTCAATGGGCTCTTCAAATGAAAACCTTGTGTTGGCTTATATGAAATTTCAAAACTAATAGCAGAGACAGGTTACCCGCATACTGTTGGTGAAAGGTTAATACTTCCTGCTTTGAATACTATTACATCCCGTATTTATGGAGGAAAAAATGGAAATCAGTTGGGTTCTCTGTCTTTATCTAATACAGTGAAATGTAGAATTAAAGAAATGGCAAAAAATATTGAAGAAATGTTCATTCATCGACTACAGAATAGTCCGTTATTTGCATTACAAGTGGATGAAAGCACTGATATAGCTGATGCTGCCAATTTAATGTGTTTTGTTAGATATGATTATGAAAGCTCCATTCAAGATCTCTTATTTTGTAAACCACTTCCAACAAGAACAACAGCTGCCAACATTTTTAAGCTAATCAATGATTTTATTATTCAAAGCGATATTGACTGGAAAAAGTGTGTTGGACTGAGCAGTTAAGGAGGTTAAGCAATGGCAGGGTCTCGCACTGGGCTTGTCCCGCGGATTCGAGCTGTAGCGCCTGACTGTGTATGGGTGCACTGCAGTATTCAGAGAGGCACTAGCTGTGAAAACTATGCCATCACTTTTGAGTTTCACTCTTCAAGAATGTGTGAAGTTTATAAATTATATAAAAACTCGTCCTTTGAATTCCAGAATCTTTACTGCTTTGTGCAACGAATTAGGAAGTGAATATGAGCATCTCTTACTACACGGTGAGATTTGATGTCTGTGGAAAGGAAACATTTTGAAACGACTCTTTGAAATGAAGGATGAAGTTTTATTGTTCTTGGAGCAACATCCTCCATCAGCAACAGATGTTATATTTACATTTAAAGACAGGTTTCATGAGTTTGATTGATTAACAATGGTGGCTTACTTATGTGACATATTTTGTCTTTTAAATTATTTAAGTTTGAATTTACAAGGCACTAAAATTAATATTTTCAAAGTTCATGAAAAAGTTAAGGCAACAATTAAAAATACTTTGTTTATGGGCACAGCACGTTAACATGAGAAACTTTAAGTCTTTTTGTACTTTAACTGAATTACAAGAAAAATATGCTGAAACTAATATCTCAGATGCGATTTCTGCAGCAATCCAAGAACACCTCTTGGGGCTAACATCAAGTTTAAATGAATATTTTCTTCCAATTGACGCCAATAAAATGTGGATTAAGAACCCCTTTACTATTGACACCGAAAATGAAGAAATACTACAACTGAGTGCATCAGAAGTGGATTCATTAATTGAACTTTCCTGTGACTCTGCCTTAAATGAGAACTTTGATAAACTCTCCTTGATTGATTTTTCGTTGAGCTATAGAAATGAATAGTCACATTTATCTGAGAAAACAGTCAAATTCTTAATGCCTTTCGTCACGTCATATAAGTGTGAATCTAGTTTCTCATCTTTGGTTTTCTTCAAAAATAAATATAGAAATTGATTGAATGTTGAACCATATTTGAGGATAAAACTTTCTTCTTTTGCTCCTGACAAAGTTGCTGTGTGATGCAAAACAACATCACCCTTCCCATTAGTTCTCTTTTTAGTTATTTAAAAGTTATAAAGTGCACACAAATGACTTGTATTCAACTCATTCAATTATAAACAAACTTTACAATTGTTAAAATTCTATTGGTTAAATTGTAATTAAGATTTATGTTATGTACTGTTATTGTTGTGAATAAATAATACACAATGAAAATGTATTCGTTTTTCATTCTTTTTCTTCATATGCATTTATATTTTTGGGCTGCAAAAAACAGTACTAAAAAAATGGATTCCAACTAAAGTAAAAAGTTTGGGAAACCCTGGTCTAGCCAGCTTTCTATCCATCTTACAGTCCACTTATCCAATCCATATTCCCTTAACTTTCTAGCAAGAATATTGTGGGTGATCGTATCAAAAGTTTAGCTAAAGCTGGAACTGATGGCTTCGGGAGGACCAGAAACTTATTTGCATATTCATCATTTGCTTAATGAATATGCAAATCTGCAAATGAATGTAACCAGTCCTCCAAAAGCTCGTGAATGGATTTACTGGTCCCCGTCTCAAAAAGTTTGGGAACCCCGGGACTAGAGTATGTCATGCCTCATACACCATGGAACCAAAGCAATAAGCCATTAGGGAACATGCACTGACTACAGATCAAACCTCTTGAAACTATCAAGTTCCATAATACCTACCCATCTTTAGCTCCTTCCCATTTCAGCAAAATATTTACATGCACTGAAGCAGAAGGAAAATAAGGCTGACCAGTGTGATTCCACAAAAGCCACACACAAAAACCTCCAATTACAGTAAAACTCCATTGGTCCAGCATCTGATGGTCCGGCACCATCAGGAACCCAGAAGCGCTCCGAGCAGCCGGACCATTGGAGCTACTCTGTCCCCGGCTTCCCCGATTCAGCCGCTGCTGAAACTGACCAGCAGCTGAATCGGTGAAGGCGAGGGCAGAGCATCTGGGGTGCTGCCTGGTAGGTCCCGTAGCGCTGCCCTCGGGGCTGCGAGACCAACCTGGCAGCACCCCAGCTGTCCCCATTCAGCCACTGCTAAAATTGACCAGGGGCTGACTCCGGGAAGCCCGGGACAGAGCAGCTCTGCCTCAGGCTTCCTGGAATCAGCTGCTGATCAGTTTCAGCAGCAGCTGACTTGGGGACACCCGGGGCAGAGCAGCTGGGGTGCTGCCAGGTTGGTCCCGCAGCGCTGAGGGGCAGCGCTACTGGACCAACCCGGCAGCACACCAACTGCTCTGCTCCAGCTGTCCCCAATTCAGCTGCTGCTGAAATTGACCAGCAGCTGACTCCGGGAGGCTAACCCTACTGTGGCTCTGCCTTTTAAATGTATTGAGAGCCAGCAGGCTCTTAATACATTTCAAAGGCTGAATGGCAGTGTGGGAGAACCTGGCATGAGCCAGGAATCAGGTGTCCTGGCTTGCACTGGTCCCCCCGCTGCACACCAGCCTTTTAAACATATTAAGAGTCAGCAGGCTCTTAATACATTTAAAAAGCAGAGGCACAGCATCTGAGACAGAGAGCCAGGAATAAGCTGATTCCCAGCTTGCTCCTGGTCCCCGCTATCCCTCTCCTTCTCCTGCCCCCCGAAGAGACAGTGCTGGGGGAAACTGGCTTTTAAGCTGGCTCTCCCCAGCACTGGCTCCTGCTCCCCCCCTCCTTGCTGTCTCTGATAGAGGCCGGGGGGCAGGGAGAGGGGGGGAGGGAGAGAAGCAACTAGTCAAGTGACTAGTCAACTATCCGCTAACATCCCTAGGCTGACAACTAGTTATAATCATCACTGAGTTTCACATTCCCTTATGATCTAATTTTTTTAATTCTTATCCATTTCTGCCTCCCTCACTCATTTATACACAACTTTACCCATTACACACAAACGGGGAGGGGGTGGTGAAGGCTTTCAGCTAGTAGAGAATAGTTTTATCAAACTCCAAGCAATAACCTTATTCTTCTCAGGAATATACATTCTGGACATAAGTAGCTAAGCCACTCCCTGAAATAATGATTTTTTTTTTTTGGTGGGGATGGCACACAGTGAGACCCCAGATCATTGGTAGGCAACCTGGGAGCCATCAGGATTCTGCATGCAGCCCATGAGCAGGGTTGCCAGATTCTGCTAGTTTCCTTCTACATAGTTCTTTTCCTACCATTACTAAAGTGACACACAAACTCCTTGCTTCAGACACATGAAGTGAGATGCATGCTGATTGCACACAATATTGACAGAGCGCCATGCACTCCCTCTGCATCCAAACTGCTGCTAGAGTTCAGTCGACATACCGCACAAATTCTAGGTACATTAGGTAGTTTTGTTAACGATGCTTGAGAGACTGTATTGGCTCCACTCCTGATTAGTGCCCAAAGGAGGAATGCGGACGTGCCTATCAACTAGTCGACGGAAATTCCATCAACTAGTCAATTAACTGAATTTTAACATCCTTACTCCTTACCAAATTGCTTGCATGTGGATAGCCAATTTTAAAGTAAAAAAAATAATGGCCACTGCTTAAGAGGGATCAAAATTATGATTAGTTCCAGTGTTTAATATAAGTCCAAGAAAGACTTCTCTTTACTGACAAGGAATAAAGAAGAGAGGCACTTTTGAGAAATCTTGTACCTAAATTAGATTAATTCTATGTCTGTTTGCTGTGTCTAACACGTGACAACAGCTGTTTCAGTTTTAGGCCCATAGTAAGATCTTCTTGTAAAAATCTCAAAAGCATTGTTTCACTTTTGCCTTGACTAGATCCATGACTGTGCACCATGCCAAGTGTGTAGACTAAGCTCTTAAAAATGACCTGTTTCTGAAATGCTTTCAAAAGGTAGATAAAAATCAATGTAATAAATCCCATTTAAAATCCATTTTTTTTTTGGTTTGTGGATTTTTTTTTAACAATTACAAGTTTATAAAAATAAACCTACTTAATATGGAATCTGAATGTAATACTAAGTATACTAAAGCATAAACATATAAGCTCTTAAGACATTTAAATAAAAAACGCTAAATCTGTGACCGGGTATAAAGAACTGGGCTGAAAAATGCTTGTCTATCTAAGGAAAGAATGGGGGGGGGGGGGGGGAATATCTAACTTCTGAAGTCAAGCTTTATAAACATGGAATAGTAGGTAGTGAGTTGTACCCAACAGACTTCCCTGGTCTGGCACTCCCAGTACCAGAGTCTTTCCCAACACACAGTTTGCCAGACATGGGGAGATCAAGGCTCTCCACCCAGCTGTAGGCTCTGTTCTCCAGCACACCAGCCCCATCCTACAGAAGAATTGGGGGAAAAAGCAGCACTATAAGGGTAGGGGATAGAAAGTGACGGAGAGGAGGAGAACAGAGAGGGTGGGGCGGGGCTTCAAGGAAGGGGCAGGGTCTTGGGGGAAGGCTGAGAATTTATGAAGACTTTTATTTGGTTACAAGGTATTCAAGAGACTGTTGACTCCCCTGTGACTCACCCAGAAAGCTGAGGTCAGTTGGGACAATCAAGCTTGTACATTAAAGACTAGATAATCCAACACATTCTCAGCAGAGGATCTTTGATTACAAAATTCCCTTTAATCAGATTCAGCCCAACTTTGATTTACTTTGGGTTCTTGTGAGAAAGGGGTTAGGAAAGATTTTGTTCTACAGGCAGTCCCCGGGTTACGTACAAGATAGGGACTGTAGGTTTGTTCTTAAGTTGAATCTGTATGTAAGTCGGAACTGGCGTCCAGATTCAGCCGCTGCTGAAACTGACCGCCAGTTCTGACTTACATACAGATTCAACTTAAGAACCCCAGGCGTCCCCAAGTCAGCTGCTGCTGAAACTGATCAGCGGCTGATTCCAGGAAGCCTGGGGCAGAGCAACTCTGCCTCGGGCTTCCTGTAGTCAGCGCTGGTCAGTTTCAGCAGCGGCTGACTTGGGGACGCCTGGGGCAGAGCAGCTGGGGTGCTGCTGGGGTGCTGCAGTAGCACCGCTCCTCGGCGCTACTGGACCAACCCAGCAGCACCCCAGCTGCTCTGCCCTAGGCGTCCTGATTCAGCCACTGCTGAAACTGACCAGCAGCGGCTGAATCAGGACCCGGGGCAGAGCAGCTGGGGTGCTGCCGGGTTGGTCCAGTAGTGCCCAGAGTGGCGCTGTGGGACCAATCGGCAGCGCCCCAGCTGCTCTGCCCCAGGGCCGAAAACAAAAGCCTGGTCTGCTGGGGGGGGGGGGGGGGGGGCACACTAGCTGCTCCCCCCCCCCCTCCAGCAGACCAGGGACACGGGGAGCAGAGCCGCAGCGGCAGCAGGGTGCCGCGCCTCTGAGGCTTTGCTCTGGCAAAGCCTCAGAAGCGCGGGAACCTGCCGCGGCTGCGGCTTCAGTCCCGGTGCCTGTGGTCTGCTGGGGACGGTCCCCAGCAGACCACAGGCACCGGGACTGAAGCGGCAGCAGCGGCGGTTCCCCGCGCTTCTGAGGCTTTGCTCTGGCAAAGCCTCAGAAATGGGGGAACCCGCCCGGTGCTCCTGGTCTGCTGGAGACGGTCTCCAGCAGACCAGGGGCACTGGAGCAGCTTACGAACGGGGCTCTCTCGCCCCGGAGCTCGCAGGTAGCAATCCGCCACCTCGACCTCCGGGGCGAGAAAGCCCCGTTCGTAAGTGCGGATCCGACATAAGTCGGATCCGCGTAAGTCGGGGACTGCCTGTATTTATAAGTGAGAAATTTTTTTAAAATGCTGTGTTCTAAACTAAGATAAGTTAATGGTCATAAACTCAAAGTGAACAATCCAACCTAGTTATAACTACTTAGGCAAATTTAGGAAGACAAACTAATTACCCATATTTGGTCATTTTTACAGAAGTGTGATGAAGAATTTGAGGATCATAGTTAGTCAAAACCTCTGCTTTATGTCTCATCAGAAGCATAAGCTCTCAACAGCACAACATCCCAAAACGCTGTACTGAGTAATTAATTTGTCCTGAAGATTGATTTGACTGAAGTTTCCTGTAGCAGCCTGTGATTCCTTGGAAGTCTCCCACCTTCATACAGCTCGTCGCTCCTCAATTTGTAAAACGTGAAGAACTCAGTCAGAGCTAATAAGATTGCTAAACAAGTGACAATGCTACTCTATTTCTTATAGCATATTGCATTACTGTTAGTTAGAACCCTCTCCCCTCACCCTCTGGAAGAGCAAACATTTCACAGAATCAAATTATACAGTATTCTGCTGAGACTTAAAATATATGGGAAACACATAAGAACACAGTTACAGATGCCACGAGCTGCAAAGGTTCCCATAGCACCATTAACGATAAAGATTGGGGGGGAGGAGGGAAAGGAGCATCAAAGAGCAAGCACAGCATTTTAAAATCTGTGGTATTTAGTATGGGCTAAAAAAGAACATATCAGCCAAAGTAACTGAACATATGTAATTACACTTTCTCCTCAGCCTCTGTATTAAACTAGAATTCTGATTAACAATTGCATACCTATTTTCAAACCTGTTCAAAATGTGGATACCCAATCAAAATATTATACATTAATTTTACAAATGATTTTAACAGTAAGATCTCCCTTTCCAGCAAGTGTCTCCCTTTACTCTCATCGTTAAAAATGTGACAGAAATGTAGCTGTGTTAGTCTGGTGTAGCTGAAACAAAATACAGGACTATGTAGCACTTTAAAGACTAACAAGATGGTTTATTAGATGATGAGCTTTCGTGGGCCAGACCCAATTAAAAATGCTGAACCATAAAAGGGTACTAATTTTTTTCAAAAGCTTACAATCAGGAAAAGTGTCAATTAAAATTGCATGTACACCATTACAGAATGAATGTACAGTAGCACCTCAGTTATTAATACCAGAGTTAGGAACTGAACAACTATAAACTTCATTCGGAACCAGAAGCACACAATCAGGCACCAGCAGAGAAAGAAAAAAAACCCACAGTACAGTACAATGTTAAACTATTAAAAAAGGAAAAGCAGTCTTTCTTCTGCATAGTAATTTTCAAAGATGTATTAAGTCAGTTTTAAACTTTTGAAAGAAGAACCATAATGTTTTGTTCAGACTTAGAAATATTTCAGAGTTATGAACAACCTTCATTCCCAAAGCATTTGGTAACTCTGAAGTTCTACAGTGTAAGACAAATGTTTCTAAAAATCCACTGTTCTTAGCGAAGTACAGGTTGAACATCTCTGGTCTGGCAACATCGGTAGTCCAGCAGGACCACGGATATTGCTGGACCAGAGAGCCTCTGGATAGTTGAGCCCCAGCAGCTGTCAGTTGAGAGTCTGGAGGCAGAAGGCCAGGCAGCTGACAGCCACTGGAGGCTGGGAATGCAGCCTGGTCAGCCCAGCAGCCACCAGAGCAGGGGTGGGCAATAATTTCCGAACAGGGGCCACTTCAGAAATTTTTTTAAGTGGCCCCAGGCCACCCCAGAAGGGGCAGGGCCCCAGGCAGAAGAGGGGGACAGGACACTTCCATGCTTCTTCACCCACAGACCCTGATTTGTCTGAGGGTGGGGGAAACACACAAAGTCTTTGCCCCTCCCCCCCCCAGAGAACTGCCAGATGTTCTGAACAGCTGGAGGTTCCCTCTAGGTACCCTTGCCCGTGTAATGGTGTACATGCAATTTAATTGACTCTTTTCCTGATTGTAAGCTTTGGGTGCTCCCCCCTATTGTCCCCAGGTCAATCAGGGCCTGGGGAGGGGAAGCACGAGAAGCCTCTCACTCCCTGCGCCCACCCTGCAAGGTGCTTAGGTTGACTAAGTGCTGAGCTTCTTGCTGGGAGGAGACTTCATGCATTTCCTCCCACCCCCCCAGCCTTGATTGGTCTGGGGGCAGGGGAAGCGCACAAAGTCTCCTCCCACTTCGCCCCCCATCCTGCAAGGAGCGTGCAGCACTTAGAAGCGCTGCACCCCTCACAGGGTACGAGGAGACTTCATATGCTTCCTTCCACCCCACCCCAGTCAATCAAGGCTTCGGGGCAGGGGGAGCGCATGAAGTCTCCCACTGCCCTGCCAGGAGCGCGTGGCACTTTTAAGAGCCATGCACTTCTTGCAGGATGGAGGCAGGGTGGGAGGAGACTTTGCACACTTCCCCCCAGCCCCAGGCCCTGATTAGCCTGGGGGAAGGGGGAGCGACAAGGCCTCCGTGAGCCAGATCAATTTGCTTGGCAGGCCAGATCCAGCCCATGGAGCCCCTTTTGCCCACACCTGCACTAGAGGCTGGGAGTGGCTACTGGCCAGGCCGGTGGCTAGGAGGGGAGGGAGAGCCTTGACTTTCCCACATCTAGAAAATTCCTTTGATTGGGGCTGGTCAGATATTGAGGATATCAGACCAGGGAGATCCAACCGACAGTATTAACTCCTATCTCAAAGAAAGCAGGAAAGTTAAATTTAAGTGAATTTATCAGGAGTGCCTGTGCCACAGAAATGTCTATAAATTAAATAAAAAGTAGTCCTCAATAAGTAAAAGCAAACTAAAAATATGTAAAAAGGAGCATTTAAACCAGTATTAACTTTAAAAAAATAGTTTCACTTTTGCTGCTAAAAATCAGTTTCATTTTCTGGTCCCATTTACTAGCATATTGGGGTTTGAGTTCCCATCAACAGAAACTGTTTCAAACCCGATGCAACCATTGAACTAAAAATAATCCAGTCTTTTAATATTTGTATTAGATTTATTCATCATTTTACATTTATAATTTGGGTCTTAAAGAGCTCTATCATTGAACAAAAGAGTTTATGATACTTCCTCACTTAAAGTACTTTGTACTGCAGTTGGAAGCTTTCTTCCCAGAGCACAGACAGAGATGCACTACTTCTGCTTGAGCTAGTTTGCAAAAAACATCAATGTAACCTCTGGTCAGGAAACCCAGGCAGCAGTTTGGGATAACCACCTGAGTACAAACCAACACAGCCTTCCCAGATATGTACAAGAGCAGAAAATAGCCAAAGTGGGGATGAGCATCTCAGCCTAAGTCCATATTCCCAGAAACATCAAAATTTTAAAATAAACCTCTGTAGTACTACTGTAGCTGCTGAACATTTTTTCTAACCATTAGCAAAATATCAAGCCCAAAAGAATACAACTATAGCTCCAGAACAAAGCATATGGAAAAAAATTAGTTTCACAAGCTACACCAAGATGGCTTTCTACAGCTCTGTATGGTCTCTGTAGCACTGTGCATTGTATAAGCTTGTACAATGTGAGCGTATATGTAATACACATTAAAAGGAAGTAACTCTGGAAAGCAATGCAGAAAGTACCACTTACTGGCTCTTGCAACAACATGGTGAACTTGAGTTCACACTAGCATGCAAGAGATTCCAGAACTAACAACAGTATTTAATTGACAAAATGTGCAAGCAATTAGCAATTTAACACACACAGAGATCCTGTTTGACCAAAACATCAAGCACCCCTACATTTCACAGCCCTGACAATATGAGAGGAGAAAAGAGTTACATAATATTTCTATAACCTGCAAAAATTCAAGTAAGTGAGAAAAATTGTGACACACTGACTTGACTCCCAAGATGTCAAAAGAAAAAATGAAGATATTTTTCTCCCAATTGTGGTGACATTGAGGATACATACTGAGCACCTTGATAGCACAGACTTCTTTGTCAGGAAGGGGTCTGAATGCCAAATCAGGTTCTTCACTAGAGATGGCTAGGGATACATAATGGGAAAAAACTTCCCCAAGTCAAAATTTTTTAAAAAAAGTGCAAGTTTTGAGAGGAGGTAGGAAAAACTAGGTTTCATAACCCATAATTTAAAAAAGGATAACATCTGATAGACATCAATCTGTATTCTAAAAAGGGACAGGCGTCCCTGAGTTGATTAACTGTAAGTCAGTTGTTTCTAAAAACGCTCCCTCTAAAGAAGGTGGCTTTACTGTATGAATTGCAAATGAACATGTACAATGTAATTCACTGAAATGGTTCTACCAGCATATGAGTTCAAACTTTCCATTTGAAACCAAAGAAACCTCAGCAACATTTCTACTCCCTCCATCCAGAACATGAACTGAGCAATTCCCCACGAAGAGGAAAACGTTTCCCTACCATATCCCATCTGAAGATGCAAATCCCTACCACACAAAACTCAAGTCAACCTTTTTATATCACATCATACATGAGCCACAAAAGGGAACAAATATAGATAGCGCATAGACTTCGAAGGGGGTCCCCCCAACTGGAAAAAAAACAACCTTGACCCTCTCTCCAAGCACACAGTGCAGGAACTACCCACCCCAACCCCACAGGCTACCTGGCTACCTCCACTGCCATTCGAATCACCAAACCTCCCCTCCTCCTTTTTAGGCAGCACTTCCCGCTGCCCCCTCCCTCCCATAAGGGTGGAGCCCTGGCACCCCCCAGGCTGCCCACCTGCCATTGGGTGATGCCCTGCCCCGAGGCTGGCCTGCCCCTCCTTTCACAGGGGTGGCGCCCCCGTGGCCGGCCGCCCCCCGCAGGGTAGGGCCGTTTCATCCCTGGCTGCGTCTGTCTCCGCCCCGAGGCACCGCTCCCGGCCCAGGGGCAGCAAGGAGCGCGCCCCTCAACTCACCACCCCCCGTCCCAACTTAGGACCCCCGCCAGCAGGGCGGGGCCGTGCCCGGGGCAGAGGTCCGCGGGAGGGGCACAGGGCGGCCTCCCCTCCCAGGTAACTAACTTGTGGGAAGCTCCTCCCGGCCGCGGCCCCGCGCAACAAGTTCCCGGCCGGCCCCCGCCCCAGAGCCGGGCTCTTACCTCCGCCATGTTCGCTGCGCGGCCTGACTGGCGGGCGGGACGGGGAGGGGGAAGGGTCACATCGCCGCCGCGGCGAAGGAAGCGGCACCGGCGGCGGCGGGTCACGGATGCGGCGGCCAAGGGAGGGGGGGGCCGCCGGGGGCACAGACACTGCACGTCACCGCGCACAGGCGGCGGGCGCGCCCCCGACAGCGCCCCGTGCACGCTCCAGGCAGGGCTGTTGCACGCCCCCGACACCAGAACGCGCGCTGCCAGGCCGCGCAGCACAGCTGATGGTCGAACGTAGAGAATAGAAAGCCCCGCCCTGTCAGGCCCTTCTCCCCGCGCGTAGGGAAATCCTTCCCCTCCACCCAGCGGCGATCCGAGGCGGAGGGAGAGCAACCGACTCTGCCCGCCCCGCCCTCGAGTCCCTCATCACCAGCACACACACACACCCCTAATGCAAATCGGGTTCATGCCAGTCTACATCCATAACAGCAGTACCTACGACCCCAAGTATTAAAAAATCATGAGGTGAACAATCATGCAACCGGCTTTCAATTTATAACGCCCCCCCCCCCCCCGCAAAGAGATAAAATTATTTGCTTTTTATTCACCTCTAGAGGTAGGCCAGGGGCCTTGCAGAACAGTTTGTTTATGGGCACAGATATGTCCCTTCAATCATTCTGAAAGATTTTCATGAAACTTCCATGGAGCTACTCAGCAATCCTCTCCCAAAGGTTTCCACAGGTATCTACCTTATTTGTTTCTCTGTGGTGGGACGCTGAGGCTACATCTACACTACAAGGTTTTTGCTCAAAAACGTCTGTTTTTGGCAAAAACCTGTGGTGCGCCCACCTTAAGTGTGCTTTTGCTCAAGTAAATCGACAGTAAAACGTCAGAACAGAGGGCTTTTTGTGGTGCAAGTAAACTTCCTTCTATGAGGCATAACTCCTTTGTGCTACAATTGTTGCGCAAAAAGGATGTGTGGACGCTGCACAGGGGTTTCTTGTGCAAATCTGAAAAAGCACAAATGCTGTGATGGCCATTCTGTAAATGGCAGTCAGAGCTTTCTTGCGCAAGAGCTTCCTGAGCATCCAGAAATATAATTTATGCTATCATGTGCCGAAAGTGTCCGTCTGCTATGTACATTGGACAGACGTCTCAGACACTTCGCCAAAGGATTAATGCCCACAAAACAGATATCAGACAGGATCACAAAGACAAAACAATTTCTTGCCATTTCAACCAGAAAAGCTTAACTACCTGCATTCTGCTACAAAGACCTTTTACATCTGCACTTGAAAGGGAATCCTCTAAACTATCATTCATGCTAAAATTCGACACTCTCCGGGGAGGGGGGGGAACTGAACCAAGACCCCAACTACCTTACCCATTACAAAGATAGCTTCCCCAATTATCACCTCTAATACCATTAGCTCACAGACATCTACCTTTCCCCACCTCTAATATCATTAACTCACAGACACTTACCTTCCTTCTCCCCCCCCCCCCCCCTGCATCCCCCTTCTGTTCTGAAATGTGATTTGTCCTTTTCATATGTGTTCATTTTTTTAATTGTATCCTTTGGTATATATGGTTGTGACTATTTTCTTCCACTATTTGATCTGAGGAAGTGGGTCTGGCCCACGAAAGCTCATCATCTAATAAACCATCTTGTTAGTCTTTAAAGTGCTACATAGTCCTGCATTTTGCTTCATGCAGTATGGACGCTCTCTTGTGCAAAAGCGCATTGCAAAAGGTGTAGATGTGCTTTTGCGCAAAGACTTCTTGTGCAAAAACCCTGCAGTGTAGACATAGCCTGAGGCTTCCTTCATCTTCACTGGGACAGGCATAAGGATCTTGCACAAAACGGGAGTTTTGTGCAAACAGAAAAGTCCACACTGCTTCTTTTTGCACAAAAATATCTTGCACAAAAAGAAAGCAGAAATATGCTAATGAGATTGTGACTTATGTTAATGAGTCCATCATTAGCATATTTTCTGCAGGAAGAACGGGCAGTGAAGATGTAGCCTGAGAGTATGTTAACACTGCAGAATTTTTCCAGAAAAACAGCCATTTTTTCTAGAAAAACTACATTCACACTGCAATTGCATTCTTTTGACAGAAAGTCAAAAGAACGCAGGGGGGTTTCTGACAGTGGTAAGCCTCTTTCTACGAGGAAGCCTTTTTCCAAAAGAGCTCTTTCAGAACAAATAAACACAGTGTAATAATCTTAAGGCTGGTAAAGTGTCAGAGAAAAGAAACTTTATTAACCCTATTTACAGATGATGTTTAGAGCTTAAGTAATATGGAAATTTGCCAGGAACTAAACACGTCTAGTACTTTAGCCACAAGAGCATTCTTGACTATTCTTTTTATTCTATCCTCTAATTCTCTCCCCTACAATCTAAACTAATACCAAAATAGCTAAACAATGTAAGTGTTAAAAGTTTGTACATTTCTAGTCTCAATGTGCCTCTCACACACACTACACTCTCTCTGCCAAAGGCACACTGAGATCATTAATCTGGATTGCACCAAAATGTTGAGAGGGAACCTTCATCCACACTGTGCCTACTGAATCTATTTTGTTTTTTAGTCTGTGGTTGTGTTTTTTGGGGGGAAAATGTGTTATAAACAACAGGTCCATAGGCAAGGGAGGGTGCAAAGGGTGAGAAAGCACTTTCCTATGGGCCCCCAACTAAACATGCTCCTGCCAGTCATGGGAAGGCAGGAGTGGCACGCTGCCTGAGCCTCCCTCCCCCTTTCTCTGGCTGGCCAGGGACAGGCTGGGGCTGATTTCCCTGCTTATTTGGAGGACCATGGGGGGGGGGGGTAATCTCACCCTTGCTGTTCATATTTACAAAAAAAAAAAAAAAGCACATACATCCCCCACAGAAGTGCCTGCAGACGGGCCTGTCCAATATGTATTTTATTACACACTCAGTCCTCCAAAGCGACCGTTTTTTTCACGGCACTGGCGTTCATACTTAAGTGCTGTTACTTTCATGCACTCTTTGCCCACATTGATGCAACGTTGTTTTCCTTACAGAGGGAGACAAGATCCCCGACTGGCCTCCACGCCCCTTGAGTTGAAGGCGGCGTGCACCATCTCTCGCTTTCTCAAGGGTTTCTGTTCCAGCGAGAGGGGCTGGGCGGCAGCCTGCGTGGCCCTAAGGAAGGGAGGTAGGAGCCCCCCACAGGAAGGCTTGTTTGAACTCGAGAGCGTGACTAGTGTTCGGGGGGGGGGGGGGCAGAGCACCTGGACCCTGCTCTGCGGGGCTCCCGTCCCTAGTGGAGCGGGAGGGCTCCTGGCTCGTGGGAGGAGCCGCGAGCCAAGCACCCGGCAGCGCCGGAAGAGTCGGAGGCGGACCTATCGCGACCGAGCTACGTCAACCCAGCGTCTCGCCGGTGTTTCCGTCCCTCTCGGCCAGCCAATCGCCTGGCCGCACGTTGGGAGCTGGTTGCCATGGTTACCATGTCAACACGCTCCGGCTGGGCTCGCGGAGGAGCGCGTGCAGGGTCGCTGAGACCGGAGTTGTAGGAGCCGCCCCCCCCTCCGAGGACACGGGCACCGAGCCGCCCCCCCCCCCCCACGGCACCGCTGCCAGCACCATGTCCTTCACCCAGCCCCGCAAGGGCAAGCGGCAAAGCATCGTCGTCAGCACGTGAGTGCCGGCCGCAGGGGCCCGAGTCCGGCCCCGGCTATGGGCAGCGGGGCCAAGAAAACACGTGGCAGGTCGGGGGGCTGCCACCTCCCCAAGCCCTGGCTGCCCAGGCAGCGCTCAGGCCTGTGGTGGTCTCGGTAGGGATGTAAGGGACTAGTCGACTCTCCAGTAAGCACAAGCTTATGGGATAGTGGACACACTAGTCGACTAGTCACCCCCCCCCCCCCCAACTAAAGGGAGCGCCTGCCCGGGCGCGCGGCCCCTTGGACTCCAACTGCAGCCAGTGGCTGCACCCCTCCCCCACCAGGTCTGCTTCCCATCCCCAGGCTTCCCCCTCCTCCCAGCCAGCACCACGTCCCTCAACCCCCCCCCCCCAGTTCTGCTCCCCCTCCCGCCCCCCGGCCTTTAAGTGTGTCCGGTTTTTTGGCAGGGTCTACCTGGTAACCCCATTGCTGCCTCTATCACGGAGGGGAGAAGAGGGGATGCTTCGAGGGAGCTGGCTTTAAGCCGGTTCCCAGCTAGCTCCACCTCTGTGGGACAGGGAAGAGGTGCAGCGATGGCACTTCCTCTTTCAAATGTACAAGAGCCCCTGTGCATTTCAAAGATTGAAACGCTGCGTTGACTCCGGGCTCCACACAGTGCTTCCGCTTTGAAATGTGCAAGAGCCCAGCGGGGACTCTAGTATATTTCAAGGTTGGAACACAGGGTGGAGCCCAGAAACAGCAGGGAATCCCCAGGCTCCATGAGGGTGCTTCTGTTTTGAAATGTACAAGAGTCCCCACTGGGGTTCTTGTACATTTCAAAGTGGAAGCACCGGCCTGGAGCCTAGGATCAGCAGCTCTTGTACATTTCAAAGGTGGAACATGCACTAGTCCTTATCAACTAATCAAATCGTCGATGGAAATCCCATTGACTATTTGATTAATTAATAGATATTTAGCAGTCCTAGTCTCCGCTAACCCAAGCATGCTGGGTGCCATTGCGCCGTAAATTTGCACTGAGGATGTGGGAGTTTGCTGGTTATCATGGCCTTACTGCACAAGTACTATCTCCGTCATCTGATTTGGGGGGCATGTTTCAGGTGCACCCCTGCCTGCAGCACCTTGCCACCAAGAAGCTTTCTTTGCATTTATCATCCCAAGGCGTTTTATGGCAATGGGCTAAGCCTCACTGCTCCCTTGCAAAGGAGGGAAATGGTAGTGTGCTAATTTTACAGAGGGAGAAACAAAAGCACAGAAACATGATTCACCAAACTCGAGCAGAAAATCTGTGATAGGAGTTGAGAACTGTACCTATATGGCCTCAATCCCAATCCTGTAGTTTTAGGGTGACCATATTTTCTCAAAAGGAGAATGGGAGAACTTCTGCCCTAGTGCAGGACCAACCCAAACCAACCCTGCATATGCGGGACTGCCCTCTGAGTTCCCTGCTACTCCCCTGCATGGGGCCAGGTTCTTCCTCCCCTGAAGTTCTCCCTCCCCACTGGTGCCTCAAGTCCCTCACCCTGGCCTATTGCCCACTTGCATAGGGAACTATTTGTCTGAGCCCTCAGCCTCCCTCCTGCCTCTGACCCCCACCTCTTTAGTTCCCTTTGACTATGGGTGTGGAGCTGGTCCTCCAAGCCCGCCCCTTCGTCCTCTCACCTGTGAGTGAGGGTGGTCTGCTTTGTTGGCAAGAGGAGATGGGACAAATGCCCACTTTTGTCAAAAAAGTTGGAACGGCCAGGACAGCAAAACCAGGAAATATAGTCACTGTTTACATTTTAATCCAAAGACTGTGCTTCTTGGTTCTTCATTTCCATACTCATTGCCTTTCACCACACTTAAGACCCATAAATAGACAAGAACATTAGTATTTCTTCTATTCCATTATTTTACAGTTAACATTTGCTTATATATTTTTGAGGTTGATATATTGTAATAGAAATCTACGATTTCACTACAGCTTGATATTGGTCATTATCTGCTAAATAATCTACACACTTTTCTTGATCATATTTTGTTTGGTTGAAATAGGACATCAAAGTCGGAGTTACAGATGAAGAGGACATCTGTTTCTTTTATTGGCAGCCAAAAACAAATGAGCTACATTAGTGGTTTCAATCCAAGTAGAGTGGGATCATTGAGTCGAAGAAGCTTGCTGATGGCTTCTGATGGCAAAACTGTAGATAAGGGGTCTCTCATAGGTAGCAGGCATACCATTCAGGTAATAAACTTTGCAATACCAAATATTTCTGTTTAATTGTTTATCTTAAAACTTGTCTGGAAGGAGGATTGGGTGGAGTCCAGGGGGTAAAGGAGACAATGTGATTGGCAAGTATGAAGTTGTAACATTCTGAATGTAACAAGGGTTGGCTTTCTAGGAAAAGGGAGAGCCACAGTGTGGGTGTTCCAGAAGGCAAGAAAACCAGTTGGAAAGGATGATGAACTGTGTTTAAAATGTATCTTCCCTGATTCCTTGAAAGTACAGAGAATTAGTGTAGGAAATGCCTTTATTCTTGCTGATCAGGGATGTTTAATTTTTTTTTTAACAAAAGATCTTTTATCCCAAAATGACATCAGTCATATGTGTTAATTTAAAAGAATAGCAATTAAAATTAATTTATTTTGAAGGTGCATAAGTTTCACTCCCTTGGCATTGGTACTTTTGATGTTATAAGCTATCTTGTTCTCCTTGTCTATGGCGTCTTGGGGGGAAATAAGATAGATGAGACCACGGTTTTTGCTTTTAATAAAATAAGCAGGATTTTTTTTCTTAATGTTAGGCATCCATCCATCATAAAGGGAAATATTTCTTTTGTCACCTCTTTAGCAAATATTTGATATGTCTAGCATATTTGCTTGACTTCATTTTTGTTTAAGGCTGTATACAAACAGCTAAATGCTCAAGGAAAGCTTAATTCCAGATACAATAAATGAATGATACATTTTATAAATTCAGTATGTTACATGTAACTAAGGTTTTGCATGCAAACCAGGAAAAATTGTCAATCTCGGATAAAGCATATTACATACATGCATTTCTCTGCTAGTGAAGGGGTCTTACACAGGCCCTGTCCATTTAATTAGCCTTGAATGTATGGCAAAGGCAGTGCACAAGACACTGTACAATGGAACGACTTTTTCCCTTAGGCTATGTCTAGACTACATGGCTCCATCGACGAAGCCATGTAAAATAGTTTATTCAGCATAGGCAAAGAAGAGGGGATTTAGTAATCCCCGCTTCATTAAAATAAACATGGCCGCCGCGCTGTGCGTGCCGACAATCAGCTGATCCGGCATAGCGGGGAAGTCTAGACGCGCCGCGGTCGACAAGGGAAGCCTTTCTCGACCACTCCGGTATGCCTACACAGCATCGTTAGCTTGAAATAAGCTACACAATTTGCACTATGCAAATTGCATAGCTTATTTTGATGTTCTTTTCAAATAGCTTACTTCGTAATTTGGCGCTGTCTATATAACACCAAATTTCGAAATAACTCGCTATTCCGAAATGTCCCTTAACCCTCGTGGAACGAGGGTTACCAGGATGTCAGAATAAGCTGCCCATTATTTCGAAATATATTTTGAAATAATGGGCTGCTTCAATAGATGCAAAATAGATGCAGTATACATGTTCTCTTCGAGCACTGTTTTTCAACTAGTGGTACAAATACCCTTAAGGGTACTCGAGAGGAATCTGTGGGGTAAGTCAACACAACTGAAATTTGGAGAAAACTGAATTTTTGTTTTAAGTTTTACAGAGCTTTATTATTTTTGTACTTTTTATACCCAAAAATTTCATAGCCCGCCTAGCTACGATTGAGTTGTTTAAACAAATGTGTTGCAATGGTAGAAAAAAATGTTGTGTGTCTGAAAACTGTAGGTCCTGGGGATACTTATTTTTTTTAAAGGGGTACTTTATAAAAAAAGAAACACTGCCTTAGAGAATTTCAGGTTCCAGTTATGTTAATCTGTCTCCTTTCACAAATACAGGCAGTCCCCGAGTTACGTGGATCCGACTTACATCGGATCCCTACATATGAACGGGGCTTTTCTTGCCGTGGAGGACGCGGGCGGCGGGACCGCCCAGACGCACCGCGGTCCCGCCACCCTCGTCCTCCGCGGCGAGAAAAGCTGCTCCGCGTCTCCCTGGTCTGCTGGGGGGGTACCCCAGCAGACATGGGAGACGCAGGCGGCGGGACCGCCGAGACGAGCTGCGATCCCGCCATCCGCGTCCTCCGCGGCTTTGCTCCGCGTCTCCCTGGTCTGCTGAGGCGTCCAGGGAGGCCCCCCCCAGCAGACCAGGGAGACGCGGAGCAAAGCCGCGGAGGACGCGGGCGGTGGGACCGCGGCACGTCTCGGCGGTCCCGCCACCCGCGTCTCCCTGGTTTGCTGGGGGGGGGGCCACAGCTAGTGCCCCCCCCCCCCCCAGCAGACCAGGCTTTTCTCGCCGACGCCTGGGGTAGAGCAGCTGGGGCGCTGCCGGGTTGGTCCAGTAGCACCGAGGAGCGGCGCTGCGGGACCAACCCAGCAGCGCCCCAGCTGCTCTGTCCCAGGTTTCCAGATTCAGCCACTGTTGAAACTGATCAGCGGCTGATTCCAGGAAGCCCGGGGCAGAGCAGCTCTGCCTCGGGCTTCCTGTAGTCAGCCGCTGGTCAGTTTCAACAGCGGCTGAATCTGGACGCCAGTTCCGACTTACATACAAATTCAACTTAAGAACAAACCTACAGTCCCTATCTTGTACGTAATCCGGGGACTGCCTGTACGTTAGAGTTGTTCTCCTATTTAAACAAAAAGTGGACAATACGTTTTGAAAGAACATTTTTCATTTTGTATTAATAATGTTTTGAATGATAGAGCTTTTATCCAGTATTGTGAAGGCACTATATATATATATGATATTTGCCTCACTGCACTCTATGTGGGAAGTATTATCTCCTTTTTATAAATGGGAAACTAGAGTAGGGAAATTTAAGTGGCTTACAATGGTATACAATTACTCACTTAAATAGCCAAGAAATATATATATATTTACTGAGCAGTGAAATTAACTTTCTCCAATATTAGTGTGGTTGATTTGAAAATCACCAGTTTTGAGAAACAATCATCTTCTTAAATTGAAAATAATCTGTGTTTAAATCCATGAGATGTTGACAGAGAGAAGAAACTCCAATATAAAGTATAAAGAAAATTCTGATTAGAACCTTACAATGTGCTTACAGTATTTTTTTTTTTTTTTTGGCAGATGAAAGTTTTTTAGGGAGAAGTTAATACAAATGTAATAAAGTTCCATAATAATTTTACAATATTAGTGCTATGAACCGGCTAGCCTCTGATTTGTACCAGATTTTGCTATAAGTTAGGTCTACTAGGTTCCTTCACAATGACTATTATACAGCAGCACAGCCTGAAAAATCAGTAATGGTGACCAAGCAGGAGTTGTGGCTCATTAGTTTCTCAGTATTCCTGAAACAGCTTCCACTGGCAGTGTTCCTAAGAAGCTCTTGGCAGAAACAAGCTGCTTCTCATGGCTGAACCCCTTGAGGGAGAGTGGCAGTGTAAACAACATCTACTCTGTCAACGTATGCTGGTAGAGAGGTTTCCTTCCCCCTGCGTATGTCAGTTACTGGGGTGAATATTATCTGTAGCTCAAAAGCTTGTCTTTTTCACTAGTTCTAATAAAAGATACTACTTTACTCACCTTGCATGCTACATATAATTTTCATTTGTTTAGAGAACACAAGATTTTTATTATTGTTTTATTTAAATATTCAGATTTTTGATGAGCAAGGGAAAGATGTAACTCCCCATCCACTCTATCGTCCAGAACCAAGTGCTTCACTACACAGACAAAGCAAAATCTTATCTGCGCAGGATATCTCAGGGGCCACTGGATCTGATTTTCTGTCTTCCTTGTCCATCCATCAGACTTCTGGAGTTAATGCCAGCTTAGTGGGTCCATTTTCAAGGTATGTTGTTGCATTCCTTAGGTCAAATTCTGGTCCACACTATACATAGTTCCAGAATGGCCATACATGTAAGCTTCAGAAGTGTTAGTACCAGGAATATTTGGAGACCTGGGTTCTCATCCCTTCTCAAATTACTTTAAGGCCTCTCCCATTTCCTTAGCATTTCCTGTCAGCTAACTTAGGTGGTTCCCTGCTCAGCATGATGGCTTTTGTGAATCCCATTCTTAGACTCTCCTAATGTATTGTATAATGAGCCTATGCATTTCATCCAAGGCCGTGGATTCCACTAGTGGGAAAGGACCTAAAGTTAGGTGTTTCAATGCTGAGGCTCAGTCTGCTTTGTAGATCTAGCCCTCAGTTGCCATTGCAGCACCACATGAATTTAAGTGTTTGCACTATCATTTTTAGTTACTTTAAATTTTGGAACTGATAATCCATATAATAGAATCTATAATTTGAGTTATTCTTTCCTTAGCCTATTTTCCTGTGCTGGATTATGCATGTGTATATTTTTAAACACACACCTTTTGGGGAAAGGAAGTATACTAAGAAAATTGTTATATATCATAGAATACTAGGACTGGAAGGGACCTCGAGAGGTCATCGAGTCCAGTCCCCTGCCCCCATGGCAGGATCAAATACTGTCTAGACCATTTCTGATAGACATTTATCTAACCTTCTCTTAAATATCTCCAGAGATGGGGATTCCAAAACCTCCCTGGGCAGTTTATTCCAGTGTTTAACTACCATGACAGTTAGGAACTTTTCCCTAATGTCCAACCTAAACCTCCATTGCTGCAGTTTAAGCCCATTGCTTCTTGTTCTATCCTCAGAGGCCAAGATGAACAAGTTTTCTCCCTCCTCCTTATGACAGCCTTTTAGATATCTGAAAACTGCTATCATGTCCCCCCTCAGTCTTCTCTTTTCTAAACTAAAAAAACCCAATTCTTTCAGCCTTCCTTCATAGGTCATGTTCTCTAGACCTTTAATCATTCTTGTCTACATGCATCTGACGAAGTGGGTCTTTGCCCATGAAAGCTTATGCTCCTACACTTCAGTTAGTCTATAAGGTGCCACAGGACTCCTCACCGCTTAATCATTCTTGTTGCTCTTCTCTGGACCCTCTCCAATTTCTCCACATCTTTCTTGAAATGCAGTGCCCAGAACTGGACACAATACTCCAAATGAGGCCTAACCAGTGCAGAGTAGAACATAAGAATGACTTCTCGTGTCTTGCTCACAACACACCTGTTAATGCATCCCAGAATCATGTTGCTTTTTTTGCAACAGCATCACACTGCTGACTCATTCAGCTTGTGGTCCACTATAACCCCTAGATCCCTTTCTGCCGTACTCCTTCCTAGACAGTCGCTTCCCAGTCTGTATGTGTGAAACTGATTGTTCCTTCCTAAGTGGAGCACTTTACATTTGTCTTTATTAAACTTCATCCTGTTACCTCAGAGCATTTCTCCAATTTGTCCAGATCATTTTGAATTATGACCCTATCCTTCAGAGCAGTCGCAACCCCTCCTAGCTTGGTATCATCTGCAAACTTAATAAATGTACTTTCTATGCCAATATCTAAATCGTTGCTGAAGATATTGAAGAGAGCCGGACCCAAGACAGACCCCTGCGGAACCCCACTTGTTATACCTTTCCAGCAGGATTGTGAATCATTAATAACTACTCTCTGAGTACGGTTATCCAGCCAGTTATGCACCCACCTAAGTTGTATTTGCCTAGTTTATTGATAAGAATATCATGCGAGACCGTATCAAACGCCTTACTAAAGTCTAGGTATACCACATCCACCGCTTCTCCCTTATCCACAAGACTCGTTATCCTATCAAAGAAAGCTATCAGATTGGTTTGACATGATTTGTTCTTTACAAATCCATGCTGGCTGATCCCTATCATCTTGCCACCTTCCAAGTGTTTACAGATGATTTTCTTAATTACTTGATCCATTATCTTCCCTGGCACAGAAGTTAAACTAACCAGTCTGTAGTTTCCTGGGTTGTGCTTATTTCCCTTTTTATAAATGGGCACTATATTTGCCCTTTTCCAGTCTTCTGGAATCTCTCCTGTCTCCCATGCTTTTCCAAAGATGATAGCTAGAGGCTCAGATACCTCCTCTATCAGCTCTCTGAGTATTGTAGGAGCTTATATAAATAAGTTTAAAAAATTCTTCACCACTACCACCTTTCCTTCCTCATATATTATCACTTTTTTCATTTTAACTTAATTGTGTTAAGTGTATATTATTTTTAAAATGTTTTCCTATATATTTAAAAAAAAATTCAAAGGATTGATAGTGAGAGGTTCTGAAGATTCTCACCTGGCAGTTGTGAGCTCATAGCATCACATGGGCTATATCTAGACTATGTTCTATTTTGGAAAGAGAATATGCAAATTCTGCGGGGATTTGCATATCTTCTTCCGATCTCACTTTCAAAAGAGGATCTTTTGGAAAAAAACAAAACCTTTTTCAAAAAAACTGCCCTTCCTTAAAAAATGAGGTTTATGCGGTTTTTTCGAAAAAGGGTTTTTTCCCCCAAAAAACGCATCCAGACTACTTTTACTTTTGAAAGAGCCTCTTTTGAGAGATTGGAAGATATGCAAATTCCCACCGAATTTGCATATTCTCTTTCGGAAAAAAAATGTAGTTTAGATGTACCCATGGTGTCCAATACCTTACAGGATTAAAAAACTATGTAAGAACGAATCCCAGATCTTATTACAGTCTCCCTAATGATCTTTTTAGTACCATAGAATACTCTCTTTTCAATAAATTCATTGTCTTTCCAGTGTCTTTCTATGATTTTCTTTTGTAACATAAGCATTTGCTGTATGCACAATCACTATATAAAGTGACGAGGCTATCCTCATACCAGTACTTTGGTTTTTTATTATTAATTATTATTATTATTTTGAATACGGCCATATCTGGATTCTCACATCTTATTTCTGTATATTTCTTTATTATTAAAGGACATATGGAAGCAGCAGTATTTCTAAATCAACCATATCTACAACTGACTCTACTACAGATGAAATAGTAGAACCTGGTTCTAGACGGGACACAGCTATTAGCTTATCTGGTAAAGAAAATGTACTTCTGTAATTACAGAGATTCATACTGTTGGCTTTGAAGTAAGATTCTGGGATACACTGAAGTCAGTACAAGTTGAGGGTACTGAGCACCCCTCAAGGAACTCAGTGCCAACAGTACATCGCTCATAGTCAACACTTATTTTTTCACAATTAAGTTTTCCTCTTTTGATCTTAGACAGAAAAATATTTTTATTTTCACATTATCTGATTTGACAGAAGTACAAGTGAGGCGGGAAGAAATTAAAGAACAACTGACAAAAGAAGACATTGATAAGAGAGTGGATATTTACCTCACGGAGACAGAAACAATGTGGCTCTTCGACATGCCAACTGTCATGGTGTCTGTAGAATCTGAAGATGCTGAAAAAGTGCAGTATGTATCTGCACTTACAATTTACAGTTTACAATTGCACATATCCTGTGGCATCCTGAGCCACAATGTGGTCAGTGCCCTCAATTTCCATTGACTCCAGGGAATTGAAAGGGCTCATGAATGTACTGGATCAAGGTCCTTACTATCTACATTTCAAAACATTAATTTTGTCTAAAGGCCATATTGGACTCACTTCCATCTATAACAAGTTAGTCTTCTTTACGCTGTCTTGCTGACAGTTTAGACCTTTCATCTTCTTGGGCAGGTAAAGCAGTTAGTGAAAAGCAGAGGTGGGTAGTAACTTAGAGCACGTCTGCACAGTAGGGCTAAAGCCGAAATAAGCTACGCAACTTGAGCTTCATCAATTACGTAGCTTAAGTCGAAATGGCTTATTTCGGCTTTTGGCACTGTCTATACAGCAGGAAGTCCAAGAAAGCACTCTGCCTCCAACTTCCCTTCCTCCTTGTAAAATGAGGGTTGCAGGAGTCGGAGTAAGAAGTTCTCCAGCTCAACATTAATTTGACATTATGTTGAAGTAACTGCTTGTAGTGTAGATGCCGACTGTGTTATTTTGGAATAACTTCAGTTATTCCAAAATAACACTGCTGTGTAGATGTACCCTTAGAGACGACAAAACCCAGTACTGAAATGAATGTTTTATTTAAAATAATTTCCCTTTATTCAAGTAAAAAGGCTTTAACAAACAAATGTCATTCTTTAATTAATTTACCATCAGTTGGAGCTTCATTATCATTCTAGGAACAGAAAAACATGAGCAGTTTTTTATTGATTAAAATGCATTTATTATGGAGAACTTGCTTTTAAACAGTTATTCATTGTCGTTAATGCTGTGCTCGCAGGTAAGTTATGGGAGGATCAGGTTCTGTGTGGTTAGAGAGCCTTCAGGAGTTATGTTTTGATACAGAAAAATGTTCTGGGATTTCTGGTTTACCTATAGTAGTTCAGGTTTATTAAAATAAATAAAAATAAACCAACCCACAAGTTTGGTAAAAAATTCTGGATGTATGTTTTCCATGTATCTTTTCAGTCAGTAATTCCTAAACAAATGTATAAACACATATATAAACAAACAGTTGGGTCATAGGCCTGCTGGGTTACGCCACTGGCGAGCCTACAATGCATTATTTATCTTGGGCTGCTGCTTCCTGAAGCTCCCCGTGGCTGGAAATGGCGAACCATTGCGGGCCCACCAGCATTACCCCAGTGGGCCAGCGAATCAACTGTGAAAACCATTGCACTAACGTAACTTAGCTCCTTTTAAAAGTGTAGATCCTAAATAGGTTCAGCTAATTAGTTTCACTTTGGCCTTTTAGACTAAATTAACAAAAGTTCATAGGTGGCTACACCCCAGACTTAAGTGACTAAACCCACATTTAGGCACTTAAGTCCCAATTTTAGTCTCCATCGTGATTGACAAATCTCAGCCATTTTCTGTAGGGGCCTAAACAAGCTTGCACCTAAATGTACAGAGTAAATATTTCCTCAGCACCTAAATGTCTGCCTCTGGATATGCACTCTGGTGCCTCAGTATAGGCATCCATGTGACTATCTCCCACCTAAGCCTCAGTGTGATTCACAAACCAAGGTAAATAGGCTTACCTGTTTCCTGCAGGGCCCTACTCATAGGTGTGCTCAGAGACTTGTCTTACACATTGGATCTTATTCAGAATCTGGCCAGAGGAGGAACAGCTGGGTGGTAGTGCTATCCTCCTTACAACTCTTAGCAACCCGGTGACTAGAGCATTACCTCTGAAGTGAGAGATCTGGGTTCATCTCCTCCTCTGTCTGATGGGGAGAAATAATTTGAAAAGGAATCTCCCACCCCTCAGGAGAGTGCTCTACCACTGAACCATGTGATATTCTAATGGGGGGGGGGGGTCTCTGTCTCTCCAGTTGTAGTATGCTGTCTTTTGTGAATCACAGTCTAAGGCATGGGTTCCCAAACTGGGGGGGGGCATGCCCCCTTGAGGGTGTGTGAAGAAATTCCGGGGGGGGGAGCGTGTGACGTGACCCAGCCACACACCCCGGTCAATCCCACCCCAAGTTTTGCTGCTATTTTTTTGGAGGGGGGGGGGCGTGAGGGTTTCTCAAAAATCAAAAAGGGGGCGTGATGCCGAAAAGTTTGGAAACCACTGGTCTAAGGACACCTATCTCTCTATAGTCATTTTATAAAGAACCTAAGTGCCTAACTCAGGTTCAGAAAAATCATAAATGAGACTGTAATTCACAAGGTACTTAAAAGTCACTTGTGAGTCTTGCTCTTCCTCCCTAGAGTAACTGTCTGATCCTTGGCCAGGAGTTAACCCCAAAACCCAGAGATTCCTGGCCTCTCCCTAGGAACTTCACTGGGTAGAGTGTGCTAGGGCTCCGCCCACCCCCATGAACTCTAAAAGTCTGTCACAATGCATTTGCAGAATTAAGCTATGAGGGCTGGGATTCAGACTCCCACACATGATTTGGCCTACCAGCAGCATTTGGCATATTTAACATCTTATTACTGATGGCCAGCTGCTTATGGTACAGGATGCAGGGAGGAGGTAATCAATCCATCCTGGTTCCTAAGGGGTCTCCAGCCACAAGATATAAGATCACACCACTCTGCTATCCAAGGAATGTAGTAAGGGAATAGCGGGGAATAATCTGACTCTGTATGCACAGCATATACTGTGGACTTTCTGAGGGTATAGAGTGACTAAACTTTGTAGACTCTGGTTCAGTATAATCCACTTCTGCTTTTTGAATGTTAAAATAACTTTAAAAAGTGACATTTCCTCTTCACCGTTTCTGCACTCATTAGAGACTAGACAATATAGATTAATCACATTCCCCTTTGTATTTAGGCAGCATTTAATTAGCTTCATTCTGTAGTGAAGATGGTCAGAGCTACACATTTCAGAACTATATCTGAATTTCCCCAAAGTTAAAAATGTTTGGATCTGGTGTTTTGGCTCAGGCCCATCTCTATAATATTTTTCTGACCTATAACAATGTGGCAAAGTTGGGGTAGTAGTAACCACTGCCATGGAATATTTGGAGCCAAACAACCTCTGCTTTCATTGAAAAAGACAGGATCAGTAGCCCTTAGTTGAGAATACCATATCTTTTTCAATGTGTGGTTTTAATATGAAGAGATTTGGGTTTTTTAACATATTTGTAATTTTTCAAAGGAAAAGGAACAACGTTTATATAGAACTTTGTAAAAATAGAGTTGGTAATGATTGCTTTGTGGAAAGGATGATGCAAACTCTTAATGGAGCACCAAAGACTAAAGAAGTGCAATGTGACAAAATCTTCATGGAGGATAAAGGTAAATTATCATTCAGAAAAATGATAAATATAGCAAATGTTTACAAGCCCTTTCCCATTAAACATTTTGTACCTATGCTAATTGTTATTACTATATCTCGTTAGTTATTAAACTTAGATTCAGGAGAAACAGGGATCACATGATGATTACCAGTTGTGGTCTCTCCTGGGGCATCTGGTATTAGCCACTATCAGTAGACAGGATACGGGGCTAAATGGACCATAGGGCTTACCCAGTAGGGCCATTCTTATGTTAGAACACTAAAACAAATTAAAGGAAGACCTTGGGACTTGGTTGAGGCTACTTTTGTTAAGGTGCACAAGCAGGCTGGCAAAGAATTCAGGAAGTAGACCTGTGTGGGAAATGGTATTCGTATTTTGCTAAAAGTTGTGATTTCAAGATTTTTTCACCCCAAACTGAGATGAAAAGTTAAGATCTCAGATTTTTGCACTCGGAAAATCTGAAAAGAAAATTTGGTTTGGATCCATCAAAATGTTTTGAAAAGTAGTTTCAAACAAGAAAAACTGGATTTTTTGTTTAAAGATATCAAAATGGAATGTTTTTACTATATCTCATTACTTTCTAAAACTTGCAAAGAATATCTGAAATGAAAAATTTATCAATTTCTCTTTCCCGAAGAACATTTCATTCAGACAAATACGTTTTTTTCCCATAAAACTGTTTCTCTCAAAAAATTCCTGAGCAGTTCCATTAGGGAGTCCTTTCCCTGCTTGTACATTCATGTAGGAGCCAACCAGAATATCAGAGTTTGCATTTCTTGAGCATAAGATGTAGGGATGCTCGAGTGACCTGAAGTAGTCTTCCTTCCTACAGAAATGTGTCAGTAGGGGTAGCAGCATCTGCAAGGCCTTTGCCTCACTTCTCCATCTCCTGACCTTTAGAAACTGAAAAAACTTAAACAACATATGGTCCTGTTTTTTAAGTTACAGACTAACATAGCTACCCCTCTGAGATTTAGAAACTGGTTCAGGGAGCAGCTCATTCTGCATGCAATAAAAGGATGTAGTAGTTGCTTCTTCTAAGAGCTCCCTTTGTATACTGTCTGGCTATGTTGGCAGAGAGTATGCCAATGAAGTACTCATTAGCAACTTCTCACTCTTCATTAGCATAATCTCTGCCCGAGGCTTTTTGCTCAAAAACTAGCAGTATAGACGGATCCATTTTGTGCAAGATCTGTATTCATCCTTTTTTGAGGCATATGGATCCTGCACAAAAAGGGTTTTTTTGAGCAAAATGGATCCGTCTACATTGCTAGTTTTTGCGCAAAACCTCTTGTGCAAAAAGCCTCAGGCAGAGATTATGCTAATGAAGTATAAGAAGTTGTTAATGAGTGCTTCATTAGCATACTCTCTGCCGGCAAAAACTGACAGGCTACGTCTACACTGGCATGATTTTCCGAAAATGCTTTTAACGGAAAAAAGTTTTCTCTTAAAAACATTTTCGGAAAAGCACGTCTAGATTGGCAGGATGCTTTTCCGCAAAAGCGGTTTTCCGCAAAAAAGCCCCAATTGCCATTTTCGCGATTGGGGCTTTTTTGCGGAAAACACTACTGTGCTGTTTACTGGCCCTTTTGGGCAAAAGTCTTTCGGAAAAACACTTTTGCCCAAACGGGAGCAGCATAGTATTTCCGGAAAAGCACTGACGATCTTACATGAGATCGTCAGTGCTTTTCCGGAAATTCATCTGATTTTGCGGAAAACCTTGCCAGTCTAGACACAGCCACAGTGTAGACATAGCCTCTCAGCACCACAAATGCAGACAAAAGCTGCATGGCAAGAATGTGGGTCGGGAAGGCTGGGGACGGGGGCCCAAAGGCAGGTGGATACTGTTCCAGGGGACGCGTGGGGAAGGAGCCGCCGTCTCCCCCATTTCATGGAGGCTAGTCAGCGGGGAAGTCTGCCAGCAGCGCTGGTGGTGTGGCAAGAGGCGGTGGGTGTGCCAGCTGGGCAGTATTTGAGCAGGCTGGGGCAGGGTGTGAGTAAGAGGGATGAAGGTGGTATGGGGAGATGCTGCAGCCAGTAGAGCTGCAGGCAAAGAGTCTGGTCAGCAGGGAAGCCTGCTGGTAGCACTGGTAGCATGGCAAGAGGCCGTTTCTGGGGGAAAGGGTGTGTTCTGGGCTTGGAGTGTGGTGTCATCCCATAGGAAAAATGTATATTTAGAGAGAGAGAGAGAAAACAGCAAAAGTACCACCTGTCAATTGTAGGACCCATGTTAATGAAGCTAATTAAGTGGTTTCGAGGTGTCCTATTCAAAGCTATTGATGTTAAAATTTGGATGTCAAAGGCAGGGAGAATTGACTTTTTAGTGTGTTAACCAGTACTGTACTGTGTTTGCTTTTATTTATTTTTGTGTCTGACACCATATGACTGTATTTCCAATTACAAATGAAGTGTGTAGGTGGCCGATAAGTTTGTAACTCTGGTGATCATAACTCTGTGCTATGGTACTGCGTAATTCATTTTTAGGCATAATGGCCACTTCTTGGGACTTGTATGATTCCTTTAACGTCTTGGAAACAACACCTTCAGTAGCAGAAAGAAGTAGCAGACCAACAAGTGTGAGTAGCAGTAAATCTAACTTGACCAAAGACCGTGAACGAACTATGTCTACAGCTTCTGCAGGCAGAGGTAACTTTTCTTTCTAGGCTTAAATTTCTAGTGTTTTTAACTGTATAATCATATAAAGTTATGCATATTATCTGTATTGTTTTGGAAAAATTATACCAAGAACATGTTTAACTTTGAATGCTAAATTGTGCAGTTTGAAGTAAAAAACCCCCACAAGGTTCTGCATTTCACCTGAACCCTAATTTTGTCCCGTTGTGTATAAGTACTGTGATAGTGTTTTATTACATGGTCACCCTCCACCTAAAAATGCAGTATCATGTTACACTTTTCACTGCAACCTTAGCTACTCATTGTAGAATCATGTATTTCAAGATGGTACACCTAAGTATGGTGAAACATGGTCACATATTAATCATAAGGCTTTGTCTACACTGCTGAATTTAAAGTGCTGCTGCAGCAGTGCTTAAACATAGCAGTGTGGTCACAGCATCAGTGGTGGGAGAGAGCGGTAAACCCCCTCCACAAGGGGAGCCTATTTACACTTGTGCTTTACAGCTCTAACTTGCTGTGCTTGGATGCGTATGTGTGTTTTCCACACCCTTAAGCAAGAAAATTACATGCAGTAAAGTGGCAGTGTAGACAAGACCTCAGATAAATACAGTACAGTTTTTATAATCCTCAGAAATTACTGATCAAAATCCCTTGTTTGCTTTTGAAATAGGCTGTAATCTTGCAGCTCATACAGGTCTTCAGTTAACAAAACAAAACAAACCCAACTAGACAAGATAGCATTTGTGCTTCCCTTGAGCCTTGATCATCCATCAAAGCTTTCTAACTTTTGTTTCCCCAACTGCTATTCCTTTAATCAACAAGAGATGTTGCTACTGAATGATTTGAAAACCATTCTCTGCTGTGGGGTTTGCTCACTATGGCTGCGTCTAGACTGGCATGATTTTGCGGAAATACTTTTAACGGAAAAGTTTTTCCGTTAAAAGTATTTCCGCAAAAGCGCGTCTAGATTGGCACGGATGCTTTTGCGCAAAAAGTGCTTTTGCGCAAAAGCATCTGTAGCCAGTCTAGACACAATTTTGCGGAAGAAAGTCTCGATCCCCATTTTAGCTATTGGGGCTTTTTTGTGCAAAACAGTTCTTCCCTGTCTACACTGGCCCTCTTGCGCAAGTATTCTTGCACAAGAGGGCTTTTTCCTGAGCGGGAGCATGAAAGTATTTGCGCAAGAAGCACTGATTTTGTACATTACAAAGTCAGTGCTCTTGCGCAAATTCAAGCAGCCAGTGTAGACAACTGGCAAGTTTTTGTGCAAAAGCCATTGCTTTTGCGCAAAATCTTGCCAGTCTAAACGCACCCCCTGCTGCTTCCAAAGAACTCTAAACCCATATCCCCTTCATGGCCTGATGCAACTTTACAGGCTGAATCATAAGACTGTCACCTTATTTAAAGAGACACTTATCAGATTAAAAACAAAAGCAGTCAAATCAGTTTTCCTTTATTATATTATTAATACCACCTTAGAATATTAAAACTGGAAAACAAACTAAAAAAAAACTAATGTACTTTCCTCCGTGTGTAGAATCATAGAATAATAGGACTGGAAGGGACCTCGAGAGGTCATCGAGTCCAGCCCCCGCGCCCTCAAGGCAGGACCAAGCTCCGTCTACACCATCCCTGACAGATGTCTATCTAACCTGTTCTTAAATATCTCAAGAGAGGGAGATTCCACCACCTCCCTTGGCAATTTATTCCAATATTTGACCACCCTGACAGTTAGGAATTTTTTCCTAATGTCCAATCTAAACCTCCCCTGCTGCACTTTAAGCCCATTACTCTTTGTCCTGTCCTCAGCAACCAAGAGGAACAAATTTTCTCCTTCCTCCTTGTGACACCCTTTTAGATATTTGAAAACCGCTATCATGTCCCCCCTTAATCTTCTTTTTTCCAAACTAAACAAGCCCAGTTCATGAAGCCTGGCTTCATAGGTCATGTTCTCTAAACCTTTAATCATTCTTGTCGCTCTTCTCTGTACCCTTTCCAATTTCTCCACATCTTTCTTGAAATGTGGCGCCCAGAACTAGACACAGTACTCCAGCTGAGGCCTAACTAGTGCAGAGTAGAGCGGCAGAATGACTTTACGAGTTTTGCTTACAACACACCTGTTGATACCAACCTAGAATCATATTTGCTTTTTTTTGCAACAGCATCACACTGTTGACTCATATTCAACTTGTGGTCCACTATGACACCTAGATCCCTTTCCGCCATGCTCCTTCCTAGACAGTCGCTTCCTATCTTGTATGTATGGAACTGATTGTTCCTTCCTAAGTGGAGCACTTTGCATTTCTCTTTATTAAACCTCATCCTGTTTACCTCTGACCATTTCTCTAACTTGCTAAGGTCATTTTGAATTATGTCCCTATCCTCCAAAGAAGTTGCAACCCCACCCAGTTTGGTATCATCTGCAAACTTAATAAGCGTACTCTCTATCCCAATATCTACATCATTGATGAAGATATTGAACAGTATGGGTCCCAAAACAGACCCTTGCAGAACTCAACTTGTTATCCCTTTCCAGCAGGATTTAGCACCATTAACAACAACTCTCTGACTACGGTTATCCAGCCAATTATGCACCCACCTTATCGTGGACCTATCTAAGTTATATTTGCCTAGTTTATCAATAAGAATATCATACGAGACCGTATCAAATGCCTTACTAAAGTCTAGGTATACAGTGAACCCTCGTTTATCGCGGTAGATAGGTTCCAAACCCGACCGCGATAGCTGAAAATCCGCGAAGTAGGATCCTCAAAGCCTCGGGGGAAGCCGGCGGGGGGGCATCCCAGGCGCGCCTGGGCTGCTCCCCCGCCGGAGCCCCTCCGCGGCTTTCAAAGCCTCGGGGGAAGCCGGCGGGGGGGCATCCCAGGCGCGCCTGGGCTGCTCCCCCGCCGGAGCCCCTCCGCGGCTTTCAAAGCCTCGGGGGAAGCCGGCGGGGGGGGGCATCCCAGGCGGGTCCTGGGCTCATGTTGCAATGTCTGAGTTGCAAACATTGCGGGGAAATAATTAAATCTAAGCAAAAAATAATTATTTAAAAATACATGGGAAAAAAATCTTAGCTTGTTTTTCTCTTTTAAACAATACTTCCACTCACCCACATCAAGTTGGGGAAACTGATGGGGCCTGAGGTGAAAGGGGGTGGTCCCAGTAGCAAAAGTATGAGACATTCGCCAAGGGACAATAGCTTGTTCCCCTGCTTGGGAATCTATAGCACTTATTGGCCAGCACAGGAGAGGAGTACTGATTGGCCAGCACTCCCCAGCTCCTAGGATTTGTCCCTACTGCACATATATACACAGTGGGGCACAATTTAGCCATAAGAGACTATAATACAGACCCTTTATATGGCACTACCACTTGATAGAATTTTGGAAATACAAAGAAAAACTAAAGAACTAAAAAAAATTAATAGATAAGATATTTACTGATCATGGCAAGATTTTCTGTCGGTGGGTTGGTTGGATTTTGCCTGCTGAATGCATTGGATTATTATGCTAATCATGCCTTTTTTCAATATCATCTCTTGGTTTTCTAGAGAGCATAGCCTCAAGTTCCATAATTGATTTGGAAAGCGTTATTCTTGACAAAATCCATGAAGAAGAGAAAGACCATTCTGAAGCTATATTAAAATCAGAAAAATTTCAACAGGATTTATTTTTCATGGAAAGAGTTCTAATGGAGAATGTTTTTCAGCCCAAACTTGCAGCTTATCGGCAACTTCCTGTTCTTATAGGTATGCTTCTCATCAGATAAATAATTCTCAATATGAAGGAGCCTGTTTTGCATGCTAACAAAAATACTAGGTAAAAATGAGCCTACTCTGAACTCTTGCTAGAGAAACTGATTCTATTACATAAAGACGAAAGTGGTGAAAAGATTTGCTAAACCTAAACTGGGGTTGTTCAGTTCTAGGCTCCATTTTACCAACACCCACAAAACAGAGCTTTGTGCAAGGTTTGGATAAATGGTTTTTGAGCTGGCTCATCTTTACTATTAACAACAGTAAGCTGAGACCTGTTTCTACAGTATTTAGCAAGCTCATTTTTTACATTGTACCTTCAGCTTCAAGAAACAATATGGCTTCATGGACAGAGCACTGGATTTGGACTCAAAAGATTAGACTTCTGTTCCTCGTTCTGCCACTAGTTTGCTGTGGGTTCACAGGCAAATTACTTCCCCGTCCTGTGCCTTGGTTTTTCCCCATTTGGTAGAGGGGACAATGAAGCTGACCTCTCTAAAGCACTTTGAGAACTACTGATGAAAAGTGCTAGAGATGATTGTCTAGTATGTTTTCTTGGTATTACAGCTCTTCACTAGAATACACAGTCTTTCAGTTCATATCAAAATTTAGACCAGACTGGTAGTAAAAATTTAATCACATGATGGCTATTCAGTGCCTATACAAAATGAGAAGTTGGATTCACTGTGGATCCTAAATGGCATTTATTGGACTACTGTTGGCATTCTCAACAAAGAAGCCAAGAACTAGCTGGGGGTAGAAACTCAATTACCATATTCCCATTAAGGGAAGTACAGTGAAAAAGAGATTAAAAACTTATGAAATGAGGAAGCTCACATGGCCATGGCCTATATTGTATTGTACACCAGACAGAGGGCTTCAAGCGGTCAATCCAACACTGACCACAAGCAATACATTTTAGGGAGGAGAGGGGGGAACCTTCCGCCATATCCACCCCTGAATTTTAAAGGGCCAAGCAGAGTTCTTGCCCCACTTATCCCCATATAAAAAATTTCACATCTTACAACCTCTTTGGCGTAAATCCGCTAGGGTACGTCTACACTGTACCCTGTGTCTGAACAAGCTGCCCATTATTTTGAAATATTTTTTGAAATAACAGGTGTGCTATTTTGACATCCTGGTAACCCTCGAAATTTGGCGCTGTGAAGATGTCCTAAATTTCAAAATAGCTTATTTTGAAATTCCATTGAAATAAGATATGCAATTTGCATAGCGCAAATTGCATATCTTATTTCAATTTTAGAGTGCTGTGTAGATGCACTCCTAGCTGTATTTGCTCTTGTTTGACACTTTAAAGTTCTGGGAAGTAGATAAGGAAAAGATTTGCAAAAGCTCAGATGAGAGATAGGTGCCCTTGTACAGTGTATCCATATTACTTCACAAGAATGACATGAAATTCATTCCAGATTCACAAATTTTGATGTGGCAACTAAGCAAAAACATAGTAACAAATTAAATATAAATACACTTTGCACATTTATACTGACAAATGCAAATTTCACTGTAATTATAACATTACATAGTAACCATCCAATGTGCTATGGTGATAATTTTCAAACCTGGATCCATAACATTTGGCCTCAAAGTTAAAAAATGTACTGCTTAACAAATAAACAGGAGGAAGCTTTCTTTGGGGGTAGGTTATTCCGAACTACCTCCTTCAGGGTTCTTGAACCCTCATATGGAACACCCATTACTGGATACAGTAGGGGACAGGACACTGGACTATCTGGATCACTGGTAAGAATGCTAGCTCCTATGATACAAAAAAAATGTTGGCCACATTTTGAAGAAGTCATGAAGTGTTGCTTTTCTGAATTTTCATTGTAGTGATATGCTATGAAATCTTTGCTGAGAAGTGGACTGAAATCACTGTATTTCTGGTCAGAATTAGCAGGACTGCAGATTAGTTAAGTGAGTACTACTGTATATATGTTACACTGTAGAGCCAGTTCTTAAATCTGATGCTGAAAAAGAGGAAGCGGAAATAGAGGAAACAGAAGCAGAAGAGGAGGAGGAGGAAGAGGCTGAGGAAGAGGAGGAAGAGCAAAAGGAAATAGTAATTAGTCCATCACTTCTGTTAGATCTAAGTGAATCACCAGAAGAAACCTTGCCGCCCAGTCTGGAACGACTGTGGTCCTATACATGTGATTGGACTAATGGGCACAATGTGAGCAGCATGGCTTGGAACAAGTTAAACCCAGTGAGTTACCAAATCCATTCTTCTAAATGTATTTCTAGAATTGGGTGGGTACTTGTCAAGGTAAAATATAAATCGGGGGCTTGATGCACCCTGCTGGAGCAGATGTGAGAGAGGGAGGAATTCATCCCTGAAATTAGACAGGTGATGCAGTCTGTATTTTCTTCCTGCAGTCTGTATTTTCTTCCTCCATATGCTGACTTAGGTGCATTGACTGACTCTTTCATGATCTGCAGGATAGATAGTTGCACCTCACCATTCCTAAGAATGATCACATTTATCTTGAAATATCTTAAGTTGGTTCAGTATGTAGTAGCTCATCTTCTCAGCTGCACTGGTCTCAGAAGGCACTTGACCAGGATGTTCAGATAACTACCCTCATAGAATTCTGAGTCAAATTCGAATTCTCAGTACTAATGTATAAAACCATGCATGGCATGGATCCACATAGTTTAGAGACCACTTCTTGCTCTGTGACAATGATCTCCCTAGACCACTGCATTTCTCAGAAAGGAGAACACCAACAACCTTCAGAATAAGACTCATGAGAATGGCAGGCACAGCAGCTGGTGCAAGATTACAGAACTCACTTTTTCCTGTGAAAGTCAAAATGATCTCAAAGCTCTTTACCAGCAGAGCAGAATACATCTCACTTCTTTGATTTAGCTTTCTCATGGCTACAATAAAAACAACAATGTAAGGGATGAAGATAAAAATGGGAGAGGAAGAATATAAAAACAGTAAGATTGCCTCAGTAAGGGGAAAAGGAGGAAATAAGGCCATAAAAAAAGACCTTTGAACCAGATCCTCAGATGTAAATTGGTAATCCATAGAGCTAATGAGTACTAATCCACATGTTCACACTGACTAGCCACAAAGTAAGAATTGTAAGGCCATTAGATACTTAGTTTCAAAATGCTCATTTCACGATAAGCAGTTATTTTGTGTAGAGAAATACAATTTAAGGGAGTTGAAGAGTAAGGTCCTTGCTGCTAAGTTTCTTGCTTGTTACTTATAAAACACAATCATAAATCATTTTTTGCTTGTTACACATAAAACACAAGCAGTGGCAATCATAAAAATATTATGTCTTTCTGCCTCAAAATATTTAAAACCAGAAACATTTACCATATTGTATCAAATTCTATACATTAGCATGCCATTATAAAACACACACACACACACATGTAAATAATTTGGATATATTTTATAGGGTATTCTTTATTTGTGGGCACAATCTGTGCTCACCAAAATTGCACATGCAATTTAATTTTCATTTCTGCATAGTGAGTAGTGCCTTACACTTACTACACTAAAATCTGACCCTAAGAGTAAATCTTATTTACTGTAAATCACCCAACTTTGCTTATGTGACTACATTACTGAAAGGTGTACTTAATACTGAATACTTTATTACTGAAATAGAAAGATTTGCACACTCATCTGCAGGCAGAACGCTGCCACTTAAAATTCTAGCTCTAAATTTCTGCTTTAATTTAAGTATATCCACCAATCTGTACTTTTGGGTTTTAGGATCTTTTGGCTGTTGGTTACGGGCAGTTTGGTTTTACAGAACAGAAGAAAGGTTTGGCTTGCTGCTGGTCACTCAAGAACCCTATGGTAATACAAGTTTTGTATGATTTAATAACAGCTCATATAGTTTCCTGTTGCTTGAGAAAGCAAGTCATTTAGCAGTAACGTTCATTTGTTGGCCTAAACCTCAAACTCTTCTGGAAAATGGATTATAATTAACAATTCTTATTTTTAAAATGTCTAACCTACCTTAGTGCTAGTGAAAGATGCCAGAAAACACTGGGGACTAAAGTTCTTATTCACAGGACAGTTACCAGGGAACAAGGACACTTCCTCCACAATAGTCTGCCAATGTGCTTGACCAGAAATAAGTGCTGTATCTATAGAAAGTAGCATAGCCTCTTGTGCCCATTCATCTTCTGTACTCCGTCGACTTCCCTTACTGCTTGCTACAGCGAGGAGTACGAGAGCCAACAGGGGTGTTCTCAGCGTTTGATTTAGTGGGTTTTTACTAGACCCACTAAATTGAACCCCGGAGGATCGATCACCAGAGCGTTGAAGAGGTGGCCTTATAATACAAAAGTCACATTGCTGCACAGCACAGCTTTCAAATTTGACAGCCACAGCAGGAGATAGAAGTCTCACTTATTTGGAATATAGCCTTAAAGTTGAATCTGGTGAAGCATTTGTAGCTTTAGAAAAACAGTGGGTAATCTAGCGATTAGCTGATACTCAGAAAAATGAAAGAAATGTGTTGTTTTCTTCTGTTTAGTGGCCAGAGCGTATTTATCAATGCGATCATGGTGTTACTGCATTGGATTTCTCTCTGGTCAACCCAAACCTTTTAGCAGTTGGAATGTACAATGGCACAGTAGCCATCTATAATGTACAGACTCGTAATTCCACTGCAATTTTGGACAGTAGGTAAGACCACAAACTCTCTGCCTTCTTGTACTACTTTTATGTCTTGTTAGCTGTGAACATTCATTCCAATGTTTATTTAAATTTAGTGAATGAGCAGAAGTGCTCTTAAAAATGGATTCAGTGAAGGAAGGAAAATGCTGGATAATTCCCCCCTTCCCAGCTTTGCTTTGGTCTGTCAATTGTGATTTGAAATATCTACACTGTACAAACCTACAATTTGTGGTTGAAAAGAAACAGTCAGGCATAAAGACTTCGATACTTATACACATGTCCATGAAAGACTAGACCGGCCAAGAAGCAGCACCAGTACAGAAAAGTGCTTCGGTCCTTTAAACATTATTCTATAATTATATATGTAAAAATATTTTCTAAAATATACTTTTAAACCCACTTTTCGAAACAGTAGATGTGTCTTTTCTCCCATGAACATTAACTATTTAAATAACCATTTAATAAACATAGGACCACCCACCAGCGTTTGTTCCCAAATTACATACTTTTTTTATTGTTTTATGTAATAACTTTTTCAAACTGCATTTTCCTTTATTTCTGTTAATGTGTGTTCCTTTATTTCAGTGAATCTTTTGATAAGCATATAGGCCCCGTATGGCAGGTGAAGTGGATTGAACAGGACAGGGGCACAACGGGAGATGACAAAGGAGAGATACTAATCTCTATCTCTATGGATGGCAGAATAACCAAGTGGCTTCTACGCAAAGGACTAGGCTGCATTGGTGAGCATATTCTCTCAAGACTTGTCTACAGTGGGCTATTGTGTAATACCTTGTTCCAGGCAATTTCCCTGTGTACGTAAGCCATAGGTAAACATTTCAGAATTGTTAACTATCTGCAGTATTTATGAGTCATTCAGAATGTTCTAATATTCCACTATCTCTTCCATGTAAAATTCATATTCCATGTATTGTGTATTTGGATAGATCTGATGAAACTGAAGCGAACAGCAAGTGAAAGGAAAAAACTAATGGGTGAAAAAGAAAAGAAAAGTGAAGCTCTGATATCTCGACAGGCACCTGGAATGTGCTTTGACTTTCATCCACGGGTAGGTTCAGGAAATCCATTATGATGGATTTATGCTTCAAATTTGGTTGACTGAAGTTTTCTCTATTAGAACAAAACATTATAGTTTTCAAATTCTCAGCTGGTGAATACTGATGGAGCTATACCATCACCAGCTAAAGATTTAATCTGTTTGTTAAATCACTGTAAGTTTGAGTAGTCTCCTGGATTCTGGAGACAAACTAAATCAGACCTAAGTGCTACTTTAACTGGGTGAATATTCTCATATGAATGAATAAAAATTTCAAAATGGAAGCTGTCTGGTGCCAGAACATTAACACACTTGCCTTTTACTTTTAGTTGATTTTATTCAAAGTTGGCTTATGCCACCAATGAAACAAATTTGGAAATCTCTCTTTTCCCAAGAGAATTTTTCCAGTCTCAAGACCACTGCATGCATCTCTGCATTGTAGGCACTCTCTAATGAAAGCCCCCAAACAGTTCAAAAATGGAAATCAGGATTCAGGTATAGGGGAAGCTTGCATAGAAGTTGCCCATGTTTCGCCTGTAATAGCTATAGACTGGTTCTGATGTACAGCGCTGACAGTATTACCCAAAATTGATGAGAGAGAAAAAACAAGCAAGCTAACCTAACCCTTATACTTTGAATTATGTTACTCCAATTGACTTTGGGCCAGCTACTGAGGGCAGGTGAACGAATACAGTTCTCATAGAAGTCAAAACAGAGTTTGAGAGCTCAGCATCTCTGTGGTCCTTAGCTGTTTCACAACCTAAACTCCACACAGTTCTTTAACTATTTCAGGATAAATAACCTACAGGATGAATCCCACTTTGAAATACCTGGATTTTTGTTTCAGGATACCAATATATATCTGGCTGGAACAGAAGAAGGGTATATTCACAAATGTTCTTGTTCATATAACGAGCAATTCCTAGAAACCTACCGAGCACATAAGGTGGGTAAAATTAAACCACAGAAAAAGTGATTGGATCAGTTAGATCTCAGAACAAATATATTATTATACTGAATAAGTGTATTGTATTTGTTGTAGTCCACAGACAACATACAACACAGATTTTAAAACCAAAGTCTCTTTTCTCAGCCAGAGTAATAAGGCTAAAAGTAGCATTGAAAATGCTTTAGAGATTATACTCTTCAATAGATTCTTTAAGAATTAATTAACCCTTTATTCAAGTTTTGACTAACTAAATAAAATTTAGTCCTGGCTTTACTTAAATTAAAATTAAAATGTGATAATCAGATTGTAATCTCATTGAATTGGAATTCATGGATTAATATCCACAAGAATGTAAACACCCCAGTTGCTCTGCACCTTAGATTTGTCTCCTCCAGCAGATTGCATTCCCAAGTGTAGTTTTTCCTAATATCCTGACAGGACATTGAATGAGCAGGGAAAAACAAAACCCTTCCTGAATCATCAGCATCACCAATAAAATATTTTTGGTCTTAGAACATACAGTGCATCCTGTAATCTTTGTATGTGGCAGTGAAATACAGATTGGACCACCCTGGTCCTGCACTCTCGGGGCCTGAGTGGTCCCAAACCAGGGAGATCAAGGTGCCCTTCTCAGCTATGAGCCCCGGTCACTAGGCTGTGTTCCTGCCCCTGGCCACTTGGTCTCACTGCTGCCAGCCCCATCCGGGGCACACTCCCCGCTGTTCTGGCCCCACTGCTGCTGGCCCCAGCCGTGTCTGTGCTCCTTACCATGCTGGCCCAGGCCTCACTACTGGCCACCGGCCTGATGAACTCCCAGCTGCCAGACTGGCTGCCACCAACTGGAGTTTCACTCCTGACCCTGGGCAGCCCTTACTCCCAGCCGGGTTCTCTGGTCTAGCAATATCAGGACCATGGATGTTGCCAGATCAGAGAGTTCAAACTGTAAAGTATTTTCAGGGTGGGGAAGCAATGGCAAAGACACAAAGGGTAGTGAGGTACCCAGCTCCCATTTAAAATAATTGGGAGTTGGGTGCCTAGTTTGCTTGAGCTCTTTTGAAAATCTAAGTTGCTAGTTTTGGAGTAACATGCAATTCCTTTTCCCCCAATGTTAAGGGTCCTGTATACAAGATAGCATGGAATCCATTCAGTACTGACATGTTTTTAAGCTGCTCTGCAGATTGGAGTATTATTTTATGGAGCCAAGATTCAGTAAGGCCCATTTTAACTTTCAGTTCCACCACTAGTGTTGTTCATGACATTATGTGGTCTCCAAAATCAGCCTTTGTATTTGCATCAGTGAATGAAGACACAGTGGAAATTTGGGACCTTAGTGTCAGCACGTAAGTAATAACTTATCTTGAGTAGGGTTCTGAAATAATAGAAAGGCCTACTAACTCTTATACAATATTTAATTATAGTAATGCTCAAAGGCCCTACTTGGTATTAGTGCTTGGCCATTTTAATTATAAAGTATTTAAATGTAATAACATTGTATTGTGTTCTAGAATGTTCACTTTATAGGAAACAGGTAACATATGTTTAAAGAAAATCTAGGGCAGGGGGCTGGATGGTTCAGGGAACTGGGAGGCTTCCCTTTTGCTACAGGAGTCATAGATTCTACAATTTCCAGGTGTTTTTAAAAACCGTCTTTGAAGCTTCAACATTTTGGGACTTTTGCATGTAAGCTACACACACCTGTGGGGGATAGGACATCTGCCCCTTTTCCTCCTTTCAGTTTTTTGATGAAAAGTGAGTAAAAGGGTGTCAAATAGGAATTACGTGCTCACTTACAATGGTAAGTGAACAGCACTGAACACCCACTTTACCCCAGCATCAATGACTGTACCAAGTACAAGGCAGTAGAGAACTAGGCCCACTGTATCATTTACTACAGAGCAAATGATTTCTATTCTAAACCCCTAGGTAATAGGAAGTAGAGCAGATGATTTTTCAGGTAGCTAGAATGCCCTGGTTAGAGAGGATTGGGATTTAAGTTGTATTTATCAGAGAATTAGCTAAATACACTTTCACCATTACTTATGATGCTAGATTTTAGTTTACCTGGATAATAAAAATTAAAAGCAATACTGGGATTAGCTTATTCCTGTAATTTTGTTCTGCAACAGTAATCTAGACTGCTGGTCTTCATTCTAGGAGCTATTAACATCTGTTCATTTTCTGATTTCAGTTTGGACCCCCTGATTGTGACCTTTGCTAACCCAGGGGTAAAATTCACAACTGTGCTTTTTGCTAGAAACACAGACTGCATTCTAATAGGGGACAGTGATGGAACCATCAGTGTGTATGAGCTGAGGAACATGACTGCTTCAGATAGTAATAAGGTATGACTGACAGGATAAGTGGATTGATCCTACCATGCCCATATGCTTATCTCTGTCCATCTTCTTTCATTAAGCATTTCTCTTTAGGTTAAAGAAAGTTTAGCTAATAAAAGATGTTTTGTGTAACACATGGATTGGATGAATGGATTCAAAGCACAGCTGGCTCCTGATCTTATACATGCATAAATAATAGGATTTCTGAACCAGAGGGATTCATTGAAGTCCAGTCAGGACTTAGGATACGTCTAGACTACATGGCTCTGTCGATGGAGCCATGTAGATTTGTTTATTTGGCAAAGGGAAATGAAGCCGCGATTTAAATAATCGCAGCTTCATTTAAATTTAAATGGCTGCCGCGCTATGCCGATCAGCTGTTTGTCGGTAGATCGGGGCAGTCTGGACGCTCCCCTGTTGACCTTAAAGCCCTTTGTCAACCTCCCCGGTAAACCTCATCCCACGAGGCATAAAGGGGAGTTAGACAAAGGGCTTTCAGGTCGGTGCGGGAGCGTCCAGACTGCCCCGATCTGCCGACAAACAGCTGATCATCAGCTGGTCAGCAGAGCGCGGCAGCCATTTAAATTTAAATGAAGCTGCAATTATTTAAATCACGGCTTCATTTCCCTCTGCCGATCAGCCTAATCTACATGGCTCCATCGACGGAGCCATGTAGTTTAGACACACCCTTAGACTCCAGTTGATTGAAAAGCTGCAATAATGGGATTAGGTAAAATCTGTGGATTTTCTCCCAAAAGCTGAAGAGTTCATACATATTTCACTGATTCTCGGTGGCCATACTCAAAGGAGGAGTTTCTCCAGGGTAGAGAAAGGAGTCAGAGGTGTGGTGTATACATTTTATCACATTCCCACCCCAAGAATTAATTTTATTCCTAGCATGAATAATCTCCATGTATATCTGATTCAGATTGCATGTGCTCTCCCAGCCATTCAGAATAGAGGTTCACACTAATGCTGTCCTCTCGTTAGCAAACTCACTAGTGTCTTTTCCCCATCTTCTCTGGGAGAAAAATAATGGCCTTGCTCCTGTCCCAAAATGCAGGTCTTTCCAGTTTCCTAGGATTAGTACTGAGTAACTCTCCCTACAATACAGCTACTGTGGATTTCATGCTAACACAGGCATATTCACGTGAGATGTATCCAGCAGTGAATACCTGCTGCTCACCTTGACCCTATCTTTTAACAGCCATATCTGTGACAATTTATCCTGAAACTCTCCTATGGGCAGAGGCTGTGCTGACTAAATCAAACAACTTGGGTCCTTCATCCAAACTGGGGCAGTCTGCAAAGGTCTTGGGCAAACAGGCTTAATAACTGGTACATACATGTTACAAGGCTGTGTGCTTTAGATGCCTTTTTGTAAAATGGGGATACTATACTAGTAACCCCCTTTGTCTGTTTTGCTCATTTCTTGAGTTAGCTCTATGGACAAGAATCTTTCTAGGATTATATACAGTGCCTAGCACAGTAGACTCAGATCACTCATACTACCACTAATAAAATGACTAGACTGAAGCATGGTGCATGGTGCCCTATGCATAGGTACAAGGGATGTCAGTGAGTAGGCAACTTAATCCTGTCGACTATGTGCATTCCCTCCCACCCCACACACCTTGCTGCCTCTATTAGACTGCTCTAATAGAGCAGCAAGAAGGGGGAGGTGGGAGCTGGTGCCCATGGGAAGCTGGCTCCTCACGAGCACCGGATCCACCTGCCCCCGCCTCCCTGTGCTGCTACCTGATAGAAAGGCAGCAGTGAGGAGGGTAGGTGGGAGCTGATAAACCCATGCTGCCCCCCTCCCTGTCTCCTACAGAGGCAACATGGAAGGCAGGCAGGCAGGAGCCAGTGCTGAGGGGAGCCATCTTAGGAGCCAGTTCCCCCAAGCACCAGGTCCACGGCACCATCTGTCTCTCCCTCCCCCATGCTGCTGCTCTCTCTGATAGAGAGGCAGCAGTGTGGGGTGGCAGAGGCTCCCCAGGAGTGGGGCCGGGAGCGCACTGACTACCACCCCCGGGGACTATCAAATAGTCATGTAACCAATACATTGTGATGTGGTTACATGATTGTTCAGTTACATGGTATTTAACATCTCTAGTAGGTACTGCCTGGAAGATTAGCCTCTTTTTATATAGAAGGGTCTAAGATTGAATAAGTTTATGCTGTCAAGAATGATGTTGCAAATCGCACCACACAGATCCATCTACCACGAGAAATCTCTTTAAACTATCATAACAGTTATTTCAAAAAGTGCTATTTAGGAACAGTAAGTCTGTAAAAGGCAACAACTAGTAACATATATTGTCAACCTCTTGAAATCCATTAGGTGGATATCATTTGGGACTAAGTGGGGCTTTTTAGATCACTTCATTTCTTAAGCACAATTACAATGCAATACAATGTCTTTTTGTCTTTTTTTTTACAGGTGGATGCTTTACATGACATAATTGTCTCTGCTCTAGCCAGTTAACACTAGTTTACTGATAATTTTTCTCAATCAGTAAACAAAGGAAAAGACAATAAATAATTATGTCCCATGTGTCTGTATACCCTGAAGCCTGCCATTTAATTATGCAGAATAAAATCACCATAAAATGCAATATTGTATTAAATAAAGGGTAACAATTTTCCCATCATTAAATGTATCTGTATTTCCATCATTAAATGGAATCAAACGAAATGTCCTAAATTTTCCTTTGGAAATGCCCATCATTGTACACACTTTACGAATAAATTTACCTTCTAATATATTTTTCTGTATCATTGCATAATGAAATAAATAAAACAGTCCTTCCTTCCCCGTGACTCAAGAGTTCTCAGGCATCCTGTACCTAAGAAGAGGGCTGTAAACTTGAGCCATAATGGTAGAAAATTAAGTTTGTAACAAATAACTTGAAACAAAGAATTTCTCCAAGCATACTCTTTTCCAGCACTAAGATTTCACCCTCTGTCTATGATCCATCCCTGATTTATCTTCAGAGCACTAAACATCCCAGACACCTAGTGTAATGCGTTAACCATGAGAATCCCAAAAGTTCTGGCTAAAGGATAAAGCCCATTTATCCAAGAGATAGGGCTTTCTTTGGGAATAGCCTCAGACTATGAAACTGAAGGAACAGTCAGGAACATCCCTCAGTTCTGCCTTTCTGACAGCAAGGGCCTGAGCCAAAACCTAGTGAAGGTAAAAGAAAGATACGCACTAGAGTCAATGGGCTCTTGGTTAGGCCTTAACTTACTAGAAGAAGAAACAAATCTGGAAGAGAACTATTTAGATCACCATAGTGGGATTTGAGATATTGTCTCAAGTCTGCATTAGAAGCAGTGAATTTTTCATCTCTTGCTCCCAACCTAGTGTTGTCTTGTCTAGGAACACATCATATAGTGAGCAAGCAATATCTTTATCAGATCCCATGCCATCTGCATTCAAACCACAGCTAACAATAAAGGCACAGCTCCTTAGGCAATTACAACTAAACTCCATCAAGCAGCCAGTAAAAGCTACTAAGGCAGATACATAGTACCTCCACAAATTGTTGCACAGTGATGAATGACAGGCCAGATTTGAACATGGATTCCTTGTACAGAGGCACTTTATACTCTCTGTAGACCACATTGCTAATTCTGTTGAATAATGATACTGGATGAATAATGATAGTGGGGGTCCTTACATGAGGACAAATGTATTATCCTAGAGGATTTGGGGATATAGGTGGTCCAGAAAAATGGATCGTGTCCCCATGTGACCAATAAAAAATTAATTCCAAGTTCTCGCCCTTTTTTGGCACAGTTAGGAGAGAGCCATCTCTAGACACAGGAAAAACAAAGTCTTGAAATGAAATGCTCTGCCTATCAATTGACAAATGCAGTATCTGTTCTGACCTTAAATGTTATGTTGTGAGACATATTTTTTAAATGTACAGAACATTTAGTCGGTCTCATTTGTTTTACAGCGAATGCTCAATGTTTAAATACCACCAAAATCGTACATCGTTTAGTGACCCATTACCATTCATTTCCTTTGACATTATACACTTTATGACAAAACTGCTAGCCTGACTCTTGAGAAAAAACAGACTCGCCTATGTTACTGAGAGGACAACCATTAAGGTGAATCATGTGTTAATCATTATTAAAAATCTGAGCAAAAATACATGACTTCTTTTCGTCAGTGAAGATAGTTGTTTACTTACCGGTATTAATAGTGAAAACGCCCTTTCCATCACACCCATAACATGCAATAACTCACTCTGAACAAAACAATTAAAGTTTAATGTCTTGGTGCTGGGAAACACCTGTGATTATAGGAAGTGATAAAGATCTACATGACTGCTCATGTAGTTTATTTCTAAATAATGAATTTCTGAACTTAAAGGCCCCAAACCATATACATTTTCTTAAGCATGCATTATTGCAAAATAATGCTTTAGGCACCTACAGACATCATAGCAATGCTATACCAACAATAATACAGCTGGACCATTGCACAGTGTTCAAATCTCTCTTCATAGGTCCTATGCAAAATAATAACAAAGCTTCTCAAGCTGCACTCTTTCAAAAATTCCTTTTTTTTCAGATGTTGCCAAAATAAAAAGGATGAATACAATAATTGTAGCTATTTTGTCATTTGTTTTGATGCATGTGGAAATAATCCATTTCCACTATATTTCCTACTTAAAATGAAATTTAAACACCATATGTCTACATGGTCAGATTTTCAAAACTAGTCATATACAACTGTACATGTATACATGGTCACCATCTAGTTGACTATATAAAGGTAGCTTGTATGCACAAGACAATTAGGTGCATGGTAAGGATGTTGAACTGCATTTAATCAGCTGATTGAGTAGTCGATGGAATTTCCATCAACTACCTGATTAGTTGATAAGGGGAGAAACTGCAGAGCTTACAGTGGGGTTAGCTCCCAACACCTAGGGCAGGCCTACACAACTCGGAAAGCGGCGAGGGCCATATTACTCCAAAAAAACCAGCTGTGGTCCGCAAGTAGGGATGCTCTCCCAAAAAATACCGAACACGCAGGCTAAAAATTTTTGTTGAGGGAAAAAAAAAAAATGTCTCCCCACTTGGCCCCCTGGCATTTGTCTCTCCTGCACCCTGCCCCTTGGTGCCTTCCCCTTTCTCCTGACCTGCCCTCCTCCCCTCAGCACAAGCCCCTTCCGCTCCCCTACCTGGCTTCTGCCTTCCAGGTTGCGGGGCTGACGGAGCCCTTTTTAATCTGGTGGTCGCCAGCTGTGACGTCACAATGCCACGTCATGCCAGCATCCTGGCGTCTGCTGGCGTCCCGCTCTCTAGCTCAAGTCCCGCCTCCTCGCGCCAGAGCTGCATGCAGGCAGCCCTGCTGCGAGAATCACCGCACTTCCCTCTCCCCGGCAGCGCTCCACTCCTCCGCCCGGCCGGCGGATCAGATGGGGCCGCGCTGCCCATGGTCGGCACGGACCACACAGTGAGCCCCTGTGGGCCATATGCGGCCCTCGGGCCGTATGTTGTGCAGGCCTGCCTTAGAGCTCTGCCTTTTAAATTTAGTAAGGTGCACCCTGCAAAGCTGGTGTTGCCAGGGGGCCTTTGGATATCTTGACTACGAGATGCTGTTCCAAGAAGGAGGTTCACTTTTCGAGGAAGAGAGTATTTGGACACAGACTGGCTAACCATGTAAGAAGGGCTGTAAACTAAGTTTGATGGGGGCAGGTGACGAAAGCCCAGAGGTAAGTGAAAAACATGGAGACCTGGGAGATAGGTTGGAAATGGGAGGGAGAATGGGCTATAATAGCAGAGAGCTATAATAGGAGGGACAAGGCAGAACTGGGAGGCAAAATCAAATCAGTATTTTAGATGCCTGTATACAAATAAGCAGGAAGAATTTGAACTGCTAATAATCACAATTATGACAGAGCTGCTATCACACAGACTTGGTGGGATAATACAATTGGAATATTAGTATAAAAGGGTACAGCTTGCTCAAGGATAGGCAGGGAAAAAAGGGAGGAGGTGTTGCCCTATATAATAAGCATGTATACACTTGGACTGAGGTGGAGATCGACATAGATTAAGAGTCTCATGATTAATTTTTAAAACAGTGATATTATGCTAGGAGTCTACTACAGATCACCTACCAGGGTAGAAGAGGCAGATGAGACTTTTTTTAAACAACTGACAATATCATCCAAAGTGCAGGATTTGGTGGTGATGGGGTACTTCAACTATCCAGATGGATAAGAATATAAGAGCAGCCATACTGGATCAGGCCAAAGGTACATCTAGTCCAGTATCCTATCTGCCGACAGTGGCCAATACCAGAGGCCCCAGAGGGAGGAATCACAACAGGTAATCCTCATGTGATCCCTCCCCTGTCACCTACCTCCAGAGAAACAGAGGCTAAGGATACCATTCCTACCCATCCTGGCTAATAGCCATTGATGGACCTAAACTCCATGAATCTATCTAGCTCTTTTTTTAATTCTGTTAAAGTTCTAGCCTTCACCACATCCTCTGGCAAGGAGTTCCACAGGTTGACCGTGCTCTGAGTGAAGAAAACCTTCCTTTTGTTTGTTTTAAACCTGCTGCCTATTAATTTCATTTGGTGACCCCTAATTCTTATATTGTGGGAATAAGTAAATAACTTTTCCTTATTCACTTTTTCCATAACACTCATGATTTTATAGACCTCTATCATATCTCCTCCTAGTCTCCTCTTTTCTAAGATGAAAAGTCCGAATCTTTATAATCTCTCTTCATATGGGACCCGTTCCAAACCCCTAATCATTTTTGTTGTCCTTTTCTGAACTTTTTCCAATGCCAGTATATCTTTTTTGAGATATGGTGACCATGTCTGTATGCAGTATTCAAGATGTGAGCGTACCATGGTTTTATATAGAAGCAATAAGATATTTTCTGTCTTATTCTCTATCCCCTTTTTTATGACTCCCAACATTCTATTTGCTTTTTTTACTGCTGCTGCATACTGGGTGGATGTTTTCAGAGAACTATCCACAATGACTCCCAAGATCTCTCTCTGGAGTAGTTGTGGTCAAATTAGTCCCAAGCATATTGTGTATATAGTTGGGATTATTTTTTCCAAATTGAATTACTTTACATTTATCAACATTAAATTTCATTTGCCATTTTTTTTCCCAATCACTTAGTTTAGTGAGATCTATTTGAAGCTCTTCACAGTCTGCTTTGGTCTTAACTATCTTGAGCAGTTTGGTATCATCTGCAAATTTTGCCACCCCACTGTTTACTTCTTTCTCTAGATTATTTATAAATAAGTTGAATAGAATGGATCCCAGGACAAACTCTTGGGGCCCCACTAATTACCTCTGTCCACACTGAAAACTTACAATTTATTCCTACCCTTTGTTTCCTGTCTTTTAACCAGTTACCAATCCACAAAAGGACCTCTCTTCTTATCCCATGACAACTTACTTTACTTAAGAGCCTTTGGTGAAGGACCTTGTCAAAGGCTTTCTGGAAATCTAAGTACACTATAGCCACTGGATCTCCCTCGTCCACATGTTTGTTGACTACCTCAAAAAACTCTAGCAAGTTAGGAAGGCATGATTTCCCTTTACAGAAACCATGCTGACTTTCCCCCAACAAATTATATTCATCCATATATCTGACAATTTTATTCTTTACTACAGTTTCAACTAATTTGCCCAGTATTGATGTTAGACTTGCCAGTCTGTAATTGCCAGGATCACCTCTAGCACCCTTTCTAAAATTTGGCATCAAGTTAGCCAAATCATTAGCTACGGAAGCTGATTTAAAGGATAGGTTACAAACCACAGTTAATAGTTCTGCCCATTTCAGTTCTTTCAGAACTCTAGGGTGAATGCCATCTGGTCCCGATGACTTGTTACTGTTAAGTTTATCAATTTGTTCCAAAACCTTCTCTAATGACACCTCAATCTGGGACAATTCCTCAAATTTGTCACCTAAAAAGAATGGCTCAGGTTTGGGAATCTCCCAATATCCTCAGCCATGAAGACTGAAGCAAAGAATTCATTTATCTTCTCCGCTAAAACTTTATCATCTTTGGATCTCGATCATCCAAGGGCCCCACTGGTTGTTTAGCTGGCTTCTGATGTATTTAAAAAACATTTTACTATTATTTTTTGAGTTTTTGGCTAGCTGTTCTTCAAATTCATTTTTGGCTTTTTTTATTATATTTTTTACACTTAATTTTACAAAGTTTATGGTCCTTTCTATTTTCCTCACTAGGATCTGACTTCCACTTTTTAAAAGATATCTTTTTATCTGTCACTGCTTCTTTTACCTGGTTATAAAGCCATGGTGGCACTTTTTTGGTTCTCTTACTGTGTTTTTTAATTTGGGGAATACATTTATGTTGGGCCTCTATTATGGTGTTTTCAAAAAGTTTCCATGCAGCTTGCAGAGATTTCACTTTTGTCATTGTATCTTTTAATTTCTGTTTAACTAACTTCCTCATTTTTGTGTAGTTTACCTTTCTGAAATTAAATGCCACAGTGTTGGGCTGCTGAGGTGTTTTTCCCACCACAGGTATGTTAAATTTTATTACATTATGGTCACTATTTCCAAGCAGTCCAGTTATATTTGCCTCTTGAAACAGATCCTGTGCTCCACTTAGGACTAAATCAAGAATAGCCTCTCCCCTTCTGGTTTCCAGAACCAGCTGCTCCAAAAAGCAGTCATTTAAGGTATCAAGAAATTTTATCTCTGCATCCTGTCCTGAGGTGACTTGTACCCAGTCAATATGGAGATAGTTGAAATTCCCCACAACTATCGAGTTTAATTTGATAGCCTCTCTAATCTCCCTTAGCATTTCATAGTCACTATCACGGTCAAGATCAGGTGGTCGATGATATATCCCTACTGCTATATTCTTATTATTGGACCATGGAATTACTATCCATAGAGATTCTATGGAACATTGTGACATTTAATATTTTTTACTTCATCTGATTCTACATTTTCTTTCATGTATAGTGCATCTCCCTCACCAGCATGACCTGTTCTGTCCTTCCGATATATTTTGTATTCTGGTATGACTGTGTCCCATTGATTGTCCTCATTCCACCCAGTTTCCGTGATGCCTATTATATCAATATCCTCCTTTAGAACTAGGCACTCTAGTTCACCCATTTTACTATTTAGACTTCTAGCATTTGTGTATAAGCACTTGAATAATTTGTCACTATTTATCTGATGTGTTAAGACTCTTTTTCATTTGATTTTGTCTGTTGATCTGACCCATACTTCCATCCTCACCTCCTGACTAGAGCATCTCTATTAATAGAGCCTCCCCTAGTAGATGTCTCTGTCTGAACCATATGCTCCTCTGCACTCATCGGCTTTCCCAGAGCCCTTAGTATAAAAACTGCTCTACAACCTTTTTAATCTTTAGTGCCAGCAGTCGGGTTCCATTTTGGTTTAGGTGGAGCCCATCCTTCCTGTATAGGCTTCCCCTATCCCAAAGTTTCCCTAATTCCTAATAAATCTAACCCCTCCTCTCTACACCATCGTCTCATCCACGCATTGAGACTCTGAAGTTCTGCCTGCCTGCCTGGCCCTGTGCGTGGAACTGGAAGCATTTCAGAGAACGCTACCATAGAGGTCCTGGATTTCAATCTCTTTCCTAGCAGCCTAAATTTGGCTTCCAGAACCTCTTTCCTACCCTTCCCTATGTCATTGGTACCTATATGTACCATGACCACCGGCTCCTCACCAGCACTACACATAAGATTATCTAGATGTCTTGAGAGATCAGCAACCTAGTTGGGATACTAACACAGCAGGGCACAGACTATCCAATAAGTTCTTGGACTTCATTTGGAGACAATTTTTTTATTTCAGAAGGTTGAGAAAGCTACTGGGGAGAAGCTGTTCTAGATTTAGTTTTAACAAATAGGGAGGAACTGGTTGAAAATTTGAAAGAGGAAAGCAGCTTGGGTGAAAGTGATCATGAAATCATAGAGTTCATGATTCCAAGGAATGGTAGAAAGGAGAACAGCAAAATAGAGACAATGGATTTCAGTAAGGCAAATTTTAGTAAGCAGAGAGCTGGTAGGTAAGGTCCTATGGGAAGCAAGACTAAGAGAAAAAAACAACTGAAGAGAGTTGGCAGTTTTTCAAAGGGACATTATTAAGGGCCCAAAAGCAAACTATACCACTCATAGGAAAGATAGAAGATATAGTAAGAGACCACCTTAGTTTAACCAGGAGATCTTACATGATCTAAAAATAAAAAAGGAGTTGTATAAAAAGTGGAAACTAGGTCAAATTACAAAGGATGAATATAAGCAAATAACATAGGTATGCAAGGGCAAGACTAGAAAGGCAAAGGCACAAAACAAGCTCAATTCTAGCTAGAGAGATAGAGGGTAACAAGAAGACCTTCTATGAATATATTAGAAGCAAGAGGAAGACCAAAGACAGGGTAGGCCCACTGCTCAGTGAAGAGGGAGAAACAATAACAGGATACTTGGAAATGGCCGAGGTATTTAACGACTACTTTGTTTCAGTTTTTGTCAAGAAGACTGATGGTGACAGGATGCCTAATATAGTGAATGATAGTGGAAATAGGGTAGGCTTAAAAGTTAAAATAAAACAAAGAACAAGTTAAAAATTAGTTAGAAAAGTTAGATGTCTTCACGTCACCAGGGCCTGATGAAATGCATCCTAGAATACTCAAGGAACCGAGAGAGGAGGTATCTGAGCCTTTAGCTCTCATCTTTGAAAAGTCATGGATATGTAAAGAACAGATCATGTCAGACCAATCTGATAACTTGTTATCCTATTAAAGAAAGCTTTGTGGATATGGGAGAAGCAGTGGATGTGGTTTACCTAGACTTTAGGAAAGCATTTGATGTGGTCTTGCATGACCTTGTTATCAATAAACTAGGCAAATACAATTTAGACAACAATTTTTGCTGCTATTTTGGAGGGGAGGGGCCATGAGGGTTTTTCAAAAATTGAAAAGGAGGTGTGATGCTGAAAAGTTTGGGAAACATGGATTTAGATGATGGCATAGAGAGTACGATTATTACGTTTGCAAATTATGACAAACTACAGAAAAGGCCTTCATAGGATGAAGTTTAATAAGGACAAATGCAAAGTACTTCACTTAGGAAGAAACAATCCATTTCACACATACGGAATGGGAAGGGACTGTCTAGGAAGGAGTACTGCAGAAAAGGATCTAGGGGTCAGAGTGGAACACAGCTAAATATATGTCAACAGCATGGCACTGCTGCAAAAAAAGCAAACATGATTCTGGGATGCATTAACAGGAATGTTGTAAGCAAGACACGAGAAGTCATTCTTCTGCTCTCCTCTGCACCGAGCAGGCCTCAGTTCTGGGCATCACATTTCAAGAAAGACGTGGAGAAGTTGGAGAAGGTCCAGAGAACGTGACCTATGAAAGAAGACTGAAAGAATTGGGCTTGTTTAGTTTGGAAGAGAAAGACTTAGAGGGGACATGATAGCAGTTTTGCAAGTATCTAAAAGGATAGTACAAGGGGGAGAGAGAAAAATTTTTCTCCTTGGCCTCTAATGATAGGACAAGAAGCAATGGGCTTAAATTGCAGCAAGGGAGGTTTAGGTTGGACATTAGGAAAAACTTGACTTGGTTAAACACTGGAATAAGTTGCCTAGGGAGGTTGTGGAATCTCCATCACTGCAGATATTTAAGAGCAGTTGGGCTAGGCATCTATCAGGGATGATCTATACGGTGCTTGGTCCTGCTATGAGGGCAGGGGACTGGACTTGATGATCTCTCGAGGTCCTTTCCAGTCTAGTATTCTATGATTCTAAGAGCTCTTCCCACATTTAAAAGCAGAGGTGCAGCGTCTGGGATTGGGAACAAGCCAGGACACCTGAGTCCTCGCTCACGCCCGGTACCCCACTTTTAAGCCGGCTCCCCCAGCACCAGCTACTGCTCCCCTCACCCTGCTGCCTCTGATAAATGCAGCAGAGTAGTGACTTGACTACCCAATAAGTCTAGGCATGTGCAAATGTTTAGTGTATATGCAAATACTCAATTTGCTAGTGCACAAAAAATATCCATGTGAACAAATTAAATATACACAATGGATGTGGGTGCCAAACTTTGAAAATCCAGTCCATATTTTTAAACACAATTGCCAAATTACATGAAGGAATACTTAACAAGAGCAAAAATGATGAACAACCATGATTAGATAAATGTGAGCTAAATAACTGAAAGAAGTTAAATTGCTGTGTAGTTTAAGATTTTTGAGCTACAAATGCCACGATCTCTGTTTAAATGATGATAGCAGAGCTGTGAAATTGGCCACCAGAGACTGAACTTTTTAACAGTCAAAAACAATATACACAGTTAAATGTGTGAAACCTGCAATAAAACTTCCATTCATTTTTACAGAAAGTACTCATTAGTAGTCTTGATCTAAGCTGGTGCTCTATAAATATGCTGCACTACTAGATATGTTTCCATTGTTAAGCAATAGTGCTACTTAACTATATCTTTAATAATTGTTTGCTCAGAATCCAAGTGAAATTCCGAAAGCACTTACACAGTCACCAGAAACAACTGATTAACTCACATACTTGACAAATATTAAAGCGTTATCAAAATGAGCTCTTACTAAATAGAGTGAATGGACGTATATAAATAAGCTGGATTCAAGCGACTCCTCGGATCTTAGCTTTGCTGGCCCTCTTTCTTCCCCATTTACTTCTGATCCAATAGGTGCTATTTCTGCAAAATGAAGGGTGCAATCCTGGGTTTGGTTTTAATCTCACTCCTGATAGCAGTTTCTCATGTAAAAGGTGAAGGGAATTATATGAAGCTTTGTGGGAGAGACTTCGTAAGAGCTGTTGTCTTCACGTGTGGGGGATCCCGATGGAGAAGGCATCTGATTGATGATCCACAAGATCTATTTGGTAAAAGTGCTGGCTTACGTGCTTTGGGCTCATTTTTTTCCTCTTACACACTGACAAACCTTACTGAATTCAATGGGGTGGTGTCATTGAGATGCCTCAGAGGGCACAATTGGATGCTTAGTTGCTTCTATCTCTGCTAAATGTATGTCTTGAGTCAATATTGTGGGGCTTGTGTTTCAGACAAGGGAGTGAAATTGCACCACTTTGCACTGTTTTTATGAAACTTACCTAGCTTAGCTTTTGGGGAGTTTGTTTTAAATAAAATTGATCTAGGTTGAGTTATCAAGCCATCTGTGTGCTAAATCCTTATTCAGCTTTTGAAATTCTCAAGCTTAGTTTTTATGACAAAGGGGCAAGTACTGGCTGGCCCCTTCAATGTGAATGGAAGTTTTGCCAATGTCTTCAAGAGGCAACGCTTTCTCCCAAGAAGTTTTATGGTACAAACTAATACTTCGCAAATTTTGGGAAAGTTTCAGAAAATTCAGCAATAGACATTAAAGTCATACCAGTGTAATGAGCACAGCTAGCAATTTGTACTCAAAATTATTGAAAGGGTTAAATAAGTAAATTTAGTTTTAGAAAAACATTCTCTCTTTGTATTTTGTTTTTCAGTCAAGCATCTACTTTCATTGAAACTCTTATACTAGTTAAAACTTAAAACTCCTGGCTACACGCAGAGAAAAAAAATTGACTAGAAATACTTCTGCAAAATATTTGAGAGACCTAGCCATCGCTTAACTCTGCATTAAGCAAGGACGTTGTTGTATGTTATGATCATTTCTTTTTTAAATGTATTCCATCTTGTATTAAGAGCTTCAAAATATTCCTTAAAATGCACCTAAAACAGCTGTGAAACTATTTGCACTACCAAGGTAATTTAAAAAAATAAATCTTGGAACTATTCATACCTGATACCAGAAGCTAAGACACTTGAACTTCAGGAAGGAGTGTATGATATGTACAATATGACAATTTTAAATGTAATGGTCAGAATGAAGCTGCATTGTTAAATAAATTTACACAGTTTAAGTTAAAGCAATTTCACCAACAGAAATCAGAATTGTTGTAATCTCTTAAAAAGAGAAACTGTAAAAAAAAATTAGATTCTATAATGGATATTAATAGACACTTTAATTCTTAGAAATTTATTTTAGTGCAATTCAAGCAAATCTTAATCATTCAGACCACAATAGACATGCACAATGATCCAGAATGAGGTGAGAATACCTTTGACATTTTAGGTTTCTTTGGTGTAGGGTACTTTTTTTCTGTTAGATCTAAAAGTTTAGACTTTAGTAAGGGTTCTATGCCCTCTAATAATTTGTCTCTAATTTTTATTCAGAAGACAGAAAAAGTCACCTGCATTTACCACATGAAAACAGTGATTCAGCAGAACCCTTGGAATATGGTGTTCAGAATCCAGAATCTCTGAGTGAAGAAACCCTTAACTCGAAATCCCAGTCTGAAAGAGACTTAAGAGGCATCAGGCAAAAGTCTATACAAGAAAGGCGGGAAGTGGTTACGCTGCTCACTACATCCTGCTGCAGCATTGGCTGCAGCGAAAAAGATATAAGCTCACTGTGCTAAAATGTATCAGATGCTGGATGGATTATATCCAATAGCTCTCATACATGTTGTGATTATTTTAATGTAACTGTCTGAAATTAGATTATTAAAATTATGTTTCTTGAATTCTAACTTTATTTTCTGCATCATACTGAGGCTTAAAGGTTAAATTTTAACTAGTGTCATGCAAAGCAGCCTTGATATGCTTTTTTGTGATAACTCAACTGTTTATACAAGGCATTTAATGTGTTAAATTTCAAACCACACGTGCTAATATCTTCCCCTGTCCAATTATACTAGTTTCAGTTGTTGTGGTTAAATTTTAATAAAGTGTGCAATACACCATGTATGTTTTTCATTGTGTTTTTTCAATTATGAACAGCCCCAGCAGGTTTACCAAGGTTGGGAGGGGAGAGATATACAAGCTAATAGTATTACTTAACTGAGCAAATAATAATGTGGTACATGTAGTATCCCTAATGCCTTTCCATCATGCGTTATCAGAATGAAACTGTGATTCAAACACCCATGCGCATCATCAGACTTGTGGTATCAGACCAGTGATCCACCTAGTCCAGTGGCCAGTCTCTAACATTGGCCAGTACCAGAAACTTCAGGAACAGGTTCTAGAATTCTGATAATGGATGATTAGGAAATAATCTGCTTATCAAAGTTTCTTCCTCTAAATCCCATCTATTAGTAGGTGGCTTTTCCCCTGGGCATAAGGATTTGTAGCCCTTATACTTGTATCTTAACGGAAGCAGTTAGTGTCCCCATGGTTCTTTAAATAAAGTCTATACAAGGTTAATTCTGGGCACAAGGTCAAATTTGCCCCTCCCTCCCCTCTTACAGAGAGACTGAAGATACAGTTCCAAGCAAAGGAGGTACATTTCCTCTTACACTAAAGAAAGACTTCAACCAAGATCCCAAAGTCAAAATATTGATTACCTTTATGCACATTGAAAAAAAACTCTAAGCATGTTGAATATTACTTAAAAACACATAGCAAAACAACCTCCAATACAATGAGACAACAGCTATATCCTCCCGTATGGCCCACATCAACAAACTGAGCAGACAAAAAGCTAAAATTATCCTCCCTTTCCACCAATTCCCAAACTTCCCGAGTCTCTCCCACTTTCAATTCCCTGGAATAAATAAAAGGTGGCCAAAAATTTGCCCTGAAGATCATTAGATCTGGTGTAAAGTTTTCAGAAGTACTTCAGTGGCTTATGAGTCTAAATCTAATTTTCAAAAGTAACTTAGCATTTAAAAACCTATAAGCCAAATCTACACTAAAAAGTAAGATTGACCCAGCTATTTGGGCTGTTCAAAGTGTAAACATAGGGTACGTCTAAACTACATGGCTCCGTCGACAGAGCCATGCAGATTAGTGTACTTGAAAAAGGGAAATGAAGCAGCAATTTACATCAAAATGGTTGCTGCGCTGTGCTGATCAGCTGTTTGGCAGCACAGCGCAGTAGTAGATGCTCTGCAGTCGACAAGGGAAGCCCACGAGGCATAACATTCCTCATTCCATGAGGCATAAGAGGGCGGTCGACAAGTGCTTCCCTTGTCGACCGCTGAGTGTCCAGACTATCGTGCTCTGCCACCAAACAGCTGATCGGCACAGAGCGGCAGCCATTTTGATGTAAATGAAGTGGCAATTATTTAAATCAATGCTTCATTTCCCTATGTCTAGAAACCTCATCTACATGGCTCTGTCGACAGAGCCATGTAGTCTACATATACCCATAAGGACTTAGGCTTTGAAGTGCATAAGTCACTTTTGAAAATTAAACTCAGGCTCCTAAAATACTTGTATTAAACCTAGGGTATTTTGATTCAAGGTCATGGTAGGAAAATAGTTTATAAGATGTGGGAATAGCCTTCTGTACTTTGAGGAGGCTACTGGAATTAATGTACAGACAGCTCTAAGTCCCTGGACCAGCTAGGGGCTCAGTCTGGCTCCAGCACAATAGAAAAAACAGTGCTGGCCTGAGAAGTTAGATAGGCATCCTGCGTGCTGGAAATACAATTCAGTCAGGACACTGAGCTGTAACACAATTACATTTCATAGCATGGATTGGGCCTACTCATGCCCCCATAATCAGGCAAAAGCCTTGGACTGTTCCAAGCTTTTGCCTAGTTATGAGGAAGCCACGAAGGTTCCCATCCACACTGCAGTTTTAAAATGGTGTTGCAGCTGGATTTGGGAGTGTTGACAAGCTGACAATCCTGAAGTTAAACTGTGACAATATGGCACAATGGTCAATTCATTAACTGCCCTTGATCTCTAACATCTGTGCTTTTCTTACAGCAAAACTCTCCTGAGCAGAGGAGGGATTAAGCCAAATTGCAGGGTTCTACTGATTCCAAACTTTTTTCACTTAGAACTAGTTCTGCAGAGGTATAAAAATAAAGTGGGAGTTTATTAAACAGTATCTGCTTTACTGTTTAGTGCTTGCAAAAACAAAACTCACAGAATGACCTATTTTAAACACAGATGGTGCCAACAAGTTCAAACATAAACATGTACTAAAGAGTAAATAACAAAGGTAATGCTGCATATTGGTGCAGAATCGATGTACAAAGTACACATTTAAAGTACAGATTGAACCTCCCTGGTCTGGCACCCTCAAGACCTCACTGGTCCCAAACCAGAGAATTTGCCAGACCAAGGGACGTCAATGCTGGCCTCTATGCTCCTGGCCACTGGTTCCCAGGGCACTGGTCCCTCCCCCTGCTCTTGAGGGGCGCCGGGGTCTCTGCCACCAGATCCCAGAGTGCAGGGGGTCTTCTTCTCTGGGGGCACTGAGGCTCCTTTTTGCTCAATGCCCTGGGAACCAGTGGCCAGGAGCACTGAGGCCAGCATTGACCTCCCCTCATCTGGCAAATTCCCTGGTTTTGGGCCAGGAAGGAGTTGGGTGGTGGCTGGGAATAGAACCCTAACACCCTGGAGACCAGTCCAGAAGAGTAGAGGGGAGAAATTGATTTGTTTAGTCTGAAAAAGAGAAGACTGAGAGGAGATATAACAGCTTTTAAGTACTTAAAAGGCTGTTACCAGGAGGAGGGTGTAAAATTATTATTCTTAACTTCTGAGTACAGGACGAGAAGCAATGTGCTTAAATTGCAGAAAGGGAAGTTTAAGTTGGACATTAGGAAAATGTTCCTGACTATCAGGGTGTTTAAGCTCTGGAATAAATTGCATAGGGAGGTTGTGGAATTTCCATCACTGGAAATGTTTAAGAACAGTATAGACAAATATCTGTCAGGGATGGTCTACAATGGTACTTGGTCCTGACATAAGTGCAGGGGGCTGGACTTGATGACCTCTCAAGGTTCCTTCCAGTTCTAATATTCTATGAAAAAATATATAAATGATCCATGGGGTAAGGTACATCGGCTGGTTAAGCCATGAGTCATTTCAGTGCTTTAAAAGTTAAGGTCTGGACATACTACTACTTCACACAGGTCACTTCTAAGCAGAAGAATACAATATATGAATTGCAGATAAACCATTTTCTTTAACTCATAATGAGAGAACTATCCTACCAAGATAAAACTGAATCCCTTGCCATATCTGGGTAATATTTTTTTCTTTTTTATAGTTCAATATAACTGCGGTATATGATTTTTATACTATAAAGATAAGTTTATGTAACATCAAGAGATAAAACCAGTTGGTTCACATTACAGATGCTGCTGTGCTATTTGACTTTTACTAAACCATAGCCACTTCTGTTAGAACATTAACTATAAACTCACATTATGTATAAAAATAAATGGAAACCAGCTCTATGTTTCTCAAATGCCAAGAAAGATTTATTTTTGACGCTTTAGTCAATTAATTTAAAACATGTTCCACAATACTTGCTTTCTAGTATAAATTTAAAATCCAAACAGACCTGCTTGAAATCTTGCACATTTTGATCTTCCATGAAAATTACTGTGTAAAGTTTATAATGGGAGGGTTGTGGGCATGAATATGATCTAACCCATCCAATATATCAACAGGACTCTAAAGTACACAAATCCAAAATGTAAGCTGTGTGGAAGGTGGACTTAATCACTTGAAATATTGACCCAATTACCTTAAAGCCATTTCTCACCTCTTCGCACAGCCTCATCCCTGCAAAATCAAACTAAATTGTCTTTACCCAGTTACTTGGGGGCTACAGTTGTGAAAGAATTCATCCAAATGATCTCTCCTGGATCTAGATAGCACTATCAGGGATCAGAGAGTGTTAATTCCTGTAACTTCTTTTCCTACTTTTCTCTCCCTTCCTCCACATTTCTTTAAATAAAAAAAGAGTTTATAGCAATTTAAAACCAAATATGGGATTTAGCAGTAATAGCTAGAGGTTTTAAACTTCAGCATGCTGACTTCCAAATACTGCATAAAGAACATTGTAAGAGCACCACCCTGATACTATATGCATCCAATAATAAATAAGAAGGATATTGATTGTACTATGCTCCCTTTGATTCAGAAAAATATAAAAAGGAGTCCAGACTCATGAGTCATACAAAAGTACTCTTATAGGATTTACTTGTTGGGGAGAGGGGAAGGACTAAAAACAAAATAGTTGAGGACTAAAGTCTAGATTTACCCAGAGAATATACCATTTATAAGATCTTGTCAGAGGAGAGGTAGGAGAATAGGTAGTATTCGCTGGTAAGAAGGTATTGTGAGAACTTCTGGGAAGTGTGCCAAATCAATGTTCTCAATGAGGTAAAGCTACCCCCAGGACGAAGCATCTCCAGCAGTCTTCAGGAAGAGTTCCCATAGAGCCAAAATAAAGATGTAGATCATGCAAGCATGCTATAATACCAGAAGTTCAGAACCTTGCCCACAGAAATGTAATAAAGGGTTTTGTATGGGGGATAAATTCCATCTTTGCACACAACTCTAATTTGTATCAATTGGGATTCCATGAGTGAATCAAAAGGAGCAAATACCCCTAATATCTATATATTTTGGTTTAAGCATTTATCATGACCTCATGCTTAGTGGTCAACTGATGGAACAATTAAAAATCACTTGGCACGTTTGGTTAGCAAATGACATCTGGCATTAGATCAAATTTCTTATGCTATTTAAACAAAAGTGTTCTCCTCTAATCTAAATGGTGTCATCTCAACTTTTCCTGGGTAATTTATCAACTGTTTTCAAAATATTTAGTTTCAGGTATAAAAAACAACTAGGAGCAGAGCAGATAACAATTTAAGCCTTTAAGAAAGTGAGGTTCTGTATACACTCTTGTTGGTAAACTTTTGTCAGTCTGAGGTGTGAAAAAGAACACAATCTAACAGACATGTCACCAGCAAAAGTGCTGGTGCTGACAGAGCGACATCTGCAGGAGACGCTTTCCAGATGACGTAGCTAACATTGCTCATTGGGGATGGTTTAATTATGCTAGCAGGAGAGCTCTCTCCAACCGGCACAGAGTGACTATATATAGGAGATCTTATAGCTATAAAGGTAGAGGTTTGTGGTGTAGACATAGCCTAAAAGATTAGATTGATAAGGATTTAAATTGGATTTTCATTTTAATCCAGAAACTATAAAGAAATAAAACTACCTGAAAACATTAAATCATTAGTTCCACCTCTTGCACAGGGCAGTTTTAACTAATTGATTTTATTAAGTAAAACAGAAACAGAATTTCATATACATACCACTAATTAGACACACTGCTGCTTCCAGTACAATAAAATATTTCTCAGCATAATCAGCTGGTTTTACCTGTCATGATACTTATCTAGATTTTCCTCATGGTTCTTAATTCTTACTAGTCAAGGGTCAAAATTCTCTCATTGCAAAAAGAAAAAGTGGAAGCGCTACAGCTTTGCAACACTGGAAATAGAAGCAGGAGGAAAGATGGTCTAGCCCCACCCTGATTCACTTGCAAGAGCTGTTAGGCTTGGAGGGTGCAATTAAAAGTAAAAAGCCAGCTTAATTGAGGACCAGTTGGGAAGGACAGTTTGTTACCAGAAACTTGGTAGGGAGAGCAAGCTGCATCTGGGATCCGTGTGAAACGAAGGGGAATGAAATTTGAGCCCAGAAGACAGAAGGTTCTTGTGGTTTGTGTTGGATTTTAACTCGGTACTTCGCTGCCATGGAATGGGTAGATCTTCCTCAGTGACTTGGAGGAGGCCTAAGCCATATCCATAACTAAAATGTGCAGAAGACTCTCAGCCATAATCAAAACAGAATCAGAGATGCCACATGAGAAAGGGGTGAACAGGGACATCACTTATGCCACGGGGGTGGGGGGAAGGGGCTGAAGACAATGAAATGCATGGATCTAGTACTTGTAAATCTTTTAGGATACTGGTCACAGCTTGTGACATAGCTGTGCAGCTGCTCAACATTTTAACTCCATAATGAAAGCATTTTTTTTAACTTCTGCAAATCTCAGATTGGCCTAATGCATAAAGCCCTTTTACTTTGGTACTGAAACTGAGGTCCAGGATTTAATTAGAGCAAATAACAATGATACAAGCTAATACAGTGATATGTGGTTCTGAAACACAATTAAAGAATCAGGTGCAAAATGTCTTATTAGTATTAATCATTTCCTGTGGAAAGTAGCAAGAGTTGAAAATGGTTTAAGTTTGCATGATTATTATATTTATCACTGAAAGGCCTATTTTCTCCATTTTAAAACAATTGTATGTTCACTGACTATGTCTTCTAACAGTTTTTCTAATATAAATATGATAAGTTAGATATTTTTCTTCTGCTGATAAAACTAGAACGTTTTGTTATTCAAAATAAACAGCATAGACATTTGCAAGAGCAAATAGTGAGGTATTTTTGAAAGCATATGATGACAATGTATCACTGGCAGGATCCCAAACACATCTGCTTCCAATTTGCATGCTCTGTTCACTTAGTTGTCCAATATGTACAATCACAATAATTTTGTACCTTGGTATCATAAGGTCTTTTACCCGAGCCTTAATAACCTATAAGAGAGAAACATGTTCAGACAAATTATTTTATATACTAGCTTCAGAGGGTAAAATCACTGCCTTGATACAGTATACTATAAAGATGCTATGTCTAGTATTATTGAACATTTTCAAGAATCTTGTTGATAATCACCTAACCACAGACTTGCAACATCATCCAGTAAGTATTCCAGTCCCACTAGAGGGTCGAATATGTGAGACTGAGGTTACAGCACCAATGAATCAGTATTTCAACATTGATGACAGTAATATCAATTCTTGGAAATACCTCATCACAAAAGGGATTAACTTCAGGAGTTACAATTTTAAAAAGAGGTGGCATCTTCGTGATGAATTACAGCACCGATGGGCAACCTGAGGCCCATCAGGCTTGTATGTGTGTGGCCCACAAGACATTTTGTTTACTGTTGATCACATGCAAGGTTGCCAGATTCCACTGGTTTCTATCCACATAGGTTTTTTCCTACTGGTATTATTAAACTGATAGGCACGTGAAAATGATAGCAATGGACAAACTAGGCTAGTGAGTGAGCCACACATCTCAGTGGGCCACAAGACTGTCATAATCAAGATGGCCTCCAAGGATAGGGCAGTTTTGCTAACTGCGCTTGCATACCTAGAATTTGTGGGGAATGCCAACTGAACCATAGCAGCTTTTTGATGGATGCAGAGGGTGTGCACAGCTCTCACAAATGTGTGCAATCAGCATGCATCTCATTTAATGTACCCTTGTTTTACATGCACATTACTTTTCCATTAGGGAAAAAACAGTACCTATGTGGACCAAAATGAGTGGAATCTGGAACCCTGTACATAGGCAATAGTAAACAAAATGTTTCACAGGCCACAAATTCAAGCCCGATGGGCCGCATGCCCACCACTGTGAAATGTGGTCCACTCACTAGCCTAGGTTGCCCATCACTGAGTTAGAGCAAAGCGTAGCTCAAATATGAAAATTGTCTACAAAAAAGATGGCACCTTCATGCTTAACAGATTGTCACCAAATTGGTGATCATGAGATGGTAGATTTCAGGATCCTGACCAAAGGAAGAAAAGAGAGTAGTAAAATACACACCTTGGACTTCAAAAAAGAACAGATTTTGACTCCCTGAGAGACCTGACAGGCAGAATCCCCTGGGATGCTAACATGAAGGGGAAAGGAGTCCAGGACAGCTGGCAGTATTTTAAAGAAGCCTTATTGAAGGCACAGAAAGAAACCATCCCGACGCATAGCAAGAGAGGCAAACATGGTAGGAGACCGGATTGGCTTACAGAGGAAATCCTTGGTGAACTTAAGCACAAAAAGGAAACTTACAAAAAGTAGAAACTTGGACAAATGACCAGGGAGGAGTTTAAAGGTATAGCTCGAGAATGCCGGGGGGTTATCAGGAAGGCGAAAGCGCAAATGGAATTTTGACTGGCTAAGGATGTGAAGGATAACAAGAAAGGTTTCTACAGGCACGTTAACAAGAAGAAGGTGATCAGAGAGGGTGGTACTGGATGAAGGAGGTAACCTAGTGACAGATGATGTGGGGAAAGCTGAAGTACTCAATGCTTTCTTTGCCTCTGTATTCACGGATAAGGTGGGCTCCCAGACTAATGCACTAAGTGACACAAGATGGGATGAAGATGGACAGCCCTTGGTGGGTAAAGAACAGGTTAGGAACTATTTAGAAAAGCTAAACGTACATAAATCCATGGGTCAGGACTTAATGCATTCGAGGATACTGAGGGAGTTGGCAAATGTCATTGAGGAGCCTTTGGCCATTACCTTTGAAAAATCGTGGAGGTCAGGAGAAATCCTGGATGATTGGAAAAAGGCAAATGTAGTGCCCATCCTCAAAAAACGGAAGAAGGATGATCCAAGGAACTATAGGCCAGTCAGTCTTACCTCGGTTCCTGGAAAAATCACGGAAGGGATCCTTAAGGAATCCATTTTGAGGCATTTGGAAGAGAGGAAAGTGATTAAGAATAGTCAGCATGGATTCACAAAGGGAAAGTCGTGCCTGACCAATCTGATTAGCTTCTATGATGAGGTAACTGGCTCTGTGGAGGTGGGAAAGTCAGTGGATATGATATATCTTGACTTTAGCAAGGCTTTTGATACAGTCTCCCACAATTTTCTTGCCAGCAAGTTAAGGGAATGTGGATTGGATAAATGGATGGTAAAATGGATAGAAAGCTGGCTAGAAGATCGGACCCAGCGGGTAGTGATCAACGGCTCGATGTCAGGATGGAGGTCGGTTTCTAGCGGAGTGCCCCAAAGTTCGGTTCTAGGACCGGATTTGTTCAATATCTTTATTAATGACCTGGATGAGGGGATGGATTGCACCCTCAGCAAGTTTGCAGATGATACTAAGCTAGAGGGAGACATGGATACCATTGAGGGCAGAGATAGGGTCCAGAATGACTTAGACAAATTGGAGGATTGGGCCACAAGAAATCCGATGAGGTTCAACAAGGACAAATGCAGAGTCCTGCACTTGGGACGAAAGAATCCCAAGCATAGTTACAAGCTGGGGACCAACCAGTTAAGTAATAGTTCTGCAGAAAAGGACCTGGGGGTTACAGTGGATGAGAAGCTGGATATGAGTCTACAGTGTGCCCTTGTAGCCAAGAAGGCTAATGGCATATTAGGTTGCATTAAGAGGAACATTGCCAGAAGATCCGGAGTTGTCATTATTCCCCTTTATTCAGCTTTGGTGAGGCCACATCTGGAGTATTGTGTCCAGTTCTGGGCCCCCCACTACAAAAAGAATGTGGACGCATTGGAGAGGGTCCAGCGGAGGGCAACCAAAATGATCAGGGGGCTGGAGCACATGACTTATGAGGAGAGGCTGAGGGAGTTGGGTCTGTTTAGTCTGCAGAAGTGAAGAGTGAGGGGGGATTTGATAGCAGCCTTTAACTTCCTAAAGGGAGGTTCCGAAGAGGATGGAGGAAGGCTGTTCTCAGTAGTGACAGATGGCAGAACAAGGAGCAATGGTCTCAAGTTGTGGTGGGAGAGGTCCAGGTTAGATATTAGGAAAAACTATTTCACTAGGAGGGTGGTGAAGCACTGGAAAGGGTTACCTAGGGAAGCAGTGGAGTCTCCATCCCTAGAGGTGTTTAAGTCTTGGCTTGACTAAGCCCTGGCTGGGTTGATTTAGTTGGGATTGGTCCTGCCTAGAGCAGGGGGCTAGACTTGATGACCATCTGAGGTCTCTTCCAGCTCTATGGTTCTATGATTTTGAAGAAAAAAAAAACTGAGGCACCGTCTTGTCAGGGATACAGGGTTTCCCTGTCTTGTAATCTGGCAGATCCTAGGGATTCACAGGAGAGCTAGCACTAACATCGACATCCCATTAACATCCCCACCATGGGCAGCGTATAGCCATTTAAACGATTAACTGATAAATCTAAGGCTTACCAGTTAATCCAAACGATTACATGCCATCCCCCTCCCTACTTGCTGCCTCTGTATCATAGGCAGCAAGGGGAGGGAAAGGCGGGAGTTGGTGCCTGTGGGGAGCCAGCTTTTAAGTCACCTCCCCGCACATGTTGGTTCCTGCAGAGCCACCTGCCCCCCTCCCACTGCCTCCCACAGAGGCAGCATCACAGGGGGCAAGAGGAAGCTGCTGCTTCGGGGGAGGCAGCTTAAAAGCCTGCTCACTGTGAGCACCAGATCCTGTGGAGCTGCCTACCCCCCAACCCTATACTTCTGCCTCTGATAGAGAGGCCACAATGTGGAGTATGAGGGGTGCAGGTGGGAGCATGGTACACATGGGAAGCCAATTTTCTAGCCAGCTCCCCATGGGAAGCCAATTTTCTAGCCGGCTGCCCGTGCATATCGGCTCCTACAGAACTGCCTGGCTCCTGTGCTGCTGTCTCTCTATCAGAGGCAGCAGCGTGGGAGGAGAGAGGGCAAGCAGGATGCCAGAGCAGCCTCTGTCCATGGGGAGCTCAGGCCTGCTCACAGACAGGGGCTGCTGCTCCCTTTATATCAGAGACAGCAACACGGGGTGGCAGTCAGTCTGTGTGGGAGCCAAGTTTAAACTGGACCCCCTCATGGATAGAGGCAGCAGCTTGGGATGGCAGGGGGCTCCCCAGAAGCACAAGGGCCGTCAGTCCCACCCCTGGAGTCTTTTAGTAACCATGCAACTGCTAATTGTTGCAACTGTAATTACTAAAATACACACTAACATCCTTAGCATATGGTACACCTAAAACACACTCACATGGATGATTCAGAGGATAAATTCAGTAGAATAACTCTCCTCTGGCCACAGAAGCCCCCTATGACCATCTGGGGGCTCCCCATAAGTTACCTGGGACTGTTCCATTTTCTGCATTAATTTTGAGGACCAGAGGAAGGATGTTGTGCAATTTGGCTCACCCATTTGTCACAAGCCTGACAAGTCACAAAAAGGGGGTGAATCCGACCCATAATTTACCCCAAAAGTGTAATTGTACTAATAATTTATTTTTTGTACCTCAGAGATGGTCTTTGTCATTTGTCTGCATAGTTCTGCTTCATATTTTTCTTGTTGAAGATAACTAGTCAGCACATCCTTCAAAATATTATTTACTGTGACCACTGGAAAACGTTTTGCAGGACCTGGTATATACAGATATTTTATAATGCTTTAATTTGTAAGTCCATTTTGAGAATAACTGAACACACATTGTAAACTGCTTTTTTAACCTGATTAATCAAAATGACTAATGAAAAGAGACTAATTAGTACAGTGAACTAAAACGCTAGATATGTGCTTGTGTCTCTCTTTGAAGACCTGAATTCAAGTCAAAATTATATAATACTTTTATGATCTCAGCCATTATAAAGCTACTATACAATTTGGTATGGTTTAAAGTCTATTTAAAAGAGACCAGAAACTGAAATGGGAGTGATGGTAAAGATCAGAACTGAGGTGCTTTATTCAAGCTTGCACAGCATCTCTTCTAGCCAGCGCTATTACAATATTTCATTTTAAGAACATTAATTCCCCCCCAAATTAAAGAGAAAGACTGATTTTTATTACTGGAAAATGAAGCATCTTCCAATATATATATATATTTTCTCTTTAATTACAACCTTATAATAGATTTACCAGAAAATTAAGTAACAAATTAAGGTTTCAAGTATCAGAGGGGTAGCCGTGTTAGTCTGAATCTGCAAAAGCGACGAGGAGTCCTGTGGCACCTTATAGACTAACTGAAGTGTAGGAGCATAAGCTTTCGTGGGCAAAGACCCATGCATCTGCATGCATCTGTCGAAGTGGGTCTTTGCCCACGAAAGCTTATGCTCCTACACTTCAGTTAGTCTATAAGGTGCCACAGGACTCCTCGTCGCTTTTGCAAATTAAGGTTTGTAGCTCTTTGGGAATTTTTAATGAGATTCTTTCATTCTCATTCCCCTCCAGAATTTTTACCAGAAAATAAAACTGGTAAGTAAAACAGGAGTGACAACCATGTAAGACATCAATAGACCTCTCTAATTCAAAAGTAAATATATGGTTAGCTGTATGCTAACGTGACCTGCTAACAATCACTTGAAACAAATGCTATATGATAGATACCCTACTAAGAAGCTTCTGGGAAGGAATCTGCCTAAATATGGATTGTTTTCTAAATTCCACATTTGTGCCACCATATAACTTTATTTTTAAAGCAGCAAGAAAAGTTCCCAGGTTTATTTTGATGTATTTTTTTAACCTCTTCTCCCTAGTATTGGAGTGTTTTCTGACTTTTAATTAAGGTGCACAAAAAGAGGATACCTACAGTTTGTTATACCTCTTCCATGCTGAAATCTATTCAATGTAAATGTAATTCCCTTCAAAGTACTAGAAGTACTATAACCAGCAGAACAGCAGCAGTTGAAGTATTTCCTTCCTCACGTTCCTCAAAGGTCAAGAATATTTTATTGTCTCTCTGGAAAAATGCAATTGTGGATCAGGCAGTTTTGTGGCAGAAATGTATATTGGTTTGATCCTATAAAATGTTCTCAGTAAGTTCTTATACATAAGTCTTAGTTTAAAAGATTGCCTTACAAGAAGATTGACAAGTGCGCCATGTACAGCTACTCAGTAATTTTTCAGCAAATCTTCCCGTTAAAAAACATTGATTAGTTCTCTCACTGAAATTGCTGGAGAGAAAAGGTCAGTTTCAGTAAATTTTTTGACTCTAACAATTTTTGAAATTTTTTCTAAACTGATCAAACATTCTGTTTCTAACATTTAAAAATGAAAAATTAGTTTCCCATTTTGAAACATTACACTTTAGGGATGTGAATGGTTGACTGCTAAATATCACCCTTATCAAAGGATATTTACCGGTTACAGTCAACGAGCGGCCCAGCCAGACTAGAACAGCCCCCCACCTGCCAGCTCAAGCGCTCCTGCCTAGGTGGGCCCACTGCGCTGCAGGTGGGGGGTGTTCCTGCCCCAGGTGTCCCAACGCAGGTGGGGCATATTCTGCCCTCATTTAAACAGTTAACTGGTTAAACATAACATTTGACCAGTTAACTCATTAAACAGGATTTTACTAGGGGTGTTAGAAAGCAGTTAATTAGGTAACCGTGTAAGTGCTCCCAGCACACATTAGTTCCTACCTGCCTCCCCGCTCCCTGGGAGTCAACAGCCACCCCTGATACAGAGCCTGCAGGGTGGGGTGGTAGCCAGCTCCCTGGGAGTGGGGCCAGGAGCCTGCATGTAACCAGTAATGGTCACCAATGAACCCAGGCTTATTGATTAACTGTATAAATGGTTATACTATTACATCCATAGACTTTACATCCCTATTTCATTTAGAAATTTAAGTTAATTACAGTACAAGTGAAAGCATTCATCAATAGGGCTGCCAGATACTTTCACAAAAAATCCCAAACATGGCAGGGAAAAAAATTGGTTGGAAAAAAAAAAAGTCTCCTTTAAATTGCCGTGCTGCCCCAATACCCCCGCCAGATGTGGCAGGGGAAGAATGTCCCCTTCCGGCCTTTTTACCAGACAGAAGATGCGATTACTGGACTGTCCGGGTGAAAACTGGACACCTGGCAACCCTATTCATCAAGAGGTTGCAAAAGAGCATAAAGAGGTATGTGGAAATGGCATCTGCAGAGAAAGAGACTGGATTTAGACCAGACCAAAGAGCAAAAGATCAGTTATTCGTGATTAAAAGAAAAAATCAGATAAATACACAGAACACAACCAAAGTAGATACGGGCTTTTCACTTAACAGAAAGGGTTACAAGTTATGACACTGTATAGCACTCCAAAAATGGCTGAAAGTTAACTGAAACAATTTGAAATGATCAAAACAAAAATTTGACCCTAACTGAAATCTTTTTGGTTTGTCAGTTCACAAAAGTTTTTAAGATTGCAACTTTTTGTCTCAATTCAAAATTGGATTTTAAAAAAAATCTTAAATATTTTACTGGGATGGGAAAACTGTTTCCTAACCAGCGCCAAGACCATTTAGTGGACAAACTTTATCCATCTACTATGCTGTGAATTAATTGCTCCTATACCTTTAGCCAAAAAAAAATAAATAAACTCCTTCCCTAGCTGTTAATAGCACCTCAGACACTGCAACTTTTAGATGCCTAAACTTTGTTTTCAATTAAAATATACATCATGCTATTTTCAATTCTAAACTAATACGAATTTTGATCCCTAATATTCTCTCATGCTCAGACTCAATTATGATAAAGCTGTTTTATCAGGAGCCTTTATGGCCGTAACAATTTAGGGGCAGGACAATCCTTTTGTTATGAGTTTGTACAGTACCTAGCAAAGAGTGGCACTGATTTGGAGCCCTTAGTATTACTTGAAAATCAAGAAGATAAATTACTATGCCTCCCGGTCTAGAAATTAAGAGACGCACTCCTGATAAAACAGTTATCTTAAAGAGATCCTATCAACCTCAAAATCCTTGTTCTCCCTTAAATTTTTCAATTTACAATTATTAAAGGTGGCAACTAAGACTATAATAAAATTTATAGAATTTTTTTTCTAAATTTAAGTCGTTAATTTGATAACTTGATGCATTTAACTGCTATTTGGCAGTCTCTATATGTTTTTTCACACAACAGGGAGAGATGATGTGTTTTAGGTTTTTTTTAAAAAACACAGAGAGGTGATTGTAAAACTACAAAAACTGTCAAAAACAGTTCAGGGCAAATATAGCAATGGAAACAATAGTAGGTTTTTGTTTTTGTTTTTTTAAACTGACTACATTTTGACGGTTTCTCCTTAATATTATATATCCATTTAGCGAGTACCTGAGTGATGCAGTTTACATTTTCAATTCATATTTGATGGTCAGAAGGGATCATTAGAGCAATTAATTTAACAGCTATATCACAGAGCATTAAATTTCACCCAGTTATGCCTATACTGAGATTATTCCTTTTTTTTCCCCAGCATGAGATTGAGGAGGAAGTGTTCCATACCCAGCTGATAAGTGTTCTCCAACTGAACAGCAAGACGAGGAATATCATGACCAGGTTCATCCATATAAGATACTGTGCTCATGGAGCTAAAAATAATCCAAAAAGTGACTGTATAAACTAGTGTATATTCAAAATGATGTTGATAAAAATAGAATGCAAAATTGTAGATAGAAAGCTGTGTGTCTCTACTCTCTCAGAAAACGTTAAGATCATCTTTGGACTGTTTTATATCAAAATAAGATCAGTTAAGAATGTCTTCTCTCAGGATATTCGATGCTAAAGAAATATGCTGCCACTTAGTGGGACATACACAGCCGTTAAACACTAAAGAGTAGTGGAAACAAAATATCTATTCTGCCTTGTAAAGCTAACTATTTTTAAATGACATAATGCATAAATTTGCCAAAGTGTATTCTGAACAGAGTTTCTGTTTTAAAAATTAATCTGCACTTAAGAAAACAAATTATGTTTCTAGCTGCATGGAGTTGAATAGAATAAAGCAAAACTATCATTGTAAAACCTTAATTTGGTTTTACTGTAACATAAATACAGTAAAGAAGCCCAGACTTTAGAAGCAGCTAGGGGGTCAACTGCTCAATTTTAAGGAGGGTGGTGGGGAAGCAGGATAGAGATAAATAAAAATAATTTTGATAGACTCTGATATACGAAGCAAGCAAAATTCATCTTAAAATACAACTTTACATAATATAATTTTGGTAAATACTTTGTCACTCTTCTTTGTATTCAAATTATCACTAAGCTTGTCTGTGGATTGAGGTGACCCCCTAAAAAGGGACACACTCTATAATGGAATCTACCTTCTGGTTCCAAATGGAACCCACTGGGTGAATATGTTATTGCTTCCCTATGTTCCAATTCATAGGGGGCATGAGTTGTTATAGCCTCTGTCTTTCATCTCATGATTTTCAGTCTGGAGGTTCCTGGTTCAGTCTCCAACATGGCAGTCACCAGTTACACAGTTATGAAAGGAATCACAGAAACACTGCATTTGAAATCCTTTTGAATTCTGGCATTTATTACTGTGTTTGTTATAATAAAAATAAATGAATATTTAAAAGTGATTGTTTTGCTTTACTCAATTCTACACAGCAAATTTTTTCTTAAATGGACATTAGTTTTGAAAAAAAAAAGCTGAATTCAGAATGCACATTGGAAGGAATAATTAGAAGACAGAAATCCCAAAGATGAACTTTTCCTCTTCCCATTAAAGGTGGTAGAGGGAAAGGATTTTGAGAGGGAGAGTAAACATAAATATTTTCAAAAAAAGAGAGAGAAAAAACTTAAAACGCACAAGCAGTTCCTCCCTCACCAAGACAAAAACAAGGAAACCATCCGGTTACAATTAACATTTTTAAATGGGTACTCTCCATGGGCTTCATCTCAGTACACAGGCCCTGACCCAAACATTTAAGCACTTTTTAAACTTCAGGAAATGAGTAATCCTACAGAGTTCAGTGGGACTACTCATATCCTTAAAGTGTTTTGCTGGATTGGAGCCAGAGCATTAGACAGCTTTCTGGGCCTCTTGAAATCAGGGGTGATCTTAATCATTACCAAGAACCAGTTCTTCAAGTAACCCCCAACTTATTACATCGATCAGCATTTACATGTGTTGTTTATGACAGTATGTTTGCACTAAAAAGGTCCCAAACATTTAAATTTCAGATTTAGTGAAGTAATCAATGATGAGAAAAAGCACTTTTACAGTGATGCCTGAATGACAGAACATTTTTCCTTAGGAATTGCTATGCAAAGAAGCTTCAGAAACAGGAGTTAGATTCAAAACAACCCTTCAACAACTACCCTTTTTATTTCTCAATTTCCTAACTAATGCACTGACATTTTAGAATACAAATTAGGAAAAAAAGAACTACTCACTCTTTGTTTTTTCCAAGGATTTCTTTTGCTTTGACTTCATGGCTGCTTACAGAGGATATGCTGCCTCTTTTCTTTAACAGACGTGCTGCCTTATCCTTGGCTATGTCTGACATGTCTATTAAATATGAAAATGTATATAGTATGACAGAGACCCTAAAACATAAGAGTGGCTGCAGCCACAGCACACACATATTAGCAAATCAGCAATATTGAAGAATGTGCTCCATTGAAAAATGATTGATCCAATGGAGGTTTTACAATATTGTAGTAAACTAATAATCCTTGACCTCGTTTGTTCCATGTACACAATCATAAAAAAACTGAACTGGGGCATCACTGACTATAAAATGATTCCCCTGTTTTGAGTTTGCAGTAAAGAGCTTTACACGGAAAGTAAAATGAAAAGATTTTAGCTACAGAATTAAGATGATCTTGCCCCAGAAACAGGTTTCTCTGGGTGGCAAGTGCCACGCATTAGGTGAGGACCACTTACAAACCCTTTATCACCTTGCAGGACTGACTGGAGTGAAAATGAAGAACACCTTAGTCATTGCACAGCCAGCAGAGCTGACTGCCCTACACAAAGGGGAGAAGTACTGAGGAAGGAGAGACAAAATACAGGACGATGTAGCACTTTAAAGACTAACAAGATGGTTTATTAGGCGATGAGCTTTCGTGGGCCAGACCCACTTCCTCAGATCAATATGTGGAAGAAAATTGGCACCAAGTGATACAATCAAAAACAAGTGAACTGAGAAATGAGATTTTAGAAGAGAGGGGGGATGAGGGGGGAGGTTAGTGTCGGTGAGGTGATGATATCAGGGGTGATACCTGTGTAATGGGTGAGATAAAGTGTCCAGAGAAACAGAGGCACCTTTGAACGCGGGTGCTCTGGCCTGCGGCGGGGACACACCAGCCCACAGGACAAACCTACTCTTAGTCCATAATCCCAGCCGCGCTGCGAAGCTCAGCCCAGGCTCCATCTTCCACCCCTGACGCAGAGAGCGTGTCTGTGCGTCTGTCTGTCTGTCTGTGTGATCGCCTGGGGCTGGCACGAGCTACAGACACACGCCCCCCCCCCCCCCAATCCCCTCAGCTCCCCGCGCCGCGCTCGCACCCACTCACTCACCCCCGCCCGCAGCCGAAGCGCCGCCTGCCAGAGAAGATGCGGCTGCGGCTGGTTTCCAGGGTTACGGCCAAACACGCCCTCTGCTGGGGGCGGCTCCCACCATGGGCCCTGCCCAGCCGGTGCGGAGAGGGGCTCCCGGGGGTGAGCGCCGGGCTCTACCCCGGCCGGCTGGGCTCTCCCGCGGGGGGAGGGGGGCGGGCAGCCTCGCGCCACTCCGCTTGTGATTGGCTGGCGGCCGGGGGGCGGAGCCGCGACTTGCTCTCCCCGCCCCCCGCGGAGAAGCCGAACGCCGGCTGGTTCTGTATCCTGCCCCCCCCCCCCGCTGCGCCCCCTAGGCCGGTCTGGCCACTGGCCCCACGGCCCCCAGCGCTAGGGGCAGGGAGGGGTAAGGCGGGATGCAGCTCAGTCCCCACCTCAACAATTGTTCCAGCACCACTGGCCATTCTCCCAGCAGGGAGCCAAGAGGGGACCAGGAGCCCATGGAACCAGCATCTCAAAGGGTAGCAGGGCTCTCAGCAACAGCCCGCATAACAGCCTGGCTTGGAGCAGAGACCGGGCAGCAACCTCGCTGGGAAGCCAGGAACCTGGTTTAAGACTAGCCCTACTGGGGCTGCTGCAGGTCCAGCTAGCCCAGCATCCTGTCTTCCAACAGTGGCCAATGCCAGGTGCCCCGGAGCAAATGAACAGAACTAGGAATCATCATGTGATCCATCCTTGTTCATTCCCAGCCCGGACAGAGGCATCCTGGTTAATCACCATTGACTTGGTCTAGTTCTTTTTTTAAACCCTTCACACCATCCAGTCAAAGAGTTCTAAGGGTTGACGGTGTTGCATGAAGAAATACTTCCTTTTGTTTTAAACCTGTTGCCTTATTTTTTTCATTTAGTGACACCTAGTTCTTTTGTTATAAGAAGGAATAAATATTACTTACTTATTTTCTCCAAACCAGTCATGATTTTATAGACCTCTCTCATACCCCCCCCCAACATGTCTCTCTTCCAAGATAAGAAGTACCAGACTAATTAATCTCTCCTCATAAAGGAAGCCATTCCATACCCCTAATAATGTTTCTTGCCCTTTTCTGAACATTCCAGTATATCTCTTTTTAAATGGGGTGACCACATCTGCACACAGGATAGAGGATGCAGGCATACCATAGATTTATACCAGTGGTCCCCAACCTTTCAAGGTTGCCAGGCGCAAGGGGGAGGGGCCGGGCGCCCGCCGGGCGCCAGGGGGCGGGGACACTTGCGCCCCGGGGGCGGCCCCCCCCATAGCCGCATGCCCGGGGGCGGCGCTCCCCCCGCCCAGCGCCGCGCGCCCGGGGGCGGCGCTCCCCCCACCCAGCGCCGCGCGCCCGTGGCCGGCGCTCCCCCCGCCATGCGCCGTGTTGGGGACCATGGATTTATACAGTGCTTTGAAATTGACAAAACAGCCAATAGCTGCTGTAAGGAATGCAATGTCCACAGCAGTGATGAGCAACCTCTCTAGTTAGTGGGCTGCATGGGTGGCCCTTTTTCATCTCAGTAGTCCACAAGATTGTCATAACCAAGTCTCCCAGCATAGGGTAGTTTTCCTAACTGTGCTTACATACCTAAAATTTGTGGAGGTGCCAATTGAACCATAGCTGCATTTTGAATGCAGAGTGAGTGCACAGCTCTCATTGTCAATGTTGGGTGTTGACTGAACACATCTCACTTCACAGGCCCTTGATTTACATGTATCAGTTAGTAATACCGGTAGGAAAAAAACCACACAGATGGAAATCAGCAAAATCTATCAATCCAGTGCATGGGCCACACAGAACCTCTATGAGCCATGTGTGGCCTATAGGCCGCAGGTTGCCCATTATTAGTCTGTAGAGACACTGAGTCACCCTAACTACACCAACATAAGCCAGATACTTTTGGGGGAGGTGGAGATATTGTTGGTATACAGGTTGAATATATCTAGTCTGACACTCTTAGAACCTGACTGGTGTCGAAACAGAGAATTTGCCGAACCAAGGGACGTCAGTATTGTCTAGCAATATTACCAAAACTTCCACTGCTTACTGGCCCCTAAAAGACATTTAGGGATGAAATTAGAACTAAATAGAACAGAACATAGAGCTGGGATTGGTGGTTGTAAACAAACTTCATGGGACTACAGGAAATGTAGCCACACCCACGATAAGTGGATATCCAGCTAACTAAAATCATGCTGGACACAGATGTTACTGGACCAGCAGAGAGTGCTGGACTAGAGAAGTTCAATCTGTAGTAGGGCACTTACATTTGGAGGAGCAAAGCTGCAAATCTACCTTAGCTCAACCTGACTGTGAAGTGCAGACCAGGCCTAAGTCTGCAGCTATGTGGAGAGCCACCCTGACGACTGGCCCTGAAGTAGCCCCATTTTCTTTACATATAATACAACTTTAATTACAATCTCATACTTCTCCCCCACGCCATACACCACACATGTAAATTGTGTGTTACATCCCTGCGGGCTGACGGGAGCAAAGATTAAACTTCTTTACCACGTATGAAAAAGCACACCCTCCCCCAAACTACAACAGACATGCTCTTTCATACAAAGTTAATTTTTACAAGTAACAGTTTAATTACTTTATGAATTAACATTATTTGCTGTCTGCCTGCTATTCCCCAATGGCACCATTTTTCAAATATTGCCCCAAGATAGCAAAGCTTCTTCTGGTTCAAAGCCAGCACTTTAAATTGCTCTAAGATCCACATGCATTAAGAGATTTTACTCTAGAAGTACTGTCTAGGACAATAATATTAAGTGGTAGGAAGATGAAAGACTATGGGAGCCAGCTGCAATGACTAATACCATGCAAGGATACGGTCTTCAGTCAAAGTAGTAACTGAAGTTGATCATGGAAAATAAAATATATTTCAATTTGCTTCCATAATTCATTCTATCTATACAAAATAAAATTTCAAACATTAGTTTCATCCCTCAAAGCACTATAGTTTCTGTGAAAAGGTATCTGAAGGAAATGGCAAATGCTATAAAAATTGTCATGGGGCGGAAGCTATATCTACACTGCAAGGTTTTTTGGAAAAAGATATGCAAATTGTGAACCGCATGTGTCTGCTGCTTTATTCCAGCTGGAGCCAGGGCTGCAATACTAAAAGTAGCACTGCAAGCAGCCTCTGCTCCAGTCCCGGCATATGGTCCCATCCCAGGAACAGCTGGGGCCGGGGCTACAGGGGCGTTGGGGGTTGGAACTGCAGTACTAAAAATAGTACCACGGTCCCAGCCCCTGCAAACTACTTTCCATGTGGAAGGCAAAAGGTGTGGAAAGGGGCAGGTGGTGAGCTAAGGGGCAGGGGGTGAGGAGAGGAAGGGGCTTGTCCTGAGAGGAGAGGAAGAGGCCAGGGCAGGAGAAGAAAGGGGCAGGCAGCAAGGGGCAGAGTGGAGGAGAGACAAATGGCTAGGAGACCAAGAGGAGACAATGAGGAAAAGGGCAGGAGCAGGTAGGGGAGGGAAGGTGTCAGTGGGGGTGCGAGAAGGGAGGGGACAGGATAACGCTGGGAGAAGAAAGGGGAGGGACAGTGGGGGCAAGAGGGAGGAAAAGGAGAGAGGAGGAATGAGTATCAGGAAAAGAGGGGTTGAAAGGAGGGTATGGCATGAGGAAGGCAGAGGATGGAGCAAGTCATGTTGAGAGTCTATGGGTTAAATTTAGACGTGGAAGCAACAGGGGTGATGTTGTGGTTGGTGTCTGATATAGACCACCGGATCAGGTGGATGAGGTAGGCGAAGCTTTCTTTGGACAATTGAGAGAAGCTTCCAGATCGCAGGCCCTAGTTCTCATGGGTGACTAATCACCCTGACATCTGCTGGGAGATCAATACAGAAGTACATAGACAATCCAGGAAGTTTTTGGAGAATGTTGGGGAAAACTTCTTGGTACAAGTGCAGTCGGCAAGGGATGTGAAGGGTAACAAGAAAGATTTCTACAGGCATGTTATGATCAGAGAGAGAGTGGGGCCCTTACTGGATGAAGGAGGTAACCCAGGGTACATCTAGACTGCACACCTTTTTCGACAGAGGCTTTGTCAACAGATACTGTTGACAAAGCTTCTGTCTAAAAAGAGCGTTTAGACTATCACCAGTACTGTCGACAATGCAAGCCGCTTTTTCAAAAGAGAGTCTAGATGCTCTCTTTTGAAAAAGTACAGTTTGCATGCAATAGCGCCTTTTTTGAAGAGAGTACTATCGAAAAAAGGCGTTACTCCTTGTAGAATGAGGTTTACCGCCATCAACAAAACTGCTGTGTTCTGTCGATTTAGTGTTGACAGAACGCGGTGGTAGTGTAGACACAGGCAAAACACTTTTGTTGAAAAAACCCTGTAGTCTAGACACACATCCAGAGACAGATGATGTGGGAAAAGCTGAAGTACTTAATGCTTTCTTTGCCTCTGTCTTCACAGACAAGGACAGCTCCCAGACAAATGCACTAGGCAATGCAGTATGGAAAGGAGGTGGACAGCCCTTGGTGGGGAAAGAACAAGTTAGGAACTATTTAGAAAAGCTAAACATACAGAAATACATGGGTCCAGATTTAATGCATCCGAGGGTACTGAGGGAGTTGGCAAATGTCATTGCAGAGCCTTTGGCCATTATCTTCAGATAAGATTTTTTACTTTATCTGAAAACTCGTGGAGATTAGGAGAGATCCCGGATGATTGGAAAAAGGCAAACGTAGTGCCCATCTTTAAAAAAGGGAAGAAGGACAATCCAGGGAACTACAGACCAGTTAGCCTTACCTCAGTACCCGGAAAAATCATGGAGGGGATCCTCAGGGAATCCATTTTGAAGCATTTGGAAGAGGGGAAAGTGATCAGGAATAGTCAACATCGATTTACGAAGGGCAAGTCATGTCTGACCAATCTGATTAGCTTCTACGATGGCTCGTTGGATATGAGGAAGTCAGTGGATGTGATATACCTTGACTTTAGCAAAGCTTTCGATATGGTCTCCCACAATATTCTTGCCAGCAAGTTAAGGGAATATGGATTAGATAAATGGACTGTAAGATGGATAGAAAGCTGGCTAGACTGTCAGGCCCAACAAGTAGTGATCAACGGCTCGATGTCAGGTTGGTGGTTGGTTTCTAGTGGAGTGCCCCAATGATCAGTTCTTGGACAGGTTTTGTTCAACATCTTTATAATTATCTGGATTAGAGGATGGATTGCACCCTCAGCAAGTTTGCAGATGACACTAAGCTAGGGAGAGAGGTAGATACGCTGGAGGGCAGGGATAGGGTCCAGAGTGCCCTGGACAGATTAGAGGATTGGGCCAGAAGAAATCTGATGAGGTTCAACAAGAACAACTGCAGAATCTTGCACTTGGGATGGAAGAATCCCAAGCATTGTTACAGGCTGGGGACTGAATGGCTAAGTAGCAGTTCAGCAGAAAAGGACACTGGGGATTACAGTGGATGAGAAGCTGGATATGAGTCAACCGTGTGCCCTTGTAGCCAAGAAGACTAATGGCATATTAGGGTGCATTAGGAGGAGCATTGCCAGCAGATCCAGAGAACTGATTATTCCTCTTTATTCAGCTCTAGTTAGGCCACATCTGGAATATTATGTCCAGTTATGGCCCCCCCACTATAGAAAAGATGTGGATGCATTGGAGAGGGTCCAGTGAAGGGTGACCAAAATGATTAGGGGCTGGAGCACATGATCTATGAGGCGAGACTGAGGGATTTGGGTTTGTTTAGTCTGCAGAAGAGAAGAGTGAGGGGGGATTTGGTAGCAGCCTTCAACTTCCTGAAGGGAGGTTCCAAAGAGGATGGAGAAAGGCTGTTCACAGTAGTGACGGACGGCAGAACAAGGAACAATGGTCTCAAGTTACAGTGTGAGAGATCTAGGTTGGATATTAGGAAAAACTATTTCACAAGGAGGGTGGTGAAGCACTGGAATGTGTTAATCTAGAGAGGTGGGGAAATCTCCATTCCTAGAGGTGTTTAAGTCTCAGTTTGACAAAGTCCTGGCTGGGTTGATTTAGTTGGGATTTGTCCTGCCTTGGGCAGGAGGCTGGACTTGATGATCTCCTGAGTTCTCTTCCAGCTGTATGGTTCTAAGTGTGAGTGCACAGAGAAGCACGTAGAGAACTGGGACAGAGGGTACTGAGGGGGTGGGCACCTGGGAGAAAGAGGGCAACGGGGGGATGGCACCAGGAAGATGCAGGGTAAAGGGAAGGAGCAGGTGCCAGGGGCATTCTGGGGGTGAAGCAGAAGGGCAAACACATGGAGGGGAGGGATGAGCACCAGAAGACAGAGGAGAGAGGCAAGGCAGGGGGTAGAGGGAGGTGTTGGGAGAGGGGATGGGGTGGGGTAGATATATATGATCAGAGTGAGGCTAGAGGAGGACTGGGCACAGGGGGAAGAGAAGGGTGGGTGCACCAGTCAAGGAGGATGTGTGTGTGTGGGGGGGGGGGCAGATCCCCAAAGGGCTGAGGGGAATGAGAAAGGCAGGAGCCAGGACAGCAGAGGAGGGTGAGAGGTGGGGGGCAGCAGACACCAGGGGAGCAGACGGGGTAAGGGGAGGGTAGGAGAAATGGCAGCAGAGGGGAAAGAGGGAGGTTTATAAGATTTTTCTTAACTTAGGTGCCACAGTGGCACACATCCAAACAAGCACACATGAATTCAATGGTGGTACACGAGACAAAACTCCCTCTGTTCATAGATGGAAATCTTAGAGGGAACACTGGCCACATACACCCTGACTGAATTGATCTTGTTAGCACTGGTCCTCCGTATGGTAGTATAATTCACCCATCTTTGTATGTGCTTGTATACCGACGAAGCGGGCTCCAGCCCATGAAAGCTTACGTCCAAATAAATTGAAATTGCCACAGGACTCCATATTTTTGTGAAAAAGACTAACATGGCTATCCCTCTGAAGTTTTACTCCATAATATAAACACCATAAAATCCTTTCTGAATACAAATTATGTACACATTAGTGACACATTTGCCTAAAAATCAAGTCCACATACTTATGATTTTATAAATGCTACATAAACGTTTATAAATTCTACATATACATTGCTATTAAACAGTACATTTCTAAAAATTATCACACAAATCTGATTACGTGCTCATTATCTATACTATCTGTAAGGCACAAGGTAATGCCAGGATCCTTAACTTTCTTCAGCTCTACATCAGCAAAAGTGACTAAAATAAAACCATATAAATGTTTTGGCTGGGGAAAGCATTATTCATGATTTACGGTGTCAAAGATACCAGCAGATAATTCTGATTCATTGTCATATATTTAAACTTGTGGCGGCAAAACTGCAAATACTACATTGCGAAACAAAACTGATAAACAAATGAGTATTTTAATTTTTTCATTTATTTTCAAGAAAAAAAATCACATTTAAATTACAACTTAATCAAGTACTTAATTTTGTTTCTGTGTATAGAATTAATAAACTTTGTTTTGAAATTGGGACCTTATTTGTTGCAATAGTCTATATGGTAAATAATTGCATAATCGGGATTTTGTGAAATGGGTCATTGGGAAATATCATGAAGGAAAGACATTTATAAAAAACATTATTTACAAAAATGATATCCACATATCTGTATCCTAATCTATAAGGCAAGTAACATTTAAAATATGTTGTTTCATGATTATCTTCAACAAGTCAATACAACACATTCATATTACCAGAGGTCAAATACAAAGCTTTGTTGCAGTATATCAAATGCAACACATCTTTGTATCTTTTACAATTTTTCTCTGAGAACATTAGGTAAGCAGCAAAGTTTATCATCACAGACTAAGCAATAACTAGGGCATCATAGACTAAGGGTACAGTATATTTAATTGCATGTGTAGGCTAAAAAGGCCAGACTAACTTTTTAACTTAAATCTTAAAAATATACTTGTGAAACTTATTCCACAAATATTTAAACATTTTATACACATGGTATTTTATAAAACAACATAGGTTAATATAGGGTAGTACACTTGGAAATCCAATTAATTTCTGGGACTTAGTTTGGGGGTGTGGAGCATTACTAACACTACAAATGTTAGTAAATAGGACCTAATCCTGTAAATACTTGCACTCTTTGGGTATGTCTAGACTGTAAGCGTCTTTCGAAAGAAGCTTTTTCGGAAAAGATTTTCCAACAACAAAAAAAACTTCTTCCAAAAGAGAGCATCCACACTGCAAAAGCGCATCGAAAAAGCGATCTGCTTTTTCAAAAGATAGTGTCCACACTGAATGGATGTTATCTTGTGTCAAGTTAAGTTATGATTACTATGGACAGAGTGGCCACCAAGGCACCTGTGCTTTTTCCTGGAGACTTCCTCTTTCGAAAAAACTCCCTTTTCCATGGCCACACATGCCTTTTTCCAAAAGAGCTCTTTCAGAAAAGGTGTTCTACCTTATAGAATGAGGTTTAACAATGTTGGAAAAACCCCTGCGTTCTTTTGATTTTCTTTCGAAAGAACGCAGTAGCAGTGTGGACATAAGTGAAGTTTTTTCAGAAAAACGGTTGTTTTTCCAAAAAAAACCCTACAGTCTAGATGCGCCCATACTGAAAGTTAAGCATGTGTGAAGTTCCACTAAAGACATATATAAATGTTTGCAGGTTTAGGGCTTTCCACTCTAATATCCTAATCTGACTCTGTCCACCAAATGACAATGTACATTTTGACAGAATTTCTGACCTGAAGTAATTAGTTAGTATCATTATCTTTGGAGAATCGCCTAGAAGATTTTTTTTTAATTTTCTTAGGTATTCAGTGGGGGAGGAAGGTGTGGTTTTAAACCATGGGTTTAAGAATTAAACTGCAATATTTCATTTACACAAAGGTTTGCCATACAACTTGTAATAAACAAATAAGTTAATTTCAAATAAAGTATCATTAATATTATAGACCCTCATTTTAAAAAGCTGATTTTAGATGGACTTTTCAGACTGCTCGGCCTGTAAACCTTTGAATATCACCACCAAAAGAAAACTTGAAATTTTCAAGAAAAATTGTTCAAGCAATGTCGGTACTTCCACTCCTAAAAAGGGAAAACACACAGGGAAACACCACGGTCTTACATTTCTATAGCTTATTTTTTGCCATATTTAATGGTGCAATAATTAAAATGCTGACTAGCATAAAATATGTCCAACTCTACAAGAATTCTAGTTTTGGAATGGAGTCTTGAGAGAATAATTTCCTTACAAAAAATAGCATTGAGTGTGATATTACATATTTTGGTCATGTTAAATTTTCAAATGATGATTTTTAAACAAAGAATTTTATGTAAAAAATCAATACGTATTAAAAAAAAAGGGGTGGGAAATGAATCCATCCACATATAGGATCTAGTCTTTTATGTCTATGCCAAAATAGATGTTAGATGTTTAAGTGTGACAACAGTTTGTACTATATTTAGAAAATTGTCAAACTATTCAGAGTTCTTCTTTAAATGCAGAATTAGGAGTACCTTTCAGCGACATGCATACAGACATAACTGTACTCAATTTAATGCTAAATTACTTGTAAAACTAGAAAATTGAGGAACAAGAATGAGATTAAAGAAGTGAGGAAAACCATAATCACATTTTTATAGCGCATTATAAACATTCAGTAAACCATTATTTCACTTTGTTCCTCTCCGGCTGTTTAAAAGTTACTGTATATATTTGATTGTGATTCAGCCATTTTAAAATGTCTTCAATACAAAACGTTAAGCAGTGATAGCTCATATTATGCTTATGCTGAAAGGATCTCAAAAAGAACCATTCATTGGTGTCATCTTATGTGCAGTTCTTTAACATTAGCATTTCAAGTCAACGTAATGCCATCCTTCTACAGGTGTAGTCCAGAATTGTACTTTTAAAAAACAAAAAAATATTTTTCACTCTAAGAGAAAAATGGTTTAAGGGTTGAGCCAGTCTTCCATTTTACTTATCAACAGGGCAGCAGGTGCAATCAATGGTGAACTCAAATTATATTATTTAAATGCTTAACTTGATTTTTGAGGGTATGTAGATATGTAAACGGAATAGTTTTTAAAACGGAGCACTAGAAGTTTAAAATAAATATCTAATACTTATTTTTGATAAAAATAAAACAAAATAAAAATTGGACCTTCATTGTCAACAGTACAGCTGTACATAATTTCAATTATACATTTTTAAGGATAGTTTCTCCAGTTTTCCCTCTGCAGCTCAGCCTGCATATATATTGAAACATCATACCAGCAGATGGCAAAGGGAAATAAATCCTGAATTTGTTTTGCAGTGTCACTCCCTATCAAAGGCTGAAGGGGCTCTCTTTCAGTCCTGTCACTAGCAAGCTAAAATAACTCTTTCAGTCCTGTCACTAGCAGGCTAAAATAACTCCCTGTCTAAAATGCTATGCTTCTGGGACAAATACGTTATTTAAGTTGCTCAAGTTATACAAAAGGACCCTAAGGGTACATCTACACTGCAACACTATTTGCAATGCTATTTACTCTGCAACCAGAGTATCCCGAAATAGCTATCCTATGTCTTCACAGCAAGCCCATTATTTGGGGGCTTGCTATTCTGATGTCACTGTAAACCTCATTATATAAGGCCGTGGTCCCCAACACGGTGCCCGCGGGCGCCATGGCGCCCACGGGGGCATTTGTATGCGCCCGCCAAGTGCTCGGGGCTGGCCTGGCCCCGGGCACATGGTGCATGGTGAGCGCCGGCCCCGGGAGCGCCGCGGATTGGCCGCCCGCGCTCTGGGCGCGGGGTGCTTGCAGGGGGTGCCAGGCGCGCGGCGCTTGGTGGGGGGAGCGCCGGCCCCAGGTGCACGGTGCCTGGGGAGGGAGAGCGCCGGCCCCGGACGCGCAGCGCTTGGGGAGGGAGAGCGCCGGCCCTGGACGCGCGGCGCTTGGAGGGGGCGCGGCCCTGGGCACGTGGCTATGTGGGGGCCCCGCCCCCGGGCATGCGGCTATGGGGGAGGGCGCCCCCCGGGCGCGCAAGTGTCCCCGCCCCCTGGTGCCCAGTGGGCGCCCGGCCACGCCCCCTGTTGCCTGGAAACCTCAAATGGTTGGGGACCACTGATATAAGGAGTAAGGGACATTTAGAAGAGCGCTTTATTTTGAAATTTGGCGTTGTGTAGCTCAAATTGCATATCTTATTTCAAGTTATGGTGTAATTTAGACACACTCTAATGACTCTGAACGCAAATAGGAGCTGAAATTAATATAATAAGTGTATCCAAAGTGTCTACCTGCTTAGGCCTCCATTTCTGATACTGGTATGTACCAGTATGTACCAGACACTAGAAATAGAGCCCTGTTTGCTCCTGAAGTGACACATGCACGTACAATGGATGCCAAACTGGGGAAAAAAAAGAAAGAAGAAGGAGGCAAAGAATGAATATTCTTAACATCTAAAATCGTTCATCTGCAATCGTCATGGAAGTAAAAACTCCAGTTCAATGGAGGCTTGCCTGCATTGAGATTTTGCAGGTTCAAGCCTTTGAGGGTATCAGAAAAAATGGAAGAAAAAGAATACAGAACCAACTAGCTGAGTACACCCTTTTAAGACAATAGTTTTTTTCTGCAAACTATTTTACTTAACCAGCCAAAAGAGATGGGCCCAAATCCAAACCTAAATCCAGATCTGAATTTTGCTAACAATTGCTATCTTCACAATCATTCAAAGCAAAGACCTAACTATTGCTGAATTTGAAAGAGTTAATAATTTCAAATTAGTAACTCAGGTATATGTGAAATGAGAATCGAGTTTTGCAGCTTCCACACACTGTTAGAGAAACAGATCATATCTGAGCCTATATTCATACATTTGAATAAATGTGGATGCTATTTAGTTATTGGAAACTTAATCATACAATTTTAAAACATATCTTATGTTCACAGATATTCTTCTTTCAGGATTTTTGTGGGTAGCACAAAGAATGCATTTTTGAATGGTACAGAGGTATACCTGTGTAATGAACACCTTAACAATACACTAGCTTCTGAGATGCAGTTTGGTGTTTTTTTAATTCTTTTGACTTAGCAAGGTAATGGCATATTTTGCTGTATGGTTTCTTGCCTTGAGGAAGAAGCTTCCACTAGCTGATAATGTAATTCCAACAGAAAGAATTAAACCCGGGACCTCTGGAGCTCAGTACATGATCTAAAAGCAAGCTAGCTATAGAGTGGACTCACTACTCTCTCTGAGCTAGTCTACGCTACAAAGAAGATGGAAGCTGCCGCAGTCAATCTTCTGGGGGTTCAAATTAGAGGGTCTGGTGAAGACAAGCTACCATATTTTCCGGCGTATAAGGTGACTGGGCATATAAGACGACCCCCTAATTTTCTAATTAAAACATAGGTTTTCGTCTTATGCTCGCCGTATAAGACTACCCCCCTTAAGAGGCCAACCGGCAGCGCCCCAGCCCCTCCATCTCCCCGGCTTTGCTCCCAGTGTCCCTGGTCTGCTGGAGATGGTCCCCAGCAGACCAGGGGCACCGGGAGCAAAGCCGCAGCCGCGGCGGGGTCCCGCGCCTCTGAGGCTTTGCCAGAGCAAAGCCTCAGAAGCGCGGCACCCCGCCGCCGCTTCGGCTTTGCTCCCGGTGCCTCTGGTCTGCTGGGGACCGTCTCCAGCAGACCAGGGACACCGGGAGCAAAGCCTCTGAGGACGCCGGCAGCGGGACAGCCGCGGTGCGTCTGGGCTGTCCCGCTGCCGGCTTCTCCCGAGGCTTTGCAAAGCCGCGGAGGGGCTTGGGCAGCGGGGCAGATCCCTTATTCCTACTTTCAAGTAGGGATCTTCCGAAAAAGGGCTTATTTTCCGCAAGATCCCGTCTAGACTGGCGCTTTTCTCCGGTAAAACTCCAAGCCGGAAAAAAGCGGCAGCCATGTTCATGCAAATGCTGCGAGGGATATTTAAATCCCCCGCGGAATTTGCAATTCCGAAGTGTCTCATTAGCATCCCTTTTACGGAAAAGGGTGCCAGTGTAGACACAGCCAATTTGTAAAAGGAGGCCGGGTGCTCTTAAACATCCAATACCAAGATGAGACAGACACATTTAAATTCCTCCATCCTGAAAAGGACCACTGCTGGAAGAGTAATAAGACTGCCAGATGGCTCAATTGCAATGGTAAACAAAGACTTAAATCTAGAAGGGAAGTCTTTTACTGTGTCACTACGATATGACACTAACACGGATATATATTAATGGAGTTCTCACAAAGGAAGCAAAAAGGTTTGATTTGTTCGGATAGAAAGAGAAGACACAACTAAGTAATACTGAAGAAAATCTTGTTCATCCTTAACGTATTTGACAAACTGTTCTTGAACAATTACTCTGCCAGGACAGTGGGGAACCTGGCAATCTCAGATTCTCTGGCTCAGATCCTTTCAACCAGCCACGCTGTGCTTGATGCAACCCAGGGTTGGTATGGGTGGGCAAATATGGTGTTAAGCCATCTCTGTGGCTCTCTGACCTTGTTGCTTTGACCTATTCCCCAGACTTTAGGTTGCTCTATTTTACATCAACTGACAACAGCCTACAGGGACTGTTCTAGCAGCTATTGATTAGCCAGGGTGACCCTGAGCCTATGTGCTTTCTTCACTGTAGGGCAGGAAGGTGAGTGGTTTAGGTAGCACTATTACAGTCTTGCAGCACTATAGGATTCAGGTATATAGTTAAGCCAGGTTTAACTCTGTTTTGTTCCACTGAAGCACCTCAAAGTAGATCAATGGGTTGGAGAAAGGCTAAAAACTAGAGATGCAGAACACCAACCTAATGTATAAAAAGTTAGAGCATCTTTAAATGTTTGTATCCATGTTTTCTTAAGACAGAATTGCTTACTTTTTATTCAAGGAAAGAAAATTTGAAACTTATTCATCTAACCCATAATTTCTATGCATTTCTACTTACCTCACAGTGGCATTGTGAGGATTGTGATTAAGGGCCCAGTTTGCTGTCTCCATGCATTGCCTGCACACACCTGCAAATATGCATGCAAGTGTACATACTTGATTGAAGGCTCATCTGCAGTATCTAGCCATGTATGTATCAGGGTCCAAATGCACACTTATTCAAAGGCTAAATATTAGATTCATTAGGCTGGTAAAGGGTTTTGAAAGACAGGACTGGATTTACGTGATTTCTTCTTTGGCATGCCTGGCACAGTGCTAAAGACACTCATTCAGGGCAAGTCTACACTACAGTGTTATTTTGAAATAACTCCCATTATTTCAATATAACAAGGTGAGCAGCTACATAGCAAGCCCGTTGTTTCAAAATAAGTTTGAAATAATGGGCTTGTTATTTTGAAATAATAACCACTTCTTCTCTGAGAAACAACACCTATTTCAAAATTGCTATTTCAAAATAGTGGTGGCGTGGATTCTCAGCTGCTGTTATTTCGAAATAATTAATCCCCAGAGTCAGTCAAAGTAATTACTCCCCAGTGCTTCCTGGGGCTCTAAGTCGAGATAGCACGTCCACATTAAGGGAGCCTGCCTCGGACTAATTTTGAGGCTTCTCTGCAGTGTGGACGCACTATTTCAAAATAGTTACTTTGGGAGTTATTATTTCAAAATAACTTATTTCAAAATAACCTGGTAGTGTTGATATAGCCTCAGATAGCAGAAAATAAGAGCTATGCTGAGCATAAGAGCTAGGATGAAACAGCATACTAATGTAGAAGACTGGTCTTCTCAACAGAACTGTCCTAGTTCTGTGATTTTTTTATAATGAAAGTTTTCATGATTAATATAATTATAGATTTGGGTAAATCAATCATTCAGTTCTTTAAAACAAAGTTCTGGTTGCTGCACATACTTGCTCTTCTTTGTGAGTATGTTCTGCTAGCCTCACCACAACTTAGTGTGAGAGTCTTTCTGAAGGGAACTGAATTTACAGATAACCTCTGTCCACAAAGAGCCAGAATTTTTTTAAAAATATTTATATCAGTTCCTATGTAACCCACTCTGGTGTATTCATATTCAGCTCACACCAGGGAGGTTGTGTGGTTTTTTTTAATATAGTTACTGAGGATGTGTGTCATACTGCAGCACGAACACTGTCCTCTTGTCAAAAGCTACATTAGGCTTGGTGGGTCCTTTTACTGTATAAGCAGAATTATTTCTAGCAACATTTAAAAACTGCCATAACTTGTGTTCGTTATTATCAAGTTCTAAATCTCCTTAGCATAAAATATAAAGTGAATTGCCTGTGTTTAAGATTTACATTTTTAAAAAACATTCTTGGTGTGGATAACAATTTTTAAAGTATAGTTTGGTGAATAATGTGTGGTATATTTCATAAATTGATTTGAAAAATGTACTTTTCTCATAGGTTTTTATTTTTAAATTACTTGCCTTATGATGTTGAGTTCCCACCTCAAATGTTAGCTATACAGTCAATACAGTCATATTTCCAGTCAGGGAAAATCAAACTAGAATGGTGAATATCTTATTTAGGAATACTGTCATGTTCACTTTTAAATTTTTGGAGGATGTATTAATTTTAATAGCTTAATTGTATTTTTGGGAACATGCACACATCATGTACACATCAACAAATTTGTAATTTTGAGTTATTAATCTAGGTTTCTGCTCAGTGTTTTAATATCTACACTCTTCCTTATTTGTCAGTAATTTTAAAATAAAGGTGCACTTAAAAAAAGCATTCAAAGTTCAGCTGCTAATAAGCACTTATTGACATACATGATCTGCAACAAGTACATGACAATGTTTTTATTTTCAATTGACATTTGTGAGCCTGTTGCTGGCAACTTTTGAGACACTAGAGATATGGGTAATGAATTTAAAAGCTGAAAATTAGCATTATTTGATATTGCATATATTTCTGCAGTACCCAACATCATAATTAATGGATACACTTGTAGGTTATTGGTGTACCTCAACATCAGAACAACATTAATGTTTAATTTTGAACAGAGATTTCATTTTCTCACAGCACAGTTCTTACATTAAAACAGGACAGAAACTACCTTTCTACCATTTCAGCTGACGTGCCATTAATGGCACCCATGAAAACATTATGCTTGCCAGAAGTAGGCTAACACATGTCAATTTTACTTCAGAAATACTTTTCAACTGCATTTCATGCAGTCTGTGATGGGTCTGTGTCACAACATATAAACTTCATTTGGATCCCAATTTTGTCTAGAATAGGGAGTGTTTGGATCTCAGATCCTAGTTCAGGCCCATCTTTAAATTTCACAATCCATCCATGATGAGACATGCTCCTCACTCAGAGACTTTTCAAAGTATAAAAGCAAGATGTAGACACCTGGTTTATCACAGCAGATGAAGATTTGTGAAATTAATATTCCGTCACGCTCTTGTATGATGGAACTGTGAAGATAGACAAAACATCCCTTTTCTACTGAAGACTGGCTCATCTAGTAGGTTGTACATTGTTAAGTCTGCAAAGTTTAATGATGTTTTATTTAAAATAGTTTCCTATCTAAAGAAAAAATTCTCATCTGAGAGCCACATAGAAAATCTTGATTGACATGCTGCTCTCTTTACATGCATGAACTCAGTTCCACAAGCAAAGGAAAAGTAGAATAGTTGAATTGAGATTGACTATGCCAATCTCAGAAGAAACATCTAGGGCCAAAAGTTTCAGCCACGAACTCCAGTTTTAAACACCCACTTTTATACATGCAACTATTTTTCCCAAGTACAGCTATTTTCTTCTGCAAATGAGGCAACTGAGTATAAGATCTGCATGTACACATTTGTACGCCATACACACAAAGTGGCCAGTGGACACAGTTAGCTGCCAAACTAACTGTTAACCTCATTTTCATGTTTCATTTTCACAATCTTTTAATTTAGCTCCCATGTCAATGTTAAAAACTTTACATTTCCAAAATAAATAAATAAATATGTAAATAAATAAAACCTCGGACCTGGCAAGTCATGTGCCACATGTACACTGGCAGCACTTCGAAGGTTTCTCCTGGTGAGAAAGATTTGCTAGTTCTGCTGGTCTGATCCATTCTAGACACAAGAGTTAGCTCTCTCAGTTCAAACTATTTGAAATATAAGCATTGTAACTACTCAGTCTTTGCACAACACAAAATTAACCAGTTGACAAGACAAAGGACTGTGAATTAGGAGACCAGGGCTCTATTTGTAATTCTGCCATTGAATCAACTCTGTGCCTTTGGGCAGGACTTGAGTTTTCAGTGCCTCCATTTCCTCAGGGTGAAATCCTTCTTCAATTGTGTAACGAACTTTATGATCTACGGATAAAAATTGCTATATCAAGGCTATAGGGTAGGAATATATTGCATTCTTTCACCAGTGAATTTTGCAGGGGGTGGGATGTTGGATTGTTTTGGCTCTTAAATATCGAGACAAGGAGTTTTTCTTACATTGCTGTAAAGCATCTTACATATGGTAGTCCCAAATCCCCTATCAAAAAGGATTGCAAAAGTGGAGGCGGTAGCTGAAAATATGCCCAATTACTATCTGTGGACATCCAGTGTTCTGTAGGCTCAGAGTAATCACTAACCGTCAAATTGTTTGCTTACGTAATAATCTATACATTTGTAAAGTGTCAGAATATTGGGAAAAAGCAAAAGTCCATAAAAATAGAAAACTATATTTGGAAAAGTTGCATTATTTGTTATGAAGTCTGAAATAAGTATTTTAAGAAGTATGGACCTTGAGTTTTTATTTTTTGTTTGGTTGTTCATTTTGGGGAGAGGGGAATATGTTATAACCTCCATATTTACTAAAATATTATTTTGGAGTTAAATCAGCTAAACAATTAAAGATAGACCTTTTATTTAGCACTATTATAAGACATACTAATGACTGAAGAAAAAGTAAATCAGTTTGCAGGTTTTACTTAACTCTCTTTTCATGAGGCACCCCCTTCTTTTTAACAGCTACCAGGATTGTATTTAAATCGTATATATTGACAAAATGTAATCTACCTCTGTAAGCATTGTGCCATTCAACAGTACTACTATTAAATTTGTATACCACAGTTTAAATTACATCCATTTCATGAATGGTAAAATGCTAAAACTCAAGTGTCTAACTGCCAAAATACAGCCTTACTGCAATGAATACAATTTACAAATACAATAATTACATTTTAAAACCATTACCAATGTTACATCTAGAAGTAAATACTGTAGGACTGGTCAAGACGGTGTTTTCTCAGGAAAAAATGCTGAAAGTCGCTGACACTTCCAACAGAAGTGCCCCAAATGCAGGATTTAGTTCATTTCCCTTAAACCGTAATTTAAACCCGTTCCACACAAAGCAGTCCTTGGTTATATGGATTTTCCATATACTTGCATAGGCTTCCTTTAGTTATCAGCCAAGTATTTTCCTGTAAATAGAATATATTAAAGCAACAGGTTACTGAGTGTGTTAATTACCTCCTATCTATTTTGTACCTAGATAATCCATATCAAAGCTAAACAGTAACACTTGATTTCACCCTGGTTCCACCAGTGGAATCGTCCTGGTTTTAGATGGATCATCATAAAATCACTTCTTGATTGTGCTTTTTAAATATATATCTGTCAATTTCATGCACAGGAACCCAGACTCTGGACCCATTGGATGAAGGAAGTCCACTGACAACAAGGGTCCAGTGGCACATTGCCTTCCTCTCCAACAAAGGGTGTATTCAGGGGTGAAAGTAGACATCTGGACTTACCAAAATGCTCTGAACCCTGTGGCATCCTTAGAAAGGGGGACAACTCTGGGCCCCTGGATGAGGCAGGTTCTCAGGCAGAAGGGGAATGGTTAGGGGCAGACCTTCCCAGCCAGTCCCTCATGGCCAGCAAATGGTAGCTCCAGGGTTCTGGCGGCGATTTGAATGACCTGGGCTCCTGAACACTGACATGGCAGCCAGGAGCACAGACCCTTTTAAATCATTGCTGCCCCTTTACTCCCCTCTGTTGGTGTCCCTGCCAGAAAGGTCCAGCAGCACTGCTGTGGCAATGCTTTAATGTCACTCCTAAGCCATACCAGCAGAGTTCCCTCTAAGCTGCATGGCAGCACAGCTTCACAAGTGATTAATCAGCCCTGCCCGGTCAGTGAGCTCCATGCAGGAGAGTTTGGAGAGGGAGTTCTCCAGGTAAAAGAGGAGTAAAAACGGGACCCTTGTGGTAAGTGGCTGTCTGGAGTGTGTGTTTGTGTGTGGGGGAGTTATTTGCAGTGTGCTGAGCTTGTGTTTGTCTGTTTGGTTTGTTTGTTTGTTTGCTTTGTTTGTTTGAAGGAGCTTCTAAAAGGTTTGAAATCTAGAAGCCTCTGTTAATTGGCTGAGCCTCAGTCAGGGGGAGGGGCTACCAGAGCTATATAAGCCTGTGACTCAGCGACCAGGGAGAGCACGACCAGAAACAGCTAACAGGAGAGTTTGGAGAGGGAGGTTAGAGGGCTCTAGTGACTTGTGACCTTCTTTAAAACAACTCTTAGAATAATCTATATTCCAGAGGTTTAAAAAGAAGCCCAGTTTATACTTAAACTTATTCATTAGAAAAATGGAGACAGAAGCCCAGCAGCAGAGTGGGGGCTATCCTGTTTATTGTGTCGAGTGTAACATGTATGATTACCTGCCCTGTGGGCGGGTGGCGTATGTGTGCACCCATTGCAAAGAGCTCCTGACCGTCAGAGACCAAGTTCGGGCTTTGGAGGCCAGGGTGGCTGAACTGGAGGAGCTAAGGGAGGTAGAGAGCTATGTTGATGAGACTTTCCGGGACACTGTAGTACTGTCCCACCTCCAGTCTGAGATCCCCAGTGCTCTTAAGGAGGATGAAAGTCTCAAGGGAACAGAGCATTCAATGGGAGCAGAGGGAAACCATCCCGTAGTTGGGACCCTCCTCCCAGAGGATGTTGCGGTATCCTCTTGCACTGAGGATACCTCTGAGGGGGAGGGAATGCCAGTTAGGAAGAGGCAGGTGTTAGTAGTGGGTGATTCGATCATTAGAAACATAGATAGTTGGGTTTGTGATGACTGGGAGAACTGTATGGTCACTTGCCTGCCTGGTGCGAAGGTTGCGGATCTCTCGAGGCATTTAGACAGACTTATGTATAGTGCTGGGGAGGAGCCAGTGGTCGTGGTACATGTAGGTACCAATGACATAGGGAAGGGTAGGAGAGATGTCCTGGAGGCCAAATTTAGGCTGCTAGGAAAGAGACTGAAATCCAGGACCTCTATGGTGGCATTCTCGGAAATGCTTCCAGTTCCACGTGCAGGGCCAGGTAGGCAGGCGGAGCTTCAGAGTTTCAATGCATGGATGAGACGATGGTGTAGGGAAGAGAGGTTTAGATTTATTATGAACTGGGGACACTTTTGGGAGAGGGGGAGCCTATACAGGAAGGATGGGCTCCACCTAAACCAGGGTGGAACCAGACTGCTGGCACTAAACATTAAAAAGGCCGTAGAGCAGTTTTTAAACTAAGAGATGGGGGAAAGCCGATTGGTGCGGAGATGTATGTAAATTGGAGGGAGACTTCTCTTAGAGGAGAATCATTGATAGAGATTCTCTAAGCTGTATTCAGAAAGAGAGGAGTGGAGAGGGCAAACCATGGGCCAGAGCAGACAAACAACCGCATATAAAGGAATCCAATGCATCAGGGAAGGGCAGACAAATAAGCAGTGGCAAATTTTTAAAGTGCTTGTACACAAATGCTAGGAGTCTGACTAATAAGATGGGTGAACTAGAGTACCTCGTATTAAATGAGGAGATTGACATAATAGGCATCACTGAAACCTGGTGGAATGAGGAAAATCTGTGGGACACAATCATACCGGGATATAAAATATATAGAAAGGATAAAGCAGGCCGGCTGGGTGGCGGAGTGGCACTGTATGTGAAAGATAATGTAGAATCAAATGAAATAAAAATATTAAGTGAATCAACTTGTTCAATAGAATTGCTATGGATAGTAATTCCATGCTCCAATAATAAGAAATTAGCAGTAGGGATATATTACCAACCACCTGACCAGGACAGCGATACTGACATTGAAATGCTAAGGGAGACTAGAGAGGCTGCCAAAATAAAGAACTCTGTAATAATGGGGGATTTTAATTACCCCCATATTGACTGGATAAATGTCACCTCAGGAAGAGAAGCGGAGATAAAATTTCTCAATGGCTTAAATGACTGCTTCTTGGAGCAGCTGGTGCAGGAACCCACAAGGGGAGAGGCAATTCTCGATTTAGTCCTGAGTGGAGTGCAGGATCAGGTCCAGGATATAACCGTTACAGGACCGCTTGGGAATAGTGACCATAATATAACAACATTCAACATTCCTGTGGTGGGAAGAACACCTCAGCAGTCCAGCACCCTGGCATTTATTTTCAAAAAGGGGAATTACACAAAAATGAGGAGGTTTGTTAAACAGAAATTAAAAGGCACAGTGACTAGAGCCAAATCCCTGCAAGCTGCATGGAAACTTTTTAAAGACACCATAATAGAGGCCAACGTAAATGTATACCCCAAATTAAAAAACATAGCAAGAGACCTAAAAAAGAGTCACTGTGGCTTAACCACCATGTAAAAGAAGCAGTGGGGGACAAAAAGGTATCTTTTAAGAAGTGGAAGTCCAATCCTAGTGAGATAAATAGAAAAGAACATAAACACTGTCAAATCAAGTGTAAACATGTAATAAGAAAAGCAAAAAAAGATTTTGAGGAACAGCTAGCCAAAAACTCAAAAAGAAATAACAAAATGTTTTTTAAGTACATTAGAAGCAGGAGGCCTGCTAAAAAACCTGTGGGTCCCCTAGATGATCGAGCTTTAAAAGGAGCAATCAAGGACGATAAAGCCATTGCAGAGAAACTAAATGATTTCTTTGCTTCAGTCTTCACGGCTGAGGACGTTGGGGAGATTCCTGAATCTGCACCGTCCTTTGTGGGTGATGAATCTGAGGAACTGTCCCGGATTGAAGTGTCATTAGAGGAGGTTTTGGAACAAATAGAAAAACTTAATGTTAACAAATCTCCGGGACCAGATGGCATTCATCCAAGGGTTCTAAAAGAACTCAAATGGGAAATTGCTGAGCTATTATCTGTGGTTTGTAACCTATCCTTTAAATCAGCTTCCATACCTGATGACTGGAAGGTAGCCAATGTGATACCAATATTTAAAAAGGGCTCTAGAGGCGATCCTGGCAATTACAGACTGGTAAGTCTAACTTCAGTACCGGGCAAATTAGTCGAAACAATAGTAAAGAATAAAATTGTGAAGCATGTAGAAGAACATAATTTGTTGGACAAAAGTCAACATGGTTTCTGTAAAGGGAAATCCTGTCTTACTAATCTGTTAGAGTTCTTTGAAGGGGTTAACAAACATGCGGACAAGGGGGATCCAGTAGATATAGTATACTTAGATTTTCAGAAAGCCTTTGACAAGGTCCCTCACCAAAGGCTCTTCTGTAAGTTACATGGACATGGGATAAGAGGGAAGGTCCTTTCTTGGATTGAGAACTGGTTAAAAGACAGGAAACAAAGGGTAGGAATAAATGGTAAATTTTCAGATTGGAGAGGGGTAACTAGTGGTGTACCCCAAGGGTCAGTCCTGGGACCAATCCTTTTTAACTTATTCATAAATGATCTGGAGAAAGGGGTAAGCAATGAGGTAGTAAAGTTTGCGGATGATACCAAACTGTTTAGGATAGTCAAGACAGAAGCAGACTGTGAGGGACTCCAAAAAGATCTCACCAAACTGAGTGATTGGGCAACAAAATGGCAAATGAAATTTAATGTGGATAAGTGTAAAGTAATGCACATCGGGAAAAATAACCCCAACTATACGTACAGTATGATGGGGGCTAATTTGGCTACGACAAATCAGGAAAGAGATCTTGGAGTTATCGTGGACAGTTCTCTGAAAACTTCCACACAGTGTGCAGTGGTGATCAAAAAGACAAATAGGATGCTAGGAATTATTAGGAAAGGTATAAAAAATAAGACCCAGAATATCTTACTGCCCCTGTATAAAACTATGGTACACCCACATCTTGAATACCGTGTACAGATGTGGTCTCCTCATCTCAAAAAAGATATTTTGGCCTTGGAAAGGGTTCAGAAAAGGGCAACTAAAATGATTAGGCGTTTGGAACGGGTCCCATATAAGGAGAGGTTAAAGCAACTGGGACTTTTCAGTTTAGAAAAGAGGAGACTGAGGGGGGATATGATAGAGGTATACCAAATCATGAGTGGTGTGGAGAGGGCTGATAAAGAAAAGTTATGTATTAGTTCCCTAAATAGAAGAACTAGAGGACACCAAATGAAATTAATGGGGAGCAGGTTTAAAACTAATAAAAGAAAGTTCTTCTTCACACAGCATGTAGTCAAGCTGTGGAACTCCTTGCCAGAGGAGGCTGTAAAGGCTAGGACTTCATGGAGGTTAGGTCCATACAAGGCTATTAGCCAGGGGATAAAATGGTGTCCTTGGCCTCTGTCTGTCAGAGGCTGGAGAGAGATGGCAGGAGACAAATCGCTTGATTATTGTCTTTGGTCCACCCTCTCTGGGGATAAAATGGTGTCCTTGGCCTCTGTCTGTCAGAGGCTGGAGAGGGATGGCAGGAGACAAATCGCTTGATTGTTGTCTTTGGTCCACCCTCTCTGGGGCACCTGGTGCTGGCCACTGTCGGTAGACAGGATACTGGGCTAGATGGACCCTTGGTCTCACCCAGTATGGCTGTTCTTATGCATAGAGCCCTGAGCCTGTGACTGGGCAGGGATCATGAATCACCTGTGAAGCTGTGCTTCTCCACAGCTTAGTGGTCTCCAACCTCTTTACACCGAAGATCACTTTTTAAATGACAGACCAAGCCAAGATCTACAGCCCCGCCGCTTCCTTGAAGTCCCACCCCTTCTTTGAAGCTCAGCGAGGATGCACCACGCTCCACATGGGCTGGCGCAGAGGAGAAGCTGCCTGGCCAGCTGGCTGTGGCTTTCAGCCCAGAGGAGGCTGAAGCATGCTCCAGCGGATCAGGCAGCTTCCCCTCTGCGCCTGCCCACGTGGAGCTTGGTGCACCCTGGCTGAGTGCCATGGCCAGCCGGCCGGGAAGTCGCTTCTCTTCGCACAGTTCAGAGAGGGCTCAAGAGCTACTCTTAGAGCCTCTAAGATCTACCAGTAGATCGCGATCTACTGGTTGGTGACCACGGGAGGGAACATTGCCTACCAGGAGGGCTGCCAATGGTGGGAGGGGGAACAAAACATCGGTCGTGTGTGGGCTGGGCTGGTGGCTGGTTCTTAATGGTGCACTGCACCAGCCCACTTTGACTCTGATGTTATTCACAAACAGGAAAGAAATAGGGTTGGGCTAGTCTGGCTGGGAACTGGGCATATTCAACACATGTCCTGTGAAGATTCTGCCAGTGAAATACTTATAGCTCCCTTGATGGCACTCCCTGGGCTGAGCACCTGTTACTCAGTGCCCATCCAGTTAAGGAGAAGGGGTTTGTGACACACTTACCTGCTGCAAATCTCTTTTTAATGAGTGAAAACCGGTACCCTGCTCCCACAAGTTCTATATCACAGCTGGAGAGAGTGCTCCCTTCACTTGTAAACTGCACTACCAGTGGCGAAGGTTTGCTCGGTCCTTCAGACAGCTGGAATCTTGCCAGCAAAGAACCCACACCTTGAGATTGAGAATTCCAGAAGGAGATCATTACAAGAGAACACCACATACACTGCTTCTTAGCATAAAAGCCAAGGGAATGGAATAATAAAGAATATTATTGATTCCAAAAGTGCCCAGAAATAAACCTGATTCTCTAAGCTGTATAAATGGCAGCAACAGCACATTGATAAGAATGTGAGCGTTTCATCAAATCATACTTCAGCGGGCTCTTACCTTTTCAGACTTCAGAGATATAAATCAGGTAGCAAATAAGCTGCAGGAGTCACATCAAGTAGAAATTAAAAGCAAATGAACTGTTTCCATGGTATGTACAACATGACATCATAAAACACAGCTGGCCTTAAGTGTGGCCCTTGGAATAGAAAATGTATGGGGAAATAAGAGGGATTACTGAATCTTGGACGTAGATTTGTAGGAGCTCCCTGGAGCTGAAGACACTTAATTTTAGAAATCAACTGGTTTTTCTTTGATGAAATTAAAGCCCAAGTCATTACACACCTCCCTTTACTTTCCTAAAATGGGCAGTAAAATGTGAGACCAGTTACATTGATCTTGCTCACGCTTGACAAAGCTAGTTTGTTCCCGTGCTGTGATCAGTGTCCTATAATGTCAAGTTTCAGCAGGAATTGATTTGTTGGTGGATGTGCATAAAGACAATAAGCTGGTCAATGAAAAACAATTAACAACCAGAATCTATTAGAAGTAAACTTGCATTATTACCTCCGTTTTCTGATTTTTGTGAGATATCAGGAATCTTCCACAATATTCTTTGCTGTTCAGCATTCCTTTTTTAAAAAAAGGAACAAAATAGCATAACTGAGGAGGAAATGAAGGAGCTCTTCTGAGTCATTTGCATTCTAGAAAAAGTAGTGGGAGCGGTATGATATTTGTTGAAAATACTTTCTTCTGGTCAGGCCCATCAATGGGGGACGGAGGGACATAGAGGGGGCAGCTCCCCCAGGGCCCGGTGGTTCAAAAGAGCCCAAGGCTCCCAGCAGCAGCCCCAGGACCTTGAAATTGTTGCTAGAGTACCATGCTGTGCACTCCGGGGGCAGCACTAAGGGCTGGGAGGAAATGTGGGGCAGCTTCAGGTGGTATTCAGGGCCCCATCCCTTCTGCCTGAGACCCCAGACCTTCTGGGAGCTCAGAGTCAGCCCTCACATGCACCTTGCCCAGGGGCCCTTGGAAGCTATTGGTGCTCCTGCATCTGGTTAGGAGTCTCATGAGGTTATATGGCATCCGTTTTGCTATCAAAATGAGTTCTAGGCCCAACTCTGCCAGTGATTTACTCTGTGATGCTGAACAAATCACAAACTCAGTGCGGCAGCTTCCCCATCTGCATGCTATGGAGAATGATGTCTACCCATAACTGTAAAAGTACTTTGAGATCTATGGTGAAAAGAACTCTCGGTGCTAAGTATCGTTAATATTAAAAGTACTGATGTGACTGTCACATTCTTGCATGCTGGTTAAGATCAGACTGTCAATTTGTGAAAGTGACAGGAAAAAAAACAGAAGAGCATTTCATGTCTTCCTTTGCTGTAGAAAGCAGATTCTAATGTCTAGCATTCCCCTTGTGATCCTGCATGCCTCAGCTAGAGCCTTATGAATATCAGCATGTCACTATACCTATTGGAGATGAAGTACTGTTATGAGCATGAAAGTGGCAGGGTGGTAAACAATAAGGAATGGCTTTGTTGTACAGTACTAGACTTTCATACCAAACAGCAGGTGGAAGCACAGCTTGAAGTTTTGTTACACCTCCATCTATGGGAACTAGGAATTGGACGTTGTTTAGCGCTACGGGTGTAGTCATTGCCTCTGTATTATATTTGTAGTCAATGCGAAGGTCAGTGCTTGTAGATTCACACCGCCAGCTCACTGCAAGGTTTAATGGAGTAGACTGAATACCTTGGGCTGATACCTTAGAAAACAACAGAAAAACAATATTTAGTTTCCATAAGGCTGGAGGCATATGCAGCCATAGAAATAAAATCTTTGTTGATTTTAGAGTAGAGAACTTCATGTACTTCCTCAGTAAGTTTGTCAGGGACTTAAGTCACGCCCAGTTCAATGGTATTGAAAAGGCAACCCTCGTGCAAAATTCATTTCCTATACTAAAGAGCAGACTATTCCAGGCAATTTTCTGTACTAGAGACAGTTGCTAGCAATGGTACAAGGTTAATTGCATTTTTAACAATATTTTACTTTGGCAAAGAGCTTACCTGGTATTTGAGCATATCCACATTGTAATACGTTGCTTGTGGTTTCTGTTCAGACACTTTTTTTAGATGAGTCATCAGATTTGGCATGTTTACCCAGAATTCTTTTGTGTTGGCATCAGTTTGTGTACTGTCACTATGGATTTATAAAAGATAAAGGATTAGCTATTTTAACAAACAGAATTTGTAAAAGTAAGTTCTTCTCCAAATAATCAGAGGATGCAATCTTTGGCATGCTGTGTAGTAGGATTTAATTCTAACACTTACAAAACAATGTCCTTCTCCCAATTTTTGAAACACTTCATGAAAATTCTACCTTGGCCTCAACTATAAACATTTCCACAAATGTATCATATTATATATATATATAGCTTTGAAAGTTAGTTTCTCTTGAGAACGAGAGCTTAATAAACACTGGCTGCAGATGGCCATAGTGAGAGAAAGTGTCTACTCTGCTGTAAGACAGGCATATCTTTAGGCTGGCTAGCCTTTGCTGCAGCATGCACTTCCGAGGCTATATTCTATTTTTAACAAACTAGTTTGGATGGGAGTTAATGGGAATTGGTCTTCTTGAGATGCAAATGGCATCCCCAGGTCAAAATGAATACATGCCCAAAGTGAAGTTAGTGTCAGCGAGAACTGCCGCATTGCCAGACCTGTAAAAATTTTCAAAAGTGTCAAAGTCACGGAACCAATGTTCCATTTTCAAAAGTGACTTAAGTGCTTAGGAGCATGTGTCTCATAGTAAGCCACTTAGGGTCAGATTGTTCATGTTATTTAGGAGCTTGAAGATGCAGAAAGGCACCTACTGGGATTTTCAGAAGCTCTTAGGTTCGTAACTGCCCTGGATTTCCATGGGGGTTAGGCACCTAACTTCTTTTAAAAATTAACTCCTGAATTCTTAAAGTTTTGAATTTATATCTCCAGTGGTGAAAGCCTAGCATAGTATTATGGCACTTCATCCATATGCATGCTCCACCCATAGCACTAAATTGGTGTTAACATCCACAGTATTAAACGAAGCTGGAGGGTAGCTGGGTTGGTAGACATCCAAGAATTAGGAAGGCAGAGAGGTGACTAGGTCCTACACACAATCCAGGTTTCCAAGATCTGGGAATTTTATCTATTTTGTCCAGGATAAATGCCAAATTAACTTTAAACTAAGAGTTGTCAAATGAACAAGAAATTGATCTTAGGCATTATTTAAACAACTGTAAACAAAAACATTATGAGCTAAAATATTATTTTAAAATTGACTGCATCCTATTCAGTTTTATACTAAATAATATTAAGAGATGGTTACTTTTATGAATAATTCTGTAGTAGAGGCCAAGGTTTAAAATTCCACAGGATCACCATATTTTATTCTCTGGAAATGTTTCTTCTAACACAGCTACAGATAACATTTCTTATAAGTCTCTACAAAGTTTTTGTAAAATTATATTTACCAGCAGAGAAGTTGGGGATTTGGCAGGACGTGTTCTAACCTGTTGTAATTTATCACGCGGAAGGTTAGAACAGCTGGGGCTGGATTATTGGCAAAATGTCTGGTAATTCCAGCAGGAAATGACAGCACCATTTCTCCAGTTATCTTCACTATACATCTTCAAAAATCAAATAAAAGGAGACAAAGGGAGAGAAGAAAGAAAGCAGCTTTAAAAGAATAATCTGGATCAAGCCAGGCATGATGGAGATGGTGACATTTCATTCCTTCCCTATTATACCGCAAAGAAAATCTTCTACTTCAAAAATCAGCATTACTCTGAATAGAGAAAAAGTCTGGTATTTGAGCAACAAATAGAAAACATGATCTTTCTGTGAATGCCTCTGGATTTGCATTTAGAAACAACCTGCTTCTCTCTTCATAAGAGAAAAACAAAACCCAACCATTTTAAACTGAACAGTTGCCAACAGCCCACTTCTGCCTAGGACAGCCCTGGCTTTCTGCTCTCTGATCCAGGCAACGGAACTGAGCTGTAATTTCATTGCAGGTCCTGATCCAGCCATATTTACTGCTGTCCTGTGGCAATAGAAGCAGCCTACTTGCAGTGCTGTACCTCAGTGTCTCTGCTTGCAGTAGGGAGAGATGAAGCAGCCAGGGCAGCCTTCAGGACTCTCACTAGCAGCAGCTTCATCTCAGCCCATTCCCTCACTGGATCAGCAAGGAAGAGGAAAGAGTTCAAATCAGATATAGTGGATGTTCTAAATGTAGGTCTAATTATTTTGAAAGAGGAATACTGAGGATACTGAAAAGAGTTGTTCCTGGCAGTCAGATTGCCCTTCCCCGCAAAAAAAAAAAATCCATGACAGGCTTTATCAAAGGAAAATAACATGCCCCAGCTTGTTTGAGTTTTACCTTGCCACTCAGTGCTTTCTCATGCCAGGTTTTTACATACATAGTAAGGTCACAGCCCACCTGGTCTTAGAGCTAAGGCTGACAAGATGTGTGCTTAGACTATCATCTTTAACAATGAAGTAGTGGGTTTCAATGATTCCATAAATGGGAGGTAGGGGATAAAGTGAACCTGGATACAACATAAAGAGAACTGGGAAACCCCCACAATGAGTTTTGCCATTTTTATTTCCTTGCTTATATGTTGTTTCTAGGCCTCAAACTAATTCAGAGATTGCACTATTAGTTCTTTGCTTGTTGCTGATCCATGTACATTAATACAAGGAAGCAGACTACAATATGCTCAGTATCCAGGTGTTCACAGCAACTTCCTTACAGGAACTATCACTTTTAAATACAGTCTCTGAATTTGCATTCCTATGTCTTTTGGAGATCACGTTATCCCCCTCCAGCCCTCTTACACAGATAGGCTATGTCTACACTACGAGTTTTTGCCAGAAGAGGCAATGCAAATGAAGCACTGATTAGCATTTTGTCGCGCTTCATTTGCATAATCTATTCAGAGCTATTTTTGTGCAAGAAGTCTTTGCGCAAAAGCAAACAGTGTGGCCGTGGCTGTTTTGCACAAAACCCCCTTTTTGCGGAAGATCTGTATGCCTCTTCCAGCGAGGCATAAGGATCTTGCGCAAAAACCAGACACGGCCACACTTCTGGTTTTTGCACAAAAGTCTATTATGCAAAAACGGCTCAGAATGGATTATGCAATGAAGCATGACAAAATGCTAATCAGCGCTTCATTTGCATTGCCTCTTCCAGCAAACACTTGTGTGTAGACATAGCCATAAAGGGGGAGGTAGTACATGCTGCCAGTTTCTGGCTGTGCAGTGGTCTATGTGGAATCCCTTGGACTATTCTAAGCTATTCCACAGGTTGTTTTGATTCCCTTTTGGCCTAGAATCTCACCACTCATCCTCAGCTGTTCTGATTTTAAATCCAGGGATGAGAATCTAGCTCACTGAAAGAGATACATATGTATGTATGTAAAGTTTGTAGGAATATTGTTGAGGACATTGCTGACGAACATAGATAGGACAACCTCTGTCTTTCCAGTAAGAGGCAAAGAGCATCTAAGGATGTTCTGGCAAGGAGATGGCCTTTAGCACAGTACTAGGTCTGCTGTGTGTAAAGAAGAACTCATGGTGAAATGGTATTCTAGTGGTATTAGTTTGTGTCTATCAACTACTTGTCAGGGGAGCAAACAAGTACACAGGACTGAAAAAAAAAATCAGGAAACCTGGGATAAGTCTCTTTACCTCTTTGTGCCTCCATTTCCCCATCTGTAAAATGGGAATAATGATACCTGCTGTCTTCTTCTATAAAGCACCTCAGAATATTCCTATACAGCATTCAGAAATCTCAAACATACAAAAATTTCATTAAAAATACTATGTTATGGGTAAATAAGGTCCCAACTAAACACAAAAATCAGGAAATACAGAATTAAAAATATCACCTTTCTTTCTTGCACACACCCACCATCGTGAGCAAATCAACAATAGCCACCAAAGATAAAGATGGGCCTTGAGTCCATCCATTTCTGTATAGCTTTCTATTGGTATGTCTATATTGCATTCCTTTTTCAAGAGAGAAATGCAAATGCAGCTGAGCGAAATTGCTAATGAAGTGCAGATTTGAATTTCCCATGCTTCATTTGCATAATCGCATCCGGCCTCTATTTCAAAATACCCTATTTCGAGATAAAAAATGCTGTGTAGATGCGGTTATTTTGAGAAAAAAACCCTAGTTTCAAAATAACTCTTAAACCTAAGGAGTAAGGGTTATTTCGGAAGAAGGGTTTTTTCTCAAAATAACTGCATCTACACAGCATTTTTTATCTTGAAATAGGGTATTTTGAAATAGAGGCCGGACGCGATTATGCAAATGAAGCGTGGGAAACTGAAATCCACGCTTCATTTGCAATTTCATTTGTCTGCATTTGCATTCCTCTCTCAAAAGATAAATGCAGTGTAGACATTGTCTATACTTCCTGCAGCCTCAGGTTAAGTAAACCTTGGCTTCTGAATGCCTGCAGTGCTTTGAATAAGAAGACATCACTGTCATGGAAAGTTGAGTTATGCAGGATTTACAACAGTGGAAATGAGAACAGAATTTGGCCTATCATACACGTGTAGGAGGGATAATAGGTTAGTACAGTCATACTAGCTAGCATCAGGTCAGAATTTTCAGAATGCAACATCCAGAAAGTAGAGAGTGGGAGAAGAGTGGCCAATTACATGTATATTACTCCCTAATAAGCCCTAGGGACTCACTTTCTGGTTCCTCTCTGTCACTACTTTTAAAATTAATTCCTTGATTAACAGAAACAGATGTCAATTAAAGTATTTTTCAGTCCATAACGGGTAAGCCTGACACACAGAAGCAGAACTTTTACCTTGTTGGGTTACTTGTGGGTATGAGAAAACTGGTAATCTTACCATCTAAAAATCAAACCTATTAAGAGGATTTAACTATTTGTGCTTCTCTAAACTAAGAATAGCTCTTAAGAGAATATTATTTCCCTCATATTTATAAGAAGTTTTATAATCAGTAATGCATATTTAATGTGTATAGTATATAAGTACATTAAAACTTTTGTCTAACCACGTGACACTTTGCCTTGAGGAAGGAGACAGGCTATAACCAATGCTTTACCAGCCTGATTCTAGCATACACTTGTCTGGACCCAGGGTAGCTAATAAGGCTGTATGACATGAGTTGTGTCTGCAGTATCCCAGCAACTAAACTGCGAGCATCAGACAGAAGATACGTTTTCCTATCTTTTGCTGTTCTTTCTTCCTTTTACTGCTCATTTGTGTTCTCTCCCCCTTTCCTGCCAGGTTCATTTATGCTAAAAAATCAGAACCAGACCTGCATCACAGAAGCTGAGAGCAACCATCTAGCCTGACCCTATTTTCTCTGAAAGAATCACATTTGATGTCCTGCAAGAGCTTTCCCTTTAAAAAGGCATTATGCCTGGAGCTCTCTTCTCTTACCTATCTGGTGGAAATAGACAAAAGGCAAATGAGAACCTAATAAAGAGACATCAAAAAAGACGGAGACAGGGGAGAAACAAATTGATTTTCTACCTCACTGTCCTAAATACAAAATAAGAAAAAGAGACACTTCCTGAGGGTTCCACAAATAGTAGACAATTTCCCATTCAACTTAAGAAAAAACTGTTATGCACTCCATCTGGGGAAATAAAAGCCATAGCAGTCAAATCTCATGGTGTGAGCAATAGTATCAAGATGGCCTACTTCTGTCTACAGGACAGACATGCTGTATAAAATGGACATTATCTCTGGTAAACCTATTCTAGACATAGATAACAAGGATGAAATCCAGGCCCCATTGAAATCAATAGTTTTGTTATTGATCTGGGCTGGGCCAGGATTTTATCCTGAAGCTTCTGAATTTTAACATTGATAACTCCTGCCTAGCCAATAAAATAATTCAGGAACTGGGTGTTTTTGTTTTTTGGTAATACTTTCAGTTAGAGATGGCACAAAATATAACACCAGATTTGAATGTCCTTTGACTTTGGGGAAGATTCAGATCCATACAGACCCAATTCCTTTATTGCACATGGCTATTTGAGCACAAATCTACCTAGTATCTACTTACCTTTAGCACTCAAGGATCTGATTTCTGGATGTGACAAGCATCAGAAACTCTCACTCAAGACTTATATAAAACGTGACCTTCAAAATGCTATCCAGATCCAATTGTTAGAACATCCCAGCAAAGCAGGCAGGCAGGCAAACATATTCCTTGCTTTACAAGGAAAATGAACTAAAGCGAGGCTGGGTGATTTTCCTACGGTCCCACAGCGAGTCAGTGGCTGAGTCAACCATGTCATTGGGACAGTGCTGGTACTCTTAGTGTTCAGATCATGACACTGCTCCACTGCGCTATGCATGGTTTGCACTGAGGTTTTCAATCTCTTCACCCACTTTTTTTTAAAACCCCACTAACTATACGGTTTGAACAATAAGATATGTTCACAATAACTGGTAAGTTTTACTGACAGCCATCAATATGGAGGTATTTTCCTTTGATTCACACCTAAAATTCCATTTAACAATGATGGGGATTTATGCACAAGCAAAGGAAAATATACTGTTAAATGAGCAGTAACACAAAAAAAAATTGAGTGAGCATGCCCCTCAATGAAAGCAGTGTTTAAAGAGGCTGGATAGTTTTTACAATCACAGGATGTAGTTTTTATAGTCATAGTCCTGCTAGATAATTGGGTTGATTCATGCCCTTGGAGGGCTCTGGAAATAGGGACTAATGATCCAAACATTACATTGAAAAGATTTGTACCTAAAGTTGACTATTCCACTGGGGGTGGGGGGACTTACTTATTAGGGTCTGCTCCTTTAAAATATGCATTAACAGTTTCTGTGAATGCTGCTGCTACAGGGAGGGTATCCTGTGCTCCCATCGTCAAAGGACTGGGTCCTCTAGAAGAGCCTGCAACAGAGAAGCAACTTTCACTTGTTATGTGCATATAGAACATTACAATTACTCAATACCGGGGGTGGGGGAATAAAGAATCATTAACTGAAAATAGAAAGTCAAGTCTTGCATTTTGCTTTTATTTGTGAGCAGTAAAAGTCCCCTGGGCTTTCAGAATAGAGGGTCATTTAATCTCTATATGACCAAAATAATTTATATTCTTTATGACAAACTGCCTGTGAAAGCAGAACACAGGGAGTGGCACACATCTAAAGGAACTTGGATGCATTATGAATAGGCAGTATTTGCATGACAGTTTGTGCAGTACACTTTTATATTCTACAAAAGAGAGTTGGGCGATTTAATTAAAAAACTCATTCACCTCACAATTTGCAGTAAAATATTTGGCACTGTTTTGTTTTTGCTTTTGTGCCCAATGTGCAACACACACTGATGAATCTCTTCCAAGGCTCTGCAGTTCCCTTCCTTCTTGCTTCACCCAAACTTAACTGCAGCTGCTGTCTCCAGAGGTACAGATGTCTGTGTCAGAGGCTATGACTACACTGCACTGTTCCTCCGGAAAAAGCTACACAAATTGCAAACTGCAATTTGTGAAGCTTTTTCCGCTTCTTTTTTCAGAAGAGGCTTTTCCAACATTTGGCTCATCTACACTGGGCCAAATGTTGGGGAAAACCCCCTTTTTTGGAAAATCCCTTCTTCCTCGTAAAATGAGGTTTACAGGGAAGCCAAAAAAGCTCATCTGCTTTTCCGAAAAAAACTTCAGAAAAGCAGACACGTTCTCTGGACACAGCAGAGTTTTTCCAGGATAGGTATCCTGGAAAAACTCTGGAGTGTCGATATAGCCTAAGTTAAATGATGCTGCAAGCAGCATTCACACAGATTTAATACTTGCATGGCTTTCTGAGATAGGGTTTGAACAGATACTGACTGTTTGTCTGCTCAGCTGCAGCCAGGCTCTCATAGGAACATGGCCAACAGAGATAATATAGAGCAAAAATGCTTCTATCACGTTGGGGATTCTTTTCCTTTTGGATCTTGGAGATCTGTAGGAATATTAGGAATGCTTCAAAGAAACTCTGGCCTTGATTCTGCAAAACCTCAAGCACATATTTATGTCCTTTTGAAGACATTGAATAGGAATATGTTTAATGCTTAGCTGAATAGGAGCCTTTTACATTCATTTTAGGGAATTTCTAGCCCCTCTCCAGATAAGAGGAGGACAGTTTGGCCTGAGTGGCTTGTGAACCTTCCAGCCTGGCAAAGCTACCATACAAGCAAGACTACCATGAATTATGGTATCAGGTGGAAACAATGAAAAACTCTGAATTCAACTCAAAATCAGACAAACCATGGTAGCTCAGATTGAGTTTTGGGTTTAAATTAAATTCAGAGTGAAACTAAGGAATGCAAATTCACAACAATTAATTTAGGACAACCATAAAATTAAAAGAAATGGAAAGATTTCAATCATTAAAGTACCTAGATATTTGCTTCAGTCATGTGCTGCATGTTCTGTAATGAAGAATCTATGGAGCTGGCACCACACATACTCAACATGAACACTAAAAGAACTAATCCCCTGATGTTTGCAACCACTGATTTTTCCTTTGCTGGCAATGAGCCTGCTTCTATGTAAGAAATCTGAAGTCAGCATCAATCAGGTAAAAACTGAAGGTTTAATAAAGTCATGTTAGGGGAAAAGAATAGTTGAATTCAGAATTTGCATATAAATCAAATGTGGGCATGTGGGAGTTACACACTATTTTCCAGATAGACAGCTAAAGATGATGCCTTGTTCACTGAAAACAACAGAGAGGAGTATTTCTAATAACAAGTGCCTTGGGCATTAAGTATTGTTTTGGCAAAGATCTAGTTTCTCTCTTTAATGGAAATTCTAATAGATCAGAATGACAATTAGTAGTCATTTACCAATACACGACATACTAAAGCTATGATTCAATAAAGAATGAATGCCTTTTACCTGTCATTCACACACTGGGAATCTGAATGCTTCAAACGTTCAATCCCTACTGAGATAGATTATGCAATTCAATAAGTTAGGGATGAAAATGAGGACAATGTGTGCATGGGGGAGGAGGAGAAATGTAGCATTGCCTTGATTTTTGAAGGTACTGTCACAGCTCCTATTACTTTGATTTGAATTGGAGGTGCTCTGCACATCTCTCAAAAGCAGACTTCATTTTTTTTTTTAAACAAAAGCCAACCCATTACATTCCCTATCTCAGCAGTTCCCAACCGCCGGTCTGTGGACCGGTGGTGAGCCATGAACCACTGCTTGGTGGGCCCCAGTTGCTAATTGAGCCCTGCCCGTTGGAGAAGTGTGTACCTGTGCACAGAAAATTCTCCGCTCGCCCACTTCCTCGCACAGCAGCACACAGTGAATGATGCATCAGGCGGGTGCCCCAGGGGTCTGTGTGGGACCAGCGTGTGTGGGGGGGCCAGCTGCAGAGCACATGCATGGAACTGGAAGTCCATCAGTCTTTGCTTCTTAAGGGCCCCTTCTAGGCCATTAAGCCGAGGCATCTCTATGGAACGCAGCAGCTGCTCACACAGGGGGCTGAGACGACAGAGGAGAGCAGCGGTGGCAGCGCTGCCTCCGCCTGCCCTATGGAGGGTGCGGGGATGGGCAAGAGCATCAATCCTATCAGTGTGATCCTAGTGAGCTTGGGAAGCAGCAGCAACAAGTTGCTCTTCTGCTTCCCCAGGCCGGTAACTGACAGAGTGGGGCCACGTGCCAGGCACACGAGGCCAGGGCGAGGCTTCGTCCTTCGGGCCTGATCACGCGCCAGGGTGGGGCCTGACACTGAATGGGCAGAACTCGTAGCCATGAGGGCTTGATGCCAGTCACAGAGGAAGAGCGAGGCGGGGTTGGGCTCAAACTGGGCAGCACTAAGGGGCTGGAGGTGGGAGCACATTGAGGGCCAGTTTCCAGGCACTAGGGGGGTGGGTTCCTGAGGCAAAGGGAATGAGGAGGGAAGGAGGCAAAGAAAGACAATGGACCTCAAAGCAGGCAAATTTGGAGAAGTGGTGGGTTTGTGTGTGTACAGCTGCAGTGCAAAATAAACATGACTGCTTAAAATTAAATTACCATAATGAATATGCAAGTGTTTCTATACTGGTTTGCCAAATTATTGAATGAGTTTGCTGGTCCACAGTATAAAAAAGGGTCAGGAACCACTGTTCTATTTGTCCTTCTTGACCTGGCTAACTCTCTCCCAGAAACAAAGAAAGAAACAACCAAAAAAGGATCATTCCGAATGAAAGATTGTGTTTTAGAGATGGGATTTAAAAATATAAAAGTCAAACTATGCCTACCAGACCTCAGGGCTTTTATTTTGCAGTACAAAATTTGTGCACTGCTGGTACTTACATATTTTGCAAATGCAATTTAGTTTGTTAGAGCTTCCAAGGCCTCAATGCAATAAAGATTAATGATTTATGTCATTCATTCACAGGCTGCAAGTGTAAATACAGCAGGAAATCCCTGGATGATTTCAATCCACCCATGATTTACTAAGTGGTGACGCTCAGGTAAAGGGATGAAGTCACAAATGGGTGCAGGCAGCACTACATTTAAACATCCTAGTGTGGAACAGGATTCCAGTTCTGTTCCTCATCTAGCACAAGAATGCTTGTATCATCCATTTGGGAGAGCAATCCTGATGGCTGCATTTTGACTTAGATTGGGTTACATTACATCCATGCAGAAGCAGCAGTATTAAGGGGAATACAAGTGAGAGAGCTGTAGCTTCTAGATCTCTTCCCTATAAAAATGGCAGAACACAAAAAAGGGCAAAGCCCCTTTGCTTGTGGGTCGGACTACAGCATGTATACAGTAAGGGATCTGTTGATTGCTCAGTTTCACTTCCAAACAAAGAAACAAAAAGTAGGAAAACCAAAGCTGCTTAAAAACTGGAGACTGTGGAGTGCTTGTAGGGCTCGATGCCCTCTGCTATTCAATGGACTGGAGAGGGTAGGGAATTTAGAAGAACAAACTATATGCTATTCTCATGTGGAAATTTCTTTCCACTTGTAAGAGTCTGAATCTTTCTCAAAGTAAAAGACACATGAAAAATTTTCAAAGATGTATCAACTACTTCTAAAATATCAGATCACTCACACAAGCTATCACATTTATTTCTTCCTTTTGGCTATGTCTACTCGCGGCTTCTTGCGCAAGAACATCTTGTGCAAGAAGTCTTGTGCAAGAAAACGTCCACACTGCCATGTGAGAGCTGTGCTTTTGCGCAAGAGCGCCCATGGCAGTGTGGACGCTCTCTTGTGCAAGAAAGCTTTGATGGCCATTTTAGACATAGGGCTTTCTTGCGCAAGAAATCCCTGCCGAGCGTCCACACTGCCCTCTTGCACAAGAGCTCCTGCGCAAGAGAGCTTACACTTGTTAAAAAAGAGCATAGCTCTTGCGCAAGAAGCCCTCTCTTATCATGCCGTACTGTAAATTTCCTTGCGCAAGAGTGGGCAGGCAGTGTGGACGCTATGCGGATTCTTGTGCAAGAACGGCCATACTTGCGCAAGAAGCCACGAGTGTAAACATAGCCTTTGTGTTTTAATGATCTTGGATCTGAATGTGGGCAGAGTTTTTCCATCATGACCTCATTTATCTCAAACATTTTTGATTGAATCCAGTTTTTAATATGGGTTTGATCATTACATATTTATGTTACACCTCTTTCCTCAAGTCTGGATCTTCTTGCAAATATGGATTGGATGGGGGGAGGGGGAGAGAGAGAGAGAAGCAGAGCAGAGTTTAGTTCAGCTCTAAACCAGAAGGCTACATGCCCTCCAGGCATGAGCTGTAAGACTGATTCAACCTGTTTCTCTTCTCCCCTCACCCCTGTTCTAATGATAGAACTAAAATAGACTCCATAAGGGATCTCTTTATTTTCTGCTGGCCTGCACTGTGGGACAAGAGCTGAAATCACTGAGAAGCTGAAACCACTAGATTTGGCCCAGATCTAAACCCATTGGCAGCAGTTGGCCAGCAGGTTGGCTGTTAGGAGCATGCAGCTGGTGGGCGGCCAACAGGAGCAGCAGCAGGTGGCCAGCAGGGTGGCTGGCAGGAGCACGGGGCGGTGGGAGCAGCCGGCGGGAGCAGTGATTAGTGGTCAACGGAGTGGGTGAGATGCCTCCATTTCCCTCCCCTACCAAGGGTGGGAGGAGAACTCTGAAAATTACCTCTGAGCTCTGGTCTGCCCTGACCAACGGCAGCAACTGTGAGCAGGGTACAGAGAAAGGTTGGGCATATGAATGGGACACTTACATTGCTGGATTTGTGAGCCTGTGAAACAAAGAACATTGCTCAATCCACTTGAGTGGGGATGTTAACTCGCGGGTTGGTTATGAACTTTTTCTGTGGTGTTTTCCCAAGTTAATGCCATGTTACTTCTCTCCCTCTTTCATTAAAAGTTTCTTTTCTATGCTCAGACTCTATGCTTGCGAGTGGGGAAGCATTCCTTCTCAAAGGCACCCAGGAGTGTGTGAAGTTCCCAGGCTCCTGGGTGGGAGCTCAAGCCAGTTCTGTGTGGATGGATGAAAAGGAATCTCTAGAAATTGAATCCGGCCCGGGATGCTGCTGGTGCTACCTCACAGAAGGATTACGCAAGAAATGGGAATGTTTTAACTCAAATTCTTGCTTCTTATTTATATAGCACGAGGAGCATGCTAGCTACTTTTAAAGGCAGAAAAAAAATCATTCTCCTTGCCCTGAATAGCTAACAGTATCCTCACGCAACATACAAAGGTGTGTGTGTGTGAGGAGGGATGGGATGCTACAAAAAGCACAGTGGTGGTAATGTATGTCCAGGCCCCAGGGGGAGCTGGCTCCAGGCACCAGAAGGGGTGGGGCCTCAGGCAGAAGAGGTGTGGTAGGGGGCCTTTAGCACATGTGGAGCCACAGGCTGCATGTCACCAGGGGCTCCAGAGGTGATTTAAAGGGTCCAGGGCTCAGGCTGCTGCCGCTGCCGCCAAGGTAAGCCTTACCCTTTTAAATTACTGGGCCATGGGGCAGCTGCCCCCCCCCCCTTCGCCTTCTGTCCCCATTGGCAATCATGTGTAGGTCTTGTGATTTTCATGAGTAACTATCATCTTCTTCTTAAGACTTTTTTTTTTTGAAGGGTATTAAGTCTTCTGAAAGAAGTGTTTGAACAGTAATATTATGTTGAATTTTTGTGAAATCATTAGTAAATCATCTTTAGTTCAATGTTGTCCATTCATTAGTTTACAGAACTGAAGTTCTAAAAAAGTTTCTTGGAGGCACAAATGACCATTGCTAATTTTGATTGCTAGGATTTTCCCTTTTAATTTCTAGTGTAGCTCAAAAAAGCGTAAAAATTAAGGTAGCAAGGCATCTCCTCCTTGACTGAATATATGAAGAGACTCAAGATAATAAGCAAAGGTATCAAATAAAAGATGGTCAATAAATTTGCACCAGATCAACATGTTTCAATAAATAGAACAAACAGAACAGACATTTGGATGATTGGCCCACATTTTGTTATCCATACATACATACATACACATGCACTTTTCAGATGGATGCATCAAACATACTTATGAAGAGGATTTCTTTGGTGAGAGCAGAAATCAAATGCATTCACAGTTTAATGCAAAAGTGCTTAAATGAGTTTATCCAAACGTCAGAGACCAACCATCTAAACCTAAGTCCACAATTAGGCTCATGCAAAAAAGGCCCAGTTTCTTTCATCTAGACAAGCTAATTCATCCCTAAAACCAAATATAGGCACACATATTGAACAAAAGATATGATTTCCTAAGCACACATCATACTGAACTACAAAGTAGGTTTTTCCAGTGCACTGCATGGATGTGTAATAATATAATATAAAATTAACGACTGATGCCAAAAATGATTGATACGCAGATTAAACAAGCCCTCTTTTGCTTCCACACAAGTTCACTTTTGCCCTTTCATTCCAAATTCCATGCTGCCACATTCTACCAAGGTATTATGGAAGACAACAGACATCTTGTACCTGACCAAACATCCTTAAAACCAGCTCAGCAGATAACAGATGTAATGAAATCCCTGAAGCTAGGTCTGGAGTAAAATAGTTTGAACAGCAGCAGCTAGATCCTTAAAATTTCACCTTTCTTGGTCAGGTTGAAACATTCCTTAATTCTCAGGATTCTGAAGACTCAAACACTATAGAGCCTGTGAGTGCATAATTCATTTTAAAGGGAGATATTTTATTTCTGCTAAAGTACTCATGTGGAAGGCATCCCCAGTTTCTCTACACTATCTCACACACATCTACAACTTAGCAACTCTGCACTGTGCAACACTTTAGGAACAGAAGGTCAGAGGTATGAGACCCTATCCTTATCACAGAGAGTAGCTAACTCTCAAAAGATGATGAGCTGTAAAATTTCTACCTCAAAGAAGGAATATCTATTGATAGCATTTTCCTTTCATAGATGGACAGTACAAGATTTGAAACAAAGAATGATCATAAAAAGATCTTCTAAAATACCGAGATACCTAAGCAGAGTGTCTGCTGGACACTGCATCATTCCACATTAGTCTAAATGAATATCTGTTATGACATTCACCAAGGCAGCCCAGAGTTATTCTGAGCTCATGTGAAAATATTAGAATAGGGATTAAATAAGCATGGGACAGAGAAGGTCTACAATATGATGAAGAATTGAGCTTACATTTGTAGGAAACTGCATCCATGAATTATCATAAATACAGAACTAGGATAGCACTTCATTTTCTATTTCCAAAATCTTAGTTTTCAACCAGATAGAAATTATTTAATATCTCTGTATATCTAATTTTAAATCCCTTATTATTGATCCCTACTTCCAAAGGGCAGCTTTTTTGTAAACATGTTCCATAATGTAAAAAGTCAAAGTTCTATTCGATGAAGAAATGAGACTAGTGAAAGATTTTTGTATCGATACTAAAAATGTAGAACTGATCTGGGAAGTGAAATTTTGATAATTTTAGCATAGCTTTAGATGTGTATAAAAGATAAAATGTGGTAAAAAATGGTTACCTTTTAATTTAAGAACAAATGGGGTTTTGTTATTTTGAGAGTAATGGCTACACATTTCTATGTTTGGCTGAATTTGGCGCATTCTTTACTAATTCTCAAAACCAGTTTGACATGAGCATCCACAATACAATTTCCCATAGGCTTCCCATGCTAATGTGCATGAAGTACGGCCTGAAAAGATCATCTTCTAGGATCAGCAAGGTTTAGTTTGCATGTCCATTTGGTCTTTGTCCTCTTAGCAAAAGCTAAGTACAGAAATGCCAATTAAGATAACAATTCTTGTAATATGGACTATTGCCTTCAGGAACTGGACTGAGACCACCAATTCATTTCACAAAGTCCAGTACACAACCATCTTTTGGCCACAACTTTCATTCATAGAGCCAGCTAAATGAATATTGTAAACAATTATGAATATTCAGTCACAGTTTAAAATGAATTTCTTGGAACGTTATCGTATCTTTTCATCTTCTGTGATTATTTGAGTGGATGAGTTTGCCATCAGGAATATTCACTGAAACAAAATTCTTAGTGCACTGGAGAGAATGTTTGCGGAAAGCAAATATTTAATTTAGTAATATGAATACTGTAGCCACTAGAAATTAACTTCATATAACCAAGTAACAGAAATATACCCCGTGACCTTTGTGTCCAATCAAAACAAAACATAAGTTTTAATACTCAGACACTTGCAGCAAATGATCTATAGATATAGAATTCTGTGAATAATTTTGAATATAATTCAAACAATTGTGAGATTTTCACAGACAATTTATAAATAGAAAAAAGGAAACATTAATAAAATATCTGATTTACTGAAAGCTGCTCTCTCCACCAGTGTTTTGTACTAGATTCTCACTCGTGGCATATCAGTGAAATGCAACACAGAGTTTGTTACTGCAGACAGAATCAAATTATGAAATACAGACCTGAAGTGAGAAGACCTTAAGAGTTCAGTACTGTACAGCTGCAGAGTTTTGGTTTGGTCAGGATTGGGATAGAAGATAAGATCATCACACAGTATTACTTCTTTCTTTCTTCTACCTCCTCAGGAAAACAAAGCATCCACCAGTTGACCCCATTTTTCAGTCTTGCGCTGTCTGTTCAGGGATCCGTGTCATGACCATGGACTTGCCTTCTTTTGCTATAATTTTGTATAATGTGTGTCCAAGTTTCTTTTTCTTGTCCCTGGTGGTGTTTATATTATCACATATGGTGGAAGTTGTGTGCGGGGTCATCCTTACATTGAGTCCTAAGTAGGTCTGTTGTATTCTTACACAATATTTGATGCTCTAGATTCCATTACTCTTAGAATTTTTTTCCACTCTTTCCAATGGACTCTGAAGATCTTCTGCAGTATGGACTTTGGAATCTTATCAGTTTCTATGACTTTTCTCCATAAAGGAGGATAGGCCTGATACTGGTGTTCAAAAACATGTATTTTTGTGTCAATGCCTGTGATGAAAACTTTCCAAATCTTTTTAAAATTTTGAAACTTGTTTGATACTTGCCACTTGATTTCTAGCAATGTGTCTCTACAGTGGCACATCTTAGTTCCAAGATAGGTAAAATGACTTGCTTCTAGTATTTCTTCATCCCTTCTAATGGTTACTTTTGGGACACTGATGTTTTGCCTTTCCCTTTTGATGAATAAGGCAACTGGTTTTGCTATACTGCCAAAAGCTGAATCTTTTCTTCCATTAAGACAGTGATGTGTCAAACTAAGCAGAACACAGTCATCAACAAAATCAAGGTCATCCAATTGTGCTTTATCATTTGTCCATAAAATTGATCAGTTGCCTTCTGCAGTTGTTTTCTGCAGGATACAGTTAACGTCTGAGAAGATTTGTGACATGTCTAGAATGGGGCCACCTCTTCCTATTACCAACATATTACTATGCTCACTCTTGTTCTCCTACAAGTTATTCTACAAGGTGACCTCCTGGTCAAAACATTATTGTTTTCTTTACTTTATTCAACATGCTTTGATCTTTTACCTTTGTTCTATCAGCAGTCTGTACACTGACTTAACACTCTCTACTTCTATTAGCAGTCTGTACACTGACATAATCACTCCACTGCTTTTATTGTTCCCCCTTTAGAGACAGCTTTGGATAACAAAGGTACAGAGAGCCAACAGTGAATCAACAAAAACACTTACATTTTAGGCAACAATGGCAACCAGAGGGTTGTAGAGGGTGGTTGCTCTTATCATAAATTATTTTTACGCAAGCACCCGCAGGGAACAATTCACTTGTTCAAGATGACACAGAACCCAGAATAAATCAAGAGTACTACTAGAGGAACTCTCACTCTGTTTGAAATCAGGTCTCTCAAAACTGAAGCAGTGACGGCAGCAGCAAGTGTGGATTTGTAAAATGTCACAGAAGATTATAGTTGCCAAATGGTTACAATCATCTCCACCATATTTATACATATATGACACACATTTGAAAATTATTATCAGGCTTCTTCTCAAGCTTGAGGTAGATATTAGATAGTTCTGAAGACTGGGACATATGACAATAAAGAAATCATACCGTTGTTAGGGACACAATTTTTTTCTTTTTTCAGAGAAGCTAGCTCTAAAGTCTAATTTCTTGGAGGTTAAGTAAGGTGCATGCATTCAGTTGTGTATATGAGAACTGAAAATTACAGATACTGCTCAGAATCAGAAGCATCAAAAATATCTTGACAGAAAAAGAGGGACTAAAGCTCCTTAGCCACCAAAAAGCAGAAGAGCTTGTGATTCACTATCATGCAACTGTTATCCCTGGGGGGGAATTTGCACTTGGAAGGCAACATAATCAATGGAATAAAGGTTTTTTTTGAGTAATTTATCTGGCCATCCATTTTAATAATTCAATTAATGTTTATGCCAAGAAAGGTATAATTGGGCCACCAAATCTTCAGTCACACCAAAAATTAAATAAGGATAAGGCTTTGCAGGGTTTACATACATACAATGGAAACTAGTGAGTGTTCATTTGTTAGACAACGGGTTAAGCAAAATGTAGATTCCACTCATAGGCAACAGATCCAAGAGGAATTAATAAATTGCAGTACAGGAGATTATACAATCACATACTTCACTATAATTAATGAAAACTGCCTTCTACATTAACACTGCTGTAGGAGACTCTGACATTTGGTTGATCAGACTGCATAACACTGTTTACAGTCAGGATAATTTGGGAACAATGTAGTTATAAAGGATGTTCTTCCGAGTATGATTAAAGAACCAAGAATGACTTTGTCCATCTCAAGGAATCTAAGTGAATTCTACCACGTCATAAGTGAATTCAGGTTGCAGAAAGCATGTGTGTGTTTCTTCTATGGACAGGAGAGGTATTTTAGTACTCCTTCACTAATAATCTTCTCTATCAACCAACTGTTGACACACCTCAGTTGTTTAGTCATTTGTGAGTACAGTAATGAGACGTATATAATTACCTTAATAGGTAGATGATGCCTGTCTTTTCTTTTTCTAAGCTTTAAGGAAAAAGCATTTTGACTGGAGAATAAAGATGAAATATAGTCTTTTAGCTGCCAAGTTCTCAGTCACTGCAGTCAGTGACATCATCAACTATAGCTGGAGGCACAGAAAATCCTCGTATCAGGTCTTGTCACAAGTCACTTGTCACAAAGTATTTGGAAACCCCTTTCTTCCTTTAGGGGCTCAATCCTGGAATCCTTTATGCATATGGATTGTCCCTTCAAAAGAGTACTGCTCATTCCTATTACAACTATATTTGAAGGATTACAACAGTGTTTCCAAACATTCAATTTGAAAATCAGGGGTGGACTGAGTAGGCAAGCCCAGATTTTTGAAAGTATTTAGGCCTTGCTATACTCAGTGTTGCAACACCTAACTGATTTAAGAGCCTAAATCTCATTTTAAAAATGATTTAGACACTGAAGAGCTCAAATACCATTAACGAATTGAATTAGGATAGTGTCCTAGGCAGTGTTCCCTGTAAGTTGTGTTTGGACATCCACCTAGGAGAGATTCAAATGCCACCCAGCTGACTAGCAGAGAGCCTACTGCCAGCAGCATGTGCTTCTGCTGGTGAATGCACACAAAAATTATTCTGCACATGGATGGAAAAAATGGAGAAGGAATATTGGACCTGGATCTGAAACCAAATCAGAACGAAGACCTAGGTTTGATGGGTCAAAGTCTCATGAGCTGTTTTCCCAAGATTTCAGCCAATCGCATGAGATTTCCACAGTTTTAGGAGTTTGAGACTTCATTCTTCTCAAAGAGTGAAGTCGCATAAAAATCAGCACAGTGCTCTTCAGAACAACAGACCCTTTTTTAATTCAAATGCTTCTGAACAGGAACAAGAAAATCAGTTCCATCCAATTTTAGAGTCAACTTTGAACCAAAATCACAGGATGGGTTTAGAATACAAGGGTCTTGTTTGGGATTATTTAAAAAAATACAGCTTCATATACAAATGATTTGAAATCCCTACCAGAATTATGTGCTAGAAGGTTTACGTTTAATGATGCACCAATTTATTTTTTAAGTACTAACATCAGTTGTGCATGCATGTCTTGGGGGCAAAGGGGAAGGCTAAGCTAATATAAACAGTGTGGCTCCCTTACAGAGATTTTAAGTGTTGTTTCAAGATCCATATTTTATAAAGTTTTCATTTTGGCAGGATGATCTGCCAATGAAGATGAAAAATCTTGATTTTTAGTAGGACTTTACATTCAGTTTCTTGTCTTACATTCCAAGGCAGGAAGGGACCCTGTGAACTAATCTAGTATAAGAGAGATCCTAGAACACCCCAAAAGCAATGCTTAGAATATATCTTTTTGAAAACCATCCAGTCTCGACTGAAAAATACTCCACAACACTTGGTAAATTGTTTTTAACTCACACTGTTAAAACATTATGCTTATTTCTGGATTTAGCTAGATTCAACTCCCGAACACTAGATAGTGCTATGTTTTTTCTGGTAGGCTGAAGAGCCTATTGCCCATGTAGACAGACAGCAGTCAAGTCACTCCTTAATCTTTTGTTAAGCTAAACAGATTGAGCTTCTTGACTCAGTAACTATAAAGCTTCTTATCTTGTAAAACACTTGTAGTCATTTCTGTAGCTCTGAACCCCCTCCAATTTATCAACACCTTTCTTGATTTGTGGGCAGCAGAGCTGGCCACAGTATTCCAACAGCAGTCACATGAACATCAATGCAATTGCTCTACTCCTATTTGAGGTGCCATTGTTTATACATCCCAGGATCACATTAGATCTTTTGGACGTAGCATCACATAGTGAGCTTATGCTGTGCAGATTATCCAGCATGAACCCCAAATGTTTTTCAGAGTCATTGCTTTTGAGGATGGAGTCTCCTGTCCTGTAAGCATGGATTGTATTCTTTTCCCCTAGATGTATATACATTTAGCTATATAGGCTGCACCACACAAGACCACTCTCGGGGCGGAGGAGGGAGAGGGTGTCTACACTGCACCCTAAACTCAAAATAAGATACACAATTTATACCATGCAAATTGAGTATCTTATTTCGATTCCATTTCAAAATAGCTTATTTTGAAATTTGGTGTGTCTACACAGTGCCAAATGTTGAAATAACACAGTATTTTGAGACCCCCCTTCGCCCTTGTGGAATGAGGGTTACAGGGATGCCAAAATAGAGCACCTGTTATTTTGAAAAATATTTCAAAATAATAGGCAGCATGATAAGACGTGGGGTAGCTATTTCTGGATACCTCACGTACCACAAAACAGCTGGGCAGGGTATATGTACCCTGGTCAAGTAACATCTGTGGTTAGGACCACAGAAAGCCCAAGGGCCAGGAGCTTAGTGGCAGGAGAGCTGGGAACCTAGTGGTAGGTGGGCCGAGGCCGTTATCTGGCAGCCTGTCTGGGCCCAGGGCAAGCATATGGCAGCCCAGTTAGGGTTGATGCCAGTGCCAGAGGCTGGTGCCAGAGCCAATGATAGCAGGACCAGGGCAAGCATTGAGGACTAGAGCCAGAGCCAGTGGCAGAGGGGCCGGAGCCAGCATCCAACAGCCTGGCTGGGGCTGAAGTGGATGGTAGCCTGACTGGCACCAGCAGTCCAGTTAGGCCAGAGGCAGGGGGACCGGTTGAGGTGAAACAGAGGCAACAGTGGGGAGTGGCAATGGGTTCAGGGGCCGGTGGCAGGAGACCTCCCCTGGTCTGGCAAATTTCCTCATTTGGATTTGGTAAGGTCCCGAGGGTGCCAGACCAGGGAAATCTACCCTGTAATAAAAACACATATTGTTTGCTGGCACCCAACTTATTTAAACAATTCAGAAGACAAATCATTCCAAACCAATGACTTTTCTTCTTCGTTATTTCCTACTCCACCAGTTTTTATGTCATCTGCAAACTTCATCAGTGATGATTTCATGTTTTCTTCCAGTTCAGTGATAAGAATGTTAAATTATGTAGGGTTAGCAACCAATCCCTGCAGTACCCTAGTGGAAACATCTGCTCGATGATAATTCCCCAGTTACACAGTTACATTTTGAGATCTATCAGTTAGCCAAGTTTTAATCCATTTAATGTGTGTCATGTTAATTTTATTTCACTCTATTTTTTTTTTTTTGGTCAAAACATTGTGTGGTACCAAGGCAAATGCCAATATAGTATATTAGTTTCTCAAACAAACTTGGAATTTCATCAAAAAAAGATATCCAGATAAGTTTGACAAGGTTTATTTTCCATAAGCTCAGGTTGATTTGCATTGATAAAATTATCTTCCCTTAATTCTTTATTAACTGAGTTTTGTTTCAGACAATCTATTATTTTGCATGGAAAGGATGTCAGGCTGACTTGGTTATATTTGCCCATTTTAGAAGTTGACAAACTTTCTTTCAGTTTTTCTGGAACAACACCAGTGCTACAAGACTTATTGAAAATCAACATAAAGGAATAGCCAGATCTTCAGCCAGTTCTATAAAGAGATAGTGTCTCATTTTAGACCAGCATTTATGCCACTGAGATTAAACCAGGCACATTTTTAAAAAAATAATAGATTAAAAAACAGTGTAAATTTAATTTTTATAGCAGCAAATGTAGTCAGCAAATTTTGCAAATTCAATACCTGCTTTAATTTTCTAAATATAATTTAATCGTGTAATTTCAAAGAACAATCTATTGTACTAATTAGCAGTGTATTTTTTTCCATGTTGAATTGGAATCTTTTTATTTCTATAAATTCAAGGAGAGAAAATACATGTTTTTAAATGCATGCTTCCACTTCCCCAATTAAAAATCTCCATGGTGAATGATCAATTATTTCTATTTTTTTTTAAAAAAAAGTCTAATCTATTTTTCTCTTAACATAGAAGTACCCAATATTTCTGTTAATTTTTAGATTTTTATATAATATTTATGCAGTGATGCCTATCCAATGATTGCTTTTGTAATGTCTATGTCAAAACTGCATTTTTATTTATTGTTTTTTGTTGGCTGAATTGCTTCTGCTTATTGCCCAAATTATAAAATTCTACCCATGTTATCCTTCTACATTGGTTAGTAATCTATTGAATACATAGTAATTGACAAAGGAAAATTAGTAAATCATATTAAGCACCATTGTTTTGGTAGATTAGTTTCCTATCTACTGAAATAACTTGTCATATTATCCAGTCACTTTTTTTTAAATGCTAAATTTGAGTGCAACTCTAGAATGTAATGCATCTCTAAGCATCCCTTGGGTACATGGAGCAAATTATGCATCTGGGTTTTTAGGCCAGGTTAAATTAGGTTTTATATTAGGGGGAAAAAGCCAAATCTAGTGTTTTATCTATTGTTTTAGGTAACAAACCCAACCTATTTTAATGTTTTTCCTAGAAGCTTCTTTTCTTGTTCTAATGCCATTATATATATGGAAATGATCAACAAAGCCTTTATTTAGATACACTACTTTCTGGAATTAAACCAGTATGAAACCATATGATAGTATGGCAGGCATCACAAAAAAGAACTTACTATGACATGCTATTTGATTTTATTACAGCATTGGTAGTACATACTATATATCTTACAACAAAATGTTGCTAGTAGTAAGTGTTGCTTTAAAAATGGCAGGTGTCCATTTAAAATCCTACACATTTAACTAATTCTGAGTTTAACTGTAAAAAATTAGTACGAGTTTATAAAATATATCAACAAACATTGCTGGATAAAAGAACACGAAAAGACCAAATTAGTCCTTCCAAAACACCCTATCGATGTAGCTCAAGGACCGTGTTTAGGTAATGCGTGGTAAACAGTGGGCCTGGAAATTAATGAACAAAAACTCGTGTGTTAGAAATTAGGCCTAATTAGGTCTAATAAGAGGACAGGCTATTATACCCATCACTACCTTTTGGGGTTCTTTAAAAAAGAGATAGTTGCGGGAGAGGGGAGGTTATGGATGGACAGAGGCTATCATGACCCTGGCTGACTGAAAGAAGGGGAAGGAGTGAGCATCACCCATTATCTCTTGGAACCCTGACCTTCTGCATACTAATTCTGAGAGATGCCTTGACCAGACCAGACCAGAGTGGGAGCCAGAGGGCACTGCCACCTTCACTGGCTCAATCCCAAACACCATCTGGACGTCAGACTCTCTCTCTTCCTTCCCTATTTCTCATCTCTCTCCTGTTACCTTCTGCTTAATAAGAGTCAAGATTAGCCAACTAAAAAAGTTTTTGTTTCCTTGTTTTCTGGGGCAACAACATTGCTTTAAACCCGAGGACAGGAAAGGCAGCTAAAATCAATAGACTGAATGGTCTGATGCCAGCACAAGTTCGCCAGATCTGAAACTTGCTCATCAGACCTGCAGAGACAGAAGCTGCATTTTTCTATTTTAGTTGTCCTTTTTCCCCTTTTGTATGTTGTGTCTTATTTTGCCTTCTAGGAATCAAGACCAGACTTGAACAACAGCGAGAATTGCAGCTCCAGCCCCCCTCAACTAATTTTTTCTCCTTCCCCAAAAGGGAAGACAATTACCACTGTCTTTACTGACACCTAAGGTAATGTCTACGCTAGGATATTATTTCAGAATAACTAAATTTGACTTAACTTCCGGTTTTACAAAATCAAAATAGTGTGTCCCCACTACAGGGAAGCCTCGAAATTATTCCGAGGCAGTCACCATTATTGTGGACCTTGACTGAGAGCCCCAGGAAGCCCCAAAGAGTAATTTTTTGAATTACTCTGGAGAGTAGTTATTTTGAAATAGTGGCACCAGGGCGTCCAAAATAATGCTATTTTGAAATAACTATTTCAAAATTAGCATTCTTCCCTGAGGAAAGCAGGATTACAGATTTCAAAATAAAGGCCTGTTATTTTGAATTAATGGGGTTGGTAGTGTGGACACTCTGCTTTTAAATTCAACCTAAGGGGGTTATTTTGAAATAACACCCTACTGTAGACCAGGTCTAAGAGACTGTCAGATGAGAGTTATTTTTCCCCTTTCTAAGGATTCTCTCCAGCTAGAGGAAAAAGGGATGCTGTTAAACTGATCACCTTATTTAATATGTTACACTTCAGTCGTTTTAACTGTTTTTCCTTCCTTTATGTATTCTTTTGTAAAGGGTCACAAAGATTTTTGGCAATATGTTTCCCATGGAACTAAGCAGGCTAAAGTATCTGTGTACCAAACCCCAAAACTTATTTAGCACTCTAATGCTAGACAGTGACAATGTCACATTCACACTTAACTTTTAGGGTCTACATGTTCCATCTAAATTAATACAACAGGTCTCCAAGCACTTTACAAACAGTAATGAGTTAACTACCTCAGAAGAATTCTGAAGGCTAAATATTTTATACCATACCAAACTGTTTAGGATAGTCAAGACAGAAGCAGACTGTGAGGGACTCCAAAAAGATCTCACCAAACTGAGTGATTGGGCAACAAAATGGCAAATTAAATTTAATGTGGAAAAGTGCAAAGTAATGCACATTGGGAAAAATAACCCCAACTATACATACAGTATGATGGGGGCTAATTTGGCTACAACAAATCAGGAAAGAGATCTTGGAGTTATCATGGACAGTTCTCTGAAAACTTCCACTCAAGAGTGCAGCGGCGGTCAAAAAGGCAAATAGGATGCTAGGAATTATTAGGAAAGGGATAGAAAATAAGACCCAGAATATCTTACTGCCCCTGTATAAAACTATGGTACGCCCACATCTTGAATACTGTGTACAGATGTGGTCTCCTCACCTCAAAAAAGATATTTTGGCCTTGGAAAGGGTTCAGAAAAGGGCAACTAAAATGATTAGGGGTTTGGAACGGGTCCCATATGAGGAGAGGCTAAAGAGACTGGGACTTTTCAGTTTAGAAAAGAGGAGACTGAGGGGGGATATGATAGAGGTCTATAAAATCATGAGTGGTGTGGAGAGGGCTGATAAAGAAAAGTTATTTATTAGTTCCCATAATAGAAGAACTAGAGGACACCAAATGAAATTAATGGGTAGCAGGTTTAAAACTAATAAAAGGAAGTTCTTCTTCACACAGCATGTTGTCAACCTGTGGAACTCCTTGCCAGAGGAGGCTGTGAAGGCTAGGACTATAATGGAGTTTAAAGAGAAGCTGGATAAATTCATGGAGGTTAGGTCCATAAAAGGCTATTAGCCAGGGGATAAAATGGTGTCCTTGGCCTCTGTTTGTCAGAGGCTGGAGAGGGATGGCAGGAGACAAATCGCTTGATCATTGTCTTCAGTCCACCCTCTCTGGGGCACCTGGTGCTGGCCACTGTCGGTAGACAGGATACTGGGCTAGATGGACCTTTGGTCTGACCCAGTACGGCCGTTCTTATGTTCTTATGTTCATCATAGAACAACTCATAGTTCAAATCCAAAAATAAACCTGGACTCCAAAAGTTTGGGATAGATAAAGAAATATTATAAAATTAGAACTATAAGGTGTGGAAGTGAAATTACTGTATTCAATTATATTTATTTCAAACAAGATATTCTCATCACAACTTTTCCAGCAGATGTTCAGGTTACCCAGTGAGGATCTGCATGTAGAATGGAGGTGGGATGAACAAAGGTGGGTCAGCTGTGAGACACTGATACTCTACTAGTTTGAGAGAGAGTGAATCAAGGACTGGGGGACAGGTATAACATGTGCACATGGTTTTCCACGGACAACCAGCAGAGAATCTCTGGAAAAATATAATACCGCCTGAGGTAGTACTAACATAGCTATAAAACCTCTCCATCCATTAGTCCTGGGAAAATTCTGCAATTGTAGCATCTGGAGCCATAGTAAAATTGCAGAATTCTTCCCAGGGCTATCCATGCCACCAACTCTCTCTCTTTCAGGAAGGAGATTGCTGACAGGGCAATGAATAAGAGCCTCAAGAGTCCACGAAACAAAGCAAAATCATAGGGTGTACATGCTGAAGGCTTCGGAGGATCTCAGGGGAGCCAAAACACACGTCTGCTGCACAGAGCTAGAGCATTAGCTAACTCTGTTTAACATCAGTGGCCTCAATATCTTCCTTGCTTTCATAAACCAGAAAACAGTATAGGTCCATCTCATAGGCCACAGACTATGGCTCCCCTCAGCCAATGTTTACCCAATTTCTACCCATATGACAGCACTTTTAATGAGCAGCGACAGTCCAGGAATTTAACTACTAAACTACATATCAACAGAAGACCATTATATTGACTCACCATTGTGGAGCACGTTCCCAGTGGAGGCCATGTTCAATGGATGCCACCCACGGTCCATGTGTTGACCCTGTGTAAACCCAAACCGCACAGTGGCCCGCATACAAATGCGCTGCATACGGCCCATGGGCTGCGTGTTGAGTAGCCCTGATCTATTATCTCCAGATGAGATGGCCCAGAATACTTAGCTGAGCCATGTCTCCCATTCTAATCTGAGGATCACTGAGCCAATTTAATACATTTTAGAAACAATTAACTTTTGAAGGAATACATAAATTTCTTGCATCTGCAGACATGTCTATCCAAAAGGGGAGCTACATATGAAGTGCTGCTTCTTCCTTCTCCAAGTTAGGAAAAAGGAACTTAATCACTGTAGTACATCTGCCTGGTATCCAGTCCTAAAGAGTGGCCAAGATCAAATGCTTTGAAAGAAGATGCCAGATACTTCCATTATGGTCAGTTATGAAATAACCTGCCTATAAAACAATTTTTTTCCTAAACTCTGTCAGTTAATTATACTTTTAACACTCTGTAGCATGGGGGTTACTCTGTTTCTGTGCATGTGCATAAACATGTCTGTGCACACAGCCCACACCTGAATGTTCTTCTTATGCATAACAAAATCTAATCTTTCTAAATCCCATTAATCTCCCCAGGACTAGATCACCTGTGGAATTCACTACCAGATGATTTTACATGTGTATAAAGTAGTATTTTTTATCAGGTTTAAACACACAGTTTTTAGATTTCACTGGCTATCCCCTTGCTCTTGTACTATTAAGGAAACAAAACAGATGATATTGTCACCATAAACCAATTAGGAGATTACATTGATCCACATATGTACTATTTGGGACAGTGATAACATTCTTCATTTTTACAATCTTATATTTTTCTTTCAATAAATTTTTACAAGTTAAAATATGTTGGAATATTATAAGAAAGCACACAAAAATCAGATTATAAATACTATTGCAATACTGAAGATTAAGAAGGAGTCTGAGGGAAAACACACTAATAGGGATTAAGGGGTAGCCGTGTTAGTCTGTAACTTTAAAAACAACAAATAGTCTGTGGCACCTTAGCAACTAACAAAGATATATATAGTATCATGAGCTTTCAAAACCCACTTCATCGGATGAGCTGGAAATGCAGCACATTCTCTGACAGCAAATAAAAGCCAAGTTAAAGTAAATGTAGAGCTGATTGCAAAATGTTGGGAAAAACTTCTATCTAAAAATAATTTTACTGAAACGAAAATATTTTGTACTATGTCTAAACAGTCTGCCTCAATTCATTTCACATTATATCTGTATTTAACATGTTATTAAATAATAAGAAGACACCCAAACCTTTCAACACTATAAAAATGAAACAAATAGGTTTTCATTTTGCTATCAGAAGCCAGGCAGAGCCTTCTAGGGTAAAAAGCCTCCGGTGACAATGTTCCCAAAGATTGTGGAATTTTAAATTACACACATTTTAAATTAAACTGAACATTTTTCAGAATGTCTGCTTTTTATGCTGAATTGAAATAAAAAAATAAAATTTTGCAATTTCCCATGAAATGGAAATTCTGGTCTTGAGGATAGACTCATAGAAGAATCATAGAATCATAGAATAATAGGACTGGAAGGGACCTCGAGAGGTCATCGAGTCCAGCCCCCCGCCCTCAAGGCAGGACCAAGCTCCGTCTACACCATCCCTGACAGATGTCTATCTAACCTGTTCTTAAATATCTCCAGAGATATCATGGAAGATTAGGGTTGGAAGAGGCTTCATCTAGTCCAACCCTCAAAACAGAATCAATGTCAACTAAATCATTTGTCAAGCCCTTCCTTAAAAACTCTAAGATTGGAGATTCCACCACCTCCCTCGACAACCAGTTCTAATGCTTCACCACCCTCCTACTGAAATAGATTTTCCTGGTGTCCAACCTTGACCTCCCCGAATGCAACTTGAGACCACTGCTTCTTGTTCTGCCATCTGTTACCACTGAGAATAGTCTGGTTTGCTCCTCTTTGGAACCCCTTTTCAGGTAGTTGAAGGCCACTATCTAATTCCCCCTCATTCTTTCCTTCTGAAGTCAAGTGCTCCAGCCCCCCAATAATTTTTGTTGCCCTTCACTGGACTCTATTCAATTTTTCCACATCCTTTCTGTAGTGGGGCCCTCCAAAACTTGACGCAGTATTCCAAAGGTGGCCTCATCAGTGCCAAATAGAGTGGAAGAATCACTTTATTCAATCTGCTGGCAATGCTCCTACTAATGCAGCCCGGTATGCCATTAGACTTCTTGGCAACTAGAACACACTGACCGGCTCTAAGTGAAGCTGTGTAGCCTGTTACAAGGAATTTATCTGTAAAGGGTTCATTGTTTCTCTTGTGCTATTGTAGATGTAGATGTTTTCCTGTAAGCAGTTTAAAGTATAGAAAAGTATAGAAAGTTTAACGTTTCATATTAAATATTCAGTAGCAGCAGTAGTGGTGAAAAAAGAAGGCTGTTAAGGTGAACCAAAATAAAGTCATAAATGACATGGATTCTTGAAAGAGGTAATGAAAAGTTCTCTGCCACTTTTATTTTAATGGAAGTTTTATTTGGTCTCCCGCATGCGTGCACAAATGTGAGAGAGAGCAGAAAGATGAAACATCAAGTAGAATTTAGACACTGAAAAGATCTGTTCAACTACTAATACATAGCAGCTATTGAACTGATTAAAATTTTATTAAAGCCAATGTGAAAAATATATAATACACAGATTAAGGAAAGAGTTGTTGTACATTTTTATACTTTTGGATGGTTATATTATCTAAAAGTATAGAAATCTGGTTTAAACCTTATAAAATACATATAGTACATAATCTGCTATAACTCAAATTTAGATGAATAAATTTAATACAATTTAGATATTAGAATCTGAATACTCTGGTACATCACTCATGAAAAGTTACACAGAGTTGGTTGTAGAAAATAAATATAGGAATAAATGTAGAGTGTCCTTCAGTAATTGAGCATTTAGAATAGGTTGTCCCATAATAGATAAAATCCATCAGGGAAATATTTCAGTTATTCTCCAATTTTGCAAGTCATTGGCACTCCAGCTCACCTCTTCTGGTATTGCCGGTGTTTGATGTGCTCTAGATGTCCCTTAACCTGATGTCATCTTACACCATGAGCTGCCACATCAGCTAAACGTAGCACTGACTGATTCCAGTTTCTTTCAACGCTCACTCTTTATGGGGGTCCCATGTGCCTAGGACTCTGACAATCAGTGAGTTTGAACCTGATAACTCCTAGCTCTCAAAGCCAGAGGGATGTATTTCTCCAGCTTTTGAGATCAGCATCAGAGACTGGAGTGCTGTTTTGAAAACAGAACTGTGACATCCACCATGACGATCTTCTTTTGGACCTCAGTGAGAATGATGTCTGATTGTAGTCAGTTGTCAGTTCTGGGGAAGACAGAGTTCACAGCCTCTTTCCCTATGATGGTGGGATGGCTCTGACAAGGTGATGTTGGATGGTGTTGTGTGGTACTTGGCAAGCTCTGGAATGGGACTTGCATCTACATGAGATGGCAGAGCCACACTTTCTGCATTGCTTGTCCAGATTCCCATGATGGACGGCTCTGTTCAGCAGGATGCAGTTGACCTGGGCCCCTGTGGATGAATCTCCAAGTTGGAAAATCAGATAAAGATGCCCCCAGGGAGGAACTGATTGCTAACACCCCATTTACACATCACCTTGAAGGTCTTACCCTGGTCCAGCTTCCATTTCAGGTTTTCTGCATACTGCAAGGGGATAGAGTCCCTCAATGTCCTTTCCAGCGTGCTTATAGCTCATGGAGTGATGTTCCATGTTCTTCATCTGTGGCACTAAGCCTCTTTGCTCCTGGTGTTCCTGATACTACGCCCAGTGACAACCAATAAGCTTCTCCAATCATCACATATAATTGCACTTGATCTTTACCAAGAAGGTAAGGACCTGCCTTTTTCAATACTTTACCCATTAGTTTCTCAGCTACTTTGGCATCATAGCAGCAACAACTGCATTAAAAGAACCCTAAGAAAACCAACTGGCAGGTGATGGAATGTAGGCACTGTACCTAAGTTGAACTTTGTCAATTTTTTCAAGATATTAGCAGCCCAAAGGAAAGACTTGGCAGCTGTAACTCTAATGCTGATGTGTGCAACATTCTAAATGCTAAGTGATGAAAGCAGCTCCTAGGATTTTTTTTTATCCATAGTAGAGTTACTACAGCAGGAATCTGAAATAGTACATACAGCAGCCAAAACAGTTTTCTGTTTGGGTAAGTTTTACTAGTGGAAATATGAAAGGGAATGCTTTGGGGGGCTTTTTCAGAGGAAAAAGTTCTAATTTATCTACAAATTAAAGTAGTAAAGTATGAATCACCTGCCTCCCCCTCACTGGTGAAAAGAACTGTTCAAGAACTAGTGCACCCAAAAGAGCAGCTAGCAGGAAAAAGAGCTTCAGGAAATATAAGCACAATCATAGAAGACTTCAGATAGCAAAATGGTGATGAGACTTCTATGCTTTGCCTCCTTTTTTTGAGGAATCTAATTTAAGAAACAAGACTTTACACAACTTCACTCTGGATGTCTTCTAATCCAAGGCTTGGAAACAATGGTAAAGTGTCAGATCCCACAGATCCACTTATATGGCAACCTTTGGGATATAGCCAATGACAGGAAGGAAAAAATAATTCCACCATGGCTTTTGTAAAACCCGGAGGAAGTTTAACCTTGGCATCTTCCAAAGGATGTTCAGATGAAAAGACTGTGGGAATGATACTCCAGTCAAATTGACTTAGGTTATTGAAGCAATGTCTATTATTTGCCTACTATCCTTTGCCTAACTGAGAACTTCTAAACTCACTCCTGGCTAGAATATACTCATCTGAGAGTGGACTATAATTTTTCCCAAATACTACTTCCCATATACATTTTATTTTAAAACCCTGTCAATTTTGAGAAGCTTGCCCTAAATTTGGAATCAGAGTTTCTCCCTCTTTGCCAATCTCCCTGATTTACATTCTAGCTCAAGAACTAATGTCAAAATATAATCTGTATCAGTGGTCCCCAACCATTTGAGGCTGCCGGGCGCCAGGGGGCATGGCTGTTCACCTGCCGGGTGCCAGAGGGCGGGGACACTTGTGCGCCCGGGGGCGGGGCCCCCCCATGCACCGCATGCCCGGGGGCGGGTTTCCCCCCCAAGCGCCACGCGCCTGGGGCCAGCGCCCCCCCCCAAGTGCCGCACACCCAGGGCCAGCGCCCCTCCAATGCCACGTGTCCGGGGCCAGCGCTCCCCCCCATGCGCCGCGCGCCCAGAGAGCGGGCGGCCAATTCGCGGCGCTCCCAGGGCCGGCGCTCACTGCGCGCCATGCACCCGGGGCCGGCTCTGGCACCATGCATGCGCCACGTGCCTGGGGCCAGGCCAGCCCCGAGCACTTGGCTGGCACACACAAATGCCCCCGCGGGCGCCATGGCACCCGCGGGCACTGTGTTGGGGACCATTCTATATATTTCCTTTAACACCATAGGCTGCGTCTAGACCAGCAAGTTTTTCTACACTTGCCAGCTGTCTACACTGGCCACTTGAATTTCCACAAGAACACTGATGATCTCATGTAAGATTGTCAGTGTTCTTGCGGAAATACTATGCTACTCCCATTTGGGCAAAAGCATTTGCACAAGCGGGCCAGTGTATACAACGTGGTATTGTTTTGCACAAAAAAGCCCCGATCGCGAAAATGGCGATCGGGGTTTTCTTGCGCAAACCCGTGTCTAGATTGGCACGGGCGCTTTTCCACAAAAAATGCTTTTGCGGAAAAGCGTCCGTGCCAATCTAGCCGCTCTTTTCCGCAAATGATTTTAATGGAAAAACTTTTCCGTTAAAAGCATTTGCGAAAAATCATGCCAGTCTAGATGTAGCCCATAACGTATAAGCATCACATCTCTGCATCATACTTGAAAAGCACTAAGACTGTCCACATCTGAGTAGGTAAATAGAACACAACGCTTATAGTACAGGCATTTACATCTTTATTGTAAAACAGTCTTGATGTATAAGCAGTAGCTGACTTTCCAATGTTAATAACTCAGCCAATACTTTTTAAATATAAAAAAAAAAAAAAATCAGAGGAACTGGATGGCTCGGAGGATTATTCACGCCTGTTCTTTTCAAATTATCCATATACACACCATATGGCTCAGGTTATCGGTGTGCTACAATTACCACCATTTACTAGCTAATCTGCTGCATACAGGAAAGTTGATAATCTCAGTCCAATCTCTGTTAGACAATTGCCTACATCATCACATTTGTCACTATGTGCAGTCATATCAAATAGCAAGCTAGCTGCTGAATGGGCATGGAGACTTGATTACACTTTCACCTCTTAAACTTGATTCCTAGGTCACACTTGGGGTCTTTAGTAGGGAATGGAGGCTTGCACTACTTTTGCCCAGGTTCCCATTCTCTTTAAATGCAGAGGACTTCAATCTCTAGTGCCGCCAAACTGGTAATTCTGATTAGCAAGAAACTCAAGTAAACCACGCAGACCAGACAAATGGACTTTTTTCTTTTTAAAAGTCTTTTTAAAAGTGTAGCTGTGTTAATCTGTAACTTTAAAAACAATGAGTAGTCCTGTGGCATTTTATAGACTAACAAACACACAGAATCATGACCTTTCATGGATAAGACCCACTTCATCATACCCATGAAAGCTCATAATCCCATATTTTTGTTAGTCTCTAAGGCTATGTCTATACAGCAGCATTATTTCGGAATGACATCAGTTATTCTGAAATAACATAGTCTGTGTCTACAGAGCAAACAGCTATTTCCACATAATGTTAAAATATTGTCAAGCTAGAGGACTTCTTACTCTGACTACTGTAACCCTCATTTTACAAAGAATAAGGGAAGTCGGAGGAAGAGTGCTCTAACTTGGAATTCCTGCTGTGTAGGCAGCACCAAAAGCCAAGATAAACTATTTCAACTTAAGTTGTGCAATTGACATAGCTCAATTTGAGTAGCTTATTTTGGCTTTAGCTCTATTGTGTAAATGTACCCTAAGGTGCCATAGGACTACTTGTTTTTTCTTTTACACACACTTAAATATTAAAGGCCAAAGAGATTGTGTTTTAATTCATTCCAATAATAGGTGCATTTTTAGCCTCTAATGGGTTTTTAAAATTGACTTGAATAAAACCCTGTAAACGAGAATTTATAAGGGACAGGCTTTACAGACTCAACTATAATAAAAGAGTTGGTAAAGGTTATTTGTAATTCAAAGTGAACAGACTAATGGGATGGCTCTCTAATTCATAAGGGTAACTCACTTTTATAGACTGACTGAAAATTAATTAAATCCAGTGCTGGGATTATGCAGATGCTGATGGATTTTGTCAACTGTATTCAAAGTACAGTAGCATTTGGGCACAGTGCCTGTTTTCCTACTTTTACAAAATGATGAGTAGTGTCCTTAATATAAAATCATACAGATTTTTTTTCGCATTACTCTCCAATATACCCTAGTATATCACAGGTTTTCTAGGAAGTTTAAAATGGGCAGCGTGTAATACTAGTTAAACCACCCAGAGGAGGGTAAAGGCCAAAAGAAAATAAAAAAAAGTAATTTAGGTTTCAGTCATATTGTGTAATGATACATTTAGTGTACCAAGTGGTTTGCAAAATAGTGTAAAAAGAAGCCCTGGTTGACAGAGTCAAGTTCCTTGGCAATATAAGTGATTTACTTCTAGGGAATATATTCATGATTTACACAAGAATAGTTTCTTTTTGTCCTTGAAAAAAAGTAATTGAAGGGAGACAAATGTACAAATCAAATTTAAATGATCCTTATTGAACTTGTGATATGATGTCTTCTAAGTAGCCATAGCATTTTCATACAAAAAGTTAGAAGGCAACTTTTGAAGGAAACTGTAGGACTTAAATAGTAAGAGCAAAGGGGAGTAAGTTACAAGCTGGTATGCTATGCACTACTTACCTTCAAAAGTCAAATAAAACTTTCCTCTGTCAAACCAAACGAGGGAAGGCTGTTCATTCTCTGTATGGCCAGGAGTTGAAGCGGGTTGGGAAAGGTTAAGGAGAGGGAGAGAGAAGGACACAGTGTGAGTCACAGAGCAGGTAACTTATCTCACTATGGGGGAGGGAAGAGGCACTGCAAGCTGTTAACGAGCAAGGAAAAGGGGGATGGTGTTTAAAACTCTATTTATTGGTTTAGAAAACAGAAAGCAAAAAAGCAAGCTATGGAAGCCTAGATGGAGGGGTGCTTTTGCTCGCTTGATCATAACGCCTATGTGTGGTGTAGAAAAGGCTTCCTATTCATGAAAGCTGGGTTAGTGTATTTAATTGTAGTAGGTTTGACAAACTTTGTAACTTGCATTATTTTCTTCATTTCCAGTGGTGCTTAAATAGGATTAGCAAACTGTATTGGGCAGGATGCTGTACTTTACATTGTCTGTTGGATATGTTATAGTCAAATGCATGTATTTTTAAAAATGGAATGTTAGGTCATAAAATTCCAGGTTGCGTGCCTGGAGTAGAAAGCGTCTAATTGATTGTTTTTCCTCTTCCCACCAGAATTGTCAGTTTATTTGGACTCATACCACCTTAAAAGTACTGGAAAAAGAACATTATAGATATTATGTACTGTTGAAATAATTAGAAAATATATTTTTGAGCAGTTAAACGTATTCCTTCAATTTAAATTCACGAAACAGTAGGATGTCTCCTCTCAATCTTTTTGGTCACTGAGAAACTGTCATGCAATGTGCTGCTATTTTTTGTGGCACAAGTTCCATTTTTAAATGTATGGATGTCATATGCACTGGACATTCATGGTGGTTGAAGAGAAAGCATGTCCATTTTTTAGGCATTCTTATGAGACAATGGCTTGGAGTTGTATTCCAGATTTCTTGAAACCACTCTGCTAGTACAGTACCTGCAGGCGTTTCACAGCGCCTTTCAAACGAGGGCAGTTTGCCAATAAAAGCATCATCTTCTGATACCATGAGCAAAAGAAATGTAAGAGACAAAAGAATGAAAACAAATCCCAAATGAAATCAAGCAGTGCACTATATCAACAAAACGCAAAGAAGAATTTAAATGGAAAAAAAATGTAAAGGTCATTGAAATAAAAACGACGGAGACTTTTTCTTTTTACAACATGTTATTCAAACTGCACAAGCAACAACAAAGAACAAAACCCAAATCACAACAAGAGAAAAATAAAAAAAACAATTCTGTTCAATATTCTTTGGATAAGATCCATTAAATTGTAATCTTTGCAACTAGGAAAACAATCCTAACATCATAGCAGAGATAGTTAAAAGCTCTGTTCATTACTATATTTGGATTTGCACAGATACATAGAATAAGTGCACAGGGAATGTCTTTTGTATAATTATCTGAGTCTAAAGAGCAGCCCATGCCTCAACACAATGCAAACCCAATACTCTTTTTTTTTTTTTTTAATTTTTGAAAGACAAGGCCACTTACTCTGCCATAAGGCAGACCTGACGGGTTGTCAAATGTAAGTATAGGGCTCCCTCTTTAAGAGTCTAGTTCAGAAGTGCCTAGATAAAGTTTGGACTATGAGTCACTTCCCATATAGACTCTGAGCTATGAATGTTCCGCAACTACTACTCTTTTCTGTTGATGACACACAGCTGCCTTAAGGAAACCACTGACTGTTTGCTTTTCTCCTGTCACTTATTTGGAAGGACTACTTCACACAATGCAGTCAACCTGTGGGACTCATTGCTAGAGGAAGTTGTGAAGGCCAAAGTACCACTGAGCTAAATAGTTAGATAAGCTCATGGAGGATGGTTCCATCAATTACTTTTAGCTAAGACGGTCAGGAATGCAAGCTTATGGCCTGACTGCAAAAAGTTGTGACTGAATGAACCCTTGAGAATTGCTCTGCTATGGTCATTGCCTTAAAGAACCCAACAGTTTCCACTGTTGAAGACAGAATACTGGACTAGATGGGCCATTCCTCTGACCCAGTGTCACCATTCTTCTGTTCTTACTCCACATTTTGGCAGCAAAAACATATAGCTTTATTTGCTATAGCATAGCCCTACCTTTTGCCTCTGTCTCTATTAATTTGTAGCAAAAATCCACATCAGGTCAAAATGGAAGCAGCCAATGGCATATTCAGTGGCCACAGAAATAGCCACACATTAACCTTTTTATTACACTGGGGAATCCTGAAGTGGGTTGCAGTTGTATTCCATATGGCACTTGAATCACGTTTATATGAAATGACAACATAATAATCCATGAAGACTTAACCCATACATCTGAATTGTTCATAGTATGCCTCTCAAAAATCTTCCTACCTCTGCCAACATCCATGCACACCTCCATGTAACACAACAAGGATATATTTTGATTTTAAATTGATAGATAACCTCAATCACTCTTCAGAATCACTCTGTTTCTGGGAGAAAGCAATAAGCACTCCCAGGTAGCTTGTGACGTGGGACAAATGAAGGGGGACTTTGACAAAACAGATATTTATGCTCTCACATTCCAGCACTACTCAGGAAGAGGGTTCATGTGGTCCCAGAAGTAGAACATGAAATGGATTCTATGATTGTCCCATTACTGACTACAATGAATATACTAAAAAAGATGAGAGAAGACACTCATTCCTGATGCTAAAGAAAAGCCTGACTGTGCCTAGTAATTGCAAAATTTATTCTGTAACAATTCATCTGTGTTAAAATAGGAACCCTGTAATGAGGCCATGGCTGCTGATGAAGAAATTAGGCTCTCTCTTTCTAGTATGTACACTCCCTCATGCAAAAAGATCACTTCTTTCAAATTAGAGACCCAACATATGCAGGGACTATTAGAAAAAAAGGGAGCAGAGGCCTGCCAGAACTCTACCTTCTGCATTTGAGTTACCAAAAAGGAAGCAGCTTTCCTGAACAGGTACCTCTTCAAAAGTGTTGAAATCCCACAGGACAGAGGGGAGTTTGTGGATTAATATAGGACCCACTGTTTTTGATTTGCTCCAGGTGAAGTGTTGGTGCCCAGGGTCACTTAGGCAGCTTTTACAAGGCTGCATCTTCAAAGCAATTTAAATATTGGTTATTGGGATGTTATCTACATACATCCATTAAAACTAAAAAACAAAACAAAAAACAAAACAAAACAAAAAAATGCCCACACTTTAAAAGCTTAAGCAGCATACACAGAAATTAATTTCCTGAAGGAACAAATCCAAGTTGGCACCATAGATCTTGTGATATGCATTTGTGCAGATTCTCTTATTTTTAATGTAAGTATACTTTGTGCTCATAGTGCACAAGAACAATTTATTAAATTGATGAGGGAACTAACACAATACAATTAGGAATATCAGATTTTAAGCCCCATATTCAACAAAAGCTACTTACTTCTTGTGAGATTAACAACCAGCTTTTTAAACAAAAGAAATTTAGATAACTTGAAACAGTAATAATACACATCTTATTTCTGGATACTGCTTTGAACAAACCTCTGAACCTTTTGCTATTCACCTGTCCCTCAGAATAATTAACTTATACCAAAGTTATATACCAATAACCTTGATTCTGATGCTCAAAGCTGTAACCCTTACCTCCACCCGTATTGGTTTCATCCCCCAAAAGTGCAATCCAACAATGGAAAGGGTAATTAAATCCACTAGTTGCTTTTTTGGTACTTAGAGCCTTAAAGGAAGTATATTTGCAAGATCATCCTGTGCTGTCCTCTGGTACATTATATACTGATTGAAGGAATGGAATGAAAATCCAAGGAGGGAAGCAGAAACACTTTCCTTCCACTGACAAAATGTGCATGTTCAGGAAAATTTAATAGGTAGAATTCAACACGATTACTGAGAAGAAGCATATTTATGTTTCTTACGTTGGAAAAGATTGTTCAATTCAGTGAGAAAAGGGATGCCGACATGTTGGCAAAACATGGCATATTTATCTCAACAACTAGACCTGCCCAGAGAGTCATCTAAATTTTATTCCAACTTTTTATAGTATATCTGAAATACAAGTCATCTTGTTCTTTACCTTTGCTTTCTTTATGCTATTTGCTATCCTATTTTCAAAGTGTGCTCAGTGATAAGGATCCAAATATTAAATGAAAACTTATGCTAATGAATACCAATTTCAGAGTTGCTATATGAGAACTACAAATCACACATTTTCCTTCCATTTACTCCCCATGATATTTAGCACACACAAAGCATGGATCCTTGCTGAACCCAGTCCTATATGCATTATAGGAAAATATATCCTAATATATATTATAGGAAAATATATCCTAATTTGGATTTATTAAATTATGTGTTGATTGAAATGCATTCAATTCAGAAATGCTACTTCTATAAGGGTGACCATCAGGAAGTGGGAACAGAGAACACAAACATAAAGAAGGCATTGGGAAAATTAAAAAAAAAAAAAAGTAGAATAGAGATATTTATACAATCTTAAAAGCTACAGCAAACAATAAATACAGAAATGAAAATGCCCTTGGGTTTTATCCAGAGACAGATGCAAACTACAAACATTCAAACTGAGATTCTCCTCATGTTCGAGGAGAAAGATTGAATCTAGGGTTCAGGTTCAAACCACCACCATTTTCAAACAAACAAAAACAATTCCTAAAAATCATTTATTTGTATTAGGAATAAAGCCTCTTGTCAATATTATACCTCAAGGCTCTCTAATTTAATGCCATTCAATATCAGAGTTGGGACAATACACACACACTTATGTTACTGAAATATGATTTTTCAGATGTCCTGGGTTTGAACATTAAACAATAGTAAATTGGCTTCCACTGGGGAAAGCTACACTGTTTATTTCAGACTAACCAAGAAAAACAACTTCAGTAGCAATGCAAGTCCCTTTACCCCAGAAAGCAAATCCCATATACGAACTGAAAATGTTCTTGAAAGAAAATGGAAACTATAAGAAGCAAGCAGCAGAAGAATCGGAGAAATATAGTTCAGTCAGATGGGGACGATGACACTGGGACAGAGATAAAGGGCGAAAGCAATGGAAAATGATGAGGCGAACACCTGGAACAGAGAGGGACTGAAGATGTATAGAAGTAAGCAAGAGATATTGATGAAAACAGAGAGAATATGAGCAAGAGGTAAAAAAAAAAAAAAGAGGCCTGGAGTCTGCAGCTGATAACAAGACTCCATAGGAGGAGATGGAGCAAAAACCTTGTAAATGAGAAAGTGGCAGAGACAAAGAGAATAAAAGAGTATCTTGCACCAAGAAAAAGGATGAAGGAGCCCCAGAGGGAGAAAGCCATGATTTAAAAGCACCCAAACCTAGGAACTGTCACCCTTACAATATTTTTTGCATTTATTTTTTCAAACTACCGAAAGTGTTACCTAATCTACTTAGCAAATGAATCAAGTTTTTAAAAGTGTGTTATGGTTTCCTCTAGAAGGAAACTGCACCATTTCCCCCAAGTTCTAAGATGTACCAGATTGAGAACATGACATGGTAATTGTTTCCAGAATGCCATCATCTAATATCAGATCTTGGCTCCCCCAACCCACCTCCTGCCAAAAAAGAAAAGAAAAATGTTCCCTTTTTAATTTCAAGTAAGTTTACAGATATCAGTTAAAACTAGTATCATATCTCATTTGACGATATCTTCTACTTTTACCAACTATACATATTCTTAATATTTGTATATCCAATAGAATAAGAAAACTATATAGCTTGGGCATTAGTTTATATTTCATATGTGGAGTATTCTCTTTCACTTAAACTGCTTTAAAAGAATATGAACATGAAAGCAAAAATTTAGAAAATGATATAACAAAGTAGAGGGTTTCAGAAACTCAAGCTTTTAAAAAAGCCATTCAATTCTATAAAAGATTACAAAAGAAACCTGTGTTTTTTACCAACTGTGGGAGTAGTAGCTGCACTCAAGGAATTGGTGGATGATATGGAAGAAGTACTTTCAGCACGAGCTAAAGGTGCTACCGGAGGAGGACTGGATGAATGAATAGGAGGGCTAAAAGGCCTGGACTGTAGAAAAACAAAAAATAATGCAAGATTAAAAATATACATACTGTAACATTTACATCAAATATAAACAGATGTCTGTGAACACATTCATAAGGCTTTTATATACCAGTAATCTTAATACCCACGTAATGTGGATCTTACTGAGTCTCATACCTGTAATACAAGTGAGGCTTTAAAGAAGATAGGGCCTAGGAAAAAGGGTGAAAAACACTGTCTTGCAAGTATATGTTTATTTTCTTCTCTCGTGCCACTAAATGTTTTTATCGTTTTAAAAAATGTGGCAGCGCCATAAAATTTTAAAACAAGCAGGAGAGTGATGGGAAAATTCCAGACATGGAAGGCCAAGCATTTGTTTCCAATCCTGCAACACTATGTAACTATAAGATGGCAATTTAAGACTAGAAAATGCCGGATGGACAGTATGTTATGGGTAAATTCCACACAAAGTAAATATTTCACGAGATGCCACTTGTGACTAGCATCACACACATTGAACTTTGTGATAACCCACTTGGAAGGGTAAGTGTTCATTAGGACCTAGTGGAGCTAGCCCACTGCGATGAAAATATGTTTGTATAAATTCAAAGAAAAATAAAGTAGATTATTTTTTCTATGCATGACTCTGGAACTCTTCTGCAGGCAAAACCCTCATTGGCCAGTAGAGTTCTAAACACTACTAAGGGTTCTACATGCACAGTGCTTCCAGGAATGGACTATAATTCCATAACATATTAATATACAGAAAGTTTGTAGTAATACTTTTACAGTATTACGATCAGTAAAAATCTGTTTGTAGTAATATTTTACAGTATTAACATGTTTTGTTCTTATTTATAATTATTGTAGTGTGATATACCACTAAGACTAGAACACATTTTTTCCCTCCTCACCAACAGATCAGGATTTCCCAGTCCTCCTATGACAAGACACTTAAGCAAAATACTGCAAGAGACACACTAAGGGTATGTCTAGACTACAGGCTTTTGTCGACAGAAGTTTTGTCGACAGATACTGTCGACAAAGCTTCTGTCGACAAAGAGCGTCTAGACTACATTCAGTTCTGTCGACAAAGCAAGCTGCTTTATCGACATGGCAGTGTAGACGCAAAGGACAGTTTAGATGCAATAACGCCTTCTGTCGACAGAACTCTGTCGACAAAAGGCGTTATTCCTCGTAAAATGAGGTTTACCAGCGTCGACAAAACTGCTGAGTTCTGTTGACGTTATGTCGACAGAACTCAGCGGTAGTGTAGACGCAGGTTTAGTTTTGTCGACAAAAGTCCACTTTTGTCGACAAAACCCTGTAGTCTAGACACACCCTAAGTCCCATGCAAACAGAATGCTTGCTTATTCACTGGAATGGTCTAAGTTTGTAGATTCCACATCAAACTGGCAATACTAGGTAAGCTCAAGGCTGGTCTAAGCTTCAAAATTTACTGAAATAACTGTTCTGGAATAGTTATTTAGGGAAATTTCCAAGTGTAGACAGCCCTTAGCATTAACCTAACATGAATTACAGTACAATTTCTGTTGGGACAAGAGCAGAAAGCTATATAATCACATCTTTGTTTCTGATGATTTTCACTTGAAAAAAGGATTTGGTCATGTACAATGTGCATGAGTGTGTCATCTTCTGTAATTTAAAGACAAGCTAAGCTTTGCTGCAGGATGCTCTTGGTATATAACTAACTAAAAATATTAACACAAATAAAAATAATTCACTTTTAAAAAAAAATAATTTTGCATTGGCTTTCTGCAAACATTCTAGTGAATGAATTTAGTGGTAGGAATGTTTCAATAAATGGCATATTTTAAGGCAATGTTAGAAAATCTTTTAGGAAAGTGAATCTTTAATTCATAATCATAAGTATTCACACCAAAAATCCCGATTCAAAGAGCTAAGGTGTATCAAATCAGAGAACAGACACAATTAATTGTGTCCAATCAAAACAAACAAACAGCTCAGTCTGAACACTCACTGTGACCTGTTAGCAAGCCATCTGCACAACAACAATTATTCACAGAAACTCTCCCATGTGTAACGTTTAATGATGTCTTATTGAAAATTAAATTGATTAAGATCCAGTTGCAGACTCATTTATTTGCTATAGCTTGCTCAACTCTACTAATTTTTTTTATCAGATTGGAAATACAAAATTCCTGATTCATCTTCCGTTCCCCCTCTTGTTAGTGGTTGTGAATAGGGTGAACATACCACATCACCAACCCCAGGCTTCCCTGGAGGCAGTTTTGGCCGAGATGGGGGCCGAGGTGGAGGAGGTGGTGGGGTAGTGCTGCTGCAGGCAGCCAGAGGAGTCGTTGGACGAGCCGGAGATGAAGAACCTGAAATAAACACAGGCAATTAATATAATATTAAACTCAAACTTCTCTCTCCACACCAAACTCCCCACAGTGCATTGCGTGCTAGCAAGCAAGCAAACACTAATCCAACTTCCAACTCACATTCACAGCTCCCACATTGCAAGTCAATCTATGAACGTGGCAGTGTGCAAGAATTACCAGAGAGGCCACAGTAAAACCCAAAAGTCAATTATTTGCTATGGAATTACAGAAAGAAAGTTCTGGTTTGAGCTGGTTTCATATCAAGCTCTAAATTTGCACATACACACAGTAATGTACATTTTGTAAGTGTAATTTTTCTGAACGCAAAATCAGAAGCTAAAATTTGCTCCCTGTTAAAATTGTTTACATTTATATTTAAAGCATAAGAAATTTTAAATCTTCCTTCTTGAACGTCAGTATCATATCCGTAAATTACATGTTGACAATTTAGGAGCAAGCGGTTACTTTGTACTTCTGTTTATTGCAGTGAGTTACTATGAGAGGCAGCTACTGATAACTACAATATTCCTCAGTTTAACTTTTACAATCTCTTCTCTTTGCCCCTGATTTCTCTTCTGTTTATTTGTATGCAAGTCTTTCTTCTTTACCTCTGAATGCTTAATTTCATGATGTTTATATATTCACAGGTTTTTTGGATGAAGGAAAAAGAATGTTTAGTAATTGACATTTATTAATTTATTTCCTGTAGTAAGAGACTGTTTTTATATGTACTGTGCAGATAATGCTTTTTCCTCAAGCATTATCATTGGTGTAAGACAGTTGTTATTCAGACATCTTCATGGTTATACATGAAAGACAATAAATGCAAGACAGGAGAGAGAGGGTTTTGTTTTGTTTTTTAAGCAGTCAATGAACATTTAACACAGCACTGTGTACTGTAAATCATGGAGGCAGGGTTTGGGAGGAAGGTCCATGCCAAGAAACAGCTTTTTACTCAAGCATTATTTGCTATTATGCTGGTCAGGCGTTACTGATTGGGAAGAATTTATTCTATTTTAGAACTGGAGAGATTGAATTGCTCTTATTTTTTCTCATTTTAAGTGTGGTTTGGAAAGTAGTAATGGTTTGTAAGATTGGGCTTAATTCCTGATGCTGAATACATCATTTATTCAAGTTTCACTTTGGATTTTTTTCGTTTTTCTGTCATTTTTATTACAAAATTATAGTGATACTCTATCAAAACCTGGTTATGCAGCTGATACAGAGGCTAAAGTTAACAATGATGACATTTAAAGTAACTGACTCTGAATGAATACTTGAATGGTTTAAAAACAAAAAACAAAAACAACCCCCCTAAAATCCTTGGCAAAAATGGTTTATAGTGATGGGGACAAACTTTGCTTATTATTGTAAGATTGCATCTAATCATTAAACAAGAATGAGGACTAGAATGGGGAAAGGGCAAAATGTTATAAGATCTCTGGGGAGCTCAAAATAATCCATATAGTAAAATTGTTTAAAAATATAGTTACCATAAAACACAACTTTTTAATAACTGTAAAGCTCAAATGTTTCATTTTATCATTGGTGACTGTCACCTTGCTATGACAATCAACTTGGTGCAACTTAATGAAAAGGAATGAGATGGGGGACATAACAGAAAACTTGACATACTATTTTGATGTAACTAAGAAAATAGAACATACCAAGGTAAGTTCAGCAATAACTGATATTGTAAAAAAGTACATTTTATACAATATTGTCAAAAATTATCTTTTAAACTCCCTCATCCCATAAACTAAGATTTACTGAAACTTCTAAATAGAAAAGACATCAGTGAGGATACATACATTGGGACTTTCAGGACTGTTTGCAGAGTCATTTGTTAATGAATTTTACAGAATATTTGAAATAACTTTCTGTTTAGCACTGTAGTGTCTAATTTTCTAACTATACAGTAGAATAGGGTGCTTAGTTTTCCATTTTTCCTTTTAAAACAGAATCATTTGCCTTAAGAATATAACACTTGTTATAAAAACATGTTTAAAAACATGAACATTTGAAAATGAAATTTCTAGAAACAAAAATCTGCACCTGTGTTACTTAAAATCTTGGATCAAAAGTTAGGCTCTGATTGTTTAAAATCCTGGACACCAGTTTCTCCACTTTGGAAATCAAGCTTCTATTTAGGAGCCTAAAATAGGATTTAGGAGACTAAATTGAGGTGCCCATATTTGAAAATTTTCCACTTCAGCCCATACAAAAATTACTGCCTTACAAGAATGAAGTTATTCAACAGAAATAAAGTAACAGGATTGCAGGAATTCTAAGGGGACAGGAATATAACTTGGATTTATCCACATGAATATTTTATGTAGTTAGAGAAGCAACAACTGTTAGTGTTCTAGATATCAGAATTTTAAAAATGGATTATTTTTATTCCTGAAACATTCAGGATCCTTTGAACTCCACTGTGTTTCTATATCACTTTCTGCACCAACTGAATGCAGCAGAATTCCACTAATCAACATGTAACCAAATGTAATCCCTCTGCTACAAAAATCCAATTACATCTGCAGAGCTAAAGAATTCTTTGCCTTTAAAAAATGTTCTGCAATCAAACTATTTTACAGCTCTGGAACATATCCAACTGACATTACTCTATTTAAAAGTATAGCATAAGCAAAAACATTAAAAAAATAGATATGCAGCTCAGACTTGTGTGAGTATGTATGTGTGTTTCCTCAATGAACTACTGAAAGGGTTAAAAAATAGAGATTAGCCAACGAATTTGGAATGAAAAAAACCAACCCAATCATTAACCTCAAATAAGGAACGGAAGCCAAGTCTCCACTACCTCCACCATCCTATTTAAGACACAGATGGCTCAGAGAAGGACCTCTCCATCTTTTCCTCTTATGGCCTCCAACCAGCCTCTATTTTGGTGTCTGAGCAGAACCAGCAATCCCTGCTGTTTTTCTCAAACCCCACAGCTTCCGGGACTCCCCAGGAATAGAAGGACAACACATTTAGCGACAGCTGTGACCTGAGAATATCCCAAAGCAAGTGGAACCTGAATGTCCAGTTAGTCAGAGCATAGCAAACCAGGTAAGACTCAAAGGAATATCACCAAATAATTTGGAATGGAGAAGGAGCAAGGCCTGTTCAAATTTGGAGAGCTACTTATTTTAGAACATGTCAGGAGAACACAAGGATGTGGCTGAAATGAGAAGAGAAGGGACTTATATAAACCCAAGCTATCAAACTTGCCCTTCAGCAATGGTAAATATCCTCCCAACTGCTGCCCTTTAAAAGTCACACAAAGCACTTCACATCCCATATTCTTGTGGAGTGTCTTCCTACATCAGCATTATCAAGGAGGTCAGACACATGCTGACTGATCACATGCTACAAGACAATGGTCACTCACACATGAGTGCTAACAACCAAATATCAGGGAAAAGATGACGGATTGTCAAAAACACAGCAAAATTAAGGAAGATATTATGTAATGGCCATATATACAGCATGTTCAGAATTCCCCTTTTCCCTATAGTAGTATGGGCATCACTAGGAACTGCTAAGTGGCAATGGTTTTAAGATTCTTTCATTCTCATCTGCAAAGTGTGTTCCATGCTCCCTTTCTGAGGGTGTATCTACACAGCACCCTTCCGTCGAAATAAGCTACACAATATGCTTAACTTATTTTGATATTATTTCAAAATAAGGTGCTATTCCGAAATGTCCCTTGTCCCTCGTGCAATGAGGTTTTCAGAGACATTGGAATAGCGGGTCCATTATATTTCGATATAACAGGTTTGCTTTTAAGACGCAGAATAGCTATTTTGGCATACTAGAGATACCCTGAAATAGCTCTGCTGTGTAGACATAGCCTAAGTGTGGAACATACTCTTTATCCCAGTTCCCCAAGCCACTACTCTCCCCTCTCCCCCATGGAAATCCTTAGTACAAATCCAATTTTCTGCAGTGCTTATAAGATGTTTATAATTCTTACAGGAGGTACCCCCACCTGAGAATTTTCTAATGGTGCTTCATCTTGTGTGTGACTACTTTTAGAGGGCAAACATTTCAAAGAAGGAAGCATCTGTATTTGTGTGCATTGTACAGAACTTGGGAAACAGCTGGTCCTAAACAAAAATATCACCAAGATCTAGCATCCCTCTTTCACAAACTCCAGCAGATAAGAAGTGCGATTGGTATCTTGCAATACAGAGCACTTTACAAACCCAACACATTAAAATCCACCACTGAAATGTTCACCTCTAGGACAGAAGTTTGGTTTAGTTAAAAACCCATTTGAAAACTGGCTCCTCCAACTTAGGGATTTCATTGAGAGTTACATTCTGCCTCACGAAGATAAGAATGCCAAAAGGAGGCAAAAATCTAACTCTCCAGCTTTACATGCTCACAAACACTATAATGCTGAGCACCACAAAACACCTATACATAAAATTAACACCCTGACCTAATAAAAGTTATGAAAAAAATTAGTTTTAAGTGGGAAATGTACTAATGCAAACAATTTCAAAAGAACATGTTCTACACTAGCTTCAGTGCCAAGTGTAAAACAGGATTCTTTTTCTCCACATACCAATAACTTCTGACTTGCTTAGGGCTGGTCTACATGGGGAAGTTGATCAGCCGATCTATACCTGTCTAATTATACTCTATAGTTATATTGCTTTTACTTCCCACATGGACATTCTTATTCCAAGAAAAGTGTGCTTTTTGTTGGTTTAGAGCAGGGTTTTCCAACCTATGGATCGGGACCCAAATATGGGTCGCTATTATATTTCAAAAGGGTCGCCAGGTGTCTCCCCAGGTGGCTCTTAAGGAGCCATTCACACATTTTTTTGAATTGCCGTAGGTCACCAAGTCTTCCTGAATTGTCAAAATGGGTCCCCATCTGGAAAAGGTTGGGAACTGCTGGTTTAGAGTATGATGTTATATCAATATGGAGACAGGTACCAGTATATTTCCAGCAGTATAATTATACCAGTACTGCTTTGCCAGTAAATTTCCCTATGTAGACAAGTCTTTATTCATTAAAAATAAAGTGGTCAACTGTACCCCTTTTGAGAATGACATGAAAGACAGTCGGCAAACCAACCTGGAAGAAGTTAATTTGATCTAAGGAATGCATATCAATTTAGAATTAAACTGGTAAAGCCAATCAACCAGCAAACTTCAAACAAAGGCACATTTTACTCTGCAGTGTTTACTTTAAAAGTCATTTATCAAAGCCTAGTTCAGCCTCGCACTATCTAGGACTCTCAAGGATATACTCAGGATGATGAAGCAGCAGAGACAGCAGAGAATTTATTGCATCACAACTTACATCTGCAGGGCTTCTGTTTATTTGGCTTTGTTAGCCTTTAAGGTGACTTGGCAGCACACGTGCTGTCAGTATCTCATGTGAGCAGATAGTAAATTCAAAGAATTTCCTGTGTTACTTAAAAAGTGACAGTTCTGTTTTCTAAAAACTTAGCAAAGGTTTGTCTGTTTTTCTACTATGTGTGTTCATTTTGCAGTCCCTGGAGGACATTATGACACGTTGGCCACTGTGCAAATACTGGGCTGTTGGCAGCTATGTCTCACAGGTGGATATCTGGTAAAGCAGTTCAAACTGGAGAGCACATGCACTTATTCAAGGCAATAAATGCAATAATTGGTGAAAAGATGTCTAGATTTACATCTTGGTGTCTGATTTGCAGAGCCACAATACCCCCTTGAATGTCAGACACTCAACAATGACAGGGTAAAAGTAAACATGATATCTAGGGCACAAGCTTGACTTGGACCACAAGAGCATTAGATGAAAAGAATACGCCACTGGAGGCACAGTACAATCAAACAAAAGGGAATGACTGATGCTTAAAAGCCAACTAAGAGCAAGTTGTGTTCACACTGCAGCAAAAAGGCATTCATGGGCACACTGAAGCACACTCAAGCTATAAAACATACCGCTGGTGCTTCCTGTGCCACTGCTAGAGCTGGGTCCAGGTGATGACACCACTGTTCTGTAGGTAGGTGGCGGAGGGGGAGGTGGTGTAGCTCTCTGTCCCAACCCAAAATCTTTAGGAGATGCAGCTGATTCTAAGTTATCATCTTTAACGTGGGTTTGCTCAGAAATTTTCTTCTGAACCTCTTCTAAATTGAGAGGTGATGGAACATTGCGAGAGGTTTCAACAGCTGGAGATTCAGCTGGGATTTCTGATGCCACAGTTGGGGACACCACTTTTTCCCTTGACGTCAATTCAGCAGTTATGTTTTCCGGGGACTGATCAGAAAAATTGACCCACTTATCTTCTGCGTTAACAGCAATAGACCTGGGGGATAATACTGGACCAAAAATGCTGTCCAAGTCATTGATTGATGGTAGTTTGTCACTTTTGACCTCTGTTGCTGTCTGGTCACTTCCTGTGGTCAAAGTAGTTTATTTTAAACTTTTATATTGATTGGTATAGCTGAAGTTGCACTATATTCTACATTTATATGGGGCTTGCAAAGTCAGCTACATTCCAGCAGAGGTACTTAAAAAGCATGATTTCTTACCCATTACTGGGGACATAGTTCATGTACATGAAAATATCTTCATAATACAGATATGCCCAATGTACAAAAGCATACATGGGATTGAAATATATACATTGTATGAAAACAGCATGCACTAGATAGCATATATATCTTTCTTGTATACTACTTTACATTTTATCTGCATCCTACTGTAACAGATAATTGGCTAATAATAATCATTAGGTACTGTCTAAATAATTTAACATTGTGAATTATTGCTAATATTAAAAATGCACATATAGCATAGTAACCTCAGATTCACGGAGATAACCTGGATATTTATACATGCACACACACTATTTTGGAGCACTTTTAACTTTAATCATGAACTGAATCATCACAGATCACGTGTTATTTATTTTTGAACAAATCTAGCTTTGTAACCAATATGGAAATAGAATTCATCAACACAGCTATATTGCAGCCAATGGAAATTATTCCACATAGTCCTCTAGTACTCATTTTTTTGTTTTTCCTTCTTACTGTGGAAAACAGATGATCAGACTGGACACTTACACAGTATAACATCTTTTAGGGAAGATCTCAAAGTTAAGCCAGCCTAAACACATGACAGGGAGGTTGCATTATACCTAGTTATTGAAGAGTTACACTGAACAACAGCAGTTAAAGTAATCTGTCCAAAGTAACAAAGTCAGTGGCAGAAGGTGGTTGAACCTAAGAGTGGCCAGGAATAACCACTACCATAATGGCTACTTACCCTACAGTATACATCCATCTACATCTATTGCATATTCTTAGATTTTTGAAAAACCATCTTCTGTCTAGAGAACTGTATTTTAGGGACTGAAATATATTCAATTTTAAAGGGAGATGTTTCCACATTACCACACTTGATATACATACTGAAATATGCAGCAAGCCAAAAGTAACAAATATATAGTCACGCACAGCTGTGTATTTTGTTTGCTCTGGTTGATGAATGCTATTTTATGCAGCTAGACAACTGCCATCTGACTACATAGATAAATAATGGAATCATGAAGATACATTAGCGTGAATAAAGATATTGATGAACAGAGCACTTTCATTGACAGAGATTCTATTTAACTAAGTGGCTAAATGTTTTAATTCTATGTTCATGTTGTGTAGTACCACTATTGTTTTCCATACAATGCATCTGTTTCAAAGAACAATGACGGCATTTCTTTATTCAAACATATAGTTCTGGTTTTAATTATAAATTTGTTTCTGCTAGCAACATATGGTACCTCATTTATTCCTTTTGCATTCCCTGTAGCCTAGATTTCATTCGCCAGACATATTTATTTGTATTATAGTTAGCTCTGCATGGATAACACTGAGATTTACTAATTCTAGATTAGATCCTGCCTTTGAACCCAAGCCTCTCATTGAAAAGCAACAGGAGTTTGGGGTGCAAGAATAACAGGATCAGACATCAATTTGCTCTGAGAAAAAGGATGTTAGTTTTGTATCCATATTTCATAAGAATTAAACCTTTAAATCATTTTAAATTAAAGTTAAAGTCCAATTTACAGAGCTACTATAACAATTTCAGGTATAACTTTAGAACTAGTGCCACATTTCTTTACTATAATGGCTCAGTATTAGAGAAAATAAACCAATAGACAATAAAGGTGACAAAATCATTCAAAAACCCAGGGCTCTGTATGTAGGACTTAGATGGTATAATTTTGAACACAATGGATGCTAAAACATCTGAAATACAAAGGAAAAATAAAATGCATGTGAGTTAAACATATACAAATATGTTCAAATACATGGCCATTGTGCAGATTTCCTCAGAATGAACCTGATTTTGTAAGCATTTACACATAAAGAAGTTACACAGAAGTCATTTGGGTTTCTGGAGTCAGTAGTTACAAGATCATGCTCAGTTATGCACAATATATGTTTATGCAGTCTTCTGTCATGAGCAAATAAACATTATGCCTCAGTCTTACCTATTCCAACTGTTAATGGAGAACCCGTCCTAGGTGGTGTAGCAGGAATGTTTTTTGGTGGAAGTGGTGGAGGTGCTGAAAAACAGGTCAGAGGAAAAAATAAATTCAAGAGCTACATTAAGTTAATAAGAAACTGTGTGTTCAATTTTTTGTAGGTTCCCACTGTTCAGAGTGTCCCTTTTTTATGCCATCAAAGATACAGAGCTGGTAAAGATTAATTGCACACTTGTCCCAAGATTCAGCAATGTGACACAGAGATAATGTCTGTGACTGCTTTTTAACATGGTAGATTTTAAAAGTCTTGCATAATTAAATGATGATTATAGGGCAATTACTGTATCTCACCACTATTTGGGGAACTCACTAAATGGTTAGTCAGTCTCAGATAAATTTTACTGTAAAAATCTCAAATCATGTTCCATTTTTAAAATTAGCATTTCAAAATAAAATCTCTAACATTACCTATGAATGTAGTTCTAAAGTACCACCTACCACCTAGTGCAGTGGTCACCAACCAGTAGATTGTGAACTACTGGTAGATCTTGGAGCCTCTGACAGATGATCTTGACTGGTTTGGTTGAGAGGATATCAAGTACAACACTTCAGCTGCCCGTTCTCACACTGCTGCTCATCTCCTCCCCTTTGCCTTTGAGCTGTTTCTCTCTCCCACCCTGTATTTTATCTTCACAGAATGAAGGTGGGGGGCAGGGGTGAGTGGCTGCCTGGGGCTGGCTGCTTTTGAGAGTGGAAAGGCCAGGGCAGGGGTGAGCCTGCCTTAGCCCCACTGCACCACCATGCAGGAGCCACTTGTGGTAAGCAGTGTCCACCTGGTACCTGCATTCTGAACCCTTATCCCAGTCATGTACACCCTCCTGCACCCCAAGCTCTTGTCCTAGCCCTGAGCACCCCTAGACCCAAACTCCCTGAGGAATTCTCTACACTGCAGGGTTTTTGCACAAGAAGTTTTTTGCAGAAGTGACCTTCTGCAAAAACTTCTTGCGCAAAAGTGCATCCACACCTCAAAAGCGCATTGCAAAAGTGATGTGCTTTTGTGCAAGAGAGCATCCAGATTGCATGGACATTCTTGTGGAAGAAAGTTCTGATGACCATTCACAGAATGCCTATGCTTTTTCTGATAGGCTCTTTTAGCTCAAGAAACTGCTGCAGAGCATCCACACACACCTTTTTGTGCAAGAACTCTTACGCAAAAAGAAATTATTCCTCATAGAAAGAGGTACATTTACACTGCAAAAAGCCCTCTGTTCTGCAGTACTACTGTAAATTTTCTTGCTCAAAAACACACTTGAGGTGTAGACGGTCCACGGGTTTTTGCACAAAAACCCTGTAGTGTAGACATAGCCTAACAGAGCCTGTACCCTCAACCCACACCTTCACACCAACTCCTGCTCCAGTGTCAGCTCAGAGCCCTTCTCACACTCCAAATCCTATAGCCCTAGACCAGAGCCTGCGCCCCAACCCTCTGCCCCTGCCTGATGAAAGGGAGGAAGGATGGGGGAGGGAGGAAAGATGGAGTGAGCAGGGGTGGGGAAAAAGGTATTTGGGATTGAGATAGATCCTGGATTGCACTTAAATTCCAAAAGTGATCTCAGACTTTACAAGGTTGGAGACCACTGCTCTAGTGTCTAGGTAGCATATGCAGAAGGGAGAACATGATGAATTAAACCAGCTGAATTATTTTGGAGAGACAGCAAAGAAAATATAAATAAATATCACACAATACAATTAACATGTCACTTCAGGAAAATACAGGCCAAAAGCAGAGAATTTAGACCACAGTTTTTCTTAGAAGTGCCACAACATTCTTGTGATCAGAAGTGAAAGAGCTGACCTCAACCTCTGTCCAAAACATGAAAGAAATCAACATGTTGACAGTAAAAAAAAAAAAAAAAAAAAAAAAACACTTAAAACGTCATACAACTTTCCTAATATTATTTTTCCTTTTGCAGAGCTTTACGCTTTCCCTTCCTGATACTGACCAGAACCAGAAAGTTATAAAATTATAGCTGGCTTTAGTGATCTTTTGTCTTAGACAAAATGTCAGATGTTTGCACATACTAGCTCACAGTCATCCAAAATTCACTTAAACCCTTTTTAGATTTGCTAGAACTGAACGGTGAGACATCTCATGAGGTGTAGGTAAGTGTGAAATTAACAGTCTCAGGAGGTGCAGACAAAAGGAAGAAACAGATCAAGAGAGGATGTAATGTAAAGCAAAGAGATTATATTTTTGTGGCTTGACAGAAGAAAGGGCTATATGGAAAGAGGAAGGGTCAAATTAAATTAGAATTTATAAAAGGGGGATTAAAATAAGAAGAGGAGACTAGAATAGGTGACACTGACAGGGAAGAAAGATTTACAGCTGAGCACAACAATATATTAAATCTACTTATGATTGGACAAAGCACATAAACATGAATACACAGTATTTTCTGGTGCTCATTATTTCTTGGAAAACATAATATAGAGGTTTAGTAAAATCTACACGATGTGGGCCATTCAGTAGGGGGCTCTCTGGTTTCTTCCCCAAGCAATATTGGAAAATACCACTACCACTATTTTTTACAAGTGTTATTTATGAAGGTCTCTTTCCACAGGCTAACCTTGTTCAGTTTGTTTACTGTGTGGCTTGTTAACATGGAGGGCATTTGCCTGTGCTACAATATGCCCATGCATATACATTAATCTAGTATTTGCAAATATACAGTATATAAACTAGTTTTTATGCCAGATAACGTTAAAAATTTAGGGTTTTTTTTGTACTTGGCAATAAGGCTTATATTTCTACTTCAAAATCATGGTGGTAGATGGTACAGAAAAAAGTGGCAGAGAAGAATTATATGGAATTGCACTGCACTTGTATATATTAACCATGAAAATGCTGGCATTTTCTAGAGTACAAACTAAATGAGTAGTTAAGATGTCACATATAATAAGGTTTAGAACAATTTCTACTCATTTTACAAATTTCTTTTGCTCTTTCCTCTTTGACAGGGATACTGGACTAGTGATGAGGAGAAGATGCAGATGCAACATACTTTGATTTTAGTAAGATTTTTTTTATATAGTCCCATGGAATTTTCGTAACCAAACTAGGGAAACACATCCTAGATGAAATTATGTTAAAGTGGGTGCAAAATGGATGAAAGAAGACCCTGCTCAAAGAACAAAGTTATCAATGGTTTGCTACCAAATTGCATGGATATATGTAGTGCGGTCCTGAAGGAGTCTACCCTTAATCTGGTATCATTCAATATTTTCATTAGTGACTTGGATAATGGAGTAGAGAGTATGCTTATAAAATATGCAGATTTGAGATAGGTGGTAAACACTTTGGGGGCGGGATTAGAATAAAAAACAACGTTGGGCAAATTGGAGAACTGGTCTGTATCAAACTGAACTTCAATGAAGGCAAGTGCAAAGTACTACATTCAGGAAGAAAAAAATCAAATATAAGTTGGACTTCCCTGGTCTGGCACCATTGGTTCTGGATGAGAGAATTTGCAGGACTGGAGAAGGTGTCCCCTGCCACGTGTCCCATGCCAGTTGGCCTCCTGCCTCTGGCCCCCTCTGTTCCCCCCAGCTGGATTGTCCCTCATGCTGCTGCCATCCCTGCCCGCCTGCCCCCTCTTCCCCAGCTCCGGGCTGCCATGAGCAGCCTGGGTTCTCTGGGCCCCAGCACAGGCCTTGCGCTGCCGCAGAGAGCCAGGTTTCCCCAACTCCACACTGCTGTGGGCTTCTTCACCCCCAACCATGCAGTTAAGGTTCCCCAGCCCGGCACTGCAGCATGCTGCTGGACTTCTCCAGCCCCACACTGCCGTAGGTGGCCAGGTTTGCCCAGCTTTGTACTGCCGTGTATTGCCGAACTTCTCCAGCACTCAGCCCCATGCTGCCGTGGGTGGATGGGGTTCTCCAGCCCCCAGCTCTGCGGCCCCACAATGCTGTGGGCAACCAGGGTTCTATGGACTCGGCGCCAGCCCCAGCACTGCTGTGGGGCTCCTCCAGTGTGGCCGGGCTGCTGGCCCTCCTGCCATTAGGCTCCTAGCATCTCTGGTCCACAGATGTTGCAGTACCAGAGAGTGCCAGATTTTAGAGGCACAACCTGTACACAACTACAAAATGGGAAATAACTGACAAGGTGGTAGTGCTGCTAAAAAGGATCTGGGAATTACCATGGATCACAAATAGAATATGATACAACCATGTGATGCAGTTACTAAAAAGATAATATCATTCTGGGGTGTGTTAACAAGAGTGCCATATACAAGATAAGTAGTAATTGTCCTGTTCTATTCATCACTGGCGAAGCCTCAGCTGGAATACATTGTCCAGTTCTGTGTGCCACACTTTAAAAAAGATGTGGGGAAAAAATCAGAGCGCCCAGAGGACAGCAACAAAAATGATAAAAGGTTTAACAAATCAGACCTATGAGGACAGTTAAGAAAAACTGGGCAGAAGACTGCGGGCCATCTTTAAGATTTATGGGGCCCTATGAAATAGTGTTAAACTGGTGCCCCTATCCAACACACTAATAAATGATTTTTAAAGCAAATTTTAAACTAAGGTCCTGTAGACTAACACAGTAAATCCAGAAACTGACACTATATACCTGGGAAAAACAACAAGGAGTCTGGTGGTACCCAGACTTTGTGTTTTTGCTGAATCAGACTAACAGGGTTACCTCTCTGAAACATAGATAGCTGGGGTTGGGAAATTCCTGTTAAATGGCTTCATTATCACTTGAATGGTTCTTTCACAGATTCAGTGTTCTGCTAATAGACAGCCACACCTTTTTTTCTTTTAAATTGACTAGATCTTCTCTGGAGGTAGTAGAGTTACAGAACAGGGATAGGAGGAAGCAGACAGGTAGACATTAAGACCTAGTGGTGCCCCAAATTTTCGGGTCCCCTGCACAGCTGCATATTCTGCATCAGGGTAAGCACAGTTCTGCAAATAATCTTTAAATCATTAAGAGATATTATAAAGACGAGGGTGATCAATCATTTTCTGTGTTCACTGAAGGTAGTACAAAAGCAATAGGCTTAACCTGAAGGAGATTTAGGTTTGATAATAGAAAGAATTTTTCAAACTATTGAGGACAAGTAAGTATTGGAATAAGTTTTCAGGAGGTATCCCCATGACTGGAGATTTTAAAGAACAAGTTAGACAAACATTTGGAATATCTAGGTATATTTGGTCCTATCTCAGTGTAGAAGGCTGGAGTAGGGGACCTCTCAAGGTCTCCTCTAGTCCTACATTTCTGTGATTTCTTCTGGAGATATAACTGTAAATCAAGCTTAGAATAATGGAATCTTTCTTGGAGATAAAGCAAGCAGACACTCTAATATTCTTCACATGCTGTATTTGTTCCTAGATCTCTCTCTTTCTTTCTTTCTCTCTCTCTCTCTCTCTCTCTAGATAAGTAAGACTCAAATTTAGCCCTGAAAGTTTAGATATGTTACAGAGATGAAGTGCATTGTCTCCTCCTTCATTCTGAAAGCCATCCATCTAAATACATTATTAAACTAGATGTCTCCTTTTTCCATTCTAGTAGGTTGTCAATAAAGTCAGTCCAGTAAAAATAAATTAACTGGCTACATGATTACATTGTTAGAGATAATTTCTTAGTATAGAGTAGACCAAATAATAAAAATGAAACATATGCTTTTTTCAGACTGATAATCCACACTTAACTTACTTCCAGTTGGAAAAGGTCTTGGTAGCTTTGGAGACTCTAGATTTGAATTCTCTGGCTGGACCAAACCCCATATCTCAGTCTGATCTAAAGGAGCTAAGAACACAAAAATAAATCACAGGCACCAAAGGAATACAAAGGATTTAATTTCAATTAGATAAATCACTAATTAATAATGAATGCCAATTTTTACCAGACAGAAGATACAAATATTCTTGGATTGGCTCATGCTTCTCCCAGACTCAGTGTCTGGCTTGAGCTGATGCTCCTCTTAAAAGGGTTTCAAAATCCTAGTCTATCTGCCTAATACAGAAAATCACATTCACAAAGGAAAATACCAGAACATTGTATCCTCTGGGTTTATATTCAACAGAGAGATACTCCAGGAAATCCTTTGTGGTTCTGTTTATATTGGATTGAAGGGCCTATGCCAGGAGCAGAGGGTATCTCCTATGAGCTGTGACTATGCCTTGGTTTGTATCAGAAATGTAAGATACTTACAAAAATGATCATTAAAGAGATTTTATTTCACGAGCGAGTAATTACTTTGCATGCATTGGAAGTACTAGTTAAAATGTTTATTATCAATTTATGATCTGTAAATTGTGCCAGGATAAGAGTTACTCAGGGTGCAATGTCTAAACGGCAGGGGGAATCATCAAGTGTATTTGTTGCACATTTGACTTTATTACAGAATTCACTGTAAAAGGCTTATTTCAAACTAACATTTGTGTTTTCTTAAATGGCCAGGCTAGTAAACAAATAAGCAAGCAACACACCCCTCCATTGATTTTCATACCTTCCAATTTTTGTTCCGCAAATGCTGTCTCCAGTGGTGGGCCAAACAGTGGGGCCAGAGCTGAAGGATCATCTGGGGCTTTTTTGCTGCAGGATAATACAAATATTAGCATGAGGAATATAAGGAATAAACTGTACATGGGTTTAAAAGATAAAGAGGTCCTGAGGTGTTAGCATCTCAGTGCTTCTTGAGGGATTAAAGGGCTAACTAATGTGCATGCATACAGCACACCACACTGCTGCCAGCATTGATTAAGTGTCTTACTACATAGTTTGCTAGTGGCTGACCCACAGGGAAGATGACTACAGGGACTACAGGGGTGCAAGCTACAGCACACACCAAAACGTTACTGCAACTGACCCACATGGAAGCTGCTGGCACAATCTGAAGAATGCTAATATTGTCCTCTCTGAAGAGAGATGCTCATGCTAACCTTTTAGTTCATGAGATTCACATCTCCCTCCCATGGTTTCAATGCGGTACAGCAGTGTTTCCCAATTGGTGCTCAGGGAACCCTGGGGATCCGCGAAGCGAAAGCAAGGGTTCTGCAAAGAGCTGGCACTTCCCCACCCCCTGTTAAAGAGACAGAGCCATGGCGAGGGCTTTTTTTTTTTTTTTTTGCTCAACGAAACGCAGCAGGGACCTTTTTTTATTTTTTTTTTATTAAGGCAACTCTAGGGGTTCCGTGGCCAAATAAAATTGGGAAACACTGCGGTACAGTGTAGACACAGCCAATATGAAGATTCACCTTTAGTTTAGTTGACAAGGAGCTGTGGTATTATAGCAGAAGTGCCAGACCTCGGTGGCAATGGACCCATTAGATTTTTTTAGATACCACACAAGGTACTAGGCACTAGAGAGAGAACTAATGCAGACAGATTGCACAGATAACTCCAGTTAATACAAACAAGTATTATTCTGGATATGAATTACTTGCACATCTGTGGCAGAATACAATCCTTAGGGTGATGTCTAACATTAAATGTTGGGCCTAACTATCTTTCCCTTCAGTTTGCAAAGATTAGAAATTAGAAGAGACCTGATTGTTTAATATTATCCCAACATGAGTTTAAAAACTAATATAAATGGAGTGGGTACCTCAGCAGGCCTTTACTTTTGCATTTGCTTTAGGTATGCTTCTATATCTATTAAAATTTGTATATTATGCCTATGATAAGAACATTTCTTTACCAAGTTGTTATAGTGAACATGAGAGGAAGCATCATTAATAAATACAATCAATAGCATTTATATAATATTTGATTGACCTTTCAACCAAAGGTCCAAAAGTCCAATTACACTTTAGATACCCATCACTGAAACACAGCAAAGCCACCAGTGAAATTAAATGTGGCATTAGGATAACCAGACAGCTAAATTGTCACAAGTTAGGACCTAAATATAGCTAAATAAAACTTTATCATCAGCCTTAACGCTCACAGTGAACTCTTCAGGTGAGCAATGAGTCATCCTGATCCTGGAGGCAGGAGAATATATTGATATAATTATGTCTCATGGAAGGCATTTCTACTTTTTAAAATCCTTCTTACACTTATGATTGACTTCAGGAAATAAGATGAAATGCTAACGATGGTGTATTAAATAAATGCTTCTTTCCTGAAGTTGATACCAAGAATGGTATCAAATCTAGATAGTTTTGCCTATTTTCATGAACCAAACTTATAGGCTGTGTCTACACTGGGCCACTTATTCCGGAAGAGCAGCCGCTTTTCCGGAATAAGCTGCGAGCTGTGTACACTGGCCCCTTGAATTTCCGGAAAAGCAGTGATGATTTACTGTAAGAAATCAGCTGTTTTTCCGGAAAAACTATGCTGCTCCCGCTCGGGCAAAAGTCCTTTTTCCAGAAAACTGTTCCGGAAAAGGGCCAGTGTAGACAGCACAGTAGTCTTTTCCGGAAAAAAGCCCTGATGGCGAAAATGACGATCGGGGCTTTTTTCCGGAAAAGCGTCTGTGGCCAATGTAGATGCGCTTTTCCGGAAAAAAGGCTTTTCCGGAAAAGCAGCCTGCCAGTGTAGATGCTCTTTTTCCAGAAATACTTATAATGAAAACTGTTCCGTTTTAAGCATTTCCGGAAATTCATGCCAGTGTAGACACAGCCATAGGGTAGTTGTGGGTGTTAGGTAATAAGTTAACTGTTCATTTCTATCTGTGGCATGAGGATCTGACTAACCTTTAAGCAATATTTAGATTAAAAGTTACAATTTCTTTCATACTGACCTTATAAGTTCTGGAGTTGGGGTTGAACGCCTTGGTCTTGCTACTTCTTCACCTGTCACATGTGATACTTCTATTTAGATCATTTCTCAATCTCAATTTTTCACATGAATGACTCAAAGATGTGGAACTAGTATGTTAAAAATTAAACTTGACACTATGACATAAAAGTCAGAGTCTGAGAGATCGCAATTCATAATAAAGTTATAAAGTGTAATTCAGCTCCTCAATATATACAAATATATTAATCTCATCTCTCTCTACACAGGGATTTACAGTATATGTATAACTCCTGATTCACTGAATACATATATTCAAGGTGTATGTTGCCATATACCAAGCCTATTGGATAGTTGTCTGCAGAGAAAGCAGACTTTTCTGAGTTGAGAGCACAAAGGTGTAAGCACTAGCTTTGCCTTTGCCATTCCTCACAAGTCTCAAACACAAAATTGTTGATATTGGGCATTCTAATTATCAGCATCTTGAACAGGGTCATATGCCACCAACCTAGAATGCTCCATATGCCTTTTGCAGTGAGAGGCATCACATTATTGAAAGGTGGAACACTATGTACAGCCGTTCAACAACACACACTGCATCCTAAATCCATTTAAAGGATTCAGTCATTAATCATGCAGTATCTCAAGTTCTCCTTTAAGATTTATTCTTTGGGAAATGAAAGTTTAAGTGTACTTTGAAAACTAAGTAGAGGAACACATATTTTGAAGTAAATTTGCCTTCTTTAGAGGTTACAAGAAAAATCAGTCTTGAGATACTATCTGTTCCTGCAAGCTAAAATATATATGTATATACTTACTAGATAAGTTCCTTTTAATTGCACCCTGGAATTAGAAATAGACACTAAGGTTTAGGACCAAGTGAGCATAATTTATACGTAAAACATGTACAAAGGTGACATCTGAATTTGATTAAGACAAACATCAATACTAAGGAATAATGAAATTTGACTCCAATCCAACATCCTGACTGGTAATTACCTTTATGACACACAATTACACTACAGGGCTAGTCCCATTCACTCATCAAGGTAGAGCAGTGGAATCACACATCACAGAGGTTTATCCAGAAGCCTATAGAGCACTCCTGAGGAAATGGAAGAGAGCAGTGGTGCTACCTAACCTGACCAATCCTCAGCAAAGTCAGCTAATCTCTAATTCCACTGCAGTGAGCAATGGAGATTGAAGAGGTGGGGGAAGGAGGGAGAGAATAGAAGGGCAGGGAAGACAAGGTGAGGGCATGGTTAAGAAATAGATATCTAAATGCAACTGATGTGAATGGCAGCCATTTTCAGGATGTTCATTTATTCCTACCACCTGTTGAGGTAGCACCTAGGGCTTGGGCAGCTCTGGAAGAATACTTCAGAAGGGTCTCATGGAACACCATATGTCCCAAAACAAACAGCTCAAGGCTTTAGCATGTGTGCTGAGCACAGTGTGCTTGCAATTATCCAGAGGCACCTGTTCCTTTTGATTTTCTACACCATGTTGGACTGTGAGAACAACACTTCACCACACTAAGCAGCCCAGTAACTCGGGCCTGCTCTCATAACGATGACACTTTCCTACTGCTGCTAGATTGAACCCTGAGTGATTCATACCAATACATATGTATTTGAACAAAATATGTATATTGAGTTCTTTCTGACATATTCAGAAGTTACCAAAAAAAAAAACCTATTACAAGCTCACACCAAATAAAGTTACATTCATTTACTTCACTATAAATACCTAGGAAAAGAGATTTAAGGCTAAATAAACCAGACCAGACCACAACAACTAGTCATCCATTTTCACAACACTTGTGAGGTCTATAAAATTGTAAGAACTCTTACCGGGCTGCGCCTCTGTGATCAGCAAGAAGGAAGAGAGAACAGACACCTAGTCAGAGAATGACAGATCAGTAAAAAAAGATTTGGGTAACACGAGATTTTTTTTTAATTAAATAAATACAATGTTTTGTAAAGTGAACTCTCACACAATCACCCGAGTTTGTGCTTTGCTCATTAATGGTGATTACCTTGATCGTGCTTTATATAGTCATTGTAGAGATTTACAATCTAACTACAGCAATTTTGGGAGTAAACTACATAAACACTAAGCTCCACAATCACACTGGGATAGGAGAGGTCTACTGGGGTGCCTGAAGTTTCCAACTGTATGTGTAATAAGTACCTCACTCAAGCATCTCTACAAGCATCTTCTCCCTCCCCTCTTTCCACTGGAGCTCTTCTCCTCAGAATTCAGTTCTGAGTTTACAAACCCCCTCACAAGTACCTTTCCTCTCTTAGGATACTGGGTAAGCAGGTGGGCTAATTTGTTTTGCTCATGTTGTCCTCCAGGTTCCTCTATCCTTAGATACAATGTGTCATGATTATGAGGGTTAGCCAGCAGCCTGGGGATTAAGGGGTTAACTACACCTAGCCAGGTGGGAGTGACCAGTAGGAATGAAGGTGGGACTTTCAAACTGGGACAAAGGAATTCGGGTTTTTTTCCTTTCTCCCTTTTGTCTCTCTGGGTGTCCTCTGCAGCTTCAGAGAGGGACAAGCATGTCTCTCTCTCCAAGGCACCATTCTTCATTTTCTGTAAGTAGGGTAAGGTTTAGGTAGTTTCGTTAGGCTTTATTGTTTTCAGGGTTGGGTATGGGATCTGATATCTGGCACTGTTTAAAGATGTTTTGGCTTTTCTTTGTAACTAAGTTCTAGGCCCATGGAGTTTCTCCATGAGTATATTTTGTTACCTTCCTATTTAGTCATTATGCCATCAACAGGAATATTGTTGTAATAATAAAAGTTCTTTCTTTTCTTTTTATTAACCTGGCAGTGGTTAATTGTGTGCCCTTATTTTTATTTTAGGGGCGAGATTTCCCAAATGATCTCCCCTGATTTCTTTATCAACATTTGGGTGGTGGCAGCGGAAGTTTTATTCCCAAGATCTAGGTTTTTAAGATTTTGGGGGAAGTTTTATACCAAAGCCTGGTAGATAAGGCTTTGGGGTACACTTGCTGGCCCCCATTTCTGCATTTATCATGCCAGAATGGGGAAGGAGCCATGACACAATGCGTCTCACCATACTATCAACTCACAGAGAGCAGAGAAGCTGGGAGAGTGCACACTAGTGAAGAGTTGCCTAACTGTGGCCACATAAAAAGTTTCAAGAGAAAAACCACAGGAGAAAAAAAACCCAGGAGATTTTTTGAGGACATTTGAGAGATGGTAATAAACTTGTGGAGATTTAAGAGGTGTGCCCTCTGACTTCAAGATCAAGTTCCCTTCCTCTTGTTCTGTCTTTTTTGCTTGCAATAATTCCTCTGTTCTTTAGGATCATGCCATAAAGTAAAGCTGAGTCAATGGATATTTTTTCAAGAGAAAGTGCACTCTTAACTATCATTAGGGGATCATTACAACTAGAGAGTGAGAAAGTTCTGAACATAGGTGTGCTCAGTTGTATGCAAAGCATGCTAAAGTGTCCTTGTCCCAAGAAGCCAGTAGCAATGTGCAGACCATATTATTATCCAGGCTTTACAGATGAAGAAAATAAAGAGAGACAGAGGATTAAGGGCATGACACTGAGGTGCTGAACATCCTTAATTCCCTCTGAGCTGAGAAGTAAGAATGCTAGGTATTACCAATATTAGCTCACTGCAGGACTGGGAGCACATGATTAGCCCAGAGAGAGTCATGATTAGCTGCTATTAGAACTCCACAGTTTCAAGCTCAAAGTCTCAGGAACTAAACACTAGGTCATACTGTTTTGCTACAGTAAAATATCTACCAGAAAAAAAAATTGTGTCCTACTGAATAAGTTCATTTTATACCTTGTTCCTCTAAGCACCTGGAATTGTTTCTGTACAATTTTCAGCCACTGTATCTATCCTCACACCCTAGGACTAATAAACTAGAGGTAGTGTGACTTGTATGTCACAGTTCAAATATCTGACCAATCACCCATTGAAGCACTAAGCTTTAACTAAGATATAAAAGCACTGAGTGTGTTGCTTGCAGCACTATCTTTTCACAGCTAGACACCTGCAGTTAAATTCCAGGTCTGATCACAAGCAAACAGCAGTTGGCTGGTTTCATTTTAATCTACATTTATAAGTCACAAAATGCTACAAAGCAATTTGACAGATAATAATTGAAAGATGGACTGTTTCTTCTCAAGATGAAAAGTCAGATTGAAGACATATTTGGAGCTAACAGAACTCTTCCTCGAGGAAGAAAAAACCTAGAATATAAAAGAGATAAGCATAAATCTGAAAGATTTGAACCACCATTCCCTTATTGAAAAATGTATTTAACTTATCAGGCTACCGGAAGCCTTTTGTTAAAAGAAATTAAGTATATTTGAGAGCTAAGTCAGGAGTCAAATGGAGACCATGTATCTTAAATACCCCTCAGGTCTTACACAGCTCTACAGAGCAGTTTAATGGGTTATGCAGGGTGTAATGTCATCCTCAGGCAATTTTAAACTTTGAGAATATTACAGAAAACAAGTCAGAAACTTCCTCTGGAAAGAAATTCTTCAAATGCAAATCTTCATGGGATAAAGAAACTGCAGCAGACCAGCATCTATTTCAAGTAGGTGACAACTAAATATCATGGTGATGAGTGCATTATAGAAGCATTCGTGAAAGAGAACTGGATTGGAAGGCAGTTGGTTTAAAATAAAAGGGAACAACAGGTTAAAAAAGCCTCTACGAAAGGTTATCTTCAGGAGAGGAATAATTATTATTAACAGAAAAAGGAAATATTTCCTTGGAAATTTTCAAGTGATCAAAATGAAAATCACAGGGTTTAAGAACTTGCTGTCCCAGCACAATGACGACCCTATTATTAATAGGGGAAAATACTTGTTAACGTGAATCAGCATAAAAAGTGAGCGAGGAATGAGTGAAAATACTGAGCTAGAGGCAGATTACATGAAGAATGGATTATCGGGGGAGCACTTATTCTCACCCCAAAAAAAGTCTGAACTTGTTGTTCTGGCTCTTTCTACTGTACAGAGGAAGGCAAGTGGGTAGCAAAACAAGAAAGAATATAATAAGCCAGAACTTTTGTGTATGTTTCAGATATATAATGGGCTGGAAAGTTGTACATATACATGGAGTCATGTCTATCAGTATTCTCTCCTATGTGTTTTCCAATTAACACAAAAGCCCTAAAGAGGTCGTGGAATTTCTGTCACCGCAGATTTTTAAGAATAAGTTAGACGAACACTTATCAAGAATGGTCTAGTCATTACAAAGTCCTGCATTAAGTGTAGGGGACTAGACTAGATGGCCTATTGAGGCCCCTTCCACTGCTTTTCTAGGAGTCACTTCTATGGTGCTATGAAAACAGGCCGGCCTTTCAGCAAGGTGAGTGAGGCAGTTGCCTTGGGCTGCATGCATTCAGGGCCCTGTGGCCCCATGCATTCAGGGCCCCATGGCCTCGTGCATTCAAGGCCCCGCGCTGCCCAGCTTCCAGGCCACCCAGCCAGCCTCTCACTTGCTGCCCTGACTGGGAACCCCACAACCGTGTGGCTCAGCCAAACACAGCATGCTGCCTTGGACCAGGCCTGTATGAAAAGCCCTTACCTATTTAAAGTACACTAAGTGCCAATGAGAAACTATTATGTGTGTACCCCTCAGTTATGTTATTAGCTTCACAGACCATATTTGGACAACACAGAATGTTATTTCTTTAGCTTAGATTCACTGTTCTCTTTGGTATCACTATAACATTGCTGCGGATGCAAACAGTAAAGATGATGCCGGCATAGACAAGCTTGGCTCAGTGGGTGGGAGGCGGGGTATGATTTACAATATTCTGTAGCTCCCTCATCCTGAGTTTAGGAACTCCAGCAACCTTTGGATATCCTTTAAATTGCATCTAACTGCCTATGACTCCTAAGTGCAGTACCAATAGCTGGGAACCATGAGAGCACACTGGTGCTCCTGTACACATCTCTTACAGTTACTATATAGAGGTTCCTGCTATGCTAAAGAAATCCACAAAGGGCAGGATCTTCAGGCATTATGGGGAGCACAGGGTGGGGGTTCAAGTCCCACCCCCTCAGCAGCTCAAGTCCTGCCCCCTCTCCGTCCACCCTGGGAGTGACCAGACATCCAGGCCAAAGAAAAGCAACTAGAGGAAGGCTGAACATATGGCCCATTGTGTGTGCATGTCTATAACTGAATGAATGTACATGTACAATACTGTGTGTTATAGCAGAGATAAGTTGAAACATATGGATAAAATTAACAGTTTCGTGAAATTACTGATAAAGTTATGAGTAAGATGCTACATATTTTTCAAAACCATTAATATTCCTCTCACACCCGCACAAATATCTGAGACAGTCTGTTTGTGTTAATTAATTTGATACAAAAGTATTAACCATTTTTATGACAATTCTAAGCTGAATTGTGGTGCAATATATGTTGTGGAATTTCAGAACTTCACGTTATCAGTCAAACATGTTAAAATCATAACTGCCTCAGGCATATTCTTGTTGTTTCTCCAAGCCCCACAGTTTGATGTACAACAAATACAGGACTGTTCAGCTCATGTTTTATTGGACTTTTCCCACATCTCTGTGATATTTGTTAATGAATAGCTAACTGTACCACTCAAGTTAATCTTTGCTAGGTTCTTAGAATGGTTAGTCTTTTTTCTATTGAATGCAGGAACTGGATAAAGTGAAGGAAGTTTTTTTAATATAGTAGATGTGATGAATCTATTACTCCAACTAGGTTTTAAATGTTAGGTATTTGTTCACAATTTGCATTTTTTTTCTGCTTTTATTCCAAGAAAGACTTTTCCAATGTTTGGCCCATCTTCATGGGGCCACATGTTGGGGAAAAAACCCTCTTTCAGAACATCCCTTCTTCCTCATAGAATGAGATTTACAGGGATGCCAAAAAAGTGTGTCTGCTTTTTCGAAATGTTTTTCAGAAAAGCAGACGCATTCCTTGGACATGGCAGAGCTTTTCCGGGATCTCTCTGTTATCCCGGAAAAGCTCTACAGTCTAGTCATAGCCTCACTTTCCAGCCTCCTAAACCCTATCTCCCCATTATCCTAGTGTCCTCTCATTTTTTGGTCTTTGCCCCGATCCATATTCTCCCCTTGATCTGCATGTATTATTTCCATGAAAGTTAATGGGAATTACGTGCACAATGAAGGCTAGGCCAGACCTCTGTTTCTTTGGTAACTCATCTATCCCCTATGGGACAAATCAAGTTCTCTCTCATTTTGCAGCAGGTAGGCCATTTTATATATACATAAATGCAGCTATTTATACTTTACAGCAAAGGAAACAAGTAAAGTACGGGGGGTGTGGACAATGTGAAATTCAACAAACCAGTGACAAAGTCCAGGACAACTGGATAAACAACATTACCTTAGCTAATTAAAGGAATATTTAAAAAAAAAAAAAAAAAAGACAGGAGAGCATTCAAAATTCTGATTTAGATTTTCTAATAAAATGTGACTGTTCTAAGTGAGTTGTTATGCAGACAATTAAGAGTACATCTGCACTGCACGGCTATTTTGGGATATCAGAAAGCAAGAGATAATGTATGTAAGCTAGCAGGGTAACGGAAGGAGAGTTCAGCTTCAGAAAATGACTTAATATGCCTAACAACTTATCCATCAGCTCATCTTTCAAACTACCTCTTATCCAGACATTAAATTAACAAAACCTCATAAGACTCCCCCTTGTCAGCAAAATCATTGTTTTATAGATGGCAAGTGAGGCAGAAAGTTCAAAGGACTTAACCAAGGCAACAGAAGGAAATGAGACTAGACAAGACAAAAAATGAGAAGTTTCTCTCGAGATCCAGTGCTCAGACCACACATTTCTCATTTAGTGTTCAAAACTCTGGGAAGGGCTCGGAGCACCAGAGCCCAGTGACACCTGGCTGTAAACCCAGCTCCAGCATGAGGGGGGAATCTGACCTAGGGCATCTCCACACCAGCTCCCTGCTGCCTGTAGAGTGGGGTGGTGCCTGAAGCCAGGGAGAGGAGCCAGGAAAGTTACGTTATGGCATAAAAGTTTGGCATTGTTATGGCAGGAAAGTTTATAACCATGTCTTTAGCAAGAACACATTAATATAGTTAATGTTACTATAGTTGCAAAATTTATGCTGTAGAACTACTGGTTTTCTCATCATCTGAAAATAGGACATACAATGTAATGTGCATTATATGTACCATGGGAGAAATCCTGGCCAACTCAAGTCAATGGGAAATCTTTCATTGGTTACCCTGAGAACAGGCTTTCATCCCATAAATCTTTGGGCAAAAGCATCCTCCAACTTTCCTGGCCTCACACAAGCCAAAAAGGGAAATAATTAAATTGAATGGAAGTGAAACCTAGCTCATCTGAAAAATAACCTTTGAATTAAATCCACAGGAGAAAGAATAGATGCCATCACTTGTAAACAACGATATACAGCATTTGCATTTTACATTTCTATTCTATAAACAAGTGAAAAAATGGATAGAGGAAACAGAAAAACACCAAAGTATTTTTTAAATGTAAAGTTATCAAGAAGATAGAAAAAGATCAAATTATTTCTTACCGGACTTTTCCTCTAAAAGAATGCAGCCAAAATAAAAAAATAAAATGAGAAAATAAGATATTTTCTTAAAATAATTAACACCTGGAGAACAAAATAACACTGCTTTTTCAAAAATGTAGACAAGAGCCTACCTGTTAAATGGACAGCAAAGTAGTAATATTTAGTACAAAGAATGTTATTCAGGTAGACCTAAGATTATTGTGCAAAATATCATACAATACATCATCGCTTTTATTTAAGCATTTACAGAAGTCATTACAATAGCAATATTTTATTTTTAACTATAAGTTTTTTTCAATTAAAAGTTTTATTTCTTGACAGGGTTCACATGACAAGAAAATACAATGCCATATCTACAAGCTTTGACAACTACAAGAATAATGAAAGGCTACCAACACTCAGAGCATGGGACTGTGTCCTGGGCCATCTTGACTAATAGCAATTGATGGACCTATCCTCCATGAACTTATCTAGTAGTTCTTTGTATCACTATACTTTTGGCCTTCACAACATTCCTCAACAACAAGTTCCACTGGTTGCCTGGATTGTGTGCAGAAGTACTTTCCTTTTTGTTTGTTTTGAATATGTGGCCTATTAATTTCAAAGGGTGACTCCTGATTTGTGTGTACTGGGAAGGGGTAAATAACCACTTCCTTATTCACCTTCTCCACACCATTCATGATTTTGTAGATCTATCTCCAATTAGTCATCTCTTTTCCAAGCTGAAGAGTCCCAATCTTTTTAATCTCTAATCATAAGGAACTTGTTCCATACCCTTTAAAATTTTATTGCCCTCTCCAAAACTTTTACAACTCTTTTTTTGAGATGGCACAACCAAAAATGCAGTTCTTATCAATCAGAGAACTATCCACAGTGAATCTAAGATCTCTTTCTTTAATCATAAAAACTCCGGTAATCTGATAAAATAGAGCTATTAAAACTTAGCAGGAGGCTCTCAGCTGTGCTCTCACCAAATAACTGCAGAGTTCTCATCTCTGCTACAGTCAACAAAAGAAGGTTTTGTTTGACCTCTGTGTAAGGATACAGTTGACATTGGCAGGACAACATCCCACTGTTAAAATGTCTGAGTCTCACTCCAAAGCAGCATACTTAACAGTCTTAGAACTACCTAAGTAGCTGGAGTTTTATTTTTTATATGAAAAGTGTGACAAGTCACTTTCCATATTCCTTTCCTAGGGACTGTACAGTTCTTTTTATTTCTATAGGTTATTTATATTTCTAGACATGTCTAATATATCTTTCTGGCTTCTTTAGACTGAAACATCGTAATTTTTGCAGAAGAATCAAGGAAGGCTATCAGAGTCCACATACACCTGGGTGTTTCCCATCATCCTTCTGGACAGGAGATATATTTTTAAGAGAGCCATGACAATGGTAATTAGCTAAATGGGTTTTGAGTGAGATGGGCACACTCCTATGGTAGGGGAAAGGACAGCTATTTGAGAAACAAATGTAATGTCACTAAGACTTAGGAAAGTAAGTAAAATTCATTTATTCATGTCTGAATGGTGGTAACACCATAACAGAATTTTGGAAGCCTTCACAGTCCATTACTACCTTTCAATGTTCAGCAGCTTACCTTCCAGTCATCTGCCACACCACACGCCATTCACTGGCTGTCCTCTATCTATAACCACCTTTCACTATTCCTATAATAAATTTCTAAAGGTTATTTCCATCTCTGCACCTAATGTGACCATGTTGATTTGTTTATATGAGAGAATGGGATGATTAGAACTGTACCAACAAGATCCATGTTTGTCATTTCATTTTTGGGCTTGTTTCAGTTTGTTGCTCACAATCTTGCACTACATGCGGACAAAGGCTTAACATACAGGGAGAGAGATATGGCTCCTTCTGTTTACTATAGTCTGCTTCATTTTATTTGAGCTTGACAAGGTAAAATGTAAACAAGTAAACAAGAAGCACAAATTCATCTGTTACACTCCAAAACCAATGGGGGTAACTTACCTGTGCCCACTTCCTGCTTTCCCACTGTACCCCCTTAGACCTTTTCATCAGAATCCCAAACCCTTAAAGAGAGACAGGATGCAGGTAAAGCAAATCTAACCTTGACATTCTGTTAAGATGTTATATACCTACATCCTGTCTCTTTAAGGGTTTGGAGCTAGGGAAGTTGTACAGATTCCTTCACTAGAGGGTTTCAAAAGGAGGCTGGATTGCCAGATGTCTTTAGATACAACCAATTTTGCATCTTGTCAGGGGGTTAGACTGGATGACCCTTGTAGTCCCTTCTCACTCTATCATTCTGTGACAATGAAAATAGACTAGCTAGTTTACTTTTGATTAGTCACTAAGGTTTTTTTTAATCCATTTGTACAAGGATGCAATGCTGCAGATTCAGTTCAGTTTTCTTCCATTCTGAAAATGATACATTCTAATCCGAGCTCTTGTGTAATGCTTATCACCAGTGGCTCTTAAAGAACTTTACAAAGGATGTCACTATCATTTTAACAGATGGGTAAGCTGAGGCAGAAGGTCACCCAATAAGCCAGTGGTAGAGTTAGGAGTAGAACCAAAGTCCTTGTCTAGCACTTAAACCACCAAACCACACACAGTCTAAATTAACTATTAAAAACAAAACTAACTTGTTAAGGAAACTTTTAAAATCCATGCATTTTTAACCTTGTGGTGTTATTTTCCCTAAAATTTCATTGACAGAATTAGATACCATAATGGCCCATTGGAGTGAAGCAGACAAATTGTAACACGAGATTAAAAGGAATAGAGTTTAGTTGAACGTAGGCTAAAATTCTTTCAGTTTGTGGACATGCACTTCTATCCAGGGGTACTCAAACAGTTTGTATAGTGAGGATGCTGAGAACCATTGAGCCAAACTTGTAAACCTGACATATGACTGAAACCACTTCAAGCCAGTGAGTGCAGCAGCATCCCTAAATCTAGCACCTATGCTTGTAGGTTTATTTACAAGATAATATTAACACATTTTCAAGGAAGTGCATGTAGTTATTGAACCAGAAAGGGGCTCTTTTATATGGGCCAGATCCCACGGCAATCATAATCTGCAATCCCTCCCTGGAGATGATTCAGAAGTCCAATCCTAGAATCACAGATCCACCTACCCTAGATACAGACATTTCCTGGCATGTCAGCAGCTGCCAGTTGAGAGAAAGTTTTCTTTTCCCTTCCTTTTCTCTTCCAATCGCTTTTTCGAAAGCGGGTTTTTCGAAAGTTAAAGTAGTCTGGATGTGGGTTTTTTTGGAAAAATCCCCTTTTTTGAAAAAAACCAACAACCGCTCTTCCTTAAAAAGGAGGTTTACGCCGTTTTTCGAAAAAGGGTTTTTTTTTCCTGAAAAAAAAAAAACACATCCAGACTACTTTCACTTTCGAAAAACCCACTTTCGAAAAAGCGATCAGAAGAAGATATGCAAATTAGCACCAAATTTGAATATCTCCTTCGAAAAAAAAGTAGTCTAGACATACTCTCTCTTTCTCTCTCTCTTCTCAGCTTTGAGGACAAGGCACTTATCCTTGAAGCAAGCCGCTGCTTGATGGAGGATATGGCACCACTGGGGTCCATTAGTGATTTGCTCCTGTTTTGTGATGGCTACATGAGTTTTCTTGTGGTAAATACACTTTCAGTGGGTCTTTGTAGCATTTCCTCTGATCACCATGGGATCTTTGACAACGGGCGGGCTCAGAGTAGAGGGCTTGATTTGGAACGTGAGAATCTGGCATCCGCACACAATATCCAAGCCAGAGAATTTGGTGTATGAGGAGTCATTGCTCAAGCACTGCTGACACTGACTTCAGTATATGGGCCAGATCCCCAGGTGCACTGTGCCTGCTTCATGCCACAATATCACTGTACTAAAATTGCAGAAATTGACTAAGGGAGGCAGGGAAGATCAGCAGTATGTCATGTGGTACACCCAAAGGAGGGGCTTACCTGTCACATGCCTTCCTTTTTCAGTGTATCAGGAAATTGGGTCACACTTAGAGTATATATCCGCCATCCAGTCCTGGACTAAGTACTCTATCCTTCATGGTTGCTATACATGTACAGCAGAAGGTCAATGTACAGCAGAAGTCCAGTCCTCAGGCTAGTTTAACACAACATATGGTGGTAGCTGCTGAGAACAGCACCAGAATCAGAGCAGCACACAAAGGAGTGCTTTATGTCAGTGGTATCCACTGACCCTTGACTTCCACTGCATGTATTCTGGGAGTGTATAGGAAGACAGACCATATAAAAATCCAGTTAATTTAATGTTAATATTTAGGGTCAGATTCTCCAGCTGATGTGAACTATGGTAACTCTTCTGAACTGGCTAGAGCTATACTGATTTACAGCAGCTGAGGATCAGGCTTTTAGTATCTTTCTCTAGCCAATTTCATCTCAGACTAATTTTTCTTTCTAATTCATATATTTCCTTTCTGCAATCAGCATTACAGCAAGTAGCTTCAAGTGTAATTTCCTCCAGGCAATGTATCAGGAAGCCACGTGCGCCACAGAACAACAAAGCCATCATTCTGCATGATTTACAGTCCCCGCATCTCCCATGGCCCAGGAAACGAGAGTCCCAAAATGACTCTTGAATCTAGCTTCCGCACATAACAACAGAATACGCTGCTGTCCTGCCTCCAAGCCAGCTGCAGCATCTTTACAATTTCATAACAGTACACGTCAGCTCACTAGAACAAAGACTAGCCACAAACCAGACTCCTGACACGTTTGCATGCAAAAGGGAAGAGCTTCATGCAGTAGCAAATTAACAAACATAATGTGTTCGCAAGGGGACTAAATCCTGCTCCATATTATTCGAAGGCAAAACTCCCATTCAGTGGGAAAAGAATCACAGAAACTAGAAAACAGATACTCATTTAATTTGTACGTGAAAATAGGCTTTGACCTTGCAGTGTATTTAGAAGAGTGTGCCTATCTGTGGAATTTCAGTTCTCATTTCATCTTCAGGTACTCAAGGCACAAATGAGATCAAACGACCACACAAGCCTAATTACTTTTATGTTGCTTCATGTGAGGGTTTTTTTTCCAAAAAATCATTAAAGCATGGTAACAGCTAAGAGAAAATGTGATTGCCAAGAACCAACCACGTTTTGATACTCTCTTAATGTACCTCTATTTATTTGCAAAATGTTTCATGATCAATAATATTCTGCAGCATGAGCTCAACCTCATATTCAAAAACTGTAGGGCAATTAGATGACCAAAGTACAAAATTACTTGATGAGTTAGTCCTATACATCTGCCAGTAATGAATTATGGATATATGAATTATTAGTGTGAGTAAGAGAGACACACCAGATATATTCACAGTGGACTACGGTGGCAAAGAAATCTCAGAGATTTGGTTTAGATGATGTTGCATGATCCTAGAAACTCTAATACAGGTTCTGGCCTTTGAATGTTAGACTTCAGGAAGCAGCCTGGCTACAAAGCGGAAAAAGCATTTTTAAAAAAAATCACTACATGGGACAATTATCGGGGTGAAATTTCCATAGAGAAACTGCACAGATTTCATCCCAAATCTAAAACTTCTCACTTCATGGAAGGATTAATGTCTTTTCGTTAGTTGCTCACAAAACTTAATGATGTTGCACTGGCCGAAGATAAGGGGGAGGGGGCAAGAATGCAGTTTTGTTTCATTTTTAATTTGAGTTTTTGAGTTGCAGTCACATCCCAAACTCAAAGCAAGATACCAGGCTTGCAAATCCATGCAACTCCAAAAATGTATTAAAAAAATATAAAAAAAATGTACCTAAACCCCTTATGGAGAGAAATCACAGAGCTTTGCAAAGCTGAATAGTTTGGAATAGCAAGTCAGATATTTTGGCAAGCCTTGAAAAGGATACGTGGCAATAGAATGTAAAACAGGAAAGATGTAATGAAATATGATCCTTCCTTTTAGAAATCTAGATTTATTTCTTTATTAAGTAATGCGCATGATGATGTAACGTATATCAGTGTTATTACAAAGAAGAGTAAGTGCCTTTGTACTCTCTAAAGTAACAGATCGAAACAAAAGGTAGTTCTGACAGATTTTTATGTATGGCAGAAAATGAAACAAAAATTAAAATTAAGATGCGAGGATGAAAGGAGGAAGGTGAAATCAGGGAATTACATTGAAGGCCTAATTCAGATCTTTTGCTATTTTTACATTTTGTAATACCAATAACTACAGTGGAGTTTCTCCCAATTGTCTTATTGCTCTTACAGTACGATCTCAGTTACTCAAGTGTCATGAAAGATACCGTGTTAGTCTGGTGTAGCTGAAGCAAAATACAGGACTATGTAGCACTTTAAAGACTAACAAAATGGTTTATTAGATGATGAGCTTTCATGGGCCAGACCCACTTCCTCAGATCAAATAGTGGAAGAAAAGGTTGTGACTATTTTCTTCCACTATTTGATCTGAGGAAGTGGGTCTGGCCCACGAAAGCTCATCATCTAATAAACCATCTTGTTAGTCTTTAAAGTGCTACATAGTCCCGTATTTTGCTGATGAAAGATACCGAATGCCTATTTTCCCACATTTACCCAGGCTAGGTAGTAACTTTTTACATGAGCTAACCATTCCATTGATTTCACTAAGATGACTCATAAAATGATACTGCCCAATATAAGATTGGTAGTATCATATCTTAAATTTTCATATCTGAGGGAAATTTCCATACAATTAACAGATATACGGGGAGCATGACCCTGTTTTGCATAACAGGGAGTATCAGATAACTGGAGTTTGGATTGCCCAGATTTGTAATAGCAAATACTAATTTTTTTAAATAAAAAATAAGCAAAAAGTATACATGGACTTTGGTCATTTGGAGATGTGTGAAACTCACTAAAATAAAGGTCAGGGCTAGGCAAGTTGTTATAAGAAGACTTTTCATTAAATTTTAACACATTTAAGGAACTTCATAATATTTTAGCACATGCTGAAGTTAAAACTTCTATTAAAAATCATGTCACTTGAACTCCAAAAGCTATTCCTGGCTGTTGGGTGACTAAACTAGATAAAGCAAAAACAACTGTATTTAAGTAGGAATCAGTTTGACTTTGAGATTAACAGACTTTCCGACTACTAATACAGTTAAGCAGGATCGCCAGTTATTGTTCTCTGAACTCTGTAAAAGATTAAAACACAAGGGACTCACCACTGGAGATGGAGAAAGTGCAATGTTTCCTATTGAGGCTTTCAATTCATCTACAGTTGCTGCACTCTTCAGAATGTCTTTAGCCTGCAAAGGCTTAATCTTAATGTTAAATTTCTTGTGTGACTCTCCTTCTTCTTCTTCTGATTCACTTGAGGAATAAAAGTGCTTTCCTTTGGTAGGTAGATCACAGTTAAAGAAATTCTTGTTCTGCTAAGAGCAAGGGATTTTTATACAGAGTGGAAGCAAAACAGTATCCCACCCACCCACCCACCTGCCCCCTTTTAAACTCACGGGGTCAGGTTTTCAAAAAAGTGCCCTACTCCCATGTTCCAAAGTGGAACTTAGAAGCCCAAATCCCTCTAGTTTTCCAATAAGAGTGAGCTTCCTAAATCATCATGGAAAATGGGATTTAGATGTTTTTGAAAATTCTACCCCAATTGTACACCTGAAAAAATGGGTAACAGGACACACATTTGCCAATCCTGTCACTATCATTCCATTTTGTGATATTCATATATAATACATAATAAAAATAGAAAATACACATACACACCAAACAGTATGGATGTAACTTGCTGACTGTTTATAAAAGTGAGTAAAACTTTATTGAGGAATAGCACTAATTAACAAGCAAGTCTTCTTCTCTCACCTGTCAGCACTGTACCAGTTTATACTCTATATACTAATACATAGCCAGGATGTTTCAGTGGAAGCAAAGGAGGACGTTATAAGCCTATTTTCCTACTGTCTACTTACTAAAGGCTGCTTACTGCACTGATCAGATTCTTGTTTGCGGCGTGGCTGCTTTGTATCACACCATTGACACAGACTACCTGTAAAGTTGGAAAACCAGTAAGGGAGATCACCCCAGAGCAATGGGTGAAGCACCAAATCTGAGGCCACTAACTTTCCCTGTAATAGGGATAGACAGTATGCTTGGAGGAAAGAAATATGGTCACAACATCCCTTCACTGTGTCAATCCTCAGTTTAGTTTTATATCCTGAGATAACAGAGTATCTCACTCCTAGCCAGCAGGAGGGAGATGATGAAGGGAGAACAAATTTGAGCTTTAAACCCACTTCTTATTCACACCTCAGACTTGTGCTCAGTGTGTCACAGAGGAGGAGATGGGCCAGTGTGTATATGTTTTTTACACTTTGAGAACATTTAAAATGTTAGGGCTCTCGGTACCAAGTACAGGATGAATCTCTCTTGTTCGGCAACATCCATGGTCCTATATGATTTTAGTAGCCAGATGTACACCTATCATTGGCGTGGCCCAGTTTTTCATGGTCCCATAAAGTTTGTTTATGGACACCAGTCCTGGTTCTCTATGTTCTCTGTGTTATTTATCTGTAAATTATCCATATATGTTTGCTAAGAGACCGCCAAGCAGTGGAAATGCTGGTAATGCCACTAAGCATAAGCATGGCTTTTATGATTTAATTGGGATTGGTCCTGCCTTGGGCAGGGGGCTAGACTTGATGGCCTTCTAAGGTCTCTTCCAACTCTATGATTCTATGCTTGATCTACTTGTTTTCTTGTACCAATACAGTACAATTGTGTAACAACACTAACACTTTGATATGAAGTGAGCTGATAAGTCTTGGCTAGGCATAGGCTTATATAGCATGTACCAGTACAGTCATACATACATTATTAAGCAGCATTGCAAGCGTTGTTCTGTTTATTCACCTTGGTAAAATATACAAAGAGAGAGACCTACTCACTACAATATTGACCTCCTGTGGTTTGGCAAATTCTCTGATACAACACCAGTCAGGTCCTGAGGGTGCCGGACTAGAGAGGTTCACCCTGTAAATAAATTGTATGATATCTATCTTAAGGGTTTTCTACAATGCCTATCACAAGCTAGACATATGTAGTTTAAATAAAATATTTATCTACACTTTCACAGCCTGTTAAACGTCAGTGTAAATAGACGGTGATTTTCAAAAGACAAAGTCATGTTTGCTTAGATTTGGTTTCACAAAAACAAGATGTCTCCTCTTGCTCCTGTTTATGTCCATATAAATGGATGTAATAAACAGTGTGACTACAATACTTTGCACATTTCTATATTACCTTCCATAAAAGAACCACAGCATGGTTTATAAATACTCACTTCTGTCACTAGTTGGTTGAGAAGCACAATAGTAGCAAACCCATTTTATAGATGGAAAAACTGAAGAATAGTGGTTAGGTGACATGCTGAAGTGTGTCTCTGGCAGAGGTGAAAATGGTACTTAGAATTGAGAGATCTGGGTTCTAGTAAATTATGATTCCTACTTTTCAAGACTCATAAATGTAATATTTGCTCAGCTCTCCTACTTTTAATTTTCTCTTACATAGCCAAAGGCATGCTGCAGAGAGATGCACTGCTTCCTTTCTCCAATGAATGAACGCGCTGCTTCTGCAGCCTTTCTAGTTTCTGCCAAACCAAAGAAAAAGGCTAGAAATCTGCTTCTATTCACTGAAAGCATTATAATCACATCTGTTTTAGTGGCATGCACTGAACATAATTATTCCTCAGTGCACTTCCTAGCTATTTACTCCTTTCTGTTAATTTCCTATGAATAAAACACGGCAATTAGAAGTGCCTTCTAGTTAACTGTATCCGGTGATACTCCACTGTACTTTACATTTAATAATAGTGTACAGAAAAATAAGGGAAAAATTTCCGTGACCATTCCATGAACCCAAGCTCATATTACAGTTTGCAAACTGAGATGCAAGGCTAACAATAAAGGATATAGCCTGGTTCTTCTGGTCTGATGCTGTATCCCTCTTCATCAAGCTCAGGTGAATTCTGGTGAGGGGACAATAAAGCAAAATAATTAAGTTCTTGCTAAACAGTTTATTGAAAAGCAGCTTAAACTATTTCATCTCTTGGGAGGATACTTCAAAGGAAACACTGGGCTGATTAAATAGTGAGCTTTACCCAAAACTAATAAAAAGTAGAATGAACTGAAGAAAACCCTTTGTTTACAGGAGGCTTAACATGGCAGTAGCAGCTCTTGCTAAAATTTGTAAACTACCCTACGATGAAAAGGTAAATGATATTGTTAACAACTCGGGCAGTGTCAATCAAATACATTACACTTATACTTGCTATATCAGCTATGTGCAACACTGATAGATGGAACTGAACCTGGAACCGCTGGAGCTTAGTACATGAGTCTCTACTGCTTGAACTAAAAGCCAGCTGGCTGTAGAGCACATTCATTCTTTCTCTCTGTAAATGGTTTAAGTGCCACTACATGGGACAGTAAACCACACTCCATAGATGTGGGGGTTACATATGGATTTGGAGAGAAAAGAAAGGTGAGATTATAGGAATTGCAAAGGATTTTAACAGTCTTGCTTGGGTCACTACAGAAACTACTGCAACTATGGCCTGCAGAATTAAGCAAAAGAAAGTGCTGGAGAAAGGGATGGAAACCAAAAATAAGTAGGCATGTAGTATAGAAACACTACCTTTCTAGGGACGGCTATCTACTCAAGAGAGAATACATTCCAAAATAGCATTTGACCCTGCAGACCCTGTAGAATAGGCTATAGAATCAGACTTGTAGACAGTTAAGGCAGAAGTTATTAGTGCTTGTCCACACTACCGGGCGGGAGAGGAGAATGGATCTAAATTAACACAACTTTAGCTACACTATTAACATAGCTGAAGTTGACATGCTTAGATTTACTTTCTGTGGTGTCTTCTCATTGGTGTGTTGACGAGAGATGATCTGCTATTGACTCCCCATGTGCTTCTTATTGAGGGAGAGTATGAGGATCAATGGGAGAATGATCAGTGATCAATTTGTTGTGTCTATACTAGACACAATAGCTTAACTCCCACTGGACTGATCACTGCCCCATCGATCTTGCCCATAGTTTTGAACTGGTTAGTTTCTTCACAGGTAAATGTTCTCAATATTCAACTGAAATTTTTTTTCAATTAACTTTGACATATTCCATATTGACAGTATAATTGCTCTCAAATAGACCTCTTCTTATTACTCAGGGTAATTGGGACTTAATGGGTAATTTGAGCCACCTAGTCTCTGGACAGTTTTATGCAATCTAATTAACATGAAGCTATAAAATATATTTCAGGGTAAGGTTAGGTTTCAACTACACATTTGTAGGGTAATAAAATACCTGAATTCATTTGTTTCCCTACAGTGATGTAGCTCTTATAATTGCCAATTCTGATTTAACAGTACGATGCACTGCATCATTTAAAGAGGGACATTCAGCATGAAAAAAACTGGTTAGTTCTCGCATATCAATTTTTGTGATTTTACAATTACATTTTCCTATTTTTTAAAAATTTTCTCTCTCCCCTCTTGCTGCAAGATGCATGAACAACAGGGGAAACTGTGCATGAAACACTGTCAAATTTGCAGTGGTAAACACAAACTGGAGATAGAATTGATTCTTTAATCACTCAGTTCCAATAATCTTAGTGTAACTCATAACTGGGCAAAAATGTTCTGACGGAAATGTGCTTCCCAAGTTTACAGTATCCCCCCTACTCCAGGGGCAGGCTCTCTCTAGTAACAATAATTCCACATTCAAAAAATACGTGGTAAGAAAAACTGAGTCTTTGCCTAAAATACATGGTAACATTTGAACCAAGCTGGAGTTGTGAATATTCCGGGATGTGACCACCATCCTGAAGTGGAGAGAGTTAAATGAAAATGAGGATGCTGGGTACGTAGCAAACACATTTGGACCAAAAGACAGAACTATGTAGCAATTTAAAGACTAACAAGATGGTTTATTAGGTGATGAGCTTTCGTGGGCCAGACCCACTTCCTCAGATCAATATGTGGAAGAAAATCGGCATGACCATATATACCCAAGTGATACAATCAAAAAAAAGTGAACGCATGTGAAATTGACAAATCAAATTTTAGAACACAGTGGGGAAGGGGGGGAAGGTAAGTTTCTGTGAAGTAGTGACATAGGGATGATAATAGGGGAGGCTTCTGTGAGGTAATGACATTAGGGGTGATAATTGGGAAGCTATCTTTGTAATGGGTGAGATAATTAGAGTCTTTGTTTAAACCCATACATAAAGTGTCAAATTTAAGTATAAATGACAATTTTGAAGCTTCTTGTTGAAGTCTGGAGTTAAAGTCTCTTTGAATCAATATGCATGTTTTAAGGTCATATGCTAACACGGCTGCATCTCTATCACTATTCTACATTTGGACCAGAGTGAGATAATCCTGCATCTTACAAAGGTATGTGAATTCCCCATCACATAGCACTGATATCTATTAAACAAGGGCAGAGAGGTGATAGTTCTGATACTTACATATCTTTCCCAGTCAATCTCTGCATAAAATCCATTCGGAGCTCCGTTGCTTTTCTTCTGTAATACATTTGAAAGCATGTTTACAATTTTTAAATTGAAGAGCTAAGAATCACAAAGTGTATATCTGAAGTGAACTATTGAAATCTGTCACAGCATGGCCACATTACAAACCTTTTAAATAAACTGGTTAGCAAGGTAAGGTGATAATTATATTTATATAATAAATAGCTATTTCATACAAATGATAACTGTTTCAAATAACGTAAAGATGAATTTTGTAACAAATAAGGCAATTCAAAGGTCTCAACACAGCAAATCAATGATGCTTTGCATGTCTGTAGAGTCTTTCACGTCTCTATTTCAGTGCACATTATAAACAACCATTAATTGAAATCCACAACACTCCTGTGAGAAAGAGGAGCAAATTTATTGTTTCACTGTGCTGTGCTGAGACACTTCAGCACATTTTTAGTGTTCTTGGTACATCACCTCCAAGTACTGTACAGATATCCACAACTCCTTCACTTACTGAATATGCGTAGCTTTCTTCAGATTGTAACGTAAGCAGTTATGTAACTAGACATACATAAGTATATATGTAGAAAGACTTGTCAAAAGTGATGTTTCATTTATGTAAAAAAGCCTGCTTGCTTAGTCACCATCCACTGCTTTAGTCTTTTCTGGAGAAAAAAACCATGATAGTCTAACCAGCATTACTAGTATCTACAGAAAATAATGTTGCTTTCTTACAAGCAGTAAACTGTGTTCATTGCAGAAATGGTGCTAAAGCAAAAGTGAGTAATTTTCCACCTGAGGTGCACGCTGCAAAAGTGAGTAATTTTCCACCTGAGGTGCACGCTGGCAGTCTAAAGAGGTTCAGATCTAAGGTCAAACTCTACTATAATTTAGTACACACACTCCTCACTCACCAAAAAATGGTTCCCTTGCCAATATCTGTTAGTTAGCAAAACAAAAACTGACAGCTGGGCAAACTTGTGTCCGTAGTTTGAGAACTTATACTCTCAATGTAAATTTTAATTGCAAAGTTATAAAATGTTTACTCAAAGAGTTTATACAAGAAACACTAATGCACCTTTCCACAGAATGGTGTAGATGAAAACTTCTATAATGTTCAGACAGGAATTTCATTGCGTTAGTGGTATCACTATGATTAAGGTTAGTCTTAAAGCAAAGTCAAACTGTCTCTTCTACACACAATAAAACATGCCAAAGAAGTCCCCACAATTACAATGTCCTGTATGTGCAGCAAACAAATCTCTTTTCAAATCAACAAGCTGTTTACCAGTCTGAGAGATGTCAAACTAAACACATGTACGCATGTTAAACATGCAGGGCCACTCTTAAGGCACTAAACCTGTTTAAACAATCCTTTAATTTAGACGCTTAATATAGACCTAGTTTTTAAACTCAGGCAACTAAATTAGACAAGTTCCAGAATGTAACTAGGTTAACAACCGCACCAGGGTACTCAAATATCCTAATCGAAGGCCCCAATCCTATTGATTTTAGTTAGAATTGGATCAGGCCAAAAAGCACCTAGAGGTTTGATGACATGAACATTCAGTTTGCAGAGAACTGAATCTGCCCTGCCTTGAGTGGACTCTGCAGGTGCACAGTAACAGTTTACTGTTTTAGCCTTTTGAGCTAAACCTCTATGAAACAGAACTAATCAAAGCACATTGACAAATTTTTCATGTATCTAAAGGGTCCCTGGGTAATCCATAGGAGGCGACTGTGGAATAGAGTTGTGGGGGGAGCAACAGCTTTCGTGGGCTCCCTACAAAGTGTGGGTGTGGTGGCTCCAAAAGTGGCAGGGCCTTGAGTCGAAGGGGTGGAGGTGGAGCAGCCAGTCCTCTGTGTCACCTGGAGCACAGCACTGGCCCTCCCCCACCCCAGCTCTCACAGTTGCTCAGAGCACCTGGTGCAGCGCTCCAGCAGTGATTTAAAGGGCCCATAGCTCTAGCCACTGCCTCAGTAGCAGCATTGGCTGGGAGCCCTGAACCTTTGAATTACCAGGTCCTGGAGCAACTGTCTCCTTTGCGTCCACCCTTTCCCCCGCTCCCATCGGTAGGCCTGAGTAGAGTCACTGCAAACTGCTCATGTTGACAAACCCTAAGTCTTTCTGGTTTTATGCCATGCTTGTCACTTAAATGCAGAAGTGAGTACCCTATTTTAGAGGCTGAGTAAAAAATGAGCTTTGACTGTGCCCTGCACAGTTGTTTTTTGCCTCATTATTAATGAATTTGTATTTATAGCCAACATACCAGAATTATCTGACTATGAGTGTGAAAGGTATTTTCCCTAATTTGTTCAACAGTTTTAAAAACATTTTTACTCACTGTTTTTATAACCATTTGGAAGCTTTAAACTGAAATCTGTTTCCTTACCGAATTTTTTTTTCCTCCTTCACGTGCACATTCTGGTTTGTTAGTGGAGGATGGCTCATGAGGATGAGGGCTGGGCAGCTGGAATGGATTTTGTTTTTGTAGAAAAAGTGTTAAAGTATTGGGAGGGTTTTAAAACACACACAGAATGACATTGAGTTAGTAAAACATGGAGTTAGTTTAAAAAAGATTTGCTGCATTTGGTTCCTTTAAATGCAAAGGAAATATTGGGATGCATATCAGGGCTCTATTCAGCAGACACTAGGCTCTGTGGATACTGGGCTCTATTTGTATCTCAAGGACACATCAGATCCTATTCCTGGTTCAGCAAGCACCTAAAGGGCCTGATCTTACAGGAATAGGCCCTGAATCTATAAAATGGGCAGGAAGAATCAGCCAGTACATCAGGAGCTCTGACACTTTGTGGCACCTGAAAGACTAGTGAATTTATTTGGGCATAAGCTTTCACGGACGCCTTCACTCTACAGATCACCTTGCCTTCCATTCACAATGACTTATCATTCCTGTGGCAACTATAGCAATTGCTTTCAGGAAAAGCAGTATTAGAAAGGGATTTACTATGTTTTGTCTATTAGTAGAGCCATGCACAGATATAAAATTGGTATCTGCAAAAACGAGCAACAAATATCCACACCCGCATCTGCAGATGCAGATATGCATGGATATAAAGCAGATATCCATGAATTTGCAGGGTTCTATCTATTAATGCACGTTAACTGCTGGAAAGAAGGAGGGGAATGTCAGCACCATGGACAACCAACTCTCTATGGAGCACAAATCGAGAACTTCTGCTCTATAAAAAAAACAAAAACAAAACCAAACAGCCAAGAACTGATCTGGTCAGAATGGTTGGGAGTCTGTAGTTTGGGATTTCAAAAATGTACCAGGATGACATACTGCTACAGTGTGTCATCTGTCGGGACGACATACTGCAGCAGGTTACGCTAAGGGTTAGATTCACAACAGTACTTACGTGAATAATTGCCACTTTGGTGTCTAAGTCCCAGCTCACTCCAGTCCTCACTGACATTCACAAAAGCCCCTCTCAGCTTCTGTCAAACCCTGCTTGACACTAAACTTGACACTAAACTTGCTTGACTCTTCAGTTTTTGCAGTAAAAACTTCTCTAGCATCTGTATTTCTGCCTCTGCACACATAGGTTATCTAGGCATCTAGATGCTTAGATCCCAATGTGATGCACAAACCAGGGAAAGACAGGTGTCCCTTTGCCTACCTCACTTTCAGGACCCGATCTACTAGGAGTGCTCAGTAGCTGCTTACCAGAAAGCTCATGCAAAATGGTTGGGGGCAGGGAAAGAGAGAGAAGGACCACCCTCATACGTTTTAGCCCAGTCATTAGGTTACAAACCTGCAACATTGGATTAGGGGTTTGTGGAGCTCTGGGTCAGAGCAAGCAGATGTCCCACTTAACTCATTCTGCCTGACGTTCCCCCGTGCTCCCTCACCAGTGCTCTTGCCCAGGAGTGGGATCAGGGCATGGAGGCACTGTTTTTTTCTGGGGGTTCCAATAGGCTAGGGTCCCTGTGCATGGGCCCCATTGACCCAGTAGTTAATCCACCACTACAAAGCTGGAGCATGTGAGACCACTGGTTGTAAGTCCCCCTTCCACCTGAGGAGGAGAAGGGACTGGGACAGGAATCTACTACCTCTCAGATGAATGTCCAAAGGACTATGTGATATTCTCATGTGAGGCTTCCTTAGTCTCTTATGCGGAAGACATTCTACCATAGATAAGTAAAGGGAACTGGATCCTGGTTGAGGGCTCTAATCACAAAGCTAGAGAGTCATTTTCATGCTTGCTCTCTCAATCTCTCTCTAGTTGAATGACTTGTTAACATGGACAATAAAATTACTGTTTGCTATTGAAGAGTGTCTGTAATACTAGCTCTAACTACAGCAGCAACTTCTGCTCCTCTTTAGAATCCTCAACAAAAAAGCCCTGATGTGGTTTGACAAGCAACCCACAACTTTGGCACTCGAGCCTGCTGTCACTGAAATCAATAGTACTTTTCCCATTGGTTTCAGAAAGTTCAGGGCTGGATCTTTTAATCTATTAAGTCAATTCTACATTCTTAAAAAAATGAGGAGTCCTGTGTAGTGTTCCCTATAAGCTGCACACTTAGGCGGCCACTCAAAAGAGATGCCCACAGCTGGTAGCATGTGTTTCTACTGGTAGTGAACATCACCACATGCCTCAGTGCACATAAAAAATTAGAGGGAAGGGAACACTGGTCCCGTGGCACCTTAAAAGACTAAACAAATTTATTTGGATACAAGTTTTTGTGGTCTGGAGCCCACTTCATCAGAAAGTCCCAAAGGACTCCTCACTGTTTTTGCTAAAACAGACTAACACAGCTACCCCTCTGAAACACTTCATTCTTAGACTTCATATATGGGGAGACATCACCTTACACTTTTGTTTTGCTACAAGAAGCACATTGTAGTTACATCTGTATACGTGACACACAGATGGAGGAGAGAATTCCCCTCATATCTATATCTCTAGGTAAGTGTCGCATTTACAGGAGACCTGGGAAAGTACAAAGGGAAAAAGGGAAACTTGCGTTGCAACTGAAACAAAAGGAATAATGTACTCAGAGAAGAGATAAGGCAAACCCGTGACTGCAGCTGACATAGAAAAGAGAGAAGAAACAGTCTGGCTATGCCTGCACTACCAGGTTATTTTGAAATAAGTTATTTGAAATAATAACTCCCGAAATAGCTATTCTGAAATAAGCTTATTCCTCGTCACAAGCAGGAGTTGTTATTTCGAAATAACAGGCTTGGCAGCGTGGACACTCTCCTGTTTATGAAATAAGGGGAATTATTTTGAAATAACTACCCAGTGTAGACATGTCCTCTGTGAGCAGCAGAATAGAAAGTAGAGGACAGGAGGAAGAATCCAGCTTAGACAAAAAAGAAAAAGGAAAGGGAAAGGAGCAAAAGAAGTTGAAGACTAGCGAAAACAGATTTATACATTCCACAGGTTCGTGTAAACTGGAAAACTACATTTCTCCCTTTTTTTTTCTGATGAATAGAGCCTTGATTCTAAACTTCATTTCTTGACATTGTTTAACAATTAATGACAAAGGGTTCTATGGAGTGCAGTGTTATCCAGAAGCTAAGGATATTGGGTCAGACGCCAAAGACTTCAGCCTTTTCAGGCTAGAATTTGGCATTCCAATTTTTTTGTGATTTTACAGGAGAGACACGTGACATTTTTAATGACTGGTTTAGTTTCCATTCCAGAGCTCTGAACATGGTGCAGAGCAACTACAACAGTTTCCCAGCTGCATCGGTTTTCCCTTTGAACATGTTCCTGATTTTTATTTTAAGTGTGAGCTTTTTAAATCTGAGTACAAAATCTCCTAAAAAAGACTTACAGTAAAATCCACGTCTGAACCCAACATACTTCTTTGCAAACTTGAAATTTAGGAATCAAGACCCTCTAATTTTAGTAGGGACATTCATTCCTAAAACTAAGTTAAAGCAGCCAAAATTTAAAAGCAATTACTTTCCTATTTTCAATTTAATATAGAAAATAAAAATGGCACAAAAAATAGTCAAATTTGTCACACATAATAATTTTACAGATTATTAATCCATTGGAGAAAATGCTGTATCTTTTTTTCATGAAAAGTAAATGTGAATAATAAAAAATAAGCTTTCATATGCTTGATTTTAGTTAATATTACCTTTGACATATTTTATATTTTGGTACTGCAATGATATTGATTGTTTATTTATCAAAAATAAACAATCTTCCCAGACAAAGTACTGGGTTCCTCTGATTTAAACAAATAGATCTTTCATAAAGAAACTTTTAAAATGTATTTACTATATTAAAGGGAAATAGAGAAAGTGTAAGACTTCCTTAAACTGATTTGCAGAGTAAAATGCTTTTAGTTAGACACAGACTGAATGCCATTAAGAATTATTTTATAACAAGAGTTTGATACTTACAATTCCATCCCTGTCTGGTGATCCTCTGCAACAAAGAGAGAAAATACATTAGTCAAAAAACAGTCTAATTCAGCCTTTGCTGTTTAACCATTGGAAATAATTTTCTCAGCTAATACACCTTCTAATTGCTGATAACCACAGGATGGCTTTGGTAACATTTTCATAGGCCTTAATATCTCTTTCATGGGATTTGGACACCATACATTTTTAGAGAGAAATATGGACTTCTATTTTCAGCATTTGTTCTTTACATCTATATTCTGACTTTCATGGTCATGACCCTTTATGCTTTATAAAAATTGGCTTATGAACATGAATATGCATAATTCAAAGATGCTTTATGCAACAGGTCACGTAACCTATCATTCAATACCCTCTGATCCCTTGAATGTGTATATTCTATTCTTGTGCATGTACCTTTCCTATACCTGAAATTAGAAATATTAAGTGGGAACCTTTTTTATTAGTTCAGATACTCTAGTAAAAGCCATTAGTGATACTTTAGAAACTTAATGGCTTGGTGATCAAGCCAATGACCTGTGAACGGCTTTGATTTTCTTATAAGCCCAAACTGCGGTCTGTCCTACAAAAACATGTGGCCAGGTCACCTGTAGGACTTCACTAGAAAAACATTTGATGATGAATCCCTCTTATAAATACAATTAGAACAAATGTGCCTTTTCAGATTAGCTTAGGATGATGAATACTATGCACATCAGTATCAGATAAGTAACTTAATTGATAAAAGAAGCAAGTAACTTTGGAGTTTTTTCCTGGTCTCCGAATTCAATCCAATTTTATTTTCCTACACGAATCCAAACAATTGTTCTCACCTCGTGTAGGCTTTTTGTCTGCTCTCTTGATCTGTGCTAGGTTCCAAAGATATCTGACCTGATGTCCTCAAAGGCACCCCACTGGATTCCTTGCTCTGAAACCTACTCTTTTGCTTTTTCAGCTTTAGCATAAAACTCTTGAATATGGATGCTTTGCAAATTCCTCTTTAGGACATCTATGCTATTTCAGGATTCTCCAGGAATTAATGTGTCCAGTGAATATTGATTTCAGACCTCTACATAAGCTCACTGTGCATAGGTACCTTTGTTGGATGGTATGACAGATATGGCAATTTTCCGCAGTATTATTGTAAAGCCTTACTGCGTAAAACTAGGGTAACTGTGAGTCAGGATAATATGTAACCTCTGTAGGGGGAGGGATGTAACCCATGAAAAAACTGGTAGTTGAAAAGGCTTCACTGAAAATATGCCAGACAAATTTAGACTTTTCGGACAATTAGTGTTAAGTGGATTTCCTAGGGAGTCCCTAGGGACAGGGCCCTCCTAAAGCATATGCAGCATACTAAAAATCTGGCACACCATTGCCTCACTGACAATGGACATACTATAGCCCATCCCAAGAAGATCAATGGATAAGAGAGTCAGTACTGTTGCTGCAGCTTCTTCCAATGGACAATTTCTGTAGGTTCTTCCAAATTACATTTCTTCCTACCTAACTAGGAATAGGAGCATTCATTGTCAATACAGCCAATAGATTCCTGTCTTTCTTCTGGCTTCAGCTTAAAATATTACAACCAGTTCAGTTTCCTTTTTTATCTATACCTCTACTTGATTGAGGTTGTCCCTTTTTATGGCATCAGTCCCTTTTGGAAACTTCTGAGTTGATTGACACTTCTCCTTTTCTCATTATTTGAGCATATGCCACAGTTAAGCCACCAGTTCTTTCTCCCCCAGTGGGTGGCTATCTGTGCACCTGTAGACTGAGCAAATTATCCCTTCACCATCTACTGTTAAATTTAAGAAATGTTAATAAGTTTCTTTTACAATAAATCTAGCTATAAATATACATGTCTAATTATAATTAAGGGTTCAAAGGATGAGAAAACTAGCATGATAAAGCAAATTGGATTACTAAAGCATTGTTAAACTTTATATTTGTAGCAAGACACAAATTTGCAGTTTTTAAATTATGACTAGACAATACTAAAGTTGCCTATTTTGAATGGCAATCTTCACCCAAGTGTCCACTGGTTCTGCTTGAGTTGTCCCCACCTAAAGCCTATGGATGATTCTGAAAGTTTTCAAAGAAGTTACAGAAATCATTAGTCTTCAGAGCCTCCTAGCCTGAGTCTCTGCTGCTGGCTAGTTAATGTTTCTACAGAATACATGATCTCAATACTGGCTCACTCTAGTTTTTTTGTTTTTACTCAGGAACTCAGATGCTATGGTGATAGGCATCAATATAAGACTCTAGATAGATTTGTTTAGGATGCCCTAGATAGATTTATTTAGAACTGGTTCCAACATGCCAGTTTTTAATAGTGAGCACATGAGTAAATATGGGAGGTCTGTAACTGACTGTATAAATGTAGAGAACTCTTCTCCTTGCCCTAGAATTTCTATCAAAGGGTTATGATTTTTTGTAACAGCTGCCCATGCACAAGCAGAAGTAAATAATGTTGCCTAGTATCTAGAACTGCATGAGAATGACTAATAACTGTGTCTTCCACTCTGATGTTATGCGGTCTCTGCACTCCCATTACATTTACAACAAGCATTTTTTTTTTAAAGTCAGTAACTGTACAACAATGCCAACATTACTACGGCTCCATGCATGGGAGACAGCTGACCCACTGAAAGGAAAGGAAGGGCAACATGTGAGAACACTTGTAGGGTAACACTGCATAATGAAATAGAGGCTAGACTGGTAGACAAAATGAAAGGAAGGGAAGGAGTAAGGAGCAGTGAATGACAAAATATGTAGTCCCACATCTTCTAGAGCAGGGCTACTCAATATGGGTATGTCTACACTGCCACCCTAGTTCGAACTAGGGTGGCTAATGTAGGCATTCGAAGTTGCAAATGAAGCCCGGGATTTAAATATCCCAGGCTTCATTTGCATTTTGCCGGGCACAGCCATTTTTAGATCCCCCTTAGTGCGGACTCCATGCCCGCGGCTACACGCGGCATGGAGTAGGTAGTTCAAACTAGGCTCTCTAATTCGAACTACCGGTACACCTCGTTCCACGGGATATTTAAATCCCGGGCTTCATTTGCAACTTTGAATGCCTACATTAGCCACCCTCGTTCGAACTAGGGTGGCAGTGTAGACATACCCTATGTGTCCCATAGGTTGCATGCAGCCCCATGGCCTGTTTGTTTGTGACCCACGGTGTATTTTGGGTTTATGCAGGGCTCAACACATGGCCTGTTGGTGGGAGCCAAAACAAAAATTAGTCAATATAATGGTCTTCTGTTGATATGCGTTTTAGTAGTTAAATTCCTGGACTGTCATTGCTCATTAAAAGTGCTACATATGGGTGGAAATCAGGTAAATATTGCATTTTATTAATATCAGCAGAACTGTCTTGAATGGGGCCTGTGTGTTGTGTAGTCTTGCCTTAATCTTTGTATTCATGCCATTCAGTATGAAAGAAACTGTTTGCATATATATTTGTATGTATATGCAACCACACTTAAGTTGCGGCCCTCGGCATGTGCTGTGAGTATCATTGTGGCCTCTGGGGCTTCGAAAGTTGGGTGGCCTTGTTCTAGAAGTTGCAGGTCTAGGAAGCAGATATTTGTGGATCTGCAGCTGCTTCTTTTGCACAAGTAGTAAAGCTACCAAGTTTTACAATGGACACATTAACTAAATTACTGCATATGGTTGCATTGTTCCAATCCCACTAAATTCTATGTTATGGCACCCTTACATCCTCCCCTGCCACAAAAAGAAAAAAAAAATCAATCCACCCACCCCATCTACACAGGAAGAGGAGCCACAGCCGTAGCTCGCTAATTAAAGTGTTTTCGTTAATATAGTCTCCATCAGCTCATTATCAAAAATATCCTCTTCAGGATTTATCATCTTAAGTCTTTCACCAGCATTCCTACAGCCTCTGTAAAAAACATGTTGTTTGAAATTAATTCCTTGAATTGTGCTATCCATCTGGTTAGATACAAATGTAACAACTAGATGTTGTTTCATTGATTTTCTTTAAGTAAAATATATTTACCATTTTTGTTTCAGCCACTTTATGATAAATTATAAATGAAACTGCACATGACCTATATGGATGTCTTTAGCTGTCCTGCAGTCTGTCTGGCTGACAAATAGGAATCTAAGTATGCATCTCATGTTCTCTTACTAAATCACTCCAGGTTTTTTTAGGTTCTCTGTGTTTTTAAACCATCCCTCTTCATTTTTCATATTTTCTTCTTATTTCTGACTCCAATACACTTTTTATTCATTACTGTGGTGGGGCCACTGCCCCCACACTGGCTGGAAGGGGTTGAAGTAGGTAGGAGGGAACCTGGGCACAGCCCATGCAAATGAGAGAGAGGCTTTTTAGTAGCCAAAAAAAGGTGTGGTTTGCTGGTATAGCCCAGTATATAGGGAGCTGTTCAGCAGAGTCAGTTAAGCCCTGTCAGGGGAGGTTCCTGGAGAAGCACCTTCTGGACAGCAGTTCTGGGCAGGCTCAGGTGGGCTTGTAAGGGATGCTCCAGCCTGATATCTGCCAGGCTGCAGGCCTTGCTTCAAAGGCCAGGAGGGTGCAAAGGGTCACAGGGGAAGTGGCCCAGGAAACTAGAGGCAGTAAAGGGGAGGGAGTACAGGAGGGCAGGACAAGGTTGCTGCTAGAGGGACCCTGGGTCAGGAGCCATAGTAATGGGCTGGAAGGATTATGGTTTACCCCTCAAGTGTGGGGCTAGACTAAGGCTGCAGTTAGCCACGGTGGCAGGTGCTAAATGAAGGAATGCTGGAAGAGGGACAAAAGACCACTGGAGTTGGCACTGCTGGAGGGCAGTGTCCCAAAGAGGACACTGTGGTCGGGGAGCTATGTGGGTCCAGAGCAAGAATGTGCAGCACAGACGGGTGAGACACCAGCATGCAGGACATGCCCTGTTCTGGGAAAACTAGTCCATCATCAAGAACCAGCAGGAGGCGCTGCAGTGGTGAGCCTGCTCCATGACCACTACCTTTTCCTTTATTTATGGTCTACCTATCTTAGCCATTTTCTCATCACAATTTCTACTCTTCCAACCCAACTCTGCCACCTCGTGTCTCCTCGCTTTTCCCCCATTGCTTCAGTTTTACTGGTCTTCTTCCCTTCCCCTTCTCAGTATCATCATTTACCTCCCCAGCTCTTTGCCTTCATCCCGTCTCTTCTCAACTTGCTCCCCTCTGCCTGATCGCTGATATTTGAGGCCACACAGGGCCTCACATGCTGTTCAATAGTCAATTTGAATGAGTTCATGTGGTTTGAGGTAGTTTGCGTCTGTGATACTTGTTGCTAAGCAACCCATTCACAAGCAAGGACGGCAATATAACAGTTGTTACCACTTTGCTGATTCAATAGCTCAAAAAATTTTTTTTTTAATACAGGCCTTTGAGCTTTGCTTGCAACACCCAGAGGTTATCCGCTTGGACAGGCACTTTCAGGTGTCTGCTGAGACGTAGGGGAACTTCACCTCCTCTTTTTGAAGGCAGCAGAGGCCACTGCTTCTGGCAGGGGTTCTCAAACTTCAGTGCGACTCCCTTTTGACAATAATTATTACTATTCAACCCCAGGAGAGGGAACTTAAGCCTGAGCCCACCTGAGTCCCACCTCCTTAATGGAAATCAAAGCAAAACCCAAGGGCTTCAGTCCCGGGCAGGGGCATGTAACCTGAGCCCCAGCTCCAGGTGGTGGGGCTTGGGCGCTGGCCCCATGTTCCAGCAAGCCTAAGCCAGCAGTGGTGACCTCATTTTAATAAACTTTGAGGTCCTGACCACAGTGAGACCTGATGGCCTATGACATCAAAATGTAATTGGAAACAACATATTCATTATTCTCCACTTTGCCTATGATAGGAAAATCCTACAGCTAGCCCCATTCTGTGTCATGTCAATGATACAGCAACATCCAGCAGACATGGAGAACTCACAAAAACACAGTGGTGCAGAGCCCCCAAGTACCTCTAGAAATTCTATTGCAAACAAGGGGCTAGATTCTGTAAGCTGCCTTCTATCTAGAAAGGCTGCTCAGGCTACACGAGGATGCTAATTAGCCACAACCTCCCTTTCATCCCAGGGAAGGGAAACTGGTCAGTACCATGGCTAGGGAAGCTAGGGATGCTTTGAATCAGTGCATCTGTTGGGCAGATTTCTGTAACAGGATTCCCATGGTGCCTGCCTCATCTGCAGATTAAGATGTTCCTCACTAGGTGGAAGTCAGAAGGAGGTTGGTGAGTCAAAAGCACAATCTGTCCAGGAATCACTGGGTATGGTCACAGAGCGCCACTGATAATTAGTACTACAATCCATGCAGTCACTTAATGTTGCTGCCTGTCCAAGTTTTCTCAGTATCATTCCTTTTTTTGAAGTGACTGCCCTGGAAGTCTGAAAGGATGTTGAGTACACAGCCAGTTGCCCAATTTTATGGGCTCAGAAATATCCAAGATGTCCTTTTTTTAAACAAAACAAAAACAAACACAAACACTTTATTGGGAAAAAGATATGAATTAATCCATTGCCAAAAGCTAAGCACACCTGAGAACCCTTATTTCCCTACTCCACCAACCCTTTGTTCCATAAGATTAGCACTCCTCCGGTGGCTGCTATACAATCAAATGTATAGCAAGTGACATTCTGTGTATCCTTCTGCTGTTGCTTTTTTATTTATGTTGCTAGTTGAACATGGTATGTTTTCAAATAAAACTCTTCGAAAATACACTTATTAGAATGCTATAAGAAGCGCAGAGCATGTTGCAGCAGTAGCACATCATATAGTTGGAAAGGAGTACACTAAAATAAATGCCAATTCCTCTAAGTGACTGCAGAAACAGTGTTTTTCATGAAATGAAAACAATACTTAAAACAAAACCAGCTTAACAGCAAGAGCCCTTAAGAATTGGTAATCCTATTATGCATGAGCATCACCACCTTCCCCCAGCAATGAAACATCACCTTGATTCTCTTCCTGAGCCTTAACTACCTCTGGAAGTGTATAAACACAAAGCCATTTGAGTGCTTTATTATTCCAAGGACTGGCCTGTTAAGACAGCATATTGAAATGGATGGTGAATCTAAAGACGATTCTGAGCAGAACACATACAAGCTGGCAGAGTTACCCTCAGCAGTAACAATCCTTTAATTTGCACACCACACCACCACCACAATTTTGAAAAATGCATTAAAATAAATCGTTCCTTCAACATTAGACAGGGAGCATGCATCTCATTCATTTGGATTCTAGAATAATATGAACATGGTACATAGGACTGGAATGGATCTCCTGGTTTATTGAGTCCAGTATTTTGTTATTGCACACAATCCTGTCTTACCCCTGTTGATAAATTTGTCAAGGTCCCCCTTCAAGCTAATTAGGTTCCTTTATCCAACTATTGTTTGCGAAAGTCTATTCTGGAACCTCCAACCTTTTAATTTCCAGCCTAAGTTTATTCATGGCCAGTTTATAGCTATTGGTTCTTATGCCAACATTGTCCCCTAGCTAAGGGAAATATTTTAACATGTATTGTTGAATATTGCACTGCCAGTTTTGAACAGTAATGTATGCTGCATACATCAAGTGAACGCAGCACTTCTACAATGTACTGGTACTGTTTGGCTCATAATACATTTAAAAGGCTGGTGCAAGGCAGGAGGGGCCCTGCGTGAGCCAGGAATCAGCTGTCCCCCCTGGCACTGGGTCCCCCCTGCTGTGCTTTAGCCTTTTAAATGTATTAAGAGCCAACAGGTTTCAAACCCGGGCCCGGAGCTAACCCCACTGGCACTCCCTGCTTATCAACTAATCAACTAGTCAATTGAAAAATCCATTGACTAGTCGACCAGTTGATTAAACTAGATTTAACATTCCTAATATAAACATTTCAGCCATTCACAAATGCATTAAAGTTGTATTGCACAGACTTACGTGGAATCAGTGTCCTTTTCCTTCTTCCGTATTCCAAAGGCCTTCCTTGTACGCTTTTTCAATCCTGTGAACAAAATGAAGATGACTCAGAAGGAAATATTAATATCATCCTAAAATAAACACTAATAAAGATCACATGTGCCACGAACAGCTGTAATTAAAATCAAATGTGGCTTTATAGCTAATACATACGTTCATACCTTTTACCAATTAAACTAAAAGTATCTTTTACTTTATCAACATCATATGTCTCACTAATTATGGCCAATAATTTTAATCATCCATATTCATTGTGGTATGACGACAGATATTCAAAAATGCAGTACACCAAGACAGATTATTAGACCATTGAAATATATTTTGAGTAAAATGTTAAAATGAGCTTGTGTGAACAATTCAAAAGAACACAGAATACTTCTACCAACATCATGCTTTTTATATATCCAGAGTAACATTTTATGTCAGTATATTTATGTGGAAGAGGATATGTGGGTAGGTCTTCTTTAAAAAAAAGCCACATGGAAACAAAAACATCTATATACAGTTACCATTGCTCAGACCTATACAAAATAATCAGACTTGCCAACAGATCAATACACACACACACACACACACACACACACACACACACACACACACACACACACACAATCCTGTACAGTCAATGCTTAATTTGTAATGATAGAACTGTTGGGATTCATGTCATTCTTTTACATTCATAACAGATGCAAGATGACCAGAGATGCAGCCTGGGGCTCTGAATGACCCATCTTAAAGATGCCAGAGCTCAGCACTGGTGCAAATTAAATATTGAGTACAGTACATATTTCTATTATAAATATTATAGAATGCAAATTAGCCAAATAACCAAAACAAAAAAGTTTGTGTATCCAACCTGCCACATTGTATAAAGGATACTTTAACTAAGGAATGATTTCTACTCTCTTGTACCAGACTTCTGTTGCTATAATGATACCCTTCATTTCACCCCTGGACAAAGTGTACGAGTCACCATGCCCCTTGAATATTCCTTGCTCGTTTCTCTACAAAGCAGTGCCTGTGCAATATTGTGCTAGAAAAGGGGTTGGAAAAAGAGTGCTAGAACATCAACTGCTACCAGAGGATTGAGAAGCTAAGCAGAGAAAGCTCAGATAATGCTTACACACCTCGCAAGTGCTTGTTTGCAGTACTGAAATGCTAGCCAAAATTGTTGCAGAGAAATCTGCATCTCAAGTGGTCCTTCTGTCTAACTGTAAGTAAAACACCCTTCTCAATGTGTTCAAACAACTCAGCATGAAACAATAGCATGCCAGGCTCCCTTCTGCAATCTAGATTACTGCACACAATCTTGTGTCTGTCATTTAAAACAAGAACCATTCAATATTTCTGCTCTGATTATATAACCTTTACCTTAAGGCAAACAGAATGGAAACTTTCCAACAGATAAACAGCCCATTCCAAGTACCAAAATAACAGCAGCTCTGAAGCATGGTCATGGAGGCACTTAGCCAAATCCTGAACTCATTAGTGTGTCCTTACTTAGTGCTAATTCTCACTGACTTCAATGAGTTCTGAGTCAGGACTGAGCAGAAGCAGATTTGGCCCATAGATAAGGAAGGCATAGAGGCTATTTAGATCACCCAGTCCAAATTTTGCTCTCTACATTATTCATGTCATATCTCAAAATTACTTTTCAGGTCTAACAAAAATCTCTCATATTTCCTATGAGACAAAACACAAGGTCCTCATTCTGTCCTTACACAAATACTCAAAACTTCAAACAAGAGTTCTGAAGGACGGCAAGATTTTGTCCACTGATGTCACCAGGTTCAGATGGTATTTTTCAGAACGTTGCAGAATTTGAAATGTTCTAATCACTAATTAAACAGGCCAGTGCCATTAAAACAAGGGTGTTGATAGAAACTTTGCTGCAAAGTACAGACCCAATCCTGCACATGTCAGGGAGGACTAGCCCACATCAAGGAATGGCAGAGAGAACACTATTTCGGGCATTAATTTTTTTGCAACAGCAAAGGAAATATGGCAACAGCTATAAAATAATAATCATTTGCTATTCATGATTTAAGAATCTTCATTCAAATTCCATGAGTTAGCTATAATTCTTCAGCCCATTATCTTACAAATGAAGCCATCTGGCTCTCAGTCACACTCTTCAAAATAAATTTGCTAAAATATAAGATTTATACTTTGACTGTGCACATTGAGGCCTTTAGTCCTTTGACCCTTTAGGCCTGTTGTGAAGTCAGTAAGAAATGTGGCATATAACCTCCCTAGATTTAATATATTTGACTTGTATATGAAACTGGTATTTAAGAATACTCACTCATTCTGTGATGATAATAATGGCAAGGGTAGACTTCGAATTGTTCAGCAATCAGGAACAGGTCATGCATTCTAGGATTCTCCTTTAGCTCATGTGCTTGGTGGCCTGTATATCCAAAGTTCTGACTAGCCATAATATGCAGCAATTACAACTATGAAATTGATAGTGGCATAAGGTGCTCTGTGGGTGCTCTGGGACTGGAGCACCCATGGGGAAAATAGTGGGTGCTCAGCATCACCCACCACAACTGTTTAGCAGCACCCCATATCAGCTGTTTGGTGGCTGGAGAATGGGGATAGAAGGGAAGGGTGAAGAGCAGCAAACAGGAGAGCCTTGGGAGGGAGCAGAGCAAGGATAGGACCACTTGTGGGGAAATAACACACTCAGCACCTATGGTTGGTGGCCAAGGATTTGTTAAACTAGTGGCTCTCATACTGGGACTCACTGACATCTGGTGATCCATGGAGCATTTGCTTGTGGTTCACTATGAGTTGCTACGTCATTTAGTGCCAACTTCCCTTGTTTACATGTTTGTCACCATATCACCAGCATGCCTGAAGCTCCATTCATGTTCAAGAGTCCAGAAGAACTGGAGCCAGGAGTCACAAGGAGGAGCAAAACCCACCAACAAAGGGAGCAGCACGAGATTTAAAAACAAAAAAACAAAAAACTAGGCAGCATGAAAAGGGAACCAGACTGCAAATACTAGGGAACTAGTGATTAAAGGCTAGGGAAGCATGCGCACTTAAAGGGAGAAAGAGAATGGAAGGGAGGAGATGAAAAGATCAAAAGCAATAATAGCCAAATTATTGTTTTCAAAGTTACAAAACACATTGAATCAAAGAGTTAGGATATCTAGATACCAATCTACTTTACTTTTCTGTAAAGGTAACTATAGCTGCTGCAGACTGTGGTACATTAGCAAACAGGCCATTGATGAGCTGGGAGGTGGTCAGGAAAACCTGTTTAGATGTGGACTACCTAAAACTCCTGTTCTGTTCTTTTGTTGGGACAGTTTTTCAAAAGTACTAACACTGAGCTCATGGCAACCCTTCGGGATAGATGTTCAGAAGTTCTCAGCATCCAGTGTACTGTGCTATTTTGAGAATCTAAGCAGCACACTGTTAATATGTGAATTAACATAGTGCCTTTGAATGCTTAATTTAACGTGTGTGACGTGTATGACTGAACACACATCAGAAGTTTCCAGAAGCATGGGAAGACTGAAAAGAATATTTATAAAGCTAAGAAGTTTTATATTCTATTTAATGAAAAAATCTGACCCATCAGTATGGTGTAATGATGGCGGGAATTAGAATACAAAATCTAAGGTTTGATGGGGACCCCAGGAATGGATAGAGCAAGCTTTTGGGACCTGCAAAACCTGTAGGTGTGGGCAGACAGCCCTTAGATTTGCAGAGGGTCACCCTAAAGGTAGGTAACATTACCAAGTATGTGGGATGTCTGAGCACACTGCTGAGTTGGTTTATTAGGTCAGGATCATAAAACATGGTGACATCTCTAGAGAAGCAAGGGCAGAAAGAAAAAGAAAAAGGAAAAGGGAAAAGAAAAAAGAGGGTCAACCCCCCCACCCCCACTCCCAGAAATAACTTCATTGGAGGCTTGAAGACAGACATAATCCTGAAGAAAGAATTTCAAGCATGATTCACAAGATAAAAGTTATCGTGGAAGTTTGAATGCAGAAATAAAGCTTCCCAGCATCTGCTTTCATATACCAGTCAGGAATTACAAATCTAATCCATGCAAATACAGACCTCTTCAGCCTTTCAGGGGTAAACTTCATGGAAGGAAGCATTGTTCCTGAATATTTTTCTCCAAGATCATCAGATGTTTCTTCCACATCATTATTGTATTTATTTGACTCACTTTTAGTTCCAATTTCAAGATATTAATGATAGACAGTGATGTCCCAGACCTAGCCTTTTATAAAACAGCAGCATTTCACCAGGGTCAGCCTTTGGAAGGCTGACACCACTATATTTACCTTCGTCTCCACGGGTATTAGCTATTGCAGCTCCTGTTGGCCGCAAATCACTGTCCTCTGCCAATGTGAACAGCAGGAAGCAATGCAGACTAGGACACCGCTTCCCGCAGTTTTCACTTGCCAGGAAATCCCTGGCCAATGGGAGCTGCGATCACTGATACCTGCAGAGGCACAGGCAAATATAGAAGTGGGGGCCTGCTAGGGACTAACCCTGGAAGACCATATCCAACCCAAGGGTCTATCTTTGCCCGTCCATGGCCTAGAGAAATTAGTAGCGCTAAGTCAACTTTTGCACTGATATTTCCCTTTTATGGGACACTAAAATTTACCCCTATTTAGTATTTAAAGATGTAGTCCATGCCCTTTGTCTGGTAGCATTATGCAAAGTGGGATCAGACAGCACTGAGGCAGCAAGGGCAGAAGACTAACTGTAAGAAGTCTGCAATACCCTGTCATAGATCAAAGGCAATAACTAACATGAATTATCCCCATTCTCCTAACAACAAAAATAGCGTGCCTGGTGAGAGCACAAGCAACATTCTTGTAAAATGGGAGCAGTGCCCATCCCCACTTTGGAGTATTTTCCTGTGAATTTCTTACTCTTTTTAAGGCTGGCTACTACTCACAATTGCTCTAATGATCATATGGCACAAGTGCACTGGGATTAGACTTTGTGGTATTTCAGGCTGAAAATAAATGTCATGGTTTATTTAGACTTTTTGTCACTCATGCCTTGGGTAGTACTGATGCTTGCTAATACCATGCCATGCCAGACTCTGTCACTAGTCACTAGTAACAGTCTATTTCCAGTGAGACTCACTATGCAGGGTGAAAAAAAAGGCATTTAGCACTGCAGGGCTGTCTTTTCACCTGGGTATCTAATATTGAAATGCTTCCCTGCCTTCCACAAAGGAAGTCCTGACACTGTAAATGTATTTTAATGAACTCTTCTAGCTCCAAACACTTTAAAAAAATATATTAATGAAATGCCATCCCAGTGCAGTGACAGACATGATAGTTCCTAAGACCACTTTAAATTTCCAGACAGCAGCTTTTAAAGTAATGGCTAGTTATTATTGATGCCAATTAACTAAATCTCTCATTTGGGAGAGGCATTTACTATAAGCATATCCTGCACACACACACCTGCATTAGGTCACACTTCAAAGTAGCTGTTCTACAGCTGTTCTAGAAGGTGATCCTTCTCCTTGGCCGGATGAGTCTAACTTATATTAAATCTGGTCTCAGCTCAAGTCACCATCTGTACATCATAAAGGCATTGGATCTTAAAGATCGATTGTTGGTCAAACCTGTAGTGTAGTCAATGATCATGAATATGATAGCTTAATCTACGCCACAAATTAGAAACTTTATTCAGTGACTGCTGACTGTGTTTAGATAGTGAGCTAGAGAATTATAAGATTTTACCTTTATCTAGTAGTAGCATCAAAAAGAATCATCTTAACAGACCCCTCTTTCTTTCTACAAGGAACACTATCAAACCATGCTCCAATACACCCACAGTGGCTTTGCATGAAAATTATCCATATTTCTTAGTGTGTAAAACAGCTCAATACAGAGGTTAATTGTTTTGAAAAATGATCCCTATACCAAAAGCCTTTTTTTATAGTTTGTAGCTGTTATCACATACATACTTGACTCTTATTGAAAGCAAACAACAATATTTTTGTTTCCCATTAAATGTTCATTTCAGTCAAAACTCTTAGCATATAATACATTTTTTAAGAAGACAGATCACTTTATTACAAGAAGATTCAAGAATTAAAACACTAACATTTCACTACATAAATTCAAAACAGTTATTTATTGTACATGCCATGTATTAACAGCATGGAAACATTCATTGAGGATAGTTGTTTTTAATTAGGAAAGGCTGAAATGCTTGGTATTCCACTAATTAAATACTAGTTATATTTTACTTAGATATTATATGGAAGTTGTATGTTATTATTCACAGAATAAAAATTTCAGACAATTACATAACTAGTGGTTTTCTGTATTATAGTACATAGTGCACAAATGTTAATCAGTATGACGAAGAGCAGAGGTTCACAAACTGTCGTCAAAAGGAGAGGTGACTGGACACATGGGAGTTAGCTCTTCCTCCTTACTTCCAGCTACTAAAAGATTTTAAAATATATTCTCTGCTCCTCCCTAGCCTCACTTTTCTAAGTAATTGCTATAGGAGTTGATTCAGAGATTGCCTCAGAGAAAATTAGGTTGACATGAAAAATGTTTGGAAACTACAGTAGCAGAATGCTATTCAACAGTAATTCATTCCCATAAGCATACAGGAATATAAAAACACTTAAGCTTTTGCCCAGCAAATAGGAAAAGATATGATAATGATCACCTTTGGGAACTGAGTAACTTAAGGTAAATCCAACAGCATATAATGAATGTGGACATACTCTATTACACCCTTCTTTGCTGGATATTAAATTAGTTTTAAAACATTTTTAGCAAAATTAAATCAGATAATTAGTACAGGTGTAGAATCAGGTACACAAAAGAATAAAGGATTTCAAAATTAATTAACAAAAATGTTAATCATATATTAATCTTAATTACATTATTACCAGCATAAGCAATCACATAATCCTATTGCTATAAACCAGGGGTGAACAAATATTGGCCCATGGGTCAGACCCAGTCCACCAGGGTTAGCTCCGGCAGATCCCCATCGCTATATTTATCTATGTCTCCCATTGGCAGAAAATGATGATCCATGGCCAATGGGAGCAGTGATCACTGGTACCTGTAAAGGTGAAGGTAAAGATAGTGGCAGCTGCCTGCAGGGGCTAATCCTGGCAAACTGCTGTTTTATTGAGTACCACTGCTATAAGTTCTTGTCTTTTCTGTCCCTCTTGCAATATTCACCACCCTTCTTCCTCATGTCTTAACTCAGTCAACTTCTTTAGGTTCTTATGAGAGTCTCCATAAGCATAGCAACCAAGCACCCCTCAATACTGGAGTGCACAACTATTGTAACCCTTTTACGGAAGATCAACTGAAACACAGATCAAATGACTTGTCCAAGATCACACAGGAAATCTGTGGTGCAGCTGGAAATTTAATAGAGATCTCAAGATTCCCAATCCTATGCCATAACTATAGGAATTTCAGTACAAAAGGACCTGACCAATGGCCATTTTAGTTCACAGTGCTATCAGCTATAACATGATTCTTCATTCTCATATGTAAAATACCATAAATATGCAGTGTTTTACAGTAGAGACTAAAAACATTTTTATAAACACTGCATATTTATGGTATTTTACATATGAGAATGAAGAATCATTATAGCTGACAGAACTGTGAACTAAAAATGGCCATTGGTCAGGTCCTTTTGTACTGATACTGAAGTTAATGGCATGCAGGAGAAATCCCAAGCCTTAGTAAAATTCCACTTGCTCTTTTCTTAGTATGAAATATTCTCTCTCTTGGACACAGTAACATAGCAAAGACTATAGCATCTTATTTACCCTTCTTGATACTGTTACCTTCATATCCAGTTCTCATTCTGTGTGCGTCACATGAATGATGTTCTTCTTTAAGGAAAGGCCTGACAATGATTCAGCAGAAGCAATTCAATGTATCTAATCTTTACATATTTGCAATGATAAAATTAGTGCAGAGGATAACGCACAGAGCCAGCTAAGGAATGCTTTCATAGTGTTCATTCCATTAGCAAACATGCTCTCTCTCAACTCGCATGATTAATGCTTTTTCTCTACACTGCTTACTTTGAATTTGTCCTTGAATCGCAATTCATTTCAATTCCCTGACACCATTCTGCACTTGCTGATATATATACTGAAACCTGTAAGAGAAAGTATGCAGAGACAACTACTGTTTACAGATGTCAAAAACTGTATGAGCTGACACTGGGCTTGGTTTTCATCAACAAAATAAGACATTAAGTTAATTTCTTAATACCCTCCTGATGACAGATTTTAAGAACTACAGTGGTATAAAAGCAGCCTAGTTTCAACATTAAAAAAAGAAAAAACAGCATCATTACCAATTACAGGAAACAGCACTTAGCACAGTTTCATTTCTACGCTATATGAGCCACACTAAATTTTGTACTAACTTGAAAGATCTAGAACCCTTAGCACCTACAGTCTGTGGAAGTTTTGCTGTCAACTCAACAGAACATGGGTTTTGCCAGGTATCTGGGAGACTGCCTTACCCTCACATCCCCACTATGGAAGCGAGGATGTGCTTAGGACTTTTTGCTGCTGATGCTTATAACCCAGATTTCCAGGAATGGTGACAGGATTTCTTCAATTGAAGGGTCTCATCTATGGAATTTGCACCTTCTAATCCAACAGAATGAGTTTGCCAATTTTCAGGACACAGGGCAAAGCAAGGCTTTATTTGTTCCTTCAATATTTAGGTGTGGGAGAGGGGACTTGTTGGGGGGCTCCCATTGAGACAGGTTCTTAGCAGATAGAGAAAACACTGGCACCCTTATTTTACTAAGTAACCCTATGGGGTAAATTTTAAAAATGTAGTAATTTTGTGAAACAAAAGTAGTAACACTTTTTTTTGTAAAGTAAAACAACAGTGTCTATATCAGGTTATGAATCCAGGTTTCCAACAGTTCACAAAATACGCAGCATGTATTTACTAAGAACAAACCATGCCAAACCATTCTGATTTCTTCCTTTGACAGAGCAACTGACTTGGTGTATTGGGGAAATGTGGTGGACATAATATACCTGGACTTTAGCAAGACTTTTGACACAGTCCCACATGGCAGTCTGATAAGTACACTGGAGTACTATAGGCTTAGCAGAATTACCATTAAGTGGATACATAATTGATTCAACAATTGCAAAGAGTTGAATCTCTTGAAATCTGGAATGATGTCAGATTGCAAAAATTCTCAAGGAGGATTCTACAGGTATCTGTTCTGAGTCTGGTGTTACTTAACATCTTTATTAATGACCTGGATGTATGAAGTGGGAGCATACTGATCAATATTGCTACTGGTTAGACAACTGTAACAAATCATGTAGGAAGTATATGATGTAAGGCATCTATGGAGAAATTATGACATGCTAAATAAGATTATACTATTTAAATCCATGCACCACTTTATCTGAAGTATGAAAGTTGACTGTATACCTGTATTTCAAAATGTGTTTGTTCTTGGAGTACCTTCTACAAGGTAGTTTACATCCAGTCTACCCAGACCTTGTGAATGGACTATTCAAGGTAGATGGCCCATCAAGCATATTTCACTCTAACAATGAGCCACAGGAGACATTTGTTCTGCCCAGATAAACCTTCCTGTGGATTCCTAAGCATGGGTATGGGTAATGACTCTGAGAGGCACCAGAACATGTAAGGATGTGTGATATGCTCATGTGAACACTCTACTACTTGATCTTAGAGCAATAACTTTCCACAAGCATAAGCTGGGAGCTGTGTTTGATTCAATGAATTTCCAGGAAGACTTCTGAAATGTCTCAATTTCTCCTCTTTTGGGCCCTAATTATCTGGACTGTGAATTTATTGCCAAAAGACTATTGAACTATGGACTGCAGACCTTCCAATCTTTTGGAAGCTACCAGATAGACTACAAGCCAGCAGTCTATAGCATCACTTTTACAAACTTGATATAAGAACTTTGTAATTACTGACTGCATCTGATCTATTAACCATTTTTAGCTCTTTCTTTTCTTTTAATAATAAAACTTTAACTTTTAGTCAGGGTAGTTCTTATGATTTTTGGTGCCCAGCACAGTCTAAGCATCTACACCCTTCATCTCCCACCAGGGGTGGTGGACACTCCCTTGGGGGGGGGGGCTGCACTCAGGGCTGCAGGCGGGGGTAGGAGCAGAGCAAGGAAGCTAACAGGGGAGCAGGCAGACCAAGCAGTGCAGCCAGCTGGAGTTGCAGACTATAAGGCAGAGCAGTGCATTGGCTGGAGCTGCAGGCCAGAAGGTGGAGCAGGGGGCAGAGGGCTGGGGGGTTGGAGCCACCAGGCATATAAAACATAGGGCACTACTAAATTTGGAGCATCATTTAGTGGTGCCCTATGCAGCTTCACATGGCCATGCTTTAGGTTAATAAAGGATTGGCAGCTAAATTATACACTGACTTAGCTAAGTGATGGATCTCTTGATACTAGAAGGACTCAGGATATTAGCAGTCTCAAACTCCTGGCCTGTGGGTCAGTCCCAGCCAGAGTGATTGTGCAACCCAGCCTGGGACTCCTGGCAGGCCGGGGAGGGAGAGATGAAGAAGGGGAGAAACTTGACCACTACCAGTGCCCAAACCCTACTCCTTCCCTTTGTTGGGGTTAGATTAGGGCTGGAATGCCTAAGGAGACTGCATCTGTGACTTCTTGTTAAACAGTGTGGTTTTCACAGTTGCATACATGGACCTACCCACACTTTCAAAGAGTTTAAAAAGTAAAGATAGAACCAAGTGTTAGCCATTGTTACTGGCTTGACATATCAAAAGATGAATAACCACCAGGCTGGGGTGAGACTGCCCTATTTCTCAGCATTATGTCCTGTACCTGGTATTCTCAAGTGTGACCCACTGATGCACAAAGACAACATTTCAGAGAAAACATCTTAAAACACAATGAACACAGTTGTATACATATCTAGATTTTCTAGTGCTGTTGGAACAGTTTTACAGGGAGCTTGGTGAAAGCCATTGAACCAAACTGCAAACCCTGTATATGATGGGAACCACTTCAGCACCCCATATCTTTTTGCTAAAGCTTACAATGAATTGCATCTGGAAAGGCTGTACTTCTTTACATTCCCTACCAGAGTCTTGGGTCTGTCTCTCCAGGTAGTTCTTGACAAATGAAGCCTCCTTTTTTGCCGCAGAGGTACTTTAAGTCTTTAGTCTTGTATTGCTCTCTAGACTCTGAGCTTGGCAAACTAGGCTTTCAGCCATTTGGAACAGTATCCTTGAAACCAACAACTTGCCCCACAATCCTCTAAGCATGTCCTTGGATTTTCTTCTTTAGAACTTGCATGGCTTTCTTGATTCCATTTCCCATAGCCCCCAATTAAGCTAGATTGGTATTCCTGGAGGTTATCACATGACAATCTCTGATTAAATTTTACTCTGTAATTTCTGGAGGCGCCAAGGCAATCCTGGAAGGGTGGCAGGAAATTCTAATAACCCTCTGTACTCATATAGCAACTTACATCTCTGACCAGGTCAATTACAATATACAAACCATTAACACAGATCATTATCCAAATAGTAGTACATAGTGTGTCCATGACCAAACCACATACCTGCAATAATGGTTTCAGCACATTTTTATCCGACTAGTCTATAATTTCAGTAACTATGTTCTGAACAGAATGCTTTTCTAGTTTTGTTTTGTCTGTTGGGTATGAGTGAGCTTTATTTGAAGGTCCCTCTATAAAGACAGGGTTTTCTTTGGCCTGCTTTATCCAGTAGAGAAGCATTATTTGCAGCAGGTGATCTCAGTCACTCTCGATGACTAAATAAGCCAACAAACAGCTCTGCTTTCAGGTTAATGAGCATCACCAAATGGATCATGTTTCTCTTTGTGTTCCTACAAGAAACAAGTGTCATCAGTCTCAAGACTTGGGAACTTGTTGCCTTGACATCAGAAGCAAACATGCAGTCTCTCAGCACCAAGATGAAGAGGAGTTAATGTTATTTATGTTTCCTTTTATTGAGTTTCTTACAATTTTCACTCTCTCAGTAAAGTTACAGCATGGATTTTCCTCCTTTATTTGTTAACCACTTTCTTAGCACAGGAACAAAGGATCTGAACAGCCCCAGAGGAAAAGTTATCCATTGTCTCTTTGGTCTTCCATGTACATGCAGCAGTGGAGCAACTTCTGGATGTTTGCACTCTTACTGGCTGTGCTGATCACAGTGGTGTATAAAGCAGATCTCACTCTCTAGAGATGCCAGACAGGATTTTGTATTAGTATTATGTTTTCACAATTGTATACATGGATCCACCCACACTTTCAAAAAGAATTGAAAAAGCTGAAGACAACTAAGTATTAGCTACAGCAGCAAGACACTAGAACTCAAAAACAGACAGCATCTTCTTCTAGACTAGCCTTTATCAAACAACATAAGTAAAAAGACCTTAGCAGATGTATCTGGAAAAGGTGACGGAGATCCTTATATTTTCTCTGGTTTCTTTATGCCATACAAAAAGGCTAGGAGCAGCATAAAGGAGCCCTAAAAGCCCCATTTCCATTCAGGGAAAGGTTTCCGTGGCATGGGCATTGAAGAAAATTGCTATAAGGCTGCATCCTGAGGACCTTTTCACAGCTTTGGTGTAAAGAGGGTGCTGTGGGCCCACAGTGTGACTCTAGGGAAGCTATTTAAGTTACACCCAGGGCCACTATGTTCCCAAAGGAGCCCAAGATTGGGAGGATACAAATGTAGCATAAACCCACTACAGTACCCCTCTATCCCAGTGGTGCAATTTTTGTGAACCTGAGACTCTCCCCCTGAATTGCCAAGAACACTACAGTACACTAATACTAAATTAGCAGCAGTTAATCTGAACAAGTTAACATTAAGCCCTCTGTTAAGCAATTGTCTAATTTGCCTTACCTACATATATATGATGTCCAATCACTGCAACAAAGAACATGCTTCTGCTAATGTATGGGGGCTCTTTTAAAAATACAGCAAACCTAGTAAGTACTGCAAAAAATAATAAAAATGCCAAACTTTTATGCAGCAAAAATGTAAACAAAGTCTCCTGTATCAGACACGTTTGTAATTGTGTGTCGGTGTTTACAACAAGCATTTCACAAAATGCTTTTCATTTTTTGCATTCCACAGAAATTCTCTTGGGAAGTGTTCCTTAAAGCTTATAATGATTTCATAGAGCAACATTTTAGCCTCCAGCCAGAGAAACCACCTCAGTGGGCCTACTACAGTAGATGGCAAAGCCAGACATAGTATCTAAACACCATTGAAAACAGCAGCAAGTTGGCAAGGAAAGTGATTCCGTATTCTGTTAACATGAAAACCCCTAGAGAAAGAATTTTAAATCCATTTCCACAGTTATGAGATTCCCTGCCCTTCCAGACATGTTCTCTGAGGATTTCATATGCTATTGACTTGAGGTATGTTAATGCTTCATATTTGAAAGTATTAGCAGTTAGACCAGATCCTTGTTTACCTACTAATTTGCTAACCCTTTGGTTACAAAATGTCCAAAGTTACACTGTAAGCTCTTCCGGACGAGTATTAGAACTGTAGTGGGAAGTGGTTAGCACACTGTAGGATGCTCTAAAATATTATACCAACAACTACTAAGTGTCAGGGATACTTAAATAAATATGGGGTTGCATGCTCTGGTCACCACTAAAAGTCAACATTTATTACCTATTAATTCTAAGTGAAAATTCCAAGGAAAGAAGTAACGCAGGAATAAATGTTGACTTTTCTGTGACAGCCACCTCACTCCATTTTCTGAGCTCTTCATTATCCCCATTTTGTAAATTCATAGTGAAGATGGATGAGGGAACAGTTCCCCCCCCCCCCAAGGTTTGTATACAAACACACAATTTTCCTTAATAATAATGGAAGTTGGGTACACCAGAGACCAAGTTGTTTCTCTAGGTGTCTAACTCCTTTACTAGATTAAGTTTTGACTATACAACAAAGAGACACCTGAGAAAGTGAAGGAAGATCTCCTGAGACATTTCTTGGTATCTGGTAATATGAAAAGACAAATCTTTCACATTGTCTGCCTACGTTATATTAAAAATAGCTTATCCACACTCTTTCAAAGAGCACAGAACATCATAATTCCCGGAAAGAGTGCTTACAATACTAACAGCAAAGGAACAAGGAAAATAAAAATGAAAATCTTGAAACTGTTTTGATAGAGTGTGGACTATGGATTGGGATGGTGGGACAGGGCTGCCAACATAATTTCTGGTCCCTGTATCAGGTGGGGGTGTTGTCAGGTGGAAGGGCGGGTTTGGGGGATTAGCCTTTCCCAGCCAGCCCGTCAGTGCTCTGACCCATGCCACTCAGAGCCTGGTTGCTGCCGCTGCCATTTTAGTGAGAGATAGGAGCCCCAGGCCCTTTTAAATTGCCAGACCCTGTGGAAACTGCCCTTCCCTCCCCCCACACCAAGTTGGCAGCCCTGTAGTGGGAGCACAAGATGACCAAGTCCATTTCTTTGCCTCAAGGGCCTTGATATTCTTTGTTCTAGGGAAAGGTTAAAAATATATAATTAGATACATTTTTGAGAGCTATCTAGGTTTGATAGGTTGGCAAAGGTCACTATTAGGTATTGCCTTACCATAAGAGTGGCAAGACTTCAAACCAAGGGAGAGTGACATCTCTGGTCCTGGGGCCAGCACCCAAATTACGTACCTAAATCATCCACCCACAAAAGACCATTTTGTTTATTTTTACTAACCAACCAATGCACCACTAAACTACACACAGGTATAGTTTACAGGTTTTAAATAAAGACTTGCAGAAGCAAGGACAAGGAACTACACATGGGGGGGGGGAGGGAGAGAGGACATGACAGGAGCCAGTCATTCCTTTATGACTGCATGATGTGTGCAACTGTGTGGTGTGTGCAAAACAGCATAGGGCACTGGGCCACCCCCCACAGGTACCACAAAGGGTAACACTGACCACTGTGCACTAAAGCATACAAATACCGACAGTGGAATGGACATGTGCCAATCAATCATTCAAAGAACCAGCTATTGATGTTGTAAACCACAAACTTTTAAATATTTTTCAGCAAAGCAAGCTAAAAATAAACTTAGTTTGCTAGAGCAAAGAGATACAACAACTTAGCACCACTCAATCAAGAATTATATCAGATTTAAAGAAAGATAATGGGAAAAAATGAAATACAAAAGCACAAATGAACACCCAGTTGGGCATCTAGGAAACTGCCCTCTTACAAAATTGCATTTTATAGGTAAGCACAGAAAATAGCTGCATCATGACCTATTCCACATCTAGTGTAAGGTTAGCGTCTGGATTAACACAGTATGGCCAAAACAAGTAGATATGTCCCATTCACTTTGGAAGCAGACTTTCAAAGACAGCCTTCCTAGCTGTCCTAATTCAGGGTCTAGCATAGAAAGTAATGGTCTCAGTAATTAAGTTATTGTAACCTTCAATTATATGTATTTCTCTTTATGTTTTATAATTAAATCAACACAATGATGTACACATTTGGAAGTTATCAAAGATATGGAACATTAAAAATCTATACCAGTCCTACACCCAGACCTCTTCAATGGGCTTATTAACTGGGGGGAAAAAATACAAAGAGGATCTAAACAGCAAACATGGCAATTTGATACATTCATTAATATATAACTGAACTATTTACAAGTATAATTGCAAATGTTATGCAATGAGGATAAGAGACAGGAGATCAAAAAAACCCAGAATGAATCTGTGATCTCAATTAAGTTTTCTAATGCACATAGACAAAAAATATGGATCAATAGTACAAGAATTTATCTAAAACCACAGATCTGGGCTTTAAGTACATGAACATTTTGAGCAGTCTTCAAAATTCTACCTGAGCAATGCACTTGGATAATACTGTGTGCATGAGTGTGTGTGTTTTTACATAGACATACATGCAGCCTGAATCTGTCATTTGACAGATTCTGTGCATGGCCCCAGTCTTGTAAGGAGATCTCTTTGCATGATCAGGGTTTAAGTATATACACACACAAACATACATTATATATAAATTGCTATCAAATGTATCTTGCCTCTGCACTCTCTAACCAAAGAATCCTCAATTTTCATTAAAAAATTGTTACACAGGTGCCATAATAGGATAGGGGACTGAAATATGCAAATACAAATATGGAATATTACTTTTACCTAAGCTATTTGATTGGATTTATTTCCATATCTAAATTATTATTATAACATACACCGAAGCCATTTAAAGTCATCTACTGGATTCTCTTCCAGCTCAGTGAATTAGTATCATATGAAGAGTATTTTTCCCCACTTGTTCTGAAGAGTCCTGAGCCCTACTACTGTATACAACACTGAAATACTTGAAAACAACTCTATTGCCCCCTGAGGTTTGTGATGGGCGTCAGGCAACTTGGGAACTATTTCCAGCTCTGCCATTGATCTAAACGGTGTGCCTCAGTTTTCCCAAACCAGAGTTAATAATGCAATCCTAGCATACAGAGTATTGAGCTTGTGAAGATTAATTAATGTTAACAAGGTGGTAGGAGTCCATGGAGGAAAGGTAGGACAGAAACGCCAAGTACTACCATTGTGATTCTATGCTCACCCTCCCTTCTCCACCATTTAGAGACAATCAGGGAACGTCTTTACCTTTTTTCATGGTGTTTCTTCTACATGACTCCACCAAACAAAAAATTCATCCTAATGTTTGCAGCACTGCATTTAGCCACTGACCATCTCAGTCTGCTTCTAGGTCACAAGTAGTCGCTACCTTATACATTCAGCTTAATGCACTGTTCTCCACTCAAGTAGCTCACTCTTTGTTCCAGTTTGTCTCACTGACCTTGTGTAATGCTGCAGCTTTCATAACTTTAGGAACACAATGTTCATTGCTCTCCTGCCTCCTCCTATCACTCTCAAGAAGTGCTATGTAATTGTGGAGGCATGTTCTCTCCTTTATTAAACTACCTGCCTTTCCTGTGGTTCACCAGCAACAGATCCTGTGCTATGGAAACTACAGTGCAACACAACTTATTAATTAAAAATTGCTACATGCATGGGATTCCTCTGTTCTTCACCTCATGAGTTTTTCTAATTTCTTTCATCATTGCTGAAGTCAAACTGATCAGTGTATAGTTCCTGGATATTGCCTATGGGTAAAATGCTTTTTAAGTCAATCTGCCCTAGCATCATTCAATATATTTTCAGATTTCAAGCATACACTGCTTATTAAAAGATCTACAATGCCAATCAACAACATACAATTGCCACCACTGTTAACAGTTATTTTATAGTGTAAGTATGTTAATGCTAGGGATGTAATCGAGTAGTCGACTAGATGATTATCCTATAAGCCTGGACTTATCAGTTAATCTTGTTGACTACTTGCATTTCCTTTCCCCCTTGCTGCCTTGTATCAAAGGCAGCAAAGGGTGGGGTGGGGTGGGGGAAAGCAGCAGCCTCTACTCATGGGGGCCCAGGCTTGCTTCAGAGGTTGCTCTGTGGGAGGCAGAACAGCCTCTGTCTATGGGGAGCTTGGACCCCCTGCAGAAAGGGGCTGCTGCTGAACCAGCCTCTGTTGGCAGCCAGCCCAGGCCACCACAGACAGAGGTTGCTTCATGGCAGCCTCCCAACTCCCCCCTCTCCTCACCAGCCTTTGCCCATGGGGAGCTTGGACCCTCCTGCTGCCCCCCGCGAACAGAGGCTGCTGCCACCTCTATTGTTTAAACTGGCTCCCCTCACGGACCAGCTCCTGCCTGGCACATACTGTGCCTACCATGGCAGGTGGGAGCCAAAAGCCAGCTCCCTGCATGTGCTGGCTTTGCACAACTGCCAGCTCCCTCCCTTACAGCCTCCCACAGAGGAAGCAGGGAGGGCGGCACAGGAGGCTACCACAGAGCAGCCTATGTACATGACAGGCCCAGGCTCTCTGGGGACAGAGGCTGCTCCGTAGGATGCTGGCGCAGCCTCTGTTTGTGGGGAGCTCGCTGCTGCTGCCCCACTCTGCTGCTTCTGCATCAACTTGACTATTCAACTACCAGATCTCTATGGGAATCTCTAATTCGAACTACCTACTCCGTGCCGCGTGTAGCCGCAGGCACGGAGTTCGGACTAAAGGGGATTTAAAAATGGCGGCGCCCGTGAAGATGCAAATGAAGCCCGGGATATTTAAATCCTGGGCTTCATTTTTAACTCCGGTTGCCCTCATTTGCCTACCTAGCTCGAACTACTGAACTAGTGTAGACATACCCTAACACCCCTAGTTAGTGTCTCAGCTGCCATTGTGGGGTAGCTTTTGGCAAAAGAGGGCTTATTAAATGGTAATCCCCAGTATCTGCCAATTTGTTTAATCACTTAAAGACTTCAGAGATGTATCCATTTTGAATTTCAGTATGATTTTATCAGGCTTCAGATTTTTGCAAATATTTTTCCATTTGTTTTTGCAGGATTCTGGTTTCCTCGATGTCTTTCCTAGGCAAGGAAGAAGAAAGTATGTCTGGCATTTGCTATCTACCTTCCTCTGGGAAGACTGAAATAAATAATTCATTACATTTCTTTTTACCAGTGTCTGTCTTCTCTGTCAATAATTACCTTGGTTATCCTCTTGAGGAGCTACTTTAAAAATACCTCATTTAACCAGACTGGGCTGTTCAGTTCTCCCTTTATTCTCAAAAGGTTCTTTTTCTTACCACATTCAGATTTAGATTTTATATTTTCTTTCCTACAACATATTCGAACGCCTTGTCCCAGTAAGTGCAACAATTCATCACCTATCTATGCTTCTCCATGTGCCCATTAAGCACTTATGAAATTTGTTCAGATATGGGTCAAAATTTCTAGAGATTCTCCTGATCAAGCAATAAGGATTTTTCCAACCGAGTTGTGATGACAAGCACTCAGAAGATAGGACATTAAGTATCATGGTTTGACTAATCTGAGTGTTTCTACCTGATTTCACCACATGAATTATTAATACTGGGAGCACTATCTCCACCAGCTGTACATAAATGAAGTGGGTGTTCAAAAGAGACTCTTGAATTTTATTCCTGTAAATCAGCTTTAAATACTCTTAAGCATTTAAAAAAAATAAAATTCATACTTCAGTCATATATATGACATGCCCAGCCTTACTGCTGAAGCATAGAGAGAAAGGCAGAAGGAAAGAAGATCCAAGGTGCTCGGTGAAATCAACTCTCATTTTATCTTTCCGTTACCATTCTGATTTGAGCAGGAGTTCAGGCCATTGAGCACCTTGTAAGATTTCAACTGGCTACCAGCAAAAAAATTTAAAGCCATAAAAAAGTGTAAATCTTTCAGAATTGCCCTATCACTTAGTGCACCTTCCAACTAAATCCAAAAGGGGAAAAATTTCCAAAACAAGCCACATCGCAGTAATTTATTTTTCATCATGTGTTATTCTTCACCACTATTCCTATTCTAGTCATCTTCACATTCCATGACCAATCACCATGTACCTGAATAACCAGACTTTCACTTGTTACCATCAGACTCACTCCTGCAACCACCTTCAAAATGTTACTCCAATGGGGGGAATCCTTAAAAACTTCTATCATAACATGTTATTGACTACAATCAAATGGAAAGACTGCAACAAGCCTACCTATAATATGGCATAGCAGCAATAAACTCTCTGAGCTTTACAAATCTCTACCATCTTTCTCCCCTGTGGACTCTTGATTTTGAGTAGCAGTTTTATAAAATGCTGGCAAGATGAGAGTTGAAAACATTCAAATGTCTACAGCATCTCTCTGAAGGTGCAGACAGTACAAGAATTAAGCATTGCTGACCTCTCAAGTATTCAAATATGGTTTGGGATACAGGGAAGCTGCAATGCCTGGAGAGATCTGGGGTTTGTTGCTTGCCCACTCTTCACATGTGGAGTCTCTGTAGTCAGAGAAGCTGATAGCTGAACACCTTTTTCTTAAGGAGTTCGAAATTTAGCAAGCTCTTAATTTCCAAAAGTGTTTCTTCAGTAAAAACCATAGCACTGATGCCTACTTGTTAAGCTCAGAATTGGACCAACATGATGATGTAGCTTGTTGACATATTACCAACTTTTAATTTCAAATAGTAATGAATATGATTAATACTTCAGATATGACTCAACTGTGCAGATGGCTAGAAAATGAAGGCTACTTTTGGTAATGAAGCAAGTAGAATTTTGTTATTAATCTACTGGTAAGTGTGAGGATAAAACTAATTCTCAAAGGAAGGCCAGGCTTGTCTGAATATGAATCATTAAGCATCACTATCACATAGTATCTTCAATTTGTCTTTTGGCAGCAAAAGTGGAAAAGACAGAATTTTCACTGAAAATCATAACCTTTCAAATTTTATGAGCTAAGCTGGGTCAGGGTATGGCACAACTTAAAGGAGACTCCTTAAATGAGAGTCTAAGGGGTCCTTTTGTCCCATTGCAGGACACAACTAATGTGCATTGTTATTTGTGGTTAATGAGAATTATTCATATCCCACAGGTGCTGGGGTAATAAAGCTTGGTGTAGCAGGAAGTGTTGTTGGTGACTTAAAGCCTGCTCCTGAAAACTGATGAGCACTCTCATGGTGTGTTTACATTGCACCTGGAACTCAAAATAAGCTATGCAATTTGAGTTTATGAGTTAATTTTGAAATAGTCAGTTTTTGAGGAGTAATGTTAGTTTGAACCAAGGGGTTTGATTCGAACTAACGCGGCCCGGAGCGCACTTCCTGGTTCGAATAAGCTGGCGAGCAGAACAGTGCGCGGGCAAGATTATGCTAATGAAGAACGGGATATTTAAATCCCCACTTCATTAGCAATTTTGGTCGCCTATATTTGCATCCCTAGTTCAAACTGGGGGGCAAGTGTAGATGTATCCTAAGTACTGAACCGGTATCCTAGCTAGATCATAAATATAAGAGAATAAGAATAAAAAAAATAGACAGACTGATAAGGTTAAATTATATTTTTGTTTTGAATGGGAATGGTGCCAGACTGTCAAGTTCTAACATTAGCAGGCTTTGGGGATGGAGTGGATTTTCAGGAAGGATTTGAAAAAAGAGAGGGAAGAAACCTGATAAATAGGTAGAGGGAAACTTTTCAGGGGAAGCATGAAAAATGTGGGTGCTGAGTCAGGAGCAGACAGAGGACATGGAGAGAGAGCAGTGAGAAACTTGTAAAGGGCTGGGGAATTTTTAAATAGTGTATTTAAAGGAAATTAAGAAAACCAAATAAGTAAAAAAAAAACCTCAGGTTTTCATAAAGCCCTTTGATTTAGGGTAGTTTTGTGCTTTATTAGAATCTACCACAAAATCTAGAATTAGAGAGGAGGCAGGAAATCACTAAATACTGAAAAATTTCTTTATGTGTAACAATATAGTTTGTATGATCTAAGTAAGGGCATTTGTTTACATTAACTTGAACCAGAGTCAATTTTTTCTGACTTACAATCCTAAATCCCCCTTACTTTCAATGAGATTCAGGCTCCTATCATCATATTAGAAGTTTGAAAACTCTTAGAGTTTTCTGAAATTTGACTTGTGTTTATCAACTTGCTACTAAAGTATTCTTAAATTGGTTTTACCAAACTTACCTCTACCACTCCTCTTAATTAAAATGATACAGTATATCCTAGCAATGTAACTTAGAATATAGAAAATTTAGGAAATCTAGGAAAGTCAGAGCAACAGCTGGCAGATGTGTAATAAGTTAGCACTGCTTCTTTTCTTGCACTTCTTTTTATTTTAGAATGGGAGGAGTCCTATAATTTTTTATTAGTGAATTTAAAAAGACATGACAAAGCTACTCTTTGATTGATAATTCTACTTGATGAGATCTTTCAGGCCACCACTATGCCATACCACACAATTTGTTTGAAGCATATGTTTAATTAAAGCTGGTTGAGCTTAAAGCCCTTGCATCTTTGTAATGGAAAGAAAAAAATATTAAAAAATCCAAACAAACAGATGGCTGTGTGTCATCTACAGAGCTAAAGAAGACTGAGTGCATATATTACTAGCAAGAGTCACATAACACATGCATTATACATTACATGACTCTTCCACATCCCCATTTCAGACAACAGCATAGGAAAATCTGGGTTTGCTTTGATAACTTTGCCCTTTTTGTATTTCAATGCTGATTTCTTAGTTGCCTATGTGGAAGTCCAAATGTGGAAAACAAGCAGACCTGGAATTCTATGCCCCTTGAAGGACTGAAAAAAAAAAAAAGGAGGAGGGATGTTTAGCAGTGAAGGTGCTGGCTAATGCATAGGTTATTCCAGATATCAGATTCAGCAGCACAGATTGGAGAGCAAAGTAAAGCTTAAATTGTATTTGGGGAGTCAAAAGGGGAAGGAAAAGGAGGAAGAAAATTCAGTTGACAGATGTCCCTGACTGAATCCAGTAATGCTTTTCAATCTTGTTACTATTGAATAAGTGTCTTGATCACAAAAAGGGCCATCATAAACTGCACTCTGGCTCAGTCTCACCTGAGAGGCCAAAGACTAGAAGGAACTGAATTAACTCCTATTTCCATAGGCAGTTAATACAAGGTACAGGCTCATTAGTAAGCCAACAGTGACAGGAAGCTTTTAAATGCTCAGCAGGTGGAAGGAATGTGATCTCCAAGGCTCTCACTTTGACACTTTTCAAAAAGTACTAAATGTGATGTTTTTTAAAAGCAAGTCTTACCTGTGAAATTCACACACCCCACTACCACAGTAGTTGATATTGTAATCAAATAGATTGCAGACGTAATATTGATAATTTTTTTCATGTTTTAGTGAATTTTTAGAGATTTAGATGACAAGAACAAATATTGCTCTCACTAACGGTTATAGCAAATGTTGTTCTGGCTTAAAAAAAATCTGGTCATTCTGTAGAAGTGGCTTGTGCTACATTTTAGACAAAGAAAAAAACCGATTATTCATTGAGGTACACTGATTTTTAAAAGTTTACTGCAGTTTTATAGGAGAGTCCATTTCTCATTTGATATGCTTCACCTGTGTGTGCAGGCAGGCATTGTCGAGTATTCATGTCTTCAGTAAAGATTAATTTAAGCAAAGCATAAAGCTGTTCATATAGGCTATGCCTATACAGCAACGTTATTTCAAAATAAATTTGAAATAATGGGCTTCTTACTCCAACTCCTGTAATCCTCATTGTATGAAGAATAAGGGAAGTCAGGGGAATTGTGTTCTATTTCAAAATATCTGCTGTGTAGACTGCTCCAAAAGTCAACATAAATTTAAAAAAAAACTATGCAATTAGTTGCAACCCTAAGTTGCATAGCTTATTTCAAATGTAGTTATGCTGTGCAGACATGTCCCTAGTCCAGTTTATGTTTCCTCCTTTTCTGGAGGTAGCAATTTCCTTCCTTCTTTCCTTCTCACCTTCCATCCTCTCTTTTGTTGTTTAGCTTGATCATTGTGGGAAAGATAAGCTAAAGCAGGCAATTTTACCCTTTGAAAAGTAGAGAGATCCATAGCCATTTTAACCTGCTTCTGAAGACAAACTACTAATGAAGTAGCATCCCAAGCTTTCAAACTGATAGCTCCCTAGTTTGTGAGAAATCTATCCATCCAAGGAAACAGTGGTCTCAGATAAATAGTCTCTTAAATATCATGGGCTAATACTATGAAGAGTGTTACAGATCAGAACTAAGACCTTGAACTTGACTCTATTCAGTGGGGAGCCATCAAGTATAGCAGAGAACTGGGGCAATGTGTGTCTATATACTTTTTAGTAAGGATCACTCATTTATCCAGGACCAGCCTTAGCATTTTGGCATTTTAGAACACTTCTGGTAACTTCCCTCAGTTATTCTATTATCTACAGTTTTTTGTAAAAGCTATCTGCAAAAATTTTCCATTATGAAAAACCTCAGGAACCATTAACAAGTCACCTAAGATCAATTACCACAGCTTTTGAACACACATCAAGTAGTAGGTCATATAACATTGTGTGTCTCCTGATATGTTTTTAGAATGAGAGAAAGCACTTGTGAGGTCCAGAAGGTTCAGCTGAAGAAAGTTAATTGCTTTAAGATGTACCAAAATGGGCCAAAAAAAAAAGTGATATTTGACTAACAGAACCTTACACCCAGGACTTTGTCAAGCCGGGACTTAAAAACTTCTAGGGTTGGAGATTCAACTGGCAAGAGCAGGTTACTTGGTAAAAATACCAGTAAGCTCATGCTTACCAATTAACATCCCTATTTAAAGGAATATAAATTTCTAGTTTTTCCACATACATTCAACAGGGAGAGTAATTACCAATGTACAACTTACCAAGTATTGTGGTGGACTTCCATCACAGGGCATTTTTAAAAGCCAAGAAAGGATGTGTTTCTAGAAACTGTTCTAGTTCAAACACAGCTTTTAGATTTGAAGCAGAATTTAGTCACGTAAAGCCCATATCCTGTGTTATACAGGAGGTCAGACGAAATGATCACAGAAGTCCCTTCTGGCCTGAGAATCTACTAATTCAATTGTCCGTCCCCCAACAAAAACTAGAACAAAATCAATTATCTGAAGCCACAGCACCCTGGATTGTATTGGAACTTATCTGATCAAACAACCTATGCAAAAACTGAACCTTATCTTTACTATGTAGGAGACTACAAAGGGAAAAGTAATAAATGAGAAATACATTAATCTTTTATACCTCAGACTTCAGCTGCTATTCAGTTTCTTGCAGCATTCATTATTCAACTTTGCTTACATGTCGACCAGCATCTCTAGATTTATCATAGTTCATTTTTCAGATTTAGAATGGTTTGGCACCTTCAGAGGAAAGACAAGTCAGGAATTTGTCAGTGGCAAAGTGTTAGCTAGGGGGTGTGAGTTTTCCACCCTCCCTAGCATTCATTTTCAAAATAAAAACAACAACACAGAAAGCATTCATTGATGCAAGGAGACAGTAAAGAATTTAAGAGCTTAGATACCAGGACAGGATATAGTTTGTGAAGATATAAAACTTAACTCTCTACATTGCACATATGCATTACAGATAGAGGAAAGTGCACTGATCCTCTGAAAACAAATAAACTGAGCCAGAAGTTTTGAGGATCTAATCCATTCCAAGTTACTTCTCAGACTACATTTTGAGGGCAGGATTTGAGCCCTTAACTGCTGAAGCAGCTCTTTTCTAAGTGCTGACAAATAGTGATGCCCACAGATACACGAGTTTCATGAGCCTGAATTCCTTATCTTTTATTGCTTCTTAGCAGTACCATTAGAAAGTTCATCATCTTTTGACTGCAGTGAAACAGCCACAGAATTGTTTCCACAAAAGGCTCCCTCACACAAAGACAGCAAGGGCTTGTCTACACTATGGAGTAGGGATGTTAAATACAGTTTAATCAACGGATTTTCCATCAACTGGTCAATTAGTCAATGAGCCACAGTGGAGTTAGCTCCGGGCCCAGGAGCTAACCCCGCTGCAGCTCTGCCTTTTAAATGTTTTAAGAGCTTGCCATCTCTTAATACATTTAAAAGGCTAAAGCACAGTGGGGGGACCCAGCGCAAGCCAAGAATCAGCTGTCCCGATTCACACCGGGTACCCCCCACACTGAGCTTCTGATTTTTAAATGTATTAAGAGCCAGTAGGCTCATTTTTAAATGTATTAAGGGCCCTGCGGAGACAGTGCTGGGAGGGAACCAGCTTATAAGCTGTCTCCCCCTCCATACTGCCTCCTGCTCCCCCCATTTGATGCCTCTGATAAAAGCAGCAAGGGGGGAAGTGACTAGTCAAGCTTTTGCTTATCAGATAGTCAACTAGTTTGCTTACACCTTTATCCTCCAGAGGTCGATCTTTTAGCATTTGATTTAGCAGGTGTCGTGTACACCCCCAAATTGAACACTAAGGACAGCCTATGCTGGCATCCTGTACTCTTCATTCTTTGTGCATGCTCCCATCAGCCTAGTGCAGTATAGATGCTGCGGAGGCTTGGCTTAAGGTGAACCTAATCCAGCTACGCATTTTGCACAGCTGGATGGCATACCTTAAGCCAACTTGTCTGGTCTGGTATAGACCAGGCCCAAGAGTTTAAGTGGTGCTGTAGGAAGTGGGAGAGATGTCTCCATAAAAGAAGTTTAACACCAAGTACATTTGTAAAACATGAATACAAGGGTGTATGCAGAAATTTAAATTTGACTGCTCTTGGAGGGCCACTTTCTATGCCCCTTGAGTGGTTTTGGGCCCCTGCTTCTCCTTTGTGCACACCTCTGAATGGACACATTACTCTATGGGTGCATTCAATTTTACAGAACGAGCATGCTGTGCCACTACATACCTATGGATAAAATTCATATTATAAAGGCATATATGCATGGAGGAGAGTTAAGTGTGGTGTGGGCATTACAGTATGGTTTTTTGTATAAGTTGTCAATCCTGACTTTAAAATGTACTATCCGGTTCCATTGACAGTAACTTGTTTATACATATTATGAACTCATCTTTTCTCTTGATACAGAAATTACAGAGGAAATATAGAAAACATTCGTATTCTGTGATTTTTCTATATGGCACACAGAAAATTAAACAATTCTCAGACATTTAGAGCAAAAAACACCTTCAAAGCAAATATTTAAAAAAAAAAAATCACACTAAAACCTTTGTGTTCCTCCACGCATCACCTTGATCAATGAGTCCAGCAGCCCTCACAGAGAGCATGCCGATCATAACTTGTAATTCGTTTTGTTCTAGTCCAACTGCTCCCAACCGCCAGTCCACAAACCAGTGGTGGGCTGCAAACCACTGCTTGCCAGGCTGTGAACACTGCCAGGCCATGCTCCCAGTTGCTGACTGAACCCTGTCCTCTGGAGAAGTGCGCTCCTGCGCACAAAAAAATTCTCTGCCTGCCCACTTCCCTGCACACCAGCACAGTGAGTGGTGTGGCAGGCAGGTGCGCCGGGGGTCTGTGTGGGGCCTGCATGTACGTGCAGGCCTGAGTAGTCTGGGGCACGGGGAAGGGGAGAGGGTGGCCCATGCCTCACAGGTGTGGGCCCAGCCCCAAGGAAGGCACTGCCCAACCTCAGCACAGGCCAGAGGAGTAGTGCTAGCCAGCCACAAAGCACATGTGCAGAACTAGAAGTCTGCCAGTCTTTGCTTTTTGAGGGCCCCTTCTAGGCCACTAAGCTGAGGTGTCTCTATGGCTTGCAGCTGCCACTCGTGCGGGGAACTGTGAGGCGGAGGGGAGCCATGGTGGTGGCAGCGCTGCCTCCGCCTGCCCTGTAGAGGTCCCCCCCTCTCCTTCCCCATCAGTGTGATCCTGGTGAGCTCGGACAGCCGTGGCAATGAGCTGCTCTTCTGCTTCCCCTTCCAGCAGGGCCCGGAGCACCCAGCTGCCGAGGCCGATAAGTGATAGCGTGAGGCCATGTGCCGGGTGCACAAGGCCAGGGTGACTTTGTTCTCCAGGCCTGGTTGTGTGCCAGGCGAGCCTGCCACTGTGTGGTCAGGGCTCGTAGGCATGAGGGCTTGGTGCCAATCTCAGGGGAAGAGCAAGGCAGGGGTTGGGCTCTCTCTGGGCAGCATTGTGGGGCTGGAGGTTGGGGTATCTTGGGGGCCAGTGTATAGATGCTAGGGTAGAGTTGCCAGATGGTTTAACCAAAAATAACAAACACCCCCCCTTTCCTCAAAAAAAACCACCAGGGAAAAAATTATGTTGGGGGGGGGGGGAGACCAAAGGACCCCGAGAGTTAAGCAAAAAAAAAATTTAAAAAAACACAGCATGGCCCCTTTAAGAACAGGGGCTGGGCTCTGCCTCTCCTAACAGGTTGCTGGCAGCCAGCGGCCATCTTCCCTGCTCCAGACTAGGCAGCTCCCCTGCAGAACCAAGGGGGTGAGGGGAGGGCGGGTGAGCAGGCTGGGCCCAGTTGTTGAATATGTGTAGGGTTGCCAGGTGTCTAGTATTGACCCAGACAGTCCGGTATTTTCGCCTCTTGGTCGGAAAAAAAAAAGCATCAGAAAATACCGGACATTTTAGGCGTCTGGTATTTTTTAAAAAAATTTTTTAACTGAACAGGAAGCAAAAATACCTGACTGTCCAGGTCAATACCGGACACCTGGCAACCCTATGCTAGGGTGGTGGGTTCCTGAGGCGAAGGGAATAAGGAGCAGAAGGCAAAGAAGGACAATGGCCCTCAAAGCAAGCAATACTTGAAGAAGTGGTGGGCCTCCCAAGTATCTGAGATTAAAAACATCACTGCACCCAGCCACATATACGCTCATTTATTACAGAGGCTAATGTCTGTTATAACTATTAAAATAATTCAAATCAATGATTTGGATGCAATAAAAAAATAAAACTCCAGAAGAAATGGAAGACCATGAAATGTCTAAATCATGTTTTCTATTTGGGTAAACTAGGGTAACACCATTTATAACAAACCTGGCTTTGGAGAGTGATAGAGACACTATGTAGCTTGGTAGCAAAGGAACTAGGTTAATGGTTCAAACCAAATCAGGTCATAACAAAGAGCTGTCACTATCGATAAGCTTTATGGTAGGCTATGTGAAACAAGAAGGCTGTCTTAATCCAGTTCCTAATAACTAATGAACCACTTTACAAAAACCTCAAAATTAGTGCCAGTTAGCATCACCACTGGAAGTATGAGCTGAGCGGTTGCAGACAGCATATGAAGGGATACCAAGCCAACCTTTAAAACTTACAATGAATCTGTATCAAGGCAACATATCCATTGAGGGCAGTGGGAAGAAAAGCGTGGTGCTACAGCCAAGTCATAAGCAACTCCAAATGAAAATTGGAGCCTAAGAGCAGCCATCCCACCCAGGGTTATTTTCTTCAGGGTGTTACTCCTTGTCACTTTCTTCAGGGTGTTACTGTTTAAGACATTTGTACTAGTGCCACAATGCACATAGGACATCATAAAGGTTTTGTGGAATGAATTAAGTCTGCATTTGGAAACAGAAAAGACTGACTGTTTTGTTTTCTTGTATTATGCACTTTGATTATGCAATAGTGCTATTTGTTAATCTGGGAAATACCTGCTGGTACCTCACCACTTCGGGCCCTTGCCCGGACTGGATGTGTCACTGAACCAGATTCAGGCTATTGCATCTCGGTGTTAGGCTGAACTCATTTACATACATTTTAACCAAGTTTTTAATCATTAAATAAAGAAAAAGTTAGTTTCCATTAGTTGAGACTTGTTAAAACATATTAGTTTGTAATTAAATGTAGCCTGTACATTAATTTGGTGACAAGTTTCAGAGGGGTAGCCATGTTAGTCTGTTTCAGTAAAAACAACAAGGAGTCCAGTGGCACCTTAAAGGCTAACAAATGTATTTGGGCATAAGCTTTCATGGGTTAGAAGCCACAAAATTTCATGCTGCTTTTTTCTATTCAGGAGAATGCACTAAATCTATTCACATTTACTTAAACAATTTTATAACTTTTCACTTATAAATTCGGAATCTGAATGTAAAGGTTAGAAAATGTAAATGATGCATTTCTTATTTCCTAGAGGATTCATTTTTTGCTTGTGATTCATGTTACACTCCATTCAGATGGAAATACAAATTCAATTAAAATGCACAAAACCAGAATTGTGTTTTAGTAAGTAAAGCTACCTTAAAGCTGATATATTTTTAATATAAACTGTCCCACACATGGTTGACACTTAAAATTAAACAGAGGGGCTACGTCTACACTGGCCCCTTTTCCGGAAGGGGCATGTAAATTTCAGCAGTCGTCGTAGGGAAATCCGCGGGGGATTTAAATATCCCCCGCGGCATTTAAATAAAAATGTCCGCCGCTTTTTTCCGGCTTTTAAAAAAGCCGGAAAAGAGCGTCTAGACTGGCCCCGATCCTCCGGAAAAAGTGCCCTTTTCCGGAGGCTCTTATTCTTACTTTAAAAGCCGGAAAAAAGCGGCGGACATTTTTATTTAAATGCCGCGGGGGATATTTAAATCCCCCGCGGATTTCCCTACGACGACTGCTGAAATTTACATGCCCCTTCCGGAAAAGGGGCCAGTGTAGACGTAGCCAGGAAGTATTATCGGTAGTTAGTGAACTGAGTTGACAATTATAAAAGCTTAAAAAAAGGACATGGTAACCAGAAACAAGTAGCTCTCATTCTAGTTTTTATTCACAGTTTGGAAGAGGACAACATACTTTCCTATTTTTTCTAGCTTCACCTATATTTTTTAAACTTCCAATGTGCATGTTTTGAATTAAGATAGTTAAACTGAAATGTAGATTAAATCCTTCTGTACCTGCTAAAAAGGTCACAGCTAGCAGAAGCTTGTTTAGCACTTCAACAAACTCTCATTCTGGGTACTGAGTCAGTAACTTCCACCAGTGCAGTGATTTGACTTTCTTTAAAGCTTGCCAAAATGTTATTTTTGTATTTAAGTGATTTTAATAGACTGAAATAAGTACACTCCTTAATATAGGTCACCAATTTCAACTGTTAAAATATAGATTTTATTTTAAAAAAAGCTAAATTTAAAATTAAAAAATGGATGAATTTTAAAATTATTAATTTTAAACTACCTTGGTCAAGATCTGGTTGATTTAGGATTAAAAATACTTCCCTATAACCAAAACCGGAGGTTCTCAACTGTGGTATGTGTACTCCTAGAGGCATGCAGAGATCTTCCAAGGGGATATGTCAATTCATCTAGATCAGCATTTCTCAACCTGGGAGTTATGACAGAGGTTTCGGCTTGGAAACACAAGTGCAGAGCTAGCATTTGGGGGTAGTAACTGCCATAGACCCTATCCCACCAGTGGGACCCAATGAAACCAAGTTATATGCTTGAGCCCAAGGTTGTGTGCTTGGTCTTCAGATACCTGAAAGGGGTATTGTAGTCTGGAAATGTGCTCTAAATCTTGTTTTAAATACTATGAACAAAGAGTTTTAGTGGATGACAGACCCATTACTATTCTGAGATACAGTCAAGCCACAACTCCCCCTAGGGAAGAGGATTAAGGGAAAGACTCATTGTGGAGAAGCCTGGACAGGTGAGGCTCACATAGGCCTGCCGACACGGGATTTGGGAGGGAGTGGGGAGGTCGGGAGAGAGGAGGGGCAGTTGCTCCACGACCCAATGATTCAAAAAGTTCCAGGACTTCCAGCCACAACAGTAGCAGCCAGAGCCATGTGCCCTTTAAAATCACCGCTTGAGTACTACTCTGTACACTACCCATGACTCCAGTGGCTAAGGGGGAAGGCCAGCACCACATTCCAGGCAGCGTGGAAGGCTGGTTGCCCCACCCTTTCTGCCCAAGGCCCTGCGCCCCTCCCTGCCCACACACACACCCCTTCCCCGAGAGCTCATATAAGCTGTCAGCCCCCTTGGGCTCACACTATATTTGTTCACTGGTTAAACCAAGGGCTTCATTTTCCTATGCTATAATTTCAAACGTTTACAAGGACTCAATTCATTGGAGGAATAAGTTTGGTGGAGCAATCCAGTTTTCATTTGAATTGTCCAGGAAATCAACATCTGGTGGAAGTAAACTGGTATAGTGACTATATGGTGTAATGTATAGACACTGAGTGCTGTCCCAGCCTCCAGTCTGAATGGCTTAATTTCCTGGGCTGAAGTCTCCTTCCCCAACCCTCCATTTCTCTTATGTTTTCAGGAGGAACTGAATTGGTATCACTGAACTTTAAACACACACACAGAAAGCTTCAGAGCTTAACATATTCAAACACATTCAAATATCACATGTAAGTTGCATACTTGTCCTTTACTATATTTTGACTGACGACCATGTTGCCATTTTTTTTAAGGTCCATGGAGGAAGCAGATCTAAGCTATACAGCTGCCATTTTTGGTTGGATGTTTTGGAGGTTTCATTACATGACAATCTTTCATTAAAGATTAATCCTTAAATCATGGCGACTCTAGGACAATCCTGCAGGGTTAGCACTCCTACTAAGTTAGCGTGAGGAATCAATGACTATTTGATGTTTTTTCTTAGTACAAGATTTAACAGAGAATTAAGAAGAGCAGCAGTCTACGTGAACAATAGAGGTGTTGCAATTAATTTAGTGTTTTAGTGCAGTAAATAAAGAACAATTAAGATCATAATATAAATTGTTTAAGCTTTTATTCACAACTTCAATAATGTCTTTATATCAAATGCTAGTCAGCACCTGCATTTAAAGCAAATATGATTTTTTTTTTAAATCTTGTCTTACAGTATGTACAGACAGCAGCCAAGAGATTTTCCCTACCCATCTTCTATAAGACAAAGAAATGAGCCAATCATTATGGAAAATGAGTTGGACTTGGATAAAGTTTGTCAGTCTAATTCCATGCAGGATTAAAACAAAACAACAACAACAACAACAAAGATGAATGACTTTCAAAAAGTTTGTGATATTTAAAAAGGTGTCCATAACTGTAATAAAATATAAAACAGACTCTCTCTCCTTTAAATAGCTCCCGGTCAAGAATTACTATATTTTTTTCCCTACTGACTAGACATTTGAGACAACACCCAATAGCAATATAGCACCTTTCCTGTGAATAATTCAATACTTTACCATTTGTAAAGACATCTCCTCCCCTACCCTACCTCCCAGCAGCTAGCAGGAAACAATCACTAACTATTAAGTTGAGATTTTAACAGGCCAAATTTCTGTTAGGAGACAGCTCTTAGAACTGAGTTGTGCACCATCTCAGCAGATTGCTGAAGAGCTGCAACATGTATTTATTTGGCCTATTTTCTGGTGAGCGGTTTGCTGCACACAATACATCTATCAGACACCCACGCATATACTCTGCACACCAATATCACCTGAAATGAATGCTGCAAACCTTTATTTCTTTTTCAATGCATTTAACATTACTTCTGGGCTACGTCTACACTGGCCCCTCTTCCGGAAGGGGCATGTAAATTTCACGAGTCGTCGTAGGGAAATCCGCGGGGGATTTAAATATCCCCCGCGGCATTTAAATAAAAATGTCCGCCGCTTTTTTCCGGCTTTTAAAAAAGCCGGAAAAGAGCGTCTAGACTGGCCCCGATCCTCCGGAAAAAGTGCCCTTTTCCGGAGGCTCTTATTCTTACTTCAAAGTAAGAAAAGGGCACTTTTTCCGGAGGATCGGGGCCAGTCTAGACGCTCTTTTCCGGCTTTTTTAAAAGCCGGAAAAAAGCGGCGGACATTTTTATTTAAATGCCGCGGGGGATATTTAAATCCCCCGCGGATTTCCCTACGACGACTCGTGAAATTTACATGCCCCTTCCGGAAAAGGGGCCAGTGTAGACGTAGCCCTGGTGTTACACAATATAATGTCCTTGTAGTACTCTCCACAGTAGTCATAACCAATAGTAACTCTTCTGTTATGGCACAGCTTTAAGGGATATGACTACTTAGAAAAGGTTCACCTTTATGTACATTTATTGCAGAGGGCGCAATGAATAGTCTTAATTATTAATTAAAATAAATAGGATAATTGTATTGATTATACACTGTGAAAGACAGGTTATTTTAGAAGTCCATTTCTTTATTTTAATGTTGGGATTCTTGGCTAGTTACAAAGTTGTAACAGTCTTTTTTCTTTCATTTTATACAATAAACTCTGCTGCCTCTAGCATAAAAAATTTCTATGATGCACCTTGTAGTCTCACTGCAATAAAGAAATGTTTTTTAAAACTAAAACGTCATTAAAATAAAAAAGTAAAATTATGCTGATGAGCATTTGTAATCAAACTGTAATTTGGTTTTACAAGGGCGTGTTGACTATTTTCTAAGGATGATTTTTTATACTGATAAATGGTAATTTATGTTGGACTGTGAAGGTGAAAAGCCAAAACAAAAAATTAAAGTAGAACTGACTGTATGACAGCATTACAAAATTGAAAAAATATATATATTAAAAAAACCTGTTTTGACAATGCATGAAAGTACTCTATCACCTTCAGCTGTTTAATGTATTTTGGATTTTTTTTCTCTTGATGTAATTAGTTAAAGGATGGATTTTGTGACACTGTGCAGTGTGAATGGGCCCTCTGTCCAAATTCCTTTATGATAATATTGTTTCTGCTCAGTTTCTGATCAGGGACTTTTTGGAACTTCTTAGTTTTAATATAAACTGAAATAAACATATGAACATATTAAGCACTGACTCTCATCCATGTGCCTTTCACCTTTCTGTAGCAACCAAGGTCACACATTTCTATTTAGACGTTTACTACTCACCAGTGGTATGGTTACCCAAACCATATATTTTCAAAAATTTGACAATATATGTAAACAAACCAACCTGTTAGTTATCCCAAGAACAGATCAGATCACACAGCAACAGCAGAAAAATAAAACAAACAGACTCCCTCTTGCAAAACAAACGGCACTCCATAGCGTTTCCATATGGAGCAAGAAAGAGATGTACCTACAAGCACACCCTGAAGACCAATAAATGTGGGTTGCTATAGTAACTCATATCTTCTCTGTAGTCTAAGTCATTAAAGCCCACATTTTTAAAGATATTCTATAATGTGATGCTATATATTTAATGGAAAATAAACCACAGTTTTAATATTCTGTAACAAGATTTTAGCCAAAGTTGGGAGAAAAACTGCAACAAAAAAATCCATAGTTTTTAAAAATAATTTTTCTTCTATTGCATTCATGACCTGTGTATGTTTGCTTTATTAGTGTGCTAGTTTATTTACTGTAAAGAACATCCATCAAAATTACACCACATTAAGCAAATGCTGCAGAAATAAAAGATAGACTCATCCAAGCAGAGAGAAGATAACTGCCATTTTGACCCGTGGGTCTTGTAAAAAAATGTGGTATGAATAATTCACAGAAATAATTTCCCAAATAATTTTGAACAAAACTGGAACAAACTGGTATGAATTAATTTGCAATTGCTCTATTTTTAATTGTTGTGAATGTTACTTAAAAAAAAAAGTGAGACTTGAATCTCAACACCATAGACCAGCCAAATAAACTATGCAAAGCTTTTCCTGGGTTTTCCTTCTCACTTTCTGTCTGTAAATAGGTAGGATCTAAAAATCACTTTAGATTCTACCAGAAAGGAAACATGCAAGGCTCTCCCACCGGAAAACATGTATTATACCAATGGCTTCAGAATATCCCAAAACAGCATGTTGTAGACACAGCTGACCCCTTCCTTTCCTTTAAAATGACAAGGCTCAATTCAGGACAATTGATAGAGGGATTATCCTAATCTGAATTAAATAATTTTAATAATGTTTCTGAAGAATTAATGCTTAGGAAATAAATTGATTAATGAATCACACATGTTTAACAACATAAAAGGGAGACAAGTTATAAATGCTTGAGACAGAATCTTGTCTATTCTGTTTAGAGATGTACGAATAACTGATTTTTTAGTTCTCTGTCAGTTCTGAGAAGTTAGTCTGTTCTGAATCAACCAGAAACTCATTTTTTCCCTCAGAATGAGAAGTTTGAAAAATTATTAATTTATTAATAACAATGAATTAAAATGTATTCACAACAGTGAATTAAAAGTAGAAAATGAAGGGCTAAAAACACAAACGTTTATACCTAAGAGCCCAATGAGTGGATAATAACCACAGTGGAGATTTGAACTTGGAGGGACAGGGCCATTCCACTTGAGTTCTCTAACCACTGGCCTATGAGGTGTAAGAGGAGGATTTCTGCCTCCATTTCATGAACTTATTTCACAGAAACAATTTGCTGAAATCAACATGAATTTATCAAATGTTTCAGTCAGCCTAAAATTGCATTTTTGGCAAAATGAGACAAGTTTCACCCAACTGCACATTTCATCCCGATCAGCACAGATCTTCACACAATCTTCTTTTTCCAGTTTACATTTAAGGAACACATGGAGCTTTTGCCATTGCTAGAGATTTTTTCCATAATATAAAGAGATCACTGTTTTTCTTTCCATGTCAGCTTCATCCCAGTTTAATACACTGAAATATTTTCACTGAGTAAAAGTTCAGGATGAACCCTCGTTTCAAAGGGCATATGAAATTATACCATTTAAACATAGCTAAGAAAAATGAAAAAACCCATCTTCTTATCACATCTTAAAATCTATCTACACCTTGGCAATGATCAAAGTAGAACTAGAGAGTGTTTACCAATCCTTATGCAGAGTCTATGAGAAGCTCAGTCTTCATCAGCAGAGAGGGGAAGATGCTACTCTTCAATTCCATGCACAATTTTGCCAACTAAGCCACAGCATGATTTTTGGGTGCTTTTTCAGTGATTTTGTCAGCATTGTCACATGGTGCCACAGTCTATTTTTACTTTTACTATATAAAAGCTGGAGAGAAAAAAAAACTAATACAAAATATCCAGGAATACTATGTATGAATAAGTTGGTTTTCAACAATTATAATGAGACAGTGGTGTGATGGTATGGGGATCGGGTGAAGACACTGAAGAAACCATATATGTAACTGAAAACTACACTGAATGGAACATGGTTAAATTAAATATTTATGTACAGAAACCATAAACATTTATATGAATTATAATTGATGTGATATTAGATGTATTGTTTGATGTAGTTTTAAGGAAACCACAAAATTGAACACCACATTTATACCTGAATAAGAACATAACACAAGAACCACCTGACCAAGTCAGACTAAAAAAGTTAATCTAGACCAGCGTCCCGTCTTCCAACAGTAGCTAATAGCAGGCTCCCCAAAAGGAATGAATAGAACATTAAGTGATCCATCCTCTGTTACCCATTTCCAGCTTCTGGCAAATGGGAGCTAGGGATACCAGGTCTTCCCATCCTGCCTAAGAGCCATCAGTGGACCTATTTTCCATGAATGTATCTAGTTCTTTTTTGAACTCTGTTATAGTCTTGGCCTTCACAGCATCCTCTGGCAAGGAGTTCCACAGGTTGATTATGTGTTTTGTGAGGAATTACTTCATTTTAAACCTGCTGCCTATTGAGTTTATCTGGTGACTCCCTAGTTCTTGTGTTACATGAAGGAATAAACAACACTTCCTTATTTTCACTGTCCACACCAGTTACGATTGTACAGACCTCTATCATATCCCCTTCCACCCTTCCTCTCCCCCACCCCCGTCATCTCTTTTCTAAGACAAAAAGTCCCAGTCTTATTAATCTCTCCTCACATGGAAGCCATTCCAAACCTCTAATCATTTTGTTGCTCTTTTCTGACTCTTTTACAGTTCCAACAGATCTTTGAGATGAAACGATCACATTTGCTCACAATATTTAGATGTGGACATATCATGGATTTATATAGAGGCAATATGATATTTTCAGTCTTATTATCTATTCCTTTCTTAAAGGGATGCTTCAAGTGCATGCATGTGTATTCATTATTGAACATAACTGCATGCATCCTTAATGAGTTCACATCCTACCTTGTAAAGGTGCTTTTGTCAAGATTCAAAACCCTAAATCTGCTTGCTTGATAGCTGCAAATAGATATGAGGGAAAGAGATGTGAAATGCTGCCTTGCTACAATCACAAATTACTTCCATATTCCTTCTTCACAGGATGCTTCTCTTCCTTAATTCAGCCCATTTCAAACCATGTTCAAACACTCTCAACACATCCCACGCTCAATTACATTAATTTTCAAGTTGGTGTTTTAAGTTCCTTTCAGCATATAGATGTAGGCATTCAGTTTCTCAGTAAACTGAGTTGTCCTTAAAAGAGTTGTCTACAAAAAGAGTTGTCCTTAAAAGCTATAGTTTTTCTGACTTCCATGGGCCTAAACAGTAATAATTTCTGATTATTCTTTAAAATTGTCAAAGGCTATCCTTTTCTAGATAGCTTTTTCCTTCAGAAAAAAAAAGCATCATGCCACCAAGCATTTTATCAGAAGTCTAAACAATCGCTTTGCTGAGGATAATGAAAACAATCAGTTTGTGATCATAAAGTGGATCTGGGATGAATTGCAAAATGAAGAGAACGGAGCAATCTTTGAACATTTAGAAGTTTATAGGAGATATTTTTCCTCTAGTCCCCACCCCGATTTCCTATTAATTTGATGTTTAAGAGAGAGGCAAATACCCTCCAAGCATCTCCTAATCATTCACCAACTCAGACTGTACTTAAGAGAGAGAAAGAGAGACTATAAATCCCTATGTATCAGAGTTTTTAAAATTCTGGGTCACATTTACCTTTCTGCGTCTTTCCTTTCCATCAATTAGCTCTGAATATGGTCCATCTCTAGTTCATTTCTGTCGATTTATCTGTATTGTTGGAGGGTGGCGTTTTATTTCTTCCTCTGATACCAGGATTACCTGGTACAAACCCCTGCTGCATATGCCCTAACTGTACAAAATTTAGCAGTGAGGGCAGAAAGAACCTGAGACCATTTCTGATCAGACAAGCTTATGAAGAAAAAAAAAAAAAAGGTATGTATGAAAATAATGACCTAGCAACATGAATTTTATACAAAGGAGCAACAGGAAAGAAAGGAAAAAACCCAGCCCGAATTACAAAGATTCATACTTAACCTCCCTGGAATTCAAATTTCATACATTAATCCCTTAGGTTATGTCTACACTACAAAGTTAATTCGAACTAACAGCTGTTAGTTCGAATTAACTTTCGTAGGTGCTACACATTCAAACCGCTAGTTCAAACTTAATTCGAACTAGCGGAGCGCTTAATTCGAACTAGGTAAACCTCATTCTACAAGGACTAACGCCTAGTTCGAATTAAGTAGTTCGAATTAAGGGCTGTGTAGCCACTTAATTCGAACTAGTTGGAGGCTACCCCTCCCCAGCTTGCCCTGGTGGCCACTCTGGGCCAAGCCAGGGAAACTCTTCTGCCCCCCTCCTGGCACCGGAGCCCTTAAAGGGCCACGGTCTGGCTATGGTGCCCGTGCCAGGTGGAAGCCTGCCAGCACCCAGCCAGCAGACCCTGCACCTGGCACAGCATGAAGCCAGCCAACCGCCGCCACCCAACCCTCCGCCTCTTCCCAGGACCAGGCTGGTGGCTCCCAGGAGCCTGCCCGAGGCCACAAGAGGCGGGCGCCCGCCTGGTCTAGTGCGGAGATCGTGGACCTCATCCAGGTTCGGGGGGAGGCCTCCAACGTCCACAATCTAGGCACTAGGCACAGGAAAGTGGCCGTCTAGGGCAGGATAGTTGCCAACCAGGCCACCAAAGGCCACATGCAAACCCAGGATCAGGTGTGCATGAAAATCAAGTTAGTCCAGTAAGACCCCCAACCCTGAGCCCTGAGCTTAGAACATAAGAATGGCTGTACTGGGTCAGACCAAAGGTCAATCTAGCCCAGTAGCCTGTCTGCCAACAGTGGCCAACACCAGCTACCCCGGAGGGGATGGACAGAAGACAATTACCAAGCCATTTGTCTCGTGCCATCCATCTCCAGCCTTCCACAAACAGAGGCCAGGGACACCATTCCTACCCCTTGGCTAATAGCACTCCATGGACCCAACCTCCATGACTTTATCTCACTTCTCTTTAAACTCTGTTATAGCTCTAGCCTTTATAGCCTCCTGCAGCAAGGAGTTCCACAGCTTGACTACACGCTGTGTTAAGAAGAACTTTCTTTTATTAGTTTGAAGCCTGCAACCCATTCATTTCATTTGGTGTCCTCTAGTTCTTCTATTATGGGAACTAATGAAGAACTTTTCTTTATGACCCCTCTCCATACCACTCATGATTTTATAGACCTCTATCGTATCCCTCCCTCAGTCTCCTCTTTTCTAAGCTGAAAAGTCTCTTCATATGGGACCTGTTCCAAACCTCTAATCATTTTAGTTGCCCTTTTCTGAACCCTTTCCAAGGCCAAAACATCTTTTTTGAGGTGAGGAGACCACATCTGTACACAGTATTGAAGATATGGCGTACCATAGTTTTATACTTCCCCTCCTCCTTCTTCCCCTGGCTTCCCCCTTCCAGCTCCCTCCTCCCAGGTTTCCCCCGCCCCTCTCTCACCCTCTCTCTTCCCCTCTCCCACCTCCTTTCCCCAGTCTCCCCAGAGGTTAATCCCCCCCTCAGTTTTGTTAAATAAAGAGACTTTCTATTTTTGAACACACGTGTCCTTTATTTTGTACATCAGGAAGGGGGGCTAGGGAGGGGTAAGTGGAAGGAGGTGAGGGAGGAATGGGGCATGAGCCCCCGATGGGGAGGACTGGGGTGGCTCTGCGGGCTCCTCAGGGTGGAAGCTCTCCTGCAGGGCCTCCTGGATCCTGACAGCCCCTGCTTGACCCCTCCGGATGGCAGCCTGCGGCAAGTGCAGCCGGGCTGATGGCTGAGTGCTGTGATGTGCTGAGTGTGGGCACTCAGGGCACTCCAAGACAGGACTGGTTTGCTGTCCCTCATCGAGGTAGACAAGCAAGCAGGGAACCCTGAGAACGCTCTGTCCAGGGTGGGGGTCGGGTCCCTTTAAGCACAGCCCTCGGATAGCCTGAGGCAGCAGCTCCACACTCTAAGTCCTAACCTGATGCCCTGCCAGCACTGGTTCCGGCCAGCCTTAACTTCAGTTCAGGGTCCACTCAATGTGGACATGCTAGTTCGAATTAGCAAAACGCTAATTCAAATTAGTTTTTAGGTCTAGATGCACTAGTTCAAATTAGCTTAGTTCAAATTAACTAATTCGAATTAAGTTAGTTCAAATTAGTGTTGTAGTGTAGACATACCCTTACAGATAGGGTTACCAGATGGTTTAACCAAAAATACCAAACACCCCTCCCTCCCCTGCAAAAAAACACCAGGGAAAAAATTCGGGGCGGGGGGGGAAGAAGGTGGGGGGGGGGGGGGAAAGAGAGACCAAAGTTGTTGAGGAAAAAAAAGAAAGGACTCTAAGGCTATGTCTAGACTGCAAGCCTCTTTCGAAAAAGAGCGTCTAGACTGCAAGCAGTACTTTCGAAAAAGCAAGCCGCTTTTTCAAAAGAAAGCAGCGAGTGAGTCTGGATGCTCTCTTTCTAAAAAGCCCTGTTGGCATTCAAGAACGCCTTTTTTCGAAAGAGCACTTTCGAAAAAAGGCGTTCTTCCTCGTGAAAAAAGGCGTTCTTCCTCGTGAAATGAGGTTTACCGCCGTCAAAAGAAAAGCCGCGTTCTTTCGATTTAATTTCGAAAGAATGCGGCTGCAGTCTAGACGCAGGTGAAGTCTGGACACAGCCTAAGAGTTATTAAGCAAAAACAGCATGGCCCCTTTCAGAATGCCTGCAGAATCAGAATAGGGATAGGAACAGAGGAGCAGTTAAGCACTAAGACCCAGGGAAGGAACTGCTTCCCCTTGGTCTTTAGGCTTTTTGCTGGCAGCCATTTTGTTTCCTTGATCACGCCAAAACGCAGCTTCCCTTCAGAACCAAGTAAGCAGGGGGCCTGGGGTGTCAGCGGGAGGCGGGGAGCTAGGCCCAGTTGCTGAGTGTGTTGTAGGGTTGCCAGGTGTCCGGTATTTTCATCTCCTGGCCAGGAAAATTAAAAAAAAAAATCAGAAAGTATCAGACATTTTAGGTGTCTGGTATTTTTTGAATTTTTTTTTTTTTTAAACCAGACAGGAGGCAAAAATACCAGACTGTCCAGGTCAATACCGGACACCTGGCAACCCTACTTACAAACATGGGGACAGACAGTAAGTTTGGACATGAGTCTGCATCTGTATTTCCCCAAAGATTTTTGGAACTAGATATTTGTGTCTTATAGACTACAAAGTAATATTATCATCACTTTGGTAACAGGACAGGATCCATTTTGATATGTGTCTACTACATTCCACAGCATATTAATCAGTGACTAGATAAACCATAACTAGATTCAAACCTAAAGGACAACCCACACCACTGAGTTTCCTAATTTTGGAAATCTGTCTGCTTTATGAATGTTCCAAGTGAAGAAATAATACAGATATGTATTTCAACAAATGCACTGAAATCCATATCTTGACAACACAGTTAAACATCTACCAAAGCAGATCTCTGAATTGGCAACACCCCCTTCCCTCCAGCCGCAGTGCTCTGCCCTGCTCCACTCTTTCCCCAAGTCCCTCACCTGTCCTAAACATTCCCCTGACCAGCATGGCTTGAAGGATTTAGAGAGACCTGGCGTGGCTGCAACCAGGGTTGCCCCCCTTACCTTCACCATGGTGGCAAGTGCCAGAGAGGCCTGGCAGCCTCCTCCTCTACACCCCACCACACCCCGGCCCGCTGTGTCTCACTTCTCTCCACCCTAGTGAATGGGGAAGAGAGAGGAGGGAGGTGACCCCTGTTGCCACTAAGCCAGCCTCCCAGCCCAGATAATACCATGGATCCCATCCATAGAATGGTTGGGACAGCTGCAATAGCCCCAAACTGTCCTATGAACAGAAGGGCTCTGGGTAGCTGTATTAGTCAGTTGAAGCAAAAAACCACAGAATTGCAACCCAAAGAAGCTTATGCCCAAATAAACTTGTTAGCCTCTAAAAGATGCCACAGAACTCTTGGGGTTTTTTGGGTTTTTTTTTTAATTATTGTAGTGTCACTTTACCAACTCATGTGCTCTGAGCCCTGCAATCATAAAATGGCTTCCTTCTACTTCACCATATGTTAATGTAGATTTTGCAAAAATAATTCATCTTAGTAATAGGAGTTCATTTCAGAATCTGCTATTAAATCTTAGCTGAGACGTACACAAGGGAGTTAGTTGAATTTCAATTTCCACTGACTTACAAAAGGGAGTTGGACACTTATTTGCTGTTCTGCCTTTGGTCCCCCTAAATAATTAAAACTAAACTGCAGTTGTCAAAATACATAAACCAAAATGCGTTTGAGAGGCATTTATGTTTGATATTTTAAATTGGAGACTAGAAATCCTACATATTGGAGCTCTAGCTTGAGTTAAGCTGTATCTTGCTATTTCACATTATAGTATTGTAGGTGTCCATTTTTTTAATACACAACCACTTTTTAAATTTCAATTTTTACCTAACTCCCTATTCTTTTCATAGGATTCAAAATAAAAACAGAAAACAACTTATATTCAAATGGACTTTCAATCTGTAATCAGGGCAGGCCAAGAAAATTTGAGAGGATGCAGGAGCCTTCAAACTCTGCAAAGAGTTACATGGCCATGGGATAAGAGGGACGGTCCTTTCATCAATTGAGAACTAGTTAAAAGACAGGAAACAAAGGATAGGAATAAATGGTAAATTTTCAGAATGGAGAGGGGTAACTAGTGGTGTCCCCCAAGGGTCAGTCCTAGGACCAATCCTGTTCAACTTATTCATAAATGATCTGGAGAAAGGGGTAAGCAGTGAGGTGGCAAAGTTTGCAGATGGATACCAAACTGTTTAGGATAGTCAAGACAGAAGCAAACTGTGAGGGACTCCAAGAAGATCTCACCAAACTGAGTGACTGGGCAACAAAATGGCAAATGAAATTTAATGTGGATAAGTGTAAAGTAATGCACATCGGGAAAAATAACCCCAACTATATGTACAGTATGATGGGGGCTAATTTGGCTACGACAAATCAGGAAAGAGATCTTGGAGTTATCATGGACAGTTCTCTGAAAACTTCCACACAGTGTGAAGCAGCGGTCAAAAAGGCAAATAGGGTTAGAAAATAAGACACAGAATATCTTACTGCCCCTGTATAAAACTATGGTACACCCACATCTTGAATACTGTGTACAGATGTAGTCTCCTCACCGCAAAAAAGATATTTTGGCCTTAGAAAGGGTTCAGAAAAGGGCAACTAAAATGATTAGGGGTTTGGAATGGGTCCCATATGAGGAGAGGTTAAAGCGACTGGGACTTTTCAGTTTAGAAAAGAGGAGACTGAGGGGGGATATGATAGAGGTCTATAAAATCATGAGTGGTATGGAGAGGGCAGATAAAGAAAAGTTATTTATTAGTTCCCTAAATAGAAGAACTAGAGGACACCAAATGAAATTAATGGGTAGCAGGTTTAAAACTAATACAAGAAAGTTCTTCTTCACACAGCGTGTAGTCAACCTGTGGAACTCCTTGCCAGAGGAGGCTGTGAAGGCTAGGACAATAATAGAGTTTAAAGAGAAGCTAGATAATTTCATGGAGGTTAGGTCCATAAAAGGCTATTATCCAGGGGATAAAATGGTGTCCTTGGCCTTTGTTTGTCAGAGGCTGGAGAGAGATGGCAGGAGACAATTCGCTTGATCATTGTCTTCGGTCCACCCTCTCTGGGGCACCTGGTGCTGGCCACTGTCGGCAGACAGGATACTGGGTTAGATGGACCTTTGGACCCAGTACGGCCATTCTTATGTTCTAAACCCAAACCCTGAAGTTTGGATCCAGCTCAGACTTGCCCAAAAGCAGAGCTCTGGTTGGGTCCACCAACTATTAAACAAAATGGTCCTTATGATTCTGCATACACACTGATATCTGTGCCATTGATGAGCACTGCCATACATCTATCTTTCCTCTATGCACAGCCCCTGCATGCACAGCACCATCATTGAAAATCCTGAATAAATTTTTATCATGTTAAAAGATTCCAACTAGCTATCAGTGTAAGGGAGTGGTCACCAACCAGTAGATCACGATCTACTGGTACATCTTGGAGCCTCTGAGAGGTGATTCTGACCGGCTTGACCAAGAGGCTGTCAAGGTTGGAGACCAATGGTGTAAGGAATCCTAGAAAATGTCCTTTTCTGAAAATGGTACTTCTCTTAAGGACAAGAAAACACAGCATCATGCATCATTTTCCTAAGTGTCCATAAATGGGCAGAAATGTTTATAGGTAGCAGGCATTTTCATGTCAAGGTATTTAAAAAAATATTAGGTAGTTTGTGATTTTGCTCATCCTATACAAAATTTTAATCTCTCAACAATAGACTACAGCAAATACAAAATAGAGTTTTCATTTCTGTCTATCTCTTCGCTGCAGATGTGTTTAAATATTATGATAACCTTGGAAATTACATAGTTGGTATTTGTTATTATTGCCAGCCAGGGAATGCAGCAGCACTTCCAGTAGAGAAGTTATCTGGTTAAATTGGTAAGCACACGGCTTACCATTATGCCTACCGATTAACCAGTCCTTGCCAGTTAACTCCACTGGTGGCCAGCCATGCCAGGCCAGAATAACTCTGTCTGTGGAGGGAACAGCGAGGAATTGAACACATTTTATATCCTTTCTTATCCAGATTGCCTTTCACATGATTCTAGAGATCCATAACCTGGCATAGGTTGCCAAGGAGGCAGGAAGAAGGAAACAAGACCAGATTGAGTTAGCCAGAGTGTTGAAATTACATGGGAAGTACTGTACCTGGGTTTTCACACAGTCTATTAAAAGGGCAACATTTTCTAGAACGGCTACTAATTTGGGGAATGCCAATTTATAGACATCAAATTTAAGTAGGATACCCTGGACCTGATCTTCGAAAGTGCTAAGCTCCACAATGCCTGCTCAAGTCAATGGGAGACAAGGATGCTCATATGCTCAGAACATCTGGAATACAATCAAGCTAGGAATACTAAAAATGTGGAAATCCAAAATCAGTGGTCATTTAAAAAAAAAAAAAAAAAAAAAAAAAAAAGGTTATCTGTAAGCAGTCAGACAGTCTTAGGGTTAAAGGCACTGGTCTGCGACTCAGGCAACTAGATGTCATTTCCTGATTCTGCCACAAGCTTCCTGTGTAATCTTGAAATAGTTGTAATCTCTAGGCCTCAGTCCCACAATGATGAAATAATTTAGAAAAAAAACCTTAGTTTTGCAATACTCCCGTGAGAGAGTAAATTCTTCATCTTATTTTAGCTGCTCAAACACCATGGTGTGGGGTGCTATTATGAAAAGATTCTAGATTCCCCAAAATGCATTTATATCTGTCATGTGGGGTCAGTCAGAATTGGCAGTAAATAGAATCAATCATAGTCTAGGACAGCTTCCGTTATATATAAGGATATAGCTCAAACTTGCCAATCAAGTCCATTACTCAGCCTTGAACAATAGCCAACCCGTTAGGCTTTAGAAGGGCATGAAGCCTTTAAAACCGAAGACTGGTGGTTACAATTAACAACATATGACATGCTGTACAAAGGACAGCAAATAAAGATATGGTAACAGCCACTTTTTAGCTGGAAAAAGAGAATATGTTACAAGAGAGAGATACTAGACATTTTGACTTTATACTGCCAGCTGCATTACCTTAAAAATTTGCACAATGCTGTCTTACCTGAAGGACAAACAATAAATTTTGCTGTGCTACATTTGCTTAGGCCACCATATCCATTTTTTAGGTGCAATGTATATGAAAGATTTTGCTGTCTTAACACTTTTGGATTTAAACATCATCAAATCATCAACCTATGTATATAAATTGGCAGCATGTTGATAATTTAACTGAACCAGCAAGAGATGTAACTTTCCTGAATTTTTGACCCATTCTATGATACTTTAATAGATTGTTATTATCATCCTTTCTCTTATCTCAATAGCTTTGATAAATGTTAAGTTAGTAGATGCAGAATTAACAAGTGAATTTCTCCATCCCCCTGTTCTCAGGAAGATTTTACTCACACACTTCTGCCATTTAAGTTGTGTCTCTGTTGGTCTAAAAAACTGTAAGGCCAAATGTTTTCAGAAGTGCTTATTAATTGTAAGTGACCAACTTTCCCATTATCTTCAGAAGTGCTGGGGTCAGTTGCTTCCAATGAAGAGAAGGGGAATTGCAGGAGGACAACACTTAGAAGTTCAGGACCCAGGCTGCATATTTTGATAAGGCTTGTGAGTGTCTCAGCATTTAGAAGCCTGTTTGAGGGTCCTTCATGACCCTGCAACCAAATAATCCATTTCACCTCCTGGACTCATGAGTTACATGCACTACACTATCCTTGCAGCAAAGGCCAATGGGATGCATACATGTATGGGGACTAGAGGGAGAGTGGAAATGAAGATCCGGAAAGGAAAAAAAGCAAAACTGCCCCATCCTACATCAAATGAAGCTCACATTCTCTGTCAAAGTGAATACTACTGCTTATGAATCAGTGTGTTTCCTGTATTATAGTAGATTGACTGTCTGCTAAGCTACTAGGCTTCACAAAAGGGTCAATATTTTGATGTGGAAGGGAACAGAAAATATTTGAATCCTTTCACTGTGTCTGTAAGAGAGGACCACCAAATTGGCTTTGCCTTTTCCCTCACAAAATATGGGAAGAGTTAGTTTCTACTTCTTGAGGGTTACCCAAGTAGGGTAATTATTTTACACAGAGATATTTCTCCAAAATGGTACATATCTGGATCTGATTCAGATCATAACTAGCATCCCCTCACAACCAAATTCATGGCTCAAGCCTAATGAATCTTTATATCAGGTCCCATTCTGAACATCAAAGGCAAGAAATCCCAAGAGGTGGGGATGCTCTGCTTTAGAGCAGAATTTCCTAATACAAAACAGATTTATTTAATTTAAAGACGGAAGAACTTACCTGGAAATATTTTTTAATACATTTGGCCATTGTGATGCAGTGACTAAGAGCATACCTACTCAAACTTGAAATATATCTACAAAGGCAGCATCTTCACTGAACAAAGTGGAAAATAAAACCACTACTCTTTACCATCCTTTCAAAAAAAAAAAAAAAGACCAAATTATTCATTTCTGACCATGGTTAGTTATTAATCTGGATAATGACTGACCAGACCATTCATGAAACATAGACCACATGCTCACAAGCAGTAAAAGTGTTAATATTGTTTACAAAACTGGTTTAAACAACCAGTATATCTACAAAAGCCCAACAGTAAATTAGAGAGATTGCGGCAAATCCAATGACACATTAACCAGGAACAAAGATTTTATTTGGAATACATATCCCTAAAACACAGTAAGGTGCTCTAATTTTCGTATAAGATGATCTAATTGTAACATACAATATTCTGTATCAACAGTAAGGTGACAAAATACAGACAGAATAGTTGTGAATAAAAAAAAAGTGTTGAAAACAATTCTATTACAGACAGACTTGAATCAAATCTGAATACAGAGCCACTTCCATACATTCCAAAAAGTCAAGGGGTATAGGATATTTTGGTTTACTTGGGGCTACAATTTTGCCCTCTATACATTTTGTTATATTAACTATTTATAAAGGTTTAGAGACGGATACTGCAGCTCCTACCAATTGTGCAAAAGCAAACTAGAAAGTCCCTTTATAGCGAACTATGCATGACTATAAATGTTCCTATTAGCAATATTATCCAGCCTATTTATAAAACCAAAGAATTTGACTAGTTACCAACCACCAAGCAAAAGTAGCATGATGTTGCACATACACAATTGTTCTGCTATTGATTACCATTCCTTTTTCAGTTATTACACTTTTCCAGGTAACTTCTGCTATTCATTGCCTGAACTTGGTGCATCAATCATCCCAAATCAACCAGTGGCTTTGTTCAGACAGCTATATAACACAAAACATGTATGTGCATAAAAACATCTCCATGTAACAGTCCTTAGAAATCAGGTATAGAACAATAAAGGATCAATACCTAAGAATATAGTGAAACCATAATTCTTGCTTTTCTTGATAAAAGTAGGAGAGACTTTACTATCGTCAACTACCTGCAAAGCCCTAATTCTGTATATTCAGCATGACAGAAATTGAGTCAGGTCCTGCAAGTGCTGAAACATACATAACCTCATTGAAATCAGTGGCACAATGGACTTGCCATACTGGATTCATCCATGAACTCTAGTTTTCTTGTTTCTGACAGCAGCCAGTGCCAGAATCCTCAGGAAGGTGCAAGAAACTCTGTAGTAGACAATTATGGTATTAAATCCTCAGAGGGAAAGTTTTTCCCCTAACTCCCTGCAGATCAGGGAATAAACCAGCCCTTAAGCCTATAGTTTTCTATTCCTTATAAAAAGTTATCCAGTCTAATATAACTGTTGATGTGTTCATTAGCCATATTAATGCCTAACCCTTGTGAAATCCTACTGAGCTGTTAGCCTCAATGATATCTTGTGGCACAGAATTCCGCAGGTTAATTATGTTTTCTATAAAGATACTTGCTTCCATCAGTTTTTTATTCAGTCTTTCAGTTGTATTGAATGATCCCCTGCTTTTGTACTATGAGAAAAGGGAGCATACAATTTACCTTTGTAATGCCATTCAATCAGATTCTTTGATTAAGGGATATACGATCAGGCCCAGAGTTACTTAAACTCAGTGTGAAGATGGATCTCTCTGTAAAAAGCAATGAGGCAAAAGACTGACGAGAAGGTGGAATTTTATACTTTTTTTTTTATTAGTTTGAATACAAGACCTAGTTGTGAGACATGGTACAGTTCTGTTGCATGTGTGTCTTCTCCCAACATTTTAAAACTACAGGAGATTATAGACTCTTTGAAAAAAGAACTATACTTTCCTACATGTTTATACAGTGCCTAGTTGACATTCCGTAGGCCTTAAGGTAGTGGTCGCCAACCTTTTTAAGCACAAGATCACTTTTTCAATGTAGGAGTCAATCCAGGATCCACCTTTAACCCAAGTAACCTTGCCCACCTCCTTCCCTGCCCCTTCTCCAAGGCCCTGCCCCTGCCCTGCCTCATTCCTTCTTAGAGGCCTCGCCCTGCTCACTCTGTGGAGATGTGGTACCATTAATTATTGTGATATTCAAGACTGATTGACTTCCCTATGTAGAATAGTTGTAGTCATGTAGGTCCCAGGGACACAAGGTAGGTCAGATAATACCTATTACTAGAATTTCTGTTGGTGAGCAGGACAAGCTTTCAAGCCACACCAAGCTCTTCTTCAGTCGGATTTCCTGGTTATTCTACATTCTATGGTATATGTTCAGAATCCACTGTTCTGTGAAGACTGATGCCATGCTGGCATTTCTTGGCTGCTTTTTAAGATCTTCAGGTAATTCTGGATATACCACATGTACCCTATTACATGTCAATCATCTAAACAAAATATAAATGATTAAAATAAATAGAAATACAACTTTTGCCTATTTAAAAACGAATCGAGGAGGCCTCCTGCTCAAGATTCAGAAGAAGAGTAAAACACTGTACCAAAAAGAAAAGAGTCAATAGTATCTTACTGAAAAAGAAAAACATTACAGATCCCGTGAACATCCATCAAGAACATTAGGCTTCCATTTGTTTAAATTTAGTGGCTATTAGCTAGTGGTGATATTAATTCTACACCTTCACCCCTCCCCCCCCCCCCCACTTTCAATAAATTAGTAAATTTCACTTTTCTTTCCAGTTAAAGTCACTTTCAGGTTCTCAGACACTAGCACAATATTTCAATGTTATGCCAGTACACTGAAGAGGACTTAAGAAAACTTTTTAATAGCAGTAGTTTAAGGAAATAGCTTGGTTGTACATGTTATAAATGCTTTTTTAATCAAACCTAAATCTCAGCCCAAGATTCACCTGACAGTGACACTTGAGAAATATTCTGGTACCAAGACATGAGTCTTTGCAAAATTATGGTCTTCAGAATTATTGTGATTGTACTCCTTAAACAGAATTCTTGCTTTAAAACTATTAAAAATTAATCAAACTTGTTAATGATTTTATCCAATAATTCTATTGGTCTTGCTTCCTTATAGATTTCCTGAAGCATCAAGTTAATTGTTTACATGTTTTTGTTTACATCAATGTAATAAGTCACAAACATCCAACATAGGAAAGTTCCAATTGTTAATTCCTTTCTTTAAAATGCAGAAGTGTTTTATTAAAAGGTTATTTCTTCTCTCAATGGGGGGGGGGGGGGGGCGGAGGGGAGGTAGAGAGAGAAACCCTTTATATTTATAGTTTTATTTCTCTTTTATCTGTAAGGCACACAATCTGTGTAGGATGCAGCTTTTAAATCTATACCAATACTGTCCATAAAGCTCAATACAGGCCTTCATTTAATTCTTCATTTTAGTTTAGGCAGCACTTTGATAAGCTTATCAGAATGGACTGAACTGACAGTCTGTGATGACACAGACTACACTGTAAGGGGAAAACAAAGATTTACATTAGTGTATCATCTCCAGAAAACACACTGAACTGTGTAATTCACTAGACAAATATCGGGGGGGGGGGGGGAGCAATCACAAGGTTTGCTAAAGAGTTTAAGGAAAGTAGTAAAACTGAACATTTATTTTTATGAATTCATTTTGAAATTAAGTCACACTTGTGAAATACACATGGTGTAAACAAGTTATGTAAATTTAAACCATTCCTTTCAATCCTGCAACAGCCTCAGTGACTTGCTACTAAACACGCATACCCACACTCCAGGGGGATAGAGGGGCGGGGGGGAAAACCCACACCACACATTGATGAATTAGAGGTAATGGAAGGGATTTAAGCCTGAGGCCATTGAAGACCATTTTGAAAATTGTGTGATACTAGTTTGTGTCTATATTTTAAAGTTAAAGAATCAGACAGCAATAACCTTAATTCTTTTAATAGCTAAATACCCAATAAAGTGTTATGAACAAAACAGTTATGTGCAAATCAATATGCAGTATAGCAATTTCCATAAATTTCATAGTAAATATTTAAAAACAAATCCTGAAGATCTCTGTTCAATATGCAGGATAACTGCATTGCTATTTTCTTAGTTGGCCTGAGTACCATAGCAGATTGAATATAGAATAGATTTAACTATAAAGATTACAAAATCCTGTCTGTCATCTTTAGAAATGCTGATATTTTTGCACCATTGTATGGGGTGAAAACCAGAAGAACTGCAGTCTACATACAGCTGCTGATATATGCCCTGATCATGTTACTGTATTGGTGGTAGTCCCTTCCTGTCATCATCCGAGAGAATGCAAAATGACTAAGAATCTGACTAAAGACCATGAAGTATCTACTCTGTATTTTTTTAAAAAATGAGTTCCTTTTCCTAGCCTCTTGCTCAAAATAAAACATAAAAACAGCTTTATATATGTTGCAGAGGTGGGGGGGAAGGGAGAAATGATAGCTTCAAATAGGCTCAAGAAACAGAAGGCTTTTGCTATATGATGCCCAGACTGGCATCCTTGTGATATTCCCACAAAGCAGGGGTGAGGAATCTTTTTTGGGTTGGGGACCACTGATTCACAGAAAAAAAAAATCAGTCAGTGTCCCCAGAGAAGGAAAAAGACTCCCCACATTGCCTTCACACACCAGTGTCTTGGGGGGCCCAGGCTAGTAGATTGTGTGCTCCAGCCCCAATGCTGGGGAAGCCCCGAACCTCTGGGGCCGGATCCAGGCAAGCTGGGGGCCGCATCCGGGCCCCAGGCCTTAGGTTTCCCCACCCCTGCCATAAAGCATCTTATGTACCTAAATACGCTACAATTGCTTTGTAAAGAAATAAAAGGCCTGTAAAGAACCTCAAATATATATACATAGTGTTAAAAGCCTGCATCTTCAACCCAAAAACACATCACGGTAAATATCACCTTGGATTCAAATGCATTTGATCCCCCGCAAATAATTCAGCAGCATATCCTTAAAACTAGAGACTGTGACCAAACAAAATCCTATCCTGAAAAAACTTAAAAGAAAATCTACAGAATCTGCGCTGGGCAACATTTTCAATGACATTGACACAAGGCTGGTCAAATTCAGAAAGTGAGTTTCCTCATACGTGATCAATTGCTACCTAAATCAAATAATCTTAAAATGCCAAAATAACCGCACCCATACTCACATTTGTTTTGTGATCAGGACATTTCTATACTACTATGAATGCTTCTGTATTTAACCTGATCCTCTCAGGGTGATAAAAGAAATGTGCCCATCTTGAACACCACACAGTACTGAGGATTCACTGCATTAGACTAAACACGCTGTGCATTATATCATTTGCAACATACCAATTCTGCAAAGCTTCAAGACAGGAATTTTAGGAGAAATATATACACAATTCCTTCACTCAGACAGAGCACATTTTTATAACCCCTCCATTAATGCTTTTAAAACTCTAGGAATATTACAAGACATGCTGACAGAATAACCTACCTTCCATCATGGTGGCAGAATTGCATTCCTCAATTTCCAAGAAGCCTGAAAAAAACCCAGGAAAATATAATTCCAGTTACCAGATGCTTAGTGTAAGTCCTTAAAATAAATGCTTTAGATCCCTGATTCGTGCAGCAGTCAGAGCAAAATGGAAAACAATGCTAAGGCAAAAAACAGGCCATGGATGCTGCTGTATCTATATCACCTACAGGATCACAGAAGGATGCTGAAAGAGAAAGGGAGAGAAAGAGAGCTGGCTTGGCTCACACGCCTGCCAGCATCTCAGCCAATCCCTCCAGCTCTGTACCTCGTCACATGGTAGCTTGCTTGCATCTCCTGACACAATACCCCTTGAGAACAGCAGAACCCATTTCCCATTTTCCCCCCACTTTCACCAAACACATAACCCCTTTTTGTACCTTGTGACGCACTTCCCCTCTTTTTAATCCTATTGCAGCAGCTGGGTGAACAAGATTAATTATCAGCCACTGTCAGATTAAGAGAGGGCTCTGCCGTGAAATGTGCACATAAGATGGACTGCAAAAGAAAAAAAAATAGTTTGAATAAGTAATCAGATTTTACTAGCATTGCATGGCTCCCTCCATTCAGAGCAATTGTGTTCTAATAATATCAGTGCATTCAGAACATCAGCTTCTGTATCTCTCTGAAACAGAGGCAGTGGCTTTGCTTCACTTTTGTGTCTGCTGATCCCTCTTCTCTCCCTCAGCCATTCAAGAGAAAAATCAATTGGACTGACGTCATATCATAAACAATTATCCCCAAAAGGATGATGCAGAAAAAAAATTTCACCCGGACCCGCCTTCAAGACAGCCTTGGAATTAATTTCGCATGAACAGCATCAGAGCCAAAGGGGCAGGGAATTGCCATTAAAAAGAGGAAACAAAAGACACACACAAGGGAGTGGGGCTCTCAGCTTAGACTGCAAATGCATGACAATTTCAGGGGTGAGGTCTGAGGTCGGGGGAGGGAAAAACCAAAAGGTACGGACAGTGGATTGCAGACATTCATTTATACACAATCCAACCCCCCCCCTCCCAAAAAAACCCTCACAACCTGTATTAGCTTCAAGCAGCTATCACAGTCATCTCTCATAGTATTGTCTGTGTGTGAAATGCTCAGACAACAGCTTTACCCCACCACCACCAAGCATGTTGAATTCATTTTCCTGTAGGACTCCACTTGAGTCAGATACTGTAAGCTGGGAAAGTATTGTTAGAAAAGCAAACTGCTACCTCTCATGAGTTTCTCTGGCATTTATATCTTTCTACCTATAGATTTTCTGTAGAAACCATCACATCAGTATCTGAGTCTATCTTTATCCCGAGTTTTCTCTTGCCATAATGTGTGTCTTTAATGTTTCTGTAGTCATTGTTTACTATGTAAATTTTAAATCAAGACAGATGGGTCAGGAAAGAATACAATATTTTTAAAAAAAAGACGCTTGCAGAACTGCTTGAGAGAGTCAGCACATTCAGATCAGTCATCAGACATGTTACTGAAACTACACATTATCTCTTTGACACAATACGTCTTTAGATGTAATTGCTTTCCTTCCCAAAACACCAGAAAAGATTATTTGCTAATAAGAAAATACTTACCAATTCCCCCACACTTTGTGTTAAATATGCTATTTCCACAACTTCAGGAAAATGGAGACGTCTCTCATATCCTCACTTGGAGCATTACCACTTGCTATTTCCTTCCACTGACAGGCAAAGATTTTAGCCTAGTACTACAGAATTAATCAGCTACAGTGCAGAGGTCTGCCCACAGGTAGAACGTTGCAGAACACAAGTTCTTTGGGACAGAATTTGGGCCTTAGCTAACTAAACTGACTGAGATTAAGTGTCTCAGGTTAAGAGGAGACGATGACTGTCAATGCCAAAAGTTATTTAAGTGATGGATGGATTGGGAGAGAGAGCCTCAAACATGTCTGACCAACTCCAACATACCTCTAGGCCATGCCATCTGCCTGATACAGTGCAGCTCCAGTACATATAAGTGTTCTGTGTTCCTTTTTTAGAATCACACCAACAAGGTGGGACATTTGTATTTAACCATGACAGGGTTTATTATAATAAAGGAGAAAAAACCCCACAAACAAAAAGAAAAAAGCTCTAATCATAGAGATTATATAAATATACATACCCCTGATTGGTCTGCTTTGGGACCTCTTTCCACTTGCCTCAGCTTGTGATGATTTCTTTGACTTTTACAGACAGAAAAGCAGCTCTCCCAACCCCTAGATAGAAACCTAACATTGCAGCTCCCAAAACTTTTCTATGGCATGGAACACACTTTAGTAGGGAGCACATTTTCCTTCCATTGAAGAAATGACAATCCAGCAGCAACTACAGCATAGCTCAAGTAATATTAGGAAAGCATGTAAAATAGATTTAGCTTTCTATGAATGCCACATAGTAGACAGCGATAAGGAGTTAGCACCTGCAGACTACCAGCAAGTGATCTACTTAGTGTGGAAACACTCACCTAAAGGAAAGAGTACCAGTTATTAATATACTCTGTAAATTTACAGTCTAGTCAAGACAGACAAAGGGATGAGGAGAAAGGAAGTATTGTCCCTATTTTATGTATAGGAAACTGAGAAAAAGAGTAACTGTCTGGCCAAGGTCATTTAACTGTCCCGTTGCTGAGCAGGGTTTTACAGTTTGGCTCAATTTGACCACTGTCATACAGAAAATGTGGCAAAGACAAATACTGAATCCAGATCCGCAGCAGCCCAGACCAATGTCCCAGCCAGAAATCCATCCTGCCACTCACCTCTACTTTTTGCACTCGAAAACACCTACACACATTTAAATTGAATCAATTGCTTTAAACTAAAAACAAAATTTTAAGTTCTCTAAAAACCCAGAAACTTCAACCTCTTATCTTTTGGTCTAAGGAATTGAATGGTCGAACAAACTCACCCTGAAATAAACCTAAAACCTCCATTTTCTAATACTCTCCCCAGGAATACTGCTGTATTTAAAGAAATATTACAAAGAATAAATATAAAATATGCACAGAGTTGAGAGAATAAACTTGGCAATAAAAGACTAGAGAGAGAGAGAGAGAGAGCTGATGGGTGCCCAGTCCCAGAATGAGGCACTCAGCACTATGGCTGCATGAAACATTCATAACCCATCCCGACCATCATATCAGGTTCACCCATGTTCAGGTTTTGTTACCAAGTCAGATGAAGTTTATCAAAGTGTTTGCTTTTTTTTTTTTTCCTTTTTCCATTAACTTGGTGGTTTTGCCATCTTGTGTGTCAGCCTGACTGACTCAGCAATTGACGGTTTTGTTTTGAGTCTGTTGGAACCCATGCTTCAAAAAGGGAAAAGAAAGGATGGCATAGAATGTCCACATGAACCCCTGGGCAACAAAACTAATGCCAACCTTCTCAGGGTTCACCAGTGTGTACCAAAGTCATACCCTCTGCCCCACAGGAAACTCTGGTGGCTGTCAACTTTGGGGGACTTGGGCCCAGGTGCAGCAGCACCATTTCCCCATTCCTGAGCACAGAGATGCCTGAACTAGGGATGATACCACCATGCATGCTGGCTAGCAGTGGTTTTTGTCACACACAATGTTTACTGTTTGGTTCAATAGCTCTCAGAACCCCTCCTTTGGCAGCACCTATTTTACTAATATTAGTCTCCAGAACAACAGAAATGTCAGAGAGGGACACTTCCACCCACATAAAACTTCAGGGACTTTGTCACTAACCCCGACTTCACCTGACAATATACCCTAATCAGAAAATAGGCTGAAGAAACAGCTCTTTACTTTTCACAGGAAAGAGTTGAGACTCTTCCACAACGTGCACCCTAAGTCGACCACGTTGTTGTGAGAAATCCTTTGGGTACTTGGGGCTTATAATACAATCGGTTAAGAAGCATGTTGAATTTGTGTGGATCATAGGAATTGTAGCATCACCAAGAAAGGAAAGGAGTCTGGCCATCTTTTGAAAGTCCTTTTATATTCTGGTAAACATGTCACACTGCACTTGTCATTCTCTATTAATGTGCCCATTTTATTCTCTTTTTAATATAAAGGCACAGCCTCTTTTATGAACCTATGATTCTACTAGTAACAAGTTCTCTTTGCATTTAAGAGTATCACAAGCGCTTCTTGGGATGAACAGATTATGTACTTTACCCAGGACTGCAACACTTCAATCATCATTTATCACCTTATAGAGTACACATCTGTGGTTACCAGCAATACGTATGACTAGAGCAGGGCCATCCTTAAGATTTTTTGGTGTCTTACGCAGCTCAAGCATCTGCACTCACCCTGTGGGGGGGGAGAGCACCACTCTATGGGGTAGGGCTGTGCTCAGAGCTGTAGGACAGGAGCTGGGTTTGGGGTGCAAGAGGAGGGTAGGGAGAGTGGTGGAGAGCAGGCATATTGAGTAGCAGGGCCAGGTGAAGTTGCAGGACAGGAGGCAGAGCAGCCTGCCAAAACTGTGGACTGGCAGGTGAAGTGGGGGAGGAGAGAGCAAGTGATGGCGGTTAACGGGGCTGGGAGATGGAGTAGGGGAAGTGGGCTGGACGAACTGGAGTTGGAAGTGGCCCTCAGCATAAAACACTACGGCTGTGTCTAGACTGGCCAGTTTTTCCAGAAAATCAGCCGCTTTTCTGGAAAAACTTGCCAGCAGCCTACACTGGCCGCTTGAATTTCCGCAAAAGCACTGACTTCCTACTGTAAGAAATCAGTGCTTGTTGCGGAAATACTATTCTGCTCCTGTTCAGGCAAAAGTCCCTTTTGCGCAAAGCTTTTGCGCAAAAGGGCCAGTGTAGACAGCTCAGATTTGTTTTCCGCAAAAAAGCCCCGATCGTGAAAATGGCGATCGGGGCTTTTTTGCGCTAAAGCATGTCTAGATTGCCACGGACGCTTTTCCGCAAAAAGTGCTTTTGCAGAAAAGCATCCGTGCCAATCTAGACACTCTGTTCCGAAAATGCTTTTAACAGAAAACTTTTCCGTTAAAAGCATTTCCAGAAAATCATGCCAATCTTGATGCAGCTTACTGAACTGTGGTGCCCTACACAGCTGCGTATGCCTAAGGAACAGCCTTGGACTGCAGAAACGCCTGTGTTGATGGCAATCTTTCAGAGGCACAAAAAACACATTCTAAGCGTGTGTCTACACTGTAGTAAAAATCCTGCAACAACAAGTCTCCAAGCCTGGGTCAACTGACATAGGCAGCAGGGCTAACAGTTGCAGCGTTGCCAGTTGGGTTTGAGCTGGCCTGGTTCTGAGACATGCTCCTCGCTGGGTCTCAAAGTTCAGACTCCACTGGCCCAGTCTCAAATGTCACTATACCACAGTTTTAGTCCCCACGTCCTGCGCCCTATCAGACAGCTGACCCAGGCCAGCCAGAGTGAAGCCATTGGTCTATTATTGCAGGGTAGACATGCTTTAAATGAACAAGTCAGAGGGGTAAAGGAAGGAAGGGAAGGATACTCATCTGATGCAGTAACTGGAGTTCTTCGAGGTGGCTGTCCCCATGGGTACTCCACCTTGAGGTGCACCAGCATTGCTGCGCCTCTAATCAGAGATTTGTGATGGCAGTGCCCCCCCGGTTGGCTGTACACATGCAATGCCGGTGCGCAACATTTGAAACAGCTATCCCACGCGTACAGCCAACCTCCTCCTCAGTTCCTTCTCGGACCCGGATGTAGTTGGATCCGAAGCAGAGGGGAGGAGGGTGGCTGGTGGAGCACCCCCGGGGACAACCATCTAGAAGAACTCCAGTTACTGCAATTGGTGAATAACTTTCTCTTCTTCAAGGAGTATCCTGAGGTGACTCAATGTACTGTTCAGCCAAAACACGTATCCTCATTCACAAAAAACTGGATGGCATAGCGCTGCGTGAAGGTGTGTGCTGAACCCACGTGGCAGCTTTGCAGATTTCTTCTGTTGGTACATCCCTGAGGAAAGCTGTTGCTGCCATTGGCCTTGTGGAGTGAGCTAGTATGATCGACAGGGGCTCCTTTTGGACTATGTTGTAAGCTAGATGTATGCAGCCAGAGATCCATTGAGACAGCCTTTGTTCGGATATAGGTAACCCTTTTGATCTTTCTATAGAGGACACAAAAAGTCGCAGAGATTTGCAAAAGGGATCCGTGCGTTCTAAGTAAAAGGCGACTGACCTGAAGACGTTAAGGGTGTGAAGCACCCTTACTCTGTGGTCCTTGTGGGGTTTAGGGAAGAAGACAGGTAAGTATATAGGTTTGTTACAGTGGAATGAGGCAAGCACTTTTGGGAGAAATTTGGGGTGAGTACAGAGGACCACTCTGTCCTTATGAAGTATTGTGTATGGAGGGTCTGCCATTAGTGCTCCTAGCTCACCCACTCTTCTTGCAGAGGTGATTGCAATTAAAGAGGCAATCTTCATTGACAGATGTAGAAGGGAACAGGTGGCTAATGGCTCAAAGGGCTTGTCTAGGAGTGTTCTGAGGACGAGGCTGAGGTCTCAGAGTGGAATTGGGTCTCTTCATGGTGGAAATATATTGTGTAGCCCCTGGAGGAATCTCTTGATGGATGGGTGAGTGAAGACAGACTAGCCCTGTATTGGCAGATGTAGTGACACTTTATAGCAGTGAGATGTACTTTAATTGAACTTAGTGATAGTCTGGCGCCCGGAGACAGACTTTTTATTTTGCGAGCACTTCCTTGCTGGGGAGTCAGACCCCAAGAAAGAATGGCGCCTTGTTATGGACATTTGAGCCCTTTCCTGGTCCCTGGGATTTGACCTGGTCGGAACTGCTCTCTCAGATGCCACTCCAGGGGATTCATGCCTGTGTGGCATGGCTTGTGCAGGGTCTGAGGCAGACCATGAGGTTTTTTCCATGCAAATAACTTTTAGCTGGAGTTTCCTTGCTTTTCTTGTTCTAGTTGTTAACTTTTTAACTGAGGGCACTGTTCCATGTCGTGCTCCTCCCCCACCGCAGACACACTCTGAGTGTTCATCTGATATGGAAACGGACGGCCTGCAGTTCTTACACTTTTTAAAATCCAGATGAGCCAGGCATATCTCAGTAAAAAGTCTCTTCCGAGCGCTCTCTGAGCAGTGGGACAGCAGCTATCTATCTGCAGTATAATAAATCGCAGTTTAACAAAAAGGAAAAATAAATTTTAAACTACAGTAATGAGCTCAACTATGCTAATAAACAAGTAACTATCAACTCTATCCAAGAGCTAACAACAAGGTAAAATTAAGGGAAACTGCTCTGCTGCCAACAGAAGCCAGCGCCAGTCAGAAAGGAGCTGAGTAGGTGGTTGGCTGTATGCGTGGGATAGCCATTTCATATGTCGCGTGCACAGCTGACCGGGGGGGCACTACTGTCATAAATCTCAGAGTAGAGGCACAGCAGTGCCAGCGCACCTCAAGGGGGAGCAGCCATGGGGACATTCCTCAAAGAAGAACAACTTTTAGGAGGCTGTGAGCTTTAGACGCCTGTCCAAAGACCTTCTAATGATGGTCCAGTGATACAACAGCACTGTTAACACTACTGAGCAGTGTGTTTTATGAAAGCATCACAAATACATGAACAGCACTGATGTATATTAAATAATACTGAACTTACACTGCACCAGCACCCAAAGGCCCCAATCAGAGTTGAGGCCCTGTTTCATTAGATACTGTATGGAGACATACAAAGACACCATCCCTTCCCTAAAGAGTTCACGGCTCTCACATCTAATTTCTCATAGTACCTGCACTTAGCTTCACATCGACATTTCCTTTGGAAATGCCACAGGAGTTCTGTGCTGTCTCAAGTCCCCCAGTGGCTTTATTTATTTTTGTTCTATATAATCATTAAAATGGCACAAAGCAATTAAGACGTCATTGAGGAAGCCAGTTAAGTATGGGAAAAAAAAAGGATCAGAAGGAAATGTCAAAGATTGGCCTTGAACTTGGAAGACTAATGCTACAACTAAGTTTTCTATTAAAAAAGCCATGGGTAATGTACCATGTGAGCAGGTAAGACCAGTTTTGCATGGGGCTGGATAACTGTTCTTTATACATGTCCATTCCAAGGCAGTGTACCTGTGCAGCTGGAACATAATTACACAACACTTTCAAAGGCCTTGGAGGTATTTAAGCAGGTGAGGAGAACATTCCAAAAAGGGCTGCTAGAAGGTTAGCTGTGGTGACCTCTCTCAAATAGATTGGCCCGCTGTGTCTGTAAGCTATGTGGCCTTTTTCCTAAGACAGATCAGCTCACTGCATTCAGTGTTCATGGCTTTTAATCTGGTTATATCATCTTGCAGTGTATGCAGCATACCCAACACTTCTGTTCTGGATAGACCACCCCCATGATGCTATGTGTGTTTTCTAACATCAGAGCTCATTATCATTAATAAAATTGCCCATGGGTATCTTAACAGGGAGTACCTGTATTGTTCCTAATGGTTCCAAAAGTGCCTGTAGTTCTTTAATTCACTTACGCTGTGTGCAACCAACAGCATACCAAATCTATTTTCTATTATTTACCTACCTTCCTCTATATTGATTTACACACACACACACAGACACACACACACACACACACACACACACACACCCTAAAAATCTAGAGTTGTCTGTATAGAATACCTGAGCAATTCGGTAAGCATTAAGAAGAGATTTGTATTGATTTTTTAAAATTTGCAAGTTAACTCTCCATTCACTATGCAGACTGCAAAAAAAATAAACAAACAGATCTAGTTAAAAATAAGTGGGTCAGATTCCTCCCTGGTATGGCTTCTGTGTTCAGTGGACTTACAGTCAGGGATGCATGTCCCACTTAATCTAACAAGACAGAAAATGTTAAACCTGTCTGCAGTGCCACACAGTTAAATTCTTTGAAATAATTACAGCATTTTTAAACTAGCACCATTCAACACGTGCTGTTTTCATGAATTCAGTGCTGTGTAACTATATTTCCAGTTTGTAAAATTCAATCTGACAATATATATCCTGTTGTTCACTATATTAAAAAACAGACAAACAAACACATGGTGCCTTGTTTTGCAGGATTTGTATTCCGATCAATATTTCTAAACAAGTAAAAATAAGCAGGACTTTTACTACAAACTTGTATCCCATGCTGGGTAACAGACCAATGAATTATATTTACTGTCAATAGAGTTATAGAAGCAGCCCAGAATTTGTCAGAGTTTTATTTCTGAAAGGTGCAGTGCTCCCCATATTACTTTGACATTTATTTCATTAGTTTAAGGAAGGTATTGGAAGGTGACAGCAGCAGTCTTATTGTTGTATCAGCATGCAATGCTAGTCTTACTTTATAGAGGAGACAGCACCTCCTAGTGGATAGAGACTCCAGAGACCCAGTGGCAGTTCCTGACTCTCACTGCTTTGCTAGATGCCCTCAGGGAAGTGAGTTCTTCTTTGTGCCTCAGTTGACTCATCTGTAAAATGGGAATAATCACAATGAACTCCTTTGTAAAGTGCTTTAAGAGAAGCACTACATCTGAGCAAAGTGCTATTGTCCTTGGTAATGAAAAAGCTACACAATCAGTGCCAAGCCATCACAACGTAAACAGCTAGGCTGTGTCCAGACTCAGGGGTTTTTTCGAAAAAAGTAGCCTTTTTTCGAAAAAACTTCACCTGCGTCTAGACTACAGCCGCGTTCTTTCGAAATTAAATCGAAAGAACGCGGCTTTTCTTTCGACGGCGGTAAACCTCATTGCACGAGGAAGAACGCCTTTTTCGACGGAGATCCGTCGAAAATAAGTGAGTGTGGACGTGGGGAGGCCATTTTTTCGAAAATACTGGCCTCCAGGAAGAAGCCCTGGTGGACAATCTGGGGCATGGGTTGCATGTCTCTGGTTCCTGTCTGCAGCCATTTCTTAAAGGGACAGGCACCCTCACAGCCACTTGTTGCAGCAAAGGAGCCAGAGCACACAGCTACTTAGGTGCAGCATGTCCCAGCCCCAAGACCCTCCTGGCCCTTCCAGAGAGCCTTCTGGGGACCCAGCCAGGGGCTCCAAACGCCGGGCACCATCATGGTCTGGGCCAGAGCTCAAGACCCTTCTGGAGCTCTGGGGAGAGGAGGAGGCCTTACAAGCCCTCAAAAGCAGGCGGCGAAATGCGGACATTTATGGCCGCATGGCAGAGGCCCTGGCCCAGAAGGGACACTACCCCCGCACCCAGGACCAGGTACGCTCCAAAGTTAAAGAGCTGCGCCAAGGATATGTCAAGGCCAGGGAGGAGAGCTCCCATTCTGGTGCAGCCCCCTACTACTGCCCTTACTACAGTGAGCTGGACCAGATCCTGGGTGGTGGTGGTGAAGCACGCACACCACGGCGTTTCGTCCAGTCAGGCTTGGCAGACCCTGTGGTGGACGCGCCAGAGCAGGACCCAGAGCACTCAGGAGACGGGGACATGGTGCCAGAGGAGGACAGTGAGGAGACGGCGACCCTCACCCTGGAGCCAGTCACCCAGACCCCAGAGGCCTCCCAGGTGTCATCTGGCGCAGGAGATGAAGCAGCAGGTGAGTGCAGTGAGGTTGTGTAACACCGGCGGGGGGGGAGGTAGGTGGGTGCACAGTGGGTGATGCACAAGGGAAACCTGTCATGCTCAGGCTGATGCCCAGGTCACACATAGTGTTACCTTCAGAATGTCTGATTCCCCTGTCTCAAGGAGAGGGCATGCCCTTTTGGACAGCTGTTGCACACATGACTGATTGTGATAGAAATGTAGCCGTGTTACTCTGATCTGAGGAAGTGGGTCTGGCCCACAAAAGCTCATCCCCTAATAAACCATCCTGTTAGTATTTTAAGTGCTACAGAGTCCAGTTTTTTAGGACTGATTGTGTCTTCTTCTTTTCCTCCACAGCCGGACCAGCCGTGCAAGAGGGCCGCAGCACCCCAGCCCCACCTCCATCTCCATCTCGGGGACATGGGAGCCGCAGACACAGGCGTGTGTATGCGGACATCCTGAGGCAGCATGTGGAGGCCGTGCAGGAGCTCAACTCCATCCTGCGAGAGAGGGCGGAGGCAGAGGATCGGTGGCGTGACCGGCTGATGGAGGAGCTGGTCCAGCAGCGCACGTCCCTGACTGCCACTCTCAGGGAGGTCTGCGGCTTGCCTGCTCCTGTGCCTGGTCCTGCTCCTCCAGCACCCCATGACCCCGCCCCACCAAACCCCCCTTCCACAACAGCATCCCTTTCCCCCCTTGGACCTCCCTCTCCCCCAGCCCCCCCAGTTCCCCAGCCCCTCTCTCCCCCTGGCCTCCCCGTCCCAAGAGCATCCTATCCAGCCAACCGACCGGTGCACCACCCGATCCCGTGGCCATGGTGGACCCCGAACACGAGGCCCAGGCAGGAGACTGAGATCAGGCAAGCACCGTGCAACCTGATCCCCTTCCGCCCTCCAGGTTTCAAGTCCCCTTCCCCCCTCCAGGTTTCAAGAACCCCCCATCACCCCAGTTAAATGACAAAAAGTGTTCAACAAAATGTTTATTGTACATAGTTTTTTCTACATCAAAAATGAACAAAAGCTTTTTTATGTTTGCAACAGTTATACTATTTTTTGAGTGATATTTAAAAAAATAAAACAGAACTTATTATTTTGAGACAAACCCTGGTGTTAATGATTTCTCCAAACAGGGTCAGGAGATGGGTTGTGGAGGGAAGCTTCTTTTGGGCCAGGGCCCAGTCCCCAGGCAGAAGCCCCTCAGTAGAGTCAGTGGCCTCCACTTGAGAATTGCCCCCCCCTAGGGCCTCCTGGATGCAAACAGCAGACCGGTGAGCCTGGCGGATGGCAGCTGTCCGGGGCTGGGCAAAGTGCCTCTCCTGGCCATCAGCACCTGTACCCCACCCTGGTAGGAAGGCCTCCCCTTTCCTCTCCACCAGGTTATGGAGAACGCAACACGCAGCCACCACCTCAGGGATGTCGCTCTCCCCCATGTCTAGGCGTGTGAGCAAGCACCGGAATCTGCCTTTTAAACGTCCGAATGCACATTCCACCTGGTTGCGAGCCTGGTTAAGGTGAGCATTAAACTGCTCCTTGCTCGCATCCAGGTGGCCGGTGTAGGGCTTCATCAGCCACGGCATCAGGGGGTAGGCCGCATCAGCCACTATGCACACCGGCATGTGCACATCCCCAACTGCAAAGTCGTGATGCGGGAAAAGTGTTCCTGCCTGAAGCCTCCGGTAGAGGTACGAGTCCCTGAAGATGCGGGCATCATGTGCCCGCCCTGACCACCCAACACAAATGTCTGAAAACTGGCCACGATGGTCGACCAGGGCCTGGAGGACCATAGAAAAGTAGCCCTTTCTGTTAATGAATTGGGCTGCTCGATGGGGCGGTGCACGGATTGGAATGTGTGTTCCATCGAGCGCTCCTCCACAATTCGGGAAGCCAAGGGCAGCAAAGCCGGCCATGACGCTGTCCAGATCTGGTAGACAGATGAGCCTGTTGAGCAGCTCCGAATTGATGGCCCTCACCACCTGCAGAACGAGACAGACAACAAAATGTTAGAAGGGGTGCCTTATCTCTTAGGAGGAGAACCCACCACCCACCTTCCCTCTCAAACACCCCGGGAATCCCCTCCTCAGAACCCCCCCCCCCAACAATTCAGGGTGAGTGGAGGAGCTCCCTCCCACTCACACTCCACTTTGCCCTTCCTGACAGTCTCCCTTCCTCCCACCCCAAACTGTGACTGTCCCCAGACAATGACTTACCTCCATCAGGATGGATCCAACAGTAGACCTGCCCACTCCAAATTGGTGTCCCACGGAGCGGTAGCTGTCGGGGGTTGCCAGCTTCCAGAGGGCAATGGCGACCCTCTTTTCCAGGGGGATAGCGGGCCGCAGGTGGGTGTCTTGCCGTTGCAGAGCAGGGGCGAGCCAGGTACACAGCTCCTGGAAAGTGGTCTTTCGCATCCGGAAGTTGCGTAGCCACTCTTGGTCATCCCAGAGCTCCATCACGAGCCGGTCCCACCAGTCAGAGCTGGTGTCAAGCCTCCAAACACGCCTGTCCACAAAGAAGTTTGGAGGCAAGGGCAGTATGGCTGCTTGACGGACGATCCCTTCGTACCTCTGGTCTGGGTCCAGATGAGGAAGGAGCCTCATGACTGTGTCATGCAGATGCAGCAACACTTGCAGTATGATGGCGTGGGGCCATCGCCTGCCCCAGGGGCAGCTCTGGCTCCATGCCAAAAAAATGGGTCTAAAACAGAAAAACCTCCAAACAAAAAACCTGCTGGGGTGTCCCAGGAAGCTGAGCACTCCAAACCAGCACTGCAATGCCTTGCTTACCTCCTAGAGGGACAGCAAAGGCAGCTGCAGAAGCAGAGCAACGGGTGTTCAGGAGTGTCCCTTTAACCACGCCGCGTCTCTGCAAAGGGCAGGCAGGCAGCAGCACCCGGAAGGAAATGCTGCCCCCATGCCCTGGCAGAAGCGGTTCCGGGTGGCTTTTAATTTCGAAAGAGCGTCCAGCAGTCAGGATGCTCTTTTTCGAAAAAGCGGATCAATTTTCCGATCCGCGTATTGTAGTCTAGACGCTCTCTTTCGAAAGAGGCTTGCAGTCTAGACATAGCCCTAGGGCCAGACCCCATGAGGCACCAAGCACCTGCAATTCATGTTGACTGTACTTGTATTTGCATGTGTTTAGCAAATCACAGGATCAGAGCCTAACATGCAGTACATGATAAAGAGCCAGTCTGTGTAAAATAGCTATAACTGAGTTCTTACATTTTAACCTGCTCTTTTACAATTTTTAAAAAAAATAAATACCATTAAACTCCATGCATTAATTACATTAACTAAATCCTCATTCTTCAACTGGGGTGCTTTCTAACAACTTAAAATGATAATTCATACCAAAATTTAAAACTGTGACTCATCAGATTGCCCCAAATTAACCCTAAAACAAGGAAGTCTGTTAAACCCATCCACACACCTCCTTCCAAAATGCCCATAACGTTAATAAATGTGGTCTCTGATGAACTGAGCCTAAATCCAACCCAATGGATCCTGAACAGAGAATGCCCTGCCAGCATGCCACTCTTTTAAAGCAGCCTAGCTGTAATATTGTCAAGTCATTATTTCACAATATTTTAAAACTGTATTTATTGATATTTGGATTGCAGAAATGCTTGAATTCTCATTTGGATCCTTAAGGAAAGACATTTGCAGCTTACATATCAGGAGCCTAAGCTCGAGTGACTGCAAAAAAGAAAATGAGTCATACAAATACATTACTCATATCTGAAAAAAAATAAAGTCATGCTTTCAGTACATGTGACAGACCCATTGTAGTCTATGCATTCCTGGCTCCTCCTCTGTTTTGCTCCCAGTGGCACTCCCCATATGGATTGCTAAACAGGGTACCTCTGGCCACTGACTAACATGTACAAGGAGCTTTAGATTCTGAATGGAGAGGGATTTGCTAAATAAAGCTTAAATCCGTCAGATTCATCCCCAGTCAGGCTATGGCAACAATAAATCCCATAGTATTAATGGAAATAACTAGGTAGACAATGAATTGTTTACATATTCATACAAGGTTTGATAACCATTTCATGAATCCATAATGTACATGTTTTCTAAAAACAAGCTCATACGTGCTCATTTAAAATGAAAAAAAAAGCAGAACTTTTATGAAAGAGGCCTTACGCACTGAATGTCTAATTAGACATGAAAAGCTGTAATTAAGCAGATTTCATGATTCCTCCCCACTTACTTGAAAAAAACTGATTTCTTACAATTAGTGACCATTTGTGCATTCTGATAAGAACACTATTGTGCAGAGTCTGTGTTTGGATTTCTACTATGTAGTACTCTGCTGATCCACCTTGGGTTATAAATTAATGTAGGCAAAGGATTTTAGTTTGGCACTTAGGCTATGTCTACACAGCAACATTATTTCGAAATGACATAGTCTGTGTTTACACAGCTGGCAGTTATTTCAACATAATGTAAAAAAAAACCAAAAAAACAAAAAAACAAAAAACTGTGAAGCTGGAGGACTTCTTACTCTGACTCCTGTAACCCTCATTTTATGAGGAGTAAGGGAAGTCGGAGGAAGAGTGCTCTATTTCAAAATAAGTACTGTGTAGACAGCACTAAAATTCAAAGTAAGCTATTTCAACAAATTATGCAGTTGTCATAGCTCAATTTGCATAGCTTATTTCGAATTAAGCCCAGCTGTGTAGACGCACCCTTAGTATACTGTGGATCATGAGATTTACATTTCACAAGAATTAAAGAAGTTATCTAGATTGGTACAAAAACACTGATTAAAGTGACACTTGAAGAATAGCTTGTTTTAAATGGTTTCCTGTAATGTGAACAAATTTGTTATTGTCTGTGCTTTTAAAACAAAACAAAACAAACACCTTCATTAGAACTCTTCTCTAAGTCAATCATCAGAGTACAGAACTAGGGCGATGTTGGAAACAGTCAATTGGAAACAACTCTTCAACATATATTGTACAATCTGGAAATGCAGCCACGTTTGAACATAAAACAGTAAAAGCTATATAACAAAAATCAACTGAGCCAGCCAGCCCATCAAACTGGTGTCGGATTTGATTAGTATGACCTTTTCCAGCTTCTTGGGTATGAAATACAAATAATGTTTTACAGAGCATTTGGAATTCACCCCCTCCCCTTGGTACATAAAAGATAGAAGCTGGGTATCTTCTAAGAGTTTATGAAAATGAAACCTGACAGACGCCAGTCTCTGATCTCTGTGGTTCATCCCTGTATGTCAGTACAATGAGCTAATTGACTTCCAAGTAGAGCATGCAGCTATTAACAGAGCTGTTCAATTACACTTCACAACATTCATTTATCTTATGTAGAGCTATGATGTTTTATGCTATTATAATAAACCTACACAAGACTGATCCCAAACACAGAAAGGTCTTCCAATCTCCCTTTACGCTCTCTTTACTATGCACACAAAGTTCCTATTCAAGACACCGTTTCTCCATTGATTCCCTGAAGTTCCGGCTTAGTTGTAGTCTGCAGAGTTAGGTCCCATCTCCCCCACCCCCATGGACAACAAACCGCATACTTCTCATCTGAGTCACCTCCTTTGAGTGCAAGAGAAACAAACCGAACAAGAAAGAATAAAAATAAAATCTTCAGAAAGCACAATCCCTCCCCCTCTCTACAATACATGCTGCTCAAGCTCTTCTGCACAAATGGCCCTGCCCCAGAAGACAGAAAACTGCTAGAAACTTTCAGTATGCAGAAGCCATAACTATAGCACTTAAATAGCCACGGATACCACAGGAAGGTCCCCCCCCTTCAGACTCTCTTGCTCCTATTTACTCCGTCATGTCAATTCTTGGCTGATGGCTAAAGTTTCAGAAAACCTCATCTCTCTTTAGGTACCAAAACATGTGGCCACACACTGGGGACAGAGTACTTCTGAAAGAGAGGACAAGTGGATATTATCCCTAAAAAGATATATATTTAAAGTGACATGGGCCAGCTGTGCCCCTTAATCAGCCCAAAATCTGATTTCTGTTTATTGATCATTGTTTAAGATTTTTACTGTATTTGGTTACTGACAATGTTATTTAAAATAGAAATATGCAGAGATTTTTTTAAAAATGGAATTGAGCAGAGGCTTAGTTAAACAATAAAGAAAGCAAATTATTTCATAGACCTAGGCTGTGCATGTTGCTGGTCCAGAAGTAACTGCATAATCTTATTACTCTTACCCTCATCTTTCCACGTGCTCTCTTCTCTCTCCCTGTTTGGATAAGATGCAAGAAAGGGGGAGTAACAAGACACATATGCACATGAGCAGCTTTGCTCATGTGAGTAAAGGTGTGTACTGCGAATAAGAACTCGATCCTGCTGTGAAAATAGCCAGTCCCTCTTTCAGGATTGGGGTCTTAGAGGGACTGGCACAGGGACATTGACATTCTGTATGATTGTCTAGAGACTCAGTCCTCAAGCAGGCTTCTAAATATTATTTCAATACAAATAATTAATTAGAGTTCTCTACTGGTACAATATAATTTGAAGCCCCATCTACTAACGGAGCTTCTGTTTCTCAAAGTGATTCAAGTGAACATGTAACTATAGTATCTCTCATTCCTGGTATTTAGTACACTTCAATGTGCAACTTTTTTATGGGATTTCCTCTCCTCCACTTCCAGGAAAGTGAAATTATTTGCTAGTCACCCTAGAAGTAAGGGTAGGCCTACTTTGCAATCAAACATCCCTGACCTAGCTTTGTTGTAGCTAGTTCAAATCACAGAGGTAACAAAACCATAGCAGCCCTGGCTAGCCACCTGAATGCCTATGTAGGTCTTCGGATGCAGTGGTGTACAGAAATCAACCTCTAGAGTCAATTAGGAGCCACAGATCACCTGCTTTAAGAGATTCATGCCCAACAGAACAGCTTACAAGTGCCAAAGAATAGCAGCCATCTCAACCACTGACTTGCTAACAAAAAGCAAAAACCTCCTATGTTCTTTAACAGGCCTGCAGCTACTGATGTTTATGGGGATGAAGACTGAGGACCCAAGTGGAAGAGCAAATGAAAGTGAATTTGCATGGAAAATTATGAACCTTATAAAAGTTTTTTTCCATTTTTTAACATGAACCAAGAATTTGGTCCTATTAAAACTTGTATGACTCCAGCACATAAAGGCACAGATGTTTTCCTCTGAAGTCCATTCTTACTATTGATGGCTTCTAAAGACCCTCCTTCCTTAGTGTACTCAGCTCATCTCCTGCTCCTCCTGCAGACTTTAAAGGTCCACAGGAAGCCCCCCTCAACATCATTTATGACAGCCTTAGAATGAGAAAAGAGCTTCTTTCAGTTCATGCCAACTTCAGTTCACTTTTGAAGAGGCTGTTAGATTAACCTCAGACTCCCCCTAGCCACTGACTGCCTTTACTCCACCGTGAATTTAGAAGGAAACCACATTCCAAAATGCTTCTTCCATCCCAGATTCCAATTCAGACTTTACAAGGTTTTAAAACAATGTTTTAATAGACTTTCTACCCCAAAGATAGGAAAAAGGTTCATATCTTAAAAAATAAAAAAAAAGAAGCCAGAACTTCTCACCCCACCATTCTGTCAGAATTATAAAACTATTCGCAGGGCCAGATTAAGGGGGAGTGGGAGGGGCTAGCCAAGCAGCTGCCCGGCATGCCAACCTATGGGGGGCACCTGATTGAAGTGGTAAGGGGCACCATGCACCCAGGGGTGGGGGTCGCCCATGCGCTGCGCACCCGCTGCCTGGGGCGCAAGTATGGCTCGGTCCGGCACTGACTATTTGCACTGAGTATGTAAACTCAGTCTATTTTCTGAGTTGCAGGTAGGTAGAAAAACAGTGATTCTATTTTTGTTTTGTCCTTTTAATTCACACACACACTCCTTTCTCAAACTAGAAATAGAATAAAGATTTGATTAAACAGAAGAAAATAAGCTATTTATAGAAGCATAACATAGTAACCTAAGCACAGGACTGGCTGCCAGGAAAACCTGAGTTCTAGCTCCAGATATTACCATTGATACAAGGAACAAAGAATAGAGACCTGAAAAGTAGGTCTGATAATATGGAACTATCCGCAGGCATATTAATTAGCTGATGTTTGTAAAACCTCTCAGAAGCAGAACACAATATATAAGAGAAGTTATTAATTCCAACAGTTCTGGTAGAAAGTGGGCATGCTGAACCAAAAAGCAAGCCATACAATAAACAAAAGCAGTCAGATTAGAGATAATAGTTCTTACCTGTGACAGACACCAGCTGTGCTAATGTTTTGGCAGCTTAGAAGGACTCCCCCAAATTTCAGGCATGTGCCTGCTTCACTCTTTTAATGAGCCTAACAGGTGATCCCAGAGGATGTTGGGAAAATCTATTACTTTTTCCTCCTTCAAGTTTGCCTGTTTTGCATATTTATCTGAATTAGAGTCAGAGAGGTAACTTATACGAAGTCTTTAAAACAAAATTTTAAAAAAATCCTTAAACTTGTTTACAGCCTCTTGACTGCAGCCTGAAGTTAATAGAGGGAAACAAGCAATGTGTTTCAGCTGTGATAGGAAAAGGAAAATCATGCTTTGTAGGAGCTGCCAGCAGAAAAAGCAAGAATGCAAAGCTTATAATTAAGGGAAATCCCTCTTTTTTCCCCCTAAGGGCTTTTTTTTTTTAAAAAAAAAAAGTTGCAATGTATGTGGATTAAGTACTTGCAATCCAATAGGCTAGCCAAGTTTTCTAATGCCTTTTGGTATTACTTCCCTGACTTATAACAGCCAGTTTGTTTTCCTGAAGCTCTTGAGGCTGAGCTATTACCTAAAGTCAGATGCTTTTTCAAGACATATGTTACCTACAACTTCTTTTATTTGCATGCTGTGACTTTTTCAAAATCGATACAATGTGTCTTAGAACAACAGTTAAAGACTTAGCCTCTGTACAGAGGTGGGAAGCAAGTCACAATCTTTACTGTTACTCAAAAGCTGAAATAAAAAGAGATCTTGCAATAGGAAAAAGTTGCACTCTTTCCTAATTAGATCTGCTGCTGGTTATACCTTGCAACACTCTGCTACCATAGTGGCCTGGAGTAACACTCTCAGACATCAGAGCTACCCAATTCAATGAAGTTCTGCATGAATTAGTTCTGTAGTGCACCATTTTATCCTCACAACAGGGAGGATAGGGATAAAATACAGATCTTTGCACAAACCCTCCAACAACAACAAGAAGAGCCTAATACTTCATTAAATAGTCTCCTGCAGACAATTCTTGGCTGTGGCTCATACAAATTAACCCATTGAAAATCAATTTTAGTTCTAGGGTTCCAATTTTTTTTGTTTAAACAAACAGAATTAAGAAGTCTTTTTGCATCAGACTGTAACCTTTTTAAAGGATCAAAATCTTCACCAAATCTGCCAGACAGAAGCCATGTATCCACAGTCAGGGTAAGCCTAACTGTATCTTTAGAGGAGCAGGGAGAATCCATTAGCAGGCACAGTTCTCATTTCACCACTTACCCATCCACTTGCCTAGGAAGCTCCCACCATTCTTCTTGATCTCCTTTCATCCCTTATTTTCTTTTTGAAAAGAAACTTAAATTTATTGTTGTCCCTGCTAGCCCCATTCTCATGATTTCCAAGAGGGCACCACAGCCAAATGTGTGGAGGTGGAACCATCTCCATCTGCAATATTCGATTTATGGTTTCCTTCAAATTTGCAGTGCTGGGTTTATTGGATAGTGTGTCTTTAGCTGTATGACCCCAAAGGCCTCAGATGAGGTCTTTCAGTGCAGGAGGGAGAAATCTACTGTGTGCACAGCTGAGATCCATAAGCATAATCTATCTTGATTCATAAGGACTCAAAAACCTGAAATTTAACAGTAGCAGAGGGCATCTCCATTGCAATTAGGTAGTTCCTGTTATTTACCATGGGGCTACGTCTAGACTGGCATGATTTTCCGCAAATGCTTTTAACGGAAAAGTTTTCCTTTAAAAGCATTTGCGGAAAAGAGCGTCTAGATTGGCATGGATGCTTTTCCACAAAAGCACTTTTGCACAAAAGCATCCGTGGCAATCTAGATGCACTTTTGCACAAAAAAGCCCCGATCGCCATTTTCGCCATCAGGGCTTTTTTGCACAAAACAAATGTGACCTGTCTACACTGGCCCTTTTGCGCAAAAGCTTAGACAGCTGGCAAGTTTTTCCGGAAAAGCGGCTGTCTTTTGCCTGAACGGGAGCAGCATAGTATTTCCGCAAGAACACTGACGATCTTACATGAGATCGTCAGTGTTCTTGTGGAAATTCAAGCGGCCAGTGTAGACAGCTGGCAAGTTTTTCCACAAAATCAGCTGCTTTTGTGGAAAAACTTGCCAGTCTAGACACAGCCTGGGTGTATTAGCTCTTTGGAATCCAGTTTGCTTATATAGAGCTATTTTCTCCTATTGAATGGGAAGACAAGCACCTACAAAACAGCCCTCAACACAGCAGATTAATTTTGCCTCTGAACAGGGCTGGATTAAGGCATGGGCTAGCCGAGCAGCTGCCCGGGGTGCCAACCTATGGGGGGCGCCTGATGGCAGCTGTAAAGGACGCACTGCGCCCCTTATAGCTGCCATCAGGCGCCACGTGCCCGGCTCCTGGGATGCAGCAGCTCCCAGTGGCCACCCTGCAGTGGCCACCCGGAGCGGGGACCGCGTTAACCCCCGCAGCGCCAGCCAGCAGTGCCCTTCCCCCCACGGCCACGGGGCCCTGCGCAGCCAGTAGCCGAGTTGGGCCGGGCCAGGCACTGCGTCCTGCCGCTGCCAGCTCCACGTGACTTCCCCCACGCGCTGGCGCGGGGGCAGGGCCGTGCATGCACCCTCCCCCAACCCGGGGCACAATTAAATTGTCTGCCCAGGGCGCCGGAATGGCTCAGTCCGGCCTTGCCTCTGAATCAAAACTTTACTGGGGATATCATAGCATCTTTTGACTTTGTGAAATGGGAAACCAGTTCACAAGCATGTTTCAAGGGAATTGCAAATAATGATGTATACTGCTGACAGAGAAGTCCAGCTAGCTTCCAGAGGAGTGGGTATCTAAAATGGTCTCTGGTTCTTAGTAAAAAGACTGACTAGAAATTAACTTAATTGGGAAGCCCATGCTTCAGCTGAAAAGGGTAATTGTTTTAAATTGACAGTGTCTAGGTAATTCAGTCCCAAACTGACCAGGATTTACTTCCCTTTGCTCATTCTCTTTCAAAGTGCATGAATTTCTATATATGTACCTGCTTGCTTCTGGTTTTATTAATATGTATACTTGAGTTATTTTCCCTAAAGACTCGCTGGTCTGAATCCATCAAATTATAACACTAATGTCAATGGGGCTTCATGTTGTAAACTCATACATCTGTGTGCAATCCCACTGAATGCAAGGTTGTAACTTGCAGGATCGGGTCCTCAGTCTACATCAGCTGCTGGCATGTGCCTGAATTCAAAGACAATCAATCAGAAAGGAGACTTTTTCCATTTCCAGGGCCTCTTCCCTACAATGAGCTCCTGTGGGCCCATTTGTCTACCCAGCAGCATTATTCTGAAATAACAAAGAGCATGACTACACAGTAAACCATTACTTTGAAATAATGGCAAGCTGGAGGACTTCTTACTCTGACTCCTGGTAACCCTCATTTCATAAGGAGTAAGAGAAGTTGACAGAAGAGTGTTTTTCCTTTGACTTCCTGCGGTGTAGACAGTGCCAAAAGCCGAATTAAGCTATTTCAGCTTCAGCTGCTCAACTGACATAGTTGAAGTTATGTAGCTTAATTCAACTTTTGCCCTGCTGCGTAGACATACCCGTGGGCTACGTCTACACTGGCATGATTTTGCGCAAGAACTTTTTTGCGGAAGACTACTTATGCAAAAACTCTTTCACAAGAGAGCATCTACACTGGCCTGTGCCTTTGCGCAAGAGATGTGCTTTTGCGCAAGAGCATCCTTGACCGTGTAGACGTTCTCTTGCGCAAGAAAGCTCTGATGGCCATAGGGCTTTCTTGCTCAAGTAATTCATGTTGCCTGTCTACACTGGCCTCTTGCGCAAGAACAGTTGCACAAGAGGGCTTATTCCTGAGCGGGAGCATCATAGTTCTTGTGCAAGAAGAACTGATTTCATACATTAGAACGTCAGTGTACTTGCGCAAGAACTCGCAGCCAGTGTAGACAGGAAGCAAGTTTTGGCACAAAACCGGGTGCTTTTGTGCAAGATCGCGCCAATGTAGACACAGTCTTGGAGCCCTTTCTTACGAAAGAAATGGGGCTCTGGGTAGGTACAAAGAACTTAGGGCACCAGGGCATGATTCCATCATGCTATGCCATTAGGATTGCCAGGCTTCCTGTTCTCTACCCAGTTGAAAAGGGACCTTAGTGGCTCTGGACAGCACAACTCGTGCTAAGAAAGGTTCCCTGCCTGCCCAGGCTCTGCATTGCTTCTAGAAGTAGCCACCAGGTCCCCACAGCTTCTATGTGTTGGGGTGGCTAGAGATTTTGAGGCTCTGCACGCTGGTCCCACCCCGAATGCCAGCTCCACAGCATCCATTAGCCAGGAAACATAATCAAAGGGAGCTGTGGGGAAAGCACGTGCAAGCATGAGGGTAACCTGCAGAGTCTCCTTGGCCCTGACCATGAGCCCAGCGGTGAGGGCCTACCAGGTACTTCCTGGGAGCTGTGATAAGTAGCTCAACCCCCCATGTTCTAGACCAGAGCTCCCCTGTGCTCTGCATCACCTGTGTTCCTGGCTGGATTCAGAGTTTTCAGGATCTCTTTATACCACTCCAGGCATTTACCTGAAGCAAAGAGGAGCTGGGGTTGTGTGGGGGTGTGTGTGAGGGGGGGTCTTATCCTTACTACTGGCTTCTTTTTATCAGATTTTTTTTAAAGCTTGATGCTCCTAAGGACTAGCCCACATGCAGTTTTTGTGCTGATTTTTTATTTTGCTTGGGCATGTGCTTTGTTTTTTAAACCAAAATGGTTAATTCAGTGCAGCCTACAGTGTGAAAGGTTCTATCAATATAAAGCTGCCAAAAACAGCCATAGCTGCATCAGCACTAGAGGGTTGTAGTGCTTTGATTGTAAGAGTTTCAAACCAGTGCAATTAAAGTGATACAAAAACTGCCCTTCATTACAGAAGATTCCATCATATCACCATGCTGACACCTCTGTGTGCGTTAGAAGGAAGTTCTTTACTATCTGCATCTAAAAGGCTTAGCAGTAAATTTCTCTAATGACTTGATTTTTGTTATAAGTAAATTAGTCATAGACATCTGCTTCTTTGTTATCTATACTGCTGTTTAGAAGTTCTTAAAAGTGAATTTGCATCTTTCTGAATTTGGTACTGAAAAAGCTAGATCCTATAGCTACATTCTCTGGTGCTATGGTAAGATCACCATTCACTGCACTTTCTAAGGGTTTTTACACTAGAATAAAGTTAGTCTTAAAATGCTAGCAAACCAGTAGGTAGCATTTTATACCCACTGGCTGTGTCTACACTGGCCTCCCTTTCGGAAAAGGGATGCTAATGTAGCACTTTGGAATAGGCAAATCCGCGGGGGATTTAAATATCCCCCGCGGCATTTGCATTAACATGGCTGCCGCTTTTTTCTGGCTTGGCGATAAGCCGGAGAAAAGCGCCAGTCTAGACGTGATTCTCTGGAAAATTAGGCCTCTTCCGGAGGATCTTGAAAGTAGGAATAAGAGATCCTCCCGAAAAGGCTTTATTTTCCAGAGAATCACGTCTAGACTGGCGCTTTTCTCCGGCTTATCTCCAAGCCGGAAAAAAGCGGCAGCCATGTTAATGCAAATGCCGCGGGGGATATTTAAATCCCCCGCAGATTTGCCTATTCCAAAGTCTACATTAGCATCCCTTTTCTGGAAAGGGGGTGCCAATGTAGACACAGCCACTGTGTGCTCTGCACTTGTGTAAATGGCTACAGAGGTGTGGCCCAAAAGACCTGCATGGCAGGCTGCTGCCCCGTCTGCTGGAGCTGGAGCCAGGCCACCACAGGGCTGGAGCTGAGGCCAGGGGGGGCTACGAGGTGGCTGCCCAGTTCCTGGAGTGGGCCACATGGCAGGTGGCTTGCTCCATGTGCTAGAGCTAGATCCAGGGCTCCGGTGGGGCAGCCTGGCCAAAAAGGCCCCAATCAGGGCCCAGCCCCTATCTGGCCGCAGAATCCTGTCCTGGCCATGATCATGGGACAGCCTTCGCAGTCTGGCTGGCTGTAGGAAAGGCTAGCAGCAGCCCCTTCCTCCTGCTGCAGTACAGGTAGAAAGGGAGGCCACCATCTGGCTGCAGTGATCCTGGCCCAACCCCCTCATCCAGCCATTTCTGCCTGATTGCAGTAACCCAGCCTTGGCCAGATAATGTAATCTGGTTGCAGGCTCCCCCCCCCCCCCCCCCCCATATACCTCCAGAACCCTGCCCTGCCTCCTGCACCTCCCTTGCGCCCCAACCCCCTGCCCTGAGCCCCTCATACATTCCAACCGTGATTCCTGGAACCCCACATCCCCAGCCTCCTGCCGTAAGATTGACAGAAGAGCGCCTGAATGCGTGCATGAAGCTGAGTTTGACCAGTTATGATGTAAACTTCAAAGAAATATGCGAAAAGATACAGCCCCCGAAGTTCCATTCAATAAAGTTTGTGAGTACTGTAACAGACACCCTTCTCCCATGCTTTATGAAATGGACTTATGGACACAAATATGCATAATTCAAAGATACTTTGGACAAATTGGTTCCTGTAGACCCTCACTCTCAATGTCTTAATCCACTGGGTCTGTATATCTTATTTTGGAGTATGTATCATTCTTATGTGTAACCTTGGATATATGGAGTATGGAATGCTTTATGGTTTTAAATGAGCAAATGAAAGCCATCAAGGGTGTTATCTTCAATGTCTAGATGACCAACTGTAGACAATCTCCTTTGTCCTCTAAGTCTTACCAGTGGTTGGTCTGAGGAAGTCACATATCCACCCCGACTGGTAGGGGCTGACCAACTAATGGAAAGGTGGAATGTAGAAACAGAATTCCTGCCCAAAGTAGAATTTATAAAACAATAGGAAGTTTAGGAGTTTCTTTGTCTTTGGCTGGGGCACTTCCAGAGACCCCCAAGAAAGAGGAACTTCCCTGGTTTGAAGGCTTAGCAGGAAAAGGAACAGTTTTAGGGTAAATTTGTAATGATTTTGTAACAAGTTGGTACTGAGGTTTTAGTGTTAGAATTAGCTAAGTGTTTTCTGTTTTTAATTTGTAATCTACTTTGTTCTGCCTGTTCTCCCTTACAACCACTTAAATCCTACATCTTGTACTTAATAAAATCATTTTTATTTACTATCAAGCCTCATGTAAATAATTGGTAACTGGAGGAGCAACCCATGTGTACATTCCCCCTTTCATTGTTACCTAAATAATTCATTTGGGGTTCTGATCCCATCTGGGGAGTGGTATCCCAGGAAGCTGGGCCCAAAACTGTGTTTTTCTTGGACCTGAAGAGTTTCAGTGTCTGCACTGCTTCTCAGGGGTGCAGCAAACTCAGCTCTGTGTCCTGGCTTGGGGAGACCAGGCCCAGCAGGACAGAAGTGTGAGAAGCCCCAGAGAGCAGGAAGGCAAGTGGCAGTGGCCTTGTTAGCACCCCCAAGGAGTCTTCTATGACCATACCCCCTCACAAGTACATTGTTTCATTTCCGCTATTATTAAACATTAGGTCAATTATCATCTATAATATTAAGTTGAATAATTTCAGTCATGCAAATGGGCATTTTTGTACTGCTTTTTGTTGACCACTTGTTCTGAATTTTGATGTAGTTTGGCTCTTTGGTTTGAAAAGGTTGCCAACACCTGCTGTAGCTAGCAGAGATTAGTGCATCTGGTTTTAGTGGATATGGTCAAAACTCTACCCGCTACTAGAAATAACAATAAATATGGTATAGTTGGTAGAGTACAGATCTGGGAGTCAGGAAATCAGTGGATTTTATTACCCTTTTTTGTACCTGTTCCCCTGTCCATGAAATGGGGAAAATCCCAGGGCTGTTGTGAAGGATTATAAAATATTTCTTAAGAAAGAGCTAACTGCTAAAAAAGACTTATTATAGCTATCAGCTCTAACCATATCACAATGTCATTTGCTGTTTTAATGTGATTAATGTGAAATATGAGTTCCTCATCACTGTAGCTTCAGTATGAAAATTAACTATAAATTATACTTCAATTGACTGAGTAGCTTCTGTTACAATCCAATAAAAATAGCCATGTGTTGGATTTTAGGGGAGTTAAATCATAGATTTAAAACCAAACTAAAAGCTTATGGTGCCTTGTGGAATACAGAGATTTAAGCAATGGTATATGGCAAATAAATAGACAAACAAGGCTGAGAGCCAGTGTGCTTTTTGCCTATGAATATCAGAAAACTGTCATCTAGTTAAATTTCTGTGTGGCTCCATCATTTATTTTTAACGCAAAGAGACAAACAGTGAAATTGCTTAGGACAGAGGGAAGAAGAATTATCAACCTGTGCCACAGCATTAGGGTTGGGGTGGTTTTGCTGGCCAGATCTTAGAATATTAGTAGTTTATTAGAAACAGGGCAAAAATTAGCATGCAAAGACTGCTCCATCTTTCAGGGAATAACCTTTTTCCTGCTCATTCAGTATAGCCTATAAGATTCAGGCCTGCTGATGGGGGCAAAGAGGCCAGTTGCCTTGGGGCCTACAGCAGCAGCGCTGCTTTAAATCTCTACCAGAGCGCCATACACTCTGCACATCTCTGGGGGAGTGGGGCTGGCCTCACCTGGCCCCACCCCTTCTGCCCGAGGCCCTATGCCTTTCATGGACGCAAAGCCAGCCCCTTCCCTCTTGCCCAGGAGTCTGTGCAGGGAAGGCCGCATTATGACTTTTGTGGGCCCGAGGCACTTTTGCCTTCGTGGGCCCCTCCCACCATAATATCAATATTAAAAATTATTTTTATATAACTTTAAATACTTCCTTTTTTTTCTGTTTTAGGCAAAATGTAATAGATTTTTGTGGGCCCTAAAAGTTTCATTTTTTTCTGATGTGAGAAAAAAAATTAAAACATTTTCTTCGACCCTAAAAAGTTCATTTTTTTCTTCTGATTTTAAAAGAAGTTAAAACATTTTCATGGGCCCCTAAAAGTATCGTGGGCCCTAGGCACTGTGCCTACTGGATAAGTCGGCCCTATGTGCAGGCTATTGGCTCCCCTGATAATATTGTTAAATCCATTCTGGATTTGTATAACAGAGTCTATTGGTCATGACTGCCTTCTTGGAGTGAGCAATTCCATTTGTATGCTTAGCCATAATCTCTTCCTTTGACATTTCAAATCCATGCCCTCCTCCCAGCTGGCAAATAATTATTGTATATCTTGAGTCCCTTTGGCTATGTCTGCACAGCACAGTTACTTCGGAATAAGCTATTCCGGAATAGTTATTCCAAAATAGCTAATTTTGAAATAGTAAGACTACACTGCAGGGAAGTCTCAAAATTAGTCCAAGGCAGGCTTCCCTAAGGTAGATGTGCTATCTCAATTTAGAGCCCCAGGAGGAATAACTTAGAATGGCCCTGGTGAGAGGCTATTTCGAAATGGCAGAAGTGGAGCATCTGCACATGCCTTATTTCAAAATAGCTATTTCGGAATAGGCGTTATTCTTTGTAGAACAAGGTTTACAGAAGTTAGAATAAGCCTTCCATTATTTCAAAATTTTGAAATTGCAGCATATATGCTCGCGTCATTATTTTGGAATAGCAGCCATTATTCCGAAAGAACTTTGCAGTGTAGACACACCCTTTGAGTCCCTGTGGTATTTATACAATATAGCCGGAGTAAGTACTTGTAATCTCCTCATTCAAGGTTGAATATATTCCATTTAATAAGACCCACAAATCAGCTGTAAATTGGCATAGCATTAACTTCAGGCTGTTCTACACCTGCCCAGGATCTAGCCAACTTTTTCTAATAATGTTGCACAGTTAAGAAATGTTATATCAAACTAGAGGCTAGATTCGCACATGGAGCTATGTCAATTTACACCATCCCTGGATATTCTCATATCTGTTGTAGAGCATCATCTATTCTCTAGTATTCTTAACAAAACATTTTAAATGAACAAAAATTTGTTGGCTTGAAACAGGCCAAGTTATAAACCTAATTAAAGGGGAGATAACAGATATGTTAATGCTGTGCTAAATATAGACAATCCAGGGGGAAAAAAATATGTATTCACAGGATTATCTACAGCACAAAACTGTCTCTCTATTATCAGTAACAGCTCAGGTCTTGCTGGAGGAGAAGAGCAGGAAGGAGATGCAGCAAGTCATCTGTGACACATAGAACATTAACTCTGATTCCCTTTTATGTAGTTTTCAGACTTTTTTGTAACCTGTATCTTTTATTGAAATATGCCATGAATACTTCTGCTCCAACCTTGACCCCATAGCTCTTCTGTAAACCCTACAGCAACAATAGAGCTTAGATACATAAAAATAGTATTGGGGAAAAACCCAGAATGAATTGAATCAGTGTTGCCAACTTTGATATTTTCGTATCTCTCATGATTTCGAAGTGTTTTCCACTTCTGTTTCCTAAGAAGTTCCTTGCAGTTCAGGATTGCAGGTTGAGTTTTAATTGAGACTCTCTCACCCATAAGATGCTGGAATCTGCTGGTGGCAGTCTGACATGCAGCCAGAGGCAGCACCTGTAGTTCTTCCAGAGTCTGCTGTGTCCTACCTTAAAGAGTAGGTCTACTCGATGGCACAGCATCTGCAACTACTCTGCTGTAGTGTTGCAGCAAACACTTCAACAACTGAAGGGATTTTTCTGGTGCTGTAGTAAATCCTCCCGCCCTCAGACACAGCAACTAGGTCAACAAAACAATTCTTCCATAGAGCTAGTGGTATCGAATATATAGGTTAGGTTGACCTAAGTATGTGACCGAGTATGTGAAATTAGCTCCAGTGTTTTGGCCTATGAATAAGTCAACCTATGTTTTCTCTAGGCTAAGCCTCTGTCTAGAAGCCGGGAGGCAGCAGCCTGGAGGGAGGTGGGGAGGAGGAGCAGGAGAAACTGCCTAGAGCCAGCATCAGGAACAGGTCCAAATACCTTATTTGTTCCTCAGAAAGTGCTGCACAGGAGAGGAACAATGTGAGGGGTGAGAAGGGACCATATGACCCTAGCCTGCCCTATTGCATTCTTCCCCCATTTCTCTAGTGCTGGTAGCATCCAAAAGCTAGACACAGTGGGAGGGTGCAAGAGCTGAGCAACACAGCATGCTGGAGCCAGCTTGCATAGGGTAGGGGGCAATAGCAAGAACTGGAAGAAGACACAGCTAGTGGGGGGTGGTGATTGGACTGGAACATCTGTGTTTGGGAGAAAGCGAGTAGGGCGTTAGGGACAATGCGTGAGGTGCAGAAGGTAGAGAGCCAGGGGAAAGTGGGAGATGTTAAGGAAGTGAGAGAAGAAAAACAGGAGGAGGTCTGTGTAGGTGTGTCCGTTCCAGGTGGAGTTTCGGGAAAGCTGGGCACATGAGGGGCAATACCCTGTGGGACCTCAGAACTCAGAAAACAGGACTAAAAGAAGTGGGATTTTTAAAACAATAGGTCATGTAATTTCTACCTTCTGTTATTGTTCAGCTCATCCTCTTTGGATCTGCAGAGGTGACAATACCATGAACTTTGCAGGAGGAGACAGGACGTCCCGTCCCTACAGTGCAGGAAAGTACTGAGTGCTAGCTCAGAAACCCCCCTCGGAGGGACTGCTCAGTGGTCACCGGTGGATTAGAGCTGTCCAGGTTTGGTGCTGGTCTCCTGTTCGTGCCATCTTCAGGTTTGGCATGGATGAGTTGTCAGTGGCTGAAAAAGAAATGCAGGGGAGCTGCCTGGCTCTGCGACTTGGAACTCTGAAAGTGAATCCTGAGCTGGGCTGCACTGAACAAATCACAGCTTGAAGAGCAACAAGTACCTGGCCACTGTGAAAGCAGCTGCTCATTGGAGTGCTTGGCAATGTCTCATGGGCCATATGGCTGCAGGGGAGCTAACAGCTCCACCAGGCCCCTAGGCCAGATGAAGGGGGCTGGCTCCACTCTCCCAGAAGGAGCAGCACCACCTAGACCACAGTGCCCCACCCTCCCAGCCCACAGTCCTCTGGGCTATGTCTAGACTTGCATGATTTTCCGCAAATGCTTTTAACGGAAAAGTTTTCCTTTAAAAGCATTTGCGGAAAAGAGCATCTAGATTGGCATGGACGCTTTTCCGCAAAAGCACTTTTTGCGGAAAAGCATCCGTGCCAATCTAGACGCGCTTTTCTGCAAAAAAGCCCCGATCGCCATTTTCGCAATCGGGGCTTTTTTGCGCAAAACAAATCTGAGCTGTCTACACTGGCCCCTTTGCGCAAAAGTTTTGCGCAAAAGGACTTTTGCCTGAACGGGAGCAGCATGGTATTTCCGCAAGAAGCACTGATTTCTTACAGTAGGAAGTCAGTGCTTTTCCGGAAATTCAAGTGGCCAGTGTAGACAGCTGGCAAGTTTTTCCGGAAAAGCGGCTGATTTTCCGGAAAAACTGGCCAGTCTAGACACAGCCCTGGAGTACAGTGCTCTGGCAGTGATTTAAAGAGCCAGGAGCGCCAAGTGCCACCACTGCTGTGCTAGCAGCTGGGAGTCCTGGGCCCTTTTCAATCACCAGGCCCCAGGGCAATTGACATCTTCCCCACACACATACCCCTTGCCCTATGCCTGTCAAAGGGACGACATGGCTGTCAGCCATGCAGCACAAGCTGCCCTGTGCTTTCGCCATAGGAAAATTCATGGAAACTCTGGCAGCCGTTAAAGTTAATTGCCACTTTATATTATTCAGGGGGTTTTATTCCACTGCCCAGTTCATAGTGCTACCCTGGCATCTGTGTACACATTTTTTCTAGTCTCCCTCTCCCCAACACAGATCTGTAAGTACTTCCTTTTAATCAGGGTAGTAGTAGTAAAGCTGCAAAATCCCAGGGAATGGTATATCTGTTCTCAATGCCCTTATCAAAGAACTTGCTGGGATACCTGAGGAGGAGCTGGACAAGTCAAACTGCTACAGCCCTTGGGTCTGATTCTTCATCATCTTGCACCTTGTGTAGTTATTTATGCTGCAGCCAGGATATCACTTTATATTCTCTTTGCACTGGGCTAACAGGCTATGCAAGAGGACAAGCTAGAGGAGAATCAGACCCATAGTGGGGAATCCACTGCTGAAAATTATCAAGAGAACAATAATTGTTAAAACAGACCCTTTAAACAAAGGCACAACTTGGGGCCAGATCAAACCAGAGAAGTCAAATATAAGCAGTTTCCCCTGGGTACCAGGCCTAGGATGAATCTGGCCACTAACTTTTTCCTTTTTTAAAACAGAGATGAGTTCATAGCAAAATCGGAGGCCTACACATGGTTAAGCTAGATCTGATTTGGCAAGTGGTCCCATATTTATAATGCACCCAAGTGGAGATAATGCTTTACTACTCAAAACTTTGTTTTTAGCTGACTCTCGGCCTTTAACGCAGTGTGTACATGGTTACTCTGTTGTCCAAGTTGTCCCATAGAAATCTTTATTCCAGTGTACAGTAGCATTCTAAACTACAACCTTGTTCTTGATGCATCTCCCCTACCTAGTTATCAGAGCCAGTGTATTCTGACTGAAAGATGTTTGACAGCTCTGTCACTGTCAGGGCTACTGTTGGAAAAAGCCAGCCTTCAATGGAATCTCTTGCTGTCAATGCTGATAACATATTGCACTGTAGGCCAAAGCATTCCATATCTGGACAGATGTCCTATACAATCTTTTCTCCCTATGAATAGCACTGAAGACAGACCACTGGATTCGCAATGCAGGAAGAAGAAATGCATTGACAAGCCATGCTACCACTTCTCAAAGCACAGCACACATCTGGCTAACAAGGAAAGACTTCACCAAAGGGAAAGGAGGGGAAATACAAATAGAATGATAGTCTGGGAAGAACTAAAGAGAGAACAGGACTAATAAGAATTGACACCTCCACAGAGACCTTCTTCCAAATGTATTTGACATACATTGGGAAATTAAGACTCAGCCCTCCTGTGAGAGAGGGAGTATTTTATAGCCAGGAAAACTGAGGCAAGGAGATATTACAAGACTTGCTTAAGGCCCCACTCACAGCAAATGTAAGGCAGAACTGAGGCAAAAGTCTGGATCTTCTGAGTCTGCATGACCCCATTTCCATGAATAGGGGAGAGAAGGGAGCAGGATTAAGAGCGTGACAAGAGAATTTCCAAAGTACAAAAATAACGTATGCGAAGGGCAAGTGAAAAAGCAATTCTGTACAAAAAAAAGGAACATTTTGATGGGACGCAATAAGATAAGATAGAGGACTCACGTCTTCCAAGGAATTCCAAGCAACAGATAAGGACAGCTGAAGAAAAAAAGGCTTATAAAATCATTAGCATTCAAAGCAATCAGAAAAAGGTGGTAATAAAATATATGGTGAGAGAACCTTAGCAAAACAAGAAAGTGCCCGAGAGAGGCACAGAGTGAGAGTCAATAAGGGACACCAGAAATGGGTGTGCTATAAACACAGAGAGACAGCCTCTGGCCAGAGGAGCTCACTGTCTAAATAGAGGTGGCATTCTGTCAGAAGAAATAGAGGTGCAGAGAGGTGATGTGACCACACAGCAGGGCAATAGCAGAGACTATAAGAATGGCCATACTGGGTCACACACCAAAGGTTCATCTAGCCCAGTATTCTGTCCTCCAGCAGTGGCCAGTGCCAGGTGCCCCAGGTGAGCTACCTTCTGGTCAGTACACTACCTGTTGGACATGGTCTTGTTTTCAGGGTTCCCATGTATGTCCATGAAATAATAATTCATTAAACAGCGATCTTCATGTAACAAAAATTCTGCTTATTTCTTTTAAAGGGGGCATCCACTGCTAACACCTATTTGCAAGTTACAAAGCAGTTCAAACCACAAGGGATTTGTTGCCTGTTGGAAATGACTTAGGGAAGAGTCAGAACTAGCCTAAAACAAAGAATCTCTCTCCTCTGGATGATTTTATATTCAGCTCCAACACCATTACTTTACAAATGATGAAACTAAAACTAGAGACAATGGGCTGAAAAAGTGACCATTGTATAATTAGCATTTTTTTTAAATCAGTGTTTCTAGATAGGGAAATGTGACATTTCCTTGCTGAAATGACAAGCTTACCAACTAGTCTGGAGCCAGCTGAAGCAAAGAAAGGACATAGAATAGATAGAGCCAAGAAAGAGGAATAATCAGTATTGTTCACCACAGTTTAAGGATAAATCAGAATCATATTAAGTCTGTGCCAAAGAAAAAATTCCAAGGTATTTTTGATCGGAAGCATAACACAAAAGTCAGAGAAGCTGGAGTTACATTGGCAAGAATACAGTTTCTGGGAAAATGCAACCTTTGAGCACAGTCTCTGAAAGCAACCTTTCCTCCAACTGCCCTTGAGGAAATAGCCAGGTAATAGAGCTATGGCTGTGATCGCATCATGAGAAGCTTAGCTGCAGCAATGGCTGACAATATTTTATGATTTTTACAGGTTGGAGATGCTCAAAGATACAGATTCACAAGTGCTTTAGTAGAAATCGTTATGGAGTGCATGATCAGACTGGAAGCAGTTAATGGAAATTAAAATGTCATTTCTGCACCTATGTCCAAGTCCAGTGAGATTTAAAATCACTTTCCTTTCCTCACTGGTTTATTTGTTTTTGTAATTTACAGTTGATTTGCAGGGGTTGCTCTTGGGGTTGAGCATAGGAGCAGATGGAGACAGGATAGGAGGAAAAAAGATCTCTTGGTTAAGGTTCCTATTGTACAAGTGAGGAGCAGAGGCACAATCGTATGAATTTACCTCATGGGGTATTGTGAAGACCAGTTCATTAATGTTTGTGAAGTAGGCCAATACCATAGTTAGAATAACTCATGAGGAAATTAATGATTCTGTATTCAGTGCAGGGTTTGAATGGTGGGCAGTAAAAGTGACCTGGGGCCAAACACTGAATGAAGAGGATAAAAAGAAGTGCTGAATAGCTAGCCATTCAGCAAATACCATCCATCTTTGCACTAAATGAGGAAGGGACTTGTGGAAAAAATGAGTAGGTGATCATGCAATTAAAATGCATTGGCACAACCTTAGTTCTGGCATTTTTTTATTCTGAGTGCTTTACAACCTGAATAATGTTGTTTCAACATATGAAATATTTAAACATAGTGCCTTTCAGCCACACAAATCCCAAAGATCTTGACAGATTGTGGGTGAACTTACTCATTGACATGCAGATAGCCAAGAGGTAGAACGCAACAAGCGTTCTGTACTAGCAACATGCTTTACAAAGGAAAAAAGAAACACAATGGGCCTCTTTCTGTTCTTCCTCTCAAGTTGCTCCCTCATTAGGAGTAACGTCACCGAAGGTGGTGAAGTTATGTTGGTGTAAAGCTGGCAGACACTATATAATACTAGACTCAGACCCAATAGTTTAAGCGTGGAAATAAGAAACTTCTCATTATTAAAAATGCACTCAGAAATAAGGTAAGCAGATTGCAATTACCCAGGTTGAAATTGGACCAGGAATTGTTCACCTGAAAAAAGTTTCACGCAATCTTTAAAGGCTACAAATGGCCGGGACCTTGATTTTACATCTCCTGCAGCTCAGTTCCATCATCTGGCCTTGAGTTATTCCAGACTCAGGGGGAAGAGTGCCACCTATATTGCACAACCAGCTTTGCTTTCTGCAGAGTCCCAGTTTTAATCCAAGTAGTTAAAAACCTTGGGTCTAACCATCATGTGACATTTGCGGACCCCTAAAAAGTTTCCAGAAATGACTCCCAAAAGGGGTTACCAATCTACAGTCCTCAAAGATTCGGGAACAGGGGGCAGATATTTGCCAGCCCTCTGGGCAAGGTGGAGGGGCTGGCTCTGTGGTCCTGGAAGAAACAGAGCCTCTGGTGGAATGGGCAGGGGTGGAGCAGCCAGCCCTCAGCACCACCAGGCCACCCCACACTGCACCCCTGTCAACAGACAGTGGCAGCAGCAATCATGAGCCATGGGCCTTTTGAATTGTCCCAGGGCAGTTGCCCTCTTTGCTCCCTCTGCCAGTGGATCTCTCCACAGGCTGAAGACCACCAGGATAGACCTAGCAATTATATCTAACAGGGTTGCAATCTAAGGTGATTATGACTTTGAGTGAAAGTCCAATGGTTGAAGATGAGAATTATAATTGTCACTCTGAGTAGAGCTTACCCTCCATTCAGGTTGCAAGTGCAGATGGAGGTGAAATTATATTTGTCATCTAATAAAAGGTGAGATGCTGCATAGATTTCCTGTGTAATCAACTAATAAAGCAGATTATGAAAACGTTTACAGATAATACAATGTAGAGGTAAGCAGGATCTGAATGAATGCTTCCCCCAGGAGCTAGCTGGGAAGAGGGGAAGAGACTAGGGGTACTCTGGTTTGCTTAGATTTGCTAGCTATTCAGCTGATGGAGTGGTAATTTGCTCACTGTAATTAATTTGGATAGTGTTGGGTCACAAATAGTATTAGTGCTAAATCCAGGCATGGTCAAGATATGGTCACCAGTGCTTGTAATTATTGTGGGAATACAGAAGAGACAGATTGTACCAAAGAAAGGAACATTGAGTTTAAAGAACCTTGGACGGACACGGGTTGGCATGTCAGCCTTGTGAGCATACGGGTATGTCTACACTACCAAGTTGTGTCTTCAAAACTTATGTTGACACCCAAAAGTCAGCAATACAAAAACCAAAAATCCCTAGAGGTTGTTCACCAGAGGGCCCCCGCAGGCATATCTGAGAGGCCGTCTCAGGCCTACGCTTATGGGGGCCCTGTGGCAGCCACCTCAACCATCCTACGAATGGGAGGGACCCAGGGGATTTTGGGGCCTGGCACAGGGAGGATTCCTCCCCATATTCACCACATGGGCAACTGAATCCAGAGTGGCACAGCAGCCTGCTCAGCTCCACTACACCCCACCATGCCACCTCCCAGCCTGTTGTATGCAGCTTCCCAGCGGCAACCAGAAGCCTAGTGCGCCAGCCCCAGGGTGCTCTGCTTCCCAGCGCCATGGAGAAGTGGGTGCAGCAGGCTGGGGGGATGGGAGTGGAGTTGTCCCAGGTCCTGTGCCCCCTCTCGGGACAGCTTTGAGGTTCACACTTCCTCCCTCTGTAGTGGGATCATTGGAGGCACCGACATTGACAGTGTGAGCCACGTGCTGTGGGGCAGGACCCGCAGTGCTGGGGGAAGGCAGAATACATCTTGGGATTCCCTCCCCGCTCTCCTACAGCCTCCTCAGTTGCTGGGAGCGGCATCTGAGTAGCTCTGTGAGCTCCCTGTGCTGAGGGATGTCAAAGCAGCACAGCCTCAGTCCCCCTCCCCCTGCAGCAGCAGCCAGCCTGACGCCGTGTTCCTAGTGCAGGGTAGATCAGAAGTTTTCCAATGATTTGCTCTTTGTTCCTCAAATGTAGCAGCACATTCATGCTATGAAAAGGGAAAGCGTGAATGTTTATAGGGCAGCGAGTTCAAAACAATGAGTACAGCCACCAAGGCCGGTTTGTTGCAGGGATAGATTCCTGGGTAAGTTTCTGCAGTATTTGCTTCAGGTTGGGGGGAGTGATCTGTAGGCAAGACAGTTTGAGAGCGTGAGCGATAGTTTTCCAAAATAGGGTGTAGATTGTCAGTGATGTGCTTGAGGGGTTTAAGCTGGGGGCTGTAGGTCATGACCAGTGGTGTTCTCTTATTTTCCCTGTTGGGCGTGTCCAGAAGTAGGTGACTTCTAGGTACTCAGCCGGCTCTGTCAATCTGTTTCTTCACTTCCCCAGAGGGGTATTTAAGTTTTAATTATGCCCGATAAGGATCTTGTAGGCTTCTGTTCCAGTGTAGACAAAGCCTTAGAGGTGGAGGGCAGGACTCCCAACCAGCAGGCTCAGGTGTCTGGCTGTAAGACTGGTTCAACCTGTTGATCCCCAGTGTTCCAAGAATATTCATTAGGAGCCTCTTTTTTATTTTTCAATTGCTCCATTAGAGCTGAAATCACCGGTGGTGGGATTGTGCTGCTGGCCAGCAGCTGAAGTCACTGGTGGCAGGACTGGGTTTCTGCACAGGCTCCACAGAACTAAAAAAAAAAAAAAGCCACCAAAAAGCAGCCCAGTGGGGGCAGGCGATGGTAGCACTGAGTAGGCAGCTGGCAGGAGAGGCCAGCAGAGTAGCAGCAGAGAGACACAATGAGCAGCCAGAAGGGTGGCAGCAGAGAGGCAGATGGTGAGCAGCCAGTAGAGTGGGTAAGAACCCTCTTTACCTCCCTCCATCCAGGGTAGCAGGTGAACTCTGCAGATGTCCTTCTGAATTCTGGGTCTGTACTGCACTGACCCAGGACAGCAACTGTGCAGAGAAAGGTTGGGCTTGTGGTGGGGACCTTGAGGTTGCTGGAATTAAGTAAACACTGCCCAGTCTACCTGGGGTGGAACTTTTGCTAATGGCTTATATTTATCCACCCTGTTTGTGATGCTTTCCCAAATTAATGCCAAGTTACTTCCTTCCCTTATCAAAAGTTTTTTCTACACTCAGACTCTGCTTGTTGGATCAATGGAGAGGCACCTGGCATAAAAATGCTGTGCAGGAGATATTAAGTAGAGCAGTTGGTCTTCATCTTGAAAAAAGTCTCAGTATTGTGATAAGACATCCTGATTTATTATAGCCAATAAAAGTTGCAGACTCAAATCCTGCAGTTTTAGGACCCACAGAAAACTGAGCCTCAAACTGAGCTCCCTTTGTAGTCAATGGGGCCATTTCCTTGGGAGCAGAATTGAGCCCCTGCTGAGGTTGGCTAGTAAAAAGTTTAATTAACTTAATGTTATTGGCTGCAGTTGCTTTGGTTTAGAAGTACATAAGAACACAGTCTAGTTCCTCTGGGCCACTTCCTACTGTATCTTCCAATGCAGTGGTCCAGGCACCTCTGGGTTCTTCAGTCTATGCTCTCCCTAGCGACTCTAACCTTTCTTAGGCATCCGTAGGTACCTGGATACCTGCCAGTGTCTCCTACCTCTGGCTCTTCTGGTTGGAGGCTTCAGCAGCTTCTGAGCAGGACCCTGAAACATTAATCCTCCCTCCACAGTAGTCAGACCTAATTGAGCCGAACTGCTCCCTCTTATACCTGGGTTCCAGCTGGAGCATGCCCAGCAGGGCCGATGAGGCATGGCTGCCTCAACCCACAGAGTGGGATTAATCTCTGGGGAGCCAGTTTAGGGCCAGCACACCCTGTCACAGAACCTAGTAGACTATTTTCATACATCCTGGTGCTTACCACAATGACCCTGCTTGTGCTCAACTTTTAACAATTTGCTCATGGCACTGTTGGCAAGTAGCTAATAGTGATCATCTACTAATGTCCAGCTAGAGCTATGATTCTTAAACAGAAGACAGTCAAAAGTTCCAGAATAGAGAATAACTTGAAATAAGTGGTAAATCAATGAAAAAACAGAGCACAGGATTTAGAAGCTTATTATCCAAGAAGCTTTTCCACACCTCTGACTGCCTGAGAGAAAGGCAGACACTGGCATAATTCACGGAGGGACCTTTGCCAGTGGTGCCCAAACTAGCACCAGGTCAGGCAGCTCTAGATTCGGGACCTGCAGTCAGTTTCCCAGGTCTCTCCCACCCCTCATTCTGGGCTTGATTCACTTGCTAGCAATAGAGATATGTGCTTGCAGAACCTGAGCTAAAGCCTGTGGCACCGCATCTACACAGCTATATTTAGCTGTAGTCACTAGATGAAAGCTAGCAAGGCTATGCCCATGCAAGCTGCAGTGACACATCCATTGCAATACTTAATGGAGCTACAAGAGAATGAATAATCAAACTCCTTGAGTGACTCCCAGAGCTGTATCAATGACCAGTATTGCTCTAGCACCACATGTCACCAGCATGAAATTCCAGTCAACTAAAGGGCAAGCAGCCTGTACTAACCAATTTCCAAATGCTCTCAAGGTGTAGCTGATATATCACCTGTTACAACCATGTCACAGAGTATGCACACCCAGGTCCATGCAGGCAAAAGCCTGGAGGTGTTTAGACATGGCTTACTCTGCTGTCAGTCCACTGGTGACTTGAATCAGCCTCTCACCCTGAGGCAGTGTGGCCTTAATGGCCCAGATCAGTAGCAAAGCACTTGGGTTCAGGGCAGCACAGGCTAGTGGCCAAAGTCCAAGGGTCTGGAGAAGCAACCCCAGGGAGCCCAGACCCACCCTATTCTACCAGGCCCCTACCCAGGGCCCTCTCAGTGGGGAAGTGATCCACCATTCGCTCAGCAAAGAATCCCACCACAACATACTGAGCTTACTCAGGTGGGAGATATCGCTCATGCACCCTCCCTGAGTCACTTCCTACCAGTTCTGGTATTGGGGTGATCCACATGGGATCAGGGTCCTCAGGCTCCACAGTACCAGTTTCTTCCAGAGGCTTTACCAGCTCTGGAGGCTCAATGCAGTCTCCAGATCCCATCATCCAGTTCTCTGGCTGGCTTGCCTCTGGCACTCCTATAGCATGGAGTATAGGTCCTTCCTCTCCAGCATCCAGCCCAGACTCAGCTGAGCTGCTCCCTTTTATATTGCCTCAGCACTTGGCGCACGCCCAGATTGGCTGGAGGGGTGGGACTTCCTCTGGCCATAGGATTTTAACTCCTTCTGTCCCAGTGCAGGGTATGTACATCCCATTACAAGCAGTCTAATTGTGAGATGACAATGTGTGGATAAAGGGCTACATAATTCTTTTTCATTGGTTCCTTGCCTGCAGGGCCAGATTAACTCTTCTGGGGGCCTCTTCTGATGCTATTAGATTTTGTGGGGGCCCCTGTACTCCAGAGTGGGGCCAAAAATGAGGGGATCAGGTTGTAGCAGGGGGCTGCAGGTTGAGGCAAAGGGTCCAAATGCAGGGGAGGGTGAAGACTCCAACTGGGGATACAGGAGTGGGCTTTGGGCTGAGGTCAAGGAGTTTGGAGCAGGCTCAGGGCAGGAGGTGGGGTGAGGTACAAGGTCTGGGCAGGAGTTAGGGTGCAGGAGGGGATTCAGGTCTGAAATATGCTCCAAATATGAGCTCATTAAAGGCAAATGCTCAGAAAGGAAAGATGCGGTCACAGGCTGGGAGGAGGAGATTAAATAGTGTGACCAAAGAGATATCAGTTGACTGTCCTTCCTTTTCAGGTTTTGCCCAAACTTCAGCAATTCCCAAGACGGTAAGGAATATACTGAAAGATTTTGCAAGCTGCCAGTAAAACTTCTGGGGTATAAATTCTGATAGGAATTTTCCAAACCAATTTTAACAGCTCTGTTTCATGTCCCTTGGATATCCTAATGTAACCACTAGCTGCTTTCCAAAAAGCTATCCTGGCTTACAAGAAGTCTGGCCTAGACCAGACAGTATGAAAAGTCTAATCTGCAATGCTGTTAACAAGGCAAACTCTTTTCTCTGTATCATTCTTCTGCCACAATCCAGGACTCAGAAAATCCTGCATTTTGCTTCAGCTACACCAAACTAACGCGGCTACATTTCTATTACTGGTCTTAAAGTTTCAAATACAGGCAGTCCCCAGGTTACACGGATCCGACTTACATCAGATCCCTACTTACAAACGGGGTGAGGCAACCCCTCACTAGCTGCGCCCCCCCAGCAGACCAGGGAGACGCGAAGCTAGCGCTCCCCCACAGCAGACCAGGGAGACGCGGAGCGGCTTTTCTCAGCAGACACCTCAGCTTGAGAATAAAGGATTGACGGAAGTGAGGTGTGGAAGAATAAAACTGAGCTCTGGAGAAACGTTTGGCTAGAGTTTCCCCTACAATATGTACCAGTTCCGACTTACATACAAATTCAACTTAAGAACAAACCTACAGTCCCTATCTTGTATGTAACCAGGGGACTGCCTGTAGATCTTTAAATATAGTGTAATAGTCTCCTTCTGTCACCAGATGGTGCTGTCATACCATTAATATAAGGGAAGTTAGAGCAATACTTTGACAAATTGGGACAAGGGTAGTTCTAGGTCAGTGTTTCTCAACCAGTGGTACAAGTACCCTTAGGGGTACTCCAGAGAAGTCTGGGGGGATATGTCAACACAACTGAAATTTGGAGAAAACTGATTTTTTGTTTTAAGTTTTACAGCATATTATTATTTTTGTACTTTTTACACCCAAAAATGTCATCTCCCACCTGGCTACGATTAAGTTGTTTAAACAAATGTGTTGTAATGGTAGAAACAATTTTTGTGTGTCTGAAAACTGTAGGTACTGGGAATATAATATAATATAATATAATATAATATAATATAATATAATATAATATAATATAATATAATATAATATAATATAATATAATATAATATAATATAATATAATATAATGAACTTATATATATTTTTAAAGGGGTACTTTATTTAAAAAAAAGGTTGAGAAACACTGTTCTAGGTAAATGCAGGACAATGTAGCACTTTAAAGACTAACAAGATGGTTTATTAGATGATGAGCTTTCGTGGGCCAGACCCACTTCCTCAGATCAAATAGTGGAAGAAAGTAGTCACAACCATATATACCAAAGGATACAATTTAAAAAAATGAACAAATATGAAAAGGACAAATCACATTGCAGAACAGAAGGGGGATGCGGGGGGGTGGGAAGGGGGAGGAAGGAAGGTAAGTGTCTGTGAATTGCTGATATTAAAGGTAGGGAGAGTGGGATGTTGGTGAGTTAACTGTTCTAGGTGACACTTGATTGACTCATTCCCCTGTGCCTAGGTATCAGAGTTATTAGATAGCACAGAGAATGAAAAAAAGCCATGGCCAGGCTGAAGTGGTAAAACAGAAAAATACTGTTACAATAGCTGGGGTTACCATATTTGAGCTTTCAAAAAAAGAGGACACCTGGTGCCTGCTGGTGCCACTGCAGTGATGGCGGCTCCACTCGCACAGGAGTCCGGGCTCAGGGCTCTGGCCGCCACCTTGCTGCTGCCAGGGCTGCCACTGTCGCTGCTGGCTCCCATGGTGCAAGGGGATGCTGCGTACCAGGCTCCCGCACTGCCCTGAGACACGTGGCAGTGCGGACTCCAGCGGCTGTGGGGCCAGGAGGAGAGAGTTGGGGGGGGGAAGCTGGGAGGCTGCTGGCTGAGGCATGAAGTTAAAGGCACTGAGGGGAGAAGTGCATGGCTAGAAAAGGAACTCAGGAATCCTGCTTCCCAGAATTTCCTGACCAACCCACCAAGCACCACCTCCCACAGTCCTCTGAGAGCTGAGACTGGAACCCCCAAATCCAACCAACAGACCCCACTGCCCACCTACAGGCAAGGAAAGAAGCCAGAAGTTCTAATGCCCAATTCCCTGCTCTAACCCAGTGCCCCTGTCCTCCCCTAACTCCAACCCAGTGAACCCACCCCTACCCCAGAGCCAGGCATCCCCATCCCCGCTACTCCAATCCAATGCCCTCCCCTCCAGCAGAGCCAGGCACCCGCAGCCTCCCTGCTCTATCCCATCCCTCCCCACTTCTCCTCTCCCTCAGAGCCAGGCACCCTCCAGCTCCAACAGCCCACCGTAACCCAATGCCCTTTCTCTCCCCCAGAGCTGGGGACGTAATCTAGTGGATGGAGGCAGGAGTGGCTCGTCCATATAGGTGAACTTAGGGTCCATATAGGTGAACTTAGGCGGTCGTCTAGGGCTCCAAGTTAAATGGGACCCCAAATGGTGGCGCAATATCATTGGGGGGGTTGGAGGTGGGGGCGCCGATTGCATGGTTCGCCTACGGTGCCAGTTGCTGGCAGCTAGTCTAGGGCCGCCCCTGGATGGAGGGCAATGTGGTGACTCTGTGGGAGGAACCACCCTCCCCCCCACACACACACGCACTGGACCTGCCCGGGGTCTCAACTGGAGCTGCTGCTAACACTGCAGCCTCTTGCTTTTTCCTCCAGGTGCTTGGGCATGTGCGCGGAGAGGCTGTTAATGTCCAGGCACGCGGCTCCAAATGTTCCATTTGACAATCACGTGTCCCACCTCCTCCCCGATCCCCTTTGCAGGGCAAAATCCAGACTTTTTTTTGCCACGTAAAAAAGCCGGCCAGACGGAGATTTAACAAGCGAAAATGAGGCCATGTCTGGGAAAAACCAGACACGTGGTAACCCCACAATAGCACTTAACATTAACTCACCCTCTCAACACACTTGCAAGCTGGGTAACTTAAGCCCATTGTTAGAGACGGGTAACTGAAGCCTATTTCCAGACCACAAGCAAAGAGCACGGAACTGAGGATCTTCTGACTTCCAGATGCTCATTAGCCCAAATTCTAGGCATGAGCTGAGCTATGAAATCCAGGTGAAATCCAGAAGTGATGGGCAGGCCCACTGATGGGAGGGAGTGTGGGGGCAGGTGGGCAAAGGAAGCAACTGCCCTGGGGCCTGGTGATTAAAAGGCACCCACCCAGGCTCTTTAAATTGCTGCTGGAGTGCCACATGGTGTGCTTCGAGTGACCCTGAGGGCTGGCTGGGTGAGGCTACATGGTGTGGCGTGCTGCCTGCCCCAGCTCCATTCTTTCTGCCCCCTCCAGGAGCACAGGGCTGTGCTCCTCTCCCCCACCCCCAAATCTTGCCATTCACCTGGTAATTCTGTCATCCCTGGCAATAGGGCAAGGAAATCACTAAGTATTTTTTCAGCTCCCTGATCCTGCAGACTGCCAGCAACACTGTGGTCACTAGACTAAGAGAGAAGGCTGCCCCCTGACCTCACTTCTTTTGCCTGAGGCATAAGATCCAGGGCCAGCCCCAGTGGTGGCTTTTGGTCCCTAATCCTCCCAGAAACACCAGTCCCCCCGGGCAACCCTGCCCCAGAGGCTCCCAAAGCCTCTGTTCCCCTCCCCCCCGCCCCGCCCAGAGCACTCAAGACTTAGTCAGGGGCACGTAGTACAAGTCAGGGACATGGACAGGTCATAGGCCATGAATTTTTGTTTACTGCCTGTGACCTTACCATACTTTTATAGGAATGTAATAGTATAGTCAATTAAACGATTAACTGATAAGCAAAAGCTTATCCGTTAATGCTATCGACTCCACGCGTTCCCCCTCCCTCCTCTGCCAGTACATTTGTTAGAGGGCTGGCAGCAGCCTGGATCAGTCCCAGGTGACACAGGTTCTTTGGAGCATTACAAGTATTTTAGAGCTGAGTAGGCACATAGCCTGGCTCAGCCCTGCCTCCGGGGTAGTTCCGGGACCTAGCACGAGCTGGGGCTGAGTGCTTGCAGTGCTAACCCATATCGATTAATCGTTTAGTCGACAAAATTTTTTGTCGACTACACGATTAATGATTTACATGCTTCTTAACAGCTCTAACTTTTACTAAAAATGCCCATGACTAATCCTTACCTTTGCAGGGCAGGTGACAGACTTCCTGGGGCCCTGGGCAAGGTGGCAGGGGCCACTGTTCCAGGTCCCGTAAGTGCGGAGTCTTGAGAAGAAGGGAAGAAGCTGAGAGGTGAGAGCCTCCCTCAGCCAGACAGTCAGTGCTGCCTGGACTGTACCACCCAGGGATCCAGCAGCGGTTAAAGGGCCTGAGGCTCCAGAAGCTGCTGCTGCCGTATTAACACGAACAGTGATCAGGAGCCCTTGGCCCTTTTAAATCACTGGGCCCTAGAAAAACTGCCCCCTTTGTCTCCATGGACGTTATTGGTGGCCCTGCTGCTTTGTGCCTTCAGAGTGAAGGAGAGGAGACTTCGTAGGGCTGAGGAACTGACCTGTCATATTTTCTTCTGGAAGATGAAGCAGAAATTCAAGCAGATGCCCTTTGTTGCCAATAGATGGTTGTGTGGCTGGCTGTATGTGGCTATGTTGTCAATAGTGATGCTATAATACAGCATATTAGCACTGGCTGCACATTGCAAAAATAATATGAAACTCAAAAAAGAAGGTAAAATCATCTAGTTTAAAACACACACACCCACACCCCTGAAATTGTAACTGTGTTCATTGAAAAGATTTGCTTGCCTTGGTCTGCAATCTAATTTCTAGAAGGAGGCTGTGTGAAATGTATTAGCTTTATGTAACTGAAATAAAAAATGAGGCCAAATGCAAAAGTTTCATCCAAGTCCTTCTTAGAGTTCTGGGGGCTGTTTCATCCTGAAACACAAAGAGAAGCTAACTCAGGTGAACCATAGCTAAATGCGTGCTCTCCTTTTCTCATTATAGCCGATACCAAAAACTCACAGTAACCCCAACAGGTGCATGTTATCAGGCCATCCAACTTGGTGTGCCCTCCTACGGCAGGTCATGGCACAGCAACCTGCCTCAGTTTCCCCTTTCAGGCAGCCTGCCCAGGAGCCCAGAGCGATGGGCTGGGAAATGTTTGTAAAATTCCATTTTTGTTCTTCCGAAATAGACTATTTCAAAAGTGTCTGTGCCATGGGAAATATTGCAAATCCAACTCTTCATCCCAGTTTGAAATGAAATTTTTCAGAAATGTGAAATTTTCTGTAGGAGGCAAATTCCAGTGCCTGTACAACTCTCCCAGTTCAGGACCAGAAGGAATCCTCAAGTCCAGCCCCAGAAGGAAAGGTGATATATATCTCCTGCTGGTGTCCCATTAGCTACCTTTGTGCAGCTGGCTGATTTCTCATCTCTGGAAAGGTTCAGGTCAGATGATTTACAGCCAGAGCCAATTTGCTGAAGAAGAAGTTAACCTCTCTCCATTTCACACTTGAAGATAATACCATTTCTTGCTTTGACATACACAGACTATGTCTGAATTAGTAAGGGTACCTCTACACTGGACACTTATTTCGAAATGAGCTTTTCTGGAAGAAATACTCCGAAATAGCTTATTTCGAAATAGCATGTCTACACTATAGGGAAGCCTTGACATTAATCTGAGGCAGGCTTCCCTAATGTGGATGCGCTACCTCAATTTAGAGCCCCAGGAGGCACTGGGGAGCAGGGGCAGATGAGCGTTTTGCGGGGCCCAGGGCCTATTAAAGTGCGGGGCCCTGGGCAGCACAATTTCACATATGTGCCACAGCCAACAGGTAGTAGTGTGTACACGAGGCCTATTGAAGCGCGGAGCCTGGGGTAGCCGCCCCACTCGCTCTGCCCTATATCCGCCGCTGCTGGGGAGTAATTACTTTGAATGGCCCTGAAGAAGAGTTATTTCGAAATAGCAGCAGTGGAGCATCCACACTACTGCTATTCCGAAATAGCTATTTTGTAATAGGCATTATTCCTCGTGGAATTAGGTTTACAGAAGTCGGAATAAGCCATCCGTTATTTCAAATTTATTTCAAAATAATGGAATTGCTGTGTAGATGCTCGCATTGTTATTTTCGGCCATTATTCCGAAATAATGCTGCTGTGTGGACACACTTTAAGAGAGCTGCTACAAATGGCTGAAACACCTAAACACTGATGGAAGCACCTAAGAGCCAACTGGTCTGCATAGGAGTAAGCCAGAATTAGGGAGAGTAAATCAAGTTGTGGGAAAGTGTCTCTTTATAGAGTCCACATTCACTCAAAGGACTTGGTCACCTTTCACGAGGCAAGCCTCCTAGTCCTTACCTCGTGTAAGGTGAATGAGGTAGCAGTGAGTCAGAGAAGGAAGGATGTTTGGGGAATTGGGCAACATTGACAGAAAAGAGTGTATGCTTATTTCACATATCTACAATTTTTTCATTAAATACACAGGGGCAGATTCTGCTCCCCATTTCACCACCTCAGTTGGCTTCAGTGGAACCAAACCAGTAGAAAGAAGAGCAACATTTGATCTCCTGTGAATAAATATATTTTTCAGTGCAAGCTGTGTCCAGTGCAAAAAACAGCATCTGAATTTGCCTGTTTCCACTGATAAGTAATTGGATAAATAACTCCCATAACTGAAAGTAGTTTCCTGGAAGTGACTGCTTTGGAAAGATAAATGTGAGCTGCAGAAGAAAACTCTAACCCTACAGTATGGCTTGGAAATATTGCATCACTGTATCCTAGTTCAGAGAGTATAGAGGAACCATTCTTGTGGTAAATGTTTAGTAATTACAAATGAACAGTGTGTAGAAATGTATGTAATTTTCAAAATTATTATTTTGCACTTAAATTGCATAAGCACTAAAGGAGGCCAGTCAGGATCAGGTACCCCTTATGTTTGGTGTTTCGTATATGCACAAAGAAAGATATGATCCCTTCCAAGACTTTAAAGGACAAATAAAAGACAATGATGTAAGAAACTAATCAAGTGTCACAATAAATAAGTTTCAATAAATAATGCCTATTTATTAATGCCACATGACATGTCAAGATAAAAATATATAGTTTGGATACTTTTGTTATAGAAGACTATTTGCAGCATTGTTTTTAACTGTGAACATTTCCAGCTCTTGAATTGTGCTCTGATTTCATTTATTCCATAAACAGAGTCATTTCCCATAGAAGAATGTATTGATACATGTTGGACTTGATTCTCTACTGCCTTGTCCCTATTGTATAGTCATTTACACCTGTACAAAATGTCCATATTTAAATACTAGTGTTCTGATTTGGGAGAGGTTAATGTGAATTTTGCACAAATGTATTAAGTGTCTGCAAAGTAAAACAGTGAAGAATCAAGCTCTTTGACTAGCCCAAGTAAGGGGCAGGTAGAGTCTCACTCATTTCCTGGCTGACTTCAATTTCTATTTCAGATTAAATGATTTGGTGTTAAAAAGATATCTCCTCCTTTGTGCGATATACCATGATAATTAAAAAGAGACCCAAATTTGGATCTGGCTCAGATCTTATATTTTCTCCAAAGCCAAGTGCATCCATATCTGAAGCTCCAGTTGATAGAAATGGACTGATATATTCAAACCCAGATTCAGATTTCAGGAAAGGTCAGAACCAAGACTCAGGATCATCACAAGACAATAATCATAGGGAAATATTAGCTTGGAAGCAAGGAAGCTTATGAAACCAAGAAAACATTCTAAAATTCACAACAGTTTATAACATAGAGCCCCGGAGACACTTGTAAATCTTCTACATTAGATGTAATGTGTGTAGTGATTCATACACTCCACCACCCCAGAACTTTAAATTGGGTAGTTGTGTTGTCTATTTTGAAAGCTGAAATTCAACCCACATAATTTTGAAGGAATGTAACAAATGAGGCCCACAAAGGTTGACATACCAGAAACATTAGCTTATCAGTGCATACCCTGTCTTTTAGTGGCCAGGGGATATACCAAAAGATCTAATCTACACATAGGCCATAATTTTCAAGAGGGCTCATTTCCTATTGAGAGCCTGATGCAACACCTGTTGAAGTCCTAATGGAATCTTCCTTTGACTTCTGTGGAAGCAGACTCAGACCCTTAGGCACCAAATTAAGTTGCCAGTTTTTCAAAAGAGGTTGGGTGATGAGCTCTTTTAAGAAATCTATCTGTGAGTGGCACAGGGGAGCTGCTGAGTATCAAGTACTTTTGAAAAGCTAGCCTTTGTTTAGAAGTCTAATGAGAGCTCTCTGTTTGTTTTGTTTGTTTGTTTGCTTGCTTGCTTGTTTAAATCCAGTTCCAATTACAGTGATCTGAAATGCTTGCTCTGAATGCTTTTGACAATGCAATCCAAAGTGGGCTAAAATATGCAAAAATAGTTAAACAAAGATGAACTTCAGCTACTAAAGGTATGTCTACACTAGCCCCCTAGTTCGATCTAGGAAGGCTAATGAGGGCGACCGAAATTGCAAATGAAGCGCGGGATATTTTAATCCTGCGCTTCATTAGCATGTTCTCGGCCGGTCACCATTTTAGAAATTGACTAGCCCGAAGTAACTGCCCGCGTCTACACGCGGCAGTGAAATGGGATTCCAATTTAAAGCCCTAAATCCAAGTAGCTGGTAAACCTCATTGCAGGAGGAATACCAGCTAATTCGATTTAGGGCTTTAATTCGGAATCCCATTTCACTGCCGCGTGTAGAGGCGGGCAGTTACTTCGGGCTAGTCAATTTCTAAAATGGCGACTGGCCGGGAACATGCTAATGAAGTGTGGGATATTTAAATCCTGCACTTCATTTGCAATTTCGGTCGCCCTCATTAGCCTCCTTAGATCGAACTAGGGGGCTAGTGTAGACATACCCTAATGGAGTGCAAAAATGTACCTGAAACTGGTTATTATACATAACTAGCTACTTGTTTTTTTTAAGTTGGTGTTTAAAAAAAAACAGTTCTGTACCATGGATCTTGCCTAGAAGAAATCACTACATGTTCAATTTTCCAATTTTAGAGTGAAACCAATGTAATAGCGTCAGGCACTCAAATAACATGGATGTGGTATGCAAACCTAATGTAATAGAACATCTTCCATACTTGACATTCTAAGAAAAGCTGATCTTGACTTATGTGTAGGAAAAATTACACGTTTCATTGTTTGATGCAGCATAGATGTGAATAAATTGATAATTAGAGGAGTCACACTTCCAGACTGGAAATTAATTCCATTAAGCTGTAACTAGCATTGGCTGGAGCACTGAGATTTAACTAAGTCTAATGTATCTCTTTCTTCTGAGCCACCTTTTGCTCTACTTTTAGATTCTATTTTTTTAAGTGCAGTTTAATGCTTGTAAGATGATGCTGGATTAACTGCACTAGAAAGGAATAGGCAGCAGCAATGCAAACTTTCATCACAATTCATCAGCGTGTATCTCTTGCTTTGACCAGGCTGCCCTCCTCAACCTCACACCATCAGGTGATAGGTTTTGTGATGTGTCTATCAGCATCTGGACTGATTTTACCAAGTTCACTGTGACTACAAACCATATTTAGATAGTAATGACTTTTGGTCAGTACAGATTGGTCAGGTTTGAGCCTAACAACCAGGAGATGAAATTATTCCTGTTCATTTAACATACCACACAGGACAGGAAAGACTAGGGCTTCCTCACTCCATAATAATGTCAACTGGCAGAGTAGAAGCTGAATTAACTGAAGTTTACAAGCAACTCATTCATTCTCCTATTCAGAAGCAAGTCTCAGTAGTGCAAGATCTATGAAGGGAGATATGGAGATGTCCCAGAAGAAAAAAAAGACTTTCACTAGAGCGCGCGCACATGCACACACACACACACAGAGTTCATCAGATCTCATCCACTTAAATTATATCCTGCAATATTAGTCATAGTAAATCTGAAACAGGCCCATACACAATGAGCTCCATGCAGGCAGCACTCGTCTTCATTGAGGCTCCATAATGGCCCAGGGATCCAGCTGCATGGAGCTCAATGTAGTGAGTCTATTTATGGGGATAAATTATCCAGCCTATTTATCCCAAGTTCTGCAAATTGACATACTATTGACATACTATCCACTGACTGATAGACTATTGACTAGAGTCTAGACTACATTGTGTGGGACTCAACGCCTAAATCACATGACCCCACTTCTATGTGGGTGAATGACATTTTTAAACAGGAGAACAATGACTCGTGAACACTATTTTTGCATGTATGCAGTTAGCTCTGTTAGGGCTTGTCTACACTACAGAGAAGATTGACTCTGCTATGGTCGATCTTTTTTTTAAGGTTTGAATTCGCGGATCTAGTGAAGACTCACTAATTCAAACTGAGAGGGCGCTCCTGTCAGTACCGATAGTCCTGCTCCTCATGAGAAGTAAGGGAAGTCGATGGGAACATATGCTCCCGTAGACCTCCTGCTGTGTGGACGGCACCAACACATGATTTAAGATACATTGTTGCATATCTTAAGTCGACTGTCCCCTTTAGACCAAGCCTTAATGAGGCACTGAGAATGAGGACTGTTTCCATTTGTCTTAAATGCTTTATGCCCTTCAAAAAAACCAAGGATACTCCAGAGAAGTAGATCACATTGCATCATGGAACAGATCATCCAAATACTCTGAGAGAATATGGTTTAACAACACATAGAAAATAAAAAATCCTCTTACTGCACACCTTACCCCATTCTCAATGTGGATCAATTCCTGAAAGAAATCTTTCCCAAATCCCTTCTTCTGGGCTTTATATAATCCCACAGCCTCACCAAGCTCATCATCAGAAGCAAGCTTTCCACCGACCAACTCAAAATGGCACAGATCTTACTGGAACAACATGTGCAAAACCTGCAGACATAGCAGCTAATGATCAACACCCCACACAATGAACCAATTCAAGATCCATGGGCCCTACACATACCTATCATCCACATCTATACAACAAAGAAAAAACCTGCAGCTGGCACAGGCCAGCTGTGGGGGCTAATTGTTGTGTGGACATACCCCCAGTGTACTAAATGCCTCAGTAAGTATACATGTGAAGCAAGCCAACCATTGTGCTCTTCGATGAGCCCACACAGTAAAAGATAAAAGACAAAAATACCATAACTTTTCACAAAATGACCAATCCATATATGACCCAAAAGTGAGACCCCCCCCATCTCCCAGCCCCCTGCTGTGAGCTCCCTCACACCCACATCTATACCAACCCCCTGTTGTGTCCCCCACCACCAGATTCCATCCCACAATTACATTTCTCACGGGTATTATCCTAATGCAACTCTCCTTCTCCCCACCCCACCCTCCAGTCTTTTGCCCCAAGGCTTCCCGGGGGCATTAGGGGAGGGAGGGATGCAATACAATAGTACCTGTAAGATTTAAATACGTTCACCCCTTCTCAGACTTCATCCTCAAAGGAAAAGTGCAGAACAATACCTTGAAACGATACCTTGAAATGGTGAGCCTGGGAGCTTCAATTCATAACTTTGCAAGAAACTAAAACTCGTGGATTCAATTAAGATACTGGATTTATTATCTCAGTAAAACAATCTGTACCCATAAACTTCTTCTTGCCCCTACCCCACCCGATGGAGAGGTGTTTGGCCCCTCTGCCTTGAATGGTCTCTTAAAAGACTTGTTAGTTACTTATGCTAAACAATCTGTTCCACTTTGCGGTTAGCTGAGTACTTTTCTCAGATCCAAACCGCTCTGTGTGAATTTGTCTCTTTCACCAGCAGAAGTTGGTCTGATAATAGATATTACTCACCTACCTAGTCTCTCCAATGAAGTTAATGAAAGTGCAGGTGTTTAGCACTTGTCTGGATCAGTTAAGTACACTACTAAAAGTCCTGTGTAGTGTCTGGTACCAGCAGGGCAATATAGTTCTGTCGCTTTGGAATCTCCTAGGGGTATGTCTACACTACAGCACTAATTCGAACTAAGCTAATTCGAATTAGTGCATCTAGACCTAAAATGCTAATTCGAACTAGTTTTGCTAATTCGAACTAGCATGTCCACATTGAGTGGACCCTGAACCGAGGTTAAGGATGGCCGGAAGCAGTGCCGGCAGGGATCAGATTAGGACTTAGAGCGTGGAGCTGCTGTCTCAGGCTAGCCGAGGGCTGTGCTTAAAGGGTCCTGACCCCCACCCCGGACAGACAGTTCTCACAGGTTCCCCGCCTGCAAAGCGGTCCTGTCTTAGGGTGCCCTGAGTGCCCACACTCAGCACATCACAGCACTCGGCCATCTGCCCGGCTGCACTTGCCGCAGGCTGCCATCCGGGGGGGGGGGTCAATCGGGGGGGCTGCAGGAGAGCTTCCACTCCGAGGAGCCCGCAGAGCCACCCCAGTCCTCCCCATCGGGGGCTCGTACCCCATTCCTCCCTCACCTCCTTCCACTTACCCCTCCTTAGCCCCCTTCCTGACGTACAAAATAAAGGACACATATGTTCAAAAATAGAAACTCTCTTTATTGAACAAAACTTGGGGAGACTGGGAAAAGGAGGTGGGAGAGGGGAGGGCAACTAAAATGATCAGGGGTTTGGAACAGGTCCCATATGAAGAGAGGCTAAAGAGACTGGGACTTCTCAGCTTAGAAAAGAGGAGACTGAGGGGGGATATGATAGAGGTCTATAAAAGCATGAGTGGTGTGGAGAGGGTGCATAAAGAAAAGTTCTTCATTAGTTCCCATAATAGAAGGACTAGAGGACACCAAATGAAATGAATGGGTAGCAGGTTTCAAACTAATAACAGAAAGTTCTTCTTCACAAACCAAATAATCAACCTGTGGAACTCCTTGCTGCAGGAGGCTGTGAAGGCTAGAGCTATAACAGAGTTTAAAGAGAAGTTAGATAAAGTCATGGAGGTTGGGTCCATGGAGTGGTATTAGCCAGGGGGTAGAAATGGTGTTCCTGGCCTCTGTTTGTGGAAGGCTGGAGATGGATGGCACGAGACAAATGGCTTGGTCATTGTTTCGGTCCATCCCCTCCAGGGTCCCTAGTGTTGGCCGCTGTCGGCAGACAGGCTACTGGGCTAGATGAACCTTTGGTCTGACCCCAGTACGGCCATTCTAAGCTCAGGGCTCAGGGTCGGGGGTCTCACTGGACCACCCTGATTTTCATGCAAACCTGCTCCTGGGTGGCCAGGCTGGCAGCTATCCTGCCCTAGACGGCCACTTTCCTGTGCCTAGTGCGGATGTCGTGGATGAGGTCCACGATCTCCGCACTAGACCAGGTGGGCGCCCACCTCTTGTGGACCCGGGCAGGCTCCCGGGAGCCGCCAGCCTGGTCCCGGGAAGAGGCGGAGGGGCTGGGTGGCAGCGGGTGGCTGGTTCGTGCCGTGCCAGGTGCAGGGTCTGCTGGCTGGGTGCTGGCAGGCTTGCACCTGGCACGGGCACCGTAGCCAGCCCGTGCCCCTTTAATGGGTCCGGGGCCGGGAGGGGGGCAGACGAGTTTCCCTGGTGGTGCCCAGCATGGCCAGCAGGGAAAGCTGGGGAGGGCTAGCCTCCCACTAGTTCGAATTAAGTGGCCACACAGCCCTTAATTCGAACTACTTAATTCGAACTAGGCGTTAGTCCTAGTAGAATGAGGTTTACCTAGTTCGAATTAAGCGCTCCGCTAGTTCGAATTAAGTTCGAACTAGCAGTTTGCATGTGTAGCGCCTATTAAAGTTAATTCGAACTAACGGCTGTTAGTTTGAATTAACTTTGTAGTGTAGACATACCCCTAGTGACATACATTTTATAAAATCTAGGGCACTGGAGCAGCTGCTGCACATAGATCTTGCATCTAAAAGAGCCTTTCCATTGAATTACCTCTGTGAGAGGTGCTTAGAACTGGCATAAAAACAAATTAAATACATTTACTTTCATAGGTCTGTGATTAGAGTGGTGCTTCATTGGTCCAGCATCCATTAATTTCTATATCTTTTAATAGTCAATGCCTGTTACAAACATTAGCTAATTAACCCAACGCTGGTCTAGAAAGCCCAAGGAATATAGCACACATGGACCTATTTGAAGAATCTCATGGCTTTTTGTCCCTCTATTTCTTGGCTAAAATACAGACTGGAGAATTATTGTAAATGTGTAAGTTGTAATAGCCAAAAAAAAGTCATTAAGAAGCTCCAGACAGCAAAATAAAGATGGTTAGAAGTTGGTGTTTACAAAACGTTAAAGAATAAACTAAACATGGAATGTTATACTTTTTCCTGACATAATTACTTCAAACCAATTAATTCAAGATTATCACAATGTTGTTACATATGCAAACTTTATCTTAGTCCTGTGCTATTCTGGGCAGGTGATTGTAATACTAGCATGCAACCATGGATCCATATTACACATCCTCGTTGAATTTGCCAATTAAGCGTATTGGCTAATTATGTCATGACACTGTGTAGACCGTCAAGGCTCACAGAGGGGCTCTTCCCCCTCTGGGTCAGTGGGAGGCCACGCCGCCTAGGTACATGCAAGTCCCCATATTCCTGGGTCTCAGTCAGTACTCAGAATGGGACAGGGGTTGGTAAATCAGTTGCCCTCTTCTGGGTTGGCAGTCTCTAGTACCCACGCTCAGGCCGATGCTCGGGTCAAGGCAATAGTCTGGCTCTATAAGGCTCTGGCTTGTGGTCAGAGTGGGGCAGAAAAACAAGCAGTCAATTAGAAAGACCCAGGCCCTGGTTCAGGGTGGGGCAGCAAACAATTACATGGAGCTCAATGGCCCAGGCCCTGGCTCAGAGCGGGGTGGAAAAGCAAACAGCCAGGTCTCCTCACTTGAGTGGAAATCCAGGATACCCAGGCCGTTAGCCTGAAGTGGCATAGGGGGAGACTGCCACCCAAGGGTTGGTGGCAGGGTGGATGCAGGGCCGTCCACTCCACTGCGTCCCAGCCCAGGCCTCTAACAGCAGCAAAGCAGCCTGCTGCTGGGTGAGAGGGGATCCAGCAGACTCTGGCTCAACCAAACTGTGGTCGGCTAGGCCACTTCCATTCTCCCCCTCCATGCATATCTGGTCTCCTGGCAGGTCTACTGGGAAGCTGGGATTTGACAGCTCTGGCAGAGGTCCTGGTGGTCCAGACCAGTCCTCAGGCTCCTGCAGGTACGGTGGTCCTGACTAGTCCTCGGCCTCCCAGCTTGGGAGCACAGGGCAGGTGTCTGGTTCCTCTGCTGGCTGGGTCTCGACTGAGCTCCAGGGCTGGCCTTTTATAGTCCTGGCCACGCCTCCTGGCTTCCAGTCAGATGAGAAGGCAGGGTCAGGCTCTGCTCAAGAGGGCTCAGGGAGGGGCTCTTCCTCTTCGGGTCAGTGGGTGGCCACTTCGCTCCACTACATACTGCCTATGGTAGTTCAACCAAATAATTGTGATGTTAATAAATATTTAAATGTATGTGTCTAAATATTTAAATTAGGAATTTTCAGAATTACTTTGCCCAAGTGACACTCATGGCCAAACTTTCCCCCTTACACAAATACATGTTTATCACATATTAAATCCCAACTGTAGGTAATGGTTTGAATTTACATCAGTAGTGTAGACTCTTATGGTTCAATAAGGATACAATCCCAGTTCCCTCCTGTGTTCCTCTAAGAAGCTGTCAATTCTTTTAACCACAAAAGGGTCTGGTTTCAAGGTCTCTCTAAACTGTATTTTGCTGTAAATAAATGGTGTTTCCAGTGACAAGGAATACGTACTATGATTATTTGGTGTCAAGAGCTTCTTCAGCCTCACTCATTTATTGATGTAGTGCAATTTCTAGACAACTACAATTTAGTTTGTTAAGAAATACAAGAATACATTGAACATTCTAGCTATTGGAAGGATTTTAACTCAGATGTGTGCTTTAGTGAGAAGCGTTAAGCTTGAAGTAGACACATCATCAGATGGGTAAATAAAATTGCTACTTTTACCAGTTGCAAATGGATAGGTGTTCCTCAGCTCAGCTTCACAGATTTAATGGATAGATTTAAAAAATGTTCATTCAAGCATTTAAGAAGTTATGACATCTTTATTCTTGCTCTCTTTCAGGAGTACATAGCAATCTCCATAATAATTACATGAAACAGCTAATAAAATTGCTTGTCTTAGGATAAGGTTATAGTGTATTACAAGACAGGCCAACTGAAGAAGAACCTGCTATCAATCTCTCTCCTCCAGATGTTTCAGAGTGAGAAAATTGAACAAAACAGTTGTTTTACATAGTTTCTGTGGTTGGTTTCTTAACTTGACAAAGCTGATCAGAAAGTGACCTGTGCTTTGAGCTAACATTGAAATTTCCAACCAACATAGGATGTGTATTCTTTCTGACCATCTAATCCGAAAAATGAGACATCTCCTCAATTTGAGCCACGAATTTTCTACAGTCTCCAAGGAAAACATTTCTGCCATACCAGTTTGTGCAAAACAACCTGGGACATTAACTTTTCCAAAGACACTGTAGCATGGCAACTGTTGAATGCCTGCCGGCTTAGCGCTCTGGTCAGCAACCTTCTTCTGCAGACCACTTCCCAACATCCTCTCTCTAGTCCATGGGTTCCCAACCTGGGGTGTGTGAAGACCCAGTCTCCCCTCTTCCCCCCACCCCATCAAGTTTTGCTGCCCCAGTCAATTCCTTTTTTTTTTTCTCTCAACAAGTTTTGCTGCAATTTTGGGGAGGAGGGAGTGAGGGTCGTTCAAAAATCAAAAAGGGCGTGATGCCGAAAAGTTTGGGAACCACTTATTGGCCAATGTACCAGAGCTTTGTATTCTTTCCCAGGTTACAGTTTCCACGTGAGAACTTCAGTGTCTGTAAAGTGTCCATTGTATACAGGGTGGGGAATTTAACAAAGTCTTTTCATGCTTTTGTACTGTTTTAGTAGCTCATCAGACAGTTATATGAAGCCTTTTGAATAATTTTTCTTTTCAAAGATTATAATTTATCTAGTTTTTTGTCTGGCCAGACTCTGCTAGAAGAGAAGAAAATAGTTTATTTTTTGATGTGCAAATTTCCTTCATAGAAATTAGTGAGTCAGAGGAGAACAGTATTTCAGAAATTCAGGCATCATTACAAACCCACAGACAATAATCTCTTTAATAAATATAGACAGCTGCATTATTTGTTTCCATACGTGGAATTCCTATTAAGAGTACCAATATCCTGGTTATTCCCTTGCTATATTTTCCCCCTATGGCTTCTCAGTGACTTTCCAGAGTTGAACATCAGGATTGGGAAATTTTATTCAACTTCTCTTTCAGCTGGGCTGAAAAGCAGTTTCATTTTCATACAGGAAGAAGTCCAGCTGCTTGTGCTGGAATCTGTGTGCATCAATCTCCACAGAGCAATTACGGTAAACAGCACCAATTCCTGATAAGAGGACGAAGGCTGGAATGGTTACTCATCGAAGAAACTGCAGATAACCATCTGGCTGCTATGGTAAAGTTTATGGTCCCAAAGCCACCGAGTTACTTTAGGGCAGTTACATAAACCGTATTTGCTTTATAAACTCTGTTGGATATCTTGCACAAAGACATGAAATGTCCTGCTGATAGCAGGAGGAAAAAACTGCCCTCACTTGATAATACTAGGCTATGTCTACACAGCAAAGTTATTTCGAAATAACAGCTGTCATTTCTTAATAACTTTCCTAACGTCTACACAAGCCGACCGCTATTTCGAAATTGGTAAACCTCATTCTAGGAGGAATAGCACCTATTTCGAAATAGCGATTTCAAAATAGGCGCTGTGTAGACAGGGAATAGGGGCTATTTTCAAATAGGGGGCCTCCAGCCCTTCCCAGAGAGCCCTAGTGGCCACTCTGGGCACAAACAGGAAAACTCCTCTCCTCCCTTTCCCTTCCCTTCCGGAGCCCTTAAAGGGGTAGAGTCTGGCCACAGTCTTTTGTGGCTATTACCAGGCCTGCCAGCCCAGAGCCACTCTGCTGCTGCCCCTGACCCAGGCCACAGCATGAGCCAGAAAGCCACTGGCAGCCAGCCCTCCACTGTTCCCCTGGACCAGCTTGCCAGCTCCCAGGAGCCTGCCAGGAGCCAGAGGAGCCAGGTGCCTTCCTGGTCCAGTATGGAGATGATGGACCTGATTGAGGTTTGGGGGGATGCTGCCAATGTCCATGATCTCCGCACTAGTTGGAGGAACGCGGCCGTCTACAGCTGGATGGCTGCCAGCCTGGCCACATCCAAACCCAGGAGCAGGTTTGGATGAAAATTAAGGAGCTGCGGCAGGCATATGCCAGGGCCACGGGGCAGCTCCCAATCAGGGGCAGACCCAGAGAGCTGCCCCTATTTGGACGCCCTGGACCGCATCCTGGGAGGGCAGGACAGTCCGTGCCCTCCAGGTGATCATCGACCCTGGGGCAGAGGGCTCTGACCAGGACATGAGGGAGGAGGCGGAGGAGGGCCAGGAGCTGCGGAGGCTGGAGGGAGTATGCTGCGCAGCCAGGACCCCCTTGCCATCCCAACGGACCTGTCGCCGGTGTCATCTGAGGCCAGTGAGGCAACACTATGTGAGGGTACGTCTACACTACAGCGCTAGTTCGAACTAACTTAGTTCGAATTAGTTAATTCGAACTAAGCTAGTTCGAACAGCGCATCTAGAACTAAAAACTAGTTCGAACTAGCGTTTTGCTAGTTCGAACTAGCGCGTCCACACTGATTGGACGCAGGGGGGCATTTAAGGGCAGCTGAAACCGGTTCTGGCAGGGCATCAGGTCAGCAGTTGCTTTGTGTGGCTGCTGTCTGAGGCTATCTGAGACTCGTGCTTAAAGGGACCCCCCCTGGACAGCCGGTTCTCAGCTTTTCCTGCTTGCTTGCCAACCTCGCCGAGGGACAGCAAAGCGTCAGTCTCTGTGCCCGTCTGTGTCGGTGCTTCCCTTCGGGGGGGCCGCCGCAGGTGGCAACATGGAGCCACGGCTCGCCCTGCACCTTCTGGTGCACGTTCTGGACTTGCTGCTGCAAGCCTGCCAGCAATGGCTCGAGGCTGCCTGGCACCACCTGGGGAACGTCAGCCCCCTGCCTCTCCGCCTGGCTGCCCTGGGGGCCGTGGAGGAGCCGCGGCGGCGCCCCGGCACCGGCGTGCCCCGCCGCATCTGGCGTCTGGACACCAGCAGCGACTGGTGGGACCGCATCGTCCTGGAGCACTGGGACGACCGACAGTGGACCCAGAACTTTAGGATGAGGAGGGACACCTTCCTGGAGCTCTGCGAGTGGCTCGCCCCTGCCCTGCAAAGAAGGGACACTCGCATGAGGCCCGCCATCCCCCTCCAGAAGCGGGTGGCCATCGCCCTCTGGAAGCTCTCCACGCCGGACAGCTACCGATCCGTCGGGAACCAGTTCGGCGTGGGGAGATCCACTGTCGGAGCAGTGCTCATGCAGGTACGGCACTCGTCAGCCACCGAGCCGGGGGGGAGGGGGCTGCGAGGAGGGGATGGGCCGCCCCAGGGACAAAGGGGGGGGGCGGGAGGAGGCGAAGGCGCCCCGCACCGGAGGGGTCGGGCTGTCCCGGCCGTACTACACGCCGCCAGGGGGGTTGCTTCCGGGAGTGGGGCGCGGGGCACTGCCAGGGCATGAATGCTCCCAGCCACCCGGGCGCCCCACTGATTGACGCTTTGCTGTGTCTCTCTCCGCAGGTGGTCAAGGCCATCAACCGGGTGCTGCTCCGCAGGGTGGTCCGCCTCGCCGACCCGGACGCCGTCATCCGGGGATTCGGCGCCCTCGGCTTCCCCAACTGCGGGGGGGCCATCGACGGGACGCACATCCCCATCCGTGCCCCGGAACACCAGGCGTCCCGGTACGTGAACCGCAAGGGGTACTTCTCCGTCATCCTGCAGGCCGTGTGTGACCACCGGGGACAGTTCACGGACATAAATGTGGGCTGGTCCGGCAAAGCACACGACGCACGGGTGTACCGGAACTCCTCCGTGTGCCAGCGGCTGCAGGACGGGACCTTCTTCCCCGACCGCCACATCAGGGTCGGGGACGTGGACATGCCCGTCTGCCTGGTGGGGGATGCCGCCTACCCACTGCAGCCCTGGCTCATGAAGCCCTACACGGGGCACCTCAATCCCTCCCGCCAGGCCTTCAATAACAGGCTGAGCAGGGCCCGCATCGTGGTGGAGGGGGCCTTCGGGCGACTGAAAGCCCGCTTTCGATGCCTCCTCACCCGTCTGGACCTGGCCGAGCACAACATCCCTCCCGTGGTGGCGGCATGTTGTGTGCTCCACAATTTGTGTGAGCGGAAGGGGGAGGCTTTCCTGCCAGCCTGGATGGCTGAGGCTGACCGCATGGCTGGACACTACGGTCAGCCCCGCACCGCCGCCGTCCGGGAAGCCCAGCGGGGGGCCATCCGGATCCGGGAAGCCCTGCGGGAGAGCTTCCAGGTGGAGGAGGAGGACTGACCTCTCCCTGCATGCCCCACCGGGGCCTTCTTCCACCCTACCCCCCCCCTTCCCCTTTCCCCTCCCTATCTACTGTACAATAAAGACACCTGTTTTTCAAACAAAAACGTCTGTTTATTTCAGAGAACTGGGGTGGGGGAGGGAGGAATGAAGGTGGGAGAAGGGAGGGGGAAACCTGGGACGAGGGAGCTGGAAGGGGAGGGGAGGGAAGGGAGGAAGGGAAAGGAAAGCTCAGGGGTGGGAGTCTGGGTGCCTCTCCCGTCTCGCCACACTGCGGGTCCGGGGGCGTCGGTGGGGAATGGTTGTGGAGGGGGGGGCAGAGAGGACAGGGGGTGTGGAGGAAGCAGGAGCGGAAGCAGGAGCGGAAGCAGGAGGAGCAGGAGGAGCAGGGGGAGCAAGAGGGGGAGCAAGAGGGGGAGCAAGAGGGGGAGCAGGGGGAGCAAGAGGGGGAGCAAGAGGGGGATCAGGGGGAGGAGGAAATGGAAAGCGGTCCAGCAGGCTCTGGAGGTGGCCTCGCAGGGCACGTCCCTGCTCCTCCAGGGCCTCCAGACTCCTCTGGCGCAGCCTGAGGTCCTCCTGGACCCAGTGGTCCTGGAGACGGAGCTGTCGGTCCAGGAACCGGAGATGCCGCCTCTGGTAGTCCTCCTGGTTCCTGGCTGTCCTGCTTGCCCGGGCGCGGGCGGCTGCTGCAGGCGGGGTGGTGCGCCCTGCAGGCCCCGGTGCTGCAGCTGTGGTGCAAGAAGACCAGCGGTCAATTACCCCAGGGGCCCAGATGTGTGAAACCCAGCTCCCCTCTGCAAGGCCAGGGCCCCTGCAGGATCCCCAGCTGCTGCTCCGTGGTGGGCAAGGCCCAGGCGCACGGTCCCGGGGCTCCCTCTCGCCCCAGCCCCCCGTACACATAAGGGGAACACGAGGGTACTCACAGGTGGACGCCTCCCCGGCCTCTGATGATGCAGGCGAGCGGCTCTGTGGGGTGCCTCGGGGGTCCCGGGTCCTGGGAAGGCTGGCGGCAGGCTCCTGGCTCTCAGAGCCCTCTTCCTCCTCCTCGGTGTCCAGGAGCGGTCCCTCTGCCCCGGGGTCAATCACGTCCCGGGGGGCAGGGACGGCATGAGGCCCCAGGATGCGGTCCAGGGCATGGAAGTGGGGGCAGGCCTCCGGGTCAGCCCCTGGCAGGCAGGCCCGGGAGTAGGACTGCCGCAAGTCTTTAATCTTGCAGCGCACCTGCTCCCGGCTGCGCTGGTGGCCCCTGGCGGCCAGGCTGGCAGCCATGCGGCCATAGACGGCCGCGTTCCGGTGGCTAGTGCGGAGATCGTGGACATTTGAGGCTTCCCCCCAAACCTCGATGAGGTCCACGATCTCCGCACTTGACCAGGCGGGCGCCCGCCTTTTGCGCCCCCGGGCAGGCTCCCGGGAGCCGCCAGGCTGGTCGTGGGGAGCAGTGGAGGGCTGGGAGCCCTCGGATGGCTGGCTCATTGTGTGGCAGGTGCAGGCTGTGCAGGCACGGGTGCTTGCAGCCTTGCAACTGGCACAAAGTGAGTAGCCAGCCCGTGGCCCTTTAAGGGCTCCGGGGCCGGGAGGGGGGCAATAGAGTTTCCCTGGTGTTGGCCAGAGTGGCCACCAGGGAAACCTGGGAAGCCTTAGCCTCCCACTAGTTCGAACTAAAGGGCTACACAGCCCTTAGTTCGAACTAGCTAGTTCGAACTAGGCGTTAGTCCTCGTAAAATGAGGTTTACCTAGTTCGAACTAAGCGCTCCGTTAGTTCGAATTAAGTTCGAACTAACGGAGCGCTAGTGTAGCGCATAGGAAAGTTAGTTCGAACTAACGTCCGTTAGTTCGAACTAACTTTCTAGTGTAGACATACCCTGAGTGCCATCATTGTCCCCTATGCAGGGGAGGGAGTGGAGGGATACCAGGGTCTCCCTTGTGGACCTTGCTGACCATGCATCACACAGCAACCTGTGCACGTGCTTTGCCACCCCTGGGCACGTGGCCCCATCTGGCTGCCACACAGGGACCTTGGCCTGTTACTCACATGCATGTGTGAAGACATATGACTTGCTCCTGACCCCCAGGGTGGGACACAGCAGGATGCCCTCCCTCCACAAGCCCCCTCTACACAGAGGCAGGGGATAGCTCCCTTCCACCCCTCCCCCCCACACACACACTGGTATACAGCACAGGGCATGGGTTTGGTCTCGGGGCAGCTCCCACTCCTGGGGATAGCAGGACATCCCGAAAACATGGCCTGTGTGCAAGCACATCGGCTCTGATGGTGCAGAGAACTGTCGTCCTCGCCTTGCAGAGGGGGGCTGGGCTTCACCTACTGTGTCCCCGGGGATAACTGACCACTTCTCTTGTTTCTCTACAGCTGCACCAGCTGCGAGTGAAGGGCTCACCACACCGCCCTGGACATCCTCCCGCACCCAAGGACTCCACAGGCCCACCCGTGCAGTGGAGGAGTACCAGCAGCAGCATCTGGGTGCACTGCAAGCCTTGCACCGCACCTTCCAGAACTGGGTACAAGAAGACCTGCAGCTCCAGCGGGAGAGCTGGCGGGATCAGCTTGCCCAAGGCCGTGCCATCTGCCAACACCTGCAGACCCTGGTGCAGAGCTTGCTGCCTCCTCCCACTCCTTCTCCCCCTCCTGCTTCTCCCTCCACAGCCTCCCCACCCCCACGGGGACACTGAGGCACCCGCACCCACGGTGCTGGGAGACAGTTGCGTGGGCGAGACCCCCAATCCTGAGCTTCTCCTTCCTCTTCTTCCCCTTGCCTCCCCCTTCTAACTCCCTCCTCCCAGGTTTCCCCCTCCCCTCTCCCACCTTCTTTCCCCAGTGTCACCTGAGTTTCATTCCCCCCTCACTCCAGTTTTGTTCAGTAAAGAAACTTTGTTGTCATGAACACATGTGTCTTTTATTTTACATCAGGAAGGGGGGTTGAGGAGTGGTAAGTGGAAGTACGTGAGGGAGGAATGAGGCACAAGCCCCAGTGGGGCACACCAGGGAGACTGTTACTGCTCCTCCGGGTGGAAACTCTGAAGTAGGGTCTCTTGGATACGGACAGCCCCCCGATGGACCTCCCGGATGGCAGCCGTGCAGGAATGCATATACAGGCCAGCCAAGTGGTCAGCCTCTGCCATCCAGCCTGGCAGGAAAGCCTCCCCCTCCCACTCACACAAATTGTGCAGCACACTGCCACCACATGCGGAATATTCCACTCTGAGAGGTCCAGGCAGGTGAGGAGGCATCTAAAATGGGCCTTCACTCAGCTGAAGGCACCCTCTACCATGATGCAGACTCTGCTCAGCCTGGCATTAAATGTTTGTCGGGAAGGGTTGAGGTGTCCCTCATAGGGCTTCATGAGCCAGGGTTGTAGGGGATAGGCCACATCCCCCACCAGGCACACAGGCATGTTCATATCCCCCACCAGGCACACAGGCTGCAGCTGATGTAGTGGTCGGGAAGAAAGTCCTGGCATTCAGCCTCTGGCATGCGGAGGAGTTGCGGCACACCGGCACACCTGGGCGCCGTGTGCTTTGCTGAACCAGCCCACATTGATGTCCACAAAGTGGCCCCAGTGGTCAGACACAGCCTGCAGGATGATGGAAAATATCCCATCTGGTTGATGTACAGGGAGGCCCGGTGGTCCAGGGCATGGATGAGGATGTGTCCCCCATCGATAGCCCCCCCGCAGTTGGGGAAGCCCAGGGTGCCAAACCCCTTGATGACATCGGTGAAGTGGATGACTCTGGAGCAGCACTTTGTTGATGGCCTTGACCACCTGAAGAGGGACACATAAAACCGAGAGTCACTGGGGTGCTAGGGTGGCTGAGAGTGCTCCCTCCCTGCCACTGCCCCACGCTCCCACTCTCCAGGAGCACCTCCTCTCCCCCCCCCCCCCCCCCGCAGTCCTGGCCACCGCAGGCAGTCCTTAGTGCGGGTGGGACAGAACAAACCCCCTGGGGGAGGGGACTTTCGCCACCTCCCCTCCTTTTCCCTAGGGCAGCCCATTCCCTCCTTGCACCCCCGCTCATGGCCGGAGATTGCCATACCTGCATGAGCACTGCTCTGATGGTGGATCTCCCCACGCTGAACAGGTTCATCACGGATTGGTAGCTATCCGAAGTGGAGAGCTTCCATGGGGTGATGGCCACACGCTTGCAGAGGGGAATGGCGGGCCTCATGTGCATGTCCTGTCGCCGCAGAACAGGGGTGAGCCACTCACAGAGCTCGAGGAAGGTGTCCTTCTTCATCCTGAAGTTCTAGGTCCATTGTTGGTCTCCCCAGCGCTCCAGAACGACGTGGTCCCACCAGTCGCTGCTAGTGTCCAGATGCTAGATGCGACGGGGCACGCTGGCGTCCAGGAGCTGCAGCTGCTCCTCCACATACCCCAGGAGGGTCTGGAAGAAGGCCTGAGGGTTGGGTTGTTGCAGATCCTGTGAGGCAGCCTGCAGAAAATGCTGCCAGGCTTGCAGCAACAAGTCCAAGAGAAGCACCAGAGTGCCCAGGGGCAGCTCCGGCTCCATGCTGCAGAGTGCTGTGGTGTCCTGAGTGAGGGCAATCAGAGCACGCAGAGGAAAAAATGCTTTGCTGTCCCTCAGCGAGGTAGGAAAGCAAGCAGGGAAACCTGACAATTGGCTGTCCAGGGGGGTCCCTTTAAGCACAGGCCTCACATAGCCTCACAAAGTAACTCCTGACCTGATGCCTTGCCAGAACCAGTTCCAGCCAGCCTTAAATGCAATTCAGCATCCAATCAGTGTGGATCCACTATTTTGAAAGAGCGAAACGCTATTTCGAAATGCATTTTGTGTCTAGACGCGTTATTTCAAATTAACTATTTCAAAATTAGATATTTCCAAATAACACTGTAGTGTAGATATACCCTTAGTTAGTACCCATTATGCTGCTAGCATTTAGGGCAGCAATGAAGCTTGTCCATTCCCACCTGTTTCTGGCAAATCTTTCAGCGATTCCCCAGCCATGATACAGATTTTTTCAGCTCAGATTCCACCATTCTTCGTCATGTTATTTTTGGGTGACCTCATTTTCACTTGCCTTTGGGTGTCCTACAAGATTTCTCCCAATGATGTTTTTGGTCTTCCTGATACCATGCATCTGTTTTTGCTGACATCTAGAATTGTGTAAGCTGTAGCATCTCATATCTGCTGTGATCAGAGCTAGCTTCCCTGTTTTGTACATTGTCTATATGTACCAAAAGCCAAGTTTGGTCTTGGGATTGAGCATGTCAATCTTCATGCCAGTGCCTTTCTGTTGACTTTCTACATGGACAGTCACACAGTTAATTAACTCCTGAGGGCCATCATGCACAGTAATGGTCAATTTCTGCACCACTGTCTCCGTAACATATTTTGTTTTTTATGTGACAGGGTAGTTAGCCCTCTGCCCAACCCCAATCTGTACAGTTATCTAAGTTCATTGGGACAAGCACCATTCCTGAGAGAATAAAAAGACAAAAAAAAAAAAAAAACCCAACCAAACATGAGACAAAGGGCAGGGGAGAAAGGATGCAAACAAGGATGGTGGAATTGTATCTAAAGCAATAAGAATATTATTTTGGGTGTGCAAGAATAGTTGAAAGTTGATTTTTATTTTTTGGTTGAAAATAAAATGTTACTTCCTGAATAAATCTATGAAAGCACACACAGACAATTCATTTCCTCTTTAGAGTATTATTAATTTACTAAAATCAAATTCAGAACTAAATTGATCCTGTTCAGAAATAGCTTTGAAAAATATCAGACTTGTTATCCTGAGGATTTCACTTGCCTTCACTTGGTTAAAAAATTAATTACATCTCTGGTGCCATTCTTTTTATTTTAAAAGAATGCATCAGATTAATTAATAGGCAGCAGGTTTAAACAAAAGGAAATTTTCCTCACTCAACACACAGCCAACTTCTGGAACTCCTTGCCAGAGAATGTGGTAAAGGCTAGGACTTTAAGGGTATGTCTAGACTACAGGGTTTTGTCGACGGAAGTTTTGTCGACAGATACTGTCGACAAAACTTCTGTCGACATAGAGCGTCTAGACACATTCAGTTCTGTCGACAAAGCAAACTGCTTTGTCGACAAAACCCTGTAGTCTAGACGCAACCGTACAGGCAATAACACCTTCTGTCGACAGAACTCTGTCGACAGAAGGCGTTATGCCTCGTAAAATGAGGTTTACCAGCGTCGACAAAACTGCTGAGTTCTGTCGACGTTATGTTGACAGAACTCAGCGGTAGTGTAGACGCAGGTATAGTTTTGTCGACAAAAGTCCACTTTTGTCGACAAAACTCAGTGGTCTAGACACACCCTAACAGGGTTTTTAAAAAGGGCTAGATAGATTCATGGTCCATCAATGGCTATTAGCCATGATGGGTAGGAATGATGTCCCTAACCTCTGTTAGGTGGGTGACAGGAGAGGGATCATGTGAGGATGACCTGTTGTGTTCCCTCCCTCTGGGGCATCTGGTTTTGGCCACTATCGGCAGACAGAACACTGGGCTGGATGGTCTGACTGAGTATGGCCGTTTTATGTTCTAGATTATATAGAGTTAAAAGATAGCCTCCTTTGCAAACCCACTTCACTTTGAAATCTAGGACCAGACCCCATAATGAGCTTCATGCAGGCTCTCATGATTATTTCTGTTGAATTAAGTGGGGTATCAGGTTCCCACACAGTCAGGCCCAAAGTCAGAGCCGTGGCAAACCTGAGGCAGGGAGTAGTGCATAGTTAGGCTCTAGGCCACAGTCAATACCAAGCATTAGAGTAAAAGTCTGGTCTCAGAGTCTGAGACAGACAGCAAAATCCAAATTAAGCCAGGATTAAAGCCAGAAGTTCAGGGACAAGAAATAGTCATGGCAGCTACAAGGAATCCACACTGTTGCCTGGATGCTTTTCAGAATGCCCCTTTGGTTTTTCATAGGGCTAGGAATCCAATTAGGAGCCCTGGGGCTGCTGTCTGTCTGACCCATTGAGGTGGCACATTCCATGGTCTATGTCCTTAGTGGGTCATGGACAGTGCAGTGCAAATTGGTTATAGCTGCTGCTAAATGGTATCACAAAAATACTAGCTATTTAACAGCTCTAGGTTCTAGATCTTGTGGGACATTGTATGAAACTTGTGACAGGGTTAAGGCCCTTGTGAGTAGAACTGGTCTATTTAATCACTGGAAATAAATCATTTAATCATTGTTTTTTATTGTGACCCAAAGCCAAGTTCTGCAAATGTTTTTATTCTTTATAGTGTTCACTGGATAAACATTTCACTTTGTGTTTTCACTATATTGTGTGTGACTGGTCGCATAAGTCACACAATTTAGTTTCTACTCTATCATTGGATTAATGATGCTTTGGAAAAGGAGAACAGTGAACAACAAATGTGCTTGATCAAGTCCATATTGCATCTGAACACAATTATTCAAACAAAGAAATCTCTATTCCCCAAATACTTGCTTAGACAAAAACCCATGTGAGTGACTGTCCACCAAGAGTGAATAACGACTGCAGCAAACTTACCTGCTCGGAAGTCACAGGAATGTTTGCAAACACTGTTTTTCCATTTAAGTGGCTGGCTGTGTTGATAAGATATTGAGATGGTTACTATACTAGCCTTTCACTGCTACATGCCAGAAAAGGATAATATTGTCAGCATAATTCTATACCTAGGGCAATGAGCAAGTCAGTTATGCAGCATGTGAAAAAGTTTTTTTTTTTCTTTACATCATGGTTTCTAATAGCAGTAATGACCCACAGGTCAGACATTTCCTGGCAGTTAAATGCTGGCTGGAGCAAAGGCCTTTGGTTTCACCTCAGACCCTCAAGTTCTGTCAGCCACTAGCCAGCTGCCAGGAAATGGCTGTCTCAGAGGTCGTGGTTGCTAATGTCAAGAAACTAATCTCATGCTGCATCAGAGGAGCTGATTTAAAAGAAAAACAAAAACCTTAGTCAAGATAAGATTTTCCCGTGCTTTTAGGCAAATTATTGGGTCCATGCCTGGCAGAAATTCCAGTTAGAAATACAGCTGGCTCCTAATGGTCTCAGCTGAAAACTAGATTTTGGAACACAGCAACATGTCTTTTGGGCTACCAATCATCCATTAGAACCATTAGAGATCAGTAGAAGCTAGTAGAGATGACCTGAAAAATTCTAATGGAGTCTCCTGGAATTCTCACTACCAGGTATATCACTTGCGCATCATGCCACCAGAATTCCCCGCTCCTGTCTTGCCCTCTGTTTGCATATTTGAACTTGCAGGACCAAATGTGTAAACTTCCCTCAGTGCCTAAAGACCAATATGCTTTAAGTGGCTAGTACTGTCACCAGTGGAATAATGGTGAAAAATAATTGGACAAACTAACCTAAATTAAAGTCCATAGACCCATTTACCCTCAACTATATTACTAGCTGTCACAGTTGTGTTCCTACACTGCCATCATGGAGCCTGAAGTCCACTACTGCTAGACATGTGAGGAGACAGACAAGGAAAGGAGAGTGAACAATGATGGAGAAAACGGGTCATTGGAGGGACAAATGGATACCCATCCAATGCATTTTTATTTCAGGAGTCTGCATTCCTTGTTATGATCGGTGTTTCTCCTTGAAGCATTGGGAGTTTGAGCAAGAAGTCTGAGGGTATGTCTACACTACCCTCCTAGTTCGAACTAGGAGGGTAATGTAGGCATACCGCACTTGCAAATGAAGCACGGGATTTGAATTTCCTGGGCTTCATTTGCATAAGCCGGGCGCCGCCATTTTTTAAGTCCCGGCTGGTTCGAACCCCATGCCGCGCGGCTACACGCGGCACAAACTAGGTAGTTCGAACTAGGCTTCCTAGTTCGAACTACCGTTACTCCTCGTGGAATGACTCTGTTTCGGCTCATGCCAGTCTGGGAGCTCAGACCCCCACACTCCCCCAGACAGGAGCTGCTGCCACACTTTTTATCAGAGGCAGCAACACAAGGTGGCAGGCAGCCAGTCCATGAGGGGAGCTGGTTTTTTAATTGGCTCCCCTCGCAGACCAGCTCCCACATGGTATCCTGCGTGGCTGCCTCTGATAAAGAGGCAGCCGCATGGAGTGGCAGGGGATTCCTCGGGAGTGGGGCTGGAGTGCACTGGCTGTTGGCCCCATCTCCCAGCAACTATAGAATAGTCAACTAACCAATAAGAATTCATGAGGTTACTTGACTATTCAATTAACCGATATTTAACATCCATAGTATTGAGTCCATAAACAAAAAAATCTGTGTTGGCTGAATATTTTGAATTGCAACATTCAGAACTAAAAAAGGGTAATGTTTTCATTGAACGCAGTAGACCCATATTTTAGCAAAAATCATTTTTTCAGGAGTACAAGTTCTTTTGAAAAAAGGTGGGTTTTTTCCAAAGAACCCCATCTAGACTGTGCTTTCACTTTCAAAAAACCCTTTTTCGAAAAAGTGCTCTGATGCGAATATGCAAATGAAGCGTGGGATATTTAAATCCGCGCTTCGTTTGCACTTTTGATTTGCCTCGTTTACATTCCTCTTTCAAAAGAGGAATGTAGTCTAGATGTGGGCTAAGGCTATGTCTTCACTAGAAAAGTTTGGTGACGAAAGTACTGTTGACATGCAAAAGTCGCCAAACATGAAAACCAATTAAACCAGGTTTTTTGCCTCCCATTGTCAAAATTTCATGGCCAAATTGCTAGCACCTTGTCAACAGATAGAGCACCCTACTTTTGGGTAAGTAGCCCTCAGTACAATGTTGTTGGAAGGCAGAGCTGATCCCTGCACTTCTTGGGATTTCTTCCTAGCTCTGTGAGCACTCTGTTCTGAGGAACGTCAAAGCAGCACAGCAATCTCTCCAGCCCTCCCCCGTAGTAGCAGTCTGCCTGATGCTGTTTTTCTAGTGCAAGATAGAATGGTGTTAGAAAAAAAACTGCCCCCCAGTAAAAAGTTTGACAGGCCGCTCTTGCTATAGTGGGCTGCAGTACTCCTTGGGAGAAACCGGCCGCACCCTTCCTGCATACCATTGTCTTTAGAAAAAGGGAAGGTGTGAAAAGGGGAAAATAGCCTTGGACTCTCCCACCCTTCACCTTGGCGTGAGAACTGCGGGACTTACCTGGTCGCATGAAACCTGCACAGTTTCGGCCCAACCCCTGGGACACATACCCCCACTTGGTGACCGTTGGGCTGTATATGGTAATATGCAAGCATGGGAAAGCGATGTGCAGACTTGGAGATAAAAACCCATCGCTCAGTTCGCTCGGGGAGGTCTTCACAACACACACACCACCATGTGTGTGCCTTCCCGTATACTTCAAAGCGCTGCCAGCCTGATCAACCGACCAACCACCTCCCCCCACTCTCGGGCGTAACCAAGGCCTTCTCAACCGAACCGATATCTTTGAAATGTTCCATGTGCTGTGTAAGTTGGTATGTATGATTTGATTTTTCTTGTTGTATAGCTTAGTGTTATAGTTGTTTTGGTAGTACATAGAGTTTGTAGTTATCACTGTTATTAATTAGTATAGCTTGATATCTTTAGAGCAGAGACTATTCCCTTTGCCATTCCCATCCTTATATTTCTGATACAATCAACTAGAAATCGTAGAATAAATATAATAAATATTGTAAATTAATTACTGACATGGTCAATTAAAAATCTTAGAATAAATACTATACATTCATCACTGTCATAAATAAATATCTTTTATTTACTAAAATGGTTCACCTGGTTCTGTCCTTCCCCCCTTGAGTATGCATCATTGGACCTGTGGTTCTCACGACAAATGGGAGCATTCCAATGAATTGTCCTTTGCTCCCCAAATGGAGTTGCTCACTCAGCTGTCAGATACTTCCTGGAGCTTTGAAAGGGGAAGGGAGCATACCTGCAGGGCAGCAGAGATCACAAAACACTGAGCACAGCCATCAGGGCAGGCATTGTAGGATACTGGTGGAAGCCAGTTCTTCCAACAAAACAAACAGCAGAATCCACCCTGGCTCTTTGTCAAAAATAAAGAGAGGGGGAAAGACAAAAGTCTCTTGCAGAGGTGGAAGTTTTTTGTTGCCAAAACTGTTTTTCCTGACAAAAGTTGCATTGTAATGTGTGGTCTCTCACTGTTGTGTCAACAAAAGGCAGTTTCTGGCAATAAAATGTGCCAAGAAGCCAACAAGGCTTCCAGTTCTGAAAAGGAACTTAATGAAAAGAAGGAAACATATAATCTGACTCTACCCTCACAGTAAGAAGGTGCAGGATGGAACAGAACTAGTTGCTAGCCTCTCCTAAGGGAGAACAAGATTTGACTCCCAGGCTGCAGAGAAAGAGTGGAAAAACCCCACCCCAGAAGGGTGAAGAGGAAGCCTGGAGAGGAAGCAATGTCAGGTAAGGGACATTTTGGCAAGGTTCAGTTTTGTTGCAAGATTTGTTTATTAGCTAAACTTTGCTGCTAGACCAAAGTGGACTTAGAAGAAATCAATTTAAAGTGCCTGTGTGGTCTGTTCTGGTTAGAAAATTGCAGCAGACACGGAACATGCAGATAAATGTCAAGAGAATGTGGGAAAGGCCAGGCTGAGCAGTGTATTCCAGGGCCGTGTCTAAAATGGGCACCCAAAATGCCCACAAATAGCACAAACTACCTCACTTCTTATGTTCAAAGACTTCAAACAAGAATAACCAGGCTGATTGTTCAGTGCCTACCTACGCAGTCAGGTCAACGGAACTTATTTAGATAAAATAATGTACCACCGATGCACCCAGATTGCTACCAGGATAAGTGAAGAGCGATGAACATGTAAATCAGATTACAGCTCAAGAAAATCTGGAATTTTTTCCTCATAAGGGAAAACTGAATTTTTTTATTGTTCACTTTTGACATAGCGCTATTATCTGGGAGCCATCTGTGCACTTTTTCTCTTGCTGCAGCTAAAATGAGAAGTGAAGTCAGGCTGTTATTTTAGGCGTGTAGCAACACCACCTTGTTTGCATACATTCATGATAAAGCTGTTGTCTGACAGAAATGGGTCATTTAAATGGGAAAAGATGGAAAGAAAATCTAGAGAGGCTGGAGGAGATTGTGCACAGAGGAAAGGATACCTTTGTGCCAATAAAACTTAGTCAAGTGGTTAAATTACACGGGAACTTACTTCAATTGGAACTAAAGGAACGCTTGATTGATAGAAAATCAGTGTACCAAGGGATCAAATATAAATAAAATAAAGCAAACAGTGCTGTTGTTTGAAACCACAGATCACAGAATTAGTGGTTTCCTTAGAGGTTTAATCTTATAGTTCTCCTTTAGTCTTATAGTTTGTCATAAAATACATTATTAAATGAAATTTGGATAAAGTTAGAAGAGGTAATTCTGATGCTCATTTTTTTGGAATCTATTAACGTTTCCGTGGCCACAAAACTAGGAACTTTCACTCTCTCTCTCTCACTCACACACACAATCAGACAGATGCATGCACAAATATAGAGTGTATGAGCCTTTCCCTCAGCAGTTCTTATATTTTCTTATATCCCCATTATTGAGGATAGTGCACTATAGAACGTAACCATATATTTCAAAGTGGATTCTTTGTTTTGTGCAAAGACACTCAGTATATGGAACTGATATATAACTCTACCATTTCTTACAATAGATTTCTGCCTCTTCCTTCCTCCAGGTTACAGACAATACACACTCTGATGGCTGTTATTAGGCAACACTTCACATACTACTTCACAAAATTGATTTCACCGCATGTATATAATTCCTGAAGTTATTCTGTGCAGGAACAAACATTCTACAAACGAGTCAAGCATCAGCTTTCTGTGAATCAACAATCAATGATGCACCAACAATTTGATGCCTTTTTCATAGATATGGGCAAGGACCCACACCATGGACCTTACACCAAAGCCAGCCCAAGCTACGGGCTGACTGGGCTACCGCCCGGGGCGCCCCATTGCAGGAGGCACCACGCGGGGCTGCTGGACCGGGTAGGAGCGGGGCCGCACATGCACCGGTGCCCCAGGGGTGGGGCTGCGCATACGCTGGGGGCCCAGGGCGCTGCACGCCCGGGGGCGGGGCCGCGCATGTGCCGCTCTTCCGGGGGCGGCGCCACGCTCCCGGGGCCTGGGGCACACGAATGGCTCGGGCCGGCCCTGCTTTACACACAACTACACTTTGGAATCATTTTAAAGCTACAATATTCTAAAAAGCTATATAATTTTCTAACTATATAAACTAGTTTTATAGATCCCTATGTTATACAACCAGAATGGACTGCTGTGATAATCTAGTGTGACTGGCAGGACATAGGACTTCCCTGAATTAAGTCCTGGTTGAACTAGAGCACATCTTTTAGAAAAAAAATCTAATCTGATTTTAAAATTGCCCGTGATGGAGAATCTACCACAACTTTTAAAACAGGGCTACTCAACTTCGGAAGCCCCAGGGGTCACAATGATACTTACAGCACATGCTGAGGGCTGCAACTTAAGTGTGGTTGCATGTGCATGCAAAAATATATGCAAATATATGCAAATAGCTTCTTTCACGCTGATGAGCATGTATACAAAGATTAAGGCACGACTTACAAAACACGCAGGCCCCATTTAAGTCAGTTCAGTCGATATTAATAAAATGCAATATTTACCCGATTTCCACCCGTATGACACCACTTTTAATGAGCTATGACAGTCCAGGAATTTAACAACTAAACCATATATCAACAGAAGACCATTATATTGACTCACCGTTGTGGAGCATGTTCCCAGTGGAGGCCACGTTCAAAGGATCCCATCTGAGAACCACATGTTGAGCCCCGTGTAAACCCAAACCGCACCGTGGGCTGCACCCAAACGGGCACAGGCTGCATGCAGCCCATGGGCCGCATGTTGAGTAGCCCTGATTTAGAATATTGTTCCAATGGTTAACTACCTTCACCGTTAAAATGTTTTGTCTTATTGGTACAGGTTGGACCTCCCTGGTCTCACACCCTCAGGACTTAACTAGTCCTGAAGGAGGGAGTTTGTCCACAAGAGGTCAGTTCTGGCCCCTCTGCTGACAGACTCCAGGCTTTGCTCCACTTGACTCCCTGATCCCTGTCCCTGGCCACCAGTCTCCCAGCTGCTGGGGTTCTCTGGTCTGGCAAGGCCATGAATGTTGTTGGACCAGCGAGTCCTGGACCAGAGAGGTTCAACCTGTTGTCTGCATTTGTCTAGCTCCAAACTTAAGCCATTGGACCTTGTTATTCCTTTGCTCCATTATCAAATCTCTGTTCTGTACGTAAGTCCTTATAGACTGTGATTTACTCAACTCTGAACCTTCTCTTTGATAGATTAAACAGATTGTACTCCTTGAGTCTATCGCTATAGGCAGGCCTTATGGAATTCAAGTTATTTATTTATTTAATACTTTCAATGTCCATGGTTTTTCTTCAGTATTTTTTTGGTTCCATCAATGGAAGTTTTCACACCTGCATAAAATTATGGGTTTTAAGCATTTCCCCCCATTTTTATTGATTTAAATGTAGATGATAGACATTCTGGGGAAGGTTTGTGTCAGACAGTAATTATTTAATGATAGTAGACACAGATTTAAAAAATTAAGGTTATTTAAATGACACCTCTGCTTTAGTTCTGCTAATGCTGGCTTTACAACATGTTTTATGCACATTAAGGTGGGCCTATAATAAATTACAAAACAGCAAGTTTCCTAATTTATCTATCTGTACATTTCAATTATTAAGAAAGGAAATATATTTCTTGGTTTGTGTGTATGGTAAAATCAATGTTTACCAATAACGTAATCTTTCCATGCCTAAATAAAAGGGATATTTTCTAATCCTTTAATCATTATCATCACTCTTATTGGAACCCTCTTCGATTTTTCAACATCATTCTCAAATTGTGGATACCAGACCTGACCTTAGTATTCCAGTATTAGTCATACAGGTGCCAAATACAGAAGTAATATAACCTCCCTACTCCTAGATACTCCCATCCATAGCGATTCAAGGATCGTAGCAGTCCTTTTGACCACAGCAGCGCACTGGGTGCTCATGTTCAGCTGATTGTCCACTATGATCCTGCAGCCTTTTCAGAGTCACTGTTTCCTGGGATAGAGTCTTCAAATCCTGAAAGTATGGCCTGCATTCTTTGTTCCCAGCGGTATGACCATACATTTGGTGGTATTGAAATGTGTGTTGTTGGCTTGCACTCAGTTCCCCAAAGGGTCTAAGTCAGTGTGTCTCAACCTGTGGTATGAGTACCTTTAAGGATACTCCAGAGAAGTCTGGGAGGTACGTCAACACAACTGAAATTTGGAGAAAACTGAATTTTTGTTTTACGTTTTACAGCGCTTTATTATTTTTGTACTTTTTACACCCAAAAATGTCATCACCTGCCCAGCTACGATTAAGTTGTTTAAACAAATGTTTCAACAGTAGAAACAAATTTTGTGTCTGAAAACTGTAGGTACTGGGGATACTTATAAATTTTTTTCTGAAAAAGGGGTACTTTATAAAAAAAAAAGGTTGAGAAACACTGGTCTAGGTCACTCTGTCTCAGTGATTAGTTTTCTTTATTATTTATCACTTCCCCAATCTTTGGGCCATCTGCAGACTTAATCAGTGAGGATTTTATGTTTTCTTCCAGATCATTGACAATAGCATAGGGCCAAGAATCAAGCCCTGTGGGACCCCACAGGAAACACACTTGCTACATGACAATTCCTCATTGAAAATTACATTTTGAACCAGATTTTAATCCATTTAATGTGTGCCATGTTGAATTTGTATCATTCTGCTCTTCCGATTTATGGTTGTATAAATTGCCATTGTCTTGTTTCAAAAGACTAAAACTTATGAATCACACACTGTTGGAGAGTCGGGTAGTTTTCATGCCCATTTATAATGTACGCCCTGATTCTGCAAACACACGTTCTTATTTTAAGCACATGAGAAACCTATCCCTTATTGCCATCAATATGACAACGCACATGCTTGAAGTTAAACATAGGTGTATGTGTTTGCCGCATCAAGGCCTTAAAGGTGATTAAGAGATGAACAAGCCAGTTTCTGAGTGAAAAATGGATCCAGTTTTGAAAAAATGAAAATTCTGATATTGTTATGGCAATGGCGAGAAGGTAGTCTTTTCACAAACTTTGGGATTAGAGCAGTGGTTCTCAAAGTGTGGTCCATGGGCCACTAGTGGTCTGTGACCATTTTGTAGGTGGGGTGTGGGCTCACCGCCCGTCGCCCATAGCAGGGAGCCTGTGCTGTCACTTCAGCCTTGTACCCTCCCCCCCAACGAGGTTGTAGCACCAACAACAGCTTCCACTGCAAGGAGAGGTGGGGGAAGCCCTGTGGGCTGGATCCGGCTTGCAGAAGAAAGAAGTGGATCTGCACACTGCCACTCTCCCTCCTCCTCCCCCTGGCTGGGGGAACAGCAGTGCAGGAAACTGGAATCACAGCCCATGAGAGCACTGGGAGTGGCAGAAGGCACAGAGCTAGGTAAGCATCCCCCATCCCTTAATGCCCAGATCTCACAGCCCCAGCCCCATCACACACCTTACCTTGCCCCCAAATCTCCCACTCTCAGTCTGCTCCTGCACCCTACTTCCCTCCCACACCCACACCCTCAGCCCACTCCTGCACCCCACACCCGCCACCCCTTCTTCACCCATTTTGTCATCATGGGTAGTTGGCCGATGGTCTGTGGAAAGGTCTATGTTGAGCACGGTGGGCCACAGGCCAAAAAATTTGAGAACCACTGCACTAGAGCAGTGTTTGATCAGATGCATAATCACAAAACCCGTCTCTATTCTTTTCTATTATTGTCAGTTGTAGGCATAGAAAAAATGGTGGTCAAGCTGAATGTTGTTTGGGAGAAAAAGTGAAAAAAATGTAACTTGTGTGTTGGGAAAAAGTGATCACTATGTTTCACATACACATGCACACACACAAAGACTTTCTAGCATTACTTTCTGAAGGAGAGATTTGATGGGCTGACATTGGCTTAAAGCAATTTTCTTTTCAACAATAGAGTGACTGTGCTTCTAAGGTACCTTGCTGAAAAACGAGTCTATGTGGTTCTGTCTTCAAGGAAACATCCTGACAGAAATAAGCAGACGTTTCCCTTGAAGTTTTGTTTACTGAGTCCTTGCAGTGGTGGTAACAGATGGACATGACTTTCTGATTTCTCTGTGCTGAAAGTTAGGTCACGGAACTGTTTGGCTGTACCTGACACAAGTGTGTGTTCATTCAAGCCATTGTGATGCTTTTTTTGATGCCTGTCCTTTCAGTAAAACATCTGCTCTGGAGAGCTTCATAGGACTTTTTTTTTTTTTTTTAGGTAGATCTTTTCAAACTTTAGGCTGATAGTCAGAATGTTTTGTGCAGTCTCTTATATACCTTTCTTCCAGATAATCTCAAAACAAGGAACAGTGAATATTGCTTCATGAACTGCTTCCGGGGTTGAACTTCTTAATGACACAGAAGCAAAGCCTGCCAGGAGCCTACACAGAAGTTATGTCCTGAACGATCAACCTATAGGCAGATGTATCAGCCATTCTAACACTTTGGGAATCAAACTAACTTCTCTAGCAGACAATAACCAAAGTTTAAGTCCTAAGTAGGCACTGGATCTTGAACATTCTCTACACATTTGAGGATTCTGGTCATGATGGGTATGTCTATACTACCCCGCTAGTTCGAACTAACAGGGTAATGTAGGCATACCGCAATTGCAAATGAAGCCCAGGATTTGAATTTCCCGGGCTTCATTTGCATAAGCCGGGCGCCGTCATTTTTAAATCCCGGCTGGTTCGAACCCCGTGCCGCGCGGCTACACGCAGCACGAACTAGGTAGTTCGAACTAGCCTTCCTAGTTCGAACTACCGTTACTCCTCATTCCACGAGGAGTAACGGTAGTTCGAAGTAGGAAGCCTAGTTCGAACTACCTAGTTCGTGCCGCGTGTAGCTGCGCGGCACGGGGTTCGAACCAGCTGGGATTTAAAAATGGCGGCGCCCGGCTTATGCAAATGAAACCCGGGAAATTCTAATCCCGGGCTTCATTTGCAATTGCAGTATGCCTACATTACCCTCCAATTTCGAAATAGGAGGGTAGTGTAGACATACCCGATGGGATTAGCAAATACAATTTGATTTTAGGATCAAATGCTGAAATTGTGGTGAAATGAACCCTAAGGAGTGAAAGCAGTGGTGGGCAACCTACAGCTGTGGGCTGCATGCGGCCCACTGGAGTTCTGCCTGTGGCTTGTGGACTCCTCTCTGTCCCCCTCCTCCATGCCCCTTTTACTCACTGGGGCACCAAGATCCCTGCACTTCCTACTCCTCCCCTCCCTCTCAGCGCTTTCAGAGCACCATGAATCTGATGATTCATACTTCTCCCCCTCCCTCCCAGAGCTTGAGAATCTGCAAATCAGCTATTCATGGCATTCCAGCTCTATGAGGGAGAGGGAGGAGCGGGGACAGAGCATGAATCAGCAGATTCATGGTGCTCCAAAAGTGCTGGGAGGACAGGGGAGGAGCAGATAAGTGTGGGACTCTGGTGCCCCAGTGTCATAGGGGAAGGGGACAAAGAAAAGGATTCAGCCCACTGAGATGAAGATTATCCACTGACTAATCATGGTTGCGCATCACTGAGCTAAGGGATAGAATGGATTGCTTGAGGTGCAAGCAATAGGCTAAATGCTCTTGAATCAACGTGTGACAGATTCTGGAAACTTGCACAGATAGAAAAATGCTTCCATTCACTCAGGTGAGTAGCCCTGAGAGAAGGCTGACGGCTGTTAATGAGGGTATCCTGGACTTGCACTGAGCAATGCACTTCTTTCGCCTCTAATCACCGATGAACCACATGTGAGGTACTGCATCTAAAGATCTGAGTGCAGCACATTCCCGTGCATTTGTATGTTCACGTCCTTGATTAATGGCAGAAGAGGTGGCTCCCTGAAGAATAGCTGGAGGAGATCACAATACCACAGCTGTCTTGGCCAGGCTGGAGCTATTAGGATCATTCCACCCTGATCTTGCTTCGGTTTGGGGATGATCAGGATTAAGAGCACTGGCAGGTGAGCATACAGTAAGATCTTGCCCAGAAAGGGAGAATGTGTCTAAAATTGACATAGGGTTGTGGCCTGCCTTTGAGCAAAACTGGGGACATTTCCTGTTCTGTCAGGAGGCAAATTAGGTATGACTTTGGAAATAGAACTATACAAAACACCATTGCCAGGATGTCTGAGCTGAGTGCAGTCATGGTTTGAAGTAAAAGAGCTGATCAGATTATCTATCACGGCATTCTGAACGCCCTGTAAGTGTGACATGCAGAGGGCTGTGGAGTTCTGAATACAGAAATTCCATAACTGGACCCTCTCCTGGCACAGCCTGCTTGACCTGGTATCTCTTTGCTCATTGACATAACATACCACTGTGATGCTATCAGTGACTATCTAGAGAATCTTGCCCCAGCACTAAAGTGGAAATTACTGACACGTACAGAAAATCACTACTATTTAATTGGAAGGGCAACCCTTCCTGGGGAGTGGTGTATAAAATGCCAGGCAAGCTGTCTGGGAGCAGAGCTGGGACACTGAGGGTACGTCTAGACTACATGCCTCTTTCACCAGAGACATGTAGATTAGGCTACCAGACATAGTAAAATGAAATCGCCGCTTCATTTAAATTTACATGGCTGCCGCGCTGAGCCGACAAACAGCTGATCAGCTGTTTGTTGGCTCAGCGCGATAGTCTGGACGCGTGGGTGTCGACATCAAAGGTATTTGTCAACCACCCAGGTATGCCTCCTGGGATGAGGTTTATCTGGGTGGTCGACAAATACCTTTGATGTCGCCACCCGCGCGTCCAGACTATCACGCTGAGCCGACAAACAGCTGATCAGCTGTTTGTCGGCTCAGTGTGGCAGCCATGCAAATTTAAATGAAGCGGCGATTATTTAAATCGCCACTTCATTTTACTATGTCTGGTAGCCTAATCTACATGCCTCTGGCGACAGAGGCATGTAGTCCAGACGTACCCTGAGGCTCCAGCCAGGTGGCAGGGCCAGGGAGCAGGGCTAACACACTCCATGTGGGGATTGGGGCTGGGATGTTGGGGCTTATCCTGCTCCATCAGACACTGCAGCCGGAGAGTGGGAATGGAGCTTAATGTCCAACCACCGAAGTCGGGGCTCACCCAAACGGGCACTTCTGGCTACACCACTGCCTTGAGGGCACATAGACCTGTAGTGGAATGTCAACTCTTCTGAGAAAATGGGCTTTGCCTATGGAAGCTCATGATACAATATATTTGTTAGTCTCTATGTTGCCACAGGATTGCTCGTTATTTTTAAAGTTACAGATTAACACGGCTAACCCTTTGAGGCTTGTAAGTGCACAATCACTCAAAAGAAAAGTTAGAGTTAAGAAGTTAAATACCATTCCAGAGAGACAGAAGTGAAGGCCAGCTCTAAGAGTATATTGCTTAGTGAAGTTTATGGAGCTAAGGGTGCAGTTTAATGTCCTGACAGGGGAGTTTTCTATGTAACAAAAGAAAATTGCCTTGAACTGAGCCCAACCTAAAAGCCATCATTTTCAGCTAATGATAGACTTTCAGGCCTTGTAAAGGACTCCAAAGTAGTTTCTCTTCCTGTGAGAGAAGATGAACCTGCCACATTCACAGCTCTAAACAGACACCATCCATAATTGTGTGCTTAACAAGCATGTGTGTTTTGAACCCTCTGGATGTCTCAGCAAGTCTCCTGTTCAAAGCGTGGCTGCGAGCCTCCCTGTCATCCGGTTGTCTTTAGCAACTTTGCATGCTGCATGGGTGACTATTCCAGCACTTCCTTTCCCTTGGCACACCACAAACATTTCAGCTATCTCACATGGGTTTATCCAGTGTGCAAAGATCACAGATGCAAGCACTTCTGTTGACTAATTGAAATGATAGTGTGGAAAGCTGTCCGGTGAGGTTAGGCAACTCAGCCTTGTGTTCCAGTTACATAGCCCATTCCTGCATGCTTTCGCCACAGGTTGGGCTATAAAAAACTAATACACAGCAAGAAATCCTTTCACTAGCCTCATGCTGATTTAACAGTATTTCTTCAGCCAGGAATAATACTTAAAATAGAGTAAATTAGGCTTTACCACAGCAAAGAACATGCAAAAAATGCTGGAATAGATTGTCTTTTAATTAAAATCTAAAAGAAGGCATTTTTAACTACTAGAGCTATAACTGTGAAGGGACGAGGCTGCCTAACATAAATCAATTCCAAAACTCATATCTAAGAGAGATTTATACTTTCATTGCCTTCCTCATCCCAGGTGGAAGTTTAAAGGAACCCCTGCTGAGTTATCTCAATTATTTTTTAATTGCTTTTTTGATCCTGTCAGTCTGTTTACCTTGTTTCTCACCTCTCCTCCTCTTCCTTGGAGCCTACTAAGCAATTGGTTGGTCCCAGCAACTGCTCTCTGCACTAGGATGTTTATTGGAAACAAATCTACAGGCTTGACTTTACTGGCCTCCTTCTTTGTGTATTGGCATCTGTGACATCAGGGCAACTCTGAGAATAGGGTTTGGTTATTAGCTTGTGCAGCTGCTTTAAACTAGATGAACCAGGGGTCTGTCACATAAAAAATCATATGTGGGTCCTGCAGCTTAGCAGGCCCTGGATGGAAGTTTCCATCCTAGCTGTACACAGCCTGGTAAAACCTTGTACCTTGCAAACGCAAACAGCAGCTAGGCTTTATCAACTCTAACCCATGCACTTGAGCTGGGAAACTACTAAGCAGTTAACAAGTTTGACCTCGGTCTCAGCTTATAAGCGTGATAAGAATGGCGTTGGGCCAGTATGCGCACACCCAGTAAACAACTGTAGTATAATTAGTATAGGGAGTCCCGTGCCCAGTGATTCTCACCAGGGACCTAGATCTTGGAGGGTGCCCTGGATTCCCCCAGCAGGAGCCACGTCCACTGTGGCCTGGTGTGAGGTGGCAGGAATGGGACTTCCCGCAGACTGAAGGGGTGTAAGCATTTCTAAGTGCCTGTTACTATCTTATGCATTGTTCTGCCTGTGCTTATTGATGTGTCACTTTGCAGTAGCTGTGTAACCATTTGGCAGTATTAACTCTGTAATAGTAGTGATGTAGTGAGATTAATAAAAGCAACTATCCCTAATCAACTCTGTTGTGAAGTGAATCCATAATCCTGTGTGGCCAGGCCCCTGTGAGTTGACAGGGTCAAATGCACCCAGTCAGCACTGTACAAATTGCTGCATTGTATGATGCAGGGGATGCAGGGAGGGGGTATCTCCCAGGCTGTGGGGCCACACACCACTGTGGTGGAGGACAATGCCTAACAATGAATCCTCTGATCTGACCCCATCCACGTCCTGAATACTAACATATGGTAGGGCCCTACCAGAATCTATGGTTGAGCTTTTAATAGAACTGTGGATGGACACCTCTTAGGTGAACCCAGGATCACAGTGTCCTCTCTATGCAGTGGCCCAACAGTGGTTTCTTGCCAGTAAGGCTACAAAAGAAAGGGCAGGTTTTCTGCCTAGCAAAACACAGTGGCTACGTCTACACTGGCATGATTTTCCGGAAATGCTTTTAACGGAAAAGTTTTCCGTTAAAAGCATTTTCGGAAAAGAATGTCTAGATTGGCATGGACACTTTTCCGCAAAAGCACTTTTTGCAGAAAAGCGTCCGTGCCAATCTAGACGCGCTTTTGCGCAAAAAAGCCCCAATCGCCATTTTAGCCATCGGGGCTTTTTTGCGCAAAACAGTACTGTGCTGTCTACACTGGCCTTCTTGCGCAAATGATTTGCGCAAGAGGGCTTTTGCCCGAACGGGAGCAGCATAGTATTTCCGCAAGAATACTGACAATCTTACATGAGATCGTCAGTGATCTTGCGGAAATTCAAGCTGCCAGTGTAGACAGCTGGCAAGTTTTTCCGCAAAAGCAGATGATTTTGCGGAAAAACTTGCCAGCCTAGACACAGCCTGACTGTTTTAGGTCCTTGATAATCACAGTGACTATTGCAGACCTCCCAATCCCACAGGCTTTTTTCATAGCCTATGGCATTTCAGAACCTGCTTTGGGCCTGGCAGTGCTCAAGCTCTTGATCTTGGAGCTAGCTTGGGAACAGTGACGCGCAGGCAACTTTGCATCACCTTCTGCCCTCATTCCTGTGCATCTAAGGAGTGGGGTGAAGGCTCCTGTGTCTCCTCTTCTGAGGTGGCTGGTTCCTCCTCCCCACACTTGATCTGTAGCTGCTCCCCTCATCTTCCCTAAGGTGACTGATGCTTCCTCACCCTCCATATGCTGCTCTCCACCCACTTACTCCCCACCCCCCGTGCCTCTGTCCCCCTGAACCAGGTTCTAACTTACCCACACGAGTCTTCTGTAGAGCCTGCAATGGCCACTCCTCTCCCTCCTGCTGGCTTCAGGGCATGGGCATCTACCTCCTCATCCTCAGGGGTCTGCCAAATTGGGACCACTGGGCTATAATTCAGAGAAGATGTCTGGAATCTTCAGGGAAGGGACAAAGTTCACTCCTCTGAGCCTTGTGGGCTTGGAGAAAAAAGAAATTACAGTCATCGCCAGAGAAACGGCTCCCTCTGGCAGGTGCAGATACACAAGCAGGGGACAGCAGATGTGCATATGGGTCAGAATGCTGACAACAGTTTTTGCTCTGGCTATTCTCTCCCCTGTGTTTTTTTGCTGACACCCCACTCGCCATCCTTCCCCTCCTCAGCTTTTCTCCACCCATCTCCATTCTCCCTGTGGTGGTGGTTTTATGAAGGCACAATAGCTTGGACTGAACACTTAAATATTATTATATAACTATCCTCTCTATATTTATATTTTAGAGTGTGTCTGTCTGTATGAATGTCCATTTGTTCTAGAACTCCTCCTAAACTGTAAGAGCTGGACCTCATACCAGGGCCCAGCTTTGCCGCACCCAGAGGATGGTGGGGGAGCCCTGTGAGCCATGGACCGGCACAGCCCCTCTCGGAGGAGTGGGAGGGGGGGCTGGGAGCCATGGCCTAGCCTAGCTCCACCCAGAGGACAGGGAGTGGAGGGGGGAAGCTGGGAGACATATCCCAACCTGCACACAAGGGCATGCCAACTCAAAATAGCATTACGCTCCGCCAAAACATCAGACACAAAAGCTGCTACTAGATCTCCAGTACTACAATGTCACATCCCCTGCCCTTCCATAACAAACCTTTCAAAGACCTTACATGTGCTGCTCATGACATATTATAATTCTTTTCCAGTGCAGTAAATATCCCAACAACACCTATGTAGGTGAAACTAGCCAATCACTATACGCTCAAAAAATGCATTCTTACAGACAAAAGGATTAACACCACCCAAAGCCCATCCCTCTCTGTCTGATCTCCCAGATTGCATCGGAGCTTAAATGTATAACTCTGCTAGATGTTAGGGCTACGTCTATATAACACATACCTTAAACTGGCACTGCTGCAGCCACAAAATAAAACCATCCCCAATGGTGATTTGTCCATGAGAGCGTGGCTCCCTCCAATGAAGCACTGTCCACAGAGGTGCTTTCATTGCTAAAACTTTTATCAGTCGGGGTGTGTTTTTTACACCCCTAAATGACAAAGTTTAGCGATGAAGGTGCCAGTGTAGCCATAGTTGTAAAATCATAGAATCATAAAATACTGAAAGGGACCTCGAAAGGCATCCAGTCCAGTCCCCTGTCCTCATGGCAGGACCAAGCACCATCTAAATCATCCCTGGCAGAGGTCTTAAACTGCTCTTAAATATTTCCAGTGATGGATATTCCACAACCTCCCTAGGCAATTTATTTCCATGTTTAATCCCCATGACAGTTAGAAAGTTTTTCCTAATGTCCAACCTAAACCTCCCTTGCTGCAGTTTAAGCCCATTGCTTCTTGTTCTATCCTCAGAGGCTAAGATGAACAAGTGTTCTCCCTCCTCCTTATGACACCCTTTTAGATATCTGAAAACTGCTATCATGTCCCCTCTTAGTCGTCTCTTTTCTAAACTAAACAAACCCAATTCTTTCAGTCTTCCTTCATAGGTCATGTTTTCTAGACCTTCATTTTTGTTGTTCTTGTGTGGACCTTCTTCAATTTCACCTCATCTTTCTTGAAAAGTGGTGTCCAGAACTGGACACAATACTCCAACTGAGGCCTAATCAGCAGAAGAATGACTTCTCATGTCTTGCTCACAACACTCCCGTTAATGCATCCCAGAATCACATTTGCTTTTTTTGCAACAGTGTCACACGATTGACTCATATTTAGCTTGTGACCCTTGATCCTTTTCTGCCGTACTCCTTTCTAGACAGTCACTTCTCATTCTGTATGGCTACGTCTACATTGGCCCCTTTTCCGAAAGGGGCATGCTAATTTTATACTTCGTAATAGGGAAATCCGCGGGGGATTTAAATATCCCCCGCGGGATTTAAATAAAGATGTCCGCCGCTTTTTTCCGGCTCGTAGAAAAGCCAGAAAAGAGCGTCTAGACTGGCCCGATCCTCCGGAAAAAAGCCCTTTTCCGGAGGATCTCTTATTCCTACTTTGAATTAGGAATAACTGTTTAACTGAGACAGCTTCCGGATGGTGGAGCAGTGGAATTAAGACAGGTTTATACCCTGGCCCTGCACCACTCCTGAAAGCAGCAGGCATGTACAGCAATGGCTCCATGGGGCCATGTGCTGCCCCTCATCTACAGGCACTGAGCCCACAGCTTCTACTGGCCACAGTTTCCCCATTACTGATCAATGGGAGCTGCAGGAGTGGTGTCCTGTAGGTAAGGACAGTGTGTGGAGACCCCCTGCTCTGCCTCTCTCAGGGGCTGCGGGGACATGCCAGCCACTTCCAGGAGCAGCACTTACCACAGGGATAATTACTCCAACCGAGACAGGTTAGGCATTTTAGAACTTACTACTCAAAGAATTAAATGTAAGCCTAAGAGAGAAATGAAAATGATGAAATGCACAGACCAGTCCCAAACCAAAAACAACCCACTTTGCTAGCAGCACAAGAAGTAACAACAGCCCCCATGTATATGTTGGGTCAGGAAATGAGAATGCAAGACAGTTGGTGTTTGTGAGAATGACACAGACACACAATAGAGATTTGCATTGCCAAGCTCCCTCCATCCCCTTCTCTCTGTGTGGAGATGGGGTACAGGAGTGGGGGGAGGAGGCTCCCCTCTTCTCCCTCCCACACCCTGCACAGCAAGCAGGAGGCTCCCAGGGGGGAAGCTCCAAGGCAGGAGCAGGAGCAGGAGCAGGAGCAGGAGCAGGATGACAGTGGATGGGGAGGCAACTGAAGTGTCCGCACTTGATGGCTTCCTGGCCAAACCAGTGAAAATCACCTGTCAGAGGCTCCAAGATCTACCGGTAGATCCTGATCTACTGGTTGGTGACCACTGGTGTAGACATAGCCAGTGCGGCTCAAGAGCTTGTCCCGCTCCCCAACAGAAGTTGGTTCAAGAAAAGATAGCGCTTCACCCACCTTGTCTCGCTAAGGCCCCAGGATCGACATTGCGCCAGCCACACAACACACAGCTGTTTAACCGCACCCAGGACCACTGCTCAGCAATTTTGTTCAGCATACAAAGAACTTCTTCTGATAAAACTGCAGGAGAAATTTAGGGTGAATGTAATTGCTGGAGTTGGGACTAATGGGGGGAGGAAACAAAAATAACATGGGCAATGGCCTCATGAAATGGTGCCCCTAGCAGCACAGAGTGCTTAACCCAACCTGGGACATTGGTTTAGTGCAGACAGAGAACCAGCACCACATGGCAAGGCAAAGCAGCTGTGTTAGGTGAAGTGTGAGTGGGGAGGGGTGGGTGCAAAGGGGAGCTCCGTCCAAAGGGGTGTCTGTCGAGGGCTAAGCAGGTGAGTGAGGGGAGCTACTGACACTGGGAAGGAGGTGGTGTGAGAGGCAGCTCCAGGCTGGAAAGGTACATCCCCATAGTTCCCATGGCAATTCTTTGGAGACTGTCGCACATTATCCTGTCTCCCACCGGGCGCCCTCTGTGCCAACAGTTTGCACTGGGACTCTGTCCCCTCCCCTCCATGATCCTGGCTCCTGTTGCACTGCTCCTATCCTGCCCTGGGCTGGGTGTTCCTGTCAGATATCTGGTGGCTGGACAGCAGGACCAGGCTGGACCGGGCCTCCTACCTGCTCCTCGGCGACTGGCATGATCCTGCACACTCCATGACTACAACCTCTCCTCCAGTCTGCTTGGCAGCCCTTCACATGCACGTAGGGCAGCCATTGGCAGCCTAGGCTGGTGAGTGGGCTGCATGAGCAGCCCTCCTTCTTCTCGGTGGGCCTTTTGCAGTAAAAGTAATTTAAAATGTCTTACAGGCACTGTCCTGAGTTCCTGTCAGCTCTTTAAATAGCCCTCTGATGGCTTTTGCTGCAGCTCAGCCAGCTTTTTGCCAGAGCAGCACACCAGGGTGTTCCTACTTACTTTCACCTCTGTGCAAAGCTGGGGTAACCAAGACAGGCTCCTGTGACAGGGTAGTTTTGCTAACTATGCTTGCATACCTAGAATCTGTAGGGGGTGTTAACTGAATCAACAGGATGCAGAGGGAGCACATGCCAATGCCTCACTTGCTTTACACACTTAAGTAGGAAAAAAACTGGTAGGAAAAAAAACTATATGGACAGAAACTAGCAGAATCTGGCAACCCTGCACATGGGCAACAGTAACAAAACGTCTCACGGATCATTCCTAGAACCTCGGTGGGCTCTTTGTGGCTCTCAGGCCGCAGGTTACCCACCACTGCTGTAAGGCAGGAATGTGGCTGGGAACTACTCAGCATCCACCTGGGCGAGAGAATGTAGGGGAGGAAAAACAGAGGCCTCCCATCCCAATATTTCCACCCCCAACCTGGACATTGCAGTCAAAGGAACGGTGGCTTTAGTTGTTTGTTTCTCTATGCATATTCTCACCAGAAAGTTGATGGTTTTTTAAAAGAAAATTTCCTTTGTTTTCTGGCCTCCTGAGTTACAGTTTTTTCAACTAGTTAAGAAAGTTTTCAGATGCTGTCTTGTATTTAAAGAACTCACAAAGATACACATAGTCAAACTTGACATGATCGGAAGTCCTAGTGAGGCCTGGTTGAAGCCGTTTTAGTTGGAAAGAACAGGTCAAAGGGCAGAACACAACATTATGGTCCATTACAGTAGTTCCTATTCAGTTTATAATGGCTGTACTTGATGTATGTCTAGTGACTAATCACAAAAAGCAAAATGCTTTACAGTCCAATACATGAATGGGGAGGGGGGAGGGGGGGAGGGACAGATGTTTGGAAGACAAAGGGAGAATATTGGTATTCACTGTAAGTTGGTATTTAGCTTATGTCCCTAGTCTACTGTCCAATTAGAGAATTGTAGTGAGAAGTGTGTTATCATTGTCTGGAAGAATTGGATCATAAGTTTTAATTTGGTTGATCACTATATTGTCAATTCTCATGGTTGTATTGAAAGTCTTGCATTATCTGGTGGTGTCCTTAAAACCTTGGTACCTTTAATTAATTGGTTGAGAGATTTTCAGCTTTTAATTTTTTTAAAAGTAAGTTTCTAGACATCCTGACAGCAGAGAAAAATGTGACCAGAGTGAAACTTAACAACTTAAAAACCAGAAGACAGAAAAGGAACCTCATTTTTTTGTTTAAATCTCATTATTTTAAGCTAATTTCCTAAGATGTTGGGTGTCTGAAAGGGGCTAAGTGGGCTGACCTACACCATCAAGAAGGTTAAAGATGAATAAGGAATGAGAGACTGTGTGAGTGCTGAACACTTGTTGTGAGTCTTTGAATAAGAAAGTAGAAGGCAGCTGGCCAGAGGATTTCATTCTCCTTGTGCTTACAGATTTTGTAAGAGTCTTGCTTTGCTTCTAGCTGCAGAAAGCTATTATCTGTGGAGTGCTGGTTTTTATATGGAAGCTGGTTTGTGATCATATGTCAGCTTACTCCCAGAGTAGACTACAGCAACCTTGTTTATATTTTGATAGTGCTTAGTAATTCCACATACAAAGTTGTTGATAAAAATAAACAGCCAAAAGAGCCCTATGTAGGTCATGCTTTCATTTATTCACTTCATATAAAAATCTCTTAAGAATGCATCTGAACACAATATATAATACTATAACATACATTGTGTGAAACTTTTGAAAACAATAAAATAACCACCTGGAACAATGCAGTGTTCAACAGACATACAAACCCATTGATCATGCACAACTGTGCTAGTCTCATCAACTATTTAGTCACAAGTTGGACCAAAAGCTTGAAATATATTTTACAAACTGACACCATCAATGATGCCTAACAAGCTTTGTCAGAAGAAGCTTCACAGCACAATTATTACATCAGTTCACATTTTGTCATAGAAATTCACATTGGGTTGTTCATATATCAGAACATGACATTTAATAGTTGGCAGCATTCACAGGGGGTTTCTTTTTCAGAGGTTTAGTAGTTTAAACAGCTCATGCTATTCTCCCTCACCCCGTCATACGACACAACTTTTCTTATCTCATCATGAAGATAAAACTCCTGTGAGCTAATGCCACCTGAATGCCCTTTATGGGTTCCGTATGTCTCTTACGCTATGTTCAGGTTCTTCTATTTTATGCAATACAAAAGGCTACAAGGAAAAAAAAGGCAACTCTTATCCAGAGTTTTCTACACAATTAACACCACCATTGACAGGTAATGTTAATTTATATAAATTAATAACTTACAAAACATTACATTATATACAGTAAGTAATAAATACACTGTTATAAACAGTAATGGATGTGTTAGAGCTCAAGGCAGTGCAGGAGAAAAATAATGGAACTAAACCTAGGAAATATGAACTACAAGTGAGAGAAACACAAAGATTGGAACGTGCAATTTCCACTGAGCAAAGGAGCCGCCAAGAGGGAGAACGCACATCACACACTGCCTTATTACACTTAATTGTATATGTACTGCATTGTGCTAGAAAAACAGAACTACCCTTTATCCTGTGCACAACAAAAGTGAACCCCACTGAGGAAAAAAATACTGTTGCATGTAGCAAGCAAACAGAAAAGACGTGCAAGTCATGAAATGACTTTAAATGGTCATCTGGAGATTTAACGTGACTGTTAAAGGTGTAGCGATGCAAAATTGGGGGTACCCCTTCTATGTAGCCTGTAAAAATGATGAACTGCAATAAAGTGACAGATATTGCCCATGAGAGAAGGAAGACTATTTCTTTTAACAGGAAGAATCAAAAAAGTATCCACCAATTTTGAAACACATTGTGTAGAGTTTTATACTAAACTTTGTGTATTTAATAGGCTCTTGAAAAGACATGAAAGTGTTTACAAAAAAGGCACACAGGTCTGCAGACAGGTGGTTAGGTGGACAGGTTTTATATGTAGAGTTACTAGTCAGTAGTTTCTATCTGTCTAACTGGTATAAATTCCCAAACCCTAACAGTATAAAATCTCTCAGTTCTGTGTCATTCACTTTCAACCAGTTCAGTAACAATTCAAGCTGGCTCTGGAACAACACAATGTTTTAGATGACAAGGCTTAAACGACAATGTAAATCATCTGTTAATTTCCTGAGCAATCATTCCATACACAATCTTTAACCTGGACTCCAATCTCAAGTAGCTGGGAAGATCTTTTAGCCAATGTTAGACACGGGCTTAAGACCTAGATTGCAGGCTAGTCCTACAAGACAGCTTGCATGCTCATTAAGTGTTTAAAGTTCAGCTACATACAGTACATTATGTATCAACAGGTGACATATCTTCTGTCACAATTTCTATATTAGACTCTTCTTGTGATTCCCTTTTGCCTGGGTCAATCACACACAGTGTCTTTGTATTGCTGAAATAGCTGATATTCTCGCCCTCCTTTTCAGGTCCGTCTGAATCCTCTTCTTCAAGAGTCAGTTCAAATTGGAACTTCTCCATTAGACCCTGACAGTCTCTATTCCGTTCATCAAGGGGAGGGGAGGGACTTTGAGGTATCATACTCTGGTACCAGTTTCTATTGTCTTCTAACGTATCCAGGATGTCTTGTGCATCAGGCTGCACTAGGTCTGCCCAGGTCTCCCAAAGTGGATGGACAATGTAATCAATGAACCCAACCTGAGAAACAAAATATTACATACACATTACAAATGACTGATGAATTTTACAGAAAATATTCAGTATCACTGAGGACCTGAGTCTGAGAAGCAGCCTTTATTTTTGCCTGCAAATAACTGCATCAGACTGGGCCCTCAAACCCAGTGTTGATATGGCACTATTTGCATACATCATGCGTATGTAAAACTGCACCTACAAAACAGGGCCCTGAGTTGAGGTTTCATAAAAAGCAACGGTCACATGGACATTCAGGGATTAGGCTACCAGTGCCACCCTGTATGGAATATGTCATTATAAATAGACTTGCTGTTATCTTGGCTGACTCCAAAAAAATGTCGTTCTGGTGCAATACTAAGGCAAACCTCAAGCTGAGTTAGTCTGGGAGATTGAAAGCTTCACAGTGGTTGCTATATAACGTCAGCTTTCAGTTCCTGAAACGACTGGGTTTTTTCAAGGCAATTGCTGTGCAATTCCTCCCTTGAGCATTCATTTGGCTGGCAGCTGTGAAAAAGCCAGCATGCTTAGATTGTCTACATTCTGAATGTTGCTGCTTTTATGGACTTATGTTTCCCCTTTAATGCTATCTTATTATCACATGTAGCTTGTGTTTGAGGTAAACTTGTTTTCTGTGCTCTGCGCCTTTAAATGGAGAGACGTCTCTCTCTTTTCTGCTGCAGAGCTAATGGCAGTTTCTGTCTGGAGGCAGCCTACTGCAATTTTTCAAAGTTGCTTTCTTTTTTAATTTGTTAAGAGTGTACAAAACTAAAGGAAGGACCCACTGCAAAAAATAATCCCTTGTCCTCAATGTTGGTATAATAGGTAGGCAGGTCTCCTGTGGAGTGGATGGATGTGTCATTGGTGGAAATAATGGGAGTCTTTTAGACTATTGGCAAGCAAGCTCTGAATTGGATCACTTTTCAATTGTCTGACAAACAGGACGTACAGGATGGAGAAAACTGAATGGCCATAAAGAGGTCTGAAATCCTTCCATATTGGCAGAATGCGTCACTTGACTCTGTGCACTGCTGAACAACATTTCTATGCAGCAGGAAAACAGCTCTCGAAGGGGCCAGAGTCAACATGTGGATGTTTGCTTTGGAAATCACATATGCCTCCTTCAGACACAACAGGATGTCAATAGAACCATTATAATTCAATTGTAACATACCGTCAAGGCAACTTAAACAAAAAGGTGATGAAAACTTCCTGCAGCACATGTTTGGAAGCACTGTTAGAGTGGATTAAAAAAAACCTCCTGTGTTTGATTATTGGATAGTGGGGTTCGTTGATATTATAAAAGCTGCCAATATTCATATAGGACTAAGCCTCAAAAATGTTGCAACTGGTTAATGAAGCAAAGTTAATTGTTTATCTAAACAAATATCTCAAACAACCAAGGAAATGATCACATTTTGTTTTGTCAGTTTCTAATACCTAAAAAAGAGTATTTACTAAATATAAAAGGACATTATTGAGTCTAGCTGAGAATTTTAAACGTGTCTGTATTTACCATTCTATTTCAGATCCTTTTAACCTCAAAATGTAAATGCCTCTTTCTCTCTGTTTACGCATTTTTCTTGCTCAAACAGTCACCATTTTGTTCAATCCCTTATCTCCCTGCACAACCACAGTCCATTTTTAAAATCTCTCTGGAGTAAGAAGATGGAACAGAAAAATGCTTCAACACTGCCTCAGGCATATGGACATTTTCTTGCTACAGTTGGGTTGTAGATTGTTGTTGGGCTAACATATAAGCAGATTTTTTTCAATGGCTACATGAAAAATTTTGAAACTACTTGGTTTAGCACAGGAAGACAGTTAGAAATAATAATGACCAACTTTGTTAATTATTTGGGCCCATAAATCCCTGACAATGTCTTGTCCAAACTAATGAAACAAGCAACTGAGGCACTGCTATCTGAAGAGCAGAATGTATTTTAGTTAAATGCAGGTTGTTGGGCTTAACACTGACCAAGTTAAATTCTATGGCGCGTGTTATACAGAACATACTACATGAGCTAAGGGATCCTTCTGGCCTTAAAATCTATGAGTGAAAATGAGGGATGTGCTGATTAGGTCTCACAAAATAAGAAATATTCCGGTCTTAAAAGGAGCCAACTCTTTATTAACACTTTTGTGTTGATTTAGATAAATACTGCCCTGTCTTCCTGATCTCCTCCCCCTATGACTTCCAACAGATCCTTAACATTATAACCTGAAAACACACAAAGACTATGTCTACATTGCCCAGTCTTGCACAAGAACATATGCAAATGAGGCAGAGCAATGTATATCGCTGCTCATTTGCATACTTAATGAGCCATCATTTTTGCACAAGGGGCTTTTGCGCAAGAAGGAGCAGTCTACACTGCTCCTTCTTGAGCAAAACCCCCCTCTTGAGGCTCATTTGCATATGTTCTTGCGCAAGACTGGGCAATGTAGACATACCCTGCATTTCCAGAGGTCTGACAGTCCACACTGGGGTTACCTGTTGTCGATAGGTCTTTCCCAAAGCATTCCAGAATGGATCCTGATTCAGAAGTCCCTCGATTTTGCAAAATGTAAAGAGACTAGCTACTAAATAAAGATTTTCAAAATTTCAGTGATCTGGCAGGACATTGCCCAATTTAGGAAGGACTGTCCAAGGACCGAGGAGAAGGATTTTGTAAAGGATCAGAGAAGAAAGGTAGGTGGAGAAATCTGAAATGCACCTTCTCATCCAGGGGATCAGATAAATATTGATTGCTTCTGGAAATAGGAGCATAAAAGGAAAAGGATGAGTCTGCACTTGAACATGAGGCTAAGTGAAGCTGGAAAGAGATCACTTAAAATGGTCATGTAAATTCATAAAAACTTCAGAGACATTCAGGTAGTTGGTGTCTACCAGGATCAAACTTCTTAACCTTTGCCTATTTACCTATGCTGCTGAAAAAAAACACCTTTCAGTATAAATTGAAAAGGCATATGACTCTTGAGAATATGAAATGCAGCAAGAGAATGCCACTCCTTTAATAAAAATATCCAAATTAACTAAAAACATTTGGACCAAACTCATTCCTGGTGTAACTCCCCTGATGAGACCAGAGTTATTTCAGGGATGACCTTGTCTTAGTCAATTTTAAAATTACACCCTGAAACAAATAAAATGTACCCTGATGTAAATTACCTGTGATTTTTCCACTGATGCTGTGTGTTTGTCACACATTGGACTAATTTCCATTCCCCTCTCTCGTTCTTTATCTCCCTGCTGGAAAAATTCCTCCATGATTCTGTCTGTCCACTGTCGATATAATTCCAGGGATTTTGTGGGATTACTCAGGTCTGCACAATGCACCATATTTCGGAGAACCTGAAATTATATTAATAAGAAAGCTCAGAAAATAAAAAGGAATAAAAGAAGATTTCGGACCATGCCTGTTTGTTTTATCAGGAACATTTGAATCATAAAAGTCTTTGATTATAAAAAGTAACTTCTGAAAAATTTCCTCCTTCCAAGTTACATTAGAAAATAATTGCCAGGGTCTTTTGTGGAAGCAAAAAGGGTACTGTGTGCCAAAGCAGCTAACTCTGTGACTACGCAGGGTGCGGCTGCAGTATGCCATCACGTAGGTCTGTTCTTGAATGCAGGTGCTTCCCACCATTCATCATTTTTTCTAAACTAAGCCCTTTCTAGCTAAATATCCCTGCTCTATTAACTGAATAACATCCCTGTACACAAACAAAATGGATTTGATTAACTGTGGACAAAGGGATTTACAGAGAAAGAGTGTTCTATATACTCCAGCAACTTATCTCCATATAAGCAGCTTTTGGAAGCTTTTTTGTAAGCCTGCCACCAACATGGAGGAAGGAATGGGGTGCTGCCTCTGAGACAGTACACTCCTTTCTCACATTTGCCTATCTTCCATTTTTTTTCTGGAAGAGGATTTTTCAATATTTGGCCCGTCTATACGGGGCCAAATGTCGGGGAAAAAACCCTCTTTCAGAAGCCCCACGGTACCTTGTTTTGCTGGGCTCTGGGGCAATTGCCCTCTTCGACCCCTTTCCGCCCATCTAGCCCATTGAAAATTGAATTGTTTATATAGAATGGAACAACTTCAAGAAGAGAGAGAATGAGAGAACACTGCAGCATCTAAATCCATCTTTAGGGCCTTCCTGTACTACTTCGCTGCTCTCCCTGGTATAGAACAGCAGTTATATGGATCCTACAAGCTTTCAATGATTTCTAAAAAAAAAAGTTAGCACTGCTTTTTGCAACAAAAGCCAAGACTATTAACCAGAGTAAAACTATGCAGCATGATTTCTTCCACTAAGAAATAAACTGTGCAAAACTGCAAAAAGGTAAGGAAAATTCCAATATATACCTGTATACGATCTGTGTAGTTATCCAAAAGGAGAACTCCTGAACTTGTCACTTTCTTAGTTTCCACCATAGTCTTTAGGTCTGCCAAAAGACTCATATGTTTGGACATATCTGTTGCCAACACCTTTACAAAAGAAGAAAACCTTCTGAAGTGAAATGCAGCAGTGCAAAAAGGCAATTTTTCTCTTTAAGAATAGTAGGGATAACCAGAGTATGGGAAGGTGGAATTCTTACCATGTCTATCACCATTTTCCTGAGAGTCTGACGCTGTTTCTTTGAAAGGTTCTGGAAGATATCACAGTGCTCTTCCTGGAGCAGCTTGAAACCCACAGCAAGATGGTGGTTTTCCAAGACAGATTCATCATTGTACATCAGAGCTAGTTCAGAATCTAGCAAAAAAGTGTGAAAGAGATCAGTAAGCATCATGTAGGCATATTTTTCTTGTGCATTAAAATGTTTATAATCATTAAAATATTAACAATTAGGCATGTTATATCCTACCAATTTTTTGTTTTATCAGAGCCAAATAGTAATATTAACACTTGTATACAAGAACTCTAATATACCCATTATTATTCAGCTTAACTGGCAACTAGTTTTAAATGAGAGAAAAAAAATAGATATTTCGTCACTAACAATAGAAAGCATGAAACATACAAAGAAACTTTCCAAAAAGGAACCATGCAGTAGCCTTGGAATCAACGCATGTATTTAGCATGTTAAAAACCAGACTGTGAACCCAAACATTAACCTTTGGTTTTGTCATCATTAGGGCCCCAATTTCACAGTCATAGGATTTTAAAAGTGGTAAATGTCATGATTTCAGCTATTTAAATCTGAAATATCATGGAGTTGTAATTGTAATGGTTCTGACTCAAAAAGGAGATCACAAGGATATTGTATGAGGTTGCAGTGCTGTTACACTTATTCTGCACAGTGGCTGGCAACAGCATTCCTTCAGAGCTGGACAGCTTGAGCGTGACAGCTGCTGCTAGCCAGGAATGGAGCTCTGATGGCAGAGCCGCCCTCAGCATCAGTGCAGAAGTAAGAATGACATGGTAAGGTATTGACACCCGTAATTCTGCACTGCTGCCTGCAGAACTGGAACCTTAGTCAACAGCTGCCACTCTTTGGCCACCCAGCTCTGAAAGCAGCAGCACAGCAGTAAGGGCGACATGGTATGATATTACCACCCTTACTTCTTCACTGCTGCTGGCAGGGTGCTGCCTTCAGAACTGGGCAGCCGACCAGTTTTACAACAATCGCTCTCCAGTTGCCCAGCCCTGAAGACAGTGCAGAAACGAGGGTGGCAATACTGTGACACTCCTAAAACAACCTGATGACCCCCCTGCAATTTTGGGTCAGGCTCCCCAATTTCAGAAACACTGGTCTACTTGTGTAATCAGTATACTACAGGTATTGGATAAAAGCACACAAAAGGCCAGATTTCACAGGACACCAGATTTCACAGTCCATGACTTGTTTTGCATGGATGTGAATTTGGTAGGGCCCTAATCATCATCTACAATGATAATAAAAATATAAAATATATTACGCATTATTTAGTTGTTTCATATTAGTTATAAATGAACTGTCCAAGTTCCCATCAATGACCAGAAAACTCACTGTGAATTAGTGCTAAGAAAATAAACATGATGTATGCTCCCAAAGAGACAACAGCACAAAATTCCCTAATATTTTTATTTTGACAACTGTTTAACTATTGCCTGGCCTCGTGGAGTGCTAGCAGTTTACTGCATGGTTATTGCACAATGGTAATTTAGTTTTAAAGTAGTAATTTGAGACTATACTGTACCATGAAATCTTAGCTAATCAAGGGAGAGGATCTGCTAGATTTGCAAATTAGTAAGCTACTACTGTGTTGAAAACAAGACTTACTCGTATTAATAAGAAATTGGTTGGAGACACCAGGGTGATCTACATCATGAATTGCAGCTGCAAAAATTGCTGCAAGGATTTCCAAATCTGTGAAGACAGCCTAGGGAAAAGAAATAAACAAAATGAGCACATGACCGCAGACTTTAAACTAAAAGCTACAAATGGTTTGCATGAAAAATTGTCAAGACAAATTGTCAGTGTTATTAAGATTTTGCCTTCCATGGGCAAAAGGCTTCTAGTTAGAAGAAAGCCCTTCAAACAGTACGTGTACCTGTTACTGAAAATTACTTAAGGTATCTTTGCCCGAGAGTAAACTAAACCCTCAGAAAAGCAGTACAGTACTGTTGCAATCTAGATAGGTGCTGAAGCAGAATGCATCCATTTAAGTGTTCTACTATGTATTTTAACATGGTTTGCTCAAAATTCCCCATTTGCGACATTCACGCCCCCTGTTGTCTTCCAGTAGTTTGTTTTCAGGGCCACCAAATACTGCATATAGCTAATTAATTCACACAGAGGAGCTATGTACTGAAATATCCATTCAGATATCCTGCTTTAATGCTTTAGAATCCCAGTAAAATTACATCAATGACCCAATACAGAACAACTCACATCTAGTGCAGGGGTAGAAAGAAGAACATGTGTCGACTGGGCAACATCAGCAGCATGAAGGCTGTTATGGTAGGCGACATCAGAATGATAGTGGTCTTCCAACGTCATCATGTAAGTTATAAAGGTGTCAGATGAGATTTTGAATGTTTTTAATAGATCTCGCTCCTGTTTAATAAATGTGAAGAGAATACATATTAATCATGCAAGCAAAGGTGCCCTCATCAGCAAATTTTAAGAGTTAAGAAACAATGAGAAACCATAAAAGTGTTGTAAAAAAATAGCAAATGAATGTTGAATCTCTAACCTGAAAAATGGCGTACATAATACAGGTGAGGGGCCGGCTGTGTGAATATCTTGCAACATTAAATATGTTAAGACCCCATTTATTCAGATCCTCCAACTCCTAAAGAAAAATAATAAAAGAATAGTTACAATACGTTAAAAATGAATGTGGGAGCATGCACTACACACTATCATATTTATCCATTTAATCAAGATGATAATTAATATTAACTGGTCACTATCAAGGTACATGCAATGTACCGTAACAATGACGAGTCTATGTCAAACCACTTAAGTGGGGAGCACATTGAGAATTGTTTTCAGTGCTGTCTCATGTAGCCATAGGAAACCCCATAGGCCAATGGCAGACATGGCTGCGCTGTGTTCACCAATGCCTAAGACTTCGTAGTTCAGTCCTTCTGGTCTTTTAAACTATTCTGATTAAACTTGAAAGGTCTATTCCCACCTAAAAATATACTTTAGGGGCCTGATTCAAGTCTCATTGAAAACATTAATTCTCACAATACTCTTGCCAGGTAGGTAATATTTATTCCCATGTTATAAAAGAGGCCATCAGGCTAGGCGAAGGGACTTGCTCTAGTAGTTCAAACAGATGAGAACAGAACCCAGAAGGCTTGGCTCCCATTTTAATGCTAAAGCTAGTGGGCAATGTCATCTTTTCTGCCTTTCCAGCCTCAATGAAGTTCTAGAATGATATAATTATAATGATGTTTATGTATAGGAGTCATAAACACCTTGGCCAGATGGTCTTCCTTTTCTGTTTTCACCCCAAACCGTGAAATACTGGTGTTGTTTAAGCTTGAACTATGCATTAATTTTTTCACTCCACTGATCTGTGTCATAAGCTGCTGTTTCTTCTTCTTCTCTCTGTCTTTCTGTGTGGGAGAGGGAATCTCCACATCATTTTGTTTGTCTGTTAAAGAAAAAAGGTGAAATGATTCAACGACACGGAGTCAAGACACAGCAAACTCTCACTTTAAAATCAACCATTTGGAGGCACTTCATTTAAGTTTTAATTTTATATACAAGATAATTTTAGAACCGTGTAATCTACTGACTCCTAATTATTTATAAATCATCACAAGTCACACTGAATTTGAAATACTACATTCAAGCAAGTAATGATTATTGTAAATTAAGACATTATTACTCACTACTAGTGCCTTTAAAATAGTAATCATTAATCGTGAAAGGCTGAAGCACTCAGGTCTAAATCCACTAATAACACAAATGCTGGTATAAGATCCTATGGTGACGAAATGAATGGCAATGGTCCTAGGAAGAAGAGGTCAAATTCACTGTTGATGTAACTATACTAATGTCAGGGTGATGATGAGTATTGCAGGCTGTCAGAAACAGCTGACTCTCTTCTGTTGTGAGTGGAGCTGCCATTGAATGTGAAAGAAGGATGTGTCCAGGATAATCAAAATTTAAGCTGATTTAATGATTCCATGCACAGATTTCACCCTGGAGGCCAAGTGTATTAATAAGATGACCTCTCCTGATCTTAACCCTAGTGCAGGACAGCAACATAATCACTGTCTGCCCTTCACAGTGATGAATCTTCCCTTTGGGCTTTGCTGGGGCATGATCCACTATGCAGTTATCCTTTATGCCAGATGACACCAGCAATAGTTTATTAATGATTTTATAATATAACGCCCACCCTTTTGATTAATTTAGATTAAAAATAACAAAGTGTCATACAGAATACAGGACCAACTTAAATCCTCAGATGTGTAGAACTATTATTTTACTTCAATAGGAGTTGAGCATACAGAGGTAGGGGAGAATTTGGCCTGCTGCTGCTGTAATTTGCTTTAATAAATAAATCTATTTACATAATTAGTTTAATGGAACACAAATAATTTTATTTATTGGATTAAAATGGAAAAACAATGGCAAATTACTTTTGCAGGCGCACCTTTCGTGCACTTGTGAAATAGACTATACTCCCCTTGTGCTTTTGCAGATCCGATCATCTCTAAAGGAATTAAGGCATTTGCTGTGTTTTCCTTTGCTTAATTAAAGATCTGTGCAATAAGAACTACTACTGTGTCTGCAACATTGCAATTAAGAAGAAAGCCATTATTCATGACAACTGTTGATTTGGCATCAACAGGTGTTTGCTTTTTGAGTAGGCAATGGATCAACAGAAGGACTTTCTGATATACAATCCCCTTAGCAACGTGTAGTGTCAAGGCAGGGCAAACTGAAGATCCTAAATCTAAACCCTGTTTGTCGATAAACTAATTAAACTCATGAATAATGTGAATTTTGAGAAAAATGCTTCTGTCCACTTAATAGGCAGATATTGAAAGTAGTTCATTAAAATATAAAAAGGGTGCAGACTAATTTTGTGTACCTTGTACATCACATTGTATGGTTTCTAACAACTGTTATAATTCCCACTCTCAATGAGTTTGTATTGCTTTCTGTCAGACCTACTTGTGGTCCCCTGTAAAACCTTCCCAAACATGTGACTGTCATCTCCTTTATGACTCTATGGTCAGCCACCAAAGGTTAAGCAATTTGCTCCAGAGCATCTGTTCCATGTGTTCTTAAATACAGTCTATGAGTATGTCACAAGGACAATTAGTTACTGAACAAAAGCTATATAGTATGCTGCAGCAGAAGTCTAAATAACTGAGATGCTAATCACATCTCCAGAAAGGAAATACAAAATCAGAGTATGGTCATGCAGCTCTCTTGTTGGGGCCTTAACGTTTATTGTACGAAAGCCTGCCATTAACTGTTATCATTAATCCCATAATTACTACTCACAAAAAAGAAACACTCATTTAGGATTTGGATTCTTACTGAAGTTGAAAATAAATTACATTAAAAAAAATCACACTCAATAGAGTAGGTTTAAATTTAGTGCTTCTGCAGCACACAGAATGGCGCAGAAACAGATGCTGCAGTTCCACACACAAGGCTACAAATTCTCTGAGGAGATGAGAAAGAAAGGGAGCAGAGGGTGGCATACAATGAAAAAACTGTTTGGGGTTGCTGTAAATTCATCTAGACAGATTCGAGGCAGTGGTAAGAATACCTTTTCTTCCCTAGATTGGTCACTGATATGCTGCCCAAACATGCTGCCTTTACTCCGGCCAAATGCCCACTGACTAAATATGGACATTAGGATTGGGACGGTTAGTAGCAAATTGGGACATTTCTGGCAAACCTAAAGGAAGGCACAGCCAGTATGGCATCTCTACATTCCCCAGATGACTTACTTTATAGCACCTACTGAAGTTGCGCCTGATGAAGTCAATACTGAATTTGGCACTCTGACTAATCAAGGCTATGATATATCACGCACCTTATTCATGCTATGAGCTGTTCATAGCCCTACTTGTTCCTTTGCAGATCCTGAGCATTACAAAACCTTTCCTTCTGTTTAATTTAGGCAAGTGAAGATGCAGTGTTTTATTTTTGGGACAGGCATTAAGAAGCAAGCCCCATCCTTGAAATACAATTCATCTAGAAATTTAAGTGCACGCACAGGTCCCTTTTTGGCTAATTTAACAATTAAGAAGCTGTGTTTATTTATTTACTTTAAAAATGAACAATCAAGACCACAATCAAGACAAATTCTAAAGTCGAGTTCTATGGGCATATTTGTGTTCTCTCTTATTGGCAAACCATGATGAGCAGTAAGTTCCTCAAAAAATCTAGCAGGAAAAATCTGTAAATACCACCAGGTGCACTGCTCTACCGCTCTGCATGGCTCTGATAGCTGGGAGAGTGGAGAAGGGCCCAGCGCCATGCTCCAGGTGGTGCTAAGGTCTGATTGCTCTGACTTCCGCCCCTTCCACCCAAGGCTCCGCCCCTTCCAGGGCACAGAGCCAGGCCCCACATTCCATGCCTCTGGGTCTGCAGTGGCTGGCCCCGCTGTATACCACTGATGAAAAATCATTTCTTCCCTTTTTAAGTTCATCCCAATACTGAGGTTCCCAATACGTATAAGGTCTGATGTGCCTTTTAGTGGTAAAGGCTTACATGAGACTTAAATGTTGCATTTGTATTTTGCTGAATCTCTGCTCATTAAGAATACTTACAAATTCTAAAACTGAATGTGAAGTATTTACAGAAAATTACATGTTGTGAAATAATGCAATCACATAGGGTCCAACTCTTTAAAATTTAAACACCTGATTCTTGTCAGTATTAACACAACTACAAAAGTGAGACAGGTTATTCTTGCATATAAATATTTTCAGGCTCACACCCAGGATTAGGAGTGGTAAATTCACATATACATTCAAAGTGGCATAGTAAACAACAAGGCTGCTTACTGTGAGATAGGGGAATAATGCAATTTTATTGCAAAAGATGTGCAAAGAAGGGAAGTATTCAACTGTGTGTGTGACTTTGTCCTTTATAAGGTCAAAAGAAAACTATGCATAATGCAGCTAACAGCAGGTTCACAAACTCTTATTGAAAACAGAAACATTTTGTTACATTTAGAGGAATTTATTTACTTTGAGGAAATACTTATCCAAACATTGTTCTATTTTCCCCCATTATATATCTGAAATCTAGGCCACTTGCCCCAAAAGAAAACAGTTCAGCAACGTTTTGTACAGAATAACTATTTTAAAGAATGGACACAAGTACAGGCAGTCCCCGGATTACGTACAAGATAGGGACTGTAGGTTTGTTCTTAAGTTGAATTTGTATGTAAGTCGGAACCGGTACATATTGTAGGGGAAACTCTAGCCAAACATTTCTCCAGAGCTCAGTTTTATTCTCCCACACCTCACTTCCCTCAGTCCTTTATTCTCAAGCTGAGGTGTCTGCTGAGAAAAGCCGCTCCGCGTCTCCCTGGTCTGCTGGGGGGAAGCAGTTAATGCGGGGTTGCCTCACCCCGTTTGTAAGTAGGGATCCGATGTAAGTCGGATCCATGTAACCCGGGGACTGCCTGTATAGGCTATTGGCTAATCTGTTGTCCACAAAATCCTCTTCCTGTGGGATATGAAAGCTTGGTGTGAAATGTCTTACCCAGGAAAGTGTTTGAAATGTATTCAGACACCTGGTTCCCCGACCGGCTCATCTCTGAGAGGTGTGTCAGCTCCCGGTTCAGCATTCTCTTGAACTGTTGAAAAAAAAAATAAAAGCCTGACATTTTTCTGAATGTCGCTCTACATTGATTGAGCTGTAAATTTATTACATGCAAATCCACAAACAAGATATTGAAAAATAAATTGTGTAGATATTTAGAATCTAGCACCAACTGCTATACTCTAAATATCTACACTGTTTAGATAATATTGTAATAATATATGCATTTAGATAATATTCATCACCATCATAAAGCAGCAGTTTCTTACTGTTATAGTAAATTGACAATAATGAATTTTTAACAGAATGTGCACATCAGTTATTACTGCATCAAATGAAAGAGAAGATGATGTTTTATACAAGATAAATGTCCTCCACTGGTTTTCAATTCCATATCCTGCATGCATTTTATATATAAATTTGCTCTATTTTTGCAAAATAAAGGTAACTGCATCCATTTGGAATGCATGACAGAGGAAAATATAGTACAAAACTAAATATATATATATATATATATATATATATATATATATATATATATATATATATATATATATATATATGGTTGGATTTAATATATTACAATGTAGGACATAAACCATGTTTTTATCCTAATATGTACAAAATTGTATTCTTAATTTTCAAGTTCAACTGTTTTTATAACAATATTATTCTGTCCTCCAAAAGGATGTTCTCTCTCTCTCTCTCTCTCTCTCTCTATATATATATATATATACACACACACACACACCTTAAATAGCTTATGCTTTATGAATTTTATGTCCTAGATTTGTAACACATAACACAGCCATTTATAAATTGTCTTCCAAAATTCTTAACCCACCTTGATGTAACCCCAAGATACAGATAACAAATAGTTTGCTTCAGGCATTTTGGAAAACTCCACAGCACAAACAACAAATCTCTTATGAAGAATTCACAGGTTAGGTAGAGGAATTCCACAAGCACGAGGATATCCCAGTTTTCCAGTTAATAAAAAAGCTTAATGTTCATAAAAGTGAAAAGATTTGAAAAAACATGGTATTTGCTAGTCCAAGACAAAGCTAAGCTTTGCATTCGATCTTTGCAGAAGAGCTGTATGTGGGTTTATTTGCTGGCAGAACAAATAATGAAATCAGGGATTGCACGAAGAAGCAAGAACTAATCCAAATGCATTCAGCTTGATGGCTTGAAGCACTTATGAATTATGGATAGTCCTGGCTGCTTAGCTGGCTGAAGGGGGTTCCCACTCCAGATTAATCTGGCTCAGCTGTGCTATGCAGTGAAGAAATGATGGGCTGTTTTTTGAGGGGTTTGCCAGCTATAGCAATACAGCCATGTTTTTCAAAAGGAAGATTAAAATGGAGGAAGCCCTGTGCATATTTAAATAAGTCAAAAGTAGGCAGCAACCTACTCATCTCAAGCTTTGCATATTTTTTTTAAATGCTCATCATTTCACAGGAAGAGGATTTGCAATGCAAATGTTCACACGGAGATATTTAAAACAGGATTGCTAACTCTTTCCATAGTAACCCTCATTTTGATTCATATTTCAGAGCTCTGGCAAGATACTGCATAGGGAACTTGGAATGTTTTCAGTTTTTACAATCATCTCTCCATTTTACCCATTGCAACCATAAGCACATTAATGAACTAACCCTATGATGGGTGTCTGCAAAGCATGATTTAAAATGTCAATAAATTGCTTTGAATTACTACATGAATGCATTCACCATCCCATTTTACAGACTTAATCAGAATTTTCATTTACATTTAAGGCTGCAATTAATGTATTAGAAAACAAATCTGTTGTGGCAGCGAGAAAACATAGACAAACCACTGTGTACTGTTATATGATGCAAATCAGAGTAAGAAATCACTAGTGACTATAAATATTCATACTGCTATAGGATTTTAATGCTATTGTGTGTATGATGTCATATATCATCCAATCAGGATTCCTAAAATAAAAGAGAAATTTTAAGTTTGAAATTATTGCTGTTCTCTCACTGCTTTGAATACGCGTTATCAGTGCTGAGTGGGATGATGTCATATGACTTTCTCCATGTGTGATAGAGGACATGCATATAAGGGAAACCTACTGCTGTAATGTAACCCTCCGCCCCCAGCAATAGACAAGCACTCAAGTATAGCGAGGCAAAAAGACGATCACTGTAACATGGCAACAATACCACATGATAATCTCCTTCCTTTACTGTGAGGGTTCCCTTCAGATTGTAATCCAGCATCCTATTGCCAGAATTCTAACACTGCTCTAAGGACAAAGAAAACTCATTTCTAAAGGATTTTAAAACACCTGCTTTAGAAGGAGAATCATGAGCAATCACACTATCTTGTGTGACATTTGAAGTCCAAAGACTCTCAATAACTGATTTTCCAGGTGCAGGTAGAACCCCTGAACCAGAGAGCCCCAGCCATGGGAGGATGAGGGAGGTTGCTGTGTCAAGCCAGCTCAGGGCCAGTGGCCTGGCGGTAGAGAGCCTGGCTGGCAGCCCACGGGATCAGCAGGCTGGGAGCAGACCCCACCAGTGGACCGCCAGCCCAAGCAAGGCTAGCAGCAGGGAATAGCAGAGCCCTGTTGGCACCCCGAGGAGGGCTGGCGAATGGGCCAGCGGCTAGGTACAGTGGAGCCCTGCTGACCAGACTGAGGTTGGTGTCAGGGGCACTGGAGCCCTGCCAGCAGCCAGAGGGGGCTGGCGGCCAAGGCAGCTGTAGCAGGGCCGGCGGTAGAGTCCCTGGCAGCTTATTGTAGCAGGGCCAGCGTGCTAGCCAGGAGAGAAGCCCCCAGGAGAGCTCAGAGGCCTGACCTCCCCTGGTCTGCCAAACTCCCTTGTTCAGGACTGCTCAGGTGCCTGATCAGGGAGATCCAACCTGTATCTGTTTTCAAACATCCATCTCTTGACTGTTAGACTGTGTTTGGTGAACAACAACATTAAATAAGAATTTCCAGCTGCCTACAATGGCTATATTTAAGTCCCTGATGGATTTAGTGAAATATAAAGTATCATTCATGTAGTCCACAGAAACATACTTACATAAATGGAATTACTTTATCATAATAAACCTTTTTCAGGGCGCTACCCAGCAGAACTGTCAAGTACCACCTACTCTACATATAGGGAAGTCTTGCAATGGGTTCTGGTGCCCTGCTGGCCTATCCTCCCTTAAAACCTGGTAATAATTTTTGTATGCAATGTTGTAGCCATGCCAGTCCTAGGATATTAGAAAGCTAAGGTGGGTGAGGTAATATCGTTTATTGAACCAACTTCTATTGCTGAAGAAGAGCTCTGTGTAATGCTTGTATCCCTCACCAACAGAAGTGGATCAGGTAAAAAACATTTTTTTTTGAGCAGTTATGCAAAGGCTCTTGTGGAAAGTCCACATAGTGGAAACTCCCTTTTATTCAGGGAGCCTCACCCAAGCTGAAATGTCAATAATGGAAGGGAGAATGAATTGCTTTGGGCTGCTGACAGAGATCTCTCTAGGGCAAGCTGTGGAATCAGGATGTCTCCCATATTTATTGCAACTCTTTCTGGCACATCTTACAGGTTTCCCTCTTTCTCTTTTAATACAGGAAATTTCCACTTAACTCCCTATATTTCCTGCTCTCTCTCTCACACACACACACATACAATCTTGCACACCAGCGCTTGGTCTTTGCGCCCATAGGTCAGAACTTGCTCAGAAAGCTTCTCTCCATTTCTTGCACACAAATAACTCCTATGCCAAATAACTAAGACTAGAGCATATGAAAGTGTGAAATCTGTTTTTATTATTTTTCAGTTACTCAAGCCATCACTTTCCTTTTGCCATATAATGCCAGCATGGCAGGAGTTTGGACATGATTTGGTTTGACACCTTGCCTGCTCCATCTGTGATGCCTGCAAACAAGAGCTTTCCTGCAAATGTCCAAATCCTATTCCCCGTGGCAAATTAATAGCACTGAGGAACCCACTAATCACAGTACAGCAAGAACCCTCAACAACTGGGTGCACTAGAAGTAAAATTAAAAGCACTAAAGATTGATCAGCTAACTGGCTGGCTAACACCCACAGCTAGCATGTAAAGAGAAACAGATCAACACAAGCAGAGCACAATGTCTGAAAATGCCTGTTAACAAGAAATGTGTATTTTTCATTGTAAAAATGGCCAGAGACAGAAATACTGTCACATGGCTTTAGGCAACTAGATGTGGTGTGTCAATGTCACAGGTCTCTGGCACATGATCCGTTCCCTTAGGAATGTATCCTAAGATCTCACAAGGAGGAGGGAGGTGTGTCAGATGCTTGATGTGAAGGTCAGGAATCCCAGAGCTCTGGCCATGCTGGGGAATTGCTTTCCATTACTAAATCTCATTTAAGATTCATGTCAGTTGAGAGAGGTTAAAGTCTCTTGATCCAAAACCAAGAAACTACCCAAAGCCAAAACTCGGTTTTTTGATCATTATAAACAAACAAGTGAGGAGTTAATGCTGACCATCTGTGTGATCACAAAGGAAAGGAAAGCTCTCATAAAAGAGGAGATGAATTCTGACTCAGTGCTTGAAAGTTACAGATTCACATTGGCTATAACCCAGCAAAGCATTTCAGCACATGCTTAACTTTAAGCATGTAAGTAGTCTCAGACATCAAGCATCAAATGAAACAAGTTTTCAAAGGCTTTACTGACACAGGGCCTTTATCTATACAAAAAGTGGTTGTAAAAATTATTTTCAAAGTTGTGTCAACAGGATTTTATAGTATTTTGTACATACATAGAACCATGCTTTTCATCTGAGGAGCTAAAAGCACTCTGCAGGCTTTAAAATATGCAGCATCACAGCAGTGTTACTACTATCTAGAAAAGTACCAGGTATTATTATTCCCATTTTACAGAAGGGAATTGAGGCACAAAATGATTAAATGACTTGCCAAGGATGTCTGCAGTAGGGAGGGAATAGAACTCAGATCTTTTGACTTTCCCATTTGAACTATAACAATTCAGCTACACCCTTCCCTTGGTCACTCAGCTTTAAGTAAACAAATTCCGCCATCTTCTTCGGTGTTATATTCAGCAACTGAATTACATAACTGGCCAGAGGACAGTACGGTAGCACCGCTAAAAATATTACCATGCCCAAACTCCAGCCATGGCAATTATCATCCTCGTTACATCCTCCTGCATTTTTAATGGTATCATTGAAATGTACTGTTTGAATAGGACTGGAATATGAATTTATTAATGGAATTTCCTCAATACTGTGACACAGCTAAAAAATGACAGCCCATGAGGCACAATGAGGGCACTCAATAATAGTTAGAAGCAATTACGATGCATATTAACAACTTGGTGTTTTATGGGACTCTGGATTTTTCTTGAACTTCATTTGATGTCAAATGCTCCAGGGAGATTCTATGCCAGGTGTGTGCAGTGCCAGCAGGGAGCATACAGGCTGCTCTCGCTGCAGAGACGAATGCATGATAGTGTCTCTGCAATGGTTTCTTAGCTATCCCAATATGGGTAAAAACCAACAGAATGTACACAAGAAAATACCAATCATTTTGTGTATGGCATGTTTTATACAGCATGTTAAACTTTTTAAAGAAATCGTGAATTAATTTTGATTTAACACTGCATTCCTGTAATTAATAATACTCTGCACTTATCCAGTGCTTTTCATCTGATCACCTCAATATATTTTACATAGGAAGGCATTATTATCCTCATTTTAAAGATAGGAACTGAGCCAGAGGAGTGACATGGCATGGGGCAACAGGGATTCAGTGGCAGAGTGAGGAACAGAACTTGCTCCCCTTTTCCATATCCCATTCTCTGATTAGCAGACGGTGCAATTAAAATGCAGAGTTTAAAAAATTATTATTATTATTTAAATAAGAATAAAATAATGAAGAAAAGCCTACAGAGCCCAAACAAACATGAGAAATGCCTTTTCGTCTGAACTACAGTGTTCTGAAAACATTTGGGCAATGGTGAGAAAAAGCAATCAGATTGTGTGGAGTTTTTCTGTAATGTCTTGAAAAGTAATTTCAACCACATTAGCTCGGCTAGAGATTTGAATTGTTCCTTGATTGATACTGGAACCACTTATGAAGTATTCACTGGCGCATTCGGGGGCCTAGTTTCTTAACAGTCTTTTCTTTTTAAGTAAGTTCCTTCATTGTAATTCATGTAATGCTCCCAGAGGCTATATTCACAGTGAAACATCTTTAATTTTATTTTATCTAAAATGCAAATGTTTGTTTCATTCCTGGCCCTGTTAATGTTGACATATTGCTTCTACAATGATAGGTGTGTGGTTCTTTTCCTTTGAGGACACATTAAAAACTGCCCTGGAAAAATCTTTATGGGACTGTGCCAAGCCAAAACCCCTCGGGGTGTAGGGAAATCTCCTCACCTTTCCATGGTGGTGGCTCTCTTCACATGGGGATGGATGAGAAGTCTGTGAGATGGGGAGCAGAAGGGATGGAGCCAGAAGAATTGTATGTACAGGCATAGAGCGAATTATGGCTTCTCCATCCTTTGGCTCTGAGCTGAGGGTACCTTTTCCTCTCCTCTAGCTACTGCAGAAGTTCCCCAGGCAAAGCCAGTTTACTTTAGCTTTGTGGAGTGGGAAAGAATGTCAGATTTAGGGCCAGAAACAACTCACACAAGCACCACAGAGGGCTTGTGATAGCTCACAAATTACAGTAGCGAGCCTGGTGCGTATGACGAGGCTGGGAAGGGGGGAAAGGTAGAGCACAGCCTCAGGCTAGGGGTGTTGAATGCACCTCCCTAACATCTTCCTGCTGGTAGTCAGCTCAACAAAATCTAATGCTCTGGCTTTTTACAAAAGTAGTAAATTTCCTTCTCCCACCTGAAGATTAAACCAGGAGCTATCCCTAAATACACACGGTTTTGATTTTCCAACTCAGTGCTCCCTTTTCAAGGTAATGATTACTGTTCTCCAGACAACCACATCTGAGGTGTGCACAATGCATTTCAGAGACAATGAAGACACAGGGCCAGATTCTCTGCTGGTGTAGCTCCTTTTTTTAGTCAATGAAGTTACACCAAACTACTATCTGGCCCATTGTCTGAAAAACTGAAGAGATTTACAGAAGTTTAAGGCAAGGAACTGCTCCCACATTGCATTAGCCTTTCCTGGGAATTTGTATGCCAAAAGTGGGTGCTTCCCACCCTTTGACGTAAATGCAACATTTCAGTTGTAAACCTCTAGTAGGTAAAAATTGCATTGCCCTTGTGACCCAAATACCATCTTAATTCTTCACTCTACCACTGTTTCTTAGAAGTCCTCAGAACAAAAGGTAGGAAAGAATTTGTATCTACAAGGATCCCATCAGTGTTTGTTTGCTGCCCCTTCTTTATTCACTCTCCCCCCACTAAATACAACAGGGCCAAGTCCTGATCAACTTAATCATGCTTCTAATCACTTCTGGTCACGACATAATTCATTCCTGGTATAATTCCATTCATTTCAATTGTACCTGGGAAGAATTTTACCCTCACTATTTAATACCTAGCAGGTTACACAGAAATTTACCTGTGAAATGACAATTAAGGCCCAAGTCTGAAAACATCTATACACGCACAAGGAAAATGACGTGTAGGTCTATGCAGGATCAGGTTTGTGTCAGACATGTGCTGTAGCAGAGTTTTTAAAAGTTAGATACACCAGTATTTTTAAAAAAAGGACAGATATGAACAAACATCACTTGTTTCCCTCTTCCAGAGTTGGATATTTAAATCTTCTACTTGTTTAATCCTTAAAGAGCCAACATGCTCAGCAAAGCCAGTATTTCAGTATTTTTGCATGAATGAAAACTAAATGAGAATTTCAGCATGTGGTCCCAGTTTCAACACTAATACTAAACTCCCAAGAGAAGCATATGAAACAAAATGTGAGTTGATCATTTTGACAATGGGCAGAAAAGCAGGGAGCCAATGTAAATTCTGCTAGTGCATGTTCTTCTTTCTTTTCTTTTTTTTAAAATTGTGATATAAAAACTAATTTACTATTATTCTGGCTCACCACAACTTATGTGAACTTTGAAGCCGTGTTCTCTGGACCTATTTTGGTCTATTCGTAGCCAGTACTCCTTCAAAGAAATTCTTTCTTCAGTGTGAAAAATAACAAAATTTTATCTCCAATGTTTCTCATATTTCATCGTTTACAGAATAGATTTAATTAGAAAAGATGAGTTTGCAATTCTTCCTGTTACTTCACAATGTCAGTTTGTGTGTTTTCTTCAGCACTCTCCTAAATGATCATGAGAAGCTGGTTTTAAATATTAATTAAACAGTAAAAGTAACAAAACATTTTCACTTAATTTGGTAAATCAGTTCAAAAGAAGAGAGTTTTGGATAGGTAATTTCCATTATTTTAGTGGCTCGAGTCAGTAAACATGTTGTATTCTGCCATCAATGTTTTTTCACTTCAGTGCTTTTGCAATTCTTTCTTTCCTTCCTCTTTCTCTTCCACTCCATGAAGTGCTAAAAGCTAATTTAACAATATGCATAATACTTAGGGTTTTTGTTTTCTCTTCAGTTTGTCAAGAGAAATTTGGTTCATCTTAGATAAATTCAAGCAAATGCTTAAAAAGAATAATTTTGTGGCAGACTTCTTTACATAAATTTATTATGGCGATTTAAAAATCCATAATAAATTCAAAGCATAATTCCCAAATAAAAAGTTGTCATGAATCAATTCAGTGACTCCTGCCTTAAAATAATAACATCACTCTGCTCTAGACAGACTAATATTCATTTTACTGGTAAAATCTGCTTTTCCTTTTGAAGAGTCAGAACCTAGATTTGTTTGGGTTTTTTTTAAGCTCATTTCCAGATAACTGAAAATGAAAATCTGCGAACACATAATAAAAGAATCAGAACCTGCACTGAAGATTTTCTGTGTGACTGTGTCTAGACTACAACCCTCTTTCTACAAAGGGATGTAAATTAGACACTTCAAAATTGCAAATGAAGCGGGGATTTAAATATCCCACGCTTCATTTGCATAATCACGTCACGGCGCTCTTTCAAAAAAGTGCTATTCTGAAAGTGAAACCGCAGTCTAGACATGATTCTTTCAAAAAATGGCAGGCTTTTTTGAGGAGTACAGGATCTTTCGAAAAAGCCTGCTGTTTTTCAAAAGAACTGCGTCTATACCACAGTTTCACTTTCGAAATAGCGTTTTTTCGAAAGAGCGCCATGATGCAATTATGCAAATGAAGCGTAGGATATTTAAATCCCTGCTTCATTTGCAATTTCAAAGTGTCTAATTTACATCCTTCTGTCGAAAGAGGGATGTAGTCTAGACACTGTGTGTGTGTGTGTGTGTGTGTGTGTGTGTGTGTGTGTGTGTGTGTGTGTGTGTGTGTGAGAATTTTTAGTTTGTTTCCAGATAATTGAAGCTGAAAAATGCAAACATAATAATAACAAGGCTAGAACAAGAGCCTGCACAGTGATTGTACAGTACTGAGAATTAGCAGCAGCAGCACAGCTGACAATTTCCTCGGGCTCCTGGGCAATGAGAGGAGGAGGCTCAGCGCTCCTAGAAGGGGAAGGGATGAGGGCAGCCAACCGCCAGTGCTGTCCAGAGCTCAGCATCTCCTTAGCATTGGTTGGAGCACATGGCTCGGTGCTCTGGTGGCAATTTAGAGGGGACCGGAGTCCTGGCCGCCACCTCTATTACTTCTTGGCAGGCCTGATTATCATAGCTTAGAAGAGAGTCTGAATTTTCATGTTCACGCAGTAGGCTTGGACTCATGTTACTCACCTCCTGAGAACTGAATGGATCTAATAAAAAAAAAATCAATCTCACAACAACAACAAAAAACCTTCAACTGATATTGAAGAAAAAGTAAGGTCATGGTGAAACCACTATTTTGACCTCCCTGAAAATGAATGTTGAATAAGCTGCACATGCATGAAATTCTGCTGGCACATTAAGAAAGTACATGCCACTGTTGCAGAGCTAAATTTGCTTAATGGCTTCTCATTGAAGACCATCTACTGCAGATGAATTTTGTTAAGTGCTTTCACAGCTGATTGGTATCACATTGGATTTCTGTTGGAATATTAATATTTTTTTATGAGCGTAAAAGCAAAAGCATTGATAAGATTTATAATTTCATACCGTGTTATCAGAAAAAAGACACTGAATATTTGTACAGATAGAACACAGAGTTAATATTGCACAACACAAATGCTAGTTGTTTGATTATAAACTTCAGTTTTATTTGGGTGGATGTTCAGGCCAGTTTCTGTTTCATGTGAATCATTTTGCCCTCCTATCTGTAAAAGCTCTTGTTGAAGGATGATGAATAAAAACAACCACAGCTTGTTTCTGCATGTTAGCTCAGTGCTTTGCATTGGTTACCTGACTCACTAACTTACCACAAACCCTTGACGGGATGTCTGACGACAAAAATATTTATCTGGCAAAATCAGCTAAGGTCTGATTTCTCAGCAAGACAAGAGTCCAACAAGACCCTCACGATAGTTCAAAGGAAGATTAGTATCTACTGTCTTATCTATAGCAACCACCCTGCTCTAAGTGCTTCTCACGATGATGTAAAAGGAAAAACAAAACACAACAGCACTTCTCAGTAGAATGGGTATATTAAAAGAGCTTATTTGACATGGTCATGTGTTCTAATCAAAACCATGATCCTGCACCCATTTAAGTTAAAAGCAAAATTCTCCCTGATTTCAATGGCAAAATAACTAAGCCAAAAAATTAACAGCACTTTTCCAAGGAAGGTTGATTGGCCATAATTTGTGGGCAATGAATTATGGCTTTGCTCCAATATGAAACATCTAGATTAAAATTTTGAATGGGAAGTGCATTTTTTCTACTACCAAAGACACATCTTGCTTTCAAAAGGTATTTTCTCAGCTTGGCTCAGAAAATGAAAAACAAAGATCAAGAAACAAAAGAGCAGTACTAGTCCGAACTGAATGACAGGAAGCAACAGCAAAATGTAATTAGATGACTAAAGCAAGTAGATTATGGGCATATAATGTCTTAATTAAAGAAAGGCCTGATACAACTGACAATATCTATGGCCTTGAGAGAAGCCAATGCTCGAGGATGTGGAAGGTCTTCTAGCAAAATCTTTGATCAGTCATAACCTATGCGAGCCACACTTTCAAAGCCACTGGTGCTAGAGGGAGCTGAGCTGACCAATTTAGTAGAAAGAACTTATGATCGAAACCACAAACCAAATACCACCCCCACTCTTCCTTAACTATTTATGAAACTGCCCATGCAGAGGATGGTGCGTATTAGTGAATTCCCCACCTCCCACACTGCACTATTCTCAAAACTCGGGACCTTTAATCCCTATACCTGCAGTGGTGAAAACGGAATTTTGTAGGGGTTTTAATGCTTGTTTGTCAGAGTGTACTCGACCTCTTCCAGTCTCCAATTAACAGAAGTATTCAGGCTTTATAGCTCTTTTTGTTCTTTCATTGAACAATGCCTTTAGACAGGAATGGACTTAAAACTTTTCTCCAAAGTTATTCGGAAGAGCCAGACTGGCGAGAGCTGGCACAGGATGCTTATCTTTTAAGTGAATGTTACTCACTTGGTTTCTATGTGTTTAGAAAGAAGACCAAGAGACAAGCATTTTTATCATTTAACAAAGAGTGTGAGAATGAGAAAGCTACTGTTGAGAGAGGTATCTACCTAGAATTGAAATAAAATTGAAACCTGTGATTCATATCCTGCAGTCTTTATTTAAGCAATACCACAGGACTTTCACACGGTAGGAAAACTAGCTGTGGGAAATTAAAATAATTCTGAGCGCTGAAATGACTTTTCATAATGTGCATAATGAGAAACACTGGGAACTCTTAAGCAGCAAACAAGTCTGTTTGCTTTATAAGATAAGGCATAAAGTGTAAATAAAGCCCAGTAAGATGTGGCTTTGTATCTCTTAAAATACCACATGAAAAACAGTGGCAGCTGGTACCCAAATGAAAATGCATCTAATACAGCCATCTAAAACATATGGAATGTACTAATGAATGTAAATACATTGTAATGAAAAATCATTCTAACACAGAGCTAGGCAAATAATTTGCAGAATATTTTTGTGTGCACTATTTACTTAGCTGTGCTACAACGGCAATAAGTAAAACCACATAGAACAGAGGCTAGGCAGAACAATCTCTCTCTAAGATATTCAATTTAAGTATATGCCCCCAAAAAACCATCTCATTTTCCTTTTGATAACCCAACACTGACATATTTCATGTATGCCCTAATGGGAGCTAGCTTGGGACTTCCACATGAGAAGGAAACCCAAACGGCAGAACATCTGTGAAAAGCTGGCATTGATTAGTGGTATATTTGTGAATGTGATGCGAAATGAAACTTCTTCTAAGATGGCTAAATTCCATATTTGGCAGTACAATGAGCTTAAACAAAGAGTCACAAAAAGTACACAATACTAAAGGGAATATCATCACCAAATGGAGAGGCAGGCAGACGGACAGGAAGAATATTGTTCAAGATTCCTACTTGAAACAAAGAACAAATTCTTAAATCCATTTAAGTTTCCTGAATGTTATTCTCATGTTGCTTCTTTTTCCTCTCATTTTTCTGATCATCATCCCTGTCTTGTTGATTTTACATGACCAAACTGAAATAGCAAGTTTGATGCGTTTAGAGGGATGCCTCTCTCTCACACACATTGGGCAAGTCAGGAGTACATCTACTGAAGCTAACTGACTTACACCAGGATAAAATTTCATGAGACCAGAATCAGGATACTCCAAGTGGGACCTGGAACAGAACTTCTCCAAAGATCAAATCCCACCTTTTCTAAAGGCAAGGGCACTACCAATCACAGCCCGCCCCCTCTGCAAAAATATTTTTAACAATTTTAAGGAACATAACGAAAGAACAGCCATACTGGGTACGGCTACACTACACAAGTTTTCCGGGATACCGAAGAACTGTTCCGCATCCAGGGAACGCCTTTGCTCCTCTGCTTTTTTTGAAGAAGAGCAAACGTGCTCTTTTGGAAGCCCCTGTATTCCTTGTTCCCCGAGGAATAAGGGGGCTTTTGAAAGAGGGTTTTTTCCCCCAACATTTGGCCCAGTCTAGACAGACCAAATATTGGAAAAGCCTCTTCCAACAAAAGAATCGAAAAAAGCAGCACTATAGCCGTACCCACTGGGTTAGACCAAAGGTCCATTCAGCCCAGTATGGTGTCTTCCAACAGTGACCAATGCCAGGTGCCCCAGAGGGAATGAACAGAAGGGTAATCATCAAGTGATCTCTTTCCTGTCATCCTTTTCCAGACAAACAAAGGCTAGGGACACTATTCTTACCCATCCTAGCTAATAGCCATTGATGGACTTACTCTACATGAATTTATCTAGTTCTTTTCTGAACCATGTTGAAGTCCTGATCTTTACAACATCCTCTGGCAAGGAGTTCCACAGGTTGACTGTATGTTATGTGAAGAAATACTTCTTTTTTCTGTTTTAAATCTTCTACCTATTAATTTCATTTGGTGACCTCTAACTCTTGTGTTAAGGGAACAAGTAAATAACTTTTCCTTATTTACCCTCTCTCACACCAGTCATGCTTTTATAGACCTTAATTATATCTCCCTCTAGTCTCCTCTTTTCTAAGATGAAAATCACAGTTTTATTAATCTCTCTTAATATGGCAGCTGTTCCAAACCCCTGATCATTTTTGTTGTACTTTTCTGAATTTTTCTAATTTCAAGATACCATTTTTTAGGGGAGGCGATCACATCTGCATGCAGTATTCAAGATATGGACGTGCCATGGATTTATATAAAGGCAATAAAATATTCTCCATCTTATTCTTTATCCCTTTTTAATTATTCCTAACATTCTGTTTGTTTTCTTGAGCTGCACAGAGTGGATGTTTTCAGAGAACTATCCACAATGACTCCAAGTTCTCTCTCTTGAATGATAATAGCTAATTTAGTCCTCATCATTGTGGCATTATGTTTTCCAAATTGTATTTCTTTGCATTTATCAACATTAAAATTCATTTGCCATTTTGGTGCCCAGTCACCTAGTTTTGGGAGACCATTTCGAAGTTCTTCACAGTCTGCCTTGGGCTTAACTATCTTGAGCAGTTTAGTATCATTTGCAAATTTTGCCTCCTCTCTGTTTTGCCCCATTCTCCAAATCATTTGTGAATATGCTGAATAGGACAGGTCCCAGTACAGACCCCTGCAGCACATCACTAGTTATCTCTCTCTATTCTGATCACTGATCATTTATTCCTACCCTTTGTTTCCTGTCTTTTAACCTGTTATCAATCCACGAGAGGACCTTCCCTCTTATCCCATGACTCTGCTCTCAGAAATTACACAAACCCATGTTCACACTGTCCATGTCCAGTTACTTCATTTTTTCAAGGCCTCTCCTGTTAATATTTATTCACTTTTTAGCCCTGCCCTCAAATCATTATTCACTTTTTGAATCTGCCCTTGAGCAATGCCCTTCACTTAAGCCATCCTAAATAGCATGACTGAAATGTTTGAGAATGAAGACGTTCCAACCGTCAAAGCACATGGCCCAGATTCTTTAAAAGATGATGCTTAATGGGCACTGACTTGCCCTGGAGGCAGCGTGGAGTCACACTAACAAAGGAAGCATCCTGAGGGGTCTGAGGATGTTATTTGGAAACTGACCAGTGCTGGCAACGCTGTCAAATTTGCGTACTGAGTATTAAATAAGTTCCTCAACAATTACAATATATTTGTGAGGCAGAATAATCAACTTTGATCTTAATTATTCATTTCAGAGAACAAAGGAGAGAGGAAAGAGGATTTTAGGGTATGGAGTGCTGAAGTCATTAAAACTGATAGCAACCTTCCATGGCACACATATGATAGTTATCTGAATTCTGTGACTAATTCTTCTCCATCTATGTAGTGTAAACAAGAGCTGGACCCAACAATGTTCCCTCTGTTTTTTTCCATTCATGTGTACAATAAATTTTGTTATGTGCACCATTTATGTGCACCACCAGTAGAAACACATGCTGCTGGCTGCAGGTGTGGTGGGCACTCTGCTAATCAACCTGGCCGCATTTCAATCTTTCCTGGGTGGCCACTCAAGAACTCAGCTTACAGGGAAGAGTAGGGCAGACCCAATCCCTGAATTTGAACATCCTTGTACTTTGAGAAGGGTTAGACCCATGGTGTCCAACCAGTTCTGAAGCTGCAGCCCCTATAGTGGCTACTGTTACTGTGAACCAGCCACACACAATGGGCCAAATAGCCACATGTAGCTTGTGGCGAGGTGTTGGACACCACAGGGTTAGACCAATGGTTCTCAACCAGTATACAGAAGTCTTCCATTTAGATATTTACCTAGTTTTATAACAAGGCTACATAAAAAGCACTAGTGAGGTCAGTGCAAATTAAAATTTTATCTGCACAATGACTTGTTTATATTGCTCTATATACTGTATACTGAAATGTAAGGGCAATATTTATATTCCAGTTAATTTATTTGATCATTACATGAAACAAATCAGAAAGTAACCAATTATTCAGAAATATAGTGTTCTGACACTTTTGATTTTTATGTCTGATTTTGCTAGCAAGTAGTTTTTAAGTGAGGTGAAATCTGGAATATACAAGACCGGTCAGACTCCTATTAGGTGGGAGTAATGTTTTTCGCATAATGTGGGAAATTTTTTATCCTGAAATACTATTTTGTTCTGAATTGGAATGAAAAATCAAAGTCTCAAAAATGTTAAAAAACAAACAAACAAAGAGTTTGGGTCAACTGCAGTTTGGTTTCAATAATGTTCAAATGTTTTGTTTTTCACATTTTATATAGTTTAACTATAAGTAGTTTTATATTTGAAAACTTGCCATGAACCAGAAATCCAGAATTGTTTTGAAATTTCAAACTATTGTTTTTACAATGTCAAAACCTTTTTCAGCTGAAAATGTTAATTGAAAATTATCCTTTCCCATGGAAAAAAATCCATGTTGACATATCAGCATTTTCTAACAAAAAGTAGTTGTATTAAAAAATTCCCAACCAGCTCTAGTCCCTGCTTCCTTCTGGCTGCAGCAAAACCCTGGATCTGACACTTCCAAATCTTGGGACTGTTCAAAAGCTGGATTTCAGATGTAATGTTTGCAATTTGCACTATTATCTTCAGAAAACACCTTATTTTCTCTGTACTAGATCAAGCCACTCTTTTGAAACCTGAATAAAATGACTGAAGTTCAAACATACTCAAATGAATAGCCCCCACCCTCAGGTGTAAACAGCCTCAATCACATTTCCCATCAAGCAACTAAGGCTAGTTCCAAAAGCTGTAAGTGCAAGAATCAGCTAACAGCAACAGTTTGTTTGCATCATACTTTACAAGGGCGCCATGCATTTCAGAAGGCATTTAAGATCAGTAATGATAATACACTTCTAAGACCTGTTGAAGATCAGCTAATGTGCACTTCTCACAAATCCTAGTTTACAGTCTTTTGTTTCCATAATGACTGTCGGGTTGCTGAACAGCTGCAGCCAGTAGAGGGGAATACCAATAACCCATCAAGAACTGATGTGTGGAATTCCATGAATCATACCTACTTCACTCTGCCTATAAAAACAAAATGCATGGAAGTCTCTTTGTCTTGCTAACTGTGGGTTACCTTAACAAGCCTTTCTTTGTAAGCCATTTGGCTATTTTAAAGCATCTTAAACAAAGGAAGTTACAGTAAAGTAACCAAAAGACTAAACAGTTTGGCACCAGTTAAGAGAAACATCACGTACAAAGTGGGCAAGATTGAGTGCTAGCAGGCTCACAAAATAAATGCTAATGTGGAAGCTGTGCAGCAAGGCACATAGACCCTTGGCATACTGCCCTGAGCTATGTTAAACTGCTTGATGTGGACTGCCAAAGTTTACATTAGTGTCCTCAGATGTATTTAGTCACTGACATTTAGGTGTGGGCTTGCTGGTCTCTCCCTTTTAAAAAAAATTGGAACATCCTTTGAAATAGCGGTTAAGTGGAAAAGTTATGTTTATGTCAGGGGCTTTCTTGCAAAATAACAAAGACAATGGTCTGGTGAGCTGTCTCACTAGCAAATACTTATGTATAAGTGTATAAAGCAATGGTCAAAAATATTATCTGCCTGAAGGATTTTATTCTGCTCTTTCTCTCCCACACTTCTACTCAAGATTTCTTTATCAATTGAGATTTCTAAATCCAGATGAGACAAACTATACTGTGGTTCCCAAACTTTTTGGCATCATGGCCCGTTTGATTTTTGAGAAGCCCTCAGGCCCCCTCTCCCCAAAAAATAGCAGCAAAACTTGGGGTGGGATTGACGGGGCTGTATGTGGCTGGGTCACCTCACACACCCCCTGGAATTTCTTCAGCCCCCCCAGGGGGGCACGCTCCCCAGTTTGGGCACCCATGCTAGGGTGTTATAGTACAGAACCTCTAGCAGCACTGAACAGTATTGTCAAAGCTCCCTTACTTCCCTTTAAGTTACAGGCATAAAATAGTTTTAAAGCCTGTATGTCAACAAAGAAGACTCAGTGATGTTACCAAAGTATGTATACACAAAACTGAACATGTTTCTGCAAATAATGAATTATGTTATTTGTAGAGCTGGTGGGAACTTTCGGATGATTTTTTTTTTAATGCCAAGCTGTCAAAAAGGATAGTTTTCATGGAAACATATTGATTCCAGCAACACATTGATTGGGCAAGTTTCTCGGGTTCAGGATGGAAACAGGGTGAGAATAGCCAATATCCAAGTGGTAGGGCAATTCACTCACCTGGATGTGACAGACTCAGGCTTTGCCTGATTCAAACTACGATGTGAATCCCTTAACCACCAGGCCAATGGCTATTCTGACCAGAAATTTCATCCTGGACCTGAAGAACCTTCCTAGAACCAAGAAGGAAGATGCTCAGCTTGATTCTGAGCCAGGATTTGAACATGGGTCGCCCACAGCCAGGCGAACTAGAGCAAGTCTGAGGGCAGGTGTACATTTAACAGGAGATCTGTGCTGTAGTTATGGATCCTCCAGGCCTGGGGGTTCACTTAATAGGTCTAGTAAAGACCTGCTAAAATGACTCCCCTCCATTCCCCCCCCCCCCCCCCACACACACAGTGGAGACTCCAGGGCAATTCAATCTAGCTATGCTAATCACATACCTGGAGTTGCGTACCATAAGTCGACATTGCCCCGTACTATAAACCTGCAGTGAGTCTTTTTCTGGCCCAGGGACTATTTATTTATTCAAAATGAAGCTCCAATAAGATAGATTGAGACAGTGACTGACTCTAAAGTATGATGGTTTGGATTCCTGCCCAGAGAGTGGGAGACTTCAAGTCTCTCTGCTCTGATTCCTGGAGGATAAGTTAGCTACTCTGGGGTACTCCCGGGCATTCTCACTTTTTTGTGAAAAAAACTGGGAGAAACAGAATCAGCTGTCAAAACCTTTTCTGGTGAAACAAAGATTTTACTTTCCAGCCAGCCCTTATTATCTTTCGACTGCAAAGTTGCACAGTCTAGGTGCAGAGGCTCTGAATACAGGCTTCATAAATAGTTGAGCTACTTGGTAGATGTGCCAGCCCACTACTCAGATACAGCGAAGAGCTAATATCCAATATGTCTTCTATTGCAGGACTACATCCTGCACTTATGAGTAATATAAAAAGTCTTTCCTGCCCCTAGCTTGCATGACCCTAAGTCCTTAGAAAACCATCAAGACGGCAGTTGGAGAACTAGAGGACTGGTTCGAGGTCCGTTGGAGAATTATTGACCCCTGCTTTGTAATTTGGAGAAGCACCAAGCATGTGTCTACCAATGTTGCTCCACAGAGCCCAAATACTCTAGGGACCTGTGATATTGCCTCTGTGAAAGATGAGGCTGTAGACAGCTGCATAATGCCAAACGCAACATTAGGGGGCTGCTATATCAGGAGGCCCACATGACTCACAAACCTCCGAGGAGTCAGTATCCGCATAGGCAGTGAACTGCATAGGCTACTAAATGCAGAAGGACAGCCATATCTTACAATGTAAAAATGTACAATACATATTAACATGTAATACCTACAGGCTGTGTCTAGACTGGCAAGTTTTTCCGCAAAATCATCTGCTTTTGCAGAAAAACTTGTCAGCTGTCTACACTGGCCACTTGAATTTCCGCAAGAACACTGACGATCTCATGTAAGATCGTCAGTGTTCTTGCGGAAATACTATGCTGCTCCCGTTCGGGCAAAAGCCCTCTTGCGCAAATCATTTGCGCAAGAGAGCCAGTGTAGACAGCACAGTACTGTTTTGTGCAAAAAAGCCCTGATGGCTAAAATGGCGATCGGGGCTTTTTTGCGCAAAAGCGCATTAGATTGGCACGGACACTTTTCTGCAAAAAGTGCTTTTGCGGAAAAGCGTTCGTGCCAATCTAGATGCTCTTTTCCGAAAATGCTTTTAACAGAAAACTATTCCGATAGAAGTATTTCCGGAAAATCATGCCAGTGTAGACGTAGTCACAGAGTACTATGGATCATTTAGCCTCATTTCAAAGCTGAAACTATAGGACTTTGGTTACAGGTAAAAACTTGTTAGCATTTTACATAAATAATTAACTCCATCTTCACAGTATTCCGTTCATTCCCACATACTTAGGTTAGAGAATCCACAGGGAATGAGGCCAGTGCCAAGGGGCTATGACTAAGGCAACGTGGAAGAGAGACTCATGTTGAGATGTATGGTAGTTCCCTTCAGCACTGCTCTCTTTCTAATTTTGGAACCTTAATCAGTTCTAAAAAAAAATCCATTTCCCCATTTGTCCACCTTACCAAACCAACCATCGTGCATATTTGGCATGATCAGCAGTCTGCTTCCCAGAGACTCTGAACTGGAATAGCAAGGGGTTTGGGATATTTGGAGATCACAGTTAAGTACACTGGTAAAGATGAGTAGTAAAGAGTTGACCTAGTAAGGGAATACTCAGATGACAGAGCTTGCCTTTATTGAATACTTCTATGCTGGGCTCAAGACTGTCCCACCTCTGTTCCCATCAGCCTCAATGCAGGCTGCAGGTGGTTAACCCCTAGCTGTATCAGGCCCTTGGTTTTTCACTTCTCTTAAGTAATTAAAATTTCCCTCATTGACAGACCCATGTGCCAACTCTTTATGACCAGGATGCTGTCACACATGGCTTTTCTATCCACCCATCCCAGAAAATGCTTTTATTTTACAAGAGTTCTGAGACTCATGCTGCAAACACGTATTCAGAGATCCTCCCTCTCTGTCTGCTATTGCTGCAACTCTGTACTTTTAAAACTACGTTGGTCAGGAAGGAGACAGGAAATTCGAGTCACACTTGCAACAGCTGTGCCATGCCTACTATCATTCTCAAATGACGTAGTTTGGCTTTAGTGGCTCAGGGCCAGGAACTCGGCAATAACAGAGGTCAGGAAGATAGGTCACTGTTTATACTGTTCGTGCACTTAGGATCACGCTGAGTCTATTTGCTTTCTTCCTTTCTATACTGTTTCTCTTTCCGTTCTTCCTTAATAATGTGGAGACTAAGCATCCTGTTTTCAAACATCTGACTGTTTTGTTGTTTACCAACGCCCCACTTAAAAGCTTTTGATTCAAAAGTAAGTAAGAGTCAAGTAAGACAATCTATTCAGATACTTCAGAAGATGGAAAATTAGACAACAGATTAGTGAACATTTTAGATGGTTTCTGAACAGTCTTTTAAAAACCTCAACAAAATTTACTTTCAGGTGAATTGTTCTTAGACTGCGCAGTTCACTTGAAATAATTTTACTGTATGCTATATAAAAATGCTTGCTATGATTCCTCACAAGGGCATTTAGATGTTCGTTACTGGCAAAGAAAAAAAGAATAAGCTGCAAACCATTTAATGTTATTCTTTCACAGCTGGAAATGACACTTGGAACCTGACCAGAACACTACAAACACATTTTAGTTCAGGCATATGAATGAGTGAAGTTGAATCTAACCAACTAACATTAACACGGCACATGATAAAACAATATTTTTTATCAATTATACAATGACTGAATTATTAATCAGAGCTTTTCACCTGTAAGAGTCCAAATATGGCAAAAAAAAAAAAAAAAAATCTCAAAATACAGGATAGTTCTGCCCATATGTGAGGTCCTATTTGCTTAGCAGGCTAAAGCATTACTAATAGTTAGATGTTTCTCATGCAAACTGATAAAAAATATATTCTTTTCTTGCAAGCTAGCCCTATAAAATTTGAATTACTTTCTATGCCCCAGCATCTGTAGTAATAACTAGTAGAACAGGAGAAAGTTTAAAATGACCTGGGATTACAGAATCCCAGTTTACAATTTATCATTTCTGGTGTACTGCAATTTATTTCCAGTTAGGGAAAAAAACCTGGATTTGTGTGGCACAGAATTAAAACTGGATCTAATCAGAAGGGCTAAGGCAAAAATATGAAGGTCATACATGAAGTCTAATTATTGTAAGGAGCTAGAGCACAGTACACACATTTCACGAACTATACGGAATTCCTTTGTCAGGTAACAGATGGATGTAAATATTGCATAAAAGCATGGGCATAAATATTGCATTTGGAGCAGCACCACTTGTGACTTTGAAATCTTGTGCACTTAAGATAAGAGTCTGACTGTGACACTAGGTGCAAAAGCATTCTTCACCGTCCTGAGCAGAAGAGCTGAAGCTTCAGCTACCAGTCAAGTGCTCCTTTGGGCAATGGCTGGGAGGAGCACTGCAGAGGAGGTGCCTATAGCCCCAGGGGGTGCCTTATATCAATCCCATCAGCAGTTCTCTGGTTGAAAGGCCGAAGGCTGGGTATTCAGAGCATCTGCTGTACTTTCCCCCCTTTATACTTTGTATTTTGATGAACCGCCCTCCCCTCTGCCCTTTCCCTACATAAATTTAATTTGGGATTCCCCCCCCAAATTATTTCAGCATGTTTTTACTCTTTCTATGAAAACTCAGATTCTCCTGCATATCCCCTCACTCCCAAAGCAGCCCTTTAATAAAAGCGCTCTTGCACATGTCCCAGCCTTATGGCACTGCACATGGACCGAATAAACAATGCTGTCAACTCATGCCATAATAGTAAAAAACCCACAAAGCAGAGAAAGAGATAGTTGCAGTAAAACACTATCCTACCAGGTTTAGAGTTAGCCATTATTACTGAAAAGCCAAGTTAATTTCCCCAACCTGATCATTGGTTAAAGTTACACTTTTCAATGGGTGCCTGTGGTATTTTTTCCCCCATAGGGAACAGCTGTATTTGACACTTTTTACATTTCTGATAATTACATATCAATGTAATGTTGTGGTTTTACTACATTGTGCCATATTATAGTCCTGAATCTACAGAATGCTAAATGTTTTCCTGGTTCTGATTTTCTATGACAATTTTTCTCCGATTTCTAAGTTACTTTATAAATAGTATTTTTTAGTTACCATCCTACTTCTAGCTGTGTAAAAATGTACCTTAGGTCCACTAGACCATATCACCAAATGCAAGGATTAATTTCACTCTAAGTTATATTCTGTTTGGGAACCTAAACTATCTTTTACCACTTGCACTGTTTAATTTTTACAATACCATAATGAGACAAATGATTCAAAGCATTGAAAGTTCACATCCTTAACATAATGCAGTAGAGAAAAGTACCAACAGTGTTTAAATGACCCTGGTCAGATATTGCACCGTGCATGCTGGTGGGCACAAGCATGTCTTACTTTCCAGCCCTTATTCTTTTCATTTTCAGGCTTGGACATTTCAGGAAGTAGTTCTCCCATGGCTTACCTTGTTAGATGCCATCTCACTGACGGATCGGTAAGTCTGAATGGTTTCAAGTTGATCTAAACACCAATCTAACTCTTCCAGAGTTTCCATTGCTAATTTTTGATAAGATTCTTCTGCAAACAAACACATAGACATGTAGTTAGGCTTGAGCGGCTGCAGACTTTCCATGGTAGAGTCACTGACACGGCTGGAGGCAGAAGTACTGTATGTGGTACAATGCTCCTTCATCATGCGGTCTGGCTACTTCGGCTCCAAGCTCCGGGAGGAGAACAAATCAACGTACGTCCTTCCTCTGAATGGCTGATCTCTCTCTCTCTCTTTTTTTTTTTTTGGCTTTGAAGAGGAGATGTCGGTAATACATCAACAAACTTCCTCCACAAAGGGGGTGTGGGAGGAATGCTCTCACAGACTCATCTGCAGGCATGTGCATTCGGGCTGCCCGCTAATAAAAGCAGTTCCTTGTGAGCAAGGGTCCCCCCCCTTCCTCCTAAGCATTACTCATCACAGCGTTTCTCGTCTCAAGTGATGACATTTTAAATGCCTTTTTTTTTAAATGTCATTAACTGAGATTTAAGCAAGCGCGTTGCTTCAAGTTACTTTTTCTCAGAAGGAAGAAACAATTGCATCCTTTTCAAGAAAATGAAAAAGAAGCGAATCGTTGGAAGTAAACCTTTAGGCAATACACTGGGGCATGGCATAGAAGGAGTGAGATCTCGGAGCAGCTTTTCCACGAGGTAGCACTGCCCCAAGCAAGGGTATAAGGTGCTTCGGATACAGACAGAAACTTTTTGGGAGGACTGGACGAGTGATTGACTTTAGTTAGCAGCTAAAGGGAACGATGCTTTTCTCTCGTTTTACTTAACAAAGTTAAAACTTCTCTTTGGTCTGAGACAAGACCAAAGGGAAATTACGAACTGGATTCTCAGATGGGAACCAGAAATGAGCTGTCTCTGGTTTTGCTTAATATTCTGTTTCTCTGGATTTGTGTTTCAACTAGAGAAGCATAAACCTCCTGGAAGAATTGCTAAGCAGCTCTCAAGAGAAAAATAAAGCTTTACATGTAGGACCATTTCATCATGACTCATAAATGTAACTTCACTCTCTTTAAATATTACAACGTAGGATACCTCTTGACTGAAAGGACACATACCAATATAGAGCTTGCTCAGTTCAAGGAGTCAGGATTTTAAATGGTAGGGATGAGAGCAAACTGCAATCACACTAGAGTTAATAGAGCTCTGGACTGCTGGTGTCTTTAGAAACTTAGTAGAAGATTTATCCTGCATTGCTGAGGTGCTTACCTCAAATACATTTTAAAAAACAATGGATAGTCTTGCAGCACCTTACAGTGTGTCTAGACTACCGGGTTTTTTCAAAAAAAGTAACCTTTTTTCGAAAACACTTCCTCTGCATCTAGACTGCTGCTGCGTTCTTTCAAAAGTAAATTGAAAGAACGCAGCAGTTTTTTTGAACCGTGGAAAACCTCATTTTATGAGGAAGAACGCCTTTTTTTGAAAGTGCTCTTTCGAAAAAATGTGCTATGTAATGCAAACTCTGCTTTTTCGAGAGAGAGCATCCAGACTGCCTGGGTGCTCTCTTTCTAAAAAGTGGCTTGTTTTTTCAAAAGTACTTGTTGTAGTCTAGATGCTCTTTTTCGAAAGAGGCTTGCAGTCTGGATGTAGCCTTAGAGACTACCAAAACATGTAGATGGTGTCATGAGCTTTCGTGGGCACAAATCACCACGAAAGCTCGTGACACCATCTACATGTTTTGGTAGTCTCTAAGGTGCTGCAAGACAATTAGTTGTTTTTTAAGTTTTTCCCGTTACACACTAACTCGGCTACTCCTCTGAAGTCAACAAATAAGTTTTATTTTTCATTTAAATCATTGTTCTGTCCCTTTTTCCACCTCTGCCCCCTGGCTAGATGGAAAAGGTAATTAATGATCACGAGGCTGAATAGGGAAGCTATTGTACAGCTCAAAGTTCTGGCCAAGACATCAGAATTTTGCCCACTGACTTCATTTATTGTCCTCTTATCAGCAAACATCAATTCTAAATTCTGCAGTTTCTTGTGTATATGCATGTCTGTCTGCCTCTCCACATGGGTACATCCTCTTCCTTATCAACTATTGTCCACTATGCATTTGAAATTAATAAATGCACATATTGTATATGTTCAACCACGCAAAGCTCTACAGCAGAAAACAGAGTAGAATAATTTCTCATTGAGTGAAAAATGCTTGCTATGGACATGCTTTAAAACCGTGGTCACCAACCTGTCGATCGTAATCGACTGGTCAATTGGGAGGGCCCGACCAGTCGATCGCGAGGCGTTCGGGCTCCCCCCTCCATTTTCCCCCAAGAAGCCCCACTACCTACCTCCAGCGACAATGGAGGTAGCGCCGGCTTCCTGTGGAGTGGAAGGAAGTCTGACAACTGCGTGCCACTTCCGGGGTTTCAGGAAGTGCGCTGGCTGCTTCCCCTCCCCCAAACAGCTGGTGCAGTATCACAACCCCAGTTTGTGGCATGCCAGGGACTTGCTGCGCGGGGAGAAGGGGGGTAGGAGTCCCCAGAGGAGGCACGCGCCGGGGCTTCCCTCCACTGGGGGGGATGGAGCAGGGAGGAGTCCCCGGAGGAGGTACACACTGGAGCTTCCCTCCTCTGTGGGAGTGGGAGGGGAGGAGTCCCAGGAGGAGGTGCTTCCCTCCTCTGCGGGGGCGGGGGGAGTAGGAATCCCAGAAGGAGGCATGTGCCGGGGCTTCCTTCCTCTGTGGAGGGGGAGGGGGTAGGAGTACCGGGAGGAGGCATGTGCTAGGAACTCCCTGACCCCACCAACACCATTTCCCCTGCCCCCACTGGCACCCTGTCCTTTGCCGCAGAACCCAGTCCCCAGCACCCACTGGCACCCTGTCCCCTGCCCCAGCATCCTGCCCCCACTGGCACCCTGTTCCCTATCCCAGAACTCACTAGCACCCTTCCCCAGTACCATGTCCCCTGCTCTCACCAGCACAGTTGGGACAACATTAGTGAGGCTGGGGGAGGGGTTGGAGGAGTTATTTTTTTGCATCTCACTTGTGTGGCCCCAACTGACTTTTCTGTGGGTCAGTGACCCCTGACTCAAAACAGGTTCCCTTTTGTGTTTGACATAATATTTTATTTAAAAATGAAGCCTGGCCAACAAACCCCTGATTGGGGCCAACGCCCCAACTGGCTGCAGCTTCACGATACTCCTGCACACACACACACCCAGACCCTCGATCTGAGCCTATCATATACTGGAAGCTCCTGTCCTGAGCCTCTCGCCTCCCCAAACTCCTGCACCCCACATCCTCAGTCTTCTGCCACAACACTCCTGCACCATCCACACATCACAAATCTGTGTCCTGAGCCCATCATACTCCCAACCTCCCTGCCCTGAGTCCCTCACATACCCCTACCTAAACTCCTGCACCCTCACATCCATAAGCCTGTGGCTTGCTCAGTATCCCAACCCTCCACCTGACCCCAACATTCCCCAGCCTGGAGCCCTCTCCCCGAGCCAGCATCCCCTTCGCCACCTCTTCCTGCATCCAAATTCCCTCCCAGAGCTTGCACTTCTCACCCCTTCCCACACCCAAATCCCTCATTCTGTTTCAACCCAGTGAGGGTATGGCTAGACTACAGGAGTTTTTCCGGGATTCCAGAGGTATCCCGGAAAAACTGTTCCGCATCCAGCGATGCATTTGTTCTTCCACTTTTTTTAGCAGGAGAGCAAACATGCTCTTTCGGTAACCCCTGTATTCCTCGTTCCACGAGGAATAAGGGGGCTTCCAAAAGAAGGGTTTTTTTCTGACATTTGGTCCAGTCTAGACAGACCAAATGTTGGAAAAACCTCTTCCTACAGAAGAATAAAAAAAAGCGGCAGTGTAGTCATACTCTGAGAGTGTATAAGGGCTGGGGATAGCAAATAATGGAGAGGAAAAGAGAGGGCGGGGCTTCAAGGAAGGGGTGTGATCTTGGGGGAAGGATGGGGTGATAGATCTTGGCTTGTTCTGACATTTATAAAGTGATCTTGGGCGTAAAAATGTTGGAGACCACTGCTTTAAAGCAACAATTCTATGACAGGGTTGCCAGGAGGTCTCTTCTAGTCCTACATTCCAATTGAACAAATTTAAATTAAATTTTCGAGTAAAGAAGAGCCAATGCGCAATTTCTTTTTTACACTCATGGGGCCACAAATCTCCTGGATGTAACCTCTTCTTGCACACATACAAGTTGAAAAAGGAGTTGTATTTTACAAGATTAGTTACAAGAACTTTAATGCACTTTCCTCCCCTACTTGCAAACTCCCTGTCAATGAGCAGGTAAAAAAAACACCCCACTTTTAGTGAAAGGTTTCATCTTTCCTCTGAATGAAGTTTATTTCGCCTAATAAACTCAACATAGAGAATAAAGTGATTGTAGGAACAGATGCACAAAAAGCCCAGTCAGAGAAGCTTAACAAGAATTCAATATATATTAAGGGTAATTATCTATAAATATCACTATAATTTACAGTATAACTTCAGCTTTCTGAGCAGTAGGTGGAATCATGGCCTACTCAGAGATATGACGTCAGTATCCTTCTATATCTTAGAATATCTTACACCTACTTAGAATATCTTACACCTTTCTAACAAAAATTAAATAAAAAAAAATTGTCAAAAACAAAGTTTGGAACATTCTTATGCAATAATTGAACCAAAACCTAAATCTGCTTTTGGTTTACGTTGTATCATTGCTCATGTAACTTTCAAATGGCCCGAGACATGTTCTCAACTCATATCATTCGAATCCAAGTCAAACTTAACACAATGTGGGCACGTTGGAAGCTGATTGCAATGGCCTAGCAAACTGTGGGATAATCATGTGACACTTATGGCGCCCACCAGGTTCTATTGCCGCAGGATAATAGGGGAGAAGTTTCTGCACAGAGTTTTAGTTTGGTCCATTTAAATATAGGCAGCCTTCAAGTTCCGATCCAGCCTTGTCAAAGTTCATGGGTGTTTGGATCCAGTCTGTCTGCTTCTAATCTGCCTTTGTAATTTAATTTCTATTTCCTTTTAAGACTTCATCCCCAAGAAAGTTTTGTAAGAACCCCAGGACAATGTAAGAAACTATGCAGAGCAGAACTCTAAATTTCAGAACTGCATTCTCCCAGGGACCACAGAAGGATCCGTCCAGGTGCATCATCTTTTTAAGGCAAACTGAGTTTCATGTAGTTGCATAAGCCAGAAAACTGAAACTCTGTCAGAACATTGAAGATCTCATGCACTGTTCATAATAGCATTGTTGAGCAAAATTATCCTTTTTGCTCAATGTTGTGCAGTGTGGTATATGCTGATTATTGGCTGCTGTCCTTCACCCTCAAGGAGTGGCTGCATTTCAAGCTGTGCTGAAATGTCTGTGAAGCTTTCTGGGATTCTTCAGGATGAAGGGTGCTATGCAAATGTAAAATATGACTATCATCTTTCTACTAACGATACTTGCAAAGACAACATTTACAGCAGGACCTTAATCCCAAATTTATGTTTTAAAGTTTGCCACAAAAAAAAGTCTGACTAAAAACAATGGACATTTAGATGAACAAACATACAGTATTTGTCAATAAATACACAGAGAAGTCTTATTAAGAACCATAGTATATAAAAACATTCTTCTTTTTCTACACACTATTTAGTAAATCCAGCAGAAAATAGTGCTCTTATCTTACTCATTTTCTTCATACAGCTGCAGATTGTGAAGATAATTTCACTGCTTTGCCCATCATTAATTACATCCAGATGTTTTGTCTCAGAAAGTGCAACTTCACGAGATAAATATACTACATGAAATTTGAGCTGATATTGTATTATTCTACTGGTTAGCCTTTCTATGTGTTTCTTTAAGTTCCTCACGGTCCCCTACTCAGGCTAGTCTTGACTCATTTAAATTAATGTGTGTTATCTACAAGTCTACCACCTCTCTGTTCAAAAGCTTCAGAGGGGTAGCTGAGTTAGTCTGTAACTGGAAAAGTTTTAAAAAACAACAAATAGTCTTGCAGCACCTTATAGACTAACAAAACATGTAGAAGGTATCATGAGCTTTCATGGGCAAAGCCCACTTCTTCAGATGAAAGGAGTTATGTTTCTAAATAATTAGGGGATGAGAGGATCCGGTTTCTAAATAATTAGGGGATGAGGGGGAGGGGAAGAAAAACAAGGGGAAAAAAGAAAAAAAAGGGGGAAAAGGAATAGTTAGAGTGTCCATGCTACATGAAGCTGACAGAGAAGGTACCTCTCTATTCACTACTTAATGCAGATCACTGCCAAATGCATTAGGGAAACATTAATTGTGGTTGAATAGTTAAGGCTGAGTTTACTATTTAGAGAAGAGATTTAACAGCTTTAATAGGTATGAAGACAACAATACATCTTGTAGCATTTGGACACAGCAGAGTGGATTTCTGAGAATTTACATCTCCATTCCTTAAAGAGTTAAAATTAATGTAAAAACAGGTTCTTAGATATTTAGCACCTTGCACTGTACCATTTTTGTCCCAGATGATCTTAAGAATATGGACTCTTCTAACTTCCCATACAGTTATAACTTAATGAAATGTATTGGCTACATTTGAAAGATTTTTTTTTTAAGGATTTTTGCTATCTGTCTTCATAAGTGAAATTGTCTTCTATAGCAGAGGCCAATGGCTCATGATCTATAGAAAATTTTAAAAAGTCCCTCTGTCTTCTTTGACAATGATTGCTATGTTCTAATGTGCTCAGTGGGACTGAGGAAACAGTCACAATGCCTCCTTCCAAATGGCCAGTGCCTTAGTCCTATTGCTCCCAATAAGAATTCATCGGGGAATATACCCAGGAAGCCACCTGAGTGTAGCTCTAACAGCTCTGCATTGCTCCAGACTAAGCCAAATCAGCTGGACCTAAAAGCTAAATAGAAAAATAATCCAGGTTATTACATATATTTAAATAGTTAGAGATATCTTGTGGTGACATTCGTGTGAGTTTGTTGTTTCTTGTGATGTATGATATTTTTCATTTAACAAATGAAATTCCAAAATAAAGGCTTTGGTACACTGGAGTTAATGTTGAGTAAATACCAGTCACTTAAAGGTAAAACGTTACAGGGATGTTACTATTATTTTAAAAAAGTGTAATACATGTAGGAAATTCAGAGCCAATGGAAAGGCAATGAAAACATGTTAAAGCACGGTAAGGTAGGGTACCCAAACCTTAACTCTGCTCTGTAGGGACACTAGACAATATCCACACAATACAATTAATGCACAGTAGCATTTATAGATTAAACCAATTTTTAAAGCCAGATTAGATATTTTCATTTCCCTCCTTTTTTCTGCTGAGGTTTGGACTATATTATCTGTGTACTTTGAGACTTAGTGGAGGGACTCTGCTCTAAGTACACTCTTGGTGCTGAATAATAAACAAGAGTTAGAGATAGATTAAAATGATTGCCCACACTTTTAGGAAGGACACTTCTGGACAGTCTGACAGAAACATTTTAAATAGCTGACTCCACAGATGCAATCTGATGCCAAAGTTTTAAACACTTTGTACTGAAACCAAACTATGAAGCATCTTCACCTCACACACCAAATGGTACTTGTGACAAAATGACACTTGTCAATATATAGTGTATAGGAATTGGGTTGTATCCCATTAAATAGTTTGAGAGCCTCCCTGTTATCTGCTGCAGAAGACATCAGACCCTGTCAAAACAGCAATGTACATAAACTGGGCTTGTATATTTGCACAAAGCTAATAAAGTTACTATTTAGAGATTTGGAATCCAACTGTATGAATGTGGTTTTCCCATATTGTTAATGTTGCACAGAGCTCAAGGACACAACTGGCCACACACCAGATAAATAATTAATACTAATTGAGTATACATAAAAAAAAGGACTATCATAATTTTGTATGAGAAATGGAAAGAGGAGCAGTGGTGTCAAACATGGCCTATGGAGTGGATCTGAATATGGGGCACACAAATTAATAAATGTATTTATGAGTCTTATACGCTTTTGCAGAATTTTCGTTTAAAAATAAAAAGTAAGTTTTGATATGTCTGGGCTTAGGTATAATCTTCCAAATGTAAACCAAGTGTAAGCTAATGTTATGAATCTGCAGACAAGGTGAAACAATAACTACTATATCTCCTACAGGTACCTTATTGATCTCATTTGCGTGTCAATGCTAAAATCCAGGGTTGATAACGTGGCAACATTAACTATTCTGCTGCTGATCATTTCGGCAACGAAACAGGGAAGAGAACAAGAATGAAATCACTGAGGAATGGGAACTGGGAATTGCTGCAGGGATAAAAATCCAGAGGGAGAAAGGGAAAAGACACACAAGAAAACAAAGGACAGCAACATAGAGAGAGGAAGTGGGGGGAAGGAGGACAAACAAAAGACTAAAACCGCAGTGAAATAAGGGGGAGTAAATATTTGCACTGAGTGATCCTGACTGAATGTGACAAAAAGGATCTAAATACAGATGTTTAGATATTACATGAAGGCTGTGTTCTCCCCTTGATCTCTCTGCAAACCTTCCACAAACATGAGGGAGAGTTTTGCTTAGACTGAGGTGAGTATGAAGCTGTCTTCATATCATGCCCCACCAATCATGAATCATCTTGAAAACGGTCTTCTACTCCAAATGATTTTGATGCCCCTCCGGAACAGCATGGTGTTCTAATTCACTTATTGAGGCAGTTGCACAATTTGGTATAATATTGTAGAATATTGTACCACGTGTCTTAAGCTGTATCACATTTCAGTTTATATTTGGATCATTGTGTTGCATAATCAAGTTCTCGTCAGTAAGATTATTTTCATACTCCAGCTGATATTTCCATAATTTTTTCCAGTGCTGTACATTAAATCATTTCCCAAATATATTAAAAGCAAATTAATACCAATATCTAAAAAGGAATCCTTTTCAATGCTTTTTCTAAGATTACTTCACATGTATATAACATTTTCCACCTTCTCAAGCACTGTACTAACATATGGTGACATTTTCTTTACAAACGTGGCTTTCCTGTCAGTCCTAGCAGACTGCAGATCAACATCGGGTACCTATTTGTTTAAAAAAGCAAAATTTCTCATTTTTTTCCCATTCAGCCTTTAAAAAAATTCTTCCACTCTAATGTGTTTTAATGGAATAAAAAGTTGTGTCACTGCTTTCTCCACTATTTTTAGTTTGGTACAGCACAGCTGTGAATAAGAAGTCACTTCCTACTGAAACTCAGTGATATGCTGGTAGGAGTTCTTGGGAGCTCTTTGTTAAAATTCTATCACCACATTTAAAGGAAAGGTGGCGGTGATTCCTCAGGCCACGTATGTACTAAGTCCGAGAAGTCGGCTTAAGGTACACAACTCCAGCTATGTAAATAATGTACCTGGAGTCGATGTATCTTAAGCCAAGCTTGGTGCTATCCCCACAGTGGGAGGTTGACAGGAACAAAAACTCCCATTGGCTTCCTTTACTCCTGGCAAATTGAGGAGTACTGGCACCGACCAGGGGTGCCCTGAGCGTCTGATTTAGTAGGTCTTTACTAAACCTGCTAAATTGAATGCCAGAAGATCGATCTCCAGCACAGAATCACTTTGAGAAACACATTAACGGGGCCTCAATTTCTCATATAATTCACTCCTCCTCTTAGTACTGGTAGCAATCCCTGCCAGTTGCTCATAAAATGATGCCAAATGAGCAATTTGCTGGCTTTGAAATAGACCAGATTGCTCCATGTGTCGGGAGCACCTTAACAATAAATGTTCCCGAGGAAAGGATATCCCCCAGACGCCTTAAAAAAAGTCTTCATCCCGCTATCCATCTCATTCTACAAGCTGAAATCAGAACTATCCTACCAGTACACTCAGCAGGTTTTCAGGGAAACAGTCCAAATATTTCCCCTACGTGCCAGTAATGTCAGTTTGTTCACTCTGTGCTGCCTCCCTTCTTGTTTATGACTATGAAAAAAAAAACCCTGTTTAAACAGGAAAAAACTGCATTTGTTCATTCAGTATCTGCAAGCACTGTTTGCAGACCTGGTTACAGGTGAAATAGGGACATTTCTTTAGATGCCACTTTTCAAAACTATTTGCAACAAAATCAATTTGACAAATATGTTTTGAAACTAATACATTCTTTGCTGAGAACCATCAGATCTTTCTCTTCCAGCTAAACATACAGTAAGAATAAAATGTACAATGTCTCTGAGTTCTAAAAGGCGACCTAAAAACTCATTTATAGACAAATACCTTCATCCAGAGGCTGTGGAACACCACTTATTGTAAGGGAGCTAGTGATTTGACCTCCTCTCATCCACAACCTGCCCCTTCTCTTCCCCTCTCAGATGCTGCCCCCACTCCACAGCAGGCTGATTCCCTGGGACTATGACCTTGTACATCCGTGGTCACCAACCAGTAGATCGCGATCTACCAGTAGATCTCAGGGGCTCTAAGAGTAGCTCTTGAGCCCTCTCTGAACTGCGGAGCAGCTACTCACCGAGCAACAACACAGGTGAGTAGCTGCGAGGAATGATGGGAGCTGGGTGGCTGGGAGGGCTGAAATAGCGCGGAGCTTGGTGCACCCTGGCTGAAACGCGGAGCTTGGTGCACCCTGGCTGAGTGCCATGGCCAGCTGGCCGGGCAGCCACTTCTCTTCCCTCCAGCCCGGCTGCCCTGCACTCAGCCCAGGGAGGCTGCGTCTAGCTCCAGCTGTGCTGGAGCAAGCTTCCCCGGCTGAGCGCAGGGCAGCCAGGCGGGAGTGAAGAGAAGTGGCTTCCTGGCCAGCTGGCCATGGCTCTCAGCCAGGGTGCACCAAGCTCTGCGTGGGCAGGTGCAGAGGGGAAGCCGCTCGATCAGCTGGAGCAATGTTCAGCCTCCTCCGGGCTGAAGGCCACAGCCAGCTGGTCAGGCAGCTTCTTCTCTGCACCAGCCCACGTGGAGCGTGGTGCACCCTGGCTGAGCACCACTTCCAAATGTGGAAAAACCTTTTTAAAAAAGCAGCAGTATAAGGATTGGGGATAGCAAGTGATGGAGAGGAGGAGAATAGAGAGGGCGGAGCTTCAAGGAAGGGGCAGAGCTTCAAGGAAGGGGTGGGGCGGTAGATCTTGGCTTGGTCTGTCATTTAAAAAGTGATCTTGGGTGTAAAAAGGTTGGAGACCACTGTTGTACATCTATCCCCTCTAAACTGAGTGGCTTTGCAAGCAGAGATGCAGGGTTTCAGCATCACTCAGCATCACTGTAGCCCAATGTTTCTGAAAGTGTTCCACGGAATCACTTTGAGAAACACATTAACGGGCCACTCTGGTTTGTTTACTTACCGGCGCCACAGCCACGGAGCCTTGCGGCTCCCATTGGCTCCATTTCGCTCTTTGCAGCCAAGCGGAGCTGCGGGAAGTGGTGTGGGCCGGACCACCACTTCCCGCTTCCCCACTTCCTGCTGCTCTGCTTGGTTGCAAAAAGCGAAAAGGAGCCAATGGGAGCTGTGAGGCTCCGTGGCCAGGGCGCCAGCACATAAACAAACCAGAATGGCCACTTAATATGTTTCTCAAAGTGATTCCGTGGAACACTTTCAGAAACACTGCTCTAGCCTACCTGCCATAGTGAAGAAGCAGCCAGGTCAAATTTGTGTGAGTGGCTTTGGGACCTGGCACAGTGAGAGCACCCCTTAGGCTGCCCCTTCTCCCTACCTCTGCAACGTCTGTCTTTACATCTAGCCTAGTGATTTGGCCCAATCGCAGGTTTCTCAGCATGAGACCTGGTTGTGAAAGTGTTCTTGAGACTTTTCAACTATTTACATTTTTAAAGTTTTTGGATAAACCCTTCTGTTGTTGGTATAGTTTGTACAATCCTACCCTGACCAGAATACAACCTAATCATTAGGCTCAAACCCACTGAAGCCAACAATAATCTTTACATCATTGTACGTGGCATCAGACCATTCATGATCTAGGACAGGGGTGGGCAATAATTTTTTGCCAGGAGCCACTTCAGAAATTTTTTAAGTGGTGTTACCTACCAGCCCTGTGCTCTTGGGGAGCCTGGGAGTGACATTCATGGAAAACCATCCCCCTCTTCCCCTACGCCTCTGCTAGAATCAGACAAAGCAAGGAAAAGGCCAGGGAAGACACACACACCTAAACTAATTAAGGAAACACCCCAGCCTCATCTGCATTGAAGACAGAACTCATTAGCATACAGAACAGAGACCAGCAATTCCAAGGCAGGAAACGCAGTGAACTATGGGATACCGAAAACAGAGAAGCGCTGCCTGATGGGAAATCTCTATTCCAGATGCTAATGAACCGAGGCCTGCTCACACCCAAATTAGTCATTATCAGATCAATTCTAGTAAGGATCCTATTGACATCCAAAATACTGAAACTGCCTAGTTGCATTGTGAGCTCCTTCAAGGAACATCACCCATAACCAGGGGTGATCAGTCTCTATTGTCTCGCCTCTTTCTCTTTGAACTATTGTCCTATCCCTATAAAAACTCCTATCCTTGCCCCAAGAAAAACTGTTCTGATACCTGGATTTAAACTGCATCAGTTCCACGGAGACTTCTTCATCTCCTGTCTGATCGTGCTGAGGGCTCTGCTCTGCTTGTATCCTGCCCTCTGGACCCCCGGTTACCATCATCATCTAGGAACCCCGATCAGTGCAAGCTCCACCAAGTGGTGAGGTGTCTCTCTCTCTCTCCGACCAACTCTCTCTAAGCCTAGCCTCCTGACCCTTCCCTATGTAAACTGTTATAGGGTTAGCTAGCCCTAACATTTGTAATCAGTTCCTATTTAGATTGTAACTGTTAGATTTCATATTGTAACTGTTTTGTGTGTTTGGCTCCCTATATATATAATAAATAACTTTCATTGTTAAGCTGGTTGCTTCTCTCTCTTTCTTTCTCTTTCGCTCACTCTTCCTCAAGGGGTGTTGTTTTGGCTTTCCCATTCGCTCTGCAACAACGCTTCTTGTATCCAAGCTAAAGATCCCTGTATTGCCCAAAATCCTGTGGGGTTTGCTCATCGTGTGGTTTACCAGTGAATGACTGTGGTGTGAAAGTGTGGATAGGGGGTGCTGAACCTGGGGGCTTATGAGGATGGCAGCTTAAAGTGCTGTTTAATCCAGCCCACTGAGTCCAAAGGCTCATGAGGGTGCAGTGTGGCATTGCTGTTAACCTAGCCTGCTGAATCCAGGGACATATGAGGGGTCAGCTTGTGAGTGCTGATTACCCAGTCCTTTCAGGCGTGCTTTGTTAGTGGGTGTGAGTGTCTGTGTGTGTTGCTAAGGTGGGAAGACCACCATCCTGAGGAACCTTCCGTCTTTTAGTGAATATAACCCGCGGGTTATATTCGTTTTTACAAACCCCGCACTCTCCCCCCCCCCCATGGGCTATACTTGTGCGTGCAGTATATAGGGGTTTTTTTACGCGATGGAAGAGGATCCCCTCCCCCCCACCCTTTCACTACCTTTGCCAGGCTGGGGTTAGGCTCCCAGCCTGCGACTGAACAATGCGGGGAAACTTACAAGGGGAGCAGCAGCCAGGAACGCTCTGGAGCCGGGGCAGAGGCATCCCTAGCAGATGCGCAAGGCGGGAGGCTCCCAGCCCAGGCTGACAAAGGGAAGGAGCCCGGAGCAAGTTGCTCGACGGCCAGCAGCAGCAGCGGGAGTCTGCAGGTGGCCACGGCTCACAGGAGCAGGGCTGGGGCATGGTGCTTGTTGCTTGTTGCTCCTGTGCAATCCAGCTGGGTGCCTTTCTCTGCCTGCAGCTGTCACCGCCGCATGCCAGACCCGCTGTGCGCTCGCTTGTTGCTCCCTGCTCTGCAGCCCTGAACCATGCCCAGGCCCAGGAGCAACAAGTGGGGTATATTTGCCAAAATACGGTAGTTCCTGCAAGAGAGCTCCAGTGGAGGGGGAGTTGACAGCAGGGGAGAATTCAGCTCCATATGAGAGCACAAGCAAGCACAAGCAGCACACTGAGGGTACGTCTACACTACATGGCTCCGTCGACAGAGCCATGTAGATTTGTTTATTGGGCAAAGGGAAATGAAGCGGCGATTTAAATAATCGCCGCTTCATTTAAATTTACATGGCTGCCGCGCTGAGCCGACAAACAGCTGATTAGCTGTTTGTCCGCTCAGCGCGCTAGTCTGGACGCTCCCCTGCCAACATCAAAGCCCTTTGTCGGCAGCCCCAGTAAACCTCATCCCACAAGGAATAACGGGGCTGCCGACAAAGGGCTTTGATGTCGGCAGGGGAGCGTCCAGACTAGCGCGCTGAGCCAACAAACAGCTGATCAGCTGTTTGTCGGCTCAGTGCGGCAGCCATGTAAATTTAAATGAAGCGGCGATTATTTAAATCGCCGCTTCATTTCCCTTTGCCTATAACCCTCATCTACATGGCTCCGTCGATGGAGCCATGTAGTCTAGACACAGCCTGATAGAATTGATAACCTTCCCCAGTCCCATCAGAGTAACCCTAATAAATGAGCATACCCCATAGTATTGGGCAAATCTGGTAACAGTGGCCCCAGGCTGCACTGGAAGGGGCAGGGCCTCAAGAAGAAGGGGCGGGGCCAGGACACTTCCTTGCTTTCCCACCCACAGACCATGATTGGTCTGGAGGTGGGGAGTGCCTTTGCCCCCCAGAGGCTCTCCCTAGGCACCCTTGCCCCTGGCGGTGGAAGATTTCGTGTGTTCCTCCTTCTATCCCCAGGTACTGATTGGATTGCAGGGAACTTCATGAGCTTCTCCCACCCCCAGGCCCTGATTGGCTTGGGGGCGGTGCAGTGGCAGGGTCTCTGCAGGCCAAATCAACTCGGTGAGCTTGGTGAGCTGGACCTCTGGCCCATGGAGCCCCTTTTGCCCACCTCTGATCGAGGAAGCGTCTTCTAATCCCATATGCTGTGATTATCTGAAGATATACACAAAGCAGCACACATACAACAAAAAAATTCTTGCTTTTTGCTGTGGGGATTCCCTCTTCCACAGGCTTTTCCTAATCCAGAACTAACACTAACTTCTGCTGCTAAGGTTCCTCCAGTTTTTATTCTGGTATGACTATCATGTATGTAACTGTGTACCTACCTGAAACCACCTCCTACAGTAGATGCCCGTACCTGCCATCTTCAAAACTGCAAATGGGAGGGTAGTTGATTCCACAAACTGTGCAGAATGAGCTATTCTCAAAATTGAAAGCTGCACTTTTCCTAGGTCACTTTCTCAATATGCCTTCACCCAGATGGAGGCAAGAGTCTCATTTCAAACCTGAGACAGGTGCAGAGCCCGACACTAACTAACTATTAAAATGTTCTTTTAAAGCACAGAACTTTATTAAACTTCTAAAAAAAATCCAACACACTCAGAAAAAAAGCAAAATGTACTTCTCTCATCAAGCATCATCATCAAACATGAAGTTTACCTGACCCTCCGAATTAAACATATTATATATGGTAAGAAATTATTTAAAGAATGAACAATACCCCCAGCAGAATGTGTGCTAATTCACACTAATGATTGTAAAATCCTTAAGTGGAGTATTGAATTTCATGAATTAACTTTCGGCTACACTACATTATAATTCCTAAGCATCTTTTAAAAACATGCACCATGTCCCTAGGATTAAACAACCTAGGAATTAACATTTGTTCCTTAACTACACCACGGTTAAAAAAATTATGCTAAACCATGTGTAGCAGCTGTAGGTTGTACATTCCCTCTTTTTGACAGGATATCCAAAAAAAAAAAAAAAAAAAAAGGCTTTCATGTTGAATCTGAATTACAGGAACCTAATCCACCACCTGGATCCACCCAGATGTCATTTGCTGACAACACTATGATTCAGCTAAGCACTATTTACATTCAAGTCAGGATGCATCTTATAAACAGGTGATTTGGAAATGAACCAGGTGGCTTAAACTACCTATCATGAGGGCAGGGTCTAGTTTACCAGTTAATTAAACTCAAATCCAAATGTGAACACCCTTCTTTCACTTTCAACAAAGGAAACTGAATCACAGTTTTTTATTTACCCTCTCTTAAAAAAAAAACCAACCCATTACTTTGTTCAGTAAGAATTACCACTCAATGTCTAGCATCATCCTCAAAAGGTTAACTTGTCTTTGTTAGTGAGTGAATAGCATGAAACAGGTTTAGCAACAAATGACATGACAAAACTTGATAGAACAGAACAGGGATTTATTTATGTGGGATACCAATCCTTTACTCTTTGCTTTCCCCAGTGGATATGGGTGTGTGTTCAGAGTTTGTCTGTGTTTATATATTCATACTAGACAATGCTGAGTGAATAATTCACAGTGAATAATGAATTTGATGAATTTAGCCTCTGATTGTGTTTTATGGACTCTCCCACCACAGAACCTTGAATGCAGTCATTCTAACTGAGCTGGCAAATGCTTTTTTAAAAACACATTAACTCTATAGATTGGCTTGAATGTTCAGTAAATACAAAATAAAAGGGGCATGGGCACGATTGGAGTCACTGAAGAGATCAAATGAAAGAGTTTTACATGGATCTCCTGGCATCATGGCCAACTCCAAACCTTCCAAATTCAGGCTCCAAAAAACTCACAAGACATTTTATAAAAATAATATGTTTGTTTTTTTCTATTTTCAGGCTTTAGGGTACAAATGGGTCATTCCTAAGCTGTTCTCCTGGAGTATATGAGCTAGAAACATACTTAAAAAATAATAACATATTCTCACAGAATCAAATGCCTTTAGGAGCTGGAGGTCTAAGTGAACTACCGAATACCATGAAAGTTGGCAACACTGCCAGTGGGTGCACTTTTCCTTGTATATATATGTATGCACAAGTGGACACATGAAAAGTATGTGTGTGCATGTTCATTCAGTGATACTATCTACCTATACCAAAATGCAAAGCACTAAGTTAACACAGACTACACTAGAAAATTATTTTGAAATAACTTATTTCAAAATAATAATTTCCAAAATAGCTATTTCAAAATAGCGTGTCTGTCCACATTACAGGGGAGTCTTGACATTAGTTCAAGACAGACTCCCTTAATGTGGATTGCTACCTCGACTTAGAGCCCCAGGGAGCACTGGAGAGTAATTACTTTGACTGACTCTGGGGAGCATCCACACTACTACTATTTTGAAATAACTATTTCAAAAAAAGGCGCTATTCCTCATGGAAAGCAAGAGTTATTATTTTGAAATAACCAACCCCTTATTTTGAAATAATAGGGTTGGTAGTGTGGAAGCTCCGCTTGTTATTTCAAAATAAGGGCAGAGGGCAGTGTGTAGATGAGAGCAGAGTTAAAACTATCTTTAGTCAATACATTCAAAACTTTGTAATCTTGCAGCATGTTCCCATGGGTATGTTGCACAGAATAGCTCACTGGATGTGTGGTCAAACAGTAACCTCAAAAATATTAAAATACTATGGTCAAGTCAATGCTGTTGCAATGATCTTGCTTTTTCTTGCTTCGAAAAAAATGAGCGATGTAAAAGATTTTACATTTAATTTACATTTTTCGGTGTCAAGTAGATATAGTTAGTGACTGTCCCTGTTTTAATAATGGTAGTATTAAGAGTTCCAAAGAGATGTTCAAGGTTTTGCATCTGCTGAATTAACCGATTAAGGCAAACTGGGGGAGGAGAGGACAAAAACTAAAGTTCATAATTTGTCTGCTTTTCTTTAATTAGAGACAGTTTCCCAAGAAGCTGTATAGTCAGGTTAGCAGCTCACCTGTTTACACTGCAGTGGCAGCTTAAAAAGCATACATTTCATTGACATTTTTAACAACAGTGTGGTGGAATGTAATCAATACTATGGAGATACCCTATAATCACAGGAGCCACATGATTTTCATGCACAAAATTTTCTGTATATTTTAGTTTAATGCAATGTAACAATTATACCTTTTACAAAGATGAACTAGTATGTGCTAGGGAAGGGGAGGAGGCCCAAACCTAACCACCTGTAGAACAGGTGTAACCAGTGCTTGAGCAACCCTGGGCATGCTGAGCTGACCCTGTTCTCAACCCTTCCCAATCACTTTTTGTTCGAGACAAATAATGCTACAAGTTGCATTAGGTGTTCCCTTCTAATCCATTGTGCTCTCCAGGCCTGAAGCTACATTATAGTTCCCCCTGTGCAAGTGATGTATGAAGGAGCGGGAAGGAAGACCTCTCTGTGCCCTCTTTGACCTTGTTTCTGGAAGATTTTTTCTGCATGTTTCAATGAGACACTTACAATTTCATTCGTACATATTGTCCCCCATTTACACTAAGATCATTGTACCATTCCTGAGGAGCTTGGACAAGAATATACCCAGAGCAGGTGCAGCTCCATTAGGCAGGTTATAGGTTTTAATAGGCAGACAGAGCATGTTTCATAGTGAATTTTCTTTCATCTAGAATAGAGATCCCCAACACGATGCCCGCGGGCGCCATGGTGCCTGCAGGGGCATTTATGTGCACCTGCCAAATCATCTGGGCAGGCCCTGCCTCCGGCACGTGGCGCATGGGTGGCCCCTGCCCCATGGGCGTCTCCGCCCCCGGACGCCCGGCGCGTGAGTGGCCTTGCCCCCGGATGCCCGGCAGCCCCAAAAGGTTGGAGACCACTGATCTAGAACGTCATTATACTGCAGCTAATTTGGTCACACATGGTCCCCAATAGGAGCTCTATTTGCATACCAAGTATCAAACATTATACCAAAACCCTTACATTTTTTAAACAAGGAAAGTGGGTTTTAGCCTCATGTATTTTTGTAACTCTCAAAACATTTATAACTTTGCAAATTAAAATAAATAATATTAAAATTGCCTCTCAGTTGAGAAAGCGTGGGATCAATTTTGGAAAGAAATAGCTAGCAAAACCATAAGGTCCAAAATGAAATGCAAACTAATCTAATTATCTGAAGCTTCAGGGGGTAGTCACGTTAGTCGGTTACAGAAAAAAACCAACAAATGGTCTGGTAGCATGCTAATGGACTCAATCATGATGAAAGTTGGTTGGGACGCTACTAATTTAACAACCATTGAAGGTGCAAACAGCTCTCTGTGTTGTATCCTTCCTGACATGGGAGTCTATCTATCGACTTTGATTTTTTATCTGCTTCAGTTTAACTAGCCAATCTTCAGATACTTACTGATGCTGTCTCCCACCCACCCTCCTTTTTTCTTCCCTCCCCTTCTCCTCTCCTGTTTATTTCAGGTGTACACATCCCAAACTCATAACTCTGGTCATCTGAAGAAGTGGGCTGTACCCACGAAAGCTCATGATACCATTTACATGTTTTGTTAATCTATAAAGTTCTACCAGACCATTTGTTATTTTTAATCTAATTACGTTTATTATTAAGCATATGCCAGTATGTGTGTGTATGTTTCAGACACCCATACAAATGCACAGAAGTAAAAGGCAAAGAGCTAAGTAATAAAACAGTGAGATTTTAAATATTCTATATTGAAAGAGTTCAGACCTTCCCAAAGCAAAGTTAGCATTGTCTCTTTCACAATGACATATACAGGTTTCTTTCCACCATAAGCGTGTTGTACTATTTTTAACGTATACAATAAAAAGTAGTACTCTTTAACCCCTCCTTTTTGATATAAAGAATTTCTTACCAGTGAGTCTTTTGTTCTTTTTTATTTTAATCCATGCTCTGAGAATGGATTAAATCAAGCAGCTGAATAAGTGTTTATGAAACTTCCCAGAGGAAGTCATTTTTGGCCTGAGGCCAAATATGCAACATTTGAATCTCAAACGATAATTGTATAAGAAAGTTATAAAGTACTGAAAAGAAGAGTTTTAGAACAGAAACACAATTTAATTTTTATCGGCTATGGTTACTGCAACCAAATACAGCAAATATAGTATTACCAATGTACATCAGATGGGAAAGTGACAGTACTTGGATGGTGCTAAATGGATGTAACAAAATGCAGGAGACATTTTGTCAGATGTCACTTAGCAGTCAGATCATGGAGGAATCAGGGAGTGGGATTTGCCTGCATACTAGAAATACCTTAGGAAGTAGACAGGGAGAAGCAGAAATAGCAAGAGAGGATAGAACCTAATCTTGGCCCGGTAAATGAAAAGGAAAGATTGCTCAGATCTAACTTTATCTCAAGGAACAAATAGATGATTCAGCATGTTATCATTTCACTGATCCAGCTTGGTTGTTCATTGTCCACAAAGATTCCAGCTTTAATCAGAGGGGGTATGTCTACATTACCCCGCTAGTGCGAACTAGCGGGGTAATGTATGCATACCGAACGTGCAAACGAAGCCCGGGATTTGAATTTCCCGGGCTTTATTTGCATAAGCCGGCCGGCGCCATTTTTAAATGCCGGCTTGTTCGAACCCCGTGCCGCGCGGCTACACGCGGCACGGGGTTCGAACAAGCCGGCATTTAAAAATGGCGCCGGCCGGCTTATGCAAATAAAGCCCGGGAAATTCAAATCCCGGGCTTCATTTGCACGTTCGGTATGCATACATTACCCCGCTAGTTCGCACTAGCGGGGTAGTGTAGACATACCCAGGCAGACTCCTGAAAATGTCTCGATAAGCATTCTAATAAAAGTCCCGAATGCTGCTCTGACAATACAGTCTTTTAGGAAGAGTCCTCCTGTAAAACTAAGTTTTTACTCTCAGGACATTTCACAATGAAGTAAGTGGATGTGTCAAATGAGATTTTGGAGACCAGTCCAATTGACCAGAGCCACCAGAACTATATAGATTATGGGTTGCATTTTCAGAAGTATGTAAGAATAAAATGCCTCATTTTGAAAATGGGACTTAGACTCCTAATACTTTTAAGTGCTCTTGAAAAATCTAACCAACATTTCATCTTAGCCTATTTTACCTTAAGTCTTTGAATATGAAAAGTAACAAAATAGATCATGAAGGGATGCAAGAGGGAACTGAGTGGAGGTAACTCATTATCCTGGCTGAGTTTTCTGCCAAAGACCTGATCTGGGTACAACATGAACATCTATGAGCCATGGATAATAAAACAGATATTTTAAGTGCACTGAATAAGTATGATTCTTCTACTAACTCTTAATCAGGATATCTACTTTTTCTACAAAATTCTTGAACATGACAGGATGCTCATCTTTATTATGGAAGTGAACAGCATCAGTTTCACATGGCTCCCAACTTCAGCCAGTATTTCTCAATGTTCTTGATACCAGAAATTGGCTTGTTGCCTGCCCGGACTATGTCAGGGAGATCTTGGGGACTAATGCTGGTCCACGACCAGTCGTTGAGAAACACCAAGTAAGCAATCCCCAAAGTAGGCCTTAAATTTGCGGTCCTTCTTAAGGTCAACTTTCCTATTAGTAAGCATGACCCAGTAGCAAGTGTTGGCAAGATTGGGCCTATATATCTTGCCTTATGAGCCATCATGCCTGTCTGTTTAAATTATATTTAATTACAAAATATCATAGCTGTTTTCATGGCTAAATACAATTCCTTAAAAGCACTACATTTAAATACAGAAGTTTTTTAAAAAGATTTAGTTTGGAATTTTAATCTGTTTTCTTAGAATAGAGGACTCCATGTACTCAAATGGTAATAAAAGCTACTTTACTGGTTCACCTCATTTGAACTTCTTGTTCTTGCATAGCCTTTAAAAATGAACGAATATGAATATTATCTCATGAATGAAACTCCAGAGAAGTGGTCACTTAGGATCATAACACAGGCTATCAGGTATCCAGCATATTTGAGAGGTGACAAGAACACAAAGAACAAGTTAAAAATCACTTAGGAAAGTTAGATGTCAGCAAGTCACCAGGTCCTGATGAAATGCATCCCAGGATACTCAAGGAGCTGATAGAGGAGGTATCTGAGCCTTTAGCTATGATCTTTGAAAAATCATGGAAGACAGGGGAGATTCCAGAAGACTGGAAAAGGGTAAATATTGTGCCCATCTATAAAGAGGGGAATAAGAACAACCCAGGAAACTACAGACCGGTCAGTTTAACGTCTGACCCAGGGAAGATAATGGAGCAGGTAATTAAGGAAATCATATGCAAACACTTGGAAGGTAATAAAGTGATAGGGAATAGCCAGCATGGGTTTGTGAAGAACAAGTCATGCCAAACTAATCTGATAGCTTTCTTTGATAGGATAACAAGCCTTGTGGATAAGGGAGAAGCGGTGGATGTCATATACCTAGACTTTAGTAAGGCATTTGATATGGTCTTGCATGATATTCTTATTGATAAACTAGGCAAATATAACTTAGATAGGGCCATGATAAGGTGGGTGCATAATTGGCTAGATAACCCTAGTCAGAGAGTTATTGTTAACGGTGCTAAATCCTGCTGGAAAGGGATAACAAATGGTCTGTTTTGGGACCCGTACTGTTCAATATCTTCATCAAGGACGTAGATCTTGGGATAGAGAGTACGCTTATTAAGTTTGCAGATGATACCAAACTGGGTGGGGTTGCGACTTCTTTGGAGGATAGGGACATAATTCAAAATGACCTTAGCAAGTTAGAGAAATGGTCAGAGGTAAACAGGATGAAGTTTAATAAAGAGAATGCAAACTGCTCCACTTAGGAAGGAATAATCAGTTCCATACATACAAGATGGGAAGCGACTGTCTAGGAAGGAGCATGGCGGAAAGGGATCTAGGGGTCATAGTGGACCACAAGTTGAATATGAGTCAACAGTGTGATGCTGTTGCAAAAAAAGCAAATATGATTCTAGGTTGTATCAACAGGTGTGTTGTAAGCAAAACTCGTGAAGTCATTCTGCCGCTCTACTCTGCACTAGTTAGGCCTCAGCTGGAGTACTGTGTCCAGTTCTGGGCGCCACATTTCAAGAAAGATGTGGAGAAATTGGAAAGGGTACAGAGAAGAGCGACAAGAATGATTAAAGGTCTAGAGAACATGACCTATGAAGCCAGGCTTCATGAACTGGGCTTGTTTAGTTTGGAAAAAAGAAGATTAAGAGGGGACATGATAGCGGTTTTCAAATATCTAAAAGGGTGTCACAAGGAGGAAGGAGAAAATTTGTTCCTCTTGGTTTCTGAGGACAGGACAAGGAGTAATGGGCTTAAAGTGCAGCAAGGGAGGTTTAGATTGGACATTAGGAAAAAATTCCTAACTGTCAGGGTGGTCAAATATTGGAATAAATTGCCAAGGGAGGTGGTGGAATCTCCCTCTCTGGAGATATTTAAGAACAGGTTAGATAGACATCTGTCAGGGATGGTGTAGACAGAGCTTGGTCCTGCCTTGAGGGCGGGGGGCTGTACTCGATGACCTCTCGAGGTCCCTTCCAGTCCTATAATTCTATGATTCTATGACTTATTTGAAAAGCTATAATTTTGACATCGCTAAGACAGCTTTATGGTGGCATTTGAGAGCTTTCCATATACAGGCAGTCCCCGAGTTACACAGATCTGACTTACGTCGGATCCGCAGTTACGAACGGGGCCCTCCCTCTCCCTGGTCTCCAGCAGACCAGGGAGAGGAAGCAAAGCGGCGGAACACGCGGGCAGCGGACAGCCCAGACGCGTCTGGGCTGTCCGCTGCCCACGTGTTCCGCCGCTTTGCTCCCCGTCCCCCTGGTCTGCAGACCAGGGGGACGGGGAGCAAAGCAGAGCAAAGCCACGGAGCCTGGGGTTCTTAAGTTGAATCTGTATGTAAGTCAGAACTGGCGTCCAGATTCAGCCGCTGTTGAAACTGATCAGTTTCAGCAGCGGCTGAATCTGGACGCCAGTTCTGACTTACATACAGATTCAACTTAAGAACAAACCTACAGTCCCTATCTTGTACGTAACCCGGGGACTGCCTGTATTCGTTTTCATTGCATATCACTATACTGCAACATTGCAAATAATTACAGATGACAACTGCCCCTCACCACAAGGCAGTGACTTTAAAAAAAACCCTCCAATCCACAACTGAAAACAGCACTGACATTTTCATTGCATTAATTATCTTCATTAATCTGTCCTGGCCAGTGATTCTGGGTTATTAATGGTTCTGGCTGTGACTCATGAGTTGTGTTTACTCATGTGTTCACAAGAGCTTTGTAAAACAACCTGTTTAAAATCACAGAGCAAATCACAGAGAAAAGGTGGGGCGGAAGAGGCTGATGACAGTTAATTTAAAATCCAACATTGTTTTCAAAGCTTGGAATATTCCATGTGAGCTCCTTCACATGCTGATCTCTACTGCCCACTTATGTGCAGCAGCCAATGGGTGGCACTCCATAAACAATGTGACCACACATTTTGGAAGTGATGTACTTGGAATACAGGTGATCACTGGAACACATTTGGCCCCACATGCAACTATCAGGTATATTCAGTACCAATGAATGAAGTAAACTGTTACTCACTGTCACTGGGGAGTAGTTTACCATACACAGAGCTTTGTGTCACTCATGGAGGTCACAGAAGTGACTTTCTGTCACCTCTGTAACTTCTGTAGGGGTCAAGTTGGCCGACCCCAAAGCCAGCCAAGTAGCTAGCTCCAGGACCAGGGGTTTAGGTGGCCCTCCAAGAAAGCCACTCTAGCCACTGCTCTGGTGGCCCCTAGAATCAGTCCCTAGGGGGCTGGCCATTGCAGAGCAGCCACTGTCCATAGCCCTGGGCAGCAATCCCTGGCTGGCCAATCGGAGCATCTGATATTTGCTATCCCTTAGCAGCTGGTGCCACTGGTCCCAGGGTAGCCTCTCCCAGCAGTTGTTTCTGGTCCCCCCACAGTCCCCACTCAGCAGCAGTACCCCTAGCCATTCAGCCCCTATCCCCTGGAGATTTAATCACAGGTATTTTTAGTATAAGTCACAGACAGTTAATGAATTATTAGTTTTGTTTATTGCCCAGGGATAAGCCCATCCCTGTCTATTATGCCCACCGCCCAACATTGCTTCTCTGTGGCTATGTGAAACGAGTTGATCATCTGTCCTATTCTCACTACAGAGACATCCTTATCAGAAAAAAATACTAATACTTGTCTGAGAAAGGAAAGCACGTTTCGGAGAAAAAAATCCCTATTTTTTATCTAAATTTTCCAATTCTACACCCCAGCATTATAACTAGCATCTTTGTTGGCAATCGGATAAGAAATTAAATGGACTCTCAAATGGTCCCTATTGAAGAGATTGAATCCTACTGTAGGATGACTTTTACTAAAAGTGCTCATGAATAAATTGTAGCCTTAACCAGGAGCTTTCTTACCATACACAGCTAGGGCGGAAGGGAAATTGAAAAGGTTCAGAAACCCCAGACAAAACCCTATTTCTTCTGATTCCAGGTTATTTTTCTGCAATGTTAATAGTTTTAAATAAACAGGGGGTACTAACCCTAAAGGTTTGAGTTCTGTGCCAATGACTATGAGCTGAGTCCCTGGTCTGGATTTGGCCTCTGTGTGTTGCTGAGTTTGTGCAAAGCAGCCAGGAAGCATCCCTAAAGGGCAGCTGAGGATTATCCCTCACACACAGGGTAGCACACAGCTCAGTAGGCCTGCTGTGGCTGGCATAACTTACAGCAGCTTTACACTCTAAGTTGATAAGCTTTTAAGTTACTGAGAGCCATGTCAGTCCCTAGGATGACCCAGCAAGGGAGAATTGGACCGGTGCCTGATAGCCACCTTTCACATCTGAAGGCTCAACCCTGCAAGCCTTTAACTCTTCTGAGGAGTCCCACTGGCCAAGCGCCCTACTAATATGATAGCAGACTGCTCATCTGATTGACCACATGTAGGATTTAACCCCTTTTTGGAGAAGGAGAAAACTACATGGATCCAGCCCGAGTTGCTGGTGATTGAAAGTTGTGACCATATAGTTGCTTCCATGGGCTGCAGGTAAACCTACATTTGGGGGAGGCAAGCCCCCACTCTGCCCCTACCACCCAGGGTACTAGCAGTGCATTCCAGAGACCTCCCCCACCCCAGCCCAAGAACACAAGGGGAGGGTGGGTAAGCATGGAGCCCCAGATTTCCCCGCCCCCAGCCAAAGCATGGGGTGGCCTGCAAACATGAGTCTCCAGCCTCCAGAGCACTGGCAGCACAGCCCCAGTCTCAGCGGGGCTGACTCCCAGGTAGCCCGGAGGAAACGCACTCAAGTGGAGCAAAGGCTGGGGGTGTAAGGTGGATGGGGCTGGCTGGCAGTCTGGGAAGGCATTACCTACCCCTGTCTATTATGTCCATTGCCCAGTGTTGCTTCTCTGTGGCTATGTGAAACGAGTTGATCATCTGTCCTATTCTCACTACAGAGACGTCCCTATCAGAAAAAAATACGAATACTTGTCTGATAAAGGAAATCACTTTTAGGAGAAAAAAATCCCCATTTTTTATCTAATTTTTCCAATTCTACACCCCAGCATTATAACTAGCATCTTCGCTGGCAATCGGATAAGAAAGGTCAGAGCTTAAATGGACTCTCAAATGGTCCCTATTGATGAGATTAAGTCCTACTGTAGGATGACTGCACACTTGCTTTTGGTGCCAGTGGCTAATGCAGGCTGAGTCCAGTGTTTAATTTGAAATGAAAGAGGTGTTGGGACTCGAACTATTCGGTGTGGTGACTCAAGCAATTTTTTACTTTCATACCTGGTGCAGCAAGCCCAGAGGTGATGGGGCTCTGAGCCACCATGCCTCCATGAGCTGGGGCTCAGCCCTGGCAAACCCAGGTTGAAATGAAGCACTGCTTCAATCCCAAATGCTGTCAACCTGGCACCTTTCACATTTCTTTACATTTAAGAGAATAAAAACATCTGTTTCTAGCAACTCCCCTGGTCTCCGCCCTTTATTTATTTCAGAGCTGGGAAACCTCTGAGCCAAATAGAATTTTCCTTTTAAACTAGTATGTGATAATGAACTTTTTTGCCAACACACTAAAGATGACCACACTGGATGGATTACCTAAGGTGTGGGGAACCTCCAGCCTGTGGGCCAGACCCCGACCACTGCTTCATTTTATCTGGTCCGCAGCAAGTCTCTGCTCCTGTCGCAGAATGAGCAATTACTGCTAAGTCATGATGTAATGATATTCTCTCCATTTTGATTTTTGTTCCACTCCTGTAAGGCATGACTGCTAGTTCTTTAGCTGGTATGTTCTAAGTCTAACTAGCTGCTCGTGTACAGAAGTTCCAGGGAGTGCTAAAAGTTTATTGAATTTAAATAATATGAGCTTATGGAAATCGGTCCAAGAAGCTTGAATAAGGGTGGCGCCCTGACTCATGATCATATACATTTCACTAAGATTTGGATATAGATCATATCTTATTAAGTAGTAATGCTGAAACAAAAAATGCTCCTATTAGACCAGGACATTTTTCTCTGAATTTCTCTCTGTAAATTCTGGTTTTGAGATGACAAGGGGAAAATTATTTCACAACTGTCAAATGCCAGCATGCTTTATTATTGATAGCCTCTGCAGCACTCTGTCAGCTAATTCATCAAGTTCAAATATTTATTTGAAATTTCCCCTCACTGACTCAGCATCACGATATACTCGGCTCGGGTTTGGGAGAACCCCAGAATGGTAAATGGTTTGTTCTTCCCAGATGTTTCAGTGTAATATGAACAGTGTTACTTTAATTTAAGTGTCCTGCTTTTTGGATACACCCTACTTTATCACAATTTCAGTTCACTTCACAAGAAACTTCTTTGAAAAGGAGGAGATAGGAGGAGTGGGGGAGGAGGAGCAGTGCACTGAAAGGCTTTTAAATACAAAGTTCTACACTAGTTTTGCAGAAGATCAGCCAGGAGAACAACTCTCAGGCTACGTTTAAACTGCAGGTATTTGTTAGCAGAGAGTATGCTAATGAAACATTCATTAGCATTTGTCATGCTGTCATTTGCATATCTCTGCTGATGCTTTTCTCACAAGAGGTTTTTGCGCAAAAACAAGCAGTGTAGATGGGTCCATTTTGTGCAAAAAAACTCTTTTGCACAAGATCCCTTATGCCTCAAAAAAGGAGTCTTTTTTTGCGCAAAACGGACCCGTCTACACTGCTTGTTTTTGTGCAAAAACCTCTTGTGCGAAATATGCAAAGACAGAGATATGCAAATGACAGCGTGACAAATGCTAATGAGTGCTTCATTGGCGTACTCTCAGCCGACAAATACCTGCAGTGGAGACGTAGCCTCAGTGTCCTGGCCTCATGCATAATTGTGCACTAGTTGGCACCACAACAGACTTTTAAAAAGCATTTTTATATCAGTTGCAAGACAGTTAAAAGCTGCCTAAACATTGTTTGAAAAACAGTCACCTGCTGCCACAGCGGTGGGCAGCATGGACGCTTGACCTGGGCACAATTCACTACTACAAGAGAGGGGGTGTTTGGCAAGGGAGTGATCTGTGGGATCTTTGGGAATCTGGAGCTGGTTTTCTCTTGGTCTGAAACAGCCTGAATTTGGTGTCCTCCTACCTGTAAAAGACATTTATTTGATAGAGGGCTTGGAGAGGGTTGAAGGTGAGGTAGAGGAAAGTTTGTAAGTAGCTGGATGACATCCTGTTTGAAATGATTATTTTTGGTGTGGCAATTTTATTGTATTGTATTGATACTGTATTATTTTATCCCTTATGCCTCCTGAAATGAGGTTTACAGGATTGGTTGGCAAAGGCTTTCTTTGCCAACCGATCCACGTCTTGATTGCCGCGTTGTGCTGATGATCAGCTGAGCCGGCACAACATGGCAGCCATTTTTATTTTAATGAAGCGGGGATATTTAAATCCCCGCTTCATTGACTATGTCGGGTAGTCTAATTTACATGCCTCTGCTGGCAGAGGCATGTAGTCTAGACATACCCTCAGTGTTCTGTGCTGTTATTTAGCTCTTATTTACCCCTACATGTCCTATAAGAGGTCAATAGTAGTGGAAGTGTTGATAATGCTGCTAGAGCTAGACAATATTAACCTCCCGTGGTTTGCCAAATTCTCTGGTTTGGCACTGAGGAGGTTCTGAGGGTGCCAGACTAAAGAGGTTCAACCTGTAGTATATTGTCTAAATGTACTAGCTACATTATTTAATACATTTAGATTTTTATAAATGTATTTTTTTCCAATGAAACAAATTTAAGAATTTTACAGTTACTTATAAATATAACTATCAGTAATTTCTATAATAGCTGAACTAAAAGAGGATCCTAACTGTAAAGATCTTAGGGATAAATTGTCATTTGCAAATGAAACTTGCAATGTTAAGCTAAAATGAATTGCTAACTATCATTGAAGTTCTTTTTATCTCATCAGATGAGGATACGGGCAATTAAATCTTACTAGAGGGCTTGCTGTGCTCGCCAACCTCCCATTGCAGGGGGTAGGCAACCCCAGCCATCAGGGAGGACCTGGCTAAAGCCACGCCAACCAGGGTCCCTGCCCCCTCCCCTCTCCAGCAGCCAGGGCCTCTTCTCCCTCTCCCGTCCCCTCCTCTGCCAGCCCAAGCCCCTCCCCCTCTCCGACAGCCCATGCCCTTTCTCCATCCTCACCTCTACCAGCTCAGGCCCCTTCTCCCTCTCTCCCCCTCCACCAGCAAGTGCTCCTTCTCCCTCCCCTGCTCTGCCAGTCAGGGCCCCTTCTCTCCCTCCCTCTATCAGCCAGGGCTCCTTTTCCTTCCCTCCCCCTCCCCCCCACCAGCCCAGTACTTTCTCTCCCTCCCCAACCTCCACTGTGCAGGTCCCACCGCTGGTGCAATGGAACATCTGTTTTGAAAACACTGGCAGCTGTCTACACCACGTGGTGATCGCCGGAGCTTCAGCCAGCCACTGTGCTTCAGCCAGTCCCAACTGCCCCATGGGCCTCACTGCCAACCGTCCACTTGCCACATGGTCCTGCCACATGGCCCTTCCCTTCTAGGTTCCTTCCACACAAGCCCAGCAGCAGTTTACCTTTAAGATGCAAGGAAGGTGAGTGCTGTTTTTGTGAAGTCAAAGAGCCATATTTAGATCTCTTGTGAGCCATAGATTGCCAACCCCATTATGGGGTTAGCAGCAGGAAGGAAAGGGGGAGGAGGCCAGGTGGCTGAGAGGGAAGGGGCTGCAGGACGTAGAGATGACATCACTCTGTTGTTCTGCAGGAAAAACTTTTTTATAGGTATAGTAAGATTATTCCCGAGTGACTGGAATAATGAAGGCAGTTTACGTGTGATTCCCCTTTTAATTATTTTAAGGGTTGGACAGGGAGACTACAGCAGCTGAGATTAGGCAAGTGAGGTAATATTTTTTATTGGACCCAACTTCTGTTGGTAAAACAGACAAGATTTTGCACTTCCCCAAGCTCTTCTTCAGGTCAGTTACAATGGCTGGAATTGCAGCAAATAAAAGGAGGAACAAAAGCAAACCACCAGTCATTTGCTCTATTAACTGTTCAGCACTCATAAAATATTGTTTTAATCTTTGTAATAGTTATTATGAAACAATAAAAATTTGAATTTGAAGAATTAAATACACTGGATGAAATCTAGACCCCACTGAAGGCAACAGCAAAACCGCTACTCACTTCAGCAGGGCAAGATTTTATCATCTGGGTTTAACCCCGTAGTCTGTACTCAGACGACACCTCCATGGACCCTGATAAACTTGAATAAAGTTGCCTGAATAAGGACTGCACGATTTGCCTCATAAGTGGAAATCAAACTATCATGTAAGCAACATTCCCTCTAATCTTTTCCATTTGCGTGTGGATTTTTTCCATCCATAGGTTCAGTGAGGCATGTGTGAATGTGTACCACCAATGGAAACACATAACCTAGTTGTGGGAACTCTGCTAATCAGCTACGTGGCATTTGAATTTCTCCTGAGCGGCCGCACAAGTGCTCAGCTTATAGGGAGCGCTGCATGTAAGATATAATTACATTTTTTTAAAGTTTCATTAACTCAGCTTAAATATGGAATCAACGCACAAGGACAAAACTGTTAACATTAGGACTATCCAAGGACAGGCTTCTGGTTCTGGGATTAGTGCTTCATATGTCCCCGTGAAAGATTCACTGCTGATACTCACAGGCAGTCTTCTACTCTCTGGCTGTGTCTAGACTGGCAAGTTTTTCCACAAAAGCAACTGCTTTTGCGGAAAAACTTGCCAGCTGTCTACACTGGCCGCTTGAATTTCCGCAAGAACACTGACTTCCTGCTGTCTGAAATCAGTGCTTCTTGAGGAAAAACTATGCTGCTCCCATTCGGGCAAAAGTCCTTTTGCGCAAAAATTTTGTGCAAAAGGGCCAGTGTAGACAGCTCAGATTTGTTTTGCGCAAAAAAGCCCCGATCGCGAAAATGGCAATCAGGGCTTTTTTGCGCAAAAGCGCGTCTACATTGGAATGGACGCTTTTCCGCAAAAGTGCTTTTTGCGGAAAAGCGTCCGTGCCAATCTAGACGTTCTTTTCCGCAAATGCTTTTAATGGAAAACTTTTCCATTAAAAGCATTTGCGGAAAATCATGCCAGTCTAGACGTAGCCTCTGTGCCAGCTGTGGCTGGGCCATGTTTCTATAGCAGTGCGCTCAATCCAGTGGGGGTAGCAGAAATTTGTATCACTTGGCACTGACTACAGGACCTGATATAGGAATGAACTGATAGGCTCTGTTAGGAGTCCATTTCAGCTCTCATCAGCTAAAAAATCATCACAACATGAAGTATGCAGGAGGTCAAGCCCATAGGACAAGGATGGATCCAACATTCCTCATGTGGCATGCATAAGACACACCCCTCATCTTAAAAAGTCAGTCATGCTATTAGTTAGAAGAGTTTTTTTCTGTTGTTCAGGTATATTTGTCAGAACACTAAGGATCCAATTCTGCAAAAAAGTACATTTAATGGCTCTACCATACGAGTCCCTCCCTCCCATAAATCAGTTACCATTCTCTTGCACAGCACAAGACACATATTTTATTACTCAGATTCTTACTATCGTCCAAATCCTGAGGTCCTTATACAGCTTTTACATAGTTCAGAATAAGTGTTTCTTGAGTAAGGGATATAAAAAAGTGTAAGAACCTCTGGGATGGCCCTGTTTTTTTTTTGTTTTTTTTTTAAAGAATACAGAGTTTAAAAAGATGATGTAATGAAAGTAAATCACTATGAATCTCTCACAACCCCACACCTGCCCACACTATAGAAGGCCGTACAAGCTGCAAATGCAGGCTTTTGCCCAGCTGGATGATTCAGTGAGAAATCAGCAAGAGGAGGGAAGCCCTTTTTTAGAACTGAAGACTGCTTTGATGCAGCAGCATTAAGCTAAGTAGTAGTGTGGAGCTGATCATGAAGTGCGAGACCAAAGAAACCAGTTTCAGTTCCAGAGATGCTCTTCAAAATGCCTGCCTTTGTTTGTCAAATGCGTCTTTGTTTGTAAGACATACCTGGTTATCCTGCCCAAGGGAAGATTACTGCCTCCATGTGTTTGAGGGTGCCATCTAGAACTAGTTTTTCAGCTCATAGCCCCTTTACTGTCTTTGTCTGACTGTAAGATCCATTCCTGATACAAGTTGAGGAGAGCAGTAGATCCTGGAACTGTGCCTTTAGTGTAGGTAGGGGTCAACTCTAGGATGTACGTATCTCCCTGGTTCTGATAATGAATGAATCTGTCAGTCAGACAGGGAAGAGTCCGCCCTGCATTAGAATTGCAGAATGGCTCCATGGCTACGCTCAGGAAGTCCCCCTGACATCACATAGCTCCCAGTTGCCATAGATGGCAGTTGACTTGATGGAATGACAGACTGCATGATGGGAGGAACACGTGTCAACGGTCTAATATAACACTCCACAGGTGTGGCTGAGGGGAAAACAGTTTTTATCAGTTGCTATGGAATCATGATCAGTTTGTATATCTACAGAGCCAGTGAGAAGAGAAATGAAGGCTATTTTTTGAAATAGATGTCATGAAATCAATCCTTGAAGAACTTCAGGAGTCAAAGGCTAAAAAGGTTTGCCTGAATATCTTATGTTACTCAATATAAAAATAAATCTAACCGTGCAACGTAACACGGGAGTCATTTTTCAACTGGAGTTCATCACAACTCATTTAGAGTTTGGTCTCATTTTGAGTTTGTTTTGTGTACATAGTAACAGAACGATCATATCGGAGGAAATGCAGCAGCTTATTTTAGCAGAAAATATGTAACTGAAATTGTAACAAGAGAAAGAAAGTATTGTGAAGCATGGAAACCTTGAAAAGAAACTTTTCTCTTATTGCCCCTAACTGCTAAAAGAAAACCTGATGTTCTTCTTTTAAAACGCGTCTGCCTCTAGGTTCTTGGCACAGGTTTACCATGGGAGGGCCAGCAATCTATTTAATGACTGCATTGACGTCAATAGCATAACTGAAATACTTACTAAGATGCATGATTCCAACTTTCAGGGGGAGGTGTGTTTCTAGGGTGTATTAACATGTGAAATGGATTCTTTCCGGGAATGAACTACACTTGAAGACCAGGAAATGAAGACTAAAATGTTAGCAGTATCTTTTGATTGTTAATTTTTTATGATGAAGATAACTTTTAAAGTTTAATATTTAATTTCTGGCAATATCAGAACTAGTTTACTCTTTTCACAGTTTACACTTCATCCAACTTCAGGCCTGCACAATTATCTCTATTGAATTTCGGATACAAAATTGAACAATTGCCTATAAATAGCCCCTGTTTTCTACTAACCTTTAAAATGTTTACCTCGTGTCTTTTAACAGAATTTTATTTAAAAACAACCATTGTATTATTTTGAAAGAATTATTCTGGGTTGAAGGGACCTCTAGTGAGCCACAAAATCTAGCAAGGCTGATTTCAGTATTCATAACTCACAAATGTACCGGGCATTGCTTGGATCCTTAACTGTAGTAATTAAAAAAAAAAAAAAGTAAAATGTACATGTTTTATTTAAAAGATGGGGCTCAGAGGGTGAGGGTGCAGGAGGTGCAGGACTCAGGGCAGGGGGCTGAGCTTACCAGGGCCTCCTGTGGTGGTGAGGGTGGCACTGCTTTGGCGGCTGCACTCCCCGGCCAGCGGCTCCTCCTGGGATGCAGAATCTGTACTCCCCAGATGGTGGCTCCATCCAGGGGAGGAGGATGGTACTGCATGGGCCAGCTGTGGCCGCCAGCTAACCCCTCTAGCTGGTTGAGGCAGGTGGGGGGAAGAAAGGGTTCCATGGACCACCCTAGCCTGCAAGGGTGTGGCCTCCAGCTAACCTCTCTAGCTGGTCGAGGGGGGGTGGGATTCCATGGACACCCTGGTCTGCAAGTGGTTAGTGGTTGAGCTGTGGCTCCTGTGAGGTATCTCCTCCGGGGGGGGGGGGGGGGGGAGGAGAGGGGAGGAGACAGGGCTGTGGTTTCCAGCTTCTCCTCAGAGGGGCATCTCATCTGGAAGGGATGTTGAGGGGCTGGGCTGCAGTTCCTGGCCTCTCTTGAGGAAGGGGGGGATCTCCTTTATGGGGGGGGGCTGGCCTACACTGCTTAGTCCTAGGAGTGGTCTTGGGAGGATCGCGGTAGCAGGGCCAGGTGGGGGAGGGGTGCTCCTCCCCATCCAGCAATGTTTGGGGCGGGGGGGCACTTTCCCAATTCAGTGGCTGGCAATGTGAAGCTGCAGCCCAGCTGGCCACTCTCTGGCTGGTACTCCTCCCCTCTGCTGTGGTCACTCTAAAGTATAGCTGTACCTCCGATCATCCCTCTCCCTTTCCATGCTATGGAAAACAATCCCATTCGCACATCCCATTTTCCTGGTACAACGAAACCCTCACCTTGCTTTAAGTTAGGATAAGAGAAAGCTGCATATCAAATTTGGTAGTTCTAGCTCTTATAGTATAGGAGGAGTTCTTGACTCACTGTTAGGACACATAGACTCACAGAAAGACACACAAAATCTTTAAATTATACAGATATAGATTAGTTATTACTCTGATCCATATTTACGAATGACTCCTACAGATAGATGGACTCTGTCCAGTGCAAGTTTGAGAAATACCTCACCATTCAATTACTTTCTATTTAAATGCTCAGTCATGCATCAAGGTACATTTTACACTCACATCAAAATGAAATATTACAAGCTTTATGTTCAGGGCTCGACAAATAATGCAATCTACTTGCCCGTGGCGAGTAGACTGCAACCCGGAAGAGCCGGGTTCGGGCGATCTGGGCATGCACAGATCACCAGACAGCATGGCTGGCGAGCGGAGCTTGCGGCGGTTCGGTGAGCCCTGTTTATGTTCATATAAACTTTACATGTAAACTGTACATGGACCCCAATCTCCCACCGTGGCTAAGTCCAGAGCCCCTCCCACACTCCAAGACCAGAGCCTGCACCCTAATCTCCTACCCCAGCCTGGTAAAAGTGAATGATGGGGGAGGACAGGGGAAGGAGTGAGCAGGGTGAGGCCTCAGAGAAGGGGTGGAGGAAGAAGGTGCAGGGCCTCAAAGAAGGGGCGGGAAGGAAGCCGGGCAAAGGTATTTGGGTTTGACATAGATCTTACATTGCACTTATATTGAAAAAATGATCTTGTGGTTAGAAAGGTTGGAAACTACTGAGGTAAAGGCACGTGAGAAGTGCAGACAAATGTGCAGATGTGCAGGAGAACAGTCCAGGGAACAGGCAAAATACCAATCTCTCACTCCTACCCCCAAAAGTGGAATTTTAACACCACTTTAATCCTATGAGACTTGAAAAGCCTGTGTGTGACATATCACAAAATGCTAGAGCCCCTGAAGGCTAATGTTGCAAAGCATAACAGTCAGGTGTATTCTATTGCTCAGTATATAATTAATTGTTTGGAAACACCATAATTATTCAGAGTTGTAACCACCTAGGGCGTACTAGGTTGCTTGCTGTCAGGAAAAGTTTGTGCAAACCTCTTATAGCCCCAGGAGATACACAACACTGTATGACCCTTAGTATTATGCTGTGTTCCTATTAGCCATGTTGGACAATTTTAAAGCAATATTCTATAGAGTCATCCATCCTGCAAAAGCTGCTCAGATTACTTGCTGGAACATTGATCTTACACCTCAAACATTACACCCCTTCTCAACTGCTTATCTAGGAATGGCTTTCTCTTTTACAGTGTTGTTGTTCCTGACGGAAGAGTCTTCTCCTTTGCTGCACCTTCCATCAGAGACAACTGGCTCCTTACATATTATTTATATATATAAAAAAGTTTAGTAGCACCTTAAAGACAAACATGTAGGTGGTATTATGAGCTTTCGTGGGCACAACCCACTTTTGTGCCCACAAAAACTCATGATACCATCTACATGTTTTGTTAGTCTTTAAGGTGCTACCAGATTATTTGTTGTTTTTTAAGGTTTTCCTATTATAGACTAACTCGGCTACCACTCTGAAGCTTTTTATTATTTATAGTGTTCCACAGATATACACAATCCCTCACGCACATATAAGATGTGGGCTCCTACACTACTTCAGACAAATAGAACATGAACGATACAAAAATCTGGCAGAAAATTCAGGTCAGGCAGTTTTGGAGAGGAACACTAGATAGTGGAAAGCTGAGTGAAAAACACAGATGTTATGCAGAACCTTGAAGGAAGAAGAGGGAGGTTGTTCCGAGGAAGGCTGTTCCAAGTGTAGGTGTGGTATGGAAAAGAGCACAAAGCAGAGAGTGGGAATGGGCCCACACAAAGGGAGTAATTACCAGAAAGTATTGGGAGGAACAGAGGATCTGAGATGGAAACAAGAATAAATATGTAGGTGAAGGTGGAGCAGTGCCAAGCTGTGAGGAGAGAACAAGGAGCTTACGTTTAATGTAAAAACCAACGAAAGTGATATGAACAGTGGGGAAACAGCGGTGGGAAAAAAAGATAGATGGAAATAGGTGGTGGCAGAAGTTCTCCAGACTGTGGCCCCACCCCTACTCCACCTCTGCTCCGTCTCCCTCTTCTCTTCCCTCCCCCCTCACTGCTCACCCTTTTTAGCCAAATCCCTGAACTCAAATCTAGCAATTGACACTTGGAAAAAAAATCCCTTCTAAAATTTCTTCTAAAGAAAATGAAGCATGTGTCCCACTGCAAGCCAGATAGTGAAGACTGGACGTGGAGAGTGCACCTAATTAAAAGCACTAAATTTGGGAATAAAAAATTTCAGTAACAGGGTTTTTTAATATACCCTGAAGTTTGTCAGAGATTTATTAGCAAAAACCTTATAGTAAAAGCAAGTCAGCTATCCAGCTGAATACATTAAATATTATGGAATACATACTGCAGCTCTTCTCTATTTTATAGTAATCACTATTTCTAAGCTGATTTTATATTTTAATGTACTCTTAAGCCTTCATAAAGTAACCATTTCAGTTTACTACATATTTAATGCATTGAAACAAAAAAAATCAGTCAAAGTAGTTTAGTGTGTTTATAACAAAGTTCATTGCTTTTAGAAGGAAAACCAATTTATTTTGTGTGATCTCTATAACAATAGACATGTTTATGAAATTTCATCATATGTTTATGTTAAACATATGTTTCCAAATATTTTAGGCATAACAAAGGATTTTATATTCTTATTAAAGTATTGATTTTGATGGAGAGTTCTCTTAAAACTACAGGTTTGACCTCCCTAGTTCAGCACCCTCGGGACCTGACCAGTCCTGAATGGGAGAGTCTTTGATCCCTCTGTTGCTGGCCATTGGGTTCTGGGGGGTAGGAGGGTTTCCAGTTTCCCAGCCACCGACCACAGCTCCCATGCTCCCCTCACAGCTGCAGACTATGCTGTTGGCCCCAGCCACTGGGCTCCTGGCCACTGGCTCCCCAATTGCTAGCCCTCATGTCTCTGCCCCCCCAGCCTGGCTCTCCTCCTGGCCACCTCTGCTCCTGGTGCCGGCCCCTCTACTGCTAAACTACCAGCCACTGGGCTCTCTGGTCCAGCAACAACCATGGTCCTCTGGGACAATGGATATTGCTGAACCAGAGAATCCCGAACTAGAGTAGTTCAACCTGTAGTTCATCGAATAGTCAGACGTAAAGAAAGGAAAACTCATTTGTACAGCTATCTGGAAGAAAAGGAATGTCATCCCTTTAAGGGCTCTCTTAAGGTGGTGAAAGGACAAAGGTTATAGCAGGATGGACAGACAGAACAGGAAGACTTTGGAAGGAAGTTTTATATTAATTAAAATTAAATGTGTATTTCAGATAAGGGTAGTTTTTTTGAAGAATTTATTTTAAAAACCTATCTGTCTGAAGATCCAAACTTTTAAGGCTAAAGCTTTTTACTGATTGTGCATCTAAAAATCGTTGATTTTTTAGACGTGCGATTTCATAATCTTCAGCAACAAATTAATGAAATATTTAAAGCAAATTTTAAACTAAGATTCTGTAAACATATTACAGTTAGAGAAATAAAATCCTTTGAATTGGTTAACCAGTTAAACGTTACATTTAGCCAGTTAACTGCTTAAATGGGATCCTTCAGGCACGGAGAAGGGGGGTGCTCCAGGCAGGCTGGGCTGGAGTGGCCCCCGCTCACCATGTGGAGTGACAGGCCTATGCAGGCTGGAGCAGTCCCCTGCCCATGTTGCATCATGCCATGGGATGCTCCAGCCAAGCTTGGCCCGCCACAGATGGCGGCTGCTTCCGCAGAGCCAGAGTAGCCCCTCCTGCAGCACGGTAGGCCTGGCTGGGCTGGAGAGGCCCCTGCCTACAGCACAGCACAGGTGGGAGACTGTTCCAGCTCAGCTAAGCCTGCTGCGCCATGGGCTAGTCCAGACAGGCTAGGCCCACTGTGCACAGGGGAATGCTCCAGCTGGCTGGGCTGCCAGTTAACTGGTAACTGGTAAGCATCACCTGGGTAACTAGTGACATCCCTAATTACAGTAATGCACAACTGTTTTTGTCAGTAAATTCAGAGACTGACAGTATATACCTCTGGATCAGCACATACTGGCTTCATCACTGCTTAATGGCTCTTTTCACTGACTTAGTGTTATGATATAGGTCAGGCAAGCTGGAAGGCTTTTCACTTGTAAGTTACTAGATCCACTCTGGAGGAAAACTCACCAAGCTGCAACAGCCACCGGGTTTCTGTGGGAGTCTGCTGGAATGGGCAGTATAGGGGTATAGAGTGAAGAGGCTGAGCACTAAGACTGGCGGAAGACATTGCTTCCCCATGCCTCTTGTAGATGGAGATGGAAGAGGTGTGAGACTGGGAGGCTGAAAAGAAGGAGGTGTCTTGATTACCAGACAGCGGTCAAGATTTAATAAACTCGAGTCCAACAGGGTTGGAGAAGAACCAGAACACAGCCATGGCAGCCTAGAAAGGAGCCTAGAAGTTAGCACAGTGGAAACGCATTCAAGGAGTGTTCAATAGAGAGGGCCTTGGTGAGTTAAGTGTCCTTTATTAGGGAGGGAGGGAGGAAATGCTGAAGGACAAAGTTGGAGGACAGGAAGTAAATTGAGCGCACACAGCACATGGAAGTTGCTGAATGAGATGGAGTGGTTGCTTTGAGAGGCTGGAATATAAAGGAAACAAGAGAATGCTCAAAGTTTGAGGGAAACATGCTAATGGATGATGATAAAAGAAAATAGGAGGAGGGACAGCAATAATACCCTGAGGTTCGAGTGGTGCTCTCCCTGGGCATTTAGCCATGGCCCTGCCTTCTCCCTGCTCTGTGTGATGGCTTGCACCCCTTTGGGACTAGCAAGGAGCAGAATCTCTGGAACCACTGTAGCACATACGTTAAAATTCACAACTTCTATTCCCCTGAGCGTGAGGAACGAGGCTGCATCTGATCCAAACACAAGGTGTCTAAGAGGCGAAGTCCTTGTATCTTCCCCCAGTTCAGCCATGCAGGAGTGAGGCACAATTTAGTCTTTACTGGCTACCTCAAGGAAATATCCAAAATCACTTATCAGTTTATTTTTAGGTGCAGAGATATATTTCTTACATTTAAATTCCAGGTAAAGTTTTGTCTCCTTCCCCATACCCTTCTGTATTTAGAAAAGTCGGCAACGATTCGTTATCCCCACTGATTTTTAAGACCCACACCACTGTAGACTGAATGAATGTGATAAAGTATGAAGCCCCTTACTTAATCCACTGGTGACGATTTTCTTCTCAGTTACCCTGGTGCAAACCACAAGGGAAACAAAGCACAGCATTTGGACTTTTGAAGGCGACGTTTTGTGTATGAAGGAAACAACACTGAGCCCAAAATAGACACAATAACCTGGTGTGATGGAATGAATAACCACACAGTGTGATGAACAAGTTCCTGTGGCCTGAGAAGCCACTTAAATTGCAGGGCTGCATCTGGATGGCATCAGAAAAATAGGTGAGCAAACACTGGCAGAGGGGCTAGAGGAGAGACCAGGAACAGACCTAGGTGAGAGGCACCGGGGAGCTTTCCCTTAGGGCTGAGAGAAACCTGCGAAACTCAGAGCTGGGGTTAGGAGTCAGTCAAGACACTGTGGCCTACCTGAAGACCTGGCTAGATGAAGAGCATGATACTCCCAAGCCAAGGGAGTGAAACTAACAAACCTGGGTCAGTGTTAGGATGATTTGAAGATGGAGGCAGACAGCAAACAAGAAGGCTACCAGCTGAATTCAGGTGGGCTGCAGATTCAGTTGTTTTGCTTTTTCTGCTTGACTTTAAGTGAAGGACTTTGAAACCTTGAATAATGCTGGACTCCATTACCTGATTTGTCCAGGGGGCCAGGTCATACCAATGGCTGAAATAGGCAAAAGCCACATGGGAAAACTGGGGCAGAGCTATTGTATGCCACATACAGACATCTGATGGTGATGGGGTGAGAGGGGAGAGACACACCTTGGTAATAAACTCGCAGCACCAAATTAGGTATTTGTAACATTGAAAACAAGATAATTGCCAAAAATGCCAATGTATAGAATACAGATGACATACTTCTACATCATTAACAAATACAATCGGGTACTGCTTGTATTAACCAGTATTGCACAGAAGGTTTGTTGTTTTAAACCAGGGGCGGGCAATAATTTTTGGTTGGGGGGGGGGGGGGCACTACAAGATTTTGGAAAGTGCTCAAGGGCCACACTTTTCGGTGAAGGAGAGGTGGGGTCTAGGGTGGAGGTTGGGTGCAGAAGGGCACATGGGGTAAGGGACTGGGGTGCAGGAGATGGTGTGAGATCTGAGAGGGAGTTTGGGTGAAGGAGGGGCTTGTGACCTGGGTCAGGGGGGATTGGGCGGTGGGATCAGGGAGGGACTATGAGTGCAGGAGAGGATTCTGGCCTGGGGGAGGAGTATAGGAGGGGGTATAGGTTCTGGGAGGGAGTTGTGACCTGGGGCAGGGGGGTGCAGAGATTTTGGATGGTGATCTGGAGGTGGGAGTTGGGGTGCAGGAGAGGCAGGGGTGCCAGAGGCAGGCTCTGACTGGGAGGCGCTTACCTAAGCCAGCAGCCCTGCAGCACCCCCAAGGCAGGCTGGGCTCCCTGCCTGTGGCAGCCCCAGAACACTTTAAACTGCAGGCTTGTTACCTCCATGTGGCCCTTACGTCCGGGAAGGAAAAGAGGCTTGTGCTGCCGCCATCCCCCAGGCCAATCTCTCAGCTCCTATTGGCTGGTTGCTTCCTGAGGATGAAACAACCAGCCGAGGATTGGCCTGCAGGCCAGGAGATCACATGAAGCTATTTTTACTACAGTCACATATTTAATCGTTACACTTTTTATTTAATGTATAAAAAATTCTGTTTTTCCATGGTCTGAACAAAATAACAGGAAAAATCTGAGAGATTTGCTTAAGCTGATATCAAGGACAAAACACAGGATGTTCACCATGTACTGCTTTTCGTTTTATGATTGTGGTTATAACGTTAAGAAAAGTGTGAAATTGACAGTGACATCACTTATTAGCGTTTCAGTGGTTTGTCTTTATAAAAGCTGTGGCTGGGCTTTTCATGGTCTACAGAAAAAAATAAACTGTGTAATTTAGGTTATAGTTTATTCATTCCACACTAGCCCAAAATCATCCTTGGTGCATTCCACATGTAAGGGGACTGTTACCCCTTACTAAAACTCTGTGGGAGTTTTTTGGTTTACCAGCTTCAGAAGGGGAAGGGTTCATGAGACTGACAGACCCCAGAGACAATGGAAAGCAGTCAACACTCCAGCTCAGCCTGACTGACAGGTTGTAAGTGGGGATTGTTCTGGCTCTCTCTGAGCAAACAGGGAGCTGAAAGAGCAGAGCGAGCTGTGTGCAGAAGAGGTCCTGCAAAGACAGAGAGCTGAAAGAGGAGTACAAGAAGAAGTCCTGCAGCGACAGAACCAGACACAGACAGGCCAAGCAGTGCAGACCCTGTGTTGAGCAGCAGACTGGCAGTGCTCAGAGAGCCAAAAGGAACAGAGAAGCAACACAAGGAGCTGGAACTGGCCAAGCAGCACAGCCTGCAGCTGGATGTGGTGAGCTACTGGGACCTGCAAAGTGTGGGGAAAGGCTCTGGACTGGGAGAGGGGTCTGGCCACTTTGAGATTGAGGCTGTGTGGTCACTGCCAGTGCAAGCGTGTCCAGCCTGCAGCCCCTTGCAGCACATCCAGGGCTTCTAAGGAAGAGACTGTGGACTGTCCTTACACTCTGCAGACTGCTGTGTTGATGTCCCTGTGCTACAGAGCAGGGCTGTGTGTTCTCATTTAACCATTCTCATTGTTTCTTATTCTATTCTCTTTAATCAGTTGCTGTTTAATAAATTGTATTTGCTTTGAACCTTATGAAGTGATCACTGGGCCAAGAAGGCCTGCAGTGTAAAGAGAGCACCTCGGAGTGGGGACACCCTAACTCCTGCCCCTAGCGACTACAAGGTCGGGCATTAAGCCCCAGGAAACCTGGGCCCAGCCTTGTTGGGGTTTCAAGGGCTCTGCTACTCAGGAGAGTGAAGGGGGAGCCCTCAGGATCAGGGAGCCGTGGGGTAAAGGAAGTGGGAGCGGGGACTCAGATCCTTTCGCTGGTTCATTTCACCAGGGTGGTATAGAAGCCAGGAAAGTTCCCCACCATAGCGGGATCATTCCCCCGCTTACACACAGGAACACAACTGGGACGATGAGTTTGGACCTTTATTTTAAACAGTTGCCAAATCTTGCAAACTTCCAGTTTTAGCAAACAACTGGCCCATTATGTCCAGTGTAAATGCTAAATGTAATCTCTCTCCCACCATGTACCTCCAGGATAACTCCATGAATTTATACTAGTTTGCTTTAACCCATGCATTTTGAACTTTCATAACAGGATACAAATCACGCTGGTAATGACAAATGAAAGGAAATGAGTGTGAGCTGTTCATACTGACGTCAATTGATTGTGCTGAATCCATGAATCAAGGTATGACAATGGCAGATCTATAAGAAACACCTAAGCTTAAAAACTTACATGCACATTTTGATATAAAATTACATTTTTCATCTATAAGGATGATGAGGCACAGGCTAAATGCAGGCAGAATTCTTAACAGCTTCCTTCTGTGAAACATTCAGGAGATATAGGAAATGCAGCTAACACTTCATCTGAAGCATTCAGATAGGGAACTCTCTTCCCCATTTCATAGCTTTCAAATTATATGCCTATTCAGGCAAAAAACGTGACCACTTTGCAGGGCTATCCTTAGGACTTATGGGGCTCTGTGTGGTACTATTAAACTGGTGCCTCATGTCCAAAGGAAGCCCTGGGGTGGGGGTGGGTGATAATTTTGTAGAGATGTGATTTTATAATCTTCAGCAACACACTAATACAATATTTCGAGCAAATTTTAAACTAAGGTCCTGCAGTATCAGCTTCTGCAGCCACCTGTCACTGTGACCTCTTTAAGTTGGACTCATGAGGTTCCAAGTCTCAGAGGGAACCTCACTGTTAGTGCAGGCTGAGCTCTGTCTTCCAGGAAAACACTATCCCAGAGCAGGCATAAGCATCTAAGTTCTGAGGTAGTCACTTAAAAACACAAAAGATTCTCTATGGGTCCTAATCAGCTCTGTCTTTAAACACTGGAGAGGGGCAGGTCAAATAGTATTTGTGATTCTTCGACAGATCATCAAGCAAAACACCTACCCCACCTTCTCTTTCCACCCTGATATTTCAATTGAGGGAGACACCCTCAATCAGGACACCCTAACCACAGCTCTGCTGCCTTTTATCACACAATAAGGATAACAATACACTACTGGGCAATCCAATGACTTGTAATCCAACACCAGCCAAAATGAATCACTTGGGCAACACACTGATGTAATTAGTTAACAATGAGGGGTACTGGGGAAATTAGGGGTGGAGTGTACATTCTCTTAGGTGCAGTGTAGGAAATCTCTGGCTATGTAGTAGCCATCAATGGTATGATGAAAGACAAGCAGACAGCATGGGCAGCAAAGTGGGAACACTAATTGCTGTTCACTTTTAGTGCAGCAATTAAATGAGATCACAATTTAGGCTGGTTTTGGGGGTATGCAACGTGCCTGTGAGGAATAAAGGACACTCCAGGCCCTATTCTGCTCCTTTTAGTTAGGCATCTCTCTGACTAAAACATGTGAGTAGCACTTCTAAATTAGTCAACACTCTCCATTCCAGTGCCATGCCTTTATACTTACTTCCACATGAAGTATGGAGAGGCTACAAGTCCAGGGAACAATTTAACTCAAAAATCAAAATGTGGCTAAAGTACAAGTGTAGCCTCCTAGATGCCCGATCCTAGGATGATAAAGATGAGCCACTTAGTCAAAGATTAGATGGTGCTGAATTATATATTGTGGCCATCAACACTGGACCATGTTAATTAGTGAGTGCAATTAACACTAAGGGTATGTCTATACTTGCACCCTCTTTTGAGAGAGGGATGCAAATGAAGACATTTGAAATTGCAAATGAAGCCGGGATTTAAATATCCCGTGCTTTATTTGCATATTAGCATTATGACGCTATTTCAAAATAGCGTTATTTCAAAATATCAGGCACTGTTAAGACACGGTTATTTCGAGAGAAAACCCTTCTCTTGAAATAACCCTTATTCCTCATACAGGCTACGTCTAGACTACACGCCTTTTTCAAAAGAGGCTTTTTCAAAAGATACTTTTGAAAAAGCGTCTAGACTACAATCAGTACTTTTGAAAAAGCAAGCAGGCAGTCTGGATGCTCTCTTTCGATAAAACACAGTTTGCATTACATAGCACTTTTTTTCAAAAGAGCACTTTCGAAAAAAGGCGTTATTCCTCATAAAACGAGGTTTTCTGCAGTTGACAAAACTGCCACATTCTTTCAATTTACTGTTGACAAGAATGCGGCAGCAGTCTAGACACGGGAAGTTTTTTCGTAAAAAGGCCACTTTTTTCGAAAAAACCCTGTAGTCTAGACACACCCACAATGAGGTTTACCAGTTATTTCAAGAGAAGGGTTTTCTCTCAAAATAACCGTGTCTTAACAACGTCTGTTATTTCGAAACAGCACTATTTTGAAATAGCGCCATAATGCAAATATGCAAATGAAGCACGGGATATTTAAATCCCGGCTTCATTTGCAATTTTGAATGTCTTCATTGGGCATCCCTCTCTCGAAAGAGGGTGCAAGTGTAGACATAAGAGTAGCTGGAGCATCAAAGTTAAGAGTTGCACCAGACTGGGAGGTGGGACACATCTATCAGAGGTTTGAACCTACCTAAGGCAATGAGGGATTGCTGTCCTACTGGAGTGTCACAGGATGGGAAGGAAGAATGGCTCTGGAGGATGGTAGAGCAGTTAAGAAAGAGAGGGGATTATCAGATGGTCAGAGGAAATGATAAAAGGGAGGGAAGAGACAGACTGAAACTTAATTTAGCTTGGATAACACTGGAGTAGTATTAAAATAAGGGGAAGAGTATAAATGTGGGTGAAGTCTTGCCAACCATTCTGTGTCCTTGCATACATAAAAGTTAATGAAAGATTACAGAATCAGTTTCTGGACCTGGTCAACCTGTTTGACTTGGATGACTTCATGTAGACAGTTCCACACAGATGTCTTTGGGAACTAACATAATGCTAGTGTAAATTTTCCCCCCACTCTACTCTTTCTGTCTCTTGTGGCTTAAAGCCAGAATGTATATCTGCAAATCTTTGTATGAGGTACAAAGTTCTGGCATGGAAACCAACTACAATCTAGTGAAGACTCCCAACTCAAAAATGCCGCCCTAAATATACTATTTAATTTACTTACCTAATGTCTAGCCTATCTTTACTTCACTTGCTTGATTAGAGATTGACAGTGAGGGTTAAATTGGTAAAACCTCTCGCATAAGCACTAAGCAACATGGGATGAATGCCTGGCCCCACACTGAAATCAATGGCAAAGCTCCACTTGACTTCAGCAGGGCCAGGATTTCACCCACAGAGATAACATGGGAAACATAGTGAATAAATCAGCTGGATACCATCCTAGTCTATGAGCCATCTGAGAGGAGAATTAATCCTCCTCTCTCTAAACCTGGTACTTTAAATTGCACTTTTATCTGTCAGCGTCTGAGACCTTCCTTCTGGGTGTCAATGCTGTTGTTCCTTCTTGTCAGGTTGATGCTGGGACCTCCTGACAGTACGGCTACGTCTACACTGGCCACAATTTCCGGAAAAGGGATGCAAATCAGGTAAGTCAGGATAGGGAAATAAACATGTCCGCCGCTTTATTTCCGGCTTGGAAAAAAGCCGGAAAAAAAGCGTCTAGACTGGCGCGATCCTCCAGAATAAAGCCCTTTTCCGGAGGATCTCTTATTCCTACTTCAATAACTACTTTGAAGTAGGAATAAGAGATCCTCCGGAAAAGGGCTTTATTCCGGAGGATCGCGCCAGTCTAGACGCTTTTTTTCCGGCTTTTCCCCAAGCCGGAAAAAAAGTGGCGAACACGTTTATTTAAATCCGCAGGGGATATTTAAATCCCCCGCGGATTTCCCTATCCTGACTTACCTGATTTGCATCCCTTTTCCGGAAATTGTGGCCAGTGTAGACGTAGCATATCAGTGTGGACATCTTCAATATATAGCCATTGGGTCTATAGGGCCTGATATTCTATTCAGTTCACAGAGGGATTGCTTAAGGCCCAGAGTGGTATTTGAACAAAGCTACAGTACGTCACTAAGTTCTTTGCCAAACTTAATCTAAAACTGAATTTAGCAAAGAGCCCTAAGAATTCTGTTACACCATGGGTGGCACTGTGGATTTCTTACCTGTGGATAACCACATCATTTCCCATCTGCAGCTCAAAAATATTTCCTAAACGTACCCACAATCAGTGTTCTCTGTAAGCTATGCTCTTGGGTGGCCACCCAGGAGGGATTCAAATGCCAGCCAGCTGATTAGCAGAGCACCCACAGCTGCCCAGTTAGCAGCATGAGTTCCCTGTCATATGCCCCTCATTTTTCCCTCCAGCACATCCCTCTTACTGTTGCCCTTGGTTCACAGAGGCTCAGACTTCTGGCCACTGTTGGTTGTTGTGCCATTGTTCACTCCACTACCCTATAACCAATGGCCCTGCGCCACCAGCTTCTGCTCCCACCTGCCACTAAGACCTCTGCAAGTTGGTCTCTCAGAGGTGCTAAGTGTCCAAGTCCATGTTTCCCATGTGTTTCTATTGGTGGTGCACATCATAAAATTTATTCTGTACATGGATGGAAAATAATTAGAGGGAATATTGCTCATCATAATATTTTATGTAAACTATACAAGAGTATGTCCTATATTTTCTTTGAGGGTCTCATGCCATCTTAGCCTGGAACTTGTGGTAAGACTTTCACTGAGTTCAAGTGATCAGGGGATTGGGCCCTACATGCTCATCTGCTTCAAATTTAATTAAACACTAAAGAGAGGCATAATTTGCCTTCACTGCCCTATTGTTATAAAATTAAATTCCATAAACTGATGATAAAATACATGTCACTTTCATCACATGGATAAAGTACCACAATATGCTTTTATGTCTAGTATAAACTATCTGAATGTAAGACAAATGTAGTAGTACAGTAAACTTCTGATAATCTGGCATCTTTAGGACCCAGGGGGTGCCGGATTATCAGATATACCGGACTATCGGAAGGGGGGGGCTATGAGGGTGAGGAGGGGGGGATGCCACCCCAGAGCCCTCATAGCCCCCCCTTCCGATAGTCCAGCTCTGCCCCAGGCGTCCCTGATTCATCCGCTGCTGGTCAGTTTCAGCAGCGGCCGAATCGGGGACACCTGCAGCAGAGCAGCTGGGGCGCTGCCGGGTTGGTCCGGTAGCGCCGACCCTTGGCGCCGCGAGACCAACCCGGCAGCACCCCAGCTGCTCTGCCCCAGGTGTCCCCAAGTCAGCCGCTGCTGAAACTGATCAGGAGCTGCCTCCAGGAAGCCCGAGGCAGAGCTGCTCTGCCCTGGGCTTCATGGAGTCAGCCGCTGATCAGTTTCAGCAGCGGCTGAATCGGGATGCCTGGGACAAAGCAGCTGGGGCACTGCCGCGTTGGTCCGTGCAGCACCGCACCTCGGTGCTACGGGGACCAACCCGGCAGCCCCCCAGCTGCTCTATCCCAGGTGTACCCAAGTCAGCCGCTGCTGAAACTGATCAGGGGCTGATTCCAGGAAGCCGGGGCAGAGCAGCTCTTCCTCAGGCTTCCTGGAGTTAGCCGCTGATCAGTATCAGCAGCGGCTGAATCGGGGACAGCTGGGGTGCTGCCGGGTCAGTCCCTCAGCCCTGAGGGGCGACGCTACGGGACCTACCCGGCAGCACTCCAGCTGCTCTGCCCCCAGCTTTCCCGATTCAGCCGCTGGTCAGTTTTAGCAGCGGCTGAATCAGGGAAGCTGGGGGCAGAGCAGCTCCAATGGTCCAGCTGCCCGGAGCACTTCTGGGTTCCTGATGGTACTGGACCATCAGGAGTGCCGGACCACCAGATGCCGGACCATCGGAGTTTTACTGTATCAGTATTACCCACTCCAAGCATTCAAAAATCATGAGAGGATTAAAAATAATAAATGTTGGAGCTCTTTTCATTTGTCTTCTGGGTTTTCTCCAGAACCAGAAATGTTTTTTTTTTTTTTTTTTTTTTTAAAGCAGAGACTCATAAAAATCACATGAGTCAAAGAGCTGAGTTTTTGGAAAAATGCCTAATCATGAGGCTCATGATAAAAGCTCAAGAGCTGGCAACAGTGAAAATTCCTATAAAAACATAAGAATGGCCGTACTGGGTCAGACCAAAGGTCCATCTAGCCCAGTATCCTGTCTGTTGACAGTGGCCAGCGCCAGGTGCCCCAGAGAGGGTGGACCGAAGACAATGATCAAGCGATTTGTCTCGTGCCATCCGTCTTCAGCCTCTGACAAACAGAGGCCAGGGACACCATTCCTACCAATGGCTAATAGCCTTTTATGGACCTAACCTCCATGAATTTATCTAGCTTTAAACTCTGTTATAGTTCTAGCCTTCACAGCCTCCTCTGGCAAGGAGTTCCGCAGGCTGACTATGCGCTGTGTGAAGAAGAACTTTCGCTTATTAGTTTTAAACCTGCTACCCATTAATTTCATTTGGTGTCCTCTAGTTCTTCTATTATGGGAACTAATAACTTTTCTTTATTCACCCTTTATTCACTCATAATTGTATATACCTCTATCATATTCCCCCTCAGTCTCCTCTCTTCTAAACTCAAAAGTCCCAGTTGCTTTAGCCTCTCCTCATATGGGACCTGTTCCAAACCCCTGATCATTTTAGTTGCCCTCTTCTGAACCTTTTCCAAAGCCAAAATATCTTTTTTGAGGTGAGGAGACCACATCTGTACACAGTACTCAAGATGTGGGCGTACCATAGTTTTATACAGGGGCAGAAAGATATTCTGTGTCTTATTTTCTATCCCTTTCTTAATAACTCCTAATATTCTATTTGCCTTTTTGACTGCCGCAGCACACATTGTGGACGTTTTCAGAGAACTATTCACGATATCTCCAAGATCTCTTTCCTGATTTGTCGTAGCCAAATTAGTTTTGGTTATTTTTTCCAATGTGCATTACTTTACACTTATCCACATTAAACTTCATTTGCCATTTTGTTGCCCAATCACTGGGGGTATGTCTACACTACCCTCCTAGTTCGAAGTAGGAGGGTAATGTAGGCATACCGCACTTGCAAATGAAGCCCGGGATTTGAATTTCCCGGGCTTCATTTGCATAAGCGGGGAGCCGCCATTTTTAAAACCCCGCTGGTTCGAACCCCGTGTAGCGCGGCTACACGGGGCTCGAACTAGGTAGTTCGGTGTACCGGTAGTTCGGAATAGGAAGTTCTTCACAGTCTGCTTCTGCCTTGACTATCTTAAACAGTTTAGTATCATCCGCAAACTTTACTACCTCACTGCTTACCCCTTTTTCTAGATAATTTATGAATAAGTTGAATAGGATTGGTCCTAGGACTGACTCTTTGGGGACACCACTGGTTACTCCATTCTGAAAATTTACCATTTATTCCTATCCCTTGGTTTCCTGTCTTTTAACCAGTTCTCAATCCATGAAAGGACCTTCCCTCTTATCTCATGACAATGTAATTTACACATTTATAAATTCTGTGTAAATACAGAAATAGGGTTCTATAGAAAATTACTCTTAATATATGCAGAACTGAACAGAGAATGATATCTTTACTGTAAGATTCTATGGGTGGCATACAAAAAAATCTATGACAAGGTTATCATTCTCTGTTAAATTACAGAGGACTTTCCCGTAAGGAATAGGAGACAAAAATCCCAGATTTAGTTCCTCTTAATTCTATCTGAATGTTGTGAATATGACAGTGAGTAATGAGGAATTTAAGAACATATTAGGCAATGTTCATATTGCATTAGAGGCTTTCACATTCACATTCAATTTTTTTACTAATCTGCCAGAAAAATCTCCAATATAATAAGTATTTAGGGCTGCCAGGCATCCGGTTTTGAACCAGACAGTCCGGTATTTGAGCTTTCGGTCTGAGAAACTTCTAGGTAAGTAAGTTTTATTATTATCATGAGTATTATTATCATGAGTTGCATGAGCCAGGCAGTCCGCAACTATGCAGTGGGTGGGGAGGAGGGGGCGAGGCGGAATGGAATCCCCGGGGCCAGACTCGCCCATGCACTCTGCTGGAACTGTGCGTACCCCAGGAACTGCGTGAGCCTGGGCCAGCCCTGCTTCCCACCAGACGGTTCGCCCCCATTCCCCTCCCAGCCATCTCTGCTCCCCCCAACCCCCTCCTGGCCAGCCCCGCTCCCTCCAACCCCCTCCCAACCAGCCCTGCTTCCTGCCAGCTGGTTCCTTCCTCTGATCTCCCCCTCCCAGCCCTGCTCCCCTCAACTACCTCTCAGACAGCCCTACTCCCCACTGGCCTGTTCCCGCCCGCTCTTGGCCAGCCCCGCTCCCACCCAACCCAATCCCGGCCAGCCCTGCTTCCCACCAGCCGTCCCCCCCGCCCAATCTCCCCTGGCTAGTCCCGCTCCCCATCTGAGATCAAGTGTGTCCGGTACTTTTTTGAAATCATCTGGTAACCCTATAAGTACTTCTATATCAAAATATAGGTCATAGTAAGAAAAAGCAAATATTTACAGTAGCTATTAATCCAGCTGCCAGTTAATTATACCCAATATGAAAATCACCCTTTTGCAGTCACTGCTTGCACATAATTCATGAAAATGAGAAGACACAATTTTATGAATTGATATTTTTTCACATTCACATCTGTTTACAGGTAGGAAATTAAGCATCTTATGCTGCAAGGGATGTCCCTGCTCTGTAGGTGCACCTCCATGCCACTGCTTAGGTTGAAAAGATGGAGTGGGAGGGGATGGGAAATATAAACAAAGCCCTCCTTTACCTATGTTCCATTGCTCTCTGGTCACCACCCACAATGACTGCTCCCGCCATCAGCCTCCCTTTGCAGTTTTTCTTTTCCCCTAAAGCAGCCACCATACACTCCTCTCCTATCTGGTCCCAGCAGAGACTCTGGTAGAACAGGCGCTGAACTATTGCTTGGATATCACTTTGCTCTGTGTGAGCTCTGACTGGTATGCTCCTCTTGGAAACTTGTCTCAATATTACTCCCCTCCATGATCAAAGAGAACCCCAAATCTCTCTGCCTTGGTCTCTGGGGGGGTGGGGAGGTGGGAGGAAATTTCCACCTGTGCAGGGGGGAGTGGTGAGCAAGTCTGAATGATGTGGTACACTTGAAGGGAGCAGATAGGGTATAGTATATGACAGGAATGCCCGTGAAAGAAAAAGCAAAGGAGGCACTGATAGGGAAAGAGAACAAGAAAGGCAGAGAGATTGGGAAAGAAACAAAACCTGGGAAAGATGGAAATATATAAAGGAAATTTTTCCCAGAGGAAAATAGGAAGACAAAAAAAGGAAGATTCACCAAGAAAAAGGTAGAGGGAAAGGGAAAGAGGCAGAACATACATACATAAAGGGGAGCAAGTGAATTTAAAAACATGATCAGAGAAATATTAATGGGAAAATGTTAAATAAACCTATAAAACTTGGGGGGGGGATTCAAGAGATGGATTAGTGGGGGGGGGGGGGGGGAGAAGTGTGAACACAAAATGCCTCAGGTCAGCTTGACAGTAACTGCTAACTGAAACTTTTTGCTAATATAGACCGTTACTCTACAGTAAGAAGGTGTCGTGCTGCAGTGCTCAATAACAATTACTGACACCAGCAAATGGGGCATCCATCTTCCAAAAGTCATGAATCATTGTGCCCATGAAACTTCTATACTATTCTCTAAGTCTGAACAGTGTTTTAAGGTAATTAGGACAATAAACTACATATATTTGAATAAGAATTAATTGCATCCCCTGCCATGTGCTGTCTCTCGTCAGTGAACAAAGATTTTTTTTAAAACATTCCAGAACATCCTACTGAAGACAATAGGAAGTTTGCCTGAAAAAGGTCTTCAGAATTTATCTTTTCATTTTAGCTCTTAAGCACTTCCAATAGAAACAAACTGAAATTAAAAGAAATGCTAAAAAAAAAAAAAGCAACTATGTCTGAACCTGTTTAAGATTAGTCATATAGGGCCTGTCCAGCATAGGAATTCCTAAGGATAACAAATTAATTACTTTCTGTAGCCATGGCTGACCCAAAATTGTAATGTTCTTCTTGCATATAAATGGCAAAAATAAAAACAAGAATATATATTTAAAACGAGCCTGTTTACATATACCTAGTTTACAACGAGAGAGGAAAATCAGGCAAGATAACTGATAAAATATTGATTATTTATTTAAATATTTTTACCCCGCCTTTCTATTTAAAATATTCAAAGCGGCTTACAAAAAAAATAATACAAATATATATAAAAATTTAAAATATGAGACCCCAGAGAGACATAACCAGCTAAAAATATAGAGAGAGGAGGAACACACATATACAAACTCAAATATTAATAAAAGCACGAATAAAAAGGGTGGCTTTAGCCTGACGCCAAAACAACGCTAGCGTTGTCGCCATGCGACTATCCCAAGGAAGAGAATTCGACAGCCTGGGAGCAAAAGCTAAGAATGCCCTGTTCCGCATAAATGTTAATTTTATCTCCACAAGTGGGGGAACACGAAGCAAAGCCTCCCCAGCTGACCTCAATCCCTGGGCAGGTTCATATAAGAGATAACAGTTTTTTAACAGTATGATAGATAACAAAGGATGCTTTCAAGTGACTAAAAATCAAACTCATACCTTGCAGGCTAACTTTGGAGACTGGTGGCTGACTTGTTGCTGGAGACCTCCTGTGGAGGAATGAAGAATAAAACATTTATACAGTATCATCATTAAAAACAATGCAGTTTGCCTACTCTTTTAATGCAAAATACCTTTCATGTTCACAAAAATCCCAAACCACTGCAAAGTGAAATTAGTGGTTGATGAACAATTTGAAATCTTCAGAGGGGTAGTGGAGTTAGTTTGTAACAGGAAAAACTTAAAAAACAACAAATAGTCTAGTAGCACCTTAAAGACTAACAAAACATCCACGCATCTCATGCCTTTTGGCTGCACATACATAACATATGAAAAGAACATACACCAGTCAGCTACAAAAAGATCAGTACCATCATCCTGTTAACTAAGAAATGTCCTGAATGTTAGCAAATTGGGGGGAGTCTCTCAACCAAATGAGGGTTATCGAACTCCTGAATAAAGGGTTGTCTCCCTGGAAATGCAAGCATTATATGGTTTTAAAGATCACTTTCCACACCTGAAACTTCACCTGGACGCAAATAAGGAGACAGTGCTCCTAGCAGAATGCACGCCCTGAAGCTAAAAACAGAAGTGAACTAGTTCATTCAGCTACAGTTGTAAGCTTCACACTCCCCAAGTACTAGGACACTTTACTGTAAGCCAATCTGCAGGTCACAATGATCTAGGCATCTCTGGAGGTCATGAAAAGCTAGATGACCTGGCAAGGTTTACATTAGAGCAAAATGGTGTAATCTTTTTCCAAAGCATATGTGGAAAAAGCCAGTTTTAGCCAATGTCACTGTGATGCTGCAGCCCATATTCTTCACAAGGATATTATATGTGATGATATGATTATGGCACAATTATGATGCATTTTGTACAAAACAGGCACGTGCAGTGCCAGTAGAAAAGTGCCAATTTACTGAACATGACTGTTCAGTCATTATTTGTCCTGTGGTGCCTTAAAGACTAACAGATTTATTTGGGCATGAGGTTTGGAGGGCAAAGGCCCACTTTGTCAGTTGCAGATACAGACTAACATGGCTAACCCTCTGAGACTTACCCTATTTAGAGGCATGTATCATTTTTGTATCTGAGGTAATCAATACTGGCTCTGTATCTGCACCTGGGTAACGCCCACTAGACAAGATGTTTTCAGGCCAGACAGTGGGTGGGGAAGAGCCTATTCAGGGCAATGGGCCATTAGGAAAAACAATAGGCCTTAGCCTATCCCAAGTTCAGTGAGCTTTCCTGAGGTCACTCCAGAGAGCCTGTAAGCCAGTGGTCTCCAACCTTTTTAAGCATGAGATCACTATGGCTGTGTCTACACTGGCATGAATTTCTGGAAATGCTTAAAACAGAATAGTTTTCGTTATAAGTATTTCCGGAAAAAGAGCGTCTACACTGGCAGGCTGCTTTTCCGGAAAAGCCCCTTTTCCGGAAAAGCGTCCGTGGCCAATGTAGACGCGCTTTTCCGGAAAAGAGCCCCGATTGCCATTTCTGCGATCGGGGTTTTTTTCCGGAAAAGACTACTGGGCTGTCTACACTGGCCCTTTTCCGGAACAGTGTTCCGGAATAAGGACTTATGCCCGAGCAGGAGCAGAATAGTTTTTCCAGAATAGCGGCTGATTTTGTACAGTTCAACATCTATGCTTTTCCGGAAATTCAAGGGCCAGTGTAGACAGCTTGCAGCTTATTCCGGAAAAGCGGCTGATTTTCCGAAATAAGTGGCCCAGTGTAGACACAGCCTATTTGAATTTAAGTCAATCTGGGATCTACCTCAGACCCAAATACCCTCATCCCATCTCCTTTGCCACCCTTTCTTCAAGGCCAGGACCCACCTTTCCCCTTCTTCAAGGCTCTGTCCTGCTCACTCTGGTGCAGATGGGGTACAGGGGTAAGAAGAGGGGGCCACCCTGACATTAATGGCCCCCTTTTTCTGCCTCCCCACCCTGCACAGCAAGCAGGAGGCTCCAAGGCAGAGGGCAGGAGCAGCACGGCAGTGTGTGTGTGTGGGGGGGGGGGGGGCAGGGGAGAGGAACAGCTAAAGTGCTGGTGTAACCGCCACTGGGGACTTAGCATAGGAGCCTCTACCACTTGAGCTAAAAGCTCTCAACCTGGGCTATGGAGGTCTCTTGTTCTTTTCTGTTGCTATAAGTGGTCTAAGTGCCACTACATAGAACAGTGAACCACACTAGGTGTGTGGGTTACACTAGTACTTGATACCCTCCCAGCCAAACCACTCAGGATCCTCTGTTAGAGGCTCCAAGATCTACCAGTAGATCCTGATCTACTGGTTGGTGACCACTGCTATAAGCTGTGACCACTATGACTCCACAAGGATGTATGAGCAGACCACATGTTTGACTCCACCTTGGGATGTCAGTGTTTTTCCACAAACTGGTCTGGGAACCTAGTTTTGAAAACAAAGGGTTCCTGCCATATGCTAAAGCTATATAAAACAAGCAGTGACATCATCTGCTGTTCTTCACTTCCCACACAAGAACACTCCTGGAAACAACTGAGGGACAAAGACTGAATTAATGGGATTTCTAACCTGTGCATGAAGACCTGAGAAACGTAAGCTCTAAAGCTAATGCAGTTTGTGCCTTAAAATCAGCTAGTTTGTATCCAATCTATCTAGTATACCAAGATTAGTTTGTGGTTTTGTTTATTTGCTAAGTAATTTCCTTTGATCTGTTTACTGTCCCTTATAATCACTTAAAGTCTATCTTTTGTGGTTAATACACTTGTTTTTGTTTTAATATACATCAGTGATCATTGACTGGAGTGCTTGGGGGGCAGGGGTGGGGTAAGGGTGGAATCTCTGTGTGGTTACCACAAGTGCACATTATTCTCTTCACACTAAGGGAGACCAGGAATTAAAACCATATCCTGGCCAGATCTGGCCAGGGCAGAATAGTACTGGTCTGGGGTGCTAGGCTGGGAAGATGGTAGATAGAGAATCTGGCTGTGTCTACACTGGGCCACTTATACCGGAAAAGCAGCTGCTTTTCCGGAATAAGCTGCGAGCTGTCTACTGGCCCCTTGAATTTCCGGAAAAGCAGTGACGATTTACTGTAAGAAATCAGCTGCTTTTCCGGAAAACTGTTCCGGAAAAGGGCCAGTGTAGACAGCACAGTAGTCTTTTCCGCAAAAAAGCCCCGATCTCGAAAATGACGATCGGGACTTTTTTCCGGAAAAGCGCGTCTACATTGGCCACGGACGTTTTTCCGGAAAAAGGGCTTTTCCGGAAAAGCATCCTGCCAATGTAGATGCTTTTTTTCCGGAAATACTTATAACGGAAAACTGTTCCGTTTTAAGCATTTCCGGAAAAAGGTGCCAGTGTAGACACAGCCTCTGTGTGTAGATACAGCTGGGAGTGTCTGAACGCTGGTGAAAGTGCAGATATGCAGCATGGCACAGCAGTACAGTATGAAAGGGAGCCCCTGTTGGTGGGTCAGAAGGCTCAGTGTTATCCCAGTTCTAGGTGTCACAGTGGGGGGGGGGGGAAGAGACCTTTAGATGTATCTACTATACCAGAGGCACGGAAAGGCCAAAGTAGTCCCTTTAGAATTTCTGGAAGGGATCAGCATCCATAAACAGAGTCAAATTTATTCTGCAACTAGATTCTCAGAAGAGTTCAGCATTTGGGCGGGGGGGGGGGGGGGGATATATGAGATTCACTTGAAAATCTGGCCCCAAATCATAACTCTGTTTGAAAAGAGGTCAATTCTTGTTAGTTCAGGGGACAGGCATCATCCCTGCAAAACCCTCATAATTCTGCTTCCCCAAGCAACCAGTGCAACTCCATGTTATTTTCCCCTTGGCCTCTGTCTCAGCCAGGTGGTAGAAAGGCAAACCACCTCAGACTGATGAAAAAAGAGACTCACAGCTCTATAACAACAACTCATTACAGATACAAAATGCAAGGTTATCCCCAAAATTGCACAAGCCTGGTGCTTTTTCCTCTTAGCCAAAGGATATTTCGAAGGGGAGGAGCAGGGTCTGGATGCATTCTGTCTATGCCCCATTCTGTGCAGTTGTTTGGAATCCCAGGTCCTGGGACGTGAACACACATAGCTATCAATTTGGAATGCTTGATGTCCAAGGTTTTAAGCCAGTAATTCTCAAACTGGGAGTTGTGACATGTCTTGGTGTCATGAGGTTATTACATGGGGGGTTGTGAGCTGTCAGCCTCCATCCCCAAACTCCGATTCATCTCCAGCATTTATAATAGCGTTAAATATTTTTAAAAGTTTTAATTTATAAAGGGGCTTGCACTCATGCTTGTTGTGAGCAGGCCCATTGATGTGGGGAGGGCAGCAGCAGCGACAGGCCCTTTAAATTGCTGACAGAGTACCACATTGTGTGCTCCAGACAACTCATAGGTTTGGGAGGGGATGCAGCCAGCTGGGTGGTATTGAGAGCTGGCTGCGCCAGCCCCCCTCTTTCCACCTGGGGCCCCACCTCTTCTAGGAGCATGGAGTGAGTCCCCCCACACACTTTGCCCAGGGACCTGTGGAGGATGGCAGCTCCCCTGGCTGTGTGCAAGGGTTCACTAACACCAAAGCACAAGAACAACTGTTTTAAGCTAATGAGCTCTATTTTAGCTGTGCAAATGATAATTTTGCATCATTTATACCTCAGTCCAATCTGGAATTATCTTCACAAGAACAAGGAAAGATGCCTCTCTGATTTCAAGGCTGCCACTTCTGCCAAAACTATAGATTGCTACTCCAAACTTGAGTAGCTGGTCTGAAGCCTTTTTTTAAAACCTAACTAGAACTATGAATTTTTAACTATTCTCCATCTTGAAAATGGCTGAATTGTTTTTAGAGAAAAACTTTTTAAAAAATTAAAGGAGCAGGGTGTGCGCAGAGTGTGCAGGGTGGGGTTGTGCGCACGGTGTGCGTGGTGAGGCTGTGTGCATGGGCAGGGTGTGTGTGGTTGTGCTGTAGGCACGGGTAGGGTGTGTGTGGTGGCGCTGTACGCAGGGGCAGTGGGTGTGTGTGGTGGCGCTGTGTGCCGGGGCAGAATGTGTGCTAGCACTGATGGTGCTGCACGTAGGAGCAGGGGGCATGTGGGGACAAGGGCCATCATGGGGAGCTGGAGCTGGCTCCTGGCTACGGGGGTCTCTGTGCCCTATGAGCCAGGCTGGTGCCAGTAGCTTGAAGTGGAAGGCCTAGCTCCCCCACCTCTCCTGGCGGTGGCTCCCAGCACGTGGTCACAGGCAGGAGCTGAGCAATGTGGAACTGGGGTGGGGGCTGAGCTTCTAATGCTCTGGAACACTCGGGGCTGGGCAGGAAGGCTACCAACCTACGTCGCCTTGTGGCAGGCCTTTCCCCTCCTCCTTTTCATCACTGCTGACGCGCCGCTGCCTATTAACCATTCATCAGCTGGAGAGCAGCAATCGGTGCCACTGGGCTTGGTGGAAGCAGTCTTCTCCCCCCCATGCCAGCCTCAGCATCCCACACAGGATGCTGAACTGGGCAGGTGGCCATTGTCTGCTGCTCTGAGCCTGGGGCGGGGGGAAGGGCTGGGCTGAGGATGCTCCCATTAGCTAGATTCTGCACATTGCCCTTTCCCTTCCGCCCGCTGGGACTTCCTGGAGGCTTCCCCTTTGCTCCCATTGGTCAGATTCTGTCCCAGCGGGGGGAAGGAAAAGGGCAGTACATGGTGCCATTTCTGGCTCGCTTCTTCCCCACAAAGGAAAGCCTTGGGGCTTTCTCCCGCCCCCTCTTCCCCACCGAAATATTGGAATTTCTTGGACATTTCACTACTTTATGGGTACACCAGGGAAGGAGATTTAAAATTGGGACTGTCCCAGGCATCTAGTCAGTGTAGGTGTACCCCCAAAGTATTGTAAAACCTGGCAGACTGGTTCCTTCAGGATACAACTGTTCTCCCTTAGGATCGTGTTCGGTGACTAACTGTGTTCTGCTGCTCAGAGGCCAGCAGAGACATCCCTATGGGTGTTGGGGAAAGAGGCAGCACGGTGTCCCTTCCTCTCTGCTGCTGCCTGCCTGGCTCCTGTGTGGAGCCCAAACCTGAACAGCTTGCATGTGGAGGACTCTGCAGGCCTAGGAGTGTGGGTAGCTGGGAGGCTGGCTGCTGGCCCATACATTCACCAGAGCCTGGGGCCAGTCGCAGCTGGGAGTCAAACCACATATAATGTCTTTTGTTTGGTGAAAAAATTTCCTCGGGACCTAAACCTACCTGCCCATTTAAACCAATTCTTATGGGGAAATTGGATTTGCTTAATATCATTTCACTTAAAGTCACATTTTTCAGGAACATGCTATCATGTCAAGTGAGGAGTTACAGTCCATGCAACTGAAAGCAGGATACTTGTGTCAGAAAACATCAGGAAACCTAAATAGATGTTACCTAAAACAGTCAATTTCTGGGTCAAACTTCCCAGGACCTACCAGACAGTACCTTTCAACTATACCCCTGGCTAACCCAGAAGTGATATTAATGGTGACTTCATATTAAGTGTCTCTTTCAAAGCAGAATACAAGAACAAATGATCACTATATATAATAAATACACAGAAAGAGAGAGAGAGGTAGAGAGAGGTAGAGAGAGAGAGAGCGGTAGAGAGAGAGCACTAAGCAAGATGGAAAACGGGGACAAGGTGGTTAAAGAACATTTTGCTTGATTCCAATGCTTTCTACGCCACATCAGAAAAACAAATCTTACCACAAAAGTTAACATACGTGCTTTTGATTTACTTGTAAATATATATTTTATCTGATATTATATATCATTTTCAGTCAGACACTATTAAAATTGCCTCTCTGGGTGTGTGTGTGCATGCGCACACGCAGTTTCTTTAATAAATAACTGAAAATGACACTGGTTGGTACAATAGATTAGTCAAATGTGACTAATGGGTCTGGTTTGAAACAACATACTGCACTTCCAATAAACGGCTGTGAAATCCAGTGTGTCAAACAGGGTGATAAGATAACTCATCTTTTTAAAATGATAGTTAATAGGATGTTTATTTCTTCCTCCCCTCCAAGTTAAACATTTGTTTCTGTTTATCATTGTCTTGATTATGAGGGTTAGCCAGCAGCCTGAGGATTAAGGGGTTAACTACACCTAGCCAGGTGGAGTGGCCAGTAGGAATGTAGGTGGGACTTTCAAACAAAGGAATTTGGGTTTTTTCCTTTCTCCTTTTGTCTCTCTGGGAGTGTTCTCTGCAGCTACAGAGAGGGACAAGCATGTCTCTCTCCAAGACACCAGTCCTCATTTTCTGTAAGTAGGGTAAAGTTTAGGTAGTTTCGTTAGGCTTTATTGTTTTCAGGGTTGGGTATGTGATCTGATATCTGGCACTGTTTAAAAGATGTTTTGGCTTTTCTTTGTAACTAAGTTCTAGGCCCATGGAGTTTCTCCATGAGTATATTTTGTTACCTTCCTATCTAGTCATTATGCCTGCACAGGAATATTGTTGTAATAATAAAAGTTCTTTCTTTTCTTTTTATTAACCTGGCATTGGTTACTTGTGTGTCCTGATTTTTATTTTAGGGGTGAGATTTCCCAAATGATCCTTCCCCTGATTTCTTTATCAATATTTGGGTGGTGGCAGCGGAAGTTTTATTCCCAAGATCTAGATTTTTAAGATTTTGGGGGAAGTTTTATACCAAAGCCTGGTAGATAAGGCTTTGGGGTACAGTGCTAGCCCCCACTTCTGCATTTATCATGCCAGAGTGGGGAAGGAGCCAGAGTGGGGGCCAGCACTGTACGCTGGTGCTCTCTGCTGCTGCTTCTGGAAACTGCAGGCTGCAGCTTAAAAAAAAAAGGCTCTGATACCTGTCTAGGTTCAGCACAGGATTATGGTCTCTCCTGTCTCCTTCCTGGGAACTACTCTGTCTTCAGCCACTCTGTACCCTCACTCCATCCTGACTAAAGAGCAGCAGTACCTGAGTTTTCTACCTTCCCCCTACTACCCTACTGGAAGTCAGTATGGTTTGGGCTGCTCTGCCCCTGAATCCCTTCTTCTCCCTCTTCAAATAGCAGTGGGTCCTGGGCTGCTTTGTTCCAAGGCTGTTCCCTTCACACTCACAAAAGGACCATCAATTTTAGCTGCTCCATTCCCTGGCCCCCTTCAGCTCACTCACCGGGTTCTAATTCCTTCTCTCCCTGAGAGCCAGGGCATTGTTTTCAGATGAGGAGAGGCAGTGATGGCAGAGGGCAAGTTGGAGAAATGAGAAGAAATGAAAATAAAAGAGAAGGAGCCATGCAATCTGCAGAACTCATGAAGAAGGAATGGCCAAGGATGGGACACAAGGTTTCCAAAGTTTCCAAAGGTGCTGATTAGTTTTCTATTTGCATTCCAACTTCAGAGACTTCTGCTGACCAGATAGGAAATCTCTTTTTGTTTTCCATTAATTATAATCACATTTTCTGGTTTTCACATACCAATATTCATATACATTCAATACTAGGAAATGTAAATGCCAGAATAAAATATATGCCCAAATGTATTGCTAGTAATTTTCTTATCCTGAGATTTATATTGTCCAACTTTTTTTGAAATAAATTACAGACAATTTTGTCATCTAGTTGGTAAGTTTTGAATTATCATACAATGAGCTAACGGGTAATTTTCTAAATGTTAGAACATACTCATGCCTCTGCATTAGATACTCTCACAACATTAATAGCAGTAATTATGTTTATTACAGTAATGCTTGGGGCCCAACCACGAATTTGGGTCCCCTGCAGCAGGCAAACACAGAGTAGTAGACAGTCCCAAACCAAAAAGCTTATGGTCTAAATATGAATACATTTCTTGAAGTTCATCCTATGGACAAAACTACAGGTGTATTTCTTAGCAGGTGGAAGATTGTGCCTGAAAAAATCAAAGGTGGATTGAATTCAGAATGAAAATCTACTTTAATAGCAATTTAATGAAAAGCAGAAAGCTTACTTGTTTGATGTTCCATGCAAATTTGTCAATAACGTAAAGTTATTCCTCACACTCCGTAAACTTGCCAAGACCTAAAATAAACAAAACCATATAATATTTTAAATTATTTTTTACAAACATACATATTTCAATATATTATGTTAACATAGGAGCATATATGCTGAAGGATAACTTTCTATTCCATTCAATTTATCTACGATATAACAATATAAACAGACTATTTGAAACTAACCTGTGCAAAAGGTGTAACAATCAAGTCATCTCCATGTCTGCAATAAATGAAAAAAATATGTGAATTGCACATGATCAGAGAATAATCATCAGTTTTTTAATACAGTAGACACATAATTCATCAAATTGTCTGGTGTAAACATTCTGCACAGAATGTAATCGTTAATGTACAGCCACACCAAGTACTATGGTAGCTTTTTATTTTGTGCTTCAACTTTTGCTTGCTAGCAAATGGATGTATCTGCTTAAATGGGTGAGTACCCAGTTAGTGCACACAAACACAGTATGTGCATATTCAAATTGAAAAGCTAGGTGCTCAGCTACATGACTTGTATAAGCAAAACACAAGGCTGGAACTAAAAATTGGCATCTTAATATTTATGAGCAATTATAAATATTTATATAAAAATCAGTTTAATTTCAAATTGAAAAAAAGAACATTTTGCAATGGAATGTTTTTCCACAGAGCCCCACTATTCAAAAATAAATCTTTATTGCACATACTGTTTCTTTAAATTACATAAAAGGTTGCTCCTAATGGAAAGGTCTCCTAGTCACAATGCATGTTCATAGACAAAAAACAACCAAAGCTGGAACAACTGCTTAGTTTTGGTAACACAAGGCAATAAATGCCAGGAAATTCAAGGTTAAGGTGGCTCACTCATACTGTGATGGAAAAAAAAGCACAACAGTCTGAGTAAAGGTCAACTTTGAATTTCCTGGCTTTTGTTGATTTGTGTAACAGCCGTTAATGTTATTTAAACATTGTCTCTTGTCGGTGGATTTTCATCATGGAAGATTAGAGACTATGTTCTGTGCAAAACGTTTTACTACTTTTGGAGGAGGGGCTGGTAAATATTATATATTTGTGTTTATAATCAACTAAACATGTAGTGAGCATTTTATCCAGTTGAGTACATATCATACCAAGCTTTTTATAGTACTAATATTTTAGTATGCAGATATGTACTGATTGACCTTAGCTACAACAACAAATTCATTTGCTTCAGCAGATAATTATATTTTTATCAAATGTTGAAACATATTATTAGCTTACAATATATTATTTATATAATTTAGAACTTTGTTACAGTCTCTTATGTAAATATTTGCTAAATGCTAATTATTGTTACAGACTTTTTTTCTTAGAATAGCTGGACCATCTTGTTAACTCTCAGAGTTGTATTTCACTATGCAATATTTATAATTCATATATTCTATTTAACTTTTTTTTTAGAGAAAGAAGATTTTAAACTTAAAGGAGAATAAGTGCTGTTCTTAATTTGTAAATTTATTTGCACTCACAGTAAGAGCCCTACCCTGACATTCTGGATTTATACATGTCCCTGATAACATCACATATATCCAATGTTCTTATTTTCTGAGGTCATTTATACATAACTTCCTGTGTACATTAATACCATTTTTTAGGACTGTATAGGGTTTAATTCTGCTCTAAAACAGGTAATCGTTTTAATTTTTAGAAATTAAATACAGACCTAATCCCTTTAATTTGTAAACCTTTGTGTCTAAAGTTGATACAGTCCCTCTACTAGTAATTACTGTGGTATTCCATGACGCCATTAAGAAATACAAAAATCCTATAAAGCTTCCATTATATTCTATAGAAATCAGAAAAATCCTTCACACTCATGAAAAACAAACAAAAACACTATAGCTTCAGAGGGTAGCCGAGTTAGTCTGTTCCAGAAAAAAACAACAAATGGTCTGGTAGCACTTTATTTACTAACAAAACATGTAGATGGTATCATGAGCTTTCGTGAGCACAGCCCACTTCTTCAGATGACTGGAGTTATGAGTAGGGGATATGAAAACTCTAAATAAATAGAAGGAAAAGGGGGAGAGGGAGAAGAGAATGATGCTCTGTCTTCCACCCCCCTTCCTGTTTTTAATATAAGTATCTGGAGAATGGGTGCTAAACCTAAGCAGATAAAGATCAAAGTCAATAGACAGATTACTAAGACAGGAAGGATACCACTCAGAAAGTTGTTAGCACCTTCAGTGATAGAGTCCCTACCAATTTAAATCATGATTGAGTCCATTAGCGTGTGAATTGAATTTGTGTATGTAATGTAATTCCAGGCTTTCCCTGTGAATTTGGCTTCGTCACAGGCCAGCTCCATAAGCCAAATTTTCATATGCCCTACTCATATACCCTACTCATAACTCCAGTTATCTGAAGAAGTGGGCTATGGCCACGAAAACTCAAAAACACTTTAAGGCATTATATTTACTACCTCCATTTCTAATTATGAGTCCATTTCTTTTGAAACCACTACCTAACATTATAAACTAATGCCAAATTAATGCCACGGTCAGCAGATCCAACGTGGACGTCAATAACCACCATTGGGTGCATGTGTAAGTGATCCATGAAATAAGTTCATGGTCTTAAACAAGAGTTCTGATCATAAAACCTGTCCTCACAGTTGGCACTAATTGGTATAGCTTTGATAGTCTGTTATGAGACATGAAGAATGAACATGTCTTGGGAACATGACCAGAACTGTATGGGGAAACTGGGACTGCAGCAGTCTCTTGCTCTATCTGATCTATAGAAAGAATCTTCAGTTTCTGGCCCCTTTCCCCAGAATGAAATTCACTTTAAAAATTACCTCAACTTTTCCTCTCCTTTGTGTAACACTATAAACTGCGGTGCTTTTGCTCAATAAGAGGCATTCAGTTGCTGGAATATAAATATTGGCACAGAGGGTTCGTTTTATGCCTCCATTTAAAAGCATGGAAAGGTGTGTTTAATGAGGCCAGTTTCACCACTCAGATGTGGTCTCTTACAAAGCCACTAAGAAAAAGGCAGTAGAAAAATGTTAACTAAAGGACTGCAAATCAAAAAACCTGCTTAATCTACATGCCATATTTTGTTCCAGTCCTGTCTGTCCATCCATCTATACGCATTGTCTAACCTGGTCTTCGTTATATGCTGTGAATATAATACAGTGAATAACCAAAATATCACATAAAAACACAATATATTTGAACTATAAGGTACACGATTTAGGCAATTTGGCTGACAATAACAATGAATCTCAACTATTAAAAAAAGAACCAATGTTCATACAAATAATATGTAAGGACTCTACAATGACAATGCTATTTCAGAACACTGATTTACGCTGTTCTCCTACTGGGTGAGAAGCAGGCCTGTCGACAGGGGAAGGACAAAAGAGGCAACTGCCCCGGGGCCCAGCAATTAAAAAGGACCTGGGGCTCCTGGCCACTGCCATTACTGTGGCAGTGATGGAGGCCAAAACCCCAGGCCCTTTTAATCGCTGCTGGGGAGCCGCAATGCATTCCAGGCAGCTCTGAAGGCTTGGGGCAGGGCAGCTGAGAGCTGCTTGCCCCACCCCGTCCCTTCTGCCCGAGGGCCTGTCTCTTCTGGGAGCACAAAGCTGCTCCCCCCACTTCACCCAGGGGCCCCATCAAGGCAGTCAGCTACTCTGGTGAGAAGCATACGTTTAATAAACAAAAACACTGAGCCTTGAGAGTACATAACTGAGCATTATGAAATCCTGATTTGGCCTGGGTTGTGAAATAAAAACCACTTTACCTCAGATTCACCCTCTATAAAGTACATTGCTACGTTTCAGGGTATTAGTAGGATTACATAATGTTTGTAAAGCACCTGGTCACGATATTATGATGAATGATGTAAATAAGAGTCATACTCACTGCTCACTTGGAAGGGAGGAGTTCCTAGACATAGTCTTTGGTGATAAGTCATAGTCACTGTCTGATCTGTAGAGAAAGGACTCCCGACGCTGACTGTGGCCTGGAAACGTGGTATGCAATACAAGTCCTGAAGAAGAGCTGGCCTGGGGGTCCAACGGGCTGCGACCTGGTGATGGGCCATTTTCCACATCAAAGCTATGAACAAAAAACCATATTGTTTCATGCACAGTTGCTGATATGTATTTTCAGAATCTAGCATAAAACTCTTTAAATTACCCTTTTATGATGCAATGTGTTCAAATAGTGGAGGCAGAGGTTTGAATTTATTTTGGGGTTTTCACTAGGGGCAAGGTCTGCCTTCTCCTGAACAGATGTATTAAAGAACGGCAGAGGCACAGGAATAGACTCTGCCTGCATTAGGCAAATGCCTCTTGGACTCTCTGAATGACTGCTACTGGTCCAGCCCCACCAGTTTCATGCACAAATACACTTTTGGTGATAAAGGACAGGATTTTGCCTTAAGTTAGCATATTTATTGTAAGTCTTATAGGGGTAGCCATGTTAGTCTATGGCTGCACAATCAACGAGGAGTCCTCAGGCACTTTAAACACTAAGGATACGTCTGCAACATGATTCCGAAATAACTTGCTCTATTCTGAAATAACTTAGTCTGCGTCTACGCAGCAGGCAGTTATTTCAAAATAGTGTCAAAATACTGACAAGCTAGAGGACTTCTTATTCCGACTCCTGTAACCCTCATTGTACGAGGAATAAGGGAAGTCAGAGGATGAGTGCTCTGTTTCAAAATAAGTGCTGTGAAGACGCTCCCTATTTCAAAATAAGCTATTTCAAAATAAGATATACAATTGATGTAGCTCAATTTGCATAGCTTATTTCAAGTTAAGCCCTGCAGTATAGACGCCCCTTAACAGATTTATTTGGGCATAAGCTTTTGTGGGCAAAGACCTACTTTGTCAGTGTCATCTAGTGAAATATTCTTTGCCTATGAAAGCTCATGCCCAAATCTGCTAGTCTTTAATGTGCCTCAGGACTTCTCGTTTTTGGAGATACTGACTAACATGGCTATTCCTCTGATACATACCCACAAATAGGAGAAGTATCATTTTTGTATCTGAAGTTATCAATATTGGCCTTGTATCTGTGCTCAAAATGTAGCTGCAGCTGGGTAATGCCCACTTTGAAGTGGGTCTTTTCCCACGAAAGCTCATTCCCAAATAAATGTTAGCTTTTAAGGTGCCACAGAATTCCTCAATATTTATCTTAAAAGTTCCTTCCCACACGATACATATTTTCTCTTCCTCTGGTCTGAACTTTGCTGAGCTCAGCATACCATGTAATCCACTCAGCACACACACATTCCTGCAAGGTTCTCCATGGTTTTCCTTAACCCTCTCTCCAGGATTATACTTGTGATACAGATCACCTCCCTTTTCCTAACCTCACTCCGATGAGCCGCAGTGATGAGCCTCACAGTGTTAACATGGACTAATGTAGATGAAATGCCCTCGACCCAGTCGGCATGCTTGAATAGCATTACTAAACAAGCCAGCCCAGACGCACATTTAATAGCTGTGTCTAGCATGAGATATGAGCCAACAGCTTTTAAGGCTTAACACAGATGCACATAAAATACTTGACTTCAAAATGATCAAAGTTTACTGTTAGGAAATATGTACCAAAGCATGAAGTAGCTAAATACTAATCCTATCCTAGTCATCTGAAGGGTACAAATACAGTGAAGGACTTGAAGAACTACACTATCCATACGAAATATAATAATTCCCTTTAGAATCCAGCAGCTCACACCGCAGCCAACCATTGACATCAATCAAAGTTACATCCTTGGGCCCATCTTCGGGGAAGTGGGGCAAAGGGAGCAGTTGCCTCGGGGGTGCGACGATTCAAAAGAGCATGGGACTCTCACCCGCCACCAGAGCCCCAGACCTTTAAACACCACTGGAGCCCTGCGTGACATACTTCAGTGCTTTGGGTGGCTCCCCGGGGAGGCGCGAGTGTGTGTGGCATATTCTGAGCAGTGCTGAGGGCTGGCTGGCCCCAGCTCTGTCCTTCTACCAGAGACCCTGAACCTTCTGGGACTGCGGAGCTGGCTCCCCTGCACCTTGTCCCTGGGACCTGGTGAGTCTATCGGCCTCCCTGTACATTCTCAACAATTCCAGAAGTCAGGACACTTATTTAGGTGCCTCATTTCAGGCAACCAAGTTTGAAGATTTTAGCCTATACTTTCAAATACATTTCACAGCTGAACCATTCATTGTGAGAAATGCATCTTTAGCTCACCCATTTTCAAAATGCTAGGTGGAGCAAAAGGGAGTTTTTAAAAAAACAACCTTCCATCACCATTTCCATTATACACCCATTTTTGAACGGTTTAGAACTTGGCTGTTGCAGCATGTGGTTGAAGTCATTTTGGGAATTTTAGTAAGAGACACCCCTCATCAACTCCCAAAATAAGCAGGTTGGCCTGTTTTGTTTGGGTTTTAGGAACCTGTCTGAAATACCATATGTGCTGTAATATCCAAGCAAAACCAGAATTAATTAAGGATAAATTCAGTCTGTATTTTCTTGGGGTTTTTTTAGGTTTATATTAAACTCTGACTGTTATTATACATGACAGGGTTAAATTGCATTCCCTCTCCATGCAAATTGTTCCATTGAAATCAATGGCTGTAACTATGACTTGAGATAGAGTAACTTTACTGATTTGTTAATGGAGATGTCAGTTTTAGGTCTATATTTTTATTTATTTTCAGTGTTTCTTTTGGCTATTTTAGTGTCCTGCAACTTTTTACATCATTCTTTTCTAAAGGTTTACTTACATCATGATTACAGAAATCAGAGTAGACACCAGTTGTCCCATGTGCAATGAAATAAACACAAACTTTAAAATAAATATTTATAAAACCTTTGTGGCACTATCTAATTTCTTGTTTGTAAGCCAAGAAAGCTCAAGTGCTCTCCACATGGCTGCTATGTACAACTGAAACAGAACTCATGGATAGGAAGCAATAATGGGTACGGATCCCATAGGGGCACAGACTCTATAAAAAGAACCTTTTCCCTTTCCAGTTTTTCAGTATTTATTTCATAAAAGTTTGATCCGTGTTTTATAACTGATGTTCAATTTGAACTAAAAAAGTGAAATCTCCAATTGTAAGTGACAATATTTTAGACAGACCAACTGTAGGTCAATCTGGTCCACCAAACCACTCATGCAAGAAGTGAGTAAATAATAATTATGTTTAAAAATCTAAAATGTGTATTTTAACCACCAAGACATGGATTTGCCTAACCTGAGTACCTGGATGATCTCCTTACTTTAATCCTGGTCTTCCCCTTCCATCTTGCTGCTACCTATACTAGTCCTAGCTAATGATGGATTATTTTGGGTGGGAAGCTCATTTGTCTTGTAAAATGCACAATGTGCTCCTGACATCTATAAAAATTAAAAAATAGTAGGTGAGGCTTTGCTGAGCTACTCAACAGGAAGGCTGATCAGCTGTGCCAATCTGTTATGCAACAGGGTGCAAGCTCACTATTAAGGTTGTGCATTAGAGTGTGAGTTAGATGCAATTAGGGTGTGTATTGCTTTTTGCGTTGGTTGAAGTTGGATGTGAAACTCTTATAGGCCGTGCCAGTGCAACACTGACTGCACTGCAGGCAATGTGAAGGTGGCAAGGAACACAGGTGACTTTTCCCTTCACTTCTTAAGGTTTTATTAAACGTCTTATTTCCTTTTGTCTGAAAGGTTTGAGTTATGCCTGAAAGCAACTTCCAGCAAATGAGGAGAAGCATTGCTGAGGTACCACAGAAGAAGGCTGGTGAAATATGAAACAAAGACAGCAAAGCTAAAGATGCCTACAGGACCTGAGAGTTTAAAAAAAGGGGGAAGGGTAGAAGAAAATTACTATGGTTTTAATTTTTTCTCTTTGTGAGCTACATTATGCATTTGGGAGCATCATTTGAGCAGATAGATATGCAAAGAAAACCCAGTGCAAACTAGGCTACTTGACAGAGTAGACCTGCACAGTGCGGCTCTGTTATTAGATCAGGGTCAATCAAAACATTCTCATTTCAACATCCTCCCCCCAATCTTGCTCCTGCCTGATTTCCAATACAGGCTGAACAAAAACTATAGATCCAAGCATCCCCAGCCTTTTAGACAAGCCAGACTCGGATCTGGAAGTCTGCTTCACATCAGAATGTTCTGGCTTGGGCCCTTTTCTAATTGTTATGCTATTCACATTCCAAAAGCTGAGCAACAGCATAGAGAGGTACAGTGGTGGCACATACCACTGTCCCTTTCCAAACACCAGGCGCCAAGCATCTACTTAGTGTTCCTTTTTGCACAAACACTTCAGCCTCTCACAGATTAAAATTAGAATTCTTTTTCTTGAGAAGCCATGAGTCACAATGTTACCCCTGAGCTGTTATTTAATGGAATAGCTGGTAGATACAGTGCCTTGAAACTGCAGTAACAGCCAGAGCATTAGAAGTATATGCTGCATATTCTAGTGTGGTAATTCGTTCCAGAAATGTTTTTGGAGAACTGTTTATTTAATATACCAAATACCATGTATATATTCATAAAAGTACCAATAGCAATACATTTTGCATGGAGAACTGGACAGCTGAAACACAAATGTTCCAATATGTACATTTGTATTCGTGTTCAGATTTTTCACCATTTTAATCCTTCCAGAAATCACATATTGGGCTGGGAAAAAAACAACCAAGATCAGATCTTCTTTTGGCCTTTCAATTCCTAGGTGCCGGATATATAATAAGTTATTTAGCTCAAGATTTATTTTGGTAGGTAAATTACTTAAGGCATTATAAAACCCCATGAAAAGGATAAACACAAAAACCAGTATTAAGATATGTAACATGGTTAAGGTTCCTGTGAAACCCAAATTCACAGCACTAGTTTCTACAGTATGAAATTGAGATTCTTTTATACACCATGCTGTATTATGACACTTAAGAATATAATTGCTTAAGTGTAGCTACAAAGTGACATATAACTGAATAAATATTGGATATCAAATTTCTTTTATGAATGACTCAGTACATATCCTTATTTGTGCTCAGAAAATTGATGGAAAAAGCTCAGCTCAATAACATGGTATTTATAGACATCTAGCGAAAAGACATGCAAACTCTAATTGTAAAATTTCTTCACAGAGGGCTCTTCAATCTAACAGACAAAGATAAAACAAAATCCAAAATAGCTGGAAACTGAAGCCAGACAAATTCACACTAGAAATCAGGAGCAATTAAACCATGGAACAATTTACCAAGAATTATGGTGATTTCTCCATCACAGGTAATTTTGAAATGAACATTTTCTAAAAGATATGCTTTAGTTCAAAGAAGAACTAATTCAGAAAATCCTCGTGGCTTTTAGTGTTATACAAGTGGTCACTTTTGATGATCATCAGAACCCTTCTGGCTTTATGATCTATGGTATAAAAGGTGTTTGTTAAATACTAGCTTGTGTAAAATACAAACTCTACATGCAAGAAAGTAACTGAACAGCAAAGATTGGACTCCTAGCATTTTTAAAAGGCTAGGATTGATTCCTCCTGTAGAAAGACATACGGAGACAAATAGTCTTTTACAGAATCCCTGAGGCCTTTTTATTTTTTAAAGTAACAGACACAACTGTGCAATTCAGAAAGAAGCATGAATCACCAGCCAGACATTAGCTGGGCTGAGTAAATTCTAAAAATCATTGAGCAACAACAGAAACAAAACAACAAGAAACGGATCAAACGGGAAACTCCCTCGACATAGTTAGTCATCATCATAGACTATGACTGACACGAAAGCGAAACGAAGAACATATTCAGACTAGAAACAAGAAAAAGAGAAGTGTTTTACCACAACTCGTGAACTGCTTTTCAGTCAGGGTCAAATCCTGGCCATGACATACGTCTACAGCAGGGAAGAAGAGACCTCGTCCCACTCCCCCCTGCGTAAGGGCCAAGCAGAACTGGAGCCTCTGCATCTGAGGGTATGTCTACACTACCCCCCTAGTTCGAACTAGGGGGGTAATGTATGCATACCGAACTTGCTAATGAAGCCCGGGATTTGAATTTCCCGGGCTTCATTAGCATAAAGCCGGCGCCGCCATTTTTAAAAGCCGGCTAGTGCGAACCCCGTGCCGCGCGGCTACACGCGGCACGGACTAGATAGTTCGGATTAGGAAGCCTATCCGAATTAGGAAGCCTAATCCGAACTATCTAGTCCATGCCGCGTGTAGCCGCGCGGCACGGGGTTCGCACTAGCCGGCTTTTAAAAATGGCAGCGCCGGCTTTATGCTAATGAAGCCCGGGAAATTCAAATCCCGGGCTTCATTAGCAAGTTCGGTATGCATACATTACCCCCCTAGTTCGAACTAGGGGGGTAGTGTAGACATACCCTGAGGGAGCTCAGGAGCTACTCTGCATGTCCGTGCCTATTGTCCTCGGAGGGCATGTCACTTACCAAAAGAGTAAGACAGAATATAATGGAAACAAAAGACAGAACTATGTAGCACTTTAAAGACTAACAAGACGGTTTATTAGGTGATGAGCTTTTGTGGGCCAGACCCATTTCCTCAGATCAATATGTGGAAGAAAATTGGCACAACCATATATACCTAAGTGATACAATCAAAAAAAATGAACGCATGTGAAATTGACAAATCAAATTTTAGAACAGAGTGGGGGTGAGGGGGGAAGGTTAGTGTCTGTGAGGTAATGTCATAGTGGTGTCACCTATTATCACCCCATGTCATTACCTCACAGACACTAACCTTCCCCCCTCACCCCCACTCTGTTCTAAAATTTGATTTGTCAATTTCACATGCGTTCATTTTTTTGATTGTATCACTTCGGTATATATGGTCATGCCAATTTTCTTCCACATATTGATCTGAGGAAGTGGGTCTGGCCCACAAAAGCTCATCACCTAATAAACCGTCTTGTTAGTCTTTAAAGTGCTACATAGTTCTGTCTTTTGTTTCAGCTAGACCAAACTAACACGGCTGCATCTCTATCACTATAGAATATAATGGAGGCGGTGACACAGCCCTGCTACCCCTATAAGTAGAAACCCCCACAGCAGTGTGTGTTGCACTTGTGCAATGCCATGGAGTCTCGGGACACTTGTGCTCCCTCTAGGGAAATATGGCGGTGCCATTAGGTACATTCAAGCCCTTCATATTTAATGGGTCTTATTAAGGAAATGTGCAGGTGTCCTTGCAAACATTAGGAATGGAGGGAAACCAGAATTAAAAAAAGGACATTGTATTCTTCTGTTGATCAAAAACGCCATATAAAAAGCTAGGTATTGTTATTACTACAAAATAGTCTCATTTTTATATTAGAAAAATATCTAGACTAAAATAAAATAAATAGTAACAACAATAATTAAGGAAGCCTTTTGCTTTCTGTTTGTATTTAGTATAATAATTTATTCTAATGAGGAAGAAGAACTGCATGTTCCCTGAGTCCTTCTGGATTTTAAACCCTAATAAAACCTAGTGAACAGTAGGAACAGCGATAGCCAGTAGATGGCACAAGTTAGCAGTAGCCTGCTTAGACACAAGCTGATTGAGGCACTTGCTCTAGTCACAGATGCAAAGAACTATAAATGCAGCAAATCAATAAACAGAGGACTAACCCAATGAAATGACAGGAAAAATTCTGCTTGGATGTAAAATACAACTAAGTCCAATGCACCATGTTGGAAAACACACAGAATTAACAACAAGCAAACCCACAATTTGCCCATGTTCCGCTCTTTTATGTGGTGCAACCCCACTGAATTCAAAATGATTTCACTGACCTAAGTTAGAGTGCAAATCCATTTTAATACATTCGTAGCCAGAGCTTCCCTGGGGAGAACTGGTGCATTCCCACTGCAAAGGATTTGGGATGAACAGGGGCTGCTCTATTAGGCAGGAAGGGTCAGAGGATCCACTGCTGAGCAGAGTCTCCTGCCCTTCCTCAATGTCACTTTGGGGCAGCAAAGAGCCATTGGGAGGAAGTAACTGACTCAGTGGCTGCAGAGTCACTCCACAGCCTCTCTCATGGGATCCCTGTGGAGTTGCAATACTCAACCCAAACAGAATGCTAAGTACGAGATCCTACAATGTCTCCTAAGAACAAGATCTGGCACAAAACTTTCTAAGGGAACAGCAAAAAAGCATGGCCTGAGGCAGAGACTGGATCTGGAATGCACAAACAGGGTTCCTGATCCAGTTCCTTCACCAAGTTGTGGGTGTCTCCTACCAACATGCTAATGATATTTTTACTTCCTGGTTTCATTGAAGACCATGATAGGGTTGTGCTTTAATGACAGGAAAAAGGAGAGATGGGGTCTAACATTCTGAATTTCATTTGAATTCTGATGGCACATCTTGTAGTTGCCGTGTCACTTTCTGGTCTCATTCCATTCTTCATCCTGTCTAAACATGCAGAATAAAAATATATAAAATTAAGGCCATCAGCAAGCCAGGATTTATACATTGTTTGCTAATGTGACAAAACTATGTATCCGACGAATGAATCCTACATGTATAGACTGCATTCTCCTCTGAGTACTGCACATACATCCAAGGATCCTTTTTTGGTCATTTAACACCCCACAACCATATGGTGCCATCACTGCTTCCTGCAGTGGAATTTCATGTGATTCTCTCAGACATTGAAAATGATAAAGGTCATTTTACAGTGGCCAAAATCTCTGCCCAACAAGAGAGCAATTGAGGGTTGCCAATTGCATAGAACTGAACACCCTTGCCCTGTTCCTTGCCCTGCCCCTTCTCGGAAGCCCTGACCCCATTCACTTGATCCCTCACCCTCTATCATTTGCTCTCTGCCACCCTCACACATTTTCACTTGGGTGGAGCAAGGGGTTGGGGTTCAGGCTCTGGAGTGGGTCTAGTTATGAGTGGTTCAGGATGTGGGAGAGCGCTCTGGACTGGGCCAGTAGGTTTAGGGTGTGGGCAGGGATACAGTGTCTGGGGTGGGGCCAGAAATAAGGGGTTCCAGGTGTGGAGAAGGCTTCAGATTGAAGCCAAGAAGTTCAGCTTTTGGGAGCTGGCTCAGGGCTGTGGCAGGGGGTGGGGTTTGGGCTCCAGATAGGAGTGTGGGTTCTAGGGTAGGGCTGAGGGTGAGGGGTGTGGGCTCAGGGCTGAGGCAAGAGATTGGGGTATAAAAGAGGGTTCATGGAGCGGGCTCGAGCTGGGTGGCACTTACCTCAGGTGGCTCGCAGTCGGTGGCTAATGCAGGTTTCCCTGCCTGCTCTAGTTCTAAAGTTGCAAATCTTCTCGGCATTGCCGGGAGTCTCCTGGAATCAGGCTTGATTTCCTGGAGGCTCCTGAAGCCAAATCAGGAGTTTGGCCACTAAAGTCCAGTGGCTCAGCGGGGTTAAGGTGGGCTCCCTGTCTACTCACCCCATGCTACTCCCAGAAGCAGACAGCAAATCCCTGAGGCCTTGGGGGGAGGAGGAGTTCTTCGCACACTGTCCCAGCCCTGACTGCCAACTCCACAGCTCCCATTGGCTAGGAACTACAGCTACTGGGAGCTGCGGGGGCAGTACTTGTGAGCAGGGGTAGCATACAGAACATCCTGACCTCTTAGCCCCACTGTGCCACTGGGCAGGACTCAGAGTCACTGGAGGTAAACAGCACCCAGCTGGAGCCAGCCCTGCAACCCCCTCCCACACTCTGATTTCCAGCCCTAGCCCTGAGCTCCACCTTACCCCAAGCTCCCTCCCAGAGCCTGAACCTCAATACACAGCCCCAGCCCAAAGACCACTTCCACACTTCAAACCCCTCAGCCCCAGCCTGCACACCTTCCCATCCCCAGCTTCCTGCCCATCCTAGTGAAATGAGTGAGGGTGTGAGAGAGCGAGCCAGGGAGGGGCCTCAGGAAAGGGTTGGGGCAATGGGAAGGATGTTTGGGTTTGTGTGGACAGTTGTCAAACCTACCTAGTTCCGTTTGTTCCCAAAAGTGGCCAGCATTTCCAGAAGGAGCAGGAGAGGCTAGGCAGCTCTGCATGGTGCTCATGACTGCAGATGTTGCCCCCACAGCTCCCATTAGCCTTGGTTCCTGGCCAATGGGAACTGTAGAGCTGGCACTTGGGGTGGGGGCAGCGTGTGGAGCTTCCCTGATTGTTTCTGCACTTAGCAGCCACAGGGACATGCTGGTCACTTCTGGAAGCCGCAGGGAGCTTGCCGTTGCACTGCCAACCAGATTTTTAATGGTCACAAACCAGACGCCTGGCACCCCAACAGCAACTAATATTTTGGTTAGATTTTCAGATTCATTAAGCATGGTTTCCTAAAGGGTCCTTGGCAAATGCAGCTACTTACATCTTCAGCACTTTACATCAACAGCCTCTTCTAGACGCTATCTAATTTTGTGCACCTGTTTCACATTATCTGAACAGCTTGTTATTTTTTACAGATAAAAAAGACTGTTCAGAAAACAACTGCATTTAAACCAGACATTCTTTCACTATCACTAAGGTCCAATATAGTGTTTGCAATATCACTACAAAAAGCAGGACAGAGAACACAGACATGGAGCATCCTGGTCACATGCTATTTTATAAGACAAATCAGTGTTGATCACTAAAGTACAGTTCATGAAAGATGCTGAGCATTGTCAATGGGAATTCTGGGAGAATTCCTCCTTTTATCTGCAATGAGAATTTAGATGTTACATCATCTTCCACAAAGCTGATTATGATATCCAGCTAGCTAGGATTGTATACTGCCTTCATCACCATGGAGTCCGAGAACCTGCATTTAGCTTCCAGCAGAATAACCTCCCTCCTCATCTTCAAGATGCTCCCTGGATTTGCTTCTTCTTTCATGTTCTCTCCATACCTCTACTTGTTTATTCTCCACTCTGTTCTCACAGAAAAAGCCTCCTTGTATTTAGTTGCTTCTCTGACCAGTTCAAGACCCATCCAAAGACTCATTTCTTCTCCCTGTATACAGCATACAGTAATCAACAGAACTAATCCATCAGAATCCCATGCTTACCTCTTTCAATCTTCATTAGTGCTATGCTAGATTCCATTTCATGACTGTATGACATAGAATATATCCTCCCTTATTTACTAGTATTTGTAAATGTAAACTGTCATCTGCTGTGAAACATGTTATTAAACCTCAGCATGAAGTATCAAGATAAACGAATGTTTACCTGGATTAATTCTCTCTGAATACAGCAGTGTTCAGTGTTCTTAACTCTGAGTTCCCCACTTCCATGGAGCTGGTGGCAGGGGATAGGGGACAGCAGGGAGATAGAACGAGACCAGTCTATCACTGATTGTCAGGGTAGTCAAACACTGGAATAAATTGCCCAGGGAGGTTGTGGAATCTCAATCTCTGGAGATATTTAAGAGTAGGTTAGATAAATGTCTGTCAGGGATGGTCTAGACAGTATTTGGTCCTCCCATGAGGGCAGGGGACTGGACTCGATGACCTCGAGGTCTCTTCCAGTCCTAGTATTCTATGATTCTATGATCATATCAAATGATTCCAGGGCTGCAATGACTGGAAATTGACTTGAATCCAGATCCGAAACACCTTTGAACTATGGGAAAGTTGAGACCTAACGGAACTAACCTTTGGAACTCAGGCCACCCCTAACATATTTCAAAGGCAAAAATAATATTAACTGGCAAATGAGTTCCTTCTCTCCCCTCCTTTCCCCCCTTCCGCCACTAAGGCTGTGTCTAGACCGCAGGGTTTTTTCGAAAAAAAGTAGCCTTAAATCGAAAGAATGCGGCTTTTCTTTCGATGGTAGTACTCCTCATTTCATGAGGAAGAACGCCTTTTTTCGAAAGTGCGCTTTCGAAAAAAGGCATTCTTGAATGCAAACAGGGCTTTTTCGAAAGAGAGCATCCAGACTGAGATTGCAGTCTAGACGCTCTTTTTCGAAAGAAGCTTTTTCGAAAGTATCTTTCGAAAAAGCCTCTTTCGAAAGAGGCTTGCAGTCTAGACGTAGCCTAAGATGTTCTCCTGGCACAACCTGCCCAACTCCACTTCACATCATAGAACTCCCACTGTAGCATTTGGCTTGTGAGACTCCTGCTGTGGCTTCTCAACTGTAGACCTACATATCGATGTGTGATCATCACTGTAGTAACTGTGTGTGAGAGACCTACAAGAAGCTAAGTGAGATCTCATTGCTCTGTTCACATATCACTTTAAAATAATAGTTTAACTGGCTTCATTCATTGTTAGTTTTCAGTGTGGACATAGTCTTCGTTTTGAACCACTGTTTTTTTCCTTTTCAATTGTCTCTTGTTACAATCAAGATAGTCTCTCTCACCATAATTGTTTATTATGAACTTAGAAGACACCATGCTACTTGCTTGTTCAACATCAGATGTAGTTACTTTCTTAAATCTCAGCTGTGAACACATTCAGCAATTCAACAGTAGATTCATGTTGTTCCCACACAATAGTAGGTTGATGTATTAAATCAGAGAGCAGTTATTTTTGCAAGATTTGCATTTAAAATTTTTTACCTTGAGGACAGTTTATTTACACTAAGGCCTGATCTACACAAAAGGGGAAAGTCTACTTAAGATATACAACTCCAGCTATGGTAACTGCGTAGCTGCAGTCTAAGTATCTTAAATTGTGTTTTGGTGCCATTCACATAGCGGGAGGTTGAGAGGAGCATACGCTCCTCTCAACTTCCCTCACTCCTCATGAGGAGCAGGATTACCACTGCCAACGGGAGCAACCTCTCAGTTTGAATTACTGGGTCTTCATTAGACATACTAATTCAAACCCTGGAAGATTGACTGCAGCAGCTTCAATCTTCTCTGTAGTGTAGACAAACCCTCAGGGTATGTCTACACTACCACCCTAGTTCGAACTAGGGTGGTAATGTAGGCATATCGCACTTGCAAATGAAGCCCGGGATTTGAATTTCCCGGGCTTCATTTGCATAAGCCGGCCGGCGCCATTTTTAAATGCCGGCTCGTTCGAACCTCGTGCCGCGCGGCTACACGCGGCACGGGCTAGATAGTTCGAACTAGCAAGCCATTCCGCACTGTCTGTACGCCTCGTTCCACGTGGAACGAGGCGTACAGACAGTGCGGAATGGCTTGCTAGTTCGAACTATCTAGCCCGTGCCGCGTGTAGCCGCGCGGCACGAGGTTCGAACGAGCCGGCATTTAAAAATGGCGCCGGCCGGCTTATGCAAATGAAGCCCGGGAAATTCAAATCCCGGGCTTCATTTGCAAGTGCGGTATGCCTACATTACCACCCTAGTTCGAACTAGCGGGGTAGTGTAGACATACCCTCAGAAATGTGTAGCCATGTGAAGCTGTGATGTAACTGCATTAGTGATACCAAGAGCGTACTCTTTGGTGTAGACAGTGCGTAAGAGTTTTCACTGTCAAGTAGATGACATGGCTGTGAAAGTACTTGCCCAAGTCTAAATTAGAAAGATGGATTTGTGATTCTCCCAGTGAAGATAAGGCCTAAAAAAACACTAACCATTTTAATGTAATCTTTTAAAATCTTTTAATCTATACTGTATGAACTTTAGATAGAAAAATACCTTGAAAACATGAAAATATGCTAACAATAAATACTGAGTTTCTGCTTCCCTATGTCATACTCAATTATATTGATCAGCTGAAATCTTCCTAAACTGTGCATCTCATGTGATCTGGCTGTTTTGTCACCTCACAATGGTTTATTTCCACTAGTCTCCAAGGAAAAGGAAGCACAGTTGGAGATCCCAAATACCTTCTTCATTCTTACTACAAGTTTTTAAATGCAGATGCATGTGACAGCAAATCAGTCCTCTTTCTTAGCAAATGCAGTAATACAAGTGAACTATTTGAAGGGTTGTATTAAATTTTTTAAAAAATGTTCTCTCCTCTCTCACCTATTGCTGCACAAAATCCAATTTCCTATAATACTCTACCCCCAATAAACTATAAAAGTATGATGTTTCATGCTAAAATACTTTCATGTCTACGCCTACCTCTTTGATATCAGCATTACATGGCAGCACAAAGAAAAGGAAGAATACCCTGACTACTGGGCTCAGTTGTTGAATCAAATTATCTTGTGGAGAAATCTTGAAGGGTGCTGGGTGCCAGGATGCTGAGCCAAAAGGAAAAAATAAGATTAATCGCAACAAAAAAAAATCTCGCCAGTCCTAACATTCACTCATTTCACCTCAGGTTCACACAGCTTTTCTTGTATTTGCTATCATTATCTGCACAGTGTTCTCCAGCTATGCTATTTTCTCAACCTGTTCTTTTGATTTACAGCTAATCAAAACCAAATCTGTTCTTAAACATGCTGTTGCTTTCAACATCATGAACTGCTCCTTTAAAGGAAGCAGTTCGTTCGCCTGGATGAGCCAATTTAAATAGTGTCTTTCTATCTAAAATGCTCAAAATTAGCAATTCAGTGGGCCTGTAACGTCATTCTGGGACCCATCATGTTATTCAGGGTATTAAAAAAAAGCACAGGCTTGTCATATATTTGCCCATCCTCCTGACAGTACTTCCATAAGTTTCTGGCATGGCTTGCTCTAAAAACTGGTATTAGGCCCAAACACGACTGTGGGAATGTTATTGGACTAACTATGTCATTAAGCCATTTTGCTTATTCATAAAGTAAGTATTTGACCCAGTTACTGGACTTAATATATACTTCTCTGTTCCCTTATGACACTTTCTCAGCAAATGGACTATAGAATGTCTTGAACCTATGTTTAGATTGCTGATTTCACTGGGTATTTTTGTTTTTGAACACACACCAAATCTACTCCTCTCCCACATGTCCCTATTAATATAATTTCAAACAGTATGGAAAGGCACTTTACATAAATAAGAGTTTAAGTACATGATGTAATTAGAACAGAAGAACGGCCATACTGGGTCAGACAAAAGGTCCATCTAGCCCAGTATCCTGTCTTCTGACAGTGGCCAATGCCAGATGCCCCAGAAGGAGTAAACACACAACAGGTAATCTTCACATGATCCCTCTCCTGTCATCCATTTCCAGACAAACAGAGGCTTGGGACACCATTCCTACCCATCCTGGCTAATAGCCATTGATGGACCTAGCCTCCACAAATTTATCTAGTTCTTTTTTGAACCCTGTTAAAGTCCTGGTCTTAACAGCCTCCTCTGGCAAGGAGTTCTACAGGTTAACAGTGAGCTGAGTGGGAAAAAAAACCCTTCCTTTTGCTTGTTTTAAACCTTCTACCTATTAATTTCATTTGGTGACTCCTAGTTCTTATATTATGAGAACAGGTAAATAACTTTTCCCTATTTACTTTTTCCACACCAGTCATGATTTTATCGACCTCTAAAAAGAGTGTTCTTCAACTTCCTGCTGTGTAGACAGCACCAAAAGCTGAATTAAGCGGTTTCAACTTAAGCTACACAATTGACGTAGCTCAAGCTGCTTAGATTAATTCAACTTTAGCTTTGCTGTGTAGATGTCCCCTCAGAAACTTGTTTCCAGGCTTATTTCAAGAGCAATATTATTTAATTAGCAATTTGTGACCAGCTGTTTCATGTCTACGATAACCTACTAAATCACTGAGACTTAAAATCACTCACAATCAGTCAGGCAAGAAATAAAGACATGGGATAACAGAACAAAATACTTTATAGACCAAAACTAATGATTCGCTAAAACAGTAATCAATCCAGAAGGCAGGCTCAGATTATAAATAGCACATGATAGACCAATGGTTCTCAAACTTTTTGGCCCGAGGCCCATTCCACTCAATGCAGACATTTCCATGGACCACCAGCTAGACACCCATAATGACAAAATGAGTGCAAGAGGAGGTGAGGATGTGGGGTCTGACTGGAAAGGAAGGATGCAGGAGTGGGCTACCAGCAGGAGGGAGGTTATGGAGTGGGGGGAGGAGATCATGTCTGGGCATGAGGGATATGGGGAGTGCTTACCTGGCTCTGTGCCTCCCGCCACTCCCATTGGCCATGATTCTAGCCAATGGAAGCAGCAGGGAAAGCCGCCAGGGGAGTGGTTTCCTGTGCTGCTATTCCCCTAGTTGGGGAGTGGAGAAGCGGGGAGCCGCTTCCTGCCCCCACAAGCCAATCTGGCCTGAAAGGCTCACTCCTGCCCTTATAGCAGGATGCCAGTATTGGCACTCCAATCTCGTGGGGAGGGGGAGAAGGGAGGATAGGGTGCTGGAGTGTCAGTGCAGGTTCTCCACTGCAGGGGAGGGTGAACTCCAAGCCCACAGTCCACCAGGAAGATGTTCAGTCTGTGGGCCAGAGCTTGAGAACCACTGTGTTAGAAAAACACAGCACACACATTTTTTTTGTTTAGGAACAACAAAGTAGCCGAAGTTTCAGAGTGAAGGTCTCATCAATACATAGTCATTATACAGAACCCAAACACCCAATGCAATCTAAGAAATACAGTTGCCATAGCAAAAGCTGCCGTTCAAATCCAAAAGAAAACTTGTATGCTTGGTATATTCTTTTAAAACTGTTTCTATTTGTAATATTGAGTACAGGAACTGGTAAAAGTAACTGGTCTGTTTAGTCCATATCTGAGCCAACGAAGAACACATTGAAAAATGTGGATGTACATTAAATATTGCCAAAAAAAGTAACACAAATTTATTAACTATTTAAAGGGAAGAAGGGATCCGTGTTTTCACAGACAGAGAAACTTGGGAACATTCAACTAACAGGACACAAAGTCTTATTCAAAGTTAGGCCAGTAGGTGGCTCTGCAGCTCTAGTCGCCAGCACACACTGAGAAGTGACTAAGTGGGAGGCGCTGAAGAAATAAATAGTACTGCATTGTACTACTGTATTCATTTACAAAAACATATCTTGAGTGACACCAAGCAAGATCTAGTGTCCTAAGTAATACACACTTTATTTGTTCCAGTGGCACAAGCAAATACAACAAATGTATGATTTGAAAAGAAATACATTCTTCAGGCAGAAATTTCCAAACTGGTAATTATAGAAGAAGCCATTTACCTTATTCCAGTAGTTCAACTAAAAACGTGGGAGTTCAAGCCTTTAGACAACATCAGAAAATCCTCAAGTGCCAAGCTACTGTTAATGAAAATTTCCTATAAAATAATTCGCTAAGATTAACTCATTTTAAAGTCACACCCAATTACAGCATTAAACCAGCCAAATATAGGCTGATTCTCTGCTTCTCCAACCCACAGTATGTTCAGAGGAGCTGCAGGGCATGAGGTGCCACTTCCTGCTTTACAGACCCATAAGGCAGGGTTGATACATCCAATGCCAGGTCTGCTATATTGAGCGCTGGGGCAGCAAAGAACAGAACAGCTGATTCTAAATTTAGTTTTCCCAACTTTCCTACCGAATTTCTATACTTCTGTTGAACTCTACCTGAAAGCAGATGAGGCTTACTCTCTCTTTCTCTTCCTCTTGTAAATAAGTAAACTACAGACTTTGGTCTTCCAGGTCAGTAAACCTTTCTGAAAATGTGTTTATGTGCTGGAGATTGGATGATGTCCAAGAAACCAATCAGTCATGGGGAGAGAAGAACTATGTGTTATCTATCTCCCTGCCTCAGGGAGTGTCTGGTAAAGATCAAGATCACAGAGAAAGGACGGAAGAAAAATAATGGGTATACCCTTTACGCTGGTCAGTCAAGGTCAAATGTGACATGCTACGTTAATAAGTTGGAGTCATCCAACACAACATCTGATCAAACAGAACAGCAAACAATAGGCAGATCTCACAGAACTTTTCATATGACCATCCCAAGTCATAGCAAGGCTGACTAGCTCAGTAGTGTTTGCTCCTTTGCTCAATAATTTGAAAATCACATTTACTTACAAAGGGTTTCCAAGTCAGTGAGAATTAATGACATTATATAGTACTGCTTCAGTTATTTCTCATATAGTACAAGACAAAATATAAATATCAGATCCATATTAGAATAACTAATTACTGTGCTTTCAGTGGGCTAAACAGTGAAGTCTTTAAATAAGGTAAAATTCAGCTTGAATTGATACTCATTACTGGGGTATTCGAGATGGCTCAGAAACTAGTTCCAGGGTCCTGGAGGCCAACTGGTCCTGTTGACCAAGAGAGTATCAGACTGGGTCTGTATCTGGGAGTGTGCTACACTGCCAGAGGTGAGAACAGTGACAAGTCCCTGGCAAGTCACAGGGGGCTTACAGCCAGGGGGTTTCAACAACTGGATCCACATTCAACAGATCAGTGTCCTCTCCAGAGAGCAGGACTGGATCCAGTTGTGACACACTACAGCTTGGACCTCCCTTGTCCGGCACCCTGAGTGGTCCTGAACAATGGAGTTTGCTGGACAAGGGGAGGTCAAGGCTCCCTACCTGGGTGTAGGCTATTATGTTGCTGGGTGGGGCTATGCTCCCTGCCACCTGCTGCTGCCTCCAGCCCTACACTGTGCCAGGCCTGGCTGGGCTGCTTCCCCCCACCGCGCCAGCCCCAGAGAGGGGCCGACCCCACTGTCTCCACCCCCAGCAGTGGTTGTGCCCTCCCCCTTTGCCACAGTGCTAGTCTGGACAGGGCGCCCAGCTGAGTCCAGTTCTGACTGGGGCTGAACTCCCCACTGCTAGCCCCTGCCGGGACTGCGCTCCTGCACTGCAGCAGCCTCGACTGAGGCTGTGCTTGTCACGGCACCAGACCCGACTGAGGCTGCACTCCTGCTCGCCAGCCCCGCTACCTCCAGCTCTGGCTGGGGCTGCACTCCTTGCCTTCAGCCCTGGCCAGGGCTGTGCTCTCCCCTGCGCTGGCCCACTGGGGCTGGGCTCCCCATTATCAACTCAGCCTGGCTATGATCCTGAACCTGGCCAGCCGGGACTCTCTGGTCCAGCAATATATGTGGTCCTGCCAAGACCACGTATGTTGCCAGATCAGAGAGTCCCGGATTTTAGAGGTTCAACCTGTATTATACTGGAATTGTCTTTTAGCCCTTCACAGTCATACCTTTCTTCATTACAACCCACTCCCTCCCTCCAAGGTCCCTAAACATGTATTCCTTGCAGAGTCCACCTAAGTGTGGGAGCTCTAGTATTGTAGTTACACTTTTCAGGGGAAATGTGGAAGTAAAACAAGGAAAAGCAGGCTTTGCAAAAGAATTTCTTAATCACAATCATTTTTATTCTTAAACAGGACTAGCGCTACAGATCTTAGGAAAACAAGCTCCTGTAATGCTGTACAATTGTAACTCAAGATTTCCTTACTCATCTCCGGTCCCTGGTTTCTGCAGTAGTGTAATGATAAAAACAAAACAGAACTGAAAAAAATGTTGTATATAGTAAATCTTAGAGAAAAATTGTGTATAAGAAGCAGAATATAAATAACAATAGTATAATTACACTATCTAACCCAATAATAAATACTGAATGTAGCTCTTGCTAAACAATGCCTGCTGAGTCCCATTTCCTGGACATTTAAAATTCTCAAAGTCAGCAATTTAGATATAGATATGAGGATATACATATACTATATGGAGTTATAGATATGAGGATATAATTAAATTGTTTCCCCCTTGAATATGGGAAGGTGCCATAGTAGTAAAAATTTAATTTCCTAAAAAGAGCTAAAAGAGGAGTTTCTCTACAAGCCTGAAGAGTTCAGTACTCTGGACATACAAGCTAAAATTTAGTAGGCCATTTTTCATTTCCCCCCCTAAATCTACAGACAGTTAACGAACATATACACATTTTCATTGTAAATTAAAGAGGAGTTTCTTGGTATCTGCCATGCAACTGTCTGGGCAGATTTACACAGCCAACCTGAATTTCCTGTGCAAATCCATACATTCTACAGGTTAATACAAGGCAATTCCAGTGACCCAGTGTGAGAACAGTAAACTCAAGACATAGGAAAACTACGGTTTCTACTGTACAGGCAAGTTTGAAGTGGAAAGACCACGCAGAGAGAATTTACAGCAGCTACTCTCAAACTGTGGGTTGAAACCCCCAACTGGGGTTGCGCCATCAGTGGATGGGGACATGGTCCTGCGAGCACAAGATGCCAGTTTGCTTTACAGAGCGGTGTCCTCCATGCTGACTGGAACTGCAAAAAGCAAAGCAGTAAATTGGAAAATGAGGTCATGCAGACAAAGAGTTTGGGAACCACTGCACCACAGTCTCTTGTGAATTGACTTCTATAGTTTTCAATATACTTTATTATAAGATTCAGTGAATCCAAACATCTGGCAATGACACAATCATTTATAGACACATACTAGAAAATGGCTGAATATACAAGAACTGCTTGTAAGCTCGGTCATGGTTCTCTCCACAGAAAGGTAGAGGGGTATTTGCAGGATAAACTCCACAAGTCCTGCGAACACCATCCCATGTAAGGACTCAGCAGATCTGGCAGCCGAATGTTCTTAAGCTGTCATTACAGCTGTCACAAGTCTTTGCAAGTTTTCCATCTGCTACCTTTGAAATGAGACTGGAAACAATGACCAAAATTTCACTTTAAATAAAAGTTATTGAAAACAGTTAAGTCATCCAGCCAATGACCCGGTCTTGTGCTATTATTATGCTTCTGCTTGTATCACTAAAGCCAAAGAGTTGCTAGCAAAGTCATGCATGTTTATGAAAATACATACAAGAAGGATGGGGGAAAATCTCAGGAAGCAACATTCACTCCATGAAAGCTGATAGATTTCCTCATCAATGCTGGGGCAGCCAGGCATTCAGAAGGCCAAGATGCCTCCTTCACACACCTTCTCCAAGGCCCTGCCCCTGCTCACTCCATCCTTCCTCACTCACTTTAATCAGGCTAGGGCAGAGGTTTAGAGTGCAGCAGGCTCTGGTTTTGGATTAAGGGATCTGGAGTGTGAGGGGGGCTCTGAGCTGCTCTTGTGGCAGGCCGTTGGGATGTAGGAGGGGTTGTAGGTTCAGGCTCTGGGATGGCATTTGGATGCAGGGGTGTTCGGGGCTAGGCTTGAGATGCAGGAGGGGGTTCATGACTAGGATAGGAATTCGGAATGTGGGCTCCAGCTGGGCACTGCTTACCTCAGGTGGTTCCTGGTTGGTGGTGCAGTGGGGCTAAGGCAGGATCTCCCTTGCCCTAGACCACTCCCTAAAGCAGCCAAAAAACTCTACCCCAAGTACTGTTGTGCCCCCTCTCTGCTTTGTGGAGAAGGGATACAGATTGGGAGAGAAGGCATCTTGACATCAGCACCCCTCTTCTCTGTCCCCTCCCCTGCACAGCAAGCAGGAGGCTCCTGAGGGGACATCTCCAAGGTAAAGGGCAGAAGATGCGCAGCAGTAGGGAGAGGGGCAGCTGAAGTGCCAGCACTTGATAGCCTCTTGGCCAAACCAGTCAGGATCACCTGTCAGAGCCTCCAAGATCTACTGGTAGATCCCGATCTGCTGGTTGGTGACCACTGCTTTACACAGTCTTCCCTGTTAGGGACAAGAAGCCAGGACTCCTGTATAGAGTTTCCCAAGGAATGTGTCCTTTCCTTTATATTTTTCCATAGGAAGGAATGATACAGCCCAAAAATTCCTTTACAAATGAATTTAACTAGTGGATGATGCAGTAATGGTTCTCCACAAAAATTGGAGGTCAAGTTTCAACATCTAGAAACCTATATTATTAATTGGTAAAATGAAGTACAATGGAATATAAACAAGACAAGATTTAATTTCACAGTTTTTCATGCAACTCTGAAGACTTAATTTCAAGATACAAAAGTGTTCTGAGAATATTTAGTAATTACAAACCAATAAGAAAAATCATCCAGAAGGAATAATTATATAATTTCTAGATGAACTCACTGCGAGATGCTTAGAAGAGCAGTAATAAATAGATTCTCATATCATTACTGCTGCAGTCGATGACTCACCACTGTTACTGGGACTATATCCCAGAACAGTCATGCTACTTTATGCACTGCATTAGAAATTAACCATGCTGGACTTACCTTTCTATGAAACAGGTTTTGGTTCTCAGGGCTCATATGAGTCATATGTGTAACTACTTAAAAATATATCAATTAAACATTTGACTGAAAAATAGTGAAATCTAGATTCCAAAAAAGAAAGAATCTCCTTTCTGTCATACAAAAATGGACATCTGTATCTAGTGACCATACTAGTGTGATCTATAGGTAGTGCTTTATACAGGAAAATATACAAACAAGCAACAACACTTACAGTCTTACTATAACAGATGGCCAGAAAACAGAGTGAATTAGCAGGGAAGGGATAAGTTAGGACAGTTGACAGGAAAAACTCTCCCATCTCTTATGCATCTCATTCTGGTGAGTACCAGGGTCGATGGGAGTGTGTTCAGCAGTTGATTTAGTGGATCTTCACTAGAACTGCTACAGTGACCCCTGGTGAATCAATCATCATACCCGGTCTCAACTATCTGTTGTGCTATCCACCATCGAAGCTGCGGCACTCGATCGACTAGGGGTTGTTTTAGCAGGGCAATCCACTATATCAACTGCCAAACAAACTCCCAACAACTCCGGTCACCACTGGAGCAAGACGCATAACATTAAGACACATAACATTAAGTCAACATTAAGTCAACTAGTCAACCCAAAGCAGGTTGATTCCAGCTACGTTATTCATGTAAGTGCAGTTGCATAACTGAAGTTAATTGTACCTTACAGTGTAGACCTGCCCTTATTAAACCATTGTATTTTTCATCTTTCTTCACAAGTCAGTCCCACAAGTCCTTTACTCGTTTCCTCACTTCTGAAGTCCATCTAGTTTGTATGTACCTTCTGATACAGTGATGTCCGCTATGGCAGTACTCTAACAGTAGATGCATTCCACCTATTTTATGTGAAGGAATATACTCTCCTTATTCTATCCTTTTCATTCTTCTGCAGACCACAGTTGTGTCGGCTTGAAGCCCCATCTCCTTTCTCCCCCCCCTTAGAAAAAAATTCCAAACCAAACCAAAAAAAACCTTTGCAAATACAAACCTACTCTCATTCTACACTCTCTTGCTCCACCAGTTGCTTTTCACATTTATGGATTTTAAACAGTTCCCTTCCACTGAAAAGATCTGTGTCTGTTTAGATTTTCTCCCCATGCTAACCTAGTTGAGTTTTTCCAATTTAAATCTCATTTTATTTCCTGCCTCTATTTCCCTCTCAGTGGCTTTTGCAACATTTCCCAATTTAGTATAACCTCTTAATTTAATCATATGCTGCAAATCATTAATAAAGAGATTAAGTAAAAACAAACAATGAAATTATCAGCTACTCACTAAACACCTCCTCACAACTTGCCATTGATCTTTAAATAACTAAGGCTGATTTTTTAAATTTTTGTTTGATTATCTTTTAAGATTTGCATACTTTAAAAAATTTAAAAACAAGCAATATTTAATATAAAAATTAAAAAACCTCACAATATTTTTGATGAATTGTTCAACACCACAAAAAACTTGCCTCAGTTAATAACAATATTAATCAGCAATCCCATTAAGTTCCTTCCCCTCCCCAAATACCTGAGAAAAAACTCAAACTTTGAAGTATGCCTCTAAAGTTAACAGATCATGCCTCGGATGGACAGCGAGCTGTGAGATCTGTGAGCTGTTTTCTTCAAGTAAGTCTTGCTATGAAATAGCAGCAAGTGGTATTTGTGCTCTTTTTCCTGGACATCCCAATTGTCTGAGTTTTGATGGATTTCAAGTCAAGTGTGGTATATGTGTATATGTAGGATGGGAAATCTAGAGTTCAAATATCATTCATATAACAAGTTGATAGAAATGTGGGTAATAAATGGAGGCATCCTAGTCCAGTTTTGAATGGCATACGTAGAAATATAGTCCTACAGCCCAAGAAAGCATCACAAGTAGTTGAATGAAATGTTTTTGGGTATTGATGAATATTAAGAGCACAATCCTGCTGCCATTCAAGTTGATGTAAACATCCCCTTTGACTTTAAAAGTGCAGGATTGACCATTCGATAAAGTCCATGGAGTATTGCAACAGATGTGTACTGTCGACTCTGGTTCACATAAAAATAACAGATTACCATACATGTTTTCTTTAGTCTGTTTATCTCAGTACGTGTGTGTGTGTTGGGTGTGTGTGTGTGGAAATCTCAGTTATAAAGCAGAAATGTGAGAAAGATCCCTGGGAGAGAGCAGCCAGTTTGAATGGGGACAAAGCATTTACGCAAAAACGGAGCCTAATTAACTATGCAAATGAGGGACGGCTATATTCCACACTGCCTCATTTGCATATTTTTTGTGCAAAATGGGGGCAGTGAAGACATAGAGGTTTAAATGTTAATTATTAATATAGCACAGTTCTTTTGATCCCTCCCCCCCAATCTCTGTGTTTTGCTTTCATGAGGTAGCAATACAAATGGAAACATTTCAGACTAGCTCTTTGTACAGAAAGCACTCAGAAGAGAGACATTTCTGTCTAATTATCTGTTCAAAATATCCAGTCCTTAGCTTAGACACCTGCCAAAACTTACGGCAGGCAGTTAGGTTATTAAAAAAAACTCCAATGTTTCTGATTGCTTGTCCATGGGTGGCTAAGGATCCAATTTAGTTGTGTGACAAGAAAACAGGGGTTTATTCAAAAATTAAACAGTTGCTTGACTTTCTGGCAATGCAAACTGCCTTTGAGCTCCTTGATGTTGCTGAAAAGCTAAGATCCAGTCTCTCCCATTGCTACTTACCATGGACTGGGGTGGGAAACCTAAGGTCCAAGGGCGGCCCCCAGCCTGCCTGGATCTGGCCCCCAAGGTTCAGGGGCTCCCCAGCATTGGGGAGTTCATGCTGGCACACTACCCACCCCATTTCTGGAGTGCACCAAATCTACTAGGGTGGGGCCCCTCCAAGTTCTGGTGTATGAGGGGCATGTGGGGAGTATCTTTCTCCTTCTCAATAAGGGACCATATCAATGGGGGCGGGCGATTGTCTTTGGGTTTTTTTCGGGTTTTAATTTTTTGTTGTTGCTTATTTGTGTGCAACCCCCAAATGATTTTTCTGTGGGTCTGTCGGCCCCAGCCCAAAAAAGGTTCCCCATCCCTGCCACAGACCAAAAATGAATGCACCAACAAACACCACTATTCAGACTGAGATAGCAGGCACATGCATTTCTCACTGGTTCTTCTACCTTCTTCCAAACACTTACCTGTGTGAAGGACATCAACCATATACTGACTTAAACAGTAGTTATGAAAGTTGTGTTCATGTGAATTTCTGTGCAAAATGTCAGTACTAAATGCACATAAAATGCATCACTGCATTTTTCAGCCTCAGGAAATGTGTCTTTTACATTTCTCATTTTAATCACCTTTAGAGGTATTGTCAGCTGTATAATATTTCCATTTTCTGTTATATTGCGTAAGCTGTTAAAAAAAATTCCTCATTATATTATCTCTTGGTAGACTGAAAGTTTTCTTCATTATAGGGAGCAACTTCATAAAAAACATAGACTAGTGAGTCAGCCTAAGGTGTATCCAGCTAGGCACCCTCTACTTTTACGCAGAAATTCTCTTCTATGTTCTCATGCTATCAGGCAACTGGCTTTGTTTCATTATCTTGTCTGCCAGTAATTCAGTCCCTGATGGACAAAAACTGCTTACTGGGCTCATGAGGATATTTTAGCTAGTAACAAGAATCCTCTGTGCAATATGAGCAGCTGTGATGGTACCATTTGCTAGCTCTGAAGCCAAAACCTTTTTCTAGATATCATCTGCTTATATCCTTTGGGCAATGGAATTGCAGTCTTGTATATAGGCTTTGGCACCAAGTTTCTAGATGGCTTTAAATGCGTTAGTTGCTAGGTTAAGTGTTCCATGATTTGCACTTGCTTCCTGCTAGTTTCTTGATTGAATTTCATCAATTCGTTTTAACTTAGGAAGCTGTAAATGATTTGGGAACGTCTGTTCCTCAGGCACTTATCTAAAACATGTCAGGAAAAAATGCTATGAGATCATGAGGAACTTCAGTTCGAGTGACATGACAAAATTGGAATTTCTAGATATTATAGATGACAATTTCCTAAAAAAGAGTTGCCTCCAACACAGGAAAATTCCATATTAGAATTTGTCTTAACAGATAAAGAAAAACTGATCAGAAAACTAAAAATTAACAGAAACTTAGGTGCTAGTGATTACACCTTGATCACACTTATAATGTGCAAACAGAATAAAATTCAGACCAGGACCATATATACTTGGTGCTTTAAAAGGTCCAATAACGCTGAAAACAATTATGAACTAACTAAGCTGGGAGAAAGAATTTAATCAGAAAAGAATTAATGATAGTTGAGAGTTATTTAAGAACAATTTGCTAGATGCCCCAAAAGCCAAAATCCCACAATTTAGAAAACCACCGTCTTTCAAGTTGAAATATATAATAAATAGAAAAAAATGAAGTTAATAATACAAATATAAATTAGAAGCTTGTTGTAAACTAGGCTTTTTAGCTAATTCTCAAATATCTTAGAATATATCTAGTCGACTTACATATCTTCATATTATCTAATTATTCTCTTGCATACTCAGATTTTTATTTACTTTTTCATTGTTCTATCTCTTGTAAAATATATATTATAAAAAGGACTTGCCATTTTTAATAATGCATTTAATTCCCTTTTTCATCTAGTTAATGTACCTAATCTTTCTTTTCCCTTGGCATGTCTATGAGCAGAGGATCCTATTGTTCCCTAGATTTTCAGGATCAATACCTGCAGAAAGTGTTAAAATTTTATCCACAATTTTACAGTAAATTCTGGGGCATGGCACATGGTATTTAATCTAGATGCATTTTTCTCCACAGTAGAGATTAAAAGTATACCAATAACTCTGCGAAACAGTATGTTACGCATAGGAGGTTTAACAGAATCTTTTCAGTATTTAAGTCCACATCTGACATTTGTATTATAAATACCAGTTCCATGCTGCTACATAATCCAGGTAGGCAGAAAGGAAATGAAGGCAAAAGACCACTAAGATAACAAAATATAAAGGAGAAGGATGTCTAAATGTTAACAAAAACAGATTTCATTGTTTTGTTTTTGGGATAATTACTTTTGGTTACTTTAATTGTACCACCTTAACTCTGCATTGACAATTTTTTAAAATTAAAGGCAGTGCAGGTGTGATGATTCTAGATAAGGTTACCCAACACTACCAGTTATAAGACCTTGAGGTCAGTTCCAAATAAACTCTGCAAACTTTAACTGCTGAACTGAAATTTTCCAAGACAGCATGTCTGCCTCAGGCTGAATTTCCTTGGAGAGGCTTCTTCAAACACTGTTATCCATTCTGAGAACAAGAATGGGAAAAGCAAGCTACTTTCCCTATATTAATGAATGTGTGGGTCACAATTTTTTGAACCTCTGTCTTTGGGGTTGGGGCTTGAAATTTAGCGGGAGGTCATCATGGGGTTAGGGATCAGCTTTTTGCAGTATGTGATGGGGAAAAGAACACTGTCCCTTAATAAAAACAATAATTTGCACATGCTTATTACAGAGTTGCAGGTTTTGGCTGCTAAATTCTCTAAGGGTACGTCTATACTGCATGGCTATTTTGGGATATCCTAAAATAGCTATTCTGCATCTTCACAAGCCTCCCATTATTTGAAAATATTTTTTGAAATAACAGGCACACTATTTTGGCATCCCGGTAACCTGTGTTCCACAGGGGTTAAGGGATGTCTGGAAATAGCTTGTTATTTTGCACAGTCAACCAGTAGAACTCCCTGCCAGAGGATGTTGGGAAGACCAGGACTTTAAACAGGGTTCAAAAAAGAGCTACATAAATTCATGAAGGATAGGTCCATCAATGGCTATTAGCCAGTATGGGCAAGGATGATGACCCTCTTGGATTGTTAGGACTAGGAATGAGTGACAGGGGATGGATCACTTGGGCTACGTCTAGACTGCAAGCCTCTTTCGAAAAAGACCGTCTAGACTGCAAGCAGTACTTTCGAAAAAGCAAGCCGCTTTTTCGAAAGAAAGCACCCAGGCAGTCTGGATGCTCTCTTTCGAAAAAGCCCTGTTTGCATTCAAGAACTCCTTTTTTCGAAAGAGCACTTTCAAAAAAAGGCGTTCTTCCTTGTGAAATGAGGTTTTCCGCCATCGAAAGAAAAGCCGCGTTCTTTCGATTTAATTTCGAAAGAACATGGCTGTAGTCTAGACGCAGGTGAAGTTTTTTCGAAAAAAGGCTACTTTTTTCGAAAAAACCCTTGAGTCTGGACACATCCTTGATGACTGCCTGTTTTGTTCATTCCCTCTGGGGCATCTGGCATTGGCTACTGTTGGAAGACAGGATACTGGGCAAGATCGATCTTTGGTCTGACCCAATATGGCCGTTTTTATTCTGGGCATGCTCCATTCCATCAGAGTTCCTATATCTGACTGAACTCTATGAACACTGTCCACCTGACAGAGCAAGATCCAATCCAGGGCTACATGGACTGCTCAGGACTGTCGCTGTAATTTCTGCTCTTAGCTAGGGTCCAGAATGAATAGCTGGAAGCCCATCTCTCTTGTTTTCCAAGTACTTCCAATGCTGGCCCCGAGGAGAAGGAAGTCACCTGATGTAGAATGCAGAGAAGTGTGAGGAGACATGCGAAAAGGGATTCAAAGAGCCATCTTGTGCACTGAAAGAGGAAGTGGTTCTGTGTAAAAACAGTATGTGTTCATAAAGACTAATCATAATTACGGTCCTTAAAAATTCGCAGTCCATTTTGGTCAGTTTTAGTGTCATGGGATTTTAAAAATCGTAAGTTTCATGATTTCACTTATTTACATCTGTTGTAATTGTAGGGGTCCTGACTCAAAAAGGAATTGTGTGTGTGTTGGGGGGGGGGGTCACAAAGCTTATGGGGGGAGGGTTGTTTTACTGCTTTACTTACTTCTGCACTGCTGCTGGTGGCAGTGCTGCCCTCAGAGCTTAGCTCTGAAGGCAGTGTAGCTGCCAGCATCAGCACAGAAATAAGGATGGCCTGGTGTGGGATTGCAAAGGTTTATCAGTTAATGCTACAGACTACACGGATTCCCCCCCCCCCCCCCCCAGTAAATTTTTTAGCAGGCTGGCCTGCAGCCTGGCTTAGTCCCAGCTTGTGTCAGGTCTGGGACCTACCCCCGCTGCGGCTCTACATTTAAAGTGTATTAGGAGCCAGGCAAGCAGGCAGCCCAGCTTAGTTCTGGCTCGTGCTGGGTCCAGGAGCTCAGACCACTCCCCCCAGACAGGTGCTACCCCTCGCTGCTGCCTCAACAGGCAGCCAGTCCACAGGGGGAGCTGGTTTTTAACTGGATCCCCTCATGGACTAGCTCCCGCCTGGCAGCCCGCCCTGCTGCCTCTGATACAGAGGTAACAGCACAGAGTAGCAGGGGGGCCCTCAGAAGTGGGGCCAGAGTGCACTGGCTGCCGGTCCCAACCCATGGTACTATAGAATAGTCAAGTCATCAGTAAGAATTCATGAGGTTAACTGATGATTCAATTAACCGATATTTAACATCCTTAGTCAATACTACAACCCCCTGAAAATAAACTTGATCTCTCTGCAACTCCCATTTGGGTCAGGACCCTCAATCTGAGAAATGCTTATATCACCAATGAAATCTGTATGGCATAAGGTAAAAGCACACACAAACCCATATTTGATGGTGTGAGACCAGATTTTATGGTCCATGATGCATTTTTCATGGCCACAAATTTGGTAGGACCTTAATCATAATACATACGACTTCAAGGACAAAATTAAAACTGTATAGGCAACCTTAAGTCTGGCATTTCTGAATTATTAGGCGCTTGACTTTGCAACCTTAATGATTTAAACACATTTTTACGTAATGTAATATATACAATAAATATCTTGCAGAACAATGATGAAGTTTCTGCAAAGTATGAAGAAGTCAAGGAAATGCACTACAAGGAAGGCTGCTGGACTCTGCTGACAAACAAAATCTGGGGAACTATAAGAAGGACTTTCTTGCAAACTGATGGCTTCTGTATACCTATGTATTCTAGCCTTGTTTATGTTTCTTAAAGCTCTATCAGGATTTGCTTTATACATCTCTTTTTTCACACGTTGTTAACTAGAAGGTTTTACCAAAAAAACTTAAATTTGCAGTCCCGGTTCATACGGGAATCTCTTCAGCTTACAGTGAATATAACAATGCACTAGTACTGTTTTAAAACCTTGTTAGTAGAAAAAATAATTAATAGGTGGGACACCTATTAATAAGGTTGCTCAACACTTTCCATTATAAGATCCTGTGTTCAATTCCTAATGAAACTTTGCTTAACTTAAGCTGTTAGTAAAAAACAAAAAACCTCCTGATGCTTGCAGAATTATTCTTCCTAACATATTAAGAATTTTAGAGCAAATGTAGTGAGTTACTGAAGACTTCCTATTCTAGTTTTTGCTTTACAATTCTGGAATACCTTGCATTATTTAAATATAGCTAACTAGAAGATTTACCTGCCTGGGTCCTTAGCTGAAATAAGTTTTGGTTTTCTTCATTTAAATAGTTTGTCTGGAGTTGGGTTGGGGATGTAGGGTTCAGTATGCAAGCTGCCCAGTGGAGAAAGGACACCTCAGCTATCTCTCACCATAGCAACTTGCAGTCAAGTGAGAAGCACCTGTCTATGGCTGCTTCTCCTGCAGTGGACACAGCGGAGGGAGAGGCACGCATTCTCCAAATTGGGGACAGACAACAGACCAACAAATGAAAACTCCAGTCATCTGAAGAAGTGGGCTGTGCCCACAAAAGCTCATGATACCATCTACATGTTCTGTTAGTCTATAAAGTGCTACCTGACCATTTGTTGTTTTTTCCTGTACAGACTAACTTGGCTTCCCCCTGAAGTTTCTGAAATATGTGGTAGATAGCTATCCCGTTCTCCTACCCCTCTCCCATGCTGGCCCAATGGGGTTATACCTGTCCCGGTTCACATCTCTGGCCCCTTGCTGCCTCCCTCTGGTTATTCTACAGTATAACTGTTTCTTGTACCAGACCCTTCCCTTTCCATTTTATGAGAAACAATCAAATTCCAGGCATATCCCATTGCCCTGGCACAACCAAACTCAGACCTTGCTTTAAGTTATGATAAGAGGAAGCTGCCTACCAAATTTGGTGGTTCTAGCTCTTACATTTATGAGGAATTCTTGAAGAAATGGACTCATGGGTGGACAGACAGACACACATTTCTAAAACATACAATAAGATGACATAGTTGTGTTAGGGATCATCCTGTCTGCTTATGGGCCAAGTGATAAAGAAAGCATGAGGGGCCACTCCTATACACCACTAGATTCTTTCACAGCACACTGAAGCATGTAGCAATTGACTTTAAAAGATGCCTGCTTATTCCAGGTCTGAATATAAAAACAAATTCAGTCCTAATAAAAGCATGCAGGTGCCCTTTAAAGTCAATGTACAGTGGTAATGCAGTGTGTCCAACTCTCTAAACCAATTAGTGGGAATTCTGCATTTCATGCGGGTGTAATTCACACCCATTCGGTGTGGCATTTTGCCACCCACTCTGTTGTTCCTGCAGCAAAATGACCCCAGTGGAAGTCAATGGCCAGGCTGGAACTTGGCCCTTTTAAACAAAATACTCTGTCATATGAAGTTGTCAGGAACGTTGTCTTAGTCCGTATTGGGGAACACAGTACATACACTAGGATGTAAGAGGGTTTAACACTATTCTCCTTGTTTAAAATGTATATATTTCAAGTCTTGAATACACTTTCCAATAAGGTCTTTTAAATCAAACACAATATTGTTAACACTTCTCCTCCACAGTTTGCACATTCAATATTCAGTGCTAAATGTGTAATGAAGGAGGTGCTGAGGCTCAACCAATGATTTAATTTTAAATGCATGACTTTCAATGTGTGTCTGGATCACAGACACCAACTCTGTGGGGGCTTCACGGCTGGAGCACTCATGGGGAAAAAATGAATGGTGGTAGCAACCAGCTCTCCCCTCTTCCCGGCTCCTCCCAGCAGCTCCTCTGATAAACTCGTCCCCCTCCCTCCCAGTGTCTCCTGCACACCACAACCAACTGTTTTGTGGCATACAGGAAGCACTGGGGGAGAAGGGAAAGAGCGTCAATGGGGCATTCTCAGGAGAAGAGGGGAACTAGGGAGAAAGAGGCAGGGAAGTGGAGCAGGAATAGGAAGAGAAAGGGTGGAGGTGAGGTTCTGGGGGAAGGAGTGGAGCAGGAGTGGGAAGAGAAAGGGCAGAGTGGCAGGAAGAGGCAAGGAGGGTGTGGCGGATTTACGGGTGCAAGCTCCTTGCGCCCCCCCCCCCTTTCGGCTTCCCACCTGGCTGGGGGGGGTGGGGCTCCGCGAACCCACCGCCTTAGATCACTTTCCTCGTCCCGTACCCGGGGTTCGTTTGCAGAGTCTGATTAGGGTGCGATCACCTCTCGGCCTCCGACAGCTGAGGAGGTTCGGCGTACCCTTAGTCCGGGCCCCCTCCTCCCGCCAGAGAGGGGTGGGGGCCGCAGCATGGCCGTGGGATTAGGCCGGGGGGGAGGGGAGTTCCTCCTGCGGTCCTGTCCACACTGGTCCCAGTTCTCGGGTGTTGCGGGGAGGATGGGGAGTGGGGGACCCGGGCCCTCCCCCACCACTGGGTCCCAGCCCGAGGCCCTAAGTGGAGCTTGGCACCCAGACGTCGCCCTCCACGGCGGACGGGGCAGCAGCCCTCAACTCATCCGCCCACGGGCACCAAAAGGGGCCCGCATCGGGCTCCTTCCACTCCCCGCTGACATGCCCCAGTGCCGGGGCGGGTGTCACTCACCGCGCCGAAGTCTCCGGGTCCGTCCCAGCGTGAGTCACCAACTGCCGGAGCCGTCCTTCCTGGTTGCCCGGGGGGCTGGGAACTTGGCTCCCCTGGAAGCCAGGGCTACCACCTCCTCGTTCCTCCCCCCAGTTGCTCGGCCGCCACCTTTATCAGCGCTGGGGAGTGACGTCCGGGTGGTAAGCCCCGCCCGTGCGGCGCCGCTGCCCCCGTGCTCTCCCCGGCGTGTGCCCGCGCCTCGCTCGGACGCGTAAGCCGGGGTGGCCGGGCCGGCCGCTTCGGCCCGGTCCGCGCTGTCCCCCGCTTCCGGCGGGGTGCCCCGGTCTGGGCTCCCCTGTGCCCTGGCTTTGGGCTCGCGGCGTCGGTCCGCGTGCCGCTTGTAGCGGCCGTTTTCCCGCGTGGGGGGGGATCCCTTCCCCGCCGCCAGTGTGAACCCCGCCGGGTCCGTCACAGAGGGTGCTTGAGGGAAGGGGTTGGGTGGAGGCAGGCTCTGGGGTGGAGTGGGGAGGAGGGGTTGGGCACCTGTTGGGCTCGGAAGAAGCCAGCACTTGAGGTCAGTATTATTGCCATTAGCAGTTATTGTCAATACCAACTATCAATTACAATAATACCACTTGCATGTACTAGTGTTATATATTTACAATCACATATTCTATATTGCATGCAAAGTAGTAGTTTCTACAAAAAAATAAATTAAAAGCAACGGCAGAAAAACTGAATAAAAATGTCAATATATTCTCTAGCTACAGACTTGTCCACGTTCCCTCTTTCTCCCCAGTGTTACTACAGAATATTATTCTCCCACTTCCCTCATTCCCTAACTTGTAACAAGCCTCCCCCGAAGCACACAACCATTCAGCTGAAATAACCATTACAGGTTGAACCTTCCTAGTCCAGCACCCTCAAGACCTGACTGATGCTAAACCAGAGAATTTGCCAGACCACGGGAGGTCAATATTGTCTAGCAGCATTACAAAAACTTCTACTACTTCTGGGGTTCTTAGAAGACATTAAATAAATTAGAGCTAAATAGCAAAACAGAACACTGAGGCTATGTCTACACTCGCGGCTTCTTGCGCGACTAATATGCAAATGAGGCTAAGCGTGGAATATCACCGAGCCTCATTTGCATACCTAATGAGCCACCATTTTTTTCCAGAAGAGGCTCTTGCACAAGAAGGAGCAGTGTCTACACTGCCCCTTCTTGCGCAATGCCGTTCTTTCTGAAAAGTAATAGAAAAAAGAAAAACCCTCTTGCGCAATGCCGTTACACCTATTACTTTTCAGGAAGAACGGCATTGCGCAAGAGGGTTTTTCTTCCGCAAGACGGGGCCGTGTAGACGCTCCTTCTTGCGCAAGAGCCTCTTCTGAAAAAATGGTGGCTCATTAGGCATGCAAATGAGGCACGGCGATATTCCACGCTTAGCCTCATTTGCATATTACTCGCACAAGGAGCCGCGAGTGTAGACATAGCATGAGAGTCGTCACTGGTGGCTGTAAACAAACTTTATGGGACTGTGGAAACTTGACACACCCATGATAACTGGACATCCAGCTCACTAAAATCATGCCAGACCACAGATGTTGCTGGACCAGTGCTGAACCAGACAGGTTCAATCTGTACTACAGTATTACATTGTACTAATATTTAACAGTCAGGGCTATGATACATGGCAGTACCAACTTTTAAATAAATCAACGATCAATAAAAGTGGTTAACTCCATCTACTTTGCTTTCTATATTATTAAAAAGCAATCATAGAAATCAACAAATTATACTGAACAAACCTGACCATACTTAAAAAAAAAAAAATCAAGATATTTCCTTACCCTAATCCTGCTGCTATATACTGTGGTGCTGGCCACAGCCTTGTGCTTTACTTCTCCAGAAAAAGTTCATCCAATAGCCATAGTTAAAGGCTACCTTCCTGTTTTCTCTTATAGCTTCTTGTGTCATTGGCTCCTCTGTGTCATCCGGGAGCCAAGCTCTGAAGACAGAGCCTCCCCCAGTCGCAGCACAGAATTAAGGGTGGCACAACATGGTATTGCCTCCTTTACTTCTGTGCTGCTGCTGGTGCAACATTGCCTTTGGACCTGGGTGGCTGGATAGTGGTTGCAGCTGGCCAGCTCTGGGTGCCAGAAGCTCAGCTCTGAAGGCAGAACTGTTGCCACTAACAGTGCAGAAACAAGAGTGGCATCTGGTTCAGTAACAAACCCTGCAGGATCGACCCCAGTCCCACTGCAGGGCTCTACCCCCTTCCACTTTTTTCATCCATCCCATTTTTCCATCTCCTGGCTTTCCAGCCTAGGCTGCTGCCCCCACAAACTCCACCCCAGTAACGACCCTGATGCATAGTATTGGCTTGAGCATTTTAAGAAAAGCACATTTCAGAGCAAAATATAGAGATTTTTCTTTTTCATATCTGATGCAGCACACCTAGAGGTGCCAGGACTATGAACTGACAACCCTACACACATTAAGGACTGACATGATATACTGGACATGATTTAACCACTACTTCCATCAGATTTGCTCCAGCGAGACTTGGCCTACAATGGAATTATTTCAGATAAAGGCCTGATGTACACTTAGAAAGTAGGTCGATACAGCTACAGCGCTCAGGAACGTGAAAAATCCAGATAGGTAAGAGAAATTAAGGCTAAGCTAGACAGCCACATTGCATGGAGTCTGTGGAGGTTTTATTCTTCTCCCTCAGGGTGACATCCAAGACAGATATTATCAATCAAATCCAGCACTCCCTGTTTAGGTATAACCACCACCAGGAGGATTTGAATCTGGGACCTCTGAAGCGGAGTATAGGAGCCTCTACCCTCTGAGCTAAAAGCCAGCTGGCTCCCAGCCCATGCTGTAGAGGTCTCTTGATCTTAACTGTTGCTGTGGTCTAGGTACCACTTGCATTGCTCAGTAACCACACTAGGTGTATGGGTTACATAGGCACAGATAGCTACCATGGTGGGGGCAGGAGGAGTTCCTACAGCAATCAAAAACCCCTTCTGTCATTGTAGTCTGGGTCTACAATATGGGCTCATCACAGCATAGCTGCGGCACAGTAGCTATACTGCTACAGCACGTGTAGTGTAGGTATAGCCTAGGACTGATGGGAGAAAGAGGGGAGCCATGTCCTAACTTCCTGATCATCCTCCAATTTGTAGTGGGTCGTCTTTAGTTCTGTTATATTATGTTCATGTGTCTTGAGGCTCATAATACATACAGAACCAAGTACACCAACATCTATTGTAAGAATACAGATTGCTATATTTGTTTATATGTTGTATTATGCATCCAAATTATCACATTTCATTGTCAGAACACCATGTTCTAAAGTTTTGGTACAACAAACAAAACAAACAGGAAAAAAAGCCCAACCACAAAAGCAGTTAACTCCATGGGCATTCAGATAGTTTATCTGAATTTACGTAATTTTCAGCTATGTCTCAGTACTGCAAGTTTATAATGAGCTGGTGCTCTTCTAGCTGTACTAATTAATATAAATCATTACAGTATCATAAGATCTTAAAAAGGCCATAGCTGGTTTGTGTTAACATCCAGTAATGTTATTAAAATGTTGCATTATGGCACCTTGACAATGTTCATTACGAGCATTTTGAACAGAGCGAGTCATTTGGTACGTATATACACTAGAGAAGGCAAAATCCGGTTCTGTTTTTGCAGCTGTCTCTTGCCCGCGTTGGCTCTTTCTACAGTCATTATGAAAAGAATTAACAGATAATCCTTGAGAAGTACCATGTTTCTATTTTTCAAAGTAATTATTGTATGAAGGACATTAAAATTGAACTAAACACAAAAAGTCTTCCAGGAGAAACGGATGCAATCTCTCTTGTTGTGGACTAGCTACAGGTAATTCATCTCTACAAGTGGCTGCCATTAAGGATATGACAGCTAAAACACAGACAAACTCCAGCTTCTGCACAGAACTGGGGACAGTTCCGAGAAATTCCCAGGACTTTGGATCTTTCATAATAAAGCTGCGGCTGGACAGATTTAGAATTGTTTTCTAACACTTGCATTTTGTTAAAAGCATTTCCCCACTTCTTGGGCATAAAAAAAGTGATTTTAATATTTTTAATAAGAACAGAACATGAGGAGAAGGATGCAAACATTGTCCACAGAAAAAGATCCTCAGCTTGCAGTGAAAAATTAGATTAGGAAGCCGTATCTTCTTTTTCTCTATTTCATTTATGTGCAAGTTTACTAGACACACTGGACTGGTTTGAAATCTCCCAATGACGTCAATGGGCCAGAGAAATTAGAGCTAAGCTAGACAGCTGCATTGCACCGAATCTACTGAGGTTTTATTCTTTTCTCTCAGGGTGACATCCGAGACAGATATTATCAATCAAGCGCTCCTGGCAGTGCACAGGAATAGTGGTGTTTTATCATTCACAATGGGAAAAGCTGCAATTAAAAAGCCCTGTTCAGCATATTTTAGGAATATTTTGTTCAGTACAATCAATTATAAAAACTAAAGTATGAAAACTGCAGAGGTTAATTTATTAAAGTATTTAAGTATAAAAGCTGTTTACTACAATCTTGAAGCTTCATCGTCTTGGAGTCAGAAATACAATTCCAAAGGGCTAAAATTTACGAGATGTTTTGACAGTGCTCCCCAGAAAAGATACACCGCTATACATTTTTCTATAGCTCTCAATATAAACCCAGGAAAGCAAAAGGTTCATTAGGCTTTTATAACCATCTTTCCTTAGCTTTAATATTTCTGTTTTCCAAAATAATGGACACATGTGAATTCACAGAAAAATGATGCCATTCTATAATATTTTGCTTGTCAAACATAAAACAAAAATCAAGAAGAAATCAAATTATGAGACTATTAGTTCTTAAAGAAAAAAGGCTTTCTTGTCCTGTTATTTGTTCTGAACCCTTACAGGGTATATACTGATTTTCTAATACTTCGGTTTAGCACAGACTGAGAGAATTCTAACAAATGCTTTGTGGTATTACACACTAAACTTGCTTTTATGATAATGGATATTAAGGTTAGGAAAGATTATGTAAGGTAATTTAAACTTAAAGGCTAAATTGTGGCTTCAATTCCACAGCCCTATGCGTGAGACAGCAGTGGCAACCAGGGAGGGTGTTTCTGAGAGATTTAATTGTGAGCTACTCCTTGCACCTGGGGGTGGCACAATCTGCTCTGATCAATTAGGAAAGAGCAGTTTAATTAGTTCTGCTCTGTGGGCCAGTGTGGAAGAAGAGGGGGGCTCGGACCTTGCCCCTTTCCTGAACCCTGTCAGCACCCTGTTTCCAAGACTGCAGTGACTGCTGGGGGTGGGGAGGCTTTTTGCTTGGGAATCTAAGAATCCCAGTCCACCTGTATGAGGATTCACAGATAGAGTCCGAAAGGATCAGTAGATCTCTGCACATTTTCAGGGCAGTGGCATTCATGGCATTTCAAACAGACACCTTTTCGGTTTGGGGATCTTTCCATGGGAGGTTTATCAGCTACATTCCTTTGTCAAAATGGAAATCTGGTGGAAGGGTCAGAAAACTGTGACATGGCAACAAGCTGCAGGAGGAAAACCATGTGGGGAAAGAACACACATAGAAAAACATAATGGCCCCTCCTGTCCTCTGTGGTCCAATTAAATATTATCCCTCAGTCCTATAAGGTGCTCATGTAGTGTTGCGATGACAGGATTATAAAAAAAGAAACTAACAGCATGCTCCACACTAGTCATGCAGCCTGCTGTTAGCTCACAGACCGGAGGCTTTCTGGACCTCACTGGCAACATTCTGAGGAAAATCTGAACTGCAGTCTGTCAAACAAGTCCAATGTTTAACCTGTACATAAACTGAAGTTCTCACTAGGTGTGTCAGTAATTTTTCTAGTTTCTAAGTGCCAGATGGGGGACTTGTAACAGATCTTTACAGAAAAATTATCTGAAGTTAACCCGTATTTGCTCTGTTCATTGTGGAATGCACTTGTCCCACATACTCAGCTGCAACCTGTTCCTAAAGGCCACAAAATTTAACTGTGTATGAATGACTGATGGCCAAAGGGAAAAACAACAGAAGGTCACACTGTATTTCATAACAGAAATAAGCCTCGATGAACTCATGTGATTCCCAGCATTGTCACAGAAAAAAGACTAGGGATGTGAAAGTTTAGCCATGTAAATGGTTTTCCGATATGTCTAGACTTATTGGTTAACGTTATTAGTTACATGTAAGCTCCCAGCCTGCTCTTGGGCAGCCAGCTGCCACCCCACATTTCAGCAGTTAGACGTTTACCTGACTGCCCGCCTTTTAGCATCCCTAAAAGAGAGAAGAGCTGGTTGTGAAATTTGGAATCATAAGTATACAAACTCAGCCGTTGGGAAGCAAATAAAGCCAATTGGAGTTTTGCCTAAATTAGTCCAGGGAGTAAGGAATGCAAGAACAGGTTAGCAATTATTGAATTAATAAGAAGCTAAAGAGTTGATAAATAATTTTATGCAGGCATCTCCCCTTGGATATGTACAGAATCTATAGTTTCTAAAGAATAAGCTATTCTACACCAAACTGATTGTAGTTAAAACTTTAAGTTCATCCCTTTCGGATCTAAACATACAAACCACCTATATATTTGACTGAATACTATCTTGGTGCAAACCATAAGCAATTTTGAAGCTCCATCATCAAAACACAAAGGAAAAGCGGTATGGATTTGGTGATACTTTTTCCATAGGAGAGAAGACTCTGGAGCAGATCTCCCATTTAGAGTCAAGGCTCCCGGCATAAACTCTCCAGAATATAGAAGCCTTCAGGGCAGATCTTGGGACATAGTTGTAGCTTATGGAGCAAATCCTGTCCCTTTCTCTCACAGGGAAATACCAGTCAAATAGTAACAGAGCCCATGTGGTCTAATGCATGGACATACTCCATCTACAGTAGTGAGAAGGGTGATTTATGGTGCAGGCTTAGGATTCAGTGGGATGTAGTTTGCACATGCATGGATCCAATGGCCAGACCTGTGCATGGGCATTCATGGAATGGTGGCACTGAAAACAGTGGTTATGAAGGCTACCACATTACAGAAGTTACCACAGTAGGCATAAACTGAAGGGCTGAAAATCTATTAGATTTTAATCAACCTTCCACCCATGAAAAGGCATCTTTGTAACACAATAAGGCACGCTAACTGAACAAAGGGAAAGAGAACATAAATGGAAGTAAATATGAAAAGGAAAAGCCTTTTTAAGAACATCTACCCTACCATTGCACAAACAGAAATTTGATATCAGCTACACACAACATACTTTTTGATTAGAAAACATGTTCTTTCTAAGCAGCAAAAATGTCCCCTCAGATCTGAAAGCTCTTGCCTAATACAAGTTAAATGTGAAACAGTGTTTCCAAGTTATCAAAATTAATATAATTAAACAAATTGACAGAATTACATAAATTGCTATGCCATACTTGATAAAACCTCAAATGCTGTAACTATTTTCCACTTCTTTGAAAGAAAAACTTTTCAAATACCATCCAATCAGAAAGGAAATGTAACCAAATATAATCTATCCCCACAACACAATAATAAGCTTTTCAAACAGCAAAAGGAAATACATACTTTTCTTTTAAAAACAATGGTAAGCCCCAGCTAACTCACAAATATTTCACTGCTAAAGAACCATATTTTAACTCATGGCAGTATCTTCAGTGAAGACATATTTCAACAATGCATTCCTTGTCCTTTTTTTAAAGCCATATATGAGCATATGAAAGATATTTGGCGTTTCATTTCTAAACTGTGCCTACAGACTCCTCCATTATGTCTCTCAAGCATTCTCTATGCATAAAAATGATTTCTTAGCTGAAATTATCAACTATTTATAGCAGAAACAGGACACCTTTATACAAGAAATCAAACAAGGCATTAGGATTATTTAAATGTTACTCTGTCTCAAATCCACAAAAGCAAGAAAATATAGAGCTATGAGACTTTATAATTAACTCTCACTGCTATATCTAATTAATGTGAGGAAAGATAGATTTCTGAGTAAAGCACTACAAACTTGTAACTCGGGTCCCCTCCCACATGCATATCACAATTTACAGCCTGAGTTGGAGCCCCCAGAGCTTCTGGGCCCTGGTAAATATATCCTTCCCTTCCATGTGGGGGCCCTGCCACAAAATTCCCTGTATGGCCACAGGCAAGTCCTAAGCAACCTGTACTGCATTTTCTTAGTCTGAATAATGGAACCAATAATACAGTATTTATCTATAGGAATAACACGAAGTGACTGGGGAGTATGAAATACTTTCCTATCCTTACCTGAATGATGCAAAGCAAGTGGAAAGTAAAATACAGGCAGTCCCCGGGTTACGTACAAGATAGGGACTATAGGTTTGTTCTTAAGTTGAATTTGTATGTAAGTCGGAACTGGCTCCAGATTCAGCCGCTGCTCTACCAAAAGCCTGGTCTTCGGGGGGGGGGGGGGGGGACGCACTAGCTGCGCCCCCTCTCCCTCCAGCAGACCAGGGAGACCCAAGCAACACCGCACAGGCGGCGGGACCCCGCTGCCCATGCGGCTTTGCTCCTTTGCCCCGAGCAAAGCCGCATAGGCGGCAGGGTCCCCCGCCTCTGCAGCTTTGCTCCTGTCTCCCTGCTGTGCTGGGGGGGGACTCCCACAGCACAGCAGGGAGACAGGAGCAAAGCCGCAGAGGCGGGGCAAAGGAGCAAAAGGCGGGGCAAAGGAGCCGCAGAGGCGGGGCAAAGGAGCAAAGCCGCATGGGCAGCGGGGTCCTGCCGCCTGTGCGGCTTTGCTCGGGTCTCCCTGCTGTGCTGGGGAGTCCCCCCCAGCACACCAGGGAGACCCGGAGCAGCTTTTCTCGCCTCGGAGGACACGGTGGCAGGACCGCTGTGCTCTGGGCGGTCCCGCCACCCGCGAGCTCCGGGGCGAGAAAAGCCTAAGTGCGGATCCGCGTAAGTCAGGGACTGCCTGTATATATGAAGCCAAACTTTGACACACCTTATAATTGCCCCTAACGGCAAAGTGAAAAAGAACATTGCTGTTTTGGATGGCCATCCTTTGGACAACTGCTAACAGCGACACACTTTTATGGACATGAATAATCTGCACAGGTGAGCGTACTCAGTTTCCATGTCTGGGCCAGGGAATGAGGTTGCATATTAATGAAGTTTCATACTAATATATCTGACTCATAGGTGCCTTCCTAGACTGTCCTCAGTGATTTCTGTTATGGATAGCCTGAGAGACTAGCTCCACAAACAAATTATGTCCACTATATAATTAAGTAATAATCAAATACATTGTCACAATAGATTCACAGCACAGAATCATAAGCCTAAATAAACAGTGAAAGGTTATAGAAGGCAATTAATGTGTTCTTTCCAGGCTTCTATTGCCAAATCATTTTAAGCACTTGACCCTACAAAGATTTAGGTATTCAAGTAAAATTACTCAAGTAATCTCTAAATCCTTGCAGGAGCAGAGCCTAAATGCATAGGGCTTTTTATAAACTAAAAATAGCAAAATCAGACTCCGTTATGGAGGAATGAGCTGCACAATTTCACTTTTTTCTTTTTGAGTTACTCAGCAGGAGCACAAAAGATGACAAACCACAAAGCTTCAATTATTTTTGCTGTCCCATGAACTAAAACATAAACCAAATATGGTTAAAAATAGCATCCTGGTTGAGACCTTGCAATGCAAACGTCAAAAAAGGTCATTTTTTATGGCTGAGTTAGTATATTTCATCAAAAACAGAGTAAGTGATGTTAATGAAAAGCTATTAACTAAAGCACGCTGCCTGCTCCTAACTGCAAAATATTCATTGGGTGCTTCCAGAGAGACCATTTGGTAAAAAGACTAATTATAAGCATCAAAAAGATACTTTACAATTTTCAATGTTAAATAATATATTGAAAACAACAAAAAGATTGTATTTACAGTGCTATTTTAGGCAAAAAAAAAAAAAAATCCACCTGCATAGTCAACAATAGCTTTAGTTGTAAAAAGATTTAATGACTAGGCTTTTTTTTTTTTCCTTTTACGTCCCGGCTACGTCTACACTGGCCCCAAATTCCGGAAAAATCATGCAAAGCAGGTAAGTCAGAATAGGGAAATCCGCGGGGGATTTAAATATCCCCAGCAGATTTAAATAAACATGTCTGCCGCTTTTTTTCCGTCTTGGGGAAAAGCCGGAAAAAAGCGTCTAGACTGGCGCGATCCTCCGGAATAAAGCCCTTTTCCGGAGGATCTCTTATTCCTACTTGAAAGGATGAGTTTCTTCTCTATGGCCTTAGCTGAGAGCTGGCTGGCTTTTAGATCATGTGGCTCTAAAAAAAGTAGGAATAAGAGATCCTCCGGAAAGTAGGAATAAGAGATCCTCCGGAAAAGGGCTTTATTCCGGAGAATCGCGCCAGTCTAGATGCTTTTTTCCGGCTTTTCCCCAAGCTGGGAAAAAAGCGGCGGACATGTTTATTTAAATCCGCGGGGGATATTTAAATCCCCCGCGGATTTCCCTATTCTGACTTACCTGCTTTGCATGACTTTTCCGGAATTTGGGGCCGGTGTAGACGTAGCCCCCGTGTTTAACATTTTTGGGATAAACAATCCTTGGAGACTGATTTACAAAACTGCACCGAGCACCTGCAACTCCCACAGAAATAGATGAGAGATGCAGGTGCTCAGCTCCTCCCTGTTCTCCACAGTCACAAGCAAATATTAAACAAGCTTATGCGGCTTTTCAGAGTTTCGTCATGGAATCTCTGTTGCTCAACTGTCGCACAAGGCATTTGTAATGCTGACAGGCGGAACCAAACCTGGGATCTTTGGAGCTTAGTGCATGAACCTCAGCCACATGATCTAAAAGCCAGCCAGCTCTCAGCTAAGGCCATAGAGAAGAAACTCATTCTTCCTCTCCATAAGTGGTCTAAGCACCACTATATGGGACAGTGAACCACATCCAATAGGTGTGTATGTTACACTATTCAGGAGCTAAAAGTCTCTGCATCATTTCCAGAGATGTCAGAGTAGAGGTTGGAAAGCACCTCTACACTAGCACGGAATACAGTTACATCTTTGGCTGCCAGGATCAATCATGAAAGATGTCCCCTTCCCAAATATCAGTGTGTAATGATGTATGAATAGGTACTGATGACAATGGAACAGAATCTTTCATGCTCTATTAGTTGTAGGATAATAGGTGGGGAATGTTTGAGAAGCCATTGTGACTCCCTGATCCTAAAGGCTTACCTATACCAGCTCCTGTCCCTACAATTCTTAGAGCAACTATTGGCCTGCTCTAAGATTTGCGGCTAGTATAAAGTTTTTACTTAACCTTAGGCTAATTGAAAATTGTTAAAGCAGTGTTTTGTTCCGCCAAAAACCTCCCCGCCCCATTCCTCCCCCAAACACCCAAACCCATCTGTAACACATCTCTGGCAACAAAGAGCTGTCCTACACTGGGGAATATTTTGCTCGTAATCTGAAATACTTTTCTGACCCTTTCATGCTGCATGAATGGCATAAAGGGTGTCAGATCTTAATAAAAATCGTACTGAATATTTCCATTTTGGCTGAAGTTTTAATATCCTACAAGAGCTGTGATTTTCATATAATGGGAATTTCTCTAAATTAAACTAACAACTCCCCTCCTCTCCTCCCTCCCCCAATAAATCTACAAGGGAATCACTCAAATAATTCTGACTTAGGTCTACATGTGTTCTGTTAACATGGTCACCAATGCCTGTCACTTGACAGGTAAGAGCCACAGGATTTCTCAGCTCTCTTTCCCTTGTGATTGTTCAGATTTACAATCCTTTGGCTTGTCACAGCTTCTTCCATGAGATCTGTCACATTCACTTCCCTGTGACTGACCGTGTCCCCTGGTGTTCCTGAGCAGCATGAACTTGTCTTTGCACAGACAGTCTGCAGGCTGTATGCTTGCATTGCATACATTCTGATGCTCCAGGTGGTCTCATTGTGCTTGCCAAGCTCCAGCTGGGATATTAAAGAACATAGATCTGGAAACCATACAAATCTACCCATTTGAATCCCTTTCTGCCATGACTGCATGTGTGTAGAAATTTAAAGTAACTTAATACAGAGAGCTTTGCTACTACTGTATCTGTTAAAAGGTAAAGGACCTCACACACAACAGATAGTTATGCCAGTGGTACATCTAAAGCCAAAATTATATGGTTCGTGTGTCACTGAAAGCATCTGGCCAACCTGTTAGTGAGCAAAAGAACATTTAAATTGTTGAGTTTGTCTTTAGACAGACAACACAAAATGCAGAGGCTAAAAGTGGTATTTTCAGGTTAAAACATCCAAATAGTGCAGTAAGTGTATACAGTTTCAGCGAACCAAATCTGGACTAAAGTTTTCTCAGCATTAAAACCTGCTTACATGACCTTAAAGGGAAAAAATGTGGCACCGTTCAATTTTCTAAAGACCTATAGTCAAATAAAGTTCCATCTTCATCTCTTTCTCTAATTTGGAACTTTAAGTAGTCCTATTGATTAGCAATATAAGGAGTCATGTCCTGTAGCTATTCTCATGCATGATGGGCATGTAATATTTTGCCAAAACAAGGGACTTAGTCAAACCATTAGTGTCATATCAGAATGGATCGTTCATACACCTAGTCTCAGAAAGGGCCCATTCCAAATGCTTTAGTGCAAGACACAGAAGCTTCACAGTGTTTCTGACTGTATAAGGATACACCATGAAAGAATATTCTTTTTAATTTCTGTTAATGATCAATTTATCAACTCTTGCATGAGGCTGGACAATTGGTAGTCCTTATGTTTATTCTAGTTAATAACGAGATGATGATGATGATGATAATGATGATATCTAAATAAGAACATCTTATAATTTCTTATTTAGATATGATCATATCTAAATGATACCTAAATAAGAACATCCTGTTTAAGACTTTGGGGCCTGATCTCCTGCAATGTTAGTGGGTTGAGGTCACTCAGCACTTCAAAGAAAGCTCTCAGTACTTTGCAGGATCAGACCCTCCTTTCCGCTATTCCTTTCTATATATGTCTAAGTTATTCTTCACTATAATGCTACCTACAGCCCTACAATTGTGTCCTAATTCTTTACACTAAGCATTCTCTCTTTCACAAGGTTACCTCTTTTCAGTGATACATTTTTTCTTTGCCCTCCTCACCAATAACTCTCCTCATTCTCCCTTCCCTGAAATATTGCACACCATGTACTTTGACTATCTTGGCTCTGGAACAGGAAATAAAACTTTAAGTCTGTAAAATGTTGAGTACACTTCTGGAACTATAATCCTGACTTTTATTCCGAGCAAAAGAAATATCAATTATTTAGTCTGCTCAGTAATAACTTAGAGCAATGAAACCCACAGTTAAGTGTTATCAATAAAAAGTAGAAATACTTACATATTTAAAGTACACAGGTACTTCATACATTAAGAGCAAAATTGTGTTTTTGTCTAAAATTAAACAGCATGTTATAACACAACAGAAACCAATATAAAGATGTATTATATGCTATAGAACATAACATGATCTGTTTTAGAAGAACAACAGTAAGAGCTGCATATCTGTTAAAATATAACATTAGTTGACAGCACAGAGGTGGCTTGGGAAGTCACAGAGATAAAACCAAAGAATTATACTGAAGTAATAAATATTGACTTTAATAACTTAGTACAATTTTAAATTCAAGAATTAATTTCATACAAATTAATTTTTTTAAGCAAAAACATTTTCTTGATTGTGAGTAAGCCTTAGCAATATAAGAAAAAGATCGCATACTCTTATACATTTAGACTTCAACGCATAGTCTGTGATTTATTCAGAATATGACAACATAGTATAAAAATGAACAAAGCACAAGAGGTAAAATTTTGCATTACTTGCACCTCACCCCCCCAATTCCTATCAAAACTCATAAAAGGTTTAGGGGTGCCAGCAGTGCTAGAATCATAAAGAGTAAGAACCTGCGGAGAAAAAGTAAATATTAAAAACAGATCAGTTAAAATACTGCAACTTTAGGAACATATTTCTTTATCAGTATTCTTTGTTTAAGTTCTGCTCTACATAAACTAAATATCCTTCCAACTCTTTTCCCCAGCAGACGGTGCAGTGCATTGTTTTGAACAAAGACAAATAAATACCTACCATATCCAGGAATGACGCCGATTAGGAAAATCTTTTATATTTAACATCTTCCAAGATATTTCTTGTCCACGTCTCATAATTTAATCAGTACATTTTTCATATATTCCACATTTCTTTCTTCTTTTACTTTCATCACCAGCACTTAGTTATTTCAAGGAGTTTTTATTCTTTGTGATTATGTGTCAACTCCCATTTCAAGGTGGATGTCACTTTATATATGAATGCAAATGACTTGGCAATCAAAATGTAAGGGTGCATTTGGAACATCCTCTACCGATTCCCATATTTCCTCGTTTATACCAGAAACAAATGTGTATATATGCCTGACAAAAATCTTGACTGCAATTTCCTGGTTTCATTTGTATATTCCCTTTCCATGAGGCCTAAAAAGGAAACCATTTTTCAAACACAAGAAACATCTCTGTTTTAGAATCCTATTTATCCTCATTTTCTATTCGTTGTCCATGCACCAGATTCACAATCCAAACCAAAATTTCTCTGATGAATGATTTAAAAACCAAGCTCCACGCTGCTCAGAATCTCGCTATATTTCACATTTGTTTGTAGCTGCAGTACCTCCTGTCTGACCAGTTTTACATTGTTTAGCCTTTCAGCGCATGTTGAAAGGACACCTAACGCATGGGATCAAATTTCTTGAATGACACACACAAACCCCAACAAAGAGGAAAGCCCAGGTTAGATAATAAAGGTATTTGCATCACCAGGGGTTACTGGAAAGGCACAAAGAAAGGGCTCTGTTGCAAAACTACAATCACAGATACTACCTTTATTTTATCCCTGTTATCCCAGAGTGTCGCTGCATTTGGGAATGGGGATCTTCAGTGCCCTTTTCTGCTGATCTTTAGCTTTGGTTGATCAGGTGTCTTACATACAAGAATATCCATAATACACTAGCCCTTGAGCAAATTTGGCCACTGATGAAATTCAGTGTGAAAAGTGTGGGTCCTGGTGATTCTCATTTTTGAATGTAAAATGGGACATTACCAGCCTTACAGCTAATTTCTGATGCTAAAAACATCAGAAACAACATAATTCCCCTGTGTGTGTTGGGGGAAGGAGGGGGGAAGAGGACTGGCACAAAGAAACTGCGTAGGCAGACTCAGCGTTCCTTGTGCACAAATGGAGTGCAGCTCTACATCAATACTCACGGTAGCAGCAGAGAGGGTGGGCCAGGCCAGAAGATTTGTACACTTGCCCATTCACTTGCCATGTACGGCAGAAGCATAGTGGTCCATGAAGAGTATCTAATACTACTGAAAATGCCACACTGACGATAATGTTTCTGAAATGGATTGTGGCAGATATGGCAATATCATGGACAGACCTTACTGTAACTAAGTTACATCTTATTGAATTAGGGTCTGTATTCTAGGCATCCTGTGTGTTAAAAATGCAAATTATATGTATTATTGCAGAACTGTATGTAACATCCTTGGGTGGAAACACAACTAATGCAAACCTGGAAGTGCTAGGAACCTCTGAGGTCTATTTGAAACAACATGGCAGGAAAGAATTAACTTTTAAAGTTAGGAGGGCTTCCCAGGAAATCTCTAGGGAGGGTGTATGCAAATGTACGCCTGTTGGTTATGCAAGAAAGTAGCTTTTTGTGTCCCAAACTATTTGGTTATACACCAGTCACCACACAAAAAAAAATCTCATGTAGTGTTTGAAGGACTGACTCCAGAGCACTTGCTAGAGTTGGGGTGATCTCTGGCAAGCTTATTAGCATGGCTGTAGGGTTTGTTTTAGTGTTTTCTCTGCAATGTCTTTCACCTTAAGAATGAATGTGTTTGCTTAGGAAAATCTGTGTGGTACCTTATAACTATGGTCAAGTACACAGTTTATAGCCCTTTGGGAAGAAAAGTAACACAGGCCTGCTTAGACAGACTGACTTGCTGGGGAATTTACAATGTGGGCATGGGACTATGGAGTCTGGAAATACCCATCTGAGGAGGAAGTGAGACATGTCTCTGACCAAGACAAATGATTGCTGGGGAGTGGGAGCCCTTAGTGGACTATAAAAGGGAAATAAAGTTGCAGTGACCCGGAATTGTGACAGAGATGATGGCAAACAGTTTCTTCTTCATTAGTTTTAATGCTTACCATTTGAAACCGGTATAAAGATCCCAAGGTGGATGTTCACATACTAAGAAAGGGGGAACTGATTAGAATGAACAGAATTACTTCTGGAAGAGTCTTAAATGCCACCAATTTTGTAGCACTAAAATCTTCAAAAGGAGTCTGCTTCCTTCCTCACGACCCCAAACATTCAGAATGTACAAGTTCTTACATGTGAGCTTTCTTTAATTAGGTTGGAGTGTACTGCACCACCTTTCTTCTGTTTAATAAGATAAGACATTAGGGGTTGTTGGTTTTTTGTTTGTTTATTGAAACACTTTTTACTTCCAATTTCAAAAAGAAGGGATTTCAGGGTCAGCTCAACTCAAGCAGGGTTGGATTATAGGGAATCATCATTTGCAGGGAGCTAGTGATTTACAAATGGTCTTACAATTCATCAGAATCAAAGGTGATTCAACAGGAAATGTTCTCGAACTATACAAAAGAATGTGGGCAGTCCATCAACAGGCTAACAGCATGAAAGCAACTGAAACATCTTCAGTCATCAACTGAACAGCTAGGGGCATTTAATAATGAGTCACATACTGTGGCTGGAGAAATATCTTCATAAACTGACAAGAAACTGGTGATGGCCAGTCATGCCAATACATTTAAGTACTGAACTGTAATGGAATGGTGCTTTTTATCACATTTTATTAATCTGGATTTTAAATAAAATTTCAAACACTTTAAGAGTTAGCATGTAATAATATTTCCAGTCTAAGTCATGACTTGGACTAAAATATTTTGCAACCAAAGACACAACTCTGAGAAAAGAAAATGCTGATTTAAAGACCTAGTTAAGTATTAGGTTGACACATTAATCTATATCTGTTTGCACTGTGTGACACTTAAAATCAGTAAGTCACTTTATATAAGTGTAGGTATTGAATATTTTTGTAGTTCCATAATTAGTGATCAAGCAATAAATTCCATAAGGAACTTGGTTGGCATATAGAGGTGGAGAGGTAATCAATACTGAAAACACTGCCACTAAACCTGCAGATTTTGTGCACCAGTATTATTATAATTTTATTAGGAAGGAGCTTGTTACTTCTAAAATACTTCCATTTAGACTACAAGAAAGAAGGTAAAGTGTTTTATGTGCAATTGTGAATTAAGAAAAGAAAAGATGATGGTTACCAGCTTAGACAGATTTTAATGATATGAGAAGGTGTCGTCTCAAAGCATGCCCCTTTCTGCCACAATATGCTTCTGTAAGTGCCATCCACTAAGTCCCCTCCTGGTTCTTCCAAGTGCTTATTCACAATCTAGAGTGCTTAAAGTAACATCTCCTTTTTTTTGTATACAATACCATCTCATTTGGTCTTCAGGCCTAAGGCCATGTCCAGGTTTCCAATTCATCCTTGTAGGACACTCAGTTTCTTTGGTTAAGGGAGGCTACAGCTGTCCTTCACGGACTGGCCTGCGGGAAGGTTTCTCCTTGCTAGGCTCCTCTCTCCGCAGTCCGCTCTCTCTCTCTTCCTCTTTGGTTCTCCAGATGCTTTTGTTTTTATCTCTGCTCCAGAAAGCCTGATTTCAGCCACATGACTTGCCCATCATGGTACTCTGACTAGTTCCTCCGTATGTAAAGTTACAGATGAGTTACAGAGGAGGCTGGACCATCCCTTAAAGAACTACTCATCCTGAGGTAGAAGCTTAATAGCTACAAAAATGAACCATGTGTGTGTGCACTCTAGCCTCCAATTTTGCAAGCTTACATTGTGTGAACAATTAATAACCATTTCTGCATGTAGCCAATACAGCTGCACATCTAGCTATCGTAGATGGTTTTGCATTTTCAAAATGGGGATACACACTAGTAGAAATGTAAGCAGCCTTAGGGCTAAAAGCTTATCTCAAACTATTTCAGCTTTTTTAAGATTGCTGAAATGTCTTTGCTCAAAAATTCCTTTTATTGCTACTCAAAGAGTCTAGTTGTGCCATCCTATTTCCTTCATTTTACCTTTATCTTTCAGTGAAATACATCAAGCCTAATAAGCAAAAGCAGCATTGTGTCACAAAGTTATTTTCAGCTATTTTTTTACAATTTATAAAAATATAATAGTGATACAGTTAAAGTGATACAAATACCTAGTGGCTGTGTCTACATTGGCACCCTTTTCCGGAAAAGGGATGCTAATGAGACAAGTCGGAATTGCAAATGCCGCGGGGGATTTAAATATCCCCCGCGGCATTTGCATGAACATGGCTGCTGCTTTTGTCCGGCTCGGGGCTTTGCCGGAGAAAAGCGCTAGCCTAGACGGGATCTTTCGGAAAATAAAGCCTTTTCCGAAAGATCCCTTATTCCTCTTAAAATCAGGAACAAGGGATCTTCTGGAAAAGGCTTTATTTTCCAAAAGATCCCGTCTAGACTGGCGCTTTTCTCCGGCAAAGCCCCGAGCCGGAAAAAAGCAGCAGCCATGTTCATGCAAATGCGGCGGGGGATATTTAAATCCCCCGCGGCATTTGCAATTCCGACTTGTCTCATTAGCATCCCTTTTCCGGAAAAGGGTGCCAATGTAGACACAGCCAATGTAGACACAGTATATAGTTATACTGGTAAAAAAAGTGATTGACACCAGTGTAACTGTTTCTGTAAAGAAAGGAGAGTAAGATACCCGGGCACAAGACAACTTTATCTACTATATATTTGAGAGTCTGTCTGTCTGCCTATCTGTTCAAGAACTCTTCCTAAATGGTAAGTACTAGGACCACCAAATTTGGTATACAGCTTCTTATCATAACTTAAACCCAAGCAAGGGTTTGGTTGTGCCGGGAAAATGGGATGTGCCTGGAATGGGATTGCTTCTCATAACCAGGGCTCGACAAATATACAACCCGGAAAAGCTGGGTTCGGGCCGCAGTTCATTGAGCCCTGCTCATAACCATATAGAAAAGAGACAGAATGACCAAGCAGGTGATAGGAGGTGGCTCAGGGCACCCCCTGGAACTGTCCCAGCTCCAAGCCTCCCACACCCTAGACACCTTTTAAGGAAGATGGGAGCAGAGCTTGTGGCACAGTGTGCTGCTCGTTCTCAATGTGCTTTCAACGATAGCCAGCAGGGAAATGGAATTCAATTTTTTCCACAGCTTTTTCTGCTCAGAGCAGCAGAGACACAAGTTCTGGCCAAAGAGGGGAAATGCAGGAGGCCTCCCAGAGGCCAATAATCTCGACTTTTGGCAAGTCTGCATTTACACTACCGTAAATTCGAGCATGCAAGGTTGGGCATTGTGTTACTCCTCATGAAAAGCAGGCGTACTGAAATCAACTTCAGCAGCCATTGAAGTCGACATGGCAGCCCGGTAGCATGGATGCATCATTTAGAAAATCAACCATATATGACTAAATTCAATGTGAAGTCCTAGTGTAGACTAGGCCTACACTAAAATGTTTTAGACAGCTGCCTACCTTTTAACTCACCTGCCGATTTAATAAATCCACTGAAGGAGGTGTAGCGCTTAGTGCCAGTGCAGACACTGTGTTACTTATGCTGACAGTGGTAGTCTTCTGGAGGTGTCCCACAATGAGCCCCATGGTCACCATTTTGAAGTTTGCTGGCAGGCAACCAGTGGCAACATGTGGGGAGGGAGGGTGTGAGGGGACTTGTGACCTCCCCAAACGCCATGGACAGGAAGAGCAAGGGGCCAGAGCCTCTGGGCAGCCCTGGGGAATAGCAGAAGGGCCTGGCACCAGCAGCAAGGGTCAGCCCCCACCCAGCACTCAATGGCAATGTAAGACCCAAGTGGTGTCATTGGAAAGGGGTTTGGGGGAAGAATCAAAGGTGGAGTAAGGGCGGGGAAGGGTTTGGGTAAGGACAGGGAAGAGATAGAGGCAGGGACAGGGAGAGGAGGAGGGATTGTCTCACCCACCCCTGGGCTAGATGTGTGGGGAGGAATCATGTAGGGGGCAGTCACGTGGCCAGTGCCACCACTGCATCCTTCCTCAACAGTCGCCTCTGCTGGCAGCCAAGTATACACCCTTCCCCTCCAAAGCTCCACACGTTTTGAAATTCCATTTCCTGTTTGCTCAGTGTGAAGAACTCTTGAGCCCACCTAGCAAGTGCCCAGCTTATTATGCAAGCTACAGACTTCAGACATGCCCCCGCCTAGAGCACACCGGAGATGGTGGATCATTTAGATTCTAAATGCTATATCAGATCATTCATAAGCAACATAATGCTTCCCCTGGATATTTCAGTGTCTATTCTGCAAAACGTTATTGTCCTCTTTGCAAGTGTTTACATGGTTCTTTGTTATATGCAACTAACAGAGGCTGGTTTGTGGAGGACAATAGCATGTATTGATTTGGAAAAGGATGAGATTGCCCGTGGACCAAATGAACTACTCACCCAAGCAGGCTCCTTTTATTCATTCATTATGGCCGGTCACACTGATTAATAATGTAAAAATACTAATTTGCAATTCAAATGGTTTCCTCCCACACAAACAGTGTGCACATAAGACCAACCAAACAGTGCATTACATTACAGGTTCACACATTATAGCACTAAAATGTTCCATTAAAATTAAAAAGTCTGTACCTAAAATATAATTGAATTCTAAAAAATGTTTTAATTACTAGAATATATAAAAATCTGCATTTGAGTCAAATATAAATTCCATGATGAGTCATTTCTTTAAAAAAATTGAAATTGTTTTCCCACAAATAAAATATACTTCACATGCTTGAAACCTGCAAGTAATTAGTGTGCCCTGAACCTATCTACTACAAAAAAGGAATTGGATTTAGTACAGAATAAACTGTGTAGGTTATACAGGAGGATCTTGTCCAGGATAAAAAAAGTGCCTGTAGCAGCCAGCAAGCATAATTACAGGTATGTATTCATTAGGGATAGGTTGCAAAACTGTTTCTTGCCAGTGCAGATGGTTCTTCATTGAACTGCCAGGTAGAATATTCAGTTTGCTTTTCCATTTCCATGAACCTGGCGTAGTCATTTCTACCTGAGCAAAGTGAGTTTATGTTCCCTAAATAAAACAATGTGCAAACTGGCAGCACTATACAGGCAGTCCCTGAGTTACGCGGATCCGACTTATGTCGGATCCGCAGTTACAAACGGGGCTCTCTCGCCCCGGAGGACGCCAGCGGCGGGACGCCCAGATGCGCCGCGGTCCCGCCGCCCGCGTCCTCCAGGGCGAGAAAAGCTGCTCCGCGTCTCCCTGGTCTGCTGGGGGGGGCTCCAGCAGACCAGGGAGACGGGGAGCAAAGCCTTGGAGGACACCGACAGCAGGACAGCCGCGGCGCGTCTGGGCTGTCCCTCTGCCCGCGTGCTCCACGGCTTTGCTCCGCCTCTCCCTGGTCTGCTGGGGGGAGCCCCCCCCAGCAGACCAGGGAGACGCGGAGCAGCTTTTCTTGCCCCAGGAGGACGCGGGCGGCGGGACCCCCCTCCTCCCCCAGCAGACCAGGCTTTTCTTGCCGACGACACCTGGGGTAGAGCAGCTGGGGCGCTGCCGGGTTGGTCCCGCAGCGCCGTTCCTCGGCGCTACTGGACCAACCCGGCAGCACCCCAGCTGCTCTGCCCCAGGCGTCCCCAAGTCAGCCGCTGCTGAAACTGACCAGCGCTGACTACAGGAAGCCCGAGGTAGAGTTGCTCTGCCCCGGGCTTCCTGGAATCAGCCGCTGATCAGTTTCAGCAGAGGCTGACTTGGGGACACCTGAGGTAGAGCAGCTGGGGTGCTGCCGGGATGGTCCCCGCAGTGCTGAGGTGCAGCGCTGCGGGGACCTATCTGGCAGCGCCCCAGCTGCTCTGTCCCAGGAGTCCAAATTCAGCCGCTGTTGAAACTGATCAGCGGCTGATTCCAGGAAGCCCAGGGCAGAGCAACTCTGCCTAGGGCTTCCTGTAGTCAGCCGCTGGTCAGTTTCAGCAGCGGCTGAATCTGGACACCAGTTCCAACTTACATACAACTTACATACATACGTAACCCGGGGACTGCCTGTAACAGAACCAAACATACTGCACACAATAGTTTTTCATTAAGGATTTACATTAATTTTGCTCCTGCATGCAGCCTTCTCAATAGAAACAACATTCAAAACCATCCTGTTGCTCAAGCCACAAAAAAACTTGCAAAGGGGACAAAATCGAAGGGATACAGGTTTTTACCACCACAAGGGGATAGTGTGCTGAAACAAAACAAATATGACACCCCAATTCAAAACGTTGTGATGGATTTTTCATACACAAAGGCTATATCTACATTGGCACCCTTTTCCGGAAAAGGGATGAGACCAGTCGGAATAGCAAATATTCCTAGGGGGAATAAGGGATCTTCCGGAAAAGGTTTTATTTTCCAAAAGATCCCGTCTAGACTGGCGCTTTTCTCCGACAAAACCCCGAGCCGGAAAAAAGCGGCTGCCGTGTTCATGCAAATACCGCAGGGGATATTTAAATCCCCCGCGGCATTTGCAATTCCGACTTGTCTCATTAGCATCCCTTTTCCGGAAAAGGGTGCCAATGAAGACACAGCCCAAGAGATCAAACCCTTTAAGTGCAAAACTCAACTGAAACTTGCCTATCAAGCTACAACAGGAACCCATAATACTGTTAACATTATCTTCAAGAGATCGACTCCTCTAGCCTTATTTGCATCCTTAATCAAATTCACGTTTGACCTAAAGCCAAAATTCCATTACAGAACATATTTGTGGCGAAAACTGGTTTTTGTAATAGTATATAAATTATTGCTTATATGTATTTTTGTGTGTGTTATCATACACTTTTATATTGATCATTAAAATAAATGATTAGGATTAGACTAGAATAGTGCTATAACAAAACAAATAGTGTCATATCAATTAAAAGTACCATCTCCTTTTCCTGTATTAAGTCAGAATTCCTTTAACACAAAAAGCAGGAAAAGAAGCTGGATGACATGAGGAGTAACTTCCATGTGAAAGATTGCAATGACACTCAGTTGTGTGCTCATATTCCACTGAATCCAATTAGTATGCCAATTTAAAAAATATCATTAAGTACCAGGCATTTTACAAAGAAAATGCAGAGTCATTTAAAGAGGGTTTTTGCTTATTAACATGCATTATACATTGACTTATATTATAAATGTAGAGGCACATTCTTAGGACGTATGCACATGATTAGTGGAGTCGAAAGAAATCCTGCATGGATCAAACAGCAGGATTCAGCTCTTATTGTATTGAATCCCAGTAACAGCATTTAAATTAGAAATGTCTGATATACTTTTAAGTAGAGCTGGGCTAGCAGCTACTGCCACGTCGCAGAAAGAAGCATATTACAGTACATGTTTTGATTGTATAGGTTCCAAAAAAGATGAGACAGGGATGAACAACAGTTGTTCGAAAACAATGTAGAGAAAAAGATGGGAGTATATGCAGCATCGCCAGTCTTACATAAAGGACTCTCTCCTACATGATGGATTATTCAGTTTTTTGTCATGGTACTGAAACATTTGGGTTAATGTCTTACAGAAACCATTGCTCACCAAGCCATCATGGAGTACGAGAGTCAACTCTCTCTCTTGACTTTAGTGCAGATTTAAGATGACCCAATAAAGGTGAAATGTTAATTCAAAAAACAAACAGGAAACGTTGGCGGTACATGTCAGAGCAGGTGAAACCCCTGTGATTTAATTAAGATTGTTATGAATAGCTGGCATATAGTCAAAAAGTATGATGTACAAGAAGCATATGAAACTGTCCAAAACAAAGAAAACAAAGTAACCAAAATGATACCTGCTCTTCAATCCTGCAAAGGACACTGTTGAGAGGCTTTCAACAGGAAGTAACATAATGAATCAATGATAACAGCTGGTTTATGGATATTTCAGAAGAGAGAGCTATGCTCTTTGTTACCATCTTCTACATATCTTAATGTTGACTTAATAAAAAGCTAATTAGTGAGAGTTTTCATCTATTTTATGTCAACAGTACATATGATGAAATCTCTTTCATGTACATTCTTGACAACAGAAAACCCAAATATTAAAATGATGAATGTACCGTATGTGAAAACTATGCATGCACTGAGCAGGTTTCCATCTGGATTATGTTTTGTTCCACATTTTTATTGCCACTCTAGGGAGATTTAACTGCATGTTTCCCTTTGGATACTTCAAAAATCTCAAAGCTTTTACAAAGCAATTTTGAAAGAGATGCTGCAGGGGGTGTGTAGTTTCCATTGCAGTATTCTAAGTGACTAAACCAATCATAACAATCATTCATCTGATCGAAGGGGAAACCACCATGAATATTTCACCATGAAATTATATTTATTAGCTCTCTACCCTTCAGAGTTTTGAGATGCAGCTATTGAACTATTAAAGAAACACTGATTGCTGCTTTCTGGATGAGGTTGAGTCCAACAACTTACAAAAAGAATCCAGTACTAGTGATTCTTTTTAACCTATAATTCCTTATATATCTTGAGGTTTTCCATAAAAAGGATATGCAGGTAGAGGAGGAAAGCGAGGGTAGTTAGGTAAAAGCAGTTAAACTACAACTGTCCATTGTGATGCTTCCTAATCCCTACACACAGTTACATGTGGTGTCCATTTAAACTACCCCCCACCAGCAAGGTGGTGCTCAAGATGGTAGTACCAGATTTGGCCCTAAAATTTCAGCTAAAGTTTTCAAATCACGGTGCCTTAAGTTTGTTTTATATTTAGGTACCTACATAACCAATCTGATTTCTTGGGATGCTGAAGATTCACAAGGTCCCATCAACTTCAATCAAACCACTTATTTAGATGCCTCTCCGTAGCATAATTTTAGGCAATCAATTTTGCAAATGTTGGCTTTCTGATTTTGTAGGCTTCACAATTCCCCTTGCATTCTTGTGCACCAATAGACATGACGGCCAGAACTAGAAACAGCAAGGTAGCCTGGAATAATGTACTTCTATATAGCTTTCAATTACTTGAACTCAGAGCACAAACTTATAGAAGGGGGGAGGAGAGGGAGGGGAAAGCAACTGCCACTTTAACACAGTCCACAGAAACAAAGCATAACCTACAACACTTTCTTTTCCCCCCTACATCTTTAAGCTGCCATCCTCAAGAGCATTGGCTTTTATATCTACTTGACTCAAGAACTGACATTTTTACAGGATAGCTGTTTGTACTAACACAAGCAGATGACAATTTGTGAATGCAGTACTTATGGAGCTATTTCCTGAGAAGAGAGTAAAGGAGAGTAGCCAACATGCAAGAGGATCAAATTGTCCCTTTAACTTTCTCTTCCTCAATTTTTCCCACATCTGACTGTAAATTTCCTCTGAATACAAGTATCGCTGCATTTAAATCATTCTTATTTTTTTCTAAATTTATTAAATCTGGTGCAATGACTTAAAAAAAGAAGGCAAGGAATGAACTGCATTCTTTCAATCTGAGCCCCAAATTTCAAAGGGAATTTCCAAATGTTCCGAGCTCAGTGTTAGCAGCATTGTCTCAGCATTATTATCTACCCTGAACATATTTTTGTGTCTAGGTTTCTTCGCTCAGACTCTGCCAAAGCATTTCCTAGAGATTTATTCACTCTGGATGCTATATATTAGTTCAATTACAAACAATAGGATTCGTCATTTTACCAGGCTTTCATGCATGTTAGTCCCATTGAGTTAAAAAAGAATCCTGATAATGGTATTGGTCCATTACTAGATGGAAATGATAGAATTATCAGTAATAATGGAAGAAAGGCAGAAGTGTTCAATAAATATTTCTGTTCTGTAACAGAAGAAAAAGATTATATAGTCTCATCATATGGTGATAATACTCTTTTCATTCCACTGTTATCTTTGGAGAATGTTAAACAGAAGCGACAGAACTTAGATATTTTTAAAATCAGCAGGTCTGGGTAATCTGAATCCAAGAGTTTTAAAAGAGCTGGCTGAAGAGCTCACTGGACCATTATAAAATTTTCAGTAAGTCTTGGAACACCAGGAAAGTTCCAGAAGTCTGGAAGAAAGTTACTTTAGTGCCATTTTTTAAAAAGGGTAAACAAAATGACCCAGGTACTCTGACACTGACCCTGCTCAACAAAGTGGAGTAGCCAGTGAAAGACTCAATTTCCCCTCATTTTATAAGGAGTAAGGGTTATTTCGAAAGAAGGGTTTTCTTTCGAAATAACCGCGTCAAGATGTTTCTTTTTTTGAAATAGGTCATTTTGAAATAGCAGCCGGACGCGATTATGCAAATGAAGCGCGGGAAATTCAAATCCGTGCTTCATTTGCAATTTCGTTCACCTGTATTTGCATTCCTCTCTCGAAAGAGGGCCTTCCTGCTGGGGGCCTGTGCCTTGCCCCTCTCTGAGGGTACGTCTAGACTACATGCTTCTGTCGCCAGAGGCATATAGATGAGGCTACCAAGCATAGGAAAATGAAGCGGTGATTTAAATAATCGCCGCTTCATTTAAATTTACATGGCTGCCGCGCTGAGCCGATCAGCTGTTTGTCGGCTCAGCGCAGTAGTCTGGACGCGCGGGTGTCGACATCAAAGGCGTTTGTCGACCACCCAGGTATGCCTCCTGGGATGAGGTTTACCTGGAAGGTCAACAAATGCCTTTGATGTCGACACCCGCGCGTCGAGACTACCGCACTGAGCCGACAAACAGCTGATCGGCTCAGCGTAGCAGCCATGTAAATTTAAATGAAGCGGCAATTATTTAAATCGCTGCTTCATTTTCCTATGCCTGGTAGCCTCATCTACATACCTCTGGCGACAGAGGCATGTAGTCTAGATGTACCCTGATTTTCCCACAACAATCCCTCCCTTCCCCCTCTACCCTTTTTCCCTTCAGGCACAATAAAAACACTGTTTTGTTTTGGGGAAAAAAAAAAGATCTGTTTGGTTATTTATTTGGGACAGAAGTAACTGGGGAGGAGAACCTGGAAATGGGGAGGGAACCGAGAACCTTGGAGGGTAGGGAGGGGAAGCTCAGGGCTGGGGCTGAGAGTGGCATGTGGCTCGGGTGCTTCCTCCGCCTCGTGTGCAGGGACCTCAGCAACCTCCGGGGTGGGAGGGGGGGGTACAGGGAGGATAGGGAGATAAGCAGAAGAGGGGGCTGGAGCAGGGTCTGGTATGGGAGGGGCAGCGGGATCAGGCAGGGGGAGCAGGGACTGGTGCTGGGTAGGTCAGGAGCTCCCGGACAGTCACACACGTTGCGTCCCTGCTGCAGCAGCTCAGTCCACATCTGCACCCTCTACTGTGCATCATCCTGGACCTTCTAGGCCAGTGTCAGTGTAAGCGGGGGAATGGTCCCGCTATTGTGGGGAACTTTCCTGGCTTCTATACACCCCGGTGAAATGAACCAGCGAAAGGATCTGAGTCCCCGCTCCCACTTCCTTTACCCCACGGCTCCCTGATCCTGAGGGTTCCCCCTCCACTCTCCTGAGTAGCAGAGCCCTTGAAACCCCAACAAGGCTGGGCCCAGGTTTCCTGGGGCTTAATCCCTGACCTTGTAGTCACTAGGGGCAGGAGTTAGGGTGTCCCCACTCCGAGGTGCTCTCTTTATACTGCAGGCCTTCTTGGCCCAGTGACCACTTCTCAAAGTTCAAAGCAAATACAATTTATTAAACAACAACGGATTAAAGAGAAAAGAATAAGAAAAAAATGAGAATGGTTAAAGGAGAACACACAGCTCTGCTCTGTAGCACAGGGACATCAAAACAGCAGCCTGCAGAGTATAAGGACAGTCCACAGTCTCTTTCTTAGAGGCCCTGGATACGCTGCAGGGGGGGCTACAGGCTGGACACGCTAGCTCTGGTAGTGACCACACAGTCTCAAGCTCGAAGTGGCCAGACCCCTCTCCCAGTCCAGAGCCTTTCCCCACACTTTGCTGGTCCCAGGTGCTCACCACATCCAGCTGCAGGCTGTGCTGCTTGGCCAGTTCCAGCTCCTTGTGTTACTTCTCTGTTCCTTTTTGCTCTCTGAGCCCAGCCAGTCTGCTGCTCAACACAGGGTCTGCTCTCCTTGAGTTGTGTATGCCTGGCTCTGCTGCTGCAAAAACTGCCCCTCAGCACACAGCTTGCATTCCTCTTAGCAGTGTCTCAGCTCTCTGCTCCTTTTGCAGGACTTCTTCATACAGCTTGCACTGCTCTTTTCAGCTCTCTGTCTTTGCAGGACCTCTTCTGCACACACCTTGTTTGTTCAGAGACAGAGCCAGAACAATTCCAGCTCACAGGGAGGACGGGGCCTGGCCTCTCCCCTTCCTCACTGGCCTGTCCAACCTGTCAATCAGGCTGAGTTGGAGTGTTGGCTGCTTTCCATTGTCTCTGGGGTCAGTCAGTCTAATGAACTCTTCCCCTTCAGATACTGCGAGCTGGCAAACCAAAAACTCCCACAGAGTTTTAGTAAGGGGTAACAGTCCCCTTACATCAGCTGCATGCCCTAGAGAATGGAGACTTGCTCCCTCATGAGGTCCTCCTGGACCTCTGGCACCTGCAGCTCCTCTGGGGTCAGGCGGCTGGCTTGGGTGGTGTCGATCGCCCCACAGTCACGGCTGGTCTGGCTGGGGAGAATAAAGAGAAGTGCTCAGTCATCCCTGGAGATACTGTCCCTGAAGCCTTACCCTTATGTGTGAGCTGAGAGCAACAGTTCTTGGGTCAGAAGACGGTGCTGTCCCAGGAGCAAGGCCCATGTGTGTCCTGGACAGCAGGCCCTGCCTCACAGGGGCCCAGAGGTGCCCAGGGGACCATGCTTCCCACTCCCCCTCTCCCCAATCCTATGAACAAGCAGGCAAGGAAAATGGCTGGTCACACTGGGATCCAATGGTCGGGAGAGGGGCTCGAGCTGCCTAGGCTTCCATCAGTGCCACACACACAGAGCTGCACCTGGCAGCGCTGTCCCCGGGAGCGGGTGCTGCCTCGAGTGTGCAGGCATGCCCATGTGCAGCACTCCAGAGTCTGTGTGGGTGTGCATGTGCATCCTTGTCCCCAGCCTCCTTCCAGCAGTGGCCTGTGGTAAGAGGGCGTCTCCCAACCCCGGGGGGTTAGAAGTGTGGCTGGCCTCCCCAGAACACGTGAACAGGAGTCCAGGGGCTGCCTCTTGGGGCTGTATGGCACAGATTGGTGCTGCTTGTACATCCATGTGCACGAACTACAGTGCAATAGCCAGGCTGAGAAGGCCGAGCAACAATTGCAACACAGCCCCTCAGCGCTACCAACCCCACCCTATGTGTGTAAAAAATTAAGACCACTCACCTGATGATTCCTCCCCAGCCTTGGAGGATGCCTGGAACACATCCAGGCCAGGGGTACCAGCTCCAGGGTGATGGTGGTCACTGTGCTCACCATATTCTCCTCTTCCTCCTTGGGGGCTTGGGAGACCTACGTGAGTGACGATGGGCGTCTCGACTGTTTCAGTTTGCTCCAGACCTGCTTCAGGGTCCTGGTATGGTCCTTTGTGGCCAGGCTTGGCCATCTGGCTATAGATGTCGGCATTGCGCCCTCTGGTGCAGAGATCCTGGTGGTTCTCCTTGTTGCCTCACACCTCGAGGAGGGCCAGGCTCTCCGCCCCAGTCCAAGATGGCACATGTCTCTTGTGGCCCCTGACAGGCTCCTGGGAGCCCTGTGTGTGCTCCTTAGGATGGACAGGGGACTCTTGGGGGCTCTAACACGGTGGCACTAACACTGCACTGTAGCTGGAGGCTCTGAGGGCCGGTTTCCTGCCACAAGCCCTGTCCCTTGTGAATGCAGCATTAAGAGCTGCAGAGGAAAAGGAACTATAGAGCTCCACTGAGAGTGAACAGAGTGGCCAGCAGGGCACCTGTGGGATTTCCTGAAGGCTTCTTTCTTTGACAAAACTCGGAAGAAGCCTTATCCCTCGTGGAATGAGGTTTACCAGAGTTGGAAACAGCCATCCGTTATTTTGACTTTTATTTTGTTATTCCAGTAAAACGGTGCAGTGTAGATGCACCCTTAGACATCACTAGGATATTCAACTTGCTGCTGGGTGACATTCTGATTAAAAACTAGAAAGATATAAAATTAACATGACACACCTTAAATGGATTAATAACTGGCTAAGTGACAGGTCTCAAAATGTAAATCGTCACCAAAGGACGATTCCTGGGATTGGTTCTTGGCCCTGTGTCCAGCTCCAGTGTCCAGAATTCAAGAAAGATGTTGATAAACTGGAGATTGGTCAGAGAAGAGCCACAAGAACAATTAAAGGGTCAGAATTTACCTAATACCCCAAGAGCTTAACAAAGAGAAAGTTAAGGGGTGACTTTCAGGCAACCAAGACCAAGTCAGTTTAACATAGTGGTCAGAGCAGGCATCAGAACTCAAACATTGGAACCAGGAACTAGATCCAGAGCTGAAGTCAGTAGTCAGAATCTGGAGCCAATTGTCTAGCCAGAGCTCAGGAACTGACACAAGCAGAACATCAGGTTAAGAGGGACTCATGCAAGGGCTAGTCAGAAGACAGGCTGGGCACCTGGCAGGAACATGGGAACATGTAAGTAGTCACTTTCGAGGCCATGAGCATTGAGCAACCAGTGAGCAGTTGCTGGCTAAGAGCTGGCCTGCTAGCCTCTACAGCCAATCAGACAGCTTGGCCAACCAGGCACACTGCTGCAGGATGCGTAGAGACTAGCTCAGCTGGGAGGGTTGCCAACCCTCCAGAATGTTCCCAGCATCTCCAGTAATTAAATATTATGTCAGGAGATGAAACCTCCAGGAATTTATCCAGCCAGAATTGATGAGCCTACCTGCAAGTCCTGATTCCAGACTCTTACAGTCTGCAAATATCTACATGGGGAACAAATATTTAGTACAGTAATAGGCTCTTCAGTTTAGAGGAGGAAGATATAACAATCTAATGACTGGAAGCTGAAGCTAGATAAACTTTGGCTGGAAACAAAGCATACGTTTTTGACAATCAGAATACTTAACCATTGGCACAATTTACCAATGTTAGATTGGGAACCAGGGACAAGGTCCAGAAATTATGGAAGATTCCTGATTGAGTATTTTAATATCAATACTTCTTTTTCTAAATTATATGATCTAGGAATTATTTTGGAGGTGTTCTATGGCCTGTGGAGGTCAGACTAGAGGATCACAGTGATCTCTTTTGGCCTGAGAATCTGTGAAATGGAGTTCCACATAGTGGGGGCTTAGAAAAAGGGACACATTTATGGATTCATTACCAGAAGCTTATCTTACAAGAAATAAATGACTAAGACATATTCCTAAGTGGGGAGGAGATATCAATACTACATATCAAATCATGGACTTTAACTTAGCCCTTCCCTCTCCCCCCTAAAAAAAAATGCAGAGATTGCATTGGGAAACAAAGGAAACAATGAGTATGGAACAGTAACTTGTTTATCTCACTTTATTAAAAGTGGGCACAGTTAGTCATGGAAAAAACATTTAAAAGTAGACACGCACAGTCATGGAAACTCATTAAAACAAAATCCAACATATATTGTTTCATTATATTGTAGCCCAAAATGCCACAAACATAAAATAATTGTCTGCATTGCAATATATCTTAATTGTACAGTCCTTCTTTAAGTATCATAGCCTGAGGGGTCACTTCAGGGATAGGCGGCAACAGCTACTCAATAGCTTTCAGCAACATAATACAGCCATGCAGAACAGAAAGTTGAGAATGCTATATGTGCAGGTTTTGGGCCAAGGTTTCTCACAGACTTTTCACCTATCATTTCACTGAAGCCCTTGATTCCTCTGCAATATCATCTTTAGGAGGGTAATTGAACACACTTTAGCATATTCAGCTCACAGAATCCTTCAGAGATTTTAAAGCAATTGCCCCCCTTCTTGGGTCCTTTATGAATATTAACAAAATTGCATCTAGAAAAGCTAGGATAATACTGCAAAGGTGATTCAACAGTAGGCTTTACACCGGGGATGGGGAACCTTTCTGGGTCGGGGCCATTGACCCACACAAAAATCAGTTGGAGGCTGCACACAAGTGAGAAACAAACAAAAAACAAAAGACAAATATCACCCCTCACCAGCATGAGCTCCCCAATGCTGGGGGGAGGGGAATCCCGAATCTTAGAGGCTGGATCCATGCAAGCTGGGGGCTGCATTTGACCCCCAGGTCTTAGGTTCCTCACCTCTGCTTTACACAACAGGCTGTTTACTTGCAGAGACAGAGAAGTTTTTGCCCACTTCACATTAATCCTTGGAGTGGAGTCAATAGTGTTGGTGGCAGGACTATCAACTGTGTGTACAATGTCTGCACAATGGGGCCTTGATCATGATTTATGCTTTCAGGCACTACTGCAACACAAACAATATTACTCATACACACCATTTTGCCGATTGGCATGGCAATTCCAAAATCCCTGTGTTCTGTTAAAGCTGAAGTATAAAGGGGCATTCATTTTACATAAGGTACTCTGATGCACTGAAACCTCTCTTCAACAGGATAAATGTATTACTTTCACAGCTATTCCTATAACTTAATTCTATTGTATGTATTTATTTTTCAGAGTACTTTCCTAGTAAAATTACTTTCATCATAATTTCCAATAGTAAAATCATCTGAATGCCCCTAATTTGTATAGTCAGTTTACCAAGGTATAGTAAATGAGTAAATTACACAGCTGACCAACTCCAGGTATATTGAGGAGCTCACAGATGGCTTAATGTCCCATTACACACTCTATTTTATCTCAGTTGCACCAGGCACAGTGGTGGGTCTGGTCCCAAATCTGTACAAAAATTTTTGGGATGGAACATATGAACTTATTTTGCAGCACTTTGACACTGGACCATTTTCTCCTCTCTTGGTATATTAGATTTAAACAGTACTATCTCTTTAATTTAGTTTGTAGGCCTTCTTCTATGTCTTCGAACTAACCACATTGGCTGTATTTAGTAATATATAAATTCATTAATATTATTCTAATAAACTGAAAAAACTATGAAAATAAGGAAAACAAAATTAGTCTCTACAGAAGATTTGTATGTGATTATGAAAGGATAGAGTAATCAAGATAAAAGTACCTGTAAGCTACAGCAAATGGATATCAAATTTCAAAACCACATAGCGTGCTAGCTGTATCTATTCTTCATCTTTTACAAGTAGGCTCTTGTACTGTCCTGTACCAGCAAAAGAACCATTCTGCAACTAGGCAGACATATTTTAAAAGGCTGTATGAATATTTTCAAAAATGCTTTTCTTCCAAACAGAGATCTCATATATAACTGAGCAGCAAAGCAGGGCAATCAGCTGTAATGAACACAGAGTATTATCCAAAAATACTCTGAAAAGTGACACTGTAAAAAATCACGTTCTTACATCACTGATCTGCTTGTGTGTATTTAGATCACATTTACTGAGTTCAGTGCCGAATGTTACTACTACTTTTTACTCCTGTTAGCACTGAAGAACACTTTTCACTTAAACCTTTAGGCTAGATTTTACTTATTCTTATACATTATTAACAGAATTGTTTTCTAAGTTTCAATCAGTTATCCCACAAAGCCAGGATGATGCGCTGTTGGTGAAGAGGCTCCTTCACCATTCTCCTGATGCAGGTGCCTGGGATGTACTCACAACAAAGCAGGTAAGCCAGGATGCCCATATGCTGAATGAATCCCTGGCTGTGAGAATGATTGAAACACAATAAGCAAAGAAATCCACTTTAACATTTTTACAGTCACTTTTCAGAGCCAACCTATACTTTAAGAGCAGGTGCGTACATGAACCCATGTACAAAACTACCGGGTATTTTTTCATAGAGCTCCTTTTCTGCAGTGAATGTAGCAACAAACATACGACACACATTTCTCACCGAATCTTATAATATTACTGATCAAATTTTCTTCATCTTAACCAACTTTCTATTTGCCTGTTTCATCTTTAAAAATATTTGCGAATGAACACCCTAATGGTGCAGAATGAAGACAATTTTTTAAAAATTGCATCGTAAAACTGAACTCTGAATATAAATATATAGACAAAATAGTGACGAATTTGTCCTTGGTCATGGTGCCATTCTTTCCATTTTCAAATGTATTCTTCACATTTCATTTTCATTCTCTCACTATTTAATCCATTCTCTGATATGACTCAGTAGATAAAGTCTTGTTAAAAAAATGTTTTGTCATCTCAGTCATTACTTTGTATTTTAATGCAATGTTTATTTTCCCTCATATTGTATTTTGATCTCTGGAAGTTTTACAGTTCTGCTGTTGAAACTTTCTTTAAATACTGTGTACTGCAGGAACACTGATTAATAGGTATTAAGAATCACATCCATATAATAGAAGAAGATGCTGCCAATTAATTAATTACGAAGAAAATAACTTTCTGCATAATTGTAATTAAAGGTTTCATAGTTCCAGTGAGATGTTTAAAGTAACAATATTTTACTAATGTACTTCTATAGAACATATGAGCCTTTAAAGGTATTCTAAAAAACCTTAAAATTAATGTTTAAATTAAACTAACTTTGTCTATTGCAAAATATTTTATTAAAATAAAACCAATTAAAGAATATCCAGACATTTTTAAAATGGCTTACTAAAAACACTTATACACTGTCCATGGGTCCACAGGTCTATCCTAGGGATCAGACTGCAAGACTGAGGTGGTGGGCTGCTTCTAAATCTAAGAACACTTAAGGGCTTGTCTCCACTAGCAGGTTGTGAATGTTTTCCAGTGCTGCATTAGCACTGGAGCACCTCTACTGAGAAATGTATGCTCACCAGCAGAAACAGGCTCCTGGCATTTTTACCATTTTGCTATTTAGATGTACGCTGAAAAGGTTTTGACAATGCAATGGTACCAAAAATCTGTATCCAGATAACTCTAGTCCTCCTGTCCCTGCTAGTACCAGTGCAGCTGTGTATAATTCTCATTGTAGAGGCAGTCAGACTTTCACCTGCTAGCACTTCTCACCGCAGGTGCCAAACCCCAGTCACATTAATCCCTGATCTTCCAGCCAATCCTGTAATCCCCAATTGCATTAGACTAATAAACAAAACAAAGTAAAAAAAAACAAACCCTAAACTCCACAAGGCAAAGTTTCACTGTCTCAACTGGGTGAAACTTCTGAGTTTTGCTTGGCAAATACTTTGCAGAAAAAACTGGGAAATATTTTGGAAATGTTGCAAACTTTACCCAATGTAAAAAAATAAGATATCTGCTTTAAAGTTTGGCCTAGCCATATTCTGAAAGAACATTTCTGTTAGGTGCATTTTGGTATTGCACATTCTTATTAATTTTATGTAAAATGTCAACACTGTTAAAATGTATTTAATGATATATGCTTATTAATCTACAGCAAGAGTGTAGTATAATAAAGATGTGACACATAGAAATGTTGTCAAGAGACTGTGCTGTATTTCCTAGCCCCAGTCTAATGTTATGGGTCAGGGTGAGGAGGATGGATCAGTATCCACTGATTTCACCATCTATTTGTTACAGAAAAGACCAAAGCTCTTGTCACTGACTATTCAACAGTATAATTTGAAAGAGACAAATAAAGGGGTGCTCTAGACTCAGACAATAGGACTGAAAAAGGCACATTGGATCATACCTACTGCAGGACCTAATGAGGATGAAGGATTTTCCTGTACAAGTCTCCCCTCTCGCTCCAGTGTTCATCTATTCTTGAACTCCTCTCGAAAGGTGATCCTGCGCACAATCCATCATCTCTTATTCTATTGACTAGCTGCTCTCCGGTGCTTCACCCCCATTACACGGTAATTTGGTCTATTGCCTAATTACCCTCACTGTTAAAAACATGTATTAAATGTGTAACCTATATTTTTCTTTTCAGGCAATTACTACTCCTTTTACAATTACTGTCCACTGTGAATATGCCTCTCCTTTCAATTACCTGCATGTGCTGTATCATTCCTTCAGCATGTTACCTAGTCTAAACTAGGAATTCCCTTTACCTCCTGAGAGAAACTGTTAATTTCACTCTGGGCATGTGGGTCTTTAGATGAGACCTTAAAAACGAACGTGCTGTTTGCTCTGTGTGGACACTAAAGATTTGATGGCACGTTTCATATGGTCGGCATTTTGTCCCTATAATTTTGGGCCAAAAGATCATCCTCCCACATGCATAGGCTGTATTATAGTGTCTTCTGTCTCAGGTCAATTCATCTGAGTTGTGTTGCAAGTACAGTAGCTTGTGAAGCAATGTGGGATCCTCCTTTGGGCTGTAAGTAGCTATATATAGCGTACAAATGTAAGATTATCTAGTCTAACCGCTAAGCCTTTCATCATTTTCGTAGCTGTATATTGATTTTTGGGGGGATGTTTTATTCCTTTCCCAGATCTATTCACAAATGGTCTGCAAATACATCCCAGAATAGTCTTTTGTTGCAGCACCTCATTGAATGCACACATTTAACTTCCTACCTACAATCACATACAGACCCTATCTCTAAGCAACATAGTTTCTGAAATATACAGGCAAATAAGAAGTATTGCCCCCCCCCTTACAAAACCTTTTGCCAGTAATTGCTACTTTTTTTAGGTGCATTACCTTTAGTTTATCTATCTGTTAGATTTGTCCAGTTCACTATAATTTCCTGATTTTATCTTCATTTCTCTCTCCTGCCAAAATAAAACTGTAGCCTAATCTCATAATTCAGGGTTTCCAAAGAAAAAACAACACACCAAAAATATCCCTGTCCATGTTGTTAGCACTCGTTACTCACTTCACACTTCTCATCAATTTCACACCAGAGCACACCATGTGAGCAAAGAGCACACTATTAGAGAGATCAGTAGTAATTTCAAGAAATGCTCAAAAACATTGCTTCCAATACACCTTCCAATGCTGGAAAAGTTACCACACCTAACACTCTGTTGTGGATAATAAGGCAAAATGTAGACACTGGGAGCATAATAAAAATGATAGATGAGTGCAATGGACTTTTAGGTGGATAAACATTGTGACACAGAGGCCACTTTGGTGCCATCTGGCAAAGGATCCACTAGTCTATGTAAGCAACTCAATAAACCTAAAACACCACGTTACTAGGGAAGTTGCTTCTCCCCAGCTCCAAAGTATGCACTGCCACACCCAAACTCAGTCAAGGAGGTTTATTTCCATAACAGAAGTTAAGGAACAGAACACAGTCTAAATCCAGGCCTTGGTGACAGGTTTCAGGGCTACTCCTATAGGACTCTGGCTCTCCAGCTCCTGGGAGGTTCCTAGTCTCAGCCAGTTCGGCTCCCCTCTTGGGGTATGTCTACTCAGCACTGGATTATTCAATAAGCAGACTAAGCACGTGCTTAGGGCACCAGCAAAGCAGGGGCACCAAAAAAGATTTTTTTGAAAAAATTTGATATTTCAAAAAAAGCATTGAAGTTGTCATCGTGGGAAAAGTCAGAACTCCACAGAACACTCTTTTTCTCAGCTGAAAAGAATATAAAACCGTCAGAGAACAACAAAGTGTCAGGACAGACTCGATTCACTTTCCCTATTGTGTATGGAAGCGGACGTGCTTCGTCAAGTCAGCTTCGATGAACGTATCCAGAATTTTGCAATCAGAAAATCTAGAAAGAAGCTATTTTAATTTCAGAAGACATGTCAGTTTTGTGTCATTTCAAAAAATACAATTTTATTTTATGGTATAGTATTGTTTTTATTTTGAATTACATTTGGGGGGCACCATAATCTTTTCAGTGTTTAGGGCCTCTAAAAGTTTTAATCCGGCCCTGTCTACACTATCTTGTTAATTCGAGCTAGGTAGGCAAATCAGGGAACCGAGGTTGCAAATGAAGCTCGGGATTTAAATATCCCAGGCTTTATTTGCATGTTCCCATCCGGCCGCCATTTTAAAATCCCCCTTAGTCCGAACGAACTGCCCGCGGCTACACGCGGCAGTTTAAAGTTAATCCGAACTAAGTCCTTAGTTCGGATTAACTGTTACTCGTCAGTAACAGTTAATCCAAACTAAGGACTTAGTTCGGATTAACTTTAAACTGCCGCGTGTAGCCGCGGGCAGTTCGTTCGGACTAAGGGGGATTTAAAAATGGCGGCCGGATGGGAACATGCAAATAAAGCCTGGGATATTTAAATCCCAGGCTTCATTTGCAACCCCGGTTCCCTGATTTGCCTACCTAGCTCAAATTAACGAGTTAGTGTAGATATACCCCTAGAGAGCAGCATTCCTGAGGCTCTGGCCGCCTGCCCCAGGGTCACACCACAGGAGCTAGCTGCTCCCCTGCACTCAAGCCTGTCTTAATCCTTTCTCCCCAGCTGCCTACTACCAGCCTTTTATAGAACACCTTGTTTATCCTTCACTGACCTTTGTGCATTCATGAACACTGGATCCTGACTATGGGGACTATTGATGCTGGGAGACTGTGTTAGGCGAGCATTTAGTTAGGCAAGAATTATAGCCGATTAAGAGTTTAAAAGACCCTATGAAGTGTGTTGTATCTTTTGTTTAACAGGTAACCTATCGTTCTCCTGGTTCTCGTCCTCTCAAATCAATCTTTATTAATAAGCTTTTATTTGTTATCCATATCGGTACTGTGAAACAGTACTGGGTTGCTTTAATGGACTTCATCATGATTTGTACAAATGAAGCTGGACATACACTGTTAATTACTATGAAAGATCACCAACAGGAACCAGATCACTGACAGGGAGATGCCTTAGGGGAAAGACTAGGGTGCGCCTAGAGTTAACCTTCAAGGTGATTAAGGTTGGCACCAGCCCAAAGGAAAGTGCTTGAGTCACAGAAGACCTGGCAGTGTCAGCCAGCTGAAACCTAGTTTGCACCCCTGCCAAAAAAAAAAAAAAAAAAAAAAAAAAAAAAAGGACATTCTCTTGGTAAAGGCCGGGGGTAACATAGTCACCCTCAGTCCAAGGTACTCTGAGAACACTTACAATACACAAGCACACATAACACTGCACATCCCTGCAAACATCTTTACATCAGATGTATGTACATATTCACAAACAGGCCAGGAAACATTGTATTTTAATATAATGATCAAAAGATGCATCTTTCAGGCTGGGTGACAAGTTTCATGATCCCATGGTTAGTAATCTAACTATAGCATAACAAATTCCTGTTATGCAAGTATTCTACCATAGCTAGAGGGAAACCCAAAACCAAATGTTTTTAGAAAATAATCCAAACTAACCACAGTTTAGTTATGACACTCTCTCTCCCTGGAGCCTGGTTATGGAATTTTCTTACAGGAAACCTTTTATGCAATGAAAGTGCAGTACATTTGTTTCCTAGGAAACAAACCCTTTCAACCTCCCTTGCACAGAATCTTAAGCAAAAGAAAACTCTGTAATTAGGCCCAAGGTTTAGTTATTTTAAGCCACCATGATGTTAAACCACAACAATTTTATTAGCAATTGCACACATTGAAAATGCACTTAGCTTAATTATTGCAGTAACAAACCTTTAGATGAATTAAAATAATAAATCTATCAACCACAGAAATATCATTACCTGACCCATTGCAATAATATGGTTAGATTTGACTATGCTGATAAATCAGGAAAAATAAATCTTTGAATGAAAAATAAAGGCAAAATGGTAAAGGAATAAGAGACGTATGAAGCAATATTTATTAATTTAGAAGACTTCAGAACTGAAGCATGCCATCTATGATCTCCTGTTAATAGCCTCAAAAAAAACTAACATTCTGCAATATGGAAAGCAAAGAGAAGAATATATTCTGTTACCACCAAATCTCATTTTCCTTACCTTTACAACAGAAATCTAAGGTTCTAATATTTATTTATTGTAAAATCAGAGTAAGTATATCAGTACGTACATTTAACCAAATACTGTTAACAGAAAAGTAAGCCACTTGTTTTGCTAAACTGAACAATATAACAATGCATATTTACTAATCAAGCTCAAATTGTTGAATAAGAACCTTAGTTTCATCCATTGTCAAATCCAAACTTGTTTTGGGTTTGCCCATCTGTGATTAGGTAATGTAAATGGCAAGGTAATGTGATCTGGTTGCATCAGGCTAAGAGATCAAAACATAAGCATACAATTGCAGTCACATAAATATTCATACACCTTTGATATTTATTTTGTTTTAAACTGAGTCACCTTTGAAACAGATTTTTCTTTCACATAATTCAAATGTTCACTGCAAAACATTGCTAAATTAATTGATAATTTAGCAGTTCAGGTTTTGTGTACATGGCGATTAACCCCACATGGCTGGCCCATACCACCATGCAAGGATCCCGGAACCTAAACTCCAGCCGGAGGTCAAATGTCTACACTATAATTAAACAGACCCTTATACCAAGTCCCACTTGCATCAGCCTACTGTGGATGTCCAACTGTAGTGTAGACATACTCATAGAAACCAGGGGTTAAATTCTGTTCCCGCTGAAATCAATGACAAAACTCCCATTGGCATCAGTGGAGCCAGGATTTCACCCCAAGACCTCCTTCCAAAAGGGTCTGTTTCTTCTCACTTTCACCAGTTTTGTACCAAAGCTACTCCAGAGTCGAGTGGAGTTATTTTTAATTTACATCAGTCAAGTAGCTTAATCTGGCCTAAAGGATTTTTGCCACAGATTTGAAGTGGTATAGGTTTTCTTGAGGATCACCTTTTCCGTTAGTCATGTACCAATTAAGAAAAAACTGTCAGGAGGCTGCAAAACCCTTGTGTTGGATATACAGTAAAGCTACAAAATTGTAAAAACAGATTTTGACCCAGCACGAGGATCACAGAAACCAAAGGAATCAGAAATCACAATACAGGACACAATCAAGAGAATGAAATGGAACTAAAGGTGAAATCAAGAAGAGAAACCTAGATCAATCATTTAAAAATGCACATAAACCTACTAAATATGACAATATGCTTAATAAGGAGGGTTTGGATGAGGCTTGTTGAACATGGTTAATTCTATCGTGCCGGATTGTGAATCATTGTTTGATAATTCTATAGAACAGTCAAATCTACAAAAAAGGATTATCATTTACTATTACATTCTGTTGGGCTGCTCAATAAGAAGTATACACATTGGTGGTTAATTGTTCATTTCTGATTTAAGTAAAATACAAATGAGATATACTACCACAAAGGAAATTTTTTCCAAATGGGAAATGCACATGTTAAGTGTTTTGCTGAATAAGGATTAAATAACACATGCTTTTAACCATGAACTTAAGTGTTTTGCTGAATCAGAGCTGCAGTCTTCTGATCAGAGAATATTAGTGGGACCAGTAATCTTGCTGGACCCTGGGCAAGGTGGAGGGGCCCTGCTCCGTGACCCCGAAAGAGGTGGGCCCCAAAGGGGTGGGGATGGGCCTAGGCAGCCCTAAGCACTACCTGGAGAGCCCCACGCATCCCCTAGGCAACCTTTAGAGTGGTGCCCAGAGTACCCCCTCACCTCACTCTCCGGAGAACATAGTCCTCTTGTTCTCAACTAGATGTTTGAGAGATTGGTCTAACAGTTCTATGAATTATACGATTGAGTGACCCTCGCCCTCATTCTATGGAAGAAGCATGACTTTTTTACCAGGCTTGACTCTTCTTGCAGCCCCAGGCCCTTCTCACTAATATACAGTCAGCCAGAAAGCAGGACAAGCTATAAAGATACCATTGGGCTTCACCGGTGAATTAACAGAAAACTAGATCTCAGAGGATCATCCCCCTTATGACTCTACTTTGAGCGCTGAAGACCATAGTTTTGCCTTAGCAGCCACTGGCTTGCAGAGCTCACCAGTATCCCATTATTTATAATTAGTGCATTCACAAATGTACAGGAGAGAACATCCTCAGCTGTTTTTTTCCTTTGAGATAATGGAAGTTCCCTGGAGGTAATGGTCAGAGTTCAACTTAACTCTAAATCCATTGGAAATAGGTGCATAAAATAGACTGGACTCTGAAGCAGAACTCTTTAACAGAAGTGTGGTGATTCAATTAGGGTTTACACCAGTTCACAAAAATTGACTTGGTTATGGAGGGCTGCTACTGCCACAGACAGGGTCAGGCTACAACAGTCTCTTGCTACAGAATAGATGAATAACTCGTCTTAATTTTAATCCCAACTTCTCTATGCAAAGCTATCCAAAACTGGTAAAGACTGCCTTGCCTTGTGCAACAGTTGACTAGAGAAGCTATTGAAACTGGTTATCTTGTCGTAGAAAGAGGGAAAATTGAATGGTCAATTTGTCCTCTTAACTTAATGGAGGCTTTACTAGTAAAGGCCCAGTTAAGAAAAAATGAAGGACGGTTTACATGAAAACACTTACCATTAGAGAAACAGACTAAGGAAGGGTTCCTACCTCTTCCCCAGATTACTGTTTGAACAAAGCTTGTTTGTCAGCACTACTGCAGGCAAAAGGCCCAAGTATGACAAAGTTTTCTAAGATGGTTTTGGTTGGTAATTTGATATCTTCAGGGTATGAGAGGCAATCAGACTCAGTATCTGTGAAATGGCTGTCTGCAAAATAAACACTTCTTGCTGCTCTTTTTTTAGGCCATTCATTTTCTGATTCAAGTAGAATAAATCTTGTCTCCCTTTCAGTCATGAAAGAGGAGGAGGTTGCTTTATGACCTGTCCTGAAGCAAGGATGGAAAACTTGGGGAGAGACTGTACAATCTAACATCTTCCATGCTTTGGGTGGTTCTGCTTATCACCGAAATGACACCTGAAAAATTTAGTATCACTGAGGAATGGTTAAGAGTGAGGGCATGAATATCAGCAGGGAACAAACCCCTTAAATGGCAACAAGGATTGATTGTGTTAATACCATTTACAAAAGGAATTCATAAAATGCCATTTTCTGTTGTTACAATCTATGTTATGTGAATGAGATACCAGAATTTTAATACCTCTTGTGAATCTAATAAATATAGTAGCTTACTGAAAAATGGTGATCTTTCCAAATGTCAAAGTATGATTGTTTGTCCATTACATGTCCTCCTGTCCCCATGTGCAATCTCAGAGGAGAAAGCAAAATGACCAACCAGCTGAAATACAAATTAATGACACCACATGCCACTACTTTTCCCAAGAGAGAGGATTCAACACTACATTCTAATTTCTCTCTATCCAAACATGAAGGTAATAACAAAATGCATGCTATGGATCCAGTCTCCTGAACATGATGGTAAATAGCCCTCTTTTTTCACACCTAAAAGGAATGCCTTGTTAAAGACCCATCCCAACCCTCACTGATATCAATGAAAACACTCCCTTGAGTTCAGCTGGAATTGGATTAGGCCCTAGAACCAACTTCCATATCCATTCAACCATAAAAGAGTTTCTTAGAAATTCTTAGAATAATAACTATATGTGGTTCTATAACCTGCAAGGAGGCACACTAATTGCGGCAATGGAAACCTGCATTAGTTATCAGAGAGGTTGCATATGAAGATAGAGTTGATGTGAAAACCATTTTGCTTTGAGCAATGGAAAGCTCAACTTTATAATTTGTTTTCTACTCTAACCAATAGTGTATAGAGTTTAGTGGTCCTGTAGACATGCAAGAATTACTATTAACATAAATGGGTGTTTCAGATATTCACTGATGCCAGAATAAACCAGTCAATTTGCATGACAACTTTACTGAACAACACACAAATGGAAGCCAGAGGCACAAAACCTGATTTATAGCACTAGATAGTTTTTATATACACAGAAGTGTCACTGTGAAAAAGAGAAAGGAAGAGCAGGAACAGATATGTAAGGGAACTGTTACCCCTTACTAAAACTCTGTGGGAGTTTTTTGTTTTGCCAGCTCCCAGTTTCAGAAGGGGAAGGCTTCATGAGACTGACAGACCCCAGAGACAATGGAAAGCAGCCAACACTCCAGCTCACCCTGATTGACAGGTTGGACAGGCCAGTGAGGAAGGGGAGAGGCCAGGCCCCGTCCTCCCTGTGAGCTGGGATTGTTCTGGCTCTCTCTGAGTAAACAGAGAGCTGAGAGACAGCCTAAGGAGTGCAAGCTGTGTGCAGAAGTCCTGCAAAAGGAACAGAGAGCTGAGAGACAGCCCAAAGAGTGCAAGCTGTGTGCTGAGGGGCAGTTTTTGCAGCAGCTGAGCCTGACACACACGGCTCAAGGAGCGCAGACCCTGTGTTGAGCAGCAGACTGGCAGTGCTCAGAGAGCCAAAAGGAACAGAGAAGCAACACAAGAAGCTAGAGACTGACCAAGCAGCACCCTGCAGCTGGATGTGGTGAGCAGCTGGGAACTGCAAAGTGTGGGGAGAGGCTCTGGACTGGGAGAGGGGTCTGGCCACTTAGAGCTTGAGGCTGTGTGGTCACTGCCAGAGCAAGTGTGTCCAGCCTGCAGCCCCCGCCCCCTGCAGCACATCCAAGGCCTCTAAGGGGCCTCTAGGGCTGTGTCCAGACTCAGGGGTTTTTTCGAAAAAAGTAGCCTTTTTTCGAAAAAACCTCACCTGCGTCCAGACTCAAGCCGCGTTCTTTCGAAATTAAATCGAAAGAACGCGGCTTTTCTTTCAACGGCGGTAAACCTCATTTCACGAGGAAGAACGCCTTCTTTTGAAAGTTCCTCTTTTGAAAGAAGGCGTTCTTCAATGTAAATAGGGCTTCTTCGAAAGAGAGCATCCAGACTCACTGGGTGCTTTCTTTCGAAAAAGCAAGCCGCTTTTTCGAAAGTTCAACGTGCAGTTTAGACGCTCTCTTTCGAAAGAGGCTTGCAGTCTAGACATAGCCTAAGGAAGAGACTGTGGACTGTCCTTACACTCTGCAGGCTGCTGTTTTGATGTCCCTGTGCTACAGAGCAGGGCTGTGTGTTCTCATTTAACCATTCTCATTTTTTTCTTATTCTTTTCTCATTAATCAGTTGATGTTTAATAAATTGTATTTGCTTTGAACCTTATGAAGTGATCGCTGGGCCAAGAAGACCTGCAGTGTAAAGAGAGCACCTCGGAGTGGGGACACCCTAACTCCTGCCCCTACTGACTACAAGGTTGGGGATTAAGCCCCAGGAAACCTGGGCCCAGCCTTGTTGGGGTTTCGAGGGCTCTGCTACTCAGGAGAGTGGAGGGGGGGCCCTCAGGATCAGGGAGGCCGTGGGATAAAGGAAGTGGGAGCGGGGACTCAGATCCTTTCGCTGGTCCATTTCACCCGGGTGGTATAGAAGCCAGGAAAGTTCCCCACAATAGTGGGACCATTCCCCTGCTTATAGATAGGAAAAGGCTTGGTTCAAATGAAAAATTCAGAGGAAAGGAACCTATGTTAACAGTGTAATATTTATAATAGACCAAATTATTCCAGAAACTGATTTTTTGGCTCTATCTTTAATGTCATTGTGTAGAAAGGGTTCTTGGGTGTTGTGAAACTACTCTGTGTGGTTCTTTAACTAAAAATGAGCTAAAAGCTTTCGCAACTAAATAGAACATATTTTTATTTGTAGTCAGAGAGAAATTTTTCTTGTTCAACGTTATCTGGAAATTCAGGCCAGTTAACAGAAACTCTAATACCACAGAAACAAATAAGCTGATTATAATTTCTGCTAATGAAAATAGCAACATATAGATTAATGTTTATCTAATTGTACGTGATGGTAATTCCAGACAGGGGGTTTCTAATGACATTAGAAAGCTTGGCTGCTTTATTAATCTCACAGTTGCCCCTCAGTGGAATTTCAGCCATACATGAATAATTCAGCTAATTTTTGTAATAAAAATTATTTAAAATACATTTTCAAGCGTTTATTTATTCTGCCTTTTCCCCCATGCACAGACTTCAAAACGGAAACAAATGACTTGCCGTGGTGTTCAGTGGTACTGTCTTGTACTTCTACCAACTTTTCATTTTCAGTTAAAGATTAATGGCCTAATTTTCAAAAGAAGCTGTGTATGTGGAGCTTCTATTGATTTCAGTAAGAGCTGGGATTGCTCGGTGCCTATAAGCATGATCCCATAAATGACTAATAGAGGCCTGGGCAAAATATGGCCCATGGGCCGCATTCGGCCCACCAAGCCACCAGATCCAGTGCACAGACGCAGTGGGGAGCCCCAGGCAGGCTCCCTGCTTGCCTTGCCCCATCCACACGCAGCTCAGAAAAGTGGTTGCCAGGCCATTTCTCTTTCACAGCTGTGAGCCTGGAGGGAAGGGGAGAAAGGTTTCATGAGCTCTCCCACCCCCAGCACAATCCCATTGGCTGGTTTCTGGCTAATGGGAACTCCTATTTGAAAACAGAAAGCACACAAAGTACACTAATTGGACTGGACTCTTTAGCAGATTTCTTTAACAGAAGAGTGATGATTCAAATAGCGTTTACACCAGTTCACAAAAATTGACTTGGTTATGAAGGGAAGGTTATTGTCCACTCCCAGATTCTGTCAATCAAAGAACATACATTATGTCTTGCATTCATCAGCTGTTATGCTCACCATTTAAAACGTTCATAAACCAACAGGACACTATTTGTAGTACTGGTCTGTATCTCCTAGTCCAGGCATGGCAAACACTAGTCTAGGATTAGCTCCTGGTGGGCCTCACCTCTGTATTTATCTGCTCGTCCACAGGTACTAGCAATCACAACTCCTGTTGACTGTGGATTGCCATTCCCAGCCAATAGAAGCTGCGGAATCAGCAGTACCTGTGGCTGTGCAGGAAAATATAGCAGCAGCGACCCGCCAGTGGCTAGCCACTGCAGTGTTATTGTTCATCCCTGCCCCCAGTCTAAGTGTAAGCAAATATTATGGTACTTTATATACCATTTATGTGTTTGGTTTTAAATTGCTATTTGAATATGTTGAGGTAAGGTGGGATTTTCCAAAGCATCCTACTCACCAGTCCTACTGAATTTGATTGGACCTTTGGCTCCTAACTCTATAGCTGCTTTTAAAAACCTTACCCCTCAAAGCCTGTGTTTCATTTGTTTAAGCCCCTGCAGATGGAATCTCTCTCTTCTCTGTGGCTACGTCTACACTGGCATGATTTTCCGGAAATGCTTTTAACTTAAAAGTTTTCCGTTAAAAGCATTTTCGGAAAAGCGCGTCTAGATTGGCAGGACGCTTTTCCGCAAAAGCACTTTTTGCAGAAAAGCGTCCGTGGCCAATCTAGACACGCTTTTCCGCAAAAAAGCCCCAATCGCCATTTTCGCGATTGGGGCTTTTTTGCAGAAAACAAATCTCTGCTGTCTACACTGGCCCTTTTGCGCAAAAGTTTTTCGGAAAAAGACTTTTGCCCAAACGGGAGCAGCATAGTATGTCCGCAAAAGCACTGACAATCTTACATGAGATCGTCAGTGCTTTTGCGGAAATTCAAGCGGCCAGTGTAGACAGCTGGCAAGTTTTTCCGGAAAAGCAACTGCTTTGCCGGAAAAAGTGGCCAGTCTAAACACAGCCTGTATGTATTAATTTTTAATCCCTGTTCACTTTTTTTTTTACTATTCTTGTAGTTTAACAGACAGAATCATGTTTTTAAGTGTCTGTGTGTAATGCTGCCAAATGACAGTGTCTTAGGGTTTTCAAAGTTGTTGTAGATGTGTTGGTCGTAGCTATTAGAGACACAAGGTGGGGGGAGGTTATATCTTTTACCGGAGCAACTATTGGTGGTGAAAGAGATGCACTTTTGATCTTACACAGAGCTGAAGAGGAGCAATGCAGCCCAAAAGTGCGTCTTTCACCAACAAAGATGGTGCAATAAAAGATATTACCTCACCTACCTGATCTCTCCAGTGGTGGACATGTGACTCACATCAGCGCAGTAAGTCACTTGAAAATTCCACCATTAAGCCTTACATAGTGGGTGGGATTTTAAAAGCATCTATGAGAAAAAAAGGTGCCCAACTTCAATGGGAAGTTCATGTAAATGGAGTGTATTAGGCATTTTTGAAAGTCTCACCTATCACTTTTGGAGCACGTCAATCTAAAGATTCAATGCACTCAATGGTGGAGAGCCACTGTAACTCCATTTAGATGTGAGGAAACTGAGGCATGAAAAAGTTTTTGCCTAAAAAAATCACATAGACAATAATGGCAGAGCTGGAAAGAGAATCCAGGTCACTGACACTCAGTGTGACAAGCTGGGAAATGGACTGTAATGGAGTGTACTCTCCTCACCACTAGGATGGCACCTCTTCCTGATCTTTTTAGGACTAGATCATCAAGTCAACATCCCTTCCTGTGGTTGAACTCTAGCTCTCCCTCTCCTATTCTGCAGTCCCTCTCTTACATACGGCGCTGCAGCCTCCTTTTTGTGACTTTCTACTTCGGCCAGGTCATCCTATATGTTTTTCCCTTCCGGGGTTCCAAACCCTTCCTTCGGCAGTCCTAGCAGTCTTCCCATCCACTGCCTTAGAGCCACTTCTTCAATGGCTGGCAGGGGAAACTGGGACTTCCCTCTACACCAGATTCCAGCTCAGAGACCCACTACTCAGCCATCCAAGTTTGTTCCCTTTTAGACCTTATTGCCTTTTCCTGAAGCCCTCTCCTAACAACTAGCATTCACCCCTTTCTGGGTTTGCCAGCTTCACCACTCCCTACTCCCAGGGAACAACTGCAGGCTACATATATTTGCAGCCTCCAAACACCCTCCCTTTGACTGCAAATTTTCCCAAAAACCCCCTCGCTGCCTATTTCCTGTCTTTATAATTCCAGCACAGCTCCTTCTTCCCCAGCTGTGCTCCCTCCCTCAGCCAGAAGACTGCGTAGCCACCTCATTCCTCTTAGCTGTAGCTAGGGTTGCCTGATGGTTTAACCAAAAATACCGAACAGCCCACCCCCCAAAAAAAACTACCAGGGAAAAATTTCTGTTGAGGAAAAAAAGGGGGAGACCAAAGTTTTTGAGCAAAAAAAAAAAAAAAAAAAAACCCCAAAACAGACCCCAAGAGTTAAGGCATTAGAACACATTAAAACAGCATGGCCCCTTTAAGAAAAGTCAGAGCCAGAAGTCAGCTTCCCTGCAGAACCAGGTAAGCCGGGGGGGGAGGGGGGAAAGTCAGGGGGCCGGGCCCAGTTGCTGAGTTTGTGTAGGGTTTGTGTACAGGTGTCCAGTATTTTCGCCTCCTGACAGAGAAAAAAAATCAGGTGTCCGGTATTTTCTGAATTTTTATTACCGGGTCAATATTGGACACCTGGCAACCCTAGCTGTAGCCTATTGGGTTAATTAGCCTCCTTCCCTGAAACTACCGTAACCCTTTCAGGCCAAGTGTGGGATGAACATAGACCATAAACACTAAAAGGTAATTGGGCACAGTCACACTTCAGTAGCATTGAAAAACACAGATTATTTTAATTTAAATTTAATAAACAAACTTAGAAGCCTATAATAAAATATAACTTTCATGTTATTATTTTACATCTGTGACATTCATTTTCTGTAGTTTAGCACTCAGACTGATTTCTTTCATTATCAAAAGGACACAAGTCATAGAATAGTAGAGAATTACAGCTTAAAGCAATAGTAGCAGATATATTGCTCTTGCTTTAATTAGAATCTACTTGTCATAATTAATTTAAATGATTTTTCATTGCCGCAAAGTAATATAAACTTATAGTTCAATGTACGTTGCAGGTTATGAGAGAAAATAAGAGCTAAACAATTACAACTGCACATTTTTAATCAGTTTTAAAATATTAAACACAAATAGTTAAAAACAGGACCACTGGAGTTGTGCATTGATGCAGTTTTAAAGGTTTGTGCATGCTGCAAAATGTTCTATTCGGATAAAAATTACTCTTCTAGATGTCTGTGAAACGTATAATAAATATCTATGGGGGAGAAATCAATGAAAACCTTAGGCAATCCTATTAAATCTCAGATGAGCAAAACAATGTCTTTCATAAAGGAAGGTATTGGTGATAGTGGTGAGGTAAAGAAGAAACTATACAAAATCATGTTGTCATCTTCTTACTTTATATTTTAGAAACATGCGTCAGTCTGTCAGTCCATTTGTTCAAGAACTCCTAAACTGTAAGAACTAGGACTACCAAAATTGCTTTGCAGCTTCCTCTTATCCTAATGTAAAGAACGTAAGTGTTGGGTTGTGCCAAGATAATGGGTTATTCCTGGAATTTGATTGTTTCTCATAAAATGAAAATGGAGGACTCTGCCAGGAGGGACAGCAGAATGACCACAGGAGATACCAAGGGGCTAGAAATGGGGACTGGGACAGCTATAACCGAGTCAGCAGAGGCAAGAGAGAGGGACAGCTATCTGCTATATATTTCAGACATTTTGTCTGTTTGTGAGTCTGTCCCCCAGCTCAGAGACATGCACCCCTCCCCACGCTGTGCCTGCTGCAGCAGCCAGGGACAAGCACTTCTAATGTGGCCCTAAGCTGCTACTGTGAGTGAGGGCTGGAGTTGTCCTCTCTCTCCCCAGGACAGCCTGCATACTGAACCCCTCACGCCCAGCCCCACCCCAGAAAAACAAAACTTAACTGAGTTAAGGACCCAAGCAACACCAGGTAAATCTTCCAGTATCATATATATGACACCTCTGGGTATTTAAATGGTGGACCGCATAAGGTGTATCAACCCCTGCCCCCTCCATTGCACTCAGGTTGGGATGGTGAAACCCTGCCAGGTGAACTTTTGAACACTGGGGCAGCACTGACCCGGGGCAGAGACTTTTGGGGGGTTGGACTTTTGGGGACCTTGGGTGATTTGTGGCTGGGGGGTGGGTCTTCGCTCATGTCTGGTTTATGAATCTGAGTTGTGGTGTTTTCCTACTTCAATGCTGATGTTGGTTACCTTGTGTTATTAAAGATTTGCTGCTATACCAAGGCTCTGTGCTTGCGAGAGGGGAAGAATTGCCTCTTTGAGGCACCCAGGGGTATGTGTAAGATTTCCCAGGTCACTGGGTGGGGGCTCAAGCCGGCGTTGTATTATGTTGTTGGGAGGAGACCCCTAGATATTGAACCCGGCCCTTGCTGCAATTAACTTGTCCTGGCAGAAAGGTTACATATGTATTTGCCACAAAGGGATCTCTTTAAATTGACAGGGCACAAAGCCAATTCAACATTGTTCACCTGTCTCTTTGGTTTACAAATGAGACCAATCCATGGCTTGGGAGGCCAGCACAGCTGTTCTTTGAGTTCTGAGTCATCATGCTCAATAAAAGTGCAAAAATAATGCAGTAAACAAGGGATGCTTATATTTTCCTCTCCCCACAGACTAAATGCTGGTGCCACCTTGCCTTGCAAACATGAATCATGCAAGGACCCAATGGCATAATTCCCTAAGGTATTATGGTACTAACAAGCTGGACACATGTGACTGTGTTTTAAGACATCTTTGATGATCTGACCACTGTCATGAAGCCACGCTGTATATGACTCATCCACATCTGTCAGACATTAATAAATTATCATCACTAGAGAATGAGCAGACTCAGACGTAACTGAAACACAAAAGATACATGTGGGAAAAAGAAACCCTGAAAATATTATAAATTGTATTGGGCAAATATGTTCCTGGGGTAATTAGATCTGCCATCATATCTTCAATCATTAACTGTGTGATTCTCATTTTGTGAAGACATAGAATATATCACCAGAATACATTCACCAGGATCAATGGAGAATGAAAGCAGGCAGATCACTCATACTTTGGGAACCCCCCCAAACACATCTTTATGCATTGAAAAGTAACAGTAACTCACCGAGAAATATGTGGGACTACTCAAGCCACTAAGTAACTCTTATTGAAAATGAATGAAATATTCATGACTTCTCAACAACATCCTTAAAGTTTCCTGTGAGCTCTGCTTTTCCAAACCATGACACTGTAATGCCATTCTAAACAAGAAACTCATTAAAACTGAGTGCTGGTTTGCTGTCTATCATATTTATTTTTTCATGAGTGTGCTACTAACATAAGCATGAACAGTTGGTTTAGTCTAAGCAAGTGTACAGTACACTGGAGTAACACAAAAAAAGTGTCAGGGTACAGTTGACAAGCCTCTGGAATGTCATTTCTCTTGACTGTGACATACTTTCTTGCTGCCAAATCAGTAAATAGTTAGGCCACATAATTTTATAGAAAGAAGTAGATCTGTGCAAACTGCCATGGGTCATACAAACTTTTCACACCTATCACGTCTCACTAAATGAAGCACTTAGAGAGCAAAGATGGTATGAAGCCTCTAGATCAGTGGTTCTTAACCTTACTGCAGCCTGCACCCTTTTGGTTCTCAAAATATGTTCTTGCACCCCTTATTAAAAATAGTTGAAGTAGGTCAGTTTTAAACCTAAGATATATCATAAAAATCTGGCATGTCTCGCACCCTCAGAAAGGGCATCTCGCACCTCCAGGGGGTGCATGCACCCCAGGTTAAGAACCACTGCTCTAGATGCTCTAACTTATGCCATATAACCAGATTGGCACAGAATCTGGAAGAGGACACACCTTTGCACACCTGTCCATTCTTCAAACAAAGCCAAGAATCAGTGCCCTTGTCAGTTTTAATCTCAAATATATTATTAAAATACAAATGCGATATTGCTATGGTTTATTCATTCATGCTATTCTAGGAAAACTTGAACTGCTAATTCCATTGTCTAATCTATTCAGGAATTTATACCAGTAGTTTACCCATGAAAATAACAACTTTAACTTGTTGTAAGGAACTAGGGAGAAATTGGTATTATTTTGTCTCACCATAATGTGCCTCAGTTTATCTGCTTGATACTATTCTAATTTGCACTGAGTTAGCTCAAAAGAGGAGCAAGCAGGAAACAGAAGAATGACAGACAGAAGGTGTCTTCAAAGACTTCAAGGACTCAAGAAAAAAATGGGTAAGCTACTCCTCGGAAAACCCTTTCCTGTCATCAGAAGGATGATATGCCTAGTTTTACAAGAACATTAACCAGTTAAAAACCCTGTCTAAAGGAAATGGAGAAAGAACTGGGACAGCTTCTTCAGAGAGATACTGATATCTAGGTAGAGCATGCAGCAGGGCCGCGGGATTAAGGCAATGGCTAGGCAGAATGTTCCTGAGACATCTAGGCTCACCTAAAGGTGCTTTGAGAGAGGCGATGACCTGCAGGCAAACTCAGGGATGTGAGCCCTTTGTGGGGTTAACCCTTTCTCCCCGTTTCCTGTGTACCTTTGGGCAAACAGACAATATCATCTGTTTCAAAGAAGCTGTTTAAAGACACTTTAATCAGCTGCCGGTCACAGGGACCTGAAAAGGAGCATCTCGCATGTGCCAATTGCCATTTGGCCTGCCATGACAACACAGTTGGAAACAGAGTGGCTGCCATGCCAGGGTCCACTCTAAGAACCAACAGGACTGCCGGGTTCTAGCCAGAGAGAGGTGAAGGTGGCAGAATCACTCCCCCTAGGATACACTCATGAGGGACTGCAAGAGATATGAGGCAACGCTCAACCTATAACAGTGGCAGGATGATGGGAATAGGCAGTGTTGTAGCTTTGTGGTCTGGTCTGAAGCCGTGTGAATAACTGGGTTTAGGAAGGTGCAGGTAGAGGCATATCACTTGTAGGCAGAGCCCACATCAGAGCCTGGGGCAGTGACCAGAGGCGCGCTCACTCTTGAGCCATCACACTTATCTAGCTAGCTTTCAGGCCCTTAGTGCTTTAATGTTTTTAATGCTAGTGAACAAGGCCTTGACAAACCTTTTACTTCTGCATCCTTCTACAAAGGAATTTCATCACCCACTTAGAGAGGGAGACAGCTGAGCTAGAGTTCATTTAAACTTCAACATTCTCAATTTGGGCTTGAATAAAGATATTAACTGGCTGATGCTCCACAAAGGCAATCTCCCCTGCTTTTGATACTCACATTTCCACATTGAATGCTATGAATGGGATACATCCAGCTTGATTTAATTAGCTTCATTAACACAGGTCCTACAATTGACAGGTAACTGCTTTTGCTGTTATGTATACCTTGGAGTCCGCTCCAACTCATCTGATGAAGGGGTTTTATCCACAAAAGCTCATGACTGTATATATTTGTTAGTCTCTAAGGACGAAAAATATATAGCCACAGGACTGACCATTGTTTGTAAAGTTACAAACTACACAGCAACCCATCTGAGACTTTTTACTAATGTTCCCTACTTTTCCTACTCAAGTTCTCTCTTTTGTAGTCAAGCCAATGGCAATGCACCCACAGTACCTTACCTCTAATGCCTCAAATCTGCCTCATAAAGACAACATGTAGGATTGAGAGGGTCATTCAGTCTTTGGCGTCTGTGCTGAAACCACCACCAAACAGTGTGACTGTAGTGATGGGTTTTGCAATGTGGACACTTATCTACTCTATGTAGACAAAGAGCTGTCAATCAATAGCCCATCTATCTGCACTTCAGACATACACAGGACTTCAACTATGTTTTAGAAATGAAATTTTGTGGGGTTACTTGAGATTATTTTAAAATAAATGTAATTTACAGTTAGGAACTAATACTGCTCCCATCAAATTCCATGGCAAAACTCCCACTGGCATTAATGGAAGCAATAGCGGTTTCCATGCCCAATGTGGCTATTTATATAAACGCATAAAAAGGTATTTCATTAAATCAAGAAATGAACTGAACACTAGGCACATTTTTTTTAAATATTGCCATTGGCTAAATCAATCTTACTAAAAGCTGATGTGAGATCAAATACTGATGCACTCCATAAAATTTCTTCTTTATTTACCACTTGTAATGATTTAAAATTAATTTTATATTTATTAAACATAGCAGAATGCTTGAAAATGAGTCACTGCAACCTATCAGGCTAATAACATGTAGTCTAAACATTTTAAATATATTCAGTGTTTACCAAGTAACCCAAAATGACTTCTGCGTGGGTGTTCTTGGTATATTAGGTAAATAAAACGTGTTCCAAAGATCTACCTAAGTGCATACAATGGAGACCACTGAACTGTGAATTTGCTGGCAGGAAGGGTCTTATGACATTCTGTGGGATTCCGCCTGGAAACAAAGAAATCTGTACAACAATGTATTGCCTCCTGCAGTTTCCTGCAGAGATGGAACTCACAGATAAAAATACACTGCTTTGTTGCTGCTACAGGGTTTATCAAACAGCCTTTCAGGTTATAATGTGCATTTTGTAATCTTCCTTCAGAGATGTTGTCTTTTCCCCCCCTCATTCAAAAAAGGCCAAGGAAAAACAAACATACACTAAATACACATTGAAATAATTGTAAATGACCTAAAGCAGGAAAAATCTGCTTAACTACAACTGACCTCCATGCACATAAGTGAACTTTAAGGCAGGCCCAAGGAAAGAAAACTGTCAGGATATACAATTAAATTTGTGAATTAATAGATTATTTAAAATAAATCCCTGCACTGAGTATATTTTGTTACATAATAGAATGCTGATAAATAATCTGTATCTAATCTTAATATTCATGATTCACATTGCTAGATCAAAGATGAGGATGCACATTTAAAGGAAAAAAGGTATAGAAAAAGAACTGGAAAGAAAAAAAATAAATGAATATCATTTAAAGAAGCTTAATATTAAAATATATCAAGACAAGAACAGAACAGAAGAAAGGCAAAATGAACAGTTAAGCATGTCAATAAGACTTAAGTACATTTAGCCTAAGTCCCTTTTTAAAATGAGACTTGGGCTCTTCTAAAATTTTTGCCTCACATGACCACAAAGGACCCTAAGTAAACAAGGTTCTTACAAATATTAACTCCCCATGTATGCTATTTAATTAACAGATAAAAATATCAATTTTTATACATATAGCATACTAAAAGGATTGGTTCTAGTACTGGTCCTGTTTAATATTTACACCAGTAATTTTTCCCGAACATCACCATGGAAATTTGTCTATGCTGATGACACTGCGACTACATAGGCATGGGATTTACCTACCACAGAACAAGCCCTAACCAAAGATCTTAAAACTATGGACATTTTTTTCTTATATTGGTTGTTAGAACACAACCTCATTGAGACTGTCATGTCAGCACTGAACCTCAAGCAAAAGGCTAGGGCACAATAGCAAATGGATTTCTGTCACTAGCAGATATGACACAACAGCACTCCAAAATATCTTTGTGTGACATTTGACTGAAGCCTCACATTCCACCAACACCTGAAAAATATCCATAACATAATACAGATGTGTGTACATCTCCTGCAGAAACTCGCAGGAATGACCTAGGCAGCCAATTCAAAAACTCTATAAACCTCTTCACTGGACACTATTTGCTCTACCACAAAATATTGCTACTATATCTAGAAACAGTTTCCCACAAATCATTTGTCAACCCACAACATTGTCACACAGATCATTACAAACACAACAAAATCAATACTACAACCATGGTTTCCTATATTGGCACACATTTCCCCACCCCAAACTCACTGTCAGGAAATGCCTTTGGGATGACCTTTTAGCACATGGAGATCTAATTAACATACTGAGATTCTGACACACCACCTTGTTGGCTTGCAGCGCAAGAGCTCGAAGACTTGGGTTTCTTCCACAAAGATGAACAGTGAGCAAAATCAAAGGATGTCATTTGCATCAAGGACCCAAGTAAAGAACCCTGTGACTTTTCACTCCCATTACAAATATGGCGCAGTTTGAATTGCATCCACATATCTATTTCTAAGTGCATAAACGGACTTCAAACTGTGGAACGTCTTATCCACCCATGTTCCAAATGACCATACCCTGCTGGTATCTGCTCTGTGTCACCTGGAGTAATAAGCTAGATTGCCAACATCAACTTGGACATCTAACAGTACTGTTTCTAAGCTATACAAAAGAAGTAACTTTAAAATTAATCAGGATTTTTTAATATTTAACATTTTGTCACCAATGTATTTTTGTCAGGGCCAGTGTGTGGTTGGCTTGGCCAAGGGTTGTGGCCAAGGGTTGGCCACAAGTCCCAGAAGCCAGGGGTCAATTAGCAGGAATAAAACTGAGTTGGAACACCAGGAGATCAGAATTGGGAGATAAACTAGAAGGCTTGGATCAAAAGTCAGGACAGCTCAGGACAGCAGGAAGTCAGGTTCAGGCAAGGAAACCAGAGGACAAGAATCTGAAGGTAATTACCCAGAGTCAGGATGAGCGAGGGTTAGAAGGTAGGAACAGGTAAATCAGACCAGCGGTCCAGGGCAGAGTCAAGCTTGGTTTGCCAGGTGTCTGGTATTGGCCTGAGAATGGGTACTTAAAGGGGCCATGACTTTTTTTTTTTTTTTTTTTTGCTCAATGAATTTTTTTCCTGCCATGTTCGGTATTTTTTGTGAAAGTATCTGGCAACCCAATATACCCACAACTTCCCCTTTCCTCCTCTGTTGCAAATAGGATCTGTGGCCCAGTCAGCTGGTCTTCACTGAAAATTAACGCGGGTCTAATAACAAAATTAAACATAAAACCACTGCAATCTGCATGGTATAAAAAAATTATTTTTCCTCTTCAAGTGCCCTTGCAAAACAATGCAAGGTCTGAGATCCCCAGATTTGTACTGCTGTTTGCAGCCATAGGACACTTACATATGCAAATATAATGTCTTACAGACAAAGCTGTGGGCACATAAGTTCAGTCTAGAAGAACAATCTCTAAATTGCACAGTATGGTTGAAATGCTAGAAGTTTGGTAAAGTACAAACCGCCAATGCCGGTAATTTGCAGTGTTGCTCATGGCAACAACAATGTATATGCTAGTAACAGTAAATATTGTGTGGTAGCTAAAAACCTACATTTGGTGTGGGTCAGGAAATGTTATTTTTATTCACCTACATTCTTTTTCACATCTAAATTTCATTTATATATATATATATTTTATAACATAATAAAACAAAGTGAAAATTTACAAAAATGCTTTAAAAGCAAGCTTATAACATAAAATTATACCCTGGTGGGATTTATGAAAAAAGTAAGCTTGTACCCCCCCAGTTTATACTTTAAGTATAGTGTATATTTAGGAATTGGAATACTTACAACCATTGTAATCTTACAATATATTACTAAATAATACAGTTTAAAAATAAAACAAATTTGTATATATAAAACAATGAAATGTAAGCCTGACTTGACATAAGTAATTAAACAAAGGGGAGGCCTCATGCTAAAAACTCAGAATTTGTGCTAAGATCAGTAAAGGCATCAGCAGCTAGAAACAGAATGTTTGTACAGGTTGGACCTCCCTGATCTGGCACTGTCAGTACCTCACTGGTCCCGGATGAGAGAATTTGCCAGACCAGGGGAAGTGTCCCCTGCCACCTGCCCCGAGCCAGCTAGCCTCCTGCCTCTGGGCCCCTCTACTCCTCCCCTAGCCAGGCTGTCCCTTGTGCTACCTCTGTTCCCGCCACCCCCCCACTCCAGGCTGCCATAGGTGGCGGGAGTTCTCTGGGCCCTGGACAGCCTCGTGCTGCTGCGGTTTGCCCGGCTCCGCGCTGTCATGGGAGGCTGGGTTTCTCCAGCCCCCCCCGGCTCCATGTTGCTGCAGGTGGCCATGCTTCTTCGCTCCCAACCCCACTCTGCACAGGTGGCTACGGTTCCCTGGCCCTGCACTGCCAGGCTTTTCCAGCCCCACCTGCCCTGCACTGCCATGGATGGCCAGGCTTCCTGGTTCCATGCTGCCATCTGCTGCCAGGCTTCTCCAGCCCCGGCCCCATGCTGTGATGGGTAGATGGGGTTCTCCAGCCCCCAGCTCCACACTGCTGCGAGTGGTCAAGGTTCCCCAGCCCCACACTGTCACGGGCCACCAGGGTTCTACGTCCCCAGCCCAAGCACTGCCGTGGGTCTCCTCCAGTCCTGCTGCCCCCAGCCCTGGCTGGGCTGCTGGCCCTCCTGCCATTAGGCTTTCAGGTTCTCTGGTCCAGGAGCAACCATGATCATGTTGCCAGACCAGAGAGTGCTGGATTTTAGAGGCACAACCTGTGCTAGCTAAGATAAGGGGGAACACTCAGGGAACTGTTTCCAATGGACAAGATAACAATTAGGGTTGCCAGGTGTCCAGTTTTGAACTAGACAATCCGGTATTTGAGCTTTCTGTCCGGGAAAAAATTGAGAAAATACTAATTAAGTAAGTTTTATTATTATCATGAGTATCAGTATGTAACTGCGTACTGCCTGCCTGGTAGACACCCTCCCACGGCATGAGTATGTCTACCAGCCAGGCAGTATGCAACTACATAGTAGAGAGGAGCGGAGTGGAGGTGGGGCCGGGATGGAATCCCCGGGGCCAGACTCGCCCGTGAGCCCCGCCGGGACTGTGCGAGGGATGGGCAGCACCCCAGGATCTGTGTGTGCCCGGGCCAGCCCCACTCCCCGCTGGCTGGTTCCCCCCACCCCCCCGCTTTCCCCCTCTCAGCCAGCCCTACTTCCCACCAGCCGGTTCCCCCTCCCTGATCTCCCCCAGCCAGCCCCACTTCTCCCAACCCCCTCCCAGCCAGCCCTGCTTCCCGCCGACTGGTTCCCTGCCCCCCCCCATCTCCCCTGGCCAGCCCCGCTCCCCCCAACCTCCTTCTGAACAGCCCTGCTTCTCGCCGGTGGGTTCCTTCCCCCAATCTCCCCCAGACAGTCCTGCACCTCCCGACCACTTCCCGGCCAGCCCCGATCCCCGCCGCCTGGCCCCCCCCCCGGCCAGCCCTGCTTCCCGCCAGCCGTTCACCTTCCCCCCAATCTCCTCCCAGCCAGCCCCACTCCCCTCCCAGCCGCTCCCCCCCCCCCCCATTTGAGATCAAGTGTGTCCAGTATTTTTTTGAAATCATCTGGTAACCCTAACAACAATGAATGAGATAAGCCTAAGATAAGGAATAAGTTGTATGTGGATCGTGCTTGGACTATAAAGTGACCATACCAGTCCCAAAACATATAATGTGATATATAATAAGTGCAATTGTAACCCACACACCAAGTGTGGTTACTGAGTACTGCAAGTGGCACCTAGACCACTGCAACAGTTAAGATCAAGAGACCTCTACAGCACGGGCTGGCTTTAGCTTAGAAGGTAGAGGCTCCTAGAGTCAGCGTCCCAGGTTCAAATCTGCCGTGGTGGTTACACAATATCATGTGTAAGTGTATAAAAAAGCAAAGGTTTACATGTAGCTTTGGATGTGTAGTGTATCCTGTACTCACACTCAAATATAGAGTCTAATCAACTCAGCACGTTCTTCTTGGGCTGCAGCCCACAAACTAGGCTAAAATTGGGCCTTTTCCCCAAACAACTGTATAAATGGTACACCATTAGAAAGAACTGAATCCCATTAACATTAAAGTCAATGTGACAAGATTGCTTTTTGCAAAATGTTGTAAATAACCAGAAATTGTTATCCTCTTGGTTGCCTTTGAGCAGAATCCACTGTGTTTAACGAAAGAGAAACAAATATTTCAGGTCTGGAGCACAAATTCATTGTGCTGCTTGAATTTGACACATTCTTGTAAGCGAGGGAAAGTCTGCTTTTTGAACTAAATGTCTATACTTTCTTAGTAAACAGGGCACACACAAACTCCTGTATTAGGACAGAAGGGATGCAAAGAAGAATACTAACTCATTGTCAGGAGTCCGATTGCTATATATGTTAATTGGGATCATCAGCTGAAGGCTTATCTGTCTTATCTGAATTAGATGTGGTTTCTGGTGAAACAGATCATGCTGCCATAAAAATGCCATAAGTCACAAAAGGTGTTTTTTAAGCTGGATAATATTAAAAAGAAGGTTCTTAAAAGTCTTATATTACTGGGAACCAAGACATCAAATATTCCTGCATTCTCTTAATGGGAGATAACTTGATGAAAGTATCAAAGATACCATAAGTGATACCTTTACTGTTTACCAACAGGAAAACTCCAAACAAGATTTGAAAACTTGAGATCAATCAACATGGTTCCACCTGTTGTTTTTTAGACTCCAATCAAAATAGTTCTGCTCTTCATTAAGCGTCACCAACCCTGTTGCATTTGCAAAGCAACTGTATAGTGAAACTGAAAGTGTCAGAAAATTACACTGTAAACCTTCTTCGGAAACAGCCTTCCCTTACTGTGCAAAATGAGTCAAATGAGAATAGCTAGAAAATAAAAAGAATGGTGAAACTAAATTACGGTAATTTTTAAAGTTATTTCTATATTAATTATCAAAGTAGATGATAGCAATATACATAAAATATTTGCTTTTATGAGGTTTTGAATCTGAAAGATGATTTTAAAATAGTCATTTAATCTCTATTTATTTAAGACATTTTCACCTCGGTTCTTTATAGAAGAGTTATCCTTTACTGTACTTTTGCTTCCTGGATTTTAACTTGCATGTACAAATGAAAATCCATTAGTACATATACAAGAATTCCCAAGAAACTAGGTTGCTAGGAAACCATGGAATTGCCTTGGATAAAGGAAGCCCCACTAAACTGACTGAATGGATTAGATATGAAAGATTAGTTAATGAAATTTTTGGCTACAGTTTTTAACCTTGATTGATTATTTAATTGCCAGCTCAAGATTTTACAACTGGAAAAAGAAAAAGAAAAAAAAAGAACTAGGTAAGTTCAAGGGAGATAGATCCATTAATGGCTATAATCCTGGACAGGCAGACATGGTGTCCATAGCCCAGGGGTGGGCAAGAGAGCATCTGTGGGCTGAATCCAGCCTGCCAAGCGGGTTGATCTGGCCCACGGCTGCCCTGCTACTCCCCCACCCCCAGGCCAATCGAGACCTGGGGATGGGGGAGTGTGCAAAGTCTCCTTCTCCTGCCAGTGGCACATGGTGCCTAGAGTGAACCACCAGCTGCTCAAAACAGCTGCCGGTTTACTCTAGGCTCCATGTGCCCCTTGCAGGGTGGGCGCAGGGGAAGAGAGACTTCACATGCACCCCTGCAACCAGCTCCTGAGCAGAGGGAGAGTGCAAAGTCTCCTCCTGCCCTGAAAGGGGCGCGCGGCGCTTAGAGTGCACTGCCAGCTGTTCAGAACCGCTGGCGGTGCACTCTAAGCACTGTGCCCCACTCGCAGGGCGGAGGGAGAGGGTAAGGGACTTCATGTACTTTCCAACTGCCCTCAGGCCAATCAATTAAATGCTTAGCAAACCACTGCAGGAATAAAGTCAGATACAGATAGGAAGCAGAATATTATAGTAAGAACCTATTTCTACGTCTTCCATCCTGTATTTCCTACACTTTATATTCCTTTTTCCTTCCACTCTCACTTCTCTTCCTCCTCCTCCTCAGGTAGTAAGTTTGTAAAAAAAATTTCGAGTGTTGACATTCAGGGCTGACTTGCAACTGCAGATATTAATACTTATGAAGGAAGCAGATTTTACCCCTCCTGCCAACTATTGTGTGCACCTTCCTCTGACAAATCCAGTACTGACTACAATACTGATCTAGATGGACGATAGGTCCAGTATGGCAATTTCTATGTTCCCAGGTTAGTTGGTCTGGACACTAAGTTATTTTCATTACTTTTCCAACTTCCAATTAATTCTCTATTGGTTTGTCCTTTCTGACAAGTTTCAGAGGGGTAGCCATGTTAGTCTGTATCTGCACAAACAAACAAACAAACAAACAAACAAACAAAGGAGTCGGTGGCACCTTAAAGACTAACAGATTTATTTGGGCATAAGCTTTCATGGGTAAAAAACACTTAATCAGATGCGTACATACATTAGGTGCCACAGGACTCCACATTGTCCTTTCAGGAAATTTTGTTTTCATTTTAGAAATTTGTATATATTTAAAAAAAAAAGATTACACAAATTCATATAAATTTCTATAATATCAAACTGTTTATTATTTCACAGTGTTCATTGTATCATGAGGCTTAGTTCAAACAAAAACACAGGAATAACTTATGCTATAAGAGAAGCATGAGAATATATTTTTCAGGAATAAAATAATGTATTTTAAGATTTTCCATGTTTTATTTTATTCTAAAGCCATATAAAAATGAAAAAACCTCATGTTATAAGGAGTAAGGGTAATTTCAAAAGAAAGGTTTTCTTTCAAAATAACCGTGTCTAGACAGCGTTTCTTTTTTCGAAATAGAGTATTTCAAAATAGTGCCCGGACACAATTATGCAAATGAAGCGTGGGAAATTCAAATCCGTGCTTCACTTGCAATTTCGTTCCTCTGCATTTTCATTCCTCTCACGAAAGAGGAATGCAGTGTAGACATACTCTAAAATACCATAGAGTATGTCCACACACTAATTTAAATAAATAAAGGCTGATGCATTTTTGTAAGAAATACAAATCGGTTTCAGTACTAAAGAGGTGGCAAGGTGGGGTTTTTTGCATTTGTATACGTAATACTTTTTATCATTAAATTATGTAGGAGTGGTAAAATAGACCAAGAGTATGCAAACTTTACTACCTTATGACTCAAGTGGTCACTATGCATCATACCTGTTTATTCTGAGTTTATGTGAGGTATAATTGAAAAGCATTCTATTTCCTTAGAACTCAAGACCTATCACAACAGGGTATAATTAACATACAAGTGACTGTCAAGTGGACTTCATCCCCAAATATCATAGCTTGATCATTCTTATTCATTGCTCCTTCTATTTTCTTTCTGAAAATCAGCAAAATTTTGACTCTACTTTTGACACCGTCTACAAAATAAAATAAATGAAAATGGAATCAGTGCAGAAACGTATTTTTCATCAATTCATTGAGTAGTCCAATTAATAAAAGGAATGATTTAAATATTTATAAAAAATTGAAACAAACCACCCAAACAGTATAATCAAGTTTTACAGTCACATGCATCATACTCCATATCCTACAGGAATTTCATCTCATTATTTACTTTTAAATTGCTGTTTGCTTTTACATAATTTATTTTACCTGAGCTATCTAATACACATCAAGACTTTGTGTATACCATTCACCAATCATGACAGCATTACATTAAAACGTTTAAAAGATCTACAGACTGTCAGAAAAGAAATGTTTTCATTGTAGATTTTAAAATGACAACCAACTCTTGCAGGTAGATATAAAGTGAGTAGGTGCAGGAAGATTTTATAAACATTTCTATATGCTGTGCAGTATCATATTAATTTCCTGGGTTTTGTCAGTTTGGTGTTACAAAATGGATATTAACACGTTATTTTTGTGGGGGTTTTTTAAACAAAAATTCCAAGAAAAGACATTTTATTTAAATAGAAATTGTAATTCAAGTAATCATCCTTAAGGGATTTTACCACAAATAAAGACTTTGGGAGGCTTTTTAATTCTTGGGGGATTAAAATGATGGCTTAATGACCTAGAAGAGTGGAGTAGTATTCTAACTACATATTCACAGAGAATTTCTGAGAAAGTAAAAAAGTCCACTGAATTGCTCAAACATGACAACTTTTTCATAGCCTAAAATTTCAAATAGTCAAAGAGTTGATAATAGGTTACAGTTCTGTATGCTGAGTTTCAAATCAGAGTTAATTTTTAAATATACAATATTTAAATTTACTAGCTTTGAAAAACTGGCTCATCTTCTTGGACTGAGCTGTTGATCGACAGATCTCATCTTCTATGATGCCTTTGGTGAGCAACTAAACCAATCCTTGATTGGCAGAGCCGATTACAGATGTCACATAAAAAGCTGCTAACTGCAGGTGCTGTAATGGGAATTACAACTGGCTTATAATGGGAATGCAGACAGACCCTTATTATTGCTACCTCTGCTATAACCTAAGATAAGTAGCATCAGTACTATAAATCAAACTCTTTCTTTAAACAAATGGTGAATCAGAAGCACCAAAATGACTTAGATGTTTTGACCTCTCTGAATCTCTGTAAGGCATACGTCTACCTAACTGGCCTACTAATATCACTCTGATTGCAGATATTCTCTCATGAACTACTGCTGACAAATTATGGAAAATGTGACTGATGATTAATTCCAATTCATTCTAACACATATGGGTGAAGTCTTGGGTACAACTTTAACAACTTGTTACACTGATTGGGATCAAACCCCGCTAGAAACTATGCATGTGAAGCTTTGCAAGCCAATACTCCTGTGCCCCACAAGTCCAGAAACCAAAGATGCAGAGCAGAAGTCACTGATTCCCCTTACATACCAAAAAAAAAAAAAAAGTATTCATCTTACAGCACCCAACGTAGCAAATGCTCCCTCCACTGCAAAGCAGCAGAGGATCAAAAATAAAATCCAAATAAAAGCAATATACATTCATATACGTTAGCACTCTCTGAGCTACAAAATTCTAACTTCCTGACCAGTGGATCAAACAATACATCTTCAAACCCCAAAATAGTCATAATGTGAGTCCAGCACCTACACCACAAACAAAAGTTACTAGGAAGATCATCTAGTTAAACAATTACAGATTCTGCACAAATGATAACTCTAGCAGACCCTCTCATCACCAACAAAGAACATGGAACATTAAGGCCAGGCTCTCACTAAGTATAGAATCAAAGATCATAACTAGAGATGGAAATTGATGGCACAAAGCAGTTTATACACAGAGAAGAGTATCTGGCAGCCAATATCACCGAGAAGAGATTGACACACACCAATATCTGTGAAGTACTTTGTAAACTTAAAGTACTGTGGAATGGGTAGGAAACAGAGGTTGGTATTCTCTTCTAAGTCGGTGAATAAAATACATGCAAATGCAATAAAGATATCTCTTGAGGTTATCAGGGATCATAAAAAAATCTTTGCCTGAAAAAATGATGATTAAAAACTGTGCTTTACCTGAGGGTGGGCGAAAGAGAGATGGCAACCTATCATCAGATTCAAAAAAAGAAGGCAATGACAGACACGGGGATAAAACTGATTTGTAATGCTGCTCCCCTCGTGTACAACTATGCATTGTTGGTACAACTACTACCAACATGAGGGTATGTTACAGGTTCTCTACTGTGTTTAATCCATAGAGAATGTTAGTGTGCTATATCTCCCCCTAGATCAAGGTATAACAGCTCACACTTTTAGCTCTGGAGATCCCTTGAATATTGGCCAAGATGGCTGCTGCTTTGAAGACCTTGGGAAAGAGCCATTGAGGAGAAAAATCTTAGCCATTGTTATTAGTGTATGTAAGGTGACACCACAGCATTCCAAATTCCATCCTCAGGATGAAAGTCTCCTTTTACACTTGTGACAAACATGACGTTCCTATCAGTGAAGTGGGAGGACCACCACAACTGACTCTTATCTGTCTCAAGCCACACAGCTGATATTTTTACCATGCTAAAACTACCTTCTGGGAGGATCTAAGCTCACTGACAGACACACCAAACTTACATCTGTTTGCTTCACTGACAAATACCACATGCAAATCAACTGCTAAGGCAATATGATATATTAGCACATCAACATACACGTACAACTATATCTACGCTTGTTTACATGGTATGGCAAAGCACTCCAGGGGGACGTGATCTGTAAAGTGTTCTAATGTGCTGAAATCTAACTTCCCCATATAAACTCTGCTGATGTGCTTTAAGAGAGAATTTGCACACTTAGATATGTTTTTCAGCACATCAGCGGGGTCTACATGGGACAAACATCAGGTGACACATTACATTTAGTATTCCTCCGTAACTGGAGTACGTTGCATTTGCCCTTAATGAATTTCATCCTATTTACCTCAGACCATTTCTCTAGTTTGTCCAGATAATTTTGAACTATAATCCTATCCTCCATCTTGGTATCATCTGCAGACTTTATAAGTGTACTCTATGTCATCATCTAAATCATTGATGAAAATACAGGTTGGACCACCCTGGTCTGGCACCCTTTGGACCTGTCTGGTCCCAGATGAGGGATTTTTTTCAGACCAGGGGAGGTCATTTCTGGCCCCCTGCTAACAGCCCCACCCCCTGCCTTGCCTTCCCACTGGGCTTCCTGGCTCCCCCGGCAGCCTAGCTGGGTTACGTGCTGGGCTTCCTATACCCCCCTCTGACCATCCTCCCAGGCCATCTGGGCCACGCACCAGGCTTCCTGGGTCCTGCCTCCCTCCATATTGTGCCGGACTCCCATCCCACACAATGCACTAGGACTCTGACCCTGGACATCTGGAGAGTTTGGGTTAATAGAGGTACAATCTATAGTTAACAAAACTGGTCCCAAAACGTATCCCTGCAAAACCCCACTCAATGTGCCCTTCCGGCATGACTATCTCCATCTAGGTTGTATTCCCCTAGTTTGTTAATGAGAAGATCATGTGATTCTTTATAAAACCTAGATATACCACATTTACCACTTCCCCCTTATCCAAAAGGCTTGCTATCCTGTCAAAGAAAGCTACCAGGTTGGTTTGACATGATTTGCTGTTTATAAATCTCTGCTGACTGCTTCTTATCACCTTATTACAGGGGTGGGCAAAGGGTCCTTCACGGGCAGGATCTGGCCCACCAAGTGGGTAAATCCAGCCTGCGAATGCCCTGCCACTCCCCTGACCCCAGGCCAAACAGGGCCTGAGGGCAGGAGAAGTGCACAAAGTCTCTCGCTCTCTCCTCCCACCCTGCAAGGCCCTCGTGCCCCTTGCAGGCGGGGGCAGGGAGCAAGTAACTTCATTCACTCCTCCCACTCTCAGGACCTGATTGGCCTGAGGGTGGGGGAGCACATGAAGTCTCCTCCTGCTCTGCAAGGGGCACACGGTGCTTAGAGGGAAAGCGCCGCATGCTCCTTGCAGGGCTGGGGCAGGAAGTGCGTGAGGTCTCCTCCCGCCCTGCAAGGGGAACACAGCACTTTCATTTTAACCATCATGCGCCCCTTGAAGGGTGGGGGCAGGGAGCGAGAGACTTCACGTGCTCCTCCCGCCCCCAGACCCTGATTGGCCTGGGGTTGAGGGGATCTCGCAAAGTTTCCTCCTGCCCTGCAAGGGGGCAGATGCCAAGAGGGAACCACCAGATGTTCAGAACAGCTGGCAGTTCTCTCTAGGTGGGAGAAGGGCAGAGGCAAAGACTTCATGTGCTCCCCCACCCCGAGGCAATTAGGGTCTGTGGGAGGGGAAGCAGGAAATGTTCTGACCTCGCCCGTTCCGCCTCAGGCCTCACCCCTTCTAGGGCGGCCCCTGTCTAAAATTATTGCCCACCCCTGCCTATTATCTTCTAGATTTTGCAAATGGATTCCTTAATTATTTGATCCATTATCTTTCCTAGTACAGAAATTAATTCCTTGGGTTAATCTGTAATTCCCTGAGTTGTCCTTATTTTCCTTTTTATAGATGCACACGATATTTGCCCTTTTCTGGTATTCTGAGATCTCTCCCATGTCCCATGACTTTGAAAATATAATAGGTAATGGCTCAACTCAATCAGCTCCTTGAATATTCTAGGATGCATTTCATCAGACCCTGGTGACTTTAAGTCATCTAACTCATCTAAGTCATTTTTAACTTGTTCTTTTCCTACTTTAGTTTCTGAACCTACCTCATTTTCACTGGCATTTACTAAGTTAGGCATTAAATCACCACCAACCTTCTTTGGTAGAACCCAAAACAAAGAAGTCATTAAGCACCTCTGCCATTTCCACATTCTATTATGTTTTCCCTTCTTCATTAAATTGCAGGCCTAACCTGTCCTTGATCTTCCTCTTCCACTTTCTGTAGGACTCCTTTTTGATTTTTAGATCATTTAAGATCTCCTGGTTAAGTCAGGGTGATCTCTTGCCATACTTCCCATCCGTTCTATGCGGTGAATGAACAGATAAAACAATAAAGCAGTGTGGGCTAAGCTCATTATCCATATTGACAGCTGCACAAACTAACAGTCAGAACATGTTCCTTTTTGAGCCAGATGCTGAAACATGACTTTTAATATTAGCTAACCTGTCAGCCCAATGTAATCATGTATCCCACTATGGAAAATCTTCTGTGTCATTCATATAAACACTATTTATTCTTTCTTCTGGATAGACCATGTCATATTGCTTGAGTTGCTCCCCTTATTTTATCAGCTGATCTCTCTAAGTATTATATTTCACATTCTCAGGCACTGTTATAAAAACTTTATTTTATTTTTCTTATTTTATGCTGCACTGTACTAGCACTTTCTCTTCTCAAAGCATTCCTAATTCTTTCTTCAAGTAAAACATTATCTGATATTCTCCTTCAGAACTACACTGCTGTAGTTAGTATCTGTGTTTTAAGGACAAATGCTGTCTTCCTATATGCAAATACAACAACTGTCTTGAAGTCAACTGTAGTATTGTACAAGTATCTGAAAAGAGAGTCTGGTTCTAACATACTCTATTTCCATTACATCATTCTGCTTTAAACTGATGTCATTCTGTCCCCTTTCCTCCAAACTACATTATTCTACCTCTTCCTAATATAAAATTTACCAGCTCCTGAGATATTAATTTCACCTCTGATTCATAACCAGCTCTTTCCTCTCTGAATACGGGGAAGCACCTTCTGCTCTTTCAAACTACTAACAAGTGAGAAAGAACCAGAAAAAGCCCTAACAGAATGCAGTCCTCTAAGGATGGGCCACGTTCTCTGACACAAAAAGTTCCAGAATGAAAATTCACAGGTCAGCCAGGATTTTCTCAGTTCCCTCCAGGTCAGACAATCTTCACAGTTGGATATAGCAAGCAGTAAATTAGAGAGAGAGAGACAGACATAGAGACAGAGACAGAGACAGAGACAGAGACAGAGACAGAGACAGAGAGAGAGAGAGAGAGAGAGAGAGAGAATTCTATTGATGCATGTAGAATTCAAAAGGAACTCAAGATTTACTGAGGCACCCTGTTCTTTAATATTCTTCTGCCAAATGTTACCTCAGCCAGCAGGAGGGTATTAACTCTTTCTTGTTTGATAAAGAGTCGCTGGAAGACCCAGTTGGAGCCTTACATAGCTCCTTATAGCATAGGGGTAATCTTTCTAGCCACAACATCACTGACCTTTCTTGCAGAGTACATAGTAATTAGAGGAATTGCTCTCAAAGCTTTGAATACCTCTTCTATATACTCCTTTATTCCTCCATAGGCTCTGTTAATAAGGAACTTATGCATTTCTATACCCTTAAGATGATCTCTGATTCAGCCAGAATGGCAATAATATCACTTCCTGTGGTAGGAAAAAGAATGCAGTGACCTGGTTAGGTCACACTACGAACACATTTCACAAGCAAGCCAAGCTGCAGCACTGGCTTGGATAAGGAGGTGGCAAGAAAACAAGGGAAAACATGAAGAGGCCTACCTACTGTGGAACTGAAAGGTGGTTTTAGTACATAGACCAAGATCTCCATAATAGCAGAGGTCTCATATAAGCAGCAGGTCTTGCTAATAAGAAAATAGGAACACACGAATATAAGATCTATACTGGGTCAGACGAAAGGTCCATCTAGCCCCAGACCAAAGGTTCATCTTCGGACAGTGGCCAATGCCAGGAGCCCAGGAGGTAATGAAAAGAACAGGTAACCATCAAGTGATCCATCTCCTGCCACTCATTCCCAGCTTTTAACAAAGGGTAGGCATACCATTCTTGTTCATCCTGGCTAATAGCCATTGATGGACCTATCCTCCACGAATTTATCTAGTTCTTTTTTGAACCCTGTTAAACTCCTGGCCTTCACAACACCGTCTGGCAAAAAGTTCCACGGGTTCTATTATGCACCAGTGACAACAGAGAATCATGTGTTTCTGAGAGTCTAATATGTCTACTGTTGCTGACTTATCTTTCCAAGAAGTGTTGGCATTAAATACCATGGAATACAGTCATAGAATGAAAGAAACATAATGCTGGAAAGGACCTCAAAGGATCAAATAGTCCAGCTCCTTGAGATGAGATAGGACTCAAGAATTCCTCATCAATTCCCGATAGGACTTTGTCCAACTTGTTCTCATAAGACGCCCACAATGGGGATTCCAAACATCCCTCAGTAGCCTATTCCATTGCTTAACTATCCGTATAGTATAGTAAAAAAGCTTTTTCAATATCTAACCTAAACCTGCCTCACTGATTAAGCCTAATATACTTCTCCTGCCCTCAGTAGGTATGAAGAACAATTCATATCTGCAGGGAGGGATGAGACGGCATTTGTGACTACCAATGTAGAAGCTGTGTGTTCAAAAAAGAAGTACTCTACAGAAAATACTGTGTGTGATAGCAAAAGTTAAAGAATATCTGCCTGACTCTCCTGTATCATATCTTCAGTAAACCTCCTGAGGATTTATTTTTATACTCTGAAATTTTGGGTAAAAAATGCTATCATGATAAAATTCCATGTTTCCACTGGGAATATTGATCCCATTATGGATTTGTTGAAACACCTAAGATCTATAATATTGTTTCTTTTATTTTTTTCCTGACTATCTCTCTCCACAGAACTGATTCCATTGTTCCAATGTACAGAAGACAGGCTGTTGTATCCTTCAGTTACTGATATTATAAAGGGTTTTGTGGGCAGTTCCTGTTTATTTCAGTTTACTATGATGAGGGTCCACTGGGAAGCTTCCCTTCTGATATGGATGTGCCCAGACTTTGGAAACCCCAAAACCAAGAAAGGCTTTTGAGGTTGGATGGTTTTCCAGCAATCCCAGCCTTGATCTTGCAACTCACAGGAAAGATAAGAACTGCCTCATCTCAGTAAGTATTCTCTAGTCTGGAAACTTTCCAGAGGCTTCAAAGGAAACACCTGCCCAGATAAAATAGTCTGAAGATTCTCTTACTGGAAGGTAAGAGGGACTTATTTCCTTGTCTAAAGGCTCAGTGACTAATTTGCCTTAATGCTCTTTAAAGATCTCATCAACAAAATATTTGGAAGGAGAACAGATGTTAGCTTGCAATTCTAGTTTTTTCAAGTGGAGCTGCTCTTGCCCCTGGGACACGTCTCTGGAGAGTTTGAATCAGCAAATCAGAGTCAGGTGAAGCATCAGTTCTGAAAAAGCTACTTGGAAAATCTAATGTTCAAAGCAGATTTTAGGTTGTGGTGCTTTGTTTTGGTGAGAGGTTTGGGGGTGAGCAGAGGATTGGATGTAGCTTTAATTTTCTTAGCCTGGCTTCACAGTTGAGCAGATGCTTTTACAATAAGAAACGTCAGCAAGTACCCTCAGACTTTAAGAACTGTAGCCAAGCTTAGCCCTAGTGATTCTCTTATTCTCCTGTCGGTGGTCTGATATGACTATGCCTCTTTACGAAGGATGCTGCAAGAGGCTCAACTTCATTCAGAGTAGTGAAGATCTTTTACTGCTTTATAAGTAGGTGTTTGTAGGGAATTCACACTTGACTTTAATCATACTATCATAACCCTTGTGAGAAGGAATTACGTAGCTCTTCTTCAGCTTGCAATCTTGTGGTGTTTATTTGTTTATTTATTTGCATTTCATTTTCTAAAAACAAACATCTGTGATAGCAAACTCTCATTCATGCTTAAAACCGGGAAGCTCAGTTGACAGTCTAAGTTCCCACTTTAGGAATTTCTCTTCTTGACATAGAGCAGGGATGGCCAACCTGTTAAAGGCAAAGAGCCACAATAATTGGGGATATAGCACAAAGAGACGAGTGAAGGAAAGTTGTCAAGCAAAACAAAACAAAACAAAAAAGCAAGCCCCAGCTGCGTTTGGTCGAACAAACAAACAAAAAAAGGATGATGCGCCTTTAAACACAACTCCGAGTGCCTTTTTGGCCACATCAGGCTCTTATCGGCCAGCACCATCTTGCTTTGCCATGCCGGACGGTGAGCATAGGGAAACTGGGGCCGCGGGCCATTTTTAGGGATGCAGGGGCAGCTTCACAAGCCACGGGGGAGGCTTTGTGAGCTGCACTTGAAGGGGAGAAGAGCACGCTGGCCAGCCCTGACAGAGGGTCAATTCTCATGAGAGTTTTTAAGACTTTGAGCTGTTCCTTTGATCATAAGCAGTATCTCTCACCATTCCCTGGGCCCAACCCATAAGAAAATGGAGGGGAAGTGCTGTGAGGGGAAGAGTGTATTACTGGGGATACTGAAAGGGCAGTCTGTAGATTTCTTTCTTTCATGTCTAAGGAAAACAGTACAGGCAGTCCCCGGATTACGTACAAGATAGGGACTGTAGGTTTGTTCTTAAGTTGAATTTGTATGTAAGTCGGAACTGGCTCCAGATTCAGCAGCTGCTGAAACTGATCAGCGGCTGACTACAGGAAGCCCGAGGCAGAGTTGCTCAGCCCCCGGCTTCCTGGAATCAGCCGCTGATCAGTTTCAACAGGGGCTGAATCTGGACTCCTGGGACAGAACAGCTGGAGCACTGCCGGGTAGGTTCCCGCACGACCAACCGGGCAGCACCCCAGCTGCTCTACCCCAGGCGTCCCGCAACAAAAGCCTGGTCTGCTGGGGGGAGGGGGCCCACTAGCTGCGCCCTCTCCCCCCCCAGCAGACCAGGGAGACCCGAGCAAAGCCGCGGAGGCGCAGAGGTCCCGCCGCCTGTGCGGTTTTGCTCGGGTCTCCCTGGTCTGCTGGGGGGGAGCACCAGCAGCAGACAATTTTCTACATTCTGGGTCCTAGTGGCGCTTCCCCTCCCCCCCAGTCTGGCACCTGAGGCAGCCACCTCAGTTTGCCTCATGGTAAGGCCAGCCCTGAAGCTCTGCCACAAAGGAACAAGTGGAATCTGCTGTGTGTGCTGCTGGGAGGCAGGGAATTCTGGAGAGGTTTTCCTCAGGGGCAGTCCTGAGCCCATGCTCAACTAGTGTGCCTTCAGCTGCCACAGAGAAGGGGAGCATGCCACTGTGATGACTGACATGGATGGGACTGAGAAGAAGCAAGTTCATAAAACGGCAGCATTCTGCCCCCAATATTTTGTTGCTACAAATGAATTGTAGTTGCGCATCTCTGAAATTGTGACTAGCTCCTTGAAAAGGTGGATGTAACTCCAATTATTAGAGATACTATTACTCAGAATTGAATCTCAGTCCATTCTGCAGCCATTAAAAAAAAACTGGCACAAGTTGTATCCTCGGACAAAAGCACGTACAAATTCTTATCTCGTATACAATTAAGAGTAGAAAGGAGCCTTATATTTTCATCCCACTTTATTTGAGGACCACTTCAAACTCACTTTCCTATTCTACTTCCTGCAATACTTCATTCCACATATCAAAATGTATTTAAACACACATTGTAAAAGACTCATCGCATAAGTACGAGTGCCATACCGTTTTATGAGCTAATAATATGAATCTCTCATCAGGATGAACTGCTTGGGTTTTGGCTTCCTAGTCTAGCTACTTCGTTATACTTCTACAGAAAGTACTTCAGATTGTACGCTGAAGTATCAAAATGAATTTAAAATACTTTAATAAGTTTCAATAAGTGTTCTATTTACAGAATACTTACCATATGAAGGAAGACTCAGCAGATTTTGTGGCTCTATTAATAAATAACAGACTCATACTGTGAGGGTGTGACAGAGAATTTAGAGCTCTGAAGAACTCTTGAGAGTCAGGAAGAGCAGCACTAAAACGCCCTAGGTGTGATTCAAAGGCCAAAAAGCTTTCAATGAACATTTAGCCCCTGACGAGATTGCATACATTTTTACTGTTCAGGCGCTATGTAAGCTGGATTGGTGAACCCTAACCTGTGTGTTTGTCCAGTACGTAGGTCTGCTGGAGAAACCATGCACCATGTCTGATTCAAGATGCGAAAGGAACATACTGCTGAATGGCATTTCTGCAGCAGAAGGCTGGGGCAGCTTAAGTTCCCATCACACACACACTTTAGTGTAAAAAGGTCAGTAAAGTTTGGATGTGTCCCCAAACAGTCATCTCGCAAACTACGCCAAAAAATCTAGGCCAGTCATCTCCCGAGTATTGTGTTAACTGGAGAGAAATTGGCTACACTTGAGGGGGAAGGCACCAAAAAACTGTTTAAAACTAAACTTGAAATTACTTGTTAGCACATTAAGCTTTTTGAACATCCTCAGTATTGATAAAACTGCAGCAGATGACCTGCTTGTGTGACCCCAGAAGTTCCTTTTATTGTAGGGGGGAGGAGATACACCACATAGCCCTTGCAAACCATTCCTTACCCACTGAATCTGCACCAGCAATGATCAAGGAAGAGGGAAAGAGATGGAAATTAAGCTACTCTCCAGAAGCAGCTGGAGACTGCCCCTCTCCCCACAAGTGCCTACTTGCAACACTGCAAGCTGCAGTCTAACATCATTGCCACAAACAACCTTGCAACACCGAGATTCCTTAAGACTAGAAACCGAAGGAAAGAAAACCCCCTGGAAGAAGGCGAGAAAGGCTCCAAGTCATGCATTTGAGGAACACAAAACAAAATAAACTACATAACATGTCTGAATTCACTCCTGAGATGTGTTACTCAGCCACTTTGGTGAGAGAAAAACCAAGAATGAGTGAAAGATTTTAATTTTGGAAACTAGACATTTAATGATAATTGTTGCTGTGAATCGATTCTCTGGATGCAAGAAATAATGAAGTTATATCCAGAAACTGAAGTGAATGTGTATCATATATCAGGGTCATAAAAGACCCAACCAGATGACCATAAACTTCAAAGCTGGGAAACTGGAAATTTTTCAGAGATAGCCCATGACATACAGATCCCTCCATACATAATCAGACATTCAATATTACAAAAATCATTGACATTCTAGTGGTAGCCTGCAGCTACCCTGCCACTAAAAATGGCAAAGCTTTCCAGGACACGGGAAGATTTCACTGACTTTAGGATTGCTAGCTGTCCAATCACACAAACCCAAACACCCTGGCCCCACCCCCTTCCCTGCCTCTTCTCTGAAGCCCTGTCCTGCTCATTCCTTCCCCTTTCCTTTCCTCATTTGCGCTCCCCTACCCTCACTCACTTTCACTGGTATGGGGCGGGAAATTGAGGTGTGGAAAGAGGGCAGGTTCTAGGCTGGGATTGACGGGTATGGAGTGTGACAACAGGCTCTGGGCTGAGCCTGAGGCAGGGGGCTAGAGTGCAGGAGGGAATTCAGGCTCCAGGAGGGAGTTTGGGTGCAAGAGGGGACTTAGGACTGGTGCAGAGGGTTGGGTCGTGGGCTCCAGTGGGGCGGTGTGTGCCTTGGGAGGCTTTGAGTCCTGGGCAGCAGTGCAGCAGGGCTAAGGCTCCCTGCTTGCCCTGGCCCCATGCAAATCCCTCCCTGTGGCCCCAATGTGGGAGGCCCTGACGGGTCTGTGCACTGAATCTGCCTGCAGGCACCACCCCTCAGCTCCCATTGGCCATGGTTCCCAGCCAATGGGCACTGTGGAGTCATCACTTGGAGCAGAGGCCACATGCAGAGACCTCCTGCTTCTGGGAGCAGCCTAGGGATGGGGCAGACAGAAAGCATTGTTGCACTGCCAGACTTTTAGTGGCTAATCTACCTATGTAGCTTCAAGAGCCTTTGGGAGGTTCAGCCTGATTCTGGGAGACTCCCAGCAAAACCAGGAGGGTTGGTAACCCTACTGACTTTAAACTAAATTTTTCAGTCCACTACTGCTGGAAAAACTGTGACCAAAACAGCAATGTGAAATGCTATTCCTAGCCTGATTAGGGTTCTTCTGACAAAAAAGAGCTATAAAACATTTTCTGGGAGAGATATTGCAATGCCAGTAATTGTAGATTAAGTCGCTGTGTTTGGCCAAGACACTGCATTCATAAACTAAAACACAGTACAGAGCTTGCATGAACGTAAGCTTGAAAGGAGTAGAATACAATGCTATCTAAAATCTGAATGCTTGCAATTAATTTACAGTTGATAAAGACAGTACCCTTTCACTTAAATGCCATTTTTCCTATTTTTTCTGTTTCCCTCTTGCTTCACCATATCAGATTTATTTTTCAGTCCTGAAGACTGGGAGCAGTGAAACTTACATTGGAAACTGCTTAATGTAGTTCTCTGTGTTCAATGCCTTATGTTAATAAAAGGGAATCAGACTGCTAAAAGATAAATTGCTGAAAGTGAATGTTATGATTGTGCAAATAGATTTAATGTTGTACTTGTGTGTACAAGTTACTAGAAGTAATTGGGAGGTAAACAAAGTGAAACAAAGCACCTGCCAGTAAAGCCAGCTCTTGACTGAAACCTACATTTAATTAAAAAGCGGTACTGGGAATTGGGGTAGGAAAGAGTGAGGAAATCACCATCTAGATGAAATGCAGGAAATAGAGTACAGGCAGTCCCCGAGTTACGCAGATCTGACTTATGTCGGATCCGTACTTATGAATGGGGCTTTTCTCGCCCCGGAGGACGCGGGCGGCAGGACCGCCCAGATGCGCCGAGGTCCCGCCGCCCGCATCCTCCGGGGCGAGAAAAGCTGCTCCGCGTCTCCTTGGTCTGCTGGGGGCCCCCCCAGCAAACCAGGGAGATGCGGAGCAAAGCCGCGGAGGACCCGGGCGGGACCGCGACGCGTCACGGTCCCACCACCCGCGTCTCCATGGTCTGCTGGGGGAGGGGGGGCGCAACTAGTGCGCCCCCCCTCCCCCCGAGCAGACCAGGCTTTTCTCGCCAACGCCTGTGGTAGAGCAGCTGGGGCGCTGCCGGTTGGTCCCGCAGCGCCGCTCCTCGGCGCTACTGGACCAACCTGGCAGCACCCCAGCTGCTCTGCCCCAGGAGTCCTGATTCAGCCACTGCTGATCAGTTTCAGCAGCGGCTGAATCAGGACGCCTGGGGCAGAGCAGCTGGGGTGCTGCTGGGTTGGTCCAATAGCACCGCTCCTCGGCTGCTCTGCCCCAGGCGTCCCCACATCACCCGTTGCTTAAACTGACCAGTGGCTGATTCCAGGAAGCCTGGGGCAGAGAAACTCTGCCTCGGGCTTCCTGTAGTCAGCCGCTGGTCAGTTTCAGCAGCAGCTGAATCTGGATGCCAGTTCCGACTTAAGTACAAATTCAACTTAAGTACAAACCTACAGTCCCTATCTTGTACGTAACCCGGGGACTGCCTGTACAGTTGCACATAAGAGAAAGGTGCTTTAAACACATATTTTATTTAAGTATAAAAATCTACCTTGAAAGAATCTCTTTCAAGCTGAATTTTTGATGTTGTAATTAAAGGGACATTTATCTTATTAGCTATGACCTGAACTAGTTTTGTATGTATCTCAAGCCAGACATCATATTAAAATGTACAATGGAGATTTAAAATGGTAAATCTGAGCTCAACCTGAAGCTGGCTTCAAAGGACCTTGATATTACAGAAACAGACATACTGGGTCAGATCAAAAGGTCCATCTAGCCCAGTATCCTGTCTGCCGACAGTGGCCAATACCAGATGCCCCAGAGGGAGGGAACACAACAGGTAACCATCACATGGTCCCTCTCCCGTCATCCATTTCTAGACAAACAGGCAAGGGACACCATTCCAACCCATCCTGGCTAACCCCCATGAATCTTTAATAGGGTTCAAAAAAGAGCTAGATAGATTCATAGCTATCCCCCATCCTGGCTAATAGCATTTGAAAGGCTGGTAACCCTACCTCCCATGGACAACTAAGGAGGTGCCTTAATCTCCTAAGGAAATAGGGAACCTCAATAGGAAGTAGGGTGAGCTATTCTATTCTCTGCCCCCTTTGGTTTAGACTCTATAGAATATCAACTAGAGTGCCCAGCCATAGGCTTAAGCAACCTAGCTAACACCACACCAGATCAGGGCCAAAATGGAAGCCGCTGGAGAGGGACTGAACATCTCATTGGACACAAACAAATCAGCACCCTTTCCTTCTGCCTTTTCCCTGCTTTGCACCATTGTGCACAGCTGTCACTGCACACGGGACGTCGAGAAGCATCTTCTTTCCAAATGTCAGGGAGAAGCTGCTTCTTTGCTCCTCTTGCCAACATCCTCTGAGCTAAGGGAAATGGCTCCTTCTCCTCCCGCCCCGTTCTCAGTGGGTGATGATCATCCTTCCCCACTAGAACCCCAGGCTCAGAATGGGTCATTTCCTACTCTAGTAGGACTTCTACAAAGTGGGGGAAAGGCACAGGAGAAGCGACTGAGGAAATAGAGATATTGGAAAAATTCTATGATGCAAATCTCAGGGTGTGAAAACTGCCCTCTAGAATGAGACAGACAGAATCCACAGCCACTTCCCTTACAAGAGGCACTGCAGAGATATACGTATCCCAGAATTAATCTGAAAGTAGCTTTGGACAACTCAACAGGCAGCAACAAAAGTACTGATGAGCAGTGGCCACTGAAGTACAGATTGCACACACCCTGTATTTTGGTGCGTGAGCAACCACAACACCAAATTCTATTTTCCTGAAGACCTTCTGGATCAAACAGGAGATCCTAAACAACAATAATTTTTTCCTCACTGGAATAACACACTGCTTGAAAAGTCCTGACACTGGGATAAAAGGATAGCATCCCAAAAACTGAAAAGCCTTCTTCCTTGTTCTGTGATAAAACTGAACCAACCCACTTTTTAATTATACCATATTTAATTTTTAAATGTTTTATACAAATGAAGGATTAAGAAACCTTTGCATCTCCAAAGTTCACGCATTGTCAATCAATGTGCAGCAGCTATAGAACACAGGGAAACAACAGAGGCAGTATGATCATTCTAAGTATTGAAATACTGCACAGTTTCAATGTAGTAAAATACACGTAGTAAAATCCATTAATTTTTGCTGTACCAATTTCCAAAAGCCCTGCATGATGTCAGCTCTAGCTACATGTGAGATCTTATCTGATTCCATGTCCTCACCCAACAACTTTGGCTCGTTTGCACAAGTAAAGCTTATGACAAACGACAAGACTTGTATTGGCAGGAAATGGATCTTCAAAATGAATCAGAACAAGGTTATGGAATGTGCTGCCAGACGAAGTAAAATCTGCTCATTCATCCCAGCTCTTCAATGTAGTTTTTCCAACCTGGCAGCACCCCAGCTGCTCTTGGGGACGCCTGGGGCAGAGCAGCTGGAGTGCTGCCAGGTTGGTCCCGCAGCGCCAAAGGACGGCGCTGCGGGACCAACCTGGCAGGACCCCAGCTGCTCTGCCCCAGGGGGGGTCCCTCGAATCAGCCGCTGATCTGTTTCAAGACCAATCCGGCAGCACCCCACCTGCTCTGCCCCAGGCGTCTGGATTCAGCCTGCTTGTGAAACTGACGCTGCTGGTCAGTTTCAGCAGCGGCTGACTTGGGGACCCCTGGGGCAAAGCAGCTGAGGTGCTGCCGGGTTGGTCCCGTAGCGCCGCCCCTCGGCGCTGCAGGACCAACCCGGCAGCACCCCAGCTGCTCTGCCCCACGGGTCCCCAAGTCAGCCACTGCTGAAACAGATCAGCGGCTGATTCCAGGAAGCCCGGGGCAGAGCAGCTCTGTCCCGGGCTTCCTGGAATCAGCCGCTATTCTGTTTCAACAGCAGCTGAATCGGGGACCCCTGGGGTAGAGCAGCTGGGGTCCTGCTGGGTTGGTCCCACAGCGCCGTCCTTTGGCGCTGCGGGACCAACCCGGCAGCACTCCAGCTGCTCTGCCCCAGGCGTCCCCGAGGGGCAGCGCTACGAGACCAACCCAGCAGCACCCCAGCTGCTCTGCTCCCGGCTTCCCCGATTCAGCTGCTGGTCAGTTTTAGCAGCAGCTGAATGGGGGAAGCCTGAATGGGGGAAGCCGGACCATCAGGAGTCCCGGAGCATTGGATGCCGGACTAATGGAGTTTTACTGTAGTTTGTGTGTCTCTTATCCTGGGACCAACATGCTGCAACACTGCAAACAGGAATTTCTATAGAAGATATGTGTAGCATAGACAAAGCCTGACAGAATACAGATCACTATCTGAATAAACGAAATATTAAGACAAAAGGCTTGCCTAAAACATCAAGCTGTTCCAATATCAATAAATACATTCCTCTCAGTAAGCACATGATTCCTCGTCAAAAGAATGCATTTCATCAATATCTAATTTGCATTCAGTAGGTAAAAAAAAAATTTCCCCGAAAACTTTAATCTATTCACACCATAATGTTTTATGCAATAGTATATATAATAGTTGTCAAATTCATTCCGTAAATTGAGGTACATTTCCATGAACAAGAACTTTTAAAATATCTGGATTATTTTGTCTAGAAAAAGCTGTATTTTTGATTTCATAAAACATTGTGTTTTCAAAATCCCAGTATCTAAAGTACAGTGGATCTGACATAACAGAGACCTTGATGGATGCAGCCTGCATTTATAAACAGTAAAAATGTTTGTGCTTAACTTTTAATCACAAGCAACTGGCAGCAACGTATAAACACTTGCAAATCCTTAAGGTTGCAATACATAGTTTAAAGAGTAGGGGTAAACGTTAAATGTTATGGGCTCGCGTATAATAATCAACAGCCATTCTTCATTTATAAAAACACCAATGAAGCATCTACAATCAAATACTAATAACTAATACAGTTACCGCAATAAACCTCTACACTTTTTTAGAACAGAGCAGCTAGTTGGATGGCAGAAAAAATATTTTAATATGACTTTGAGCCTGGTGTACAGAAAAGTCAAATACAGTAAAACTCCATTGGTCCAGCATCCAATGCTCTGGCACTCCTGATGGTCCGGCACCATCGGGAACCCGGAAGTGCTCCGGGCAGCTGGACTATTGGAGTGGCTCTGCGCCCAGCTTCCCCAATTCAGCTGCTGCTAAAACGGACCAGCAGCTGAATCGGGGAAGCCGGGGGCAGAGCACCTGGGTTGCTGCCAGGTTGGTCCGGTAGCGCTGCCCCTCGGGGATGTGGGACCAACCCGGCAGCACCCCAGCTGCTCTTGGGGCCGCCTGGGGCAGAGCAGCTGGGGTGCTGCCGGGTTGGTCCCGCAGCACCGAGGGGCGTCGCTACGGGACCAACCCGGCAACACCCCAGCTGCTCTGTCCTAGGTGTCCCCAAGAGCAGCTGGGGTGCTGCCGGGTTGGTCCTGTAGCGTCGCCCCTCCACGCTGCGGGACCAACCCGGCAGCACCCCAGCTGCTCTGTCGCAGGCGTCCCCGATTCAGGCGCTGCTGAAACTGACCAGCAGTGGCCGAAACAGGGATGCCTGGGGCAGAGCCAGACTATCGGAAGGGGGGGGCTATGAGCAGTCTGGGGTGGCATTCCCTCCCCCCACCCAAGACCCCTCATAGCCCCCCCTTAAGATAGTCCGGCATATCTGATAATCCGGCACCCCCTGGGTCCTAAAGATGCTGGATGATCAGAAGTTTACTGAACAATGAATGCACAGCTAGAAAGAGTTTCCCATTTCAACATCATAAACCAAATTTACCACTACTAATTTTAATCTTTGAATGATAATCTTCCTTGCCATGGCAAATTTTGCATACTGGACATTTTTCTATGACTGAGACTCGTTACTTAACATTAGTCCTTCCATTTTCCTTTGTATGAATTATTCTTGCATTTGGTGGTGCCCCCTCCCCTTTGTGATTATGCAAAGTGCCACAGGATTGCAATAAATCATGGCCTTTCACAAGAGAAACGAGTGGCACGAGAGGGGTTATATACCACAAAACTTAAAAGATGCATTTGCATTACAAAACAGAATGATGCAGACTTTCAATTGAATTCATTATTAGAAGCAAATGTAATGAAAAATAAACTGGAGCTACATTTTACAGTAGCAAAAATATACACACCACTTGTGCCACTGTGTCCAATTATTACTAGAATTTATAACCTGACAGGAAGCTAAATACCTGATATATTTAACTACACAATTATATATAAACATGAGCTTTTACAAAAAAAAATTACAGCTATTATTGTGCAGAGAAAAAATTCTGGGTTGGACCACTGTTTTCACAAAAGGGACAGTGTTGCAAATCCTTTTCTTATATTCTATGCATGAATATAGTGCTTACTAGATTTACCCAGTGTTGCTTGGATCCTTAACTCAAGTAAGTTTTGCTTTTCTTCCAGGGTGGGATTGGGGATGAGAGGTTTAGTATGCAGGCTGTCCCAGGGAGAGAAGATAACCACAGTCCTCTCTCACCACAGCAACTTGGAGCCCGGTGAGAAGTGCCTCTTCATGGCCACTGCAGCTACAGTGGACCAACTGGGAGAAGGGTGCATGTCCCCTGATTAGGGAACAGACAGACAGACAGACAGACAAACTGTCTGAAATGTATAGTGCATAGATGTCCCTATCTCCACCCCTAGCGCCTGCTGGACCAATGGGGTTATAACTGTCCCACATACCATCTCTGGCCCCTTGCTCCCCCCCCGTGGTCATTCCGCAGTATAACTGTCCTTCTTACCAGAGCCCTCCCTTTCCACTTAATGAGAAACAATCACATTCCAGGCATATCCCAATGTCAGGGCACAACCAAACCCTTATCTCCCTTTAAGTTATGATAAGAACAAATTGAATATCAAATTTGGTAGTCCTAGCTCTTACCTTTTAGGAGGAATTTTTAAACAAACGGACTCCCAGAGGGATGGACAGACAGACAGATATTACTAAAATAAATAGTAAAAAGAAGATGAAAGAAAGACTTTAATGGCATTCATTAATGAAAACAGATGTCCTGCAAGCTTAGCAGAATGAGCCTGACCTGCAATACTGTTACTGTTTTGTCAACATTTTACTGGAAGCTGTCAGTGTGCATGATGTTGTACAAAGCTACAGAAAAAAGTCTGCTCTTCAAAGAGCTTTTAATTAAACACAAAGACTACAAATTGAACACACAAAGAAATTTAAAAAATCATGAAACCCATTTTTAAAAGTGCATGCACACATTATGCATAAACACACAGCTAGATCTGTATCCATATCTATTTCTTTACTATCTTTTTCTAAGTACTTTACTCTCCTGAACATCAAGTACAAAGTCTGTCCAGTTGGTCACCCTCAGATTAAGGCAGATTAAATTAATGAACACATCTAAATATTTCGGCCCTAATGTATTAGTTACACTAAGTCTCAACTAAAGCAGAGTTATTTATAATGTGAAAACTTACTTTATATTTAATCTTCAAGTGTTTTCACAACATGAACAAATTAGTATCCTTATGAGATATTAGCCTCTCTCGCTTTTACAGTGAGGGGGAAATTAGACTGTTAATTGTTTTCCCCAAAGTTGCATAGGAGTCATTGTCAAGGCCAAGATTAGATCTCAAGGTGTTCCTGAGTCCCATTCCTGTGCTCAGGTCATACTTTACAAAATATGTTTTCCTTTTATCAAGTCTAAAACACCTGACAACACAGACTTTTAAAAAATACCTAAAGAGGAAAACATTTATTTTAAAAATTAAGTTCCTTTTTTCCATGAAGCCCAACAGAAAAGAAAGCAACTGACTTTATATTACAATAGATATATTACATGAATATATTTTTACGACCAAACCAAAATCTCTCTTAATATTAAAAAACGTTTCCTGCGGGACAACAGAGCGATGTCAGCATGTCACCCCCACCCCCAGCTCCAAGTCCAGAACAGCCTCTCGCCATGCTACCAGCAGCAGCCCCTCCGCATGCCACCTCCAACCCCCTCACTCGTACACACCAGCCCCCTCACTCAAACCCCCACCAAGGGTGTCTCAGGGTATGTCTACACTACAAAGTTAGTTCAAACTAACGGACGTTAGTTCGAACTAACTGTCATAGGCGCTACACTAGCGCTCCATTAGTTCGAATTTAATTCGAACTAACGGAGCGCTTAGTTCGAACTAGGTAATCCTCATTCCACGAGGATTAAGCCTAGTTCGAACTTACTAGTTCGAATTAAGGGCTGTTTAGACCCTTAATTCGAACTAGTGGGAGGCTAGCCCTTCCCCGCTTGCCCTGGTGGCCACTCTGGCCAACACCAGGGAAACTCTACTGCCCCCCTCCCGGCCCCGGAGCCCTTAAAGGGCCACGGGCTGGCTACACAGTTTGTGCCAGTTGCAAGGCTGCCAGCACCCGTGCCAGCACACCCAGCAGCTGACACCCCATGAGCCAGCCACCCGATGACACCCAGCCCTCCCCCTCTTCCCGGGACCAGCCTGGCGGCTCCCAGGAGCCTGCCATGGGGCCGCAAGAGGCGGACGCCCGCGTGGTCTTGTGCGGAGATCGTGGACCTCATCGAGGTTTGGGGGGAAGCCTCCAATGTCCACGATCTCAGCACTAGCCACAGGAACGTGGCAGTCTATGGCCGCATGGCTGCCAGCCTGGCCGCCAGGGGCCACCAGTGCAGCCGGGAGCAGGTGCGCTGGAAAATCAAGGACCTGCGGCAGTCCTACTCCCAGGCCTGCCAGCCAGGGGCCGACCCAGAGGTGTGCTCCCACTTCCAGGCTCTGGACCGCCTTCTGGGGGCTCATGCCAACCCTGTCCCCCGGGACGTGATAGACCCCGGGGCAGAGGGACCGCTCCCAGAGACGGAGGAGGAGGAGGAGGAGGGCTCTGAGAGCCAGGAGCCTGCCGGCAGCCTGCCCAGGACCCGGGACCCCCGAGGCACCCCACAGAGCCGCTCGCCTGTGTCATCCGAGGCCGGGGAGGCATCCACATGTGAGTACCATCGTGCTCCCCTTATGTGTACGGGGGGCTGGGGCGAGAGGGAGCCCGGGGACCGTGCGATTGGGCCTTGCCCACCACGGAGCAGCAGCTGGGGATCCTGCAGGGGCCCTGGCCTTGCAGAGGGGAGCTGGGTTTCACACACCTGGGACCCTGGGGTAATTGACCGCTGTTCTTGTTTCACCACAGCCGCAGCACCTGGGCCTGCAGGGCGCACCACCCCGCCTGCAGCAGCCGTCCGCGCCTGGGCCAGCAGGAGAGCCAGGAACCAGGAGGAGTACCAGAGGTGGCAACTCCGGTTCCTGAAGCAACAGCTCCGTCTCCAGGACCACTGGGTCCAGGAGGACCTGAGGCTGCACCGGAGGAACTTGGAGGCACTGGAGGAGCAGGGCCGTGCCCTGCGAGGCCACCTCCAGAGCCTGCTCGACCGCTTCCCAATTCCTCCTGCTCCCCCTGCTCCTGCTCCCCCTCCTGCTGCCCCTCCTGATCCCCCTGCTCCCGCTCCTGCTTCCTCCACACACCCCATCCCTCCTGCCCCACCCTCCACAACCATTCCCTACCAACGCCCCCGGACCCGCAGTGTTGCGAGACAGGAGAGGCAGCTGGACCTCCACCCCTGAGCTTTCCTTTCCCTTCCTCCCTTCCCTCCCCTTCCAGCTCCCTTGTCCCAGGTTTCCCCCTCCCCTCTCCCACCCTCCTTCCTCCCTCCCCCCACCCCAGGTATGTTAAATAAAAAGACGTTTTTGTTTGAAAAACAGGTGTCTTTATTTGACAGTAGGTAGGGAGGGGAAAGCGGAAGGGGGTAGGGTGGAAGAAGGCCCCAGGGAGGCATGCAGGGAGAGGTCAGTCCTCCTCCTCCACCAGGAAGCTCTCCCGCAGGGCTTCCCGGATCCGGACGGCCCCCCGCTGGGCTTCCCGGACAGCGGCGGTGCAGGGCTGACCATAGTGGCCAGCCATGTGGTCAGCCTGAGCCATCCAGGCTGGCAGGAAAGCCTCCCCCTTTCTCTCACATAAATTGTGGAGCACACAACATGCTGCCACCACGGGAGGGATGTTGTGCTCGGCCAGGTCCAGACGGGTGAGGAGGCATCGATAGCGGGTTTTCAGTCACCCGAAGGCCCCCTCCACCACGATGCGGGCCCTGGTCAGCCTGGCATTGAAGGCCTGGCAGGAGGGATTGAGGTGCCCCGTGTAGGGCTTCATCAGCCACGGCTGCAGTGGGTAGGCGGCATCCCCGACCAGGCACACGGGCATGTCCACGTCCCCGACCCTGATGTGGCGGTCAGGAAAGAAGGTCCCGTCTTGCAGCCGCTGGCACACGGAGGAGTTGCGGTACACCCGGGCGTCGTGTGCTTTGCCGGACCAGCCCACATTAATGTCCGTGAACTGGCCCCTGGTGGTCACACACGGCCTGCAGGAGGATGGAGAAGTACCCCTTGCGCTTCACGTAACGGGACGCCTGGTGTTCCAGGGCATGGATGGGGATGTGCATCCTGTCCATGGCCCCCCCGCAGTTGGGGAAGCCGAGGGCGCCGAATCCCCGGATGACGGCGTCCGGGTCGGCGAGGCAGACCACCCTGCGGAGCAGCACCTGGTTGATGGCCTTGACCACCTGCGGAGAGAGACACAGCAAAGCGCCAATCAGTGGGGCACCTGGGTGGCTGGGAGCATTCGTGCCCTGGCAGTGCCCCGCGCCCCACTCCCGGAAGCAACCCCCCTGGCGGTGTGTAGTACGGCCGGGACAGACCAACCCCTCCGGTGCGGGGTGCTTTTGCGTCCTCCCTCCCCCCCTTTGTCCCTGGGGCAGCCCATCCCCTCCTTACAGCCCCCCTCCCTCTCTGGCACAGTGGCCGAAAAGTGCCATACCTGCATGAGCACCACTCCGACGGTGGATCTCCCCACGCCGAACTGCTTCCCGATGGATCGGTAGCTGTCCGGCGTGGAGAGCTTCCAGAGGGCGATGGCCACCCGCTTCTGGAGGAGGATGGCGGGCCTCATGCGAGTGTCCCTTCTTTGCAGGGCAGGGGCGAGCCACTCGCAGAGCTCCAGGAAGGTGTCCCTCCTCATCCTGAAGTTCTGGGTCCACTGTCGGTCGTCCCAGTGCTCCAGGACGATGCGGTCCCACCAGTTGCTGCTGGTGTCCAGACGCCAGATGCGGCGGGGCATGCCGGTGCCGGGGCGCCGCCGCGGCTCCTCCACGGCCCCCAGGGCGGCCAGGTGGAGAGGCAGGGGGCTGACGTGCACCAGGAGGTGCCAGGCAGCCTTGAGTCATTACTGGCAGGCTTGCAGCAGCAAGTCCAGAAAGTGCACCAGAAGGTGCAGGGCGAGCTCTGGCTCCATGTTGCCACCTGCAGCGGCGTCCCCGAAGGGAAGCATCGACACAGACGGGCGCAGAGATCAATGCTTTGCTGTCCCTCGGCGAGGTTGGCAAGCAAGCAGGAAAAGCGGAGAACCGGCTGTCCGGGGGGGTCCCTTTAAGCACGAGCCTCAGATAGCCTCAGACAGCAGCCACACAACACAACTACTGACCTGATGCCCTGCCAGAACTGGTTTCAGCCGCCCTTAAATGCGCCCTTGCGTCCAATCAGTGTGGACGCGCTAGTTCGAATTAGCAAAACGCTAATTCGAACTACTTTTTAGTTCTAGATGTGTTAGTTCGAATTAGCGCTGTAGTGTAGACGTACCCTCAGAGGAGACTCAAGCCCAGCCCATCTCCCAAGCCCACACTGGTTCCCTCCTGCCCAGCCACGTGCCTGAAAGGCAGGCAAGGAGCCACCCAGCAGCACTGACTTCAGCAGCCCAGGTCCCCTTTACCTGGCACCTGGGGGGCCCACGACTTGCTGCAAGGCAAAGCTGCTGTTGTTCTCGGCCCTCACAGGCTGCTGGGCCAGCAGGCTCAGGAGCAGCACCAGGTGCAGGGCAAGTCACCCCGCGTCCCCAGCTACCCGACACTCCATCCTCCACCGCATCCTAAGCCCACCACTGAGCTGCCCCAATGGAAGCCACCACCACAGCCCAGCAACCAGTGACCCATCAGCATCTGGAGCAGCTGCCAACCCAGCTGAGTAGGGGTGGGATAGTGGGGGAAGGGCATCTGCCTCTACATGATGGAGACCCCCCCCTCACTGCATGGCCCCCCAGTCCTCTTTCCATCCTCCATGTCCCCTGCCCCCTCACAAACTCCCATCCCCCCTTCTCAACCTGGCAAGCACCAGGTGCAGAGCGAGGTGCCCTGCATCCCTGGCCGCCCACCACCCGATTCTCTGCCATGCCCTGACTGGCTGCGTCCTGAGCTCAGTGCTGAGCCGCCTAGGTGGAACCCACCACCGCAGTCCTTGAGGCGTCACAAAGGGTCACTTAGCGACGTTCAGAGCAGCTGCCAACCCACTGGTGCTGCTTCCTTGCTGGTTAGGTTGCCTGTTCGTAGAGGGGAGGACAGGATGTGAATAGAGAGAGAGAAAGGGAGATATGATGTATGTGGGGATGGGTGGTGCGGTAAAGGGGGAGGGTGGGAGTGAAAGGGGTATAAGAATGGAGGCAGATGGGATGGGCAGTATGGGAGTGTGGAGGTGGGAGGGGTTAGGGAAGGATGCGGTTTTAGAAATGGAGGAAGGAGGTGGAAGTAGGAATAGGCACTGTGGAGAGGGGTTAGGGAGGATGGGTGGCTGTAGGAAAGGAGGCAGGGGGATAGCAGTGTAGCGATAGAGTTGGGGGTAGGGATGGAAGGAGTGGGGTGGGGAGTGCACCAGGGATAGCTTAGGGGGAGAGCTGGGGCTGGCTGGGGCCTGGGCCGGGGAAAGAGTGAAGGATGGCGTGGGGGGAGAGGGGGAGCCTGGACCGGCATAGCCTGGGCCCGGGGGGGGGGGGGGGGGGGGAGGCAAGGGAAGAGCCAGGGCTTGCATGGCAGGGGGAAGCCGGGGTTGCCTACCCCCAGAGATAGGGGGGTTCGCTAGCAGCAGGTGCCATCCCCTAGTGCTTACTAAAAGAGACAGTTATAGTGTTTGAAGGACAAGTGTATTCATTTCTGTAAGTGGCATGGAACTATAAACCGAAAAGTAACTTAGTCAAACAAATATTTTACCTCCTACCCCCTAAAAATGTAACTGTTTCAGACCACTGTGCTGGGAAAATTAGTAAAAGCAATACTCATCCATGAGATCAGTGTTATTTTAACCCAGTGGGGACAGGTATTAACTTCAGCTCCTAATTTTCTTGCCGTTTGCAATAATGAACATAATAGAACACATGCCATTTGCTTGTTTGAATCAATTAATTGTTTGGTTTTTTCTCCCCTTTATCTTCCCTCACCACCCCTTTTAAACACATCCGTCTGCTATTATGACATGTTTCCGCAGGACGTACTCCAAATTAGAACAGAAATTTGGCACCTAAATTGAATTTGATGAGCTAGAAGCACCACTTTTCTGTTTTCAAACTGCAGGAAAATTAGAGATACATGTGGTCTTTGGGCATGCAACAAGTTAGTCTTAAAGTTAAAACATTTCCAAAGGCATTTTATTGTAAAGCTTATTGAAAAAAAATGTATTTTTTAAAAGTTCAGCTTATTTCAGCTAGATTTCAAGGAACACACAACACAATTTAGGACACCCAAGTGCAGTAGGAACAATGGAACACCCTGTCCCCAACTATAGGTCCCTGGAGAATAATTTTCTCTCGTTTCCCAACTCATTCTGGTTCTGATTCAGTAGCACTTAAAAACAAGTTCACCTTTAAGCACCAGCAGTCCTATTGAAGTCAACAAAACTACACATGCACATGCCTAAGTATCTTGCTAAATCATGGCTCAGATCTCGCCTTTCCCTGTTTTTCTAGGAAGGATACCATCCTAACAACCTGAGCATTACTGCAATAAAAGCCAGGTCTCTCTGGCTTTTTCCTATAGGAAGAGAACAGAATACTCACTGCCATCTCAGGGTGGGATCTCTATGCTGCCACCCAAGGCAAGCAGCATTATGAAAATTTCAGAAAACGCATTGTACATCTTGAGGGATTTCTATGGAATTCATGGTTACAGTAATAGCCCCAGGATCGCTGTGAAAACCCACGCAGCAGAGGCTATTATCAGCAAAAATTCTATTCACGGTATATGATCAATGGAGATCAACAGGGCACTAAAAATCAGTTAAAATTACTTCACAGACAAGTATTTTTTTTAAATTACAGAATGCAGCTTAATGAAATGTCTGTTCATTTAGATATACCAAAATCTATTGGACATTACAATATCTGAGGAACATTTAAAATAATGACAATATTCACAACTTCTCCTAGTACAGGATATTTATAACATTGCTAAGAAATCTTCAGCTTGTTAAAAAGCTTGATATATAACTTGAAGATATGCAACCATCCATCTTTATATTAGAAAAAAACCCTCCCATATTCAGTTTTTAATAAACACCAGACAAGTTCTTCATGCTAAAGACCATGCTACAAAAATTCTAATGTATTTTACTACCAAAACTAAAATATAAGTATTCCTAAACCACTGCAAGCAATTACAGAGAAAACAGAACAGCTTACATTATTAAATAAGGGAGGTTATATTTTTGTGTGGCAAAAGATATTTTAAATATAAACTAATGCAGATGTACAGAGCTGCATACAAAATGTTCATTTAAGTTTGACTGCAAGATCTAGGATGATCAATAGATAACATTAAGAAACATTAATGAATGTTTTACCGTAGGTACAATTCAGTGCAAATGACAGCAAGTTACGACTTGTTTAACCTATATTCCATATTAATTGTTAAATGTAAAAACTGCAATTGTTTTGTCCTATTTTTAAATTAAGCATAATCTACATAATTGCAGGTACTTTCATTTGAAACCGAAGAAAAAGAATTGCTCACATGAGGTAATTTTCTAGTAATTCCTTCTCTTTCATTTATATTTAGAATATTTTCTAACCATAGGAAGAAAATGAAAAGAATGGCATTAGCAACAATAGTATCTCAAAAAATGTAGAGTACAAAATACTTTTAAATTAGCTCTGAAGTTTTAATGAGACAAAAGAAACAATAGGTATTTTCTTAAATTGAATTTCTCTAAAAGTCCGTGTTTCCATAGTGACAACGTCTATCGTCTTATGCTTACTAATCTATCTTGGTTGATCAATACTTTATGGTAATTGTTTCCATGGAAACTTCAGCTAAATTAATGCCCCCCTTTAAATATAGAATGTATACAAAAAATAGTAAGAACCAGAAAACCCACAGAAATTGTGAGCATATATAAAAACAGAACAATATTTCCCTAACAATACAAATTCAGCACTTTGTGTTGCATCAGCCTAGCTGCTAGCATAGAGGTGAACTTTAAAATAGAATTCGAGGTGAAAGCTGCAAAGTAAATTCTTCCTAGTGCTTGGTTCAATCCTATGCATTAATACTGAGCAATCTGTGCAAAATCAACGATGGCACTTTCACTAATGGCTTTCCTGTGATATGGAATAACAGCACAAAGCTCTTTGGAATAGTTACTCCAGGCATAGATGCACCACAGGCAGTGCTGCAGTGCAGGACTGCTTCCACCTTTTATACACTGCAGAAGAGCTCTCTACACTAGCCCCACATTGGCCCAGAAGGGGGAAAGCCTTCGGTGGGGTGCTTAGTAGCCCATGGCATGAAAGTACAGCAACTACTATTCCATTTCAAAGGCTGAAACAGCAGCTGGTTGAAGGAATGGGAAGGGGAAGGAGCTATACAACTGCACCATTTACTAACCACAGGTAGGAGCTGGGAGGGAGGAGAAGGAAGGTTTTTACATCTTGAACCACTCGGTACTCTAACCACATGCACCCTGATTATTTAGGCTTTATGAAGACAGATTGGATTTCGCCCTGTGAGATATATTTTTAAAAAAATCAGGACTAAATCCATTACCTTTGCCATTCTAGAAATAAAGGAAAATTCAGATATTTTAATAACAGAAGATTAACAGTAAATGACAATACAGAGCTCGCTGTGATGGGTTCAGTCTGAGTATCATGGCAATAAGGGCTCACTGCTCTACAGCCAAAATGCTTCTGAAATAAATGTAGTCAAACTTTACTAATTCTGGATCACTGAGAATGAAAATGATGCTTAAAATTGTTGATTGGCTCTAGTTTTCAAGATATGCTATTGGGTCAGTATATACGACCCTTGACTTGCGAATGGCGGAGGATAAGTGAGTTATAAAGGGAAGGGATCTCAATTTAAACCAGAAATGACTAAAATACATCTTTGACCAGATCTATGAATAAATCTATGACTGGGTTTGGACAGTACTTGCTTTTTAGGCAAAATAATGAATGATGCAATCTGAAGCTGGTATTGCATCATACATGATACAAATTGCATCATGTTATTCCTAGAAGTCATGGATGTTTTGCTGCATAATGGCAATGTTTTGCCATCAATTCCAGTTGGTCATGCAGTCCATATGAAGGAAACCTATGACAACATGAAACAACTTTTGAGGTGCATAAACTATGACCAACATCAGTGGCAACTTTGTGGTGATTTGAAGGTTGCTGCTCTCTTGCTTGGTCTGCAGACTGGATACACAAAGTACTGCTGTTTTCACTGCGAATGGGATAGTCGTGCAAGAGACTCCCACTACATCAAGATAGATTGGCCACTCCGACAGTCATTGGAGCCCGGGAGGAAAAGTGTTCAGCATCCACCACTTGTTGAATCAAGGAAGATTTTGTTACCACCCTTACACATCAAGCTAGGTCTAATGAAGAACTTTGTCAAGGCCATGGACAAAACACAAGCAGCCTTCAAGTACCTCCGTGGAAAATTTCCAAGGTTAAGTGAAGCTAAGATAAAGGAAGGTGTCTTTGTTGGTCCTCAGATTCGTGAACTTCTGCGAGATGATGCATTTGACCATGCACTGTGAGGCAAGGAAAAGACGGCATAGAAAGACTTCCAGTTAATGGCAATAAATTTTCCTCGGAAACAACAAGGCAGACAACTACAGGTTGTTGGTGGAAAACCTCCTCAAGGCATACAAAAGCCTTGGTTGCAACATGTCACTAAAGATACATTTTTTGCACTCTCATCTAGATTTTTTTCCACCGAACTGCGGAGCAGTGAGCGACAAGCACGGCGAGCGATTTCACCAGGACATTGCAACAATGGAGAAACACTATCAGGGCAAATGGAGCCCATCAATGCTTGCAGTCTATTGCTGGACAGTGACAGGAGATGCTCCATTTAATGAATACAAGAGACAAGCCAAGAAATGCCGAGTAGACACTGAATAGGACTAAACTATGTACATAATAGTTTTTTGCCTTTTGTTTCATGATAAATGTTATTTATATAACCCTTTTGCTGATTTTTAAAGTGTTACATAAACAGGACAGGTGAAATATTATCATGTAAAGCAACCATAAACACATGAAAAGACCTAGGTTTACAATTTATGATTAAAACTCTACTATATACACAATATACATAGACGTAAAATGTAAAAACTTAAATATCTTGGAAACAGTGGCCAATCAGTTGTTTTAATTGTCATATTTGAACTCAGCACATCAAAATACATAATAAATAGCACATTTTATCTCTGAAGCAGAAGAGTTCTAAAAAATTGTAGACCAGTGGCTACCGAACATTTTCCCTTAAGATTCTGTTCTATTCTTTTCTCTTATTAAAGTTTTGATACTCATTTTTTTAAAAATTCAAGACTGAACTATTGTACTTTTGTGATCGGTTTGTCAAGACATAATCAACCCTTTCAAAAAGACATATCCACAAAGCTAAATTTCAGAGTGGGATGGTTCAGCTAACAGAAAAAATAAGTTTGATCAATAAAAAGATTAGCAATTAGCTAACTAGTGGTAATGGAGATGATTTTAAAAAGGCTTAGAATATTTGAGGAAAGAGCATCTTCACAATTAGAAAGATTTTAACAGTTTATGGTGGCTTTTCCTTTTAACCAGGAACAGCAACACTATGAAAATTAATGTTTATTATGTAGTTGATTATAGTGAAGTAAAAAGAGACTTATATAAGTCTTGTGATAGAGGTGCAGTCGTGTTAGTCTGGTGTAGCTGAAACAAAAGACAGAACTATGTAGCACTTTAAATACTAACAATATGGTTTATTAGGTGATGAGCTTTCGTGGGCCAGACCCACTTCCTCAGATCAATATGTGGAAGAAAATCGGCACAACCATATATACCAAAGTGATACAATCAAAAAAATGAACGCATGTGAAACTGACAAATCAAAGTTTAGAACAGAGTGGGGGTGAAGGAGGAAGGTTAGTGTCTGTGAGGTAATGACATACGGTGGTAATAGGGGAAGTTTCTGTGAGGTAATGACATTAGGGAGGATAATTGGAGAAGCTATCTTTGTAATGGGTGAGATAATTAGAGTCTTTGTTTAAACCCATACATAAAGTATCAAATTTAAGCATGAATGACAATTCTGAAGCTTCTCGTTGAAGTCTGGAGTTAAAGTCTCTTTGAAGCGATATGCATGTTTTAAGGTCATTGAGGGAATGATCAGTCTGGCTGAAATGGCACGCAACAGCTTTCTGTGAGAGAGTCTTATGTCTGTTTTGTGTGCATTGATTCTTTGGTGAAGTATCTGAGATCTGTACATAGCAGACGGACACTTTAGGCACATGATGGCATAAATTATATTTCTGGATGAACAGGAATGTGTGTTCTTGATCTTGTAATAGGCATGGTTAGGTCCAATAATGGTGTCAGCAGAGTAAATATGTGGACAAAGCTGTTGCAAGGGAAAGTTCCAGGGTTCGTATTAGTGTGATATGTCCTGTGGTTGTTGGTAAGAATCATCCTGAGGTTAGGTGGCTGTCTATAGGAGACTATGAGTCTGTCTCCCAGAACCTCTCGGACAATAGTACCTAGTTCCAGTATAGGTTGTAGTTTATTGATAATGCACTGGACGGGTTTAAGTTGGGGGCTATAGGTGATGACAAGTGGTGTTCTATTGTTGGTTTTCCTGGGTCTGTCTTGAAGTAGATGGTTTCTGGGTATTCGTCTGGCTCTTTCGATTTGTTTTTTTTATTTCTCCGGGTGGGTAATTGAGGTTTAAAAATGCTTGGTAGAGATCCTGAAGTTTCTGGTCTCTGTCAGTGGAATTAGAGCAGATGTGATTGTATCTAAGGGCTTAGCTATAGACAATGGATTGTATGATGTGTCCTGGACGGGAGCTGGAGGCATGTAGGTAACTGTAGGAGTCAGTGGGTTTTCTGTAGAGAGTGGTGTCTAATTTACCATTGGTGATTTGTACTGTGATATAAGTCTTGTTTCCTTAACAGTGTGGAGTCTCTCAACACGTTCACTAGGAACCCATTTTACATATTAGGGATGTAAAAGGTTGTAAAAGGTTAACTGGTTAACCAGACGGTAAGACTTACTGATTCTGGTTAACCGGTAGGGGCTGGAGCAGCCAAAGCAGTCCCTGTCTGTGGTGGGCCCAGCTGGGCTCTCCTAGGTTATACTCTGTCTCTCATGGGAGCAGGGCTAGCAGGGGATGCTGGCCTCGCTGTTGGGGAGCCAACTGTAGAGCCTGCAGCCCTCCCAGGGTGGCGGCGTTGCTGTGGGGCCCTGTAGTGAGAGTAATCCCTAGGATTTTTAGGGTTACACAGTTACATTTTTAAACACATTTTTATATCCCTATCTCATAGCTCTTTGCTGGCTTCTGTGCAAATCAAGCTGGCAGGTTGAGTTCTTCTGTTCATCTCCTTTTAGGAAGCTACTTACAATGCTTAGGTTTAGAGGTAGGGAAAACAAGAGATTAAAAAGACTTGGACTTTTCAGCTTAGAAAAGAGAAGACTAAAGGGAGATATGATAGAGGTCTATAATCATGACTGGTATGGAAAAAGTGAATAAGGAAAAGCTATTTACTTATTCCCACAATATAAGAACTAGGGGTCACCAAATGAAATTAATAGGCAGCAGGTCAAACAAAAGGAAGAAGTTACTCACCTTGTGCAGTAACGATGGTTCTTCGAGGTGTCGTCCCCCCCCCCGTGGGTGCCCCACTGTGGGTGTCGGGCTCGTCCCAGTGCCGCAATTGGAGATCATTTAGCCATTGTTTGCTGGACTGCGCATGCACGGTGGCCATCTTGCAGCTTTTCACGCCATTTCTGGACGTGCGGTCCAGCTTCCACCAGTTCCTCCTGATCATCGAGGCCTGAAAGACACAATCACAGACTCCAAAGAGGGGAGGAGGGTGGGTGTGGAGCACCCACGGGGACACACACCTCGAAGAACCATTGTTACTGCACAAGGTGAGTAACTTCTTCTTCTTCTTTGGGTAGTGTCCCAGTGGGTGCTCCACTGTGGGTGATTACACAGCAGTAGCCAGAATAAGGCGGTGGGTGCGGAGTTAAGTGCATTGCCGCTGAGGAAAGGACTGCAGTGGCTACTACCATGTCAGACATGATGATCTTTGGTAGCACGTAATGGTTCGCAAAGGTGAGATTGGAGGACCAAGTCGCCGCTCAGCAAATGTCCTTGATGGAAACTCCTTTGAGAAAGGCTGTTGAGGACTCTACTGCTCTGGTAGAGTGGGCTCTAATGGTATGTGGCAACATGATGTTTCTTAATTCATAGCATCTTGCAATACAGGATACTATTATTTTCAATATTCACTGTGCTGAAAGTGGGAGACCTTTGAAGCAGTCAGCTAGAGAGATCAGTAGGAGTTGGGACTTCCGTAGATTGCAAGTTCTCTCGATATAAAATGCCAAAGCCCTGCGGACGTCGAGGGAGTAAAGTCTTGCGTGATGTTCGCAGGAGTGTGGTTTTGGATAAAACACAGGCAGGATAATGGATTCGTTTATATGCAAACTGGAATTAACCTTGGGTAAAAATAATGGCTGGGGGCGTAGAATGACTCCTTGTGCTGTGAAAATGGTATAGGGAGGTGAAGCCAAAAGGGCTGCCAGTTCTCCTACCCTGCATGCTGAGGTGATTGCTAAGAGGAACACCACCTTCATAGTGAGAGCATTGAAGTCACATGTGGCCAAAGGTTCAAATGGTGGTCGCATCAGAGTGTCTAGGACTAATTCTAGGTTCCACGGGTCCGGAGGTTGCTTGTACTCAGGAAAAAGGTTGGTCAGCCCTTTGATAAATCTTCTCATAGTGGGATATGAGAAGACGGTATAGCCATTGATTGGTTGGCGGAAAGCTATGATAGCCGCCAAATGTACTTTGAGAGATGACAAAGAGTCTCCAAGGTTTTTGATGTGCAAAATATATTCCAAGATGGAATGTAAGAGCGTTTTGTCAGGGTCCAAGTCCATGTGTGAGCACCATTCACAGAACCTTCTCTAGTTATGAAGGTAAGTATTATGAGTCAAAGCTTTTCTACTATGTAAGAGAACGTGCTTAACAGCTTTGGAACAGCTCATTTCTTTTTGTTGGAACCAGTTAGGAGCCACGTGGACAGAGCAAAGCAATCCAGTTGCAGATGAAGTAGTTGCCCATGATCCTGTGTCAGTAGATCAAGGCAACTGGGAAGATGGTACGGAGGATGGGGCGGAACAGGTAAGGGAACCAAGTCTGGCACGGCCAGAATGGTGGTACTAGAATTAGTCTTGCTCTGTCCCCAGCCACCTTCTCTAGGACCTTGGGGATTAGGGGAATGGGAGGGAATGCGTATATAAGCTGTTGACTCCTGTTGTACAAAGCATCCCCCTTTGCTGCGTGGCCGATGCCCGCTCTGGAGCAATAATGAACGCACTTTGCGTTGTATTGTGTGGCAAAGAGGTCTACCGCTGGGTGACCCCAGCGGGAGAATATATTCTGTAGAACCTCAGGGTGTAGTTCTCATTCGTGCTGTTGGGCAAAGGGACTGGTAAGTGTGTCTGCTGTTGTGTTGTCTTCTCCAGGGAGGTATGCTGCCGTAAGTATCACATTGTGTTGGTTGCACCAGTTCCACAAGCGTACAGCTTCCTTGCACAGGGAACGGGAACGGGAATGGGCTCCTCCCTGCCTGTTTATATAATAGACTGTTGTCAGTGAGTATTCGCACTCCCTGGCCATGGATCCTGGGAAGAAAGTGGTTGCAGGCTTTGTATACAGCTCATAATTCGAGTAGGTTTATGTGGTAGACAGATGCTTGGGCTGACCAATGACCTTGAACTTGTTTGTCCTGTATATGGGCCCCCCAGCCGAGTAGGGATGCATCCGTTGTAATCTGGATGGTTGGCTGGGGTCAGTAGAACGGTATACCTGCCAACATGTGGGGAATGGTCTACCACTTCAGGGATTGCTTGATCGTGCTTGGTACGGTAACCATTCTGTGTATCTCGTGTCTGTAAGGTGCGTATATTGTAGATATCCAGTGTTGAAGGCTTCGGAAATGTAGTCGTGCATTTGCTATGATGTATGTCGTCGTTGCCATGTGTCCCATAAGCTGTAGGCAGGTAAGTATGGAAACTGTGGGACTGGTAGTAAGAATCTGTACAAGATCCTGGATAGCGTGAAGTCTGGAGCTGGGTAGGTAGAAGCGTGCCATAACAGAGTTGAGGCGAGCACCTATAAACTATATGGATTGATGTGGTATGAGGGACGACTTCGGGGCATTGATTATAAGGCCCAAAGTGTCCAAGGGAGTTCTTGTTGTGTTGTCAGCACTTAACGCTTCATCAAACAATTGAGCTCTGAGGAGGCAGTCATCCAGATAGGGAAAAATGATGATCCCTAGTCAACATAGGAAGGCCACTACCACCGCCAGTGTTGAGGAGGAGTTCGTGAGATGGGTCCCTGAAGAGGGACGGGAGGGGAGGGGTGGTTGGGGGGAGAGACGTAAAGGGGATTACGTCGCCTGATGTTATTAGCTGCATGACCCATCAGTCTGTTGTTATTGCAGCCCAACGGTGTTGAAAGGGCCTTAAGCGGTGGTGGAAAAGCGCAGTATTGGCATTTGGAGCAGGTGATATTTGAATGGTTTGCAATCCCTCGATTCATGCATCAAACTTGCTGCTTAGCTGCCTGTTGGTTTGTTGGTCTGGTAGTTTGTGGCCGTCGTCTCTGAAGCAAATTGTCTGGATCATTGATGTTCATATTGTCGTGGTTGTGAGAAGGTTCTTTGTCTCTGATAAGGTGTGTAGTTTCTTCGTTGGTATGGGGGCATATACATGCCTAAGGTCCTGAGTGTCATGCGTGAATCTTTGCCAGAGTGAAGCACCTGATCTGTTTTGTCTTTAAAGAGTGCTTGCCTGTCAAAGGGCAAGTCCTCGACTTTTGATTGGAGTTCCTTCAGCACCGCCGCCATATGGAGCCATGAGGCCCTGCGCATTATGACGGATGTAGCTGTCATTCAGGCTGCTGTGTCTGCTGTGTCCAGTGCAATGTGAAGTGCCAAACAGGAGGCAGTGTATCCCTCCTGGATGATTGCTTTGAGCACCTGATGCTTAGTCTCTGGGAGGTGTTTGAGTAGAGGAACTAATTTCGCATAGTTGTCAAAATTATGATTTGCTAATAGTGCCACGTAGTTGGCCATTCGGAGGGTTAGCGTGGCAGAAAAATACACCTTTCTGCCTAAGAGATCTAGGCATTTACTGTCCTTATCTCCAGTGGTGGTTTTATATCGGGGAGCTTTGGCCCTCTGTTGTGCTGCGTCGATGACCAGGGAGTTAGGCTGAGGATGGTTGAATAAAAATTCCATCCCTTTGGCCGACACAAAATACTTTTTGTTGGCCCTTTTATTGGACGGAGGCGGCGTGTCAGGAGTTTGCCATATATCATTGGCTCTCTCAAGTATTGCCTCGTCCAGTGGGAGAGCGACCATGGATGAATTGGAGGGATGTAAATTTCTCAGCAGATGATGTTGTTTCTGCTGAACCTCCGCCAACTGTACATTTAGGCTGTCGGCAACACACTTGAATAGCTCTTGAAAATCCTTCAGATCATCTGAAGGTTAAGCCTCTCCAGTGAAAATGGCATAGTCAGGTGAAGAAGACGCTATGTCCGTAGGGGATCTGTGGTGCGATCCCTCTGTGCCTGAAGTATTCGCTATCTCCTCAGTAGATTGCTGGACTGTGATTGGCTGATCACCTGTTGGGGTAGGTGGTCTGGCTATAGCTAAGGTGGTGGATCTGCTCCTGTCACGGACCATGAGCGTTGAACAGGAGTCTTGCTCTCAGTAACTATGATGTCTATGCCAATGGTCATCGTAGTAAAGTTGATGGTGTCTACGTCTATGGTCATCCCTGTATCTAGAGCTCCTGGAGTATGAGGGAGACCTTGGAGATCTAGATCTGCCTCATGAGCAGGTTGGAGAAGGTGAGTGATAATAGGGACGGTGATGGTATCTCGGTCGAGGAGAGATACTGGGTGGAAATTGCCTGGATGCGTGATGAGGTAGAGAAAGGAGTCCGGGGGAAAACGTCTCCTGTTCCAGGCTTGGTGTCCCTCTTCTGCCAGTAAAAGGGGGAGAATGGTGCATGGAAGGCATGGGTGGTGTCGTGCTAGGGATTGTTATTCAACATGATTATGGAGGTGTCAGATAATGATACGCCAGTGTAGATGGTCCCAGTGCCGTGTGCGTTGGTGCTGATGGGGCTGGTGCCAATGGGGCTGGTGCCGTGTACATCGGTGCTGGTGGGGTTGGTGCTGAGGTATGTGGTGCGGGCTGCTCCAATGTGGTGCCCGGTGCCAGCGTGGTTGGCATGCTCGGTGCTGGTAGGCCAGAGGCTGATGAGGGAGCAGGCGCCGATGGTGCTGGTGCCATGGCGGGAGCTGGCATCGGTGCCAACTTTGGTCTCGGTTTGGAACACACCAGTGGGCTCGGTGCCGATGTACTGCACACTGGTTTTTCCTTATGCGGCTTGCAGGCTACCGTCATTCCGGAGATGTCCGGCTTGTCTCCCGTGCTCACTCTAAGCGCTGGTAAGGAGCAAGACAGTGACCAGCTTTTCTCAGTATGCTTGCGTTCGGAGAAGGTCGACGAGCCATTGTGGGGAGAGATGGCAGTTAGGTTGAAGATTCCGCCTACGGCTGAAGAGCTATATCGAATAGAAGCATCTTGAGCCACATTTCCCGATCGCGCCATGCCCTGGCTGTCAGCTTTGAGCAATGTGGGCACTTTTGGGGAATTTGTCCCTCCCCGAGGCATCCGTCCAATGCAGGCATTGATTCTCGGCATGTAAGGCATTTTTTAAAACCTGGTGATCCCGGCATGTAGAAAAAACATTTTTTTTAAATGTGCTAACTAAACTGTAAACTATAAGGGTATGTCTACACTAGCCCCCTCGTTCCACGAGGAGTAACGGTAGTTCGAATTAGAGATCCTAATTCGAACTACCTACTCCGTGCCGCGTGTAGCCATGGGCACGGAGTCCGCACTAAGCGGGATTTAAAAATGGCGGCGCCCGGGAAGATGCAAATGAAGCCCGGGATATTTAAATCCCGGGCTTCATTTGCAACTTCGAATGCCTGCATTAGCCTCCCTAGATCGAACTAGGGGGCTAATGTAGACATACCCTAAAGTACTAAACTACTATAACAACTAACTATATACAATTTTCTCCTCTCTCAACTCCTGACAGGATAAATGCGAGAGGGAGCTGTTTCTCTGTCTGTGCCTGAAGACGGTTAGGAGGTACTGGTGGGAGCAGGACCGCGTAACCAGAAACGGCGTGAAAAGCCGCAAGATGGCCGCCGAGCATGCACAGTCCAGCAGACAACAGCTAAAAGATCTCCTATCTGCAGCTCCGGGACGAGCCTGACACCCACAGTGGAGCACCTATGGGCACACTACCCGAAGAAGTTTTTCTTCACTCAGCGCAGTCAACCTGTGGAACTCCTTGCCAGAGGATGCAGTGAAGGCTAGAACTTTAACAGGGTTCAAAAAAGACAGATTCATGGAGGTTAGGTCCATCAATGGCTATTAGCCAGGATGGGTAGAAATGGTGTCCCTAGCCTCTGTTTCTCTGGAAATGGGTGACAAGGGAGAGAGCAGGTGAGGATTACCTGTTGTGATCCCTTCCTCTGAGGCATCTGTATTGGCCACTGACGGCAAACAGGGTACTGCACTAGATGGACCTTTTGTCTGACCAAGTATGGACGTACTTATGTCTTCAGGACAATGAGAATAGGTTCATTTTGTATGCTGGTGTATGGCGATGTCGAACAAAGATGCATTATGACCAACATTTCCAACCCTTGAGCTGGATGTGTCAAATAGAAATGTAGTCAAAATTAAAAAACTTTATCCATAATGTGTCTAGTCTTCAGAGGGAGTTACCACTGCAGTCAATCCCCTATTTTAAGAAATAATTAATAATAGTGATTCAGGAGCGCATAAAAATCAAAATGTTCATAAATGTTCTCAAAATAACAGAAGGTACAATGTAATATTGTAGTGTGGTGCACTGCATCACTTTCTTCCTGTCCTTAGCACAACTGCAAAGCAATTTCTAATGCATCGAAGACATCAGAATGTGAAAGGTTGTCAACTTATTCCTCAGCAACATAACCTTTTTTTACGTGGGGGAAGAATATTAATGGTCATTCGTAATATTGGTGTTCATAAAAATCAAGACTCTTCTGTACCCATTCTGTAATGACCCTTCCAGCCCATTTACTTTAATCTGCACTGACAGCATCTGTGAAGGTCTGCTCACTTGTCCTTTAACTAATGTTGATGCTGGTGAACATTAATGTGTAAGGAAGTAAAGCCAAGGAAAAATTAAAGGGTGAAAAACCTGAGGGTGTAGAAAAGGCTAATGTTGCTTTAATAACACTTCACCTATTTTAACAATAAAGTTACCACATAACTCCTGACGGCAAGATACTGTCAAGTCTAATCCATCAGTCAACTTTTATTTGCTATACAGGCTGCTGCAAATGCTGCCCCTTTCAAACTCTTATTGCAATGTGTGGAATGCAACATTCATGCCAGCAAAATAGGAGGCAGAAGGCAGGGACATAAATTGTTTCAGTGACTAAGATACTGAACATTTGTATGGACTATTTTTCCAGACACCATCTTCTAAAAATGCAATGCCATTGTTTCAGGCTAAGTCTTCCCTGCATGTGAGGTACACATACTAGGAGTAACTTGCTGAGAACATGCATGTGCATAAATAGTAGAGTATCTGCACAGTAGCATAGGCAGTGTCAGTAGCAGAAAGCACTGCTGTGGTGTGTCAAGTACATACCCACCATTTTCAGGCAGGTTTGTACTCTTCTGCACACCTCAGCAGTGTCTCAGTTGCCATTGCCTGTATCACCAGGGTTGCATAGCTATTTATACACTATTAGCTCTCATCAAGCTATCACGAATATGCATACTTGAGCAAGGATGTATATTACTCCTGGCTCGTGGTGTAGACATGGTCTAGAAATTAATCAGACTCAGAAGCTTTCTTCTTTAATGTTAAGCTAAAATGAATACTGTGCATCTTAAAGGAAGCAAAACATTTGATGGAAAAGGATATTCAAAACATGAGGTGTATTCAAAACCATGCCATACCTGATTCTAACTGAAAGCCTGTGTTGTATTATAAGCTTATAATGGATATGACATTGTACAAGAGGCAGAAAAATCTACATCCTTACCCTGATGAGTTTAAAATATAGATTAACAAGCTAGCTGGGAGAGAGACAGACAAAGGTTTCTGTTGTAGGGCCTGGTCCTGCAAACATTAAATATGCAAGTTTCAAAAGGACTACTCAGGTGAGTAAAGTTGCCCAAATACATAAGTATTTGCCAGATTGGATCTATAGAAAACACGAGGCCTGGAGGGTTTTCCCCTTCCATAATGTACTAATCTGTTGCCAATACAAATAAGGTTTAGAGTAGAACTGGTTAGAACTTGTTGAAATGCGGAACATGCAGAACTAAAATACATTTTAAACCCACAGAAGTTGCTGCAAAATAGAACTGTTGTCCTCCAGGCAGCACTAGCTCAGAGAACATGTTGCAGACTTAGTCCGGAGTTTGTCCATCATGATGATTCACCATTTATTGAAATAATTCATCATGGCATTATCTAATGTCTAGCTTCTTTAAGACAACTTACATAAAGTGAATTTGGTTGTTTAGAAATCAAGTACTTAGTGGGCCACAGTCCACATCACACGAAATACTGCAAACCACAACAGGCTTTCACTGGACTGGTTGGAATTTTCAGCAGGACTAAAGAACCGAAGGACTTTGGAGAGTGGCTTATCTCCTGTGAGACACGGGGTCCTTTTCAACTCAAAGTTGAGGCGCTTTGGCAAAACAGCACGGAAAAACTTGCGCCACTAATGCCCGTATTGTACCTTTATACTTCTCACTAAATAGGCCCCAGTTTGACACCAGTCTAACTCCACTGACTTCAGTGGGAGTTGATCCTGATTTATGCAGGTGTAAGTAAGGAAAAAATTAGGTCCAAAGCTGCATATCTGACACTTGGCACAATCTTTTTTAAGAAGAAGAAACAAAATAGGAAAATAGAAAAAGAAAATACATACAATATCATAAGTAGCAGCATGTTTGAAGCAATCAATCGGTTTGATCTTACTAAATCAGTATTTATTTAATACAACATTTTAGAACTTGGTAAAGCTCTTTCTAAAATGTCATTTAAATTGTTTAGAAATTTTAACAAAATAGTTAAGCAGAATTTCCTGTTTATCATACTGTAGGAGTACTCAACTAACAAAACACTGACCGTTACAAAAGGTTACAGAGAGCACCATTAACAAGAAAAGAAACACCATATCACAGCATTGACTTCACCGTGGCATTTCCTTTCTTAGAATGTATAATGCACTAGGGTATTTATACTGTGCCCTCTTAAAGGCTTAATCCTACACCCATTGAAGTTGAAGGGAGCTGTGTCATTGACTTCAGTGACAGAAGAATTAGGTCCTAAATGTTTATTTTTAACAGTCTCCTCTGTAGCACAGGGTTAGATAAACACATGTGTCTTTCACTGGTATAATTTCACAGTAAGAAAACTTAGAAGACGTATATATTTCTGATTAATCTATTTTCAAAATGACAAATACATTAAAAAAAGCATTAAACCCCAAAAGATTGCACTTAAAGCTTAATATTGTGACTGTGTTAAATAAAGGAGAGAGGGAGTCAGAGAACTGTAAGCTGGTATACTTAGAGATGCATTTTTTAGAATTAGACTTTTTTGCACTATGGCAACATACGTTTTGCTCTATTTTAAGATGATCTGTACATATGAAGGATGGTCCTAGACTAAGATGCTGCCACTGAAAGGTGAGTAGATTCGAGATGATCTCCTGAGCTAATGCAAATTAAAATAGCTCCATTAAAGTCCATGGGCTACAATGATTTACGCAAGCTGAGGCCCTAAATCCAAAAGCAAGCTGTATCTTAATACAATACTATCAGTGTTAGCCAAGCAGCTATCAATAGCATGGCAGTGTTAGGGGAGGAGATGAACATGGAGAGGAATAACTCCAATGTATCTGATCTGGCATTGTAAGAGGTAATGGACTTGCTGAGCTATTGTCTGACACTGATTTGGTGGACTAAGGCAGCCGTTCCCAGGGCCCAGCAAACACATTCACAAACTTGATACCAGGGCCCAGCAAACCCATTCACAAACTTGTGGTGGAGCAGTAACCTTTTATTTGTATATTTGTATATCATTATGCAAATATGCAAATAAAAGGTTACTGGTCTGCAAAAACTCCTCTCTCCAGAGTCCCTCAGAGCCAGCCCTCAGAGTCCCCTCACCACTCCATTACTGCTAGTGCCAGAGTCCCCTGCACCCAATGCTCACCCCTGTACCAGGCCCTCACCCCTTAGAGCCAGAACCAGTAAGGGAGACCCTGAAGGGGAATCTGGGCCCTGCCAGAGGAGGGGCGGAAATTGCAGACACCCAACACAGCTCCCCAGCACCTCTAACCTGATCTTCCTCAGTAATATCAATAAAGGCCAGAACGCTCATGGCTGTGAAGGCTCCGCTCCCTCATCCCGAACACGTGCCCTGCAACAGAAAGGATACCGGGCAGCCACCCGCCATGCAGCCCCACCAGCCAGATCACATGGCTGACGCCGGAACTGGAAACAGGGCTGCCTCAGCACAGACAAGCTCACCTCAGCCCTTCTCCAGCCGTGGCACACGGGGCAGCCCACAGCACCACTAACTGTGGGAAGCTGGGAGGAGAATTTTTAGGGTGCATTTAGGAGTGCACCTTTTAGGGAATGGAGCTCCCCAGCAGGCAGGGCTCATTGGCAGCGGGGGCCATGCCCTGGCAGAGTGCCACGGCCCAGCAGGCATGGTGCCACGGCCCAGCACCGGTCCACAGATCAGTGGTTGAGAACCACTGGACTAAGGCACAACTACAACACTGGATAAGCATATGTACTGGGTCTGTTTCATTATAATATAACTGCACCTCATTCTACTAAGGAATGTGTTTCAAACCATCTCACTGTTCCATTTTTGAGGTATTTCTTTATATTGATGCAACTGATTACCATTTAAAAGTCATTTAAGAAATCCCATATTTTTATACATTTTACTTAAGCTGTTTGTTGACTTTATAATGAAGACTCCCTACAAAACTCCATTTGTGAGGCTGAAAATCTCCAGACATACATAGTACTTGATGCCACCTATGTGAATACGCTACATTCTATACTAGGTATTACAGTGTTGTTTTAGGTTCAATGGGAGATCGACTCTTTGCAGTCTTACTAAGGAGCCCAGATACATAGTATAAAAACTAACCATCCCTTTGTAGCCCCACATGATATTCATAATATCTAATTTGAAGTATCTGAACTTTGCCTACTCAAAATACTCATTAATAGGGTACAGAACTACTTTTCTTTTCCTTCTTCTAGATGGCAGATGGAGTGGGGAAAAGCACACTTACTGCATATCCCTAGTATTCAGGATGTGATACATTTAATTTTTTCTATTTATTTAGCTTTAGTTAAACTATATGTCTTTTTCAAAACCTGAACACCACAACATACAACAAGGACATACATGATATAGATATAGATATGTTAAATGAAGATGAGATTTTTAAGAATTAACAAAAAGGTGAATGCATATATATTCATAGTTCCACATCAATTCTACTATGGGGAAAATTCTGCCATTTCACTGTAAACGTTATTAATATGGGCCTCTTTGCAAATGACAGGGCCCTGCAAGGACAAACAGAAGTGCCCTCACTATAAGATGAACCAAAATACAGGACTATGTAGCACTTTAAAGACTAACAAGATGGTTTATTAGATGATGAGCTTTCGTGGGCTAAACTCACTTCCTCAGATCACATAGTGGAAGAAAATAGTCACAACCACATATACCAAAGGATACAATTTAAAAAAATGAACACATATGAAAAGGACAAATCACATTTCAGAACAGAAGGGAAATGCGGAGGGGGGGGGGAAGGAAGGTAAATGTCTGTGAATTAATGATATTAGAGGTGATAATTGGGGAAGCTATCTTTGTAATGGGTAAGGTAGTTGGGGTCTTTGTTCAGCCCCCCGCAGAGAGTGTCGAATTTTAGCATGAATGCCAGTTCAGAGGATTCCCTTTCAAGTGCAGATTTGAAAGTCTTCTGGAGTAGGATGCATGTGATTAGGTCATTGAGACAGTGTCCTTTTTGGTTGATATGGCAAAAAAACTGTTTTTTCTTTGTGATCCTGTCTAATGTCTGTTTTGTGGGCATTGATTCTTTGGCGAAGTGTCTGAGACGTTTGTCCAATGTACATAGCAGACGGACACTTTCGGCACATGATAGCATAAATTATAGTTCTGGATGCGCAGGAATATGTATTCTTGATCTTATAACTCACTTGGTTAGGCCCAATAATGGTGTCAGCAGAGTGAATATGTAGACAAAGCTGGCAACGGGGTTTGTTGCAAGGGAAAGTACCAGGGTTGGTATTAGTGTGGTATGTCCTGTGGCTGTTGGTAAGAATCATCTTGAGGTTAGGTGGTTGTCTATAGGAGACTATGGGTCTGTCTCCCAGAGCTTCTTGGAGTTGAGTATCCTGTTCCAGTATAGGCTGTAATTTATTGATAATGTGTTGGACAGGTTTAAGTTAGGGGGTTGTAGGTGATGACAAGTGGTGTTCTATTGTTGGTTTTCTTGGGTCTGTCTTGTAGTAGATGGTTTCTAGGTATTCGTTTGGCTCTTTCAATTTGCTTTTTTATTTCTCCAGGTGGGTAGTTGAGGTTTATAAATGCTTGGTAGAGATCCTGAAGTTTCTGGTCTCTGTCAGTGGGATTAGAGCAGATGCGGTTGTATCCAAGGGCTTGGCTATAGATGATGGATCGTATGGTGTGTGCTGGATGGGAGCTGGAAGCATGTAGGTAACTGTATGAGTCAGTGGGTTTTCTGTAGAGGGTGGTGTCTAATTTTCCATTGTTGATTTGTACTGCTGTGTCCAGGAAATGGATCTCTCGTGTGGAATGGTCCAGGCTGAGGTTAATGGTGGGGTGTAGGTTGTTGAAATCTCTGTGGAATGTCTCCAGTGTTTCTTGGCCATGCGTCCAGATCATAAAGATATCATCGATGTAGCGTAAGTAGAGAAGGGGTAAAAGGGGACGGGAGTTGAGGAAACGTTGTTCTAGGTCAGCCTTAAAGATATTAGCATACTGTGGGGCCATGCGTGTACCCATGGCTGTGCCGCTGATCTAGAGGTATAAGTTGTTCTCAAACTGGAAATAATAGTGGGTGAGAACAAAGTTACATAGGTCTGCTATCAGGTTGGCAGTGGTGTCCTCTGGGATAGTGTTTCTAATTGCTTTAATAAGTGTCTCTAATTAGACAGGATCACAAAGAAAAAACAGTTTCTTGCCATTTCAACCAGAAAGGACACTGTCTCAATGACCTAATCACATGCATCCTACTCCAGAAGACTTTCAAATCTGCACTTGAAAGGGAATCCTCTGAACTGGCATTCATGCTAAAATTCGACACTCTCCGCGGGGGGCTGAACAAAGACCCCAACTACCTTACCCATTACAAAGATTGCTTCCCCAATTATCACCTCTAATACCATTAGCTCTCAGACATCTACCTTTCCCCACCTCTAATATCATTAACTCACAGACATTTACCTTCCTTCTCCACCCTCCCCCCCCACTGCATTCCCCTTCTGTTCTGCAATGTGATTTGTCCTTTTCATATGTGTTCATTTTTTTTAAATTGTATCCTTTGGTATATATGGTTGTGACTATTTTCTTCCACTATGTGATCTGAGGAAGTGGGTCTGGCCCACGAAAGTTCATCATCTAATAAACCATCTTGTTAGTCTTTAAAGTGCTACATAGTCCTGTATTTTGTTTCATCTACACCAGACTAACACGGCTACATTTCTATCACTATAAGATGAACTATATTGTACGTAGAAGAGTCTATTCTTTCCTAGCTCATCTTGCAGTCTTCAATGATGCCTGCCAGTCAATATTACTATATATTTTAGAAATGTGTGTCTGTGTCTATCCATCTGTCTGTCCCTGAGTCCATTTGATCAAGAACTCCTCCTAAAGGGTAAGAGTTAAGACCACTAAATTTGGAATGCAACTTCCTCTTATCTTAATTTAAAGCAAGGTCAGGGTTTGGTTTTGCCAGGAAAATGGGATGTGCCTGAAATGTGATTGTTTTTCATAAAATGGAAAGGAAGGGGTCTGGCAGGAAGGAGTTATATTACAGAATGGCCACAGAAGGGCAGCAAGAGGCCAGATATGGGAACTGAGACAACTATAACCCCACTGGTCCAGCAGGGGGTAAGGGTAGAGAGAAACAGCTATATACTATATTTTTCAGACAATTTGTCTGTTTGTGTATCTGTTTATCTGTGTGTTGGTCTGTCCCCAGCAGGGGAGCATGTACCGCTCCCCAAGATGTGCCCCCCTGGAGTTGCAGTGGCCATGGGGAAGCACCTCTCACCTGGCCCCAAAGTGCTGTGGTGAAAAAGGGCTGGGGTAGTCCTCCCTCCCCGGGTCAGCCTGCATATGGATTCCCTCTTCCCCAGCCCCATGCCAGAATGATTTAAATGAAGAAAAACAAAACTAATTTAAGTTAAGGACGCAAGCAATGCCAGGTAAGTCTTCTAGTATTAAAATATTTTTTTCGTTATATTCAGAATTGTGACTCTCACTTTCTAAGAGTTTTTCCCATAGGGTAGGTCTACACTAGAGCATTATTTCGAAATAGATTATTTCAAAATAACGCAGCTACACACAAAATGCATTTCAAAATAGCATTTTGCTATTTCGAAATAGCGCATCCACATTGAATGGACGCTGAATCGCATTTAAGGCGAGCCGGAACCAGGTCCAGCAGGGCATCCGGTCAGGAGTATCTTTGTGCAGCTGCTGCCTGAGGCTATGAGGCTTGTGCTTAAAAGGACACCCTCCCCTTCCCTCCAGGGCAGCTGGTCCTCAGGTTTCCCTGCTTGCTTGCCTACCTCGATGAGGGACAAGCAAAGCATTTTGTCTCCGCGTGCTTTGCTTGCCACAGAAGTCTGCAATATGGAGCCAGACCTGCCCCATGGCACTCTGGTGCTTCTCTTGGACGCGTTGCTGCGAGCCTGGCTGCACTTTCTGCAGGCTGCCATCCGAGAGGTCCATCAGGGGGCTGTCAGTATCCAGGAGGCCCTGCGGGAAAGCTTCCACCCTGAGGAGTACTAACAGTCTCCCTGGTCTGCCCCACTGGGGGCTTGTGCCTCATTCCTCCCTCATGTCCTTCCACTTACCCCCCCCCCACCACCCCTCTTCCTGATGTAAAATAAAATGCACGTTTTTTCATAAACATGAACTGTCTATTTAACAAAACTGGGGTTGGGGGAATGAAACTCTGGTGAGACTGGGAAAAGGAGGCAGGAGAAGGAAGAAAAGAATGTGGAAGAGGGGAGGGGGAAACCTGGGAGGAGGGATCTGGAAGGGGGAAGCAAGGAGAAGAAGGGGGAGGGGAAGCTCAGGGGTGGAGGTCTCGCCGGGCCAACTGTCTCCCCGCACCATGGATGCGGGGGCCTCGGCGTCTCTGGGGGAATGGGGAGGGGATGGAGGGTGAGGAGGGTGTGGAGGGAGAAGTGAGAGGGGGAGAAGGAGTGGGAGGAGGAGCAGTATCTGGGGAGGCAGCAGGGGTTGGGGCAGCAGGAGGCAGCAAGCTCTGGACCAGGGTCTGCAGGTGTTGGCAGATGGCACGGCCCTAGGCAAGCTGCTCCCACTGGAGCTCCAGGTCTTCTTGCACTCAGTTCTGGAGGGTGCAGTGCAGGGTTCGCATTGCCCCCAGGTGCTGCTGTCGGTACCCCTCCACTGCACAGGTGGTCCTGCAGAGCCCTCGGGTGCGGAAGCATGACCTGGGCGGGGTGGTGCGCCCTGCACACGCAGCTGGTGCGGCTGTGGAGAAACAAGAGAAGTGGTCAGTTATCCCTGGAGACACAGTAGGTGAAGCCCAGTCCCCGTCTGCAAGGTGAGGGTGACTGTTCCCTGCACCATCAGAGCCGATGTGCTTGCACACAGGCCATGTTCGGGATGTCCTGCTATCCCCGGGAGTGGGAGCTGCCCTGAGACCCCACCCATGCCCCTGTGCTGTGTATAGTGTGGGGGAGGTGGGTGGGTGGGTGGTGGGGGGGGAGATGTCCCCTGCCTCTGTGTAGAAGGGGTTTGTGGAGGGAGGACATCCTGCTGTGTCCCACCCCGGGGTCAGGAGCATATCATGTCTCTTCACACACGCATGTGGGTAACAGGCCAAGACCCTTGTGTGGCAGCCAGCTGGGGCCACGTGCCCAGGGGTAGCATGGCACATGCTCACACGTGCACAGGTTGCTGCGTGATCCATGGTAAGCAAGGCCTATGCGTGCGGTCCCTGGTCTCCCTCCCCGCCCCCTAATAAGGGGACAGTGATGGCACTCACATGTTGTTGCCTCCCCGGATGACACTGGTGACGGGTCTGCTGGGACAGCTCGGGGGTCCCGGCTGCTTGGCACGCTCCCTCTGGCCTCCTGCAACTCCTAGTGCTCCTCCTCCATGCCCTGGTCAGGGCCCTCTGCTCCAGGACCGATGACCCCCGGAATGGCATGGACCGTCCTGCCCCCCAGGATGCGGTCCAGAGCATCAAAATAGGGGCAGGTGTCTGCCCCTGGTTGGGAGCTCCCTCTGTGGCCCTGGCATATGCCTGCTGCAGCTCCTTAATTTTCATGTGTACCTGCTCTGGGTGCGCATGTGGCCTTTGGTGGCCAGGCTGTCAGCCATCTGTCTGTAGACAGCCACGTTCCTCCATCTAGTGTGGAGATCATGGACATTGGAGGCATCCCCCCAAACCTCAATCAGGTTAATGATTTCTGCACTGGACCAGGAAGGCGCTCGCCTTCTCTGGCCCCTGGCAGGCTCCTGGGAGCTGTGGGACTGGGCCCGGGGAGCAGTGAAAGGCTGGCTGGCACTGGCTGCCTGGCTCATGGTGGGGCCACTGGGTCAGGGTCAGTGACTGCTGGCTCTGTGCTGGCAGGCCTGGAGCTGGCACAGGCACTGTGGCCAGAGTCTACCCCTTTAAGGGCTCTGGGGCTGTGGGAGAGGAGAGGAAGTTTTCCTGGTTGTGCGCTTATTCCGAATTAGCTATTTCAAATTTGGCATTATTCCTCCTAGAATGAGGTTTATCAAATTCAAAATAAGCATTCTGCTATTTCAAATTAATTTCGAAATAGCGGTTTGGCTGTGTAGACACTAGGAAAGTTATTTCAAAATAACAGCTGTTGTTTCGAAATAACTTTGCTGTGTAGACATCACCATAGACTGCACACTCAAGTTGTATAGTCCTTGAACAGCAGATCTAACAAAGGTGGGATTGTGCTTTGCTGCTCTAAGTGTTTTAGCTAGGGTGATGTGATCGTGTCCATTCTCTTTCAGGGTCTTATGAGAATCTCAATGAGGTATCTGCATCATTTTCCTTTGCAATCTCCTAATGTCACTGAACTTGTGAGCCACTAGCTATGTCTCATTTTCTTTCTTTTCCTCGGTCTCTGGAGTACACAGGCTGCTAACTTCCTATTTCAATTTGCTATTGCAGGTGCTGAGGTTTATATTTCTGATTCATGTACCTGAATAGATACAGCATATAGAAAATATAAGCTAGCACTGCAGAAAACACTAATGCCGCCTAAAACAAAAATCTCTCTGCCCAAATTCAGTGGAAAGGTACGTGAGATGCAGCTCTCAGTGTACAGTAAATCAACCTATGTGCTGGAACTGATAAGCAGTTTTATTTTTTGCCTCTCTCAATAGTTGTCTTCCAAGTTCATTCTTCCAGTCTTCTCTTATCCTTTCCTTACAGTTTTTGAGGGTAGAAACGTCTGACAGTTATGGCTTTCACTGAACCAAAGCTTGAGGATTTAGCAGCACAGAAGGTGATGGACGGAATTAGTGGTTACCAGGTAAACCTAATTTATGGACAAAAGTGTCTGATCCAAAAACAGTATAGGGGCATTGTTAATGCCTCTGGTTCTTCCAGTAATGGCTCAGACTCAGTAGTGCCTTAAATTCAGACTTGCATTAAGTTGCTTTCAACACAGCACTTCAATTGTGTGTCCATGATTTTGTGCTGGATATTGACTCAGGCTCTTTTGACACAGGTCCTTGTAGTGATATTGCCAGCCTCCAGGAAATTCCATCCATCTCTCATTATGGAGAGTGGTTTCTTTATTAAGAATGAATAAGCTAATGATGAAGATGAGTCACACATACAATTCAATGAAAATACTTTGAGATCCTGGAAGTGGCTTTGATGGCTCTAGGATCCTTGAATGAATGGGGAGAGCCTTGTGCCAAGCAACATTTTACTGGGACAACTCTAAGGGTGTGTCTAGACTACACGGTTTTGTTGACAAAAGTGGACTTTTGTCGACAAAACTATACCTGCATCCACACTGCCTTTGAGTTATGTCGACATAACATCGACAAAACTTAGCAGTTTTGTCGACGTATGTAAACCTCATTCTACGAGGAATAATGCCTTTTATCAACAGAGTTCTGTCGATAGAAGGCATTATTGCATCTACACTGTCCTTTGCGTCCACACTGTTATGTCGACAAAGCAGCTTGATTTGTCGACAGAACTGGATGTAGTCTAGACGCTCTTTGTCGACAGAAGCTTTGTCGACAGTATCTGTCGACAAAACTTCTGTCGACAAAACCCTGTAGTCTAGACACATCCTTAGGGTGTCTACACAGCGGAGGTCAGCATACCAAGGTATCTCAAAATAACTACCCTGCATCTTAGAAATGCACCCGTTATTTCGAAATAATGGGTGCACTATTTTGTCATCCCTGTAAACCTTGTTGCATGAGGGTTAAGGGATGGCTTGAAATAGCACATTATTTTTAAATAAGCTATTTGTGTATCGCAAATTGCGTATCTTATTTCAAGTTTCGGTTGCTGTGTAGACACATCCTCCAAGTCAAAACTACTGCACAGCAATATACAGCATTATCTTGATGTGTTGTTTTCTTATTGAATAGCTAATGGAAGAAAATCCATATTGCTCTTTTAACTTTTAACCAGCAATATGAATCACTACTTAGAACTTCATTTAATGTAAACTATGTCCAGATTCTGTGATCCAAAAGCCCACACACAACCACAAAAATATTTTAGCTTCTTCTATAGTACGTTATTGGTTCTGTTCCCAAAGAGCAAGCAAACTCTTCAAATTCTGCAGGAGTGGCTTTTTCCCCCAAAAGTCACAGATAATTCTGTAACCTGTCCACAACTTGTATCTAATTGTTAACCTTCATCACAGCCAAAAAACAAAAAACAATGGGGCTGGCTGTCCTCCCTCACCCAGGAGAAGCTGCCTGCCAGGCCCAAGCAAAGCCCCCATACCTACTCAGTGGGCAAAGTGGCCTCAGACACCTCAGGGAGCTGCAGTGGCAGAAGCAGCACCACCCTTGCTGCCACATTAGCCCCAGTGAGCCCCTCCTCCACTGTCCTGAGCCCCTTGGCCTGGGTCACCCACCTCCCCCTGGCCTAAACCCCCTCTGCCCTGAGCCCCCACCCCCACCCCTTTTCCCTAATCATTTAAATAAAGCATGTACATTTTCATTTAATTAAAAAAATTATTACTGTGAAAGACCCAAGCAGTGCTGAGTACATCTGCTAGTTTATTATATGCAGGAAAGAGTTCTAGGACTACAATTTATCTATGAATTCAAATAAGTCATTCTTTTCAAACAGGAGGTCAAAAGTCCAAACTGGTCATTAATCTTTCTATTCATTTTCTAAACCATCAATGAATGTTGCATTTCATGGGAAAAAAATGTGCCGTGCAAAAGAGTTACAGCCTTTTGCAAATCTTTAGAGAACTAATGTCAGGCATATGTATACAAAAACCCTCTTTATAAACATACCGTTTACAATCCTCTCTCATGCTTTGGTGCATGCAACTTCCTATCACAAACTTCAGAACAAATCAGTTTATTTTGTTTGCATAACAAATATAATTGGGATTCCCCTATATTCCTTCATTGTTCATACTATTCAAGGGCAAATTTTCAACAGAAATGACACTAGTCACATTAAAAGCAAAAGTGAAACAACAAATCTGATCCTTAGCATCATGTTATGATAGGATCTCATACTGGTGCAAAAGTGTTGTGTGTGAGCCTTTGGCTCAGATGCCAGCAACAATTGCAAATTCTGTACCTCTTTTGAGGCAGTGTAAGCCATCTCAAAATTGGCAAGATAAAGGAAGCAGGGTCATGGTCCCATCCCCTCTTCTGCCTTGACTGACAAAAGGAGTTGTCCATAAAAGGAAATACAGGGTTTGGTTTCCACTTATTCTTCTACAGGTGTGCTTCCCTAGCCTGGCAGGGGAAGCCACAGAGGCACTGTGCCTGCTGAAGTTCTTTTTGCAATAGTGTGCCTCTATCCAGTATTCCCTGTAAGCTGAACACTTGGGTGGCCACCTAGGAGAGATTCAGGGGCTGCCCAAGTGATTGGAAGAGTGCCTACAGCTGCAAGCGTGTGTTTTATTGGTGGTGCATATCTGTACATGTCTCAGTGCATACAGTAAACTTTATTCCACACATGGATGGAAAAAATTAGAGGGAACATTGCTTTCTCAGGACAGTGCCTTAATTAAAGCTTGGCTTAAATATAAAAAGTTCAAACAAGCAGCAAAGAAAGAGGGAACCATAGATGCTCATCAAATCAGTCAAAGAGCATTGCAGCATATGCCCAACCTCTGACTTTACTTCTGTTCCTCCTTGTTTGTCACCTTTCAACCTGTCCCTCCCATTCCAGTTCTCCCTTCTTTTTCTTCTTTTCTCTCATCTGTCTTGCTCATTTCTGACATTATTTCACCCCTTTCCTTACTTTAGCTTCTTTAGTTCTACTGCATCTGTTTCTTTGTTTATTTACAAGCTCGCTCGCTCTCTTTTATGGTGACAGTGAAAGTCATTTTAATGATATTTCTATTGCATAAATGTCTCTATATTACAACACGGTCAATTTTGTTTTTCATCAGTTTTATTCAGTTGAAGCTGGAAACAAATAAAACCAAAGACTGTTGAATCAGCAGACTTGCCACTCACAAGAAATGCTGAAAAGAAACCTGCATATTTCCCACCGCCTCACACCTGACATCTCTACCCCCATTTGAATTATATACAAGCAGAAGTCAGCAAATTGAAAAGTCTATGTATGCCTGCAATGCAAAATATTTCTATGTCACAAAAAGACTCCTTTTTGGAAAAATGAAAATTACATCTGGAGGCTATGGGCTGGTTTGTCATTAAAATATAATCGGGGTTTTAGATGGCAAACAGTAAGCATTTTAGAATGGATTGTTAACATATATGTAAATTAATGTTATGTATTTCCTTCCCTCAGTATTTTGCAAAGGACCCTTACACAGAGAAGCAGAGCTGCTTTAGTTTTGTCTCACAAATGTTCCAAGTGCTATTTTCACTGAATGACGTCATTAGTGTCATGGTTACAACAATGCTGCATAAAGCATCGTGTCTCTCGCCACTGATATAATAGATCACTTTGAACAGCTGAGCCATTATAATTTCCCCACCCCCACTGTAAAAAAAAGAGGACAATTCCTACCTCACAGGAAAGTTGGGAAGCTTAACTAACTAATGCTTGTAAAGCACTTCGCCTCAAATGCAAGGCACTAGAGAGGTGGAAATGATTATTAAATAATGTACCGAGCCAGAAAGGGAAATGGAGACCCAAAATGTAAAGTAACTCTACACCATTCAATAATATTTAATAACCTAAAAGTGCACTGGCCACTCTAAGAAACAAAATTTCCCAAGTATAACACAAAAGAACATTTATTTTCCATTCTTGTTAGATTGTTTAAATTGAATGATGATGCTTGGCAATTACAAATATAACTTGCAATTTCACTTGATAAGGGGGGGAAGCAGGGCATAGGAATATAGATAAAAATCACTAAAAATGATTTACAGAACACTTATTTTCATGCTATAACCTTTACTTTATAGGAGTTTATTTTTATGAGCAAACATGCTGTGTTATTCCTAAAAGAGAATGGTTCCATTCTCTGGTATAGCTGTAGCTTCCTTCTCCCACTCACTCCTGATGTGGTCTCCATGTTAAAGGAACTGAATCTGTATTAGGTAAAATTTAGACTCCTCTCACGTACACCAGCATACACTAGAGGCAACCCCCACTGAAATCTATGCCAAAATACCTGTGTGACACTGGGATGACAAGAGAATCATGTCCTGGTCAGAGTTCCATCTAATTTTTTCCATTTGTGTGCAGAATCAATTTTGTTATGTGCACCATCAGTAGAAACACATGCTACTGACTAATCATCTGAATATCTCTTGGTAGCATCTGAATCTCTCTCATGGGTGGTCACCCAAGTGCTCAGCTTACAGGTAACACTTGTACAGGTGTGTCTGTGAGCATGTCTCTTGTATTTATTTCTAGTTCTTGAACGGTACATTTGATAACGAAGACATTTAATTGGTATTTTAGACATTTGAAAGAGCCAGGATTAATTAGTGAGAACAGCAGGGTTTATTGATGAGAATATAGAGCTGAAAAAGGATTCATATGCACATACCTCTCTGCCTTTGTTGATGATTCCCTCCTTCCGTGCCTCCCAAAATGTTCTAACCAAAGTTTGCTTAATGTCTGAATTGTTTGGAAGGTGGAACTACTCAAAATCTAAAGCTGGTAAGATTGACAAAATTAAATAAAAAGCATGGTATAACCTCACCTATACCTTAAATTTGTTACCTAATAAAATAGAGCTATAAATAGTCTACACTCAGGCCTCTTATCTCATGTAAGGTCTCTAGAAGACTGGGTCTAGAGGACAGTGGTAAAAAGGTGCTTTTATATAAAATTGGAATAGCTGGGGTCTATGGGATTGGGCCCAGAAACCAGAATTGCTATTTATGAGCCTCCTGGTAATTCTCAGCCTCTATACATAAAGCAAAACAAGAATCTTAACAGGATTGCTTATTTCTTATAGAATTCTAGAATACAATGCATCTGGTCCTAAGGCATAGTGACAAAAGTCAGGCACCAATTCTGCCTTAGATATGAACACACAGTTCCCACTGAGGACAACAGGAGTTGAGGATGCATAACTGAGGGAACAATTCAGCTCAGAAACTTTTACACTTGAGACCCACCTTGCCTCGACAGTCTAGTTTATCTTCAGTCCTCAGAGTACATCCTTGAAATTTTTTGGTAACTAAGGAGGCATGGAACTTATTTATCATCTCAATTACATCAGTCTCTTCACTAACTTCCTATTCCTGTTTATTAATGGAGAAGACTTTTTTTTTTGGAAGTATTCTTTATCTCCAATACAGGCAGTCCCCAGGTTACATGGATCCGACTTACATCGGATCCCTACTTACAAACGGGGTGAGGCAACCCCGTATTAGCTGCGCCCCCCCCAGCAGACCAGGGAGACGCAGAGCGGCTTTTCTCAGCAGACACCTCAGCTTGAGAATAAAGGACTGAGGGAAGTGAGGTGTGGGAGATAAAACTGAGCTCTGGAGAAATGTTTGGCTAGAGTTTCCCCTACAATATGTACAAGTTCCGACTTACATACAAATTCAACTTAAGAACAAACCTACAGTCCCTATCTTGTATGTAACCCGGGGACTGCCTGTATACATGTACTAAATAATTTGACTAGAATCTCTTAGAATTATATGCATAATTATCATTATAAATGAATTATACCCATGCTGATTCATTATTTTAAGATGCTTTTTAAAACGAAGTTCTCTTACATCAAATCATAAGTTGGTTGATTATGGTCCTTCCTGTATGTCTATGAAAAAAGCTGTACAGCATTTATGAAGGATATCCTAGCTCAGTACATTTTCTAATTTCTAATAACTGTTTTCATAGAATCACAGACTCATAGAATCACAGACTCTTAGGACTGGAAAAGACATCAAAGAGGTCATCAAGTTATTTAGTAATTCATTGATGTCCTCACTTCATGCACAAAGAAACTTGCAAGGGACGGAGAACTTGTTCTTCTTGGTAAACTTTTGGAGAACACTTTAAGATATACTGTGAAAGGTATCATTCAAACATAATGGCTACATCTCCATTGGCATCCCTTTCCGGAAAAGGGATGCTAATGAGACGAGTCGGAATTGCAAATCCGCGGGGGATTTAAATATCCCCCGCGGCATTTGCATTTACATGGCTGCCGCTTTTTTCCGGCTTGGGGATAAGCCGGAGAAAAGCACCAGTCTAGACGCGATTCTCCAGAAAATAAGCCCTTTTCCAGAGGATTTCTTATTCCTACTTGAAAGAAATCCTCTGGAAAAGGGCTTATTTTCTGGAGAATCGCGTCTAGACTGGCGCTTTTCTCCGGCTTATCCCCAAGCCGGAAAAAAGCGGCAGCCATGTAAATGCAAATGCCGTGGGAGATATTTAAATCCCCCGTGGATTTGCAATTCTGACTCATCTCATTATCATCCCTTTTCCGGAAAGGGATGCCAATGTAGACGTAGCCATTGTGAGTTGGCTCTTTTCCCCATTACAATTGTGAAATAATTTGTCATCTTACCAATTCATTACCTAACTTGATATTTAGGTACAAGATTTAGAGCATGGTTAGACAGACCTTACTCAGATGGTAATCCTCCTACTTACTGAAAAAAATACTCTCAAATGAAGTATCTGCTTATGTTTGTATTCTTTTTATGTTTTTTTAAACTTTCAAAAATTTTCCTGGGTGTGTTATCCATAGGTCACCCTTAATCTGAGAATTTTTATGGTCAGTCTTTCACTGATTTTGTTGAGATTCCAACTTTTTCTCTTAACATTTAATTATCTCCTAAAATCTTGCTCTTCCTATGCTATCAATTCCAAACACTATTACCCTGTTATCTGTTTTCAGAGGAGAGATCTTTCTGTAGTTGAACACTCCTACCTCATGTCTTTTGCAGGAGAAGACATTAATTAAACTGTGGAATTTCAGACATTTTCTTGACACAATAGTCGCCTCCCATTATCTGACTATTTTTCTTTACCATTATTCTTAGAATAATGAGCAACTGACAACCATGAAAATCAAATGTTGCATTTATTGGTTGGATCAATGGCTGAATATATACATCAGTCAATCTAGTTAATCACATTTGATATAATACCAACATGCTTGAGAACTAATTATTTTTCATATATTATTACAAAGGGCTAAGTTAGGGTAGATATTCTTTTTTGATCAGTGGAAAACATTTCAAACACTGACCTAAAAGATATCCTTATTAATTCTTTGGCATGTCAGGTTAATAGTAGATGTCTTGCTATTGCTTTAATTTGCTTATCTTTTTTCCTCCACTGTTTCTGTACTACTACTTTTTGCATTTTAGGCAACGGTAGCAGCTAAAAGAACGTGAGGTCCTCAAGTCAAACAGAATAATGTACCAAATTACATTTTTCTGCACTTTTACCCAATTCAGCTTATTTTTAAAATGTTGCGACAATTTCCCAATGATTATAAACCTTGTTAGTGCTTCCTTGAAATCCAGAAAAATCTAGAAGTGGGAGGCAAAAAAATTATTACTTGAAACTGGAAACCCGGAATGGTTTTCCAGCAGCCATTTTGGTTATAAATGGTATATCTGTGCAGGAGAGCCAACAGTCTCTCCGGCAAGGTGAAGGTGCGGGGGTGCCCGGCTGTGAACTCCCAAAGGGGGCAGAGCTGGCAACAGCCAGCCCTCAGTGCCACCCATACCATGCTGCACCTCCCCCCAGACCTCAGTGCTGTCTGGAACATGCAGCATGTGCTCTAGTAGTAATTTAAAGGGCCAAGGACTCAGTTCATTTCAATTGCTGGGCCCCGGAACAACTGTTCCCTTTGTGCCTCCCCTCCCCCACTGGCCGACCTATATCTGTGTCTAAAATTCTTAACGTGATAACCACAGCGGGAAAGTGTGCACACCCAATCCCCTTTGACTATCCTAGAGGAGTAAAAGACAGAAGGAACAGGGACAGACACTTAGAATTGCAGGGAGGAGACACATTCCTATGCAGAGGGACTTTCTCTCTCTCTTGTGGGTAATTATCTAGTTTTTAAATTTCAAAACTGTTTTCAAGTCCAATCCTAACACTGAGGTTCTTCTGAACAAGGCTGTTAATTTATACAGCCAAAACATCTGCTGATGTAACCCTACTAAAATAATGGGTTCCAGCATTAACAAAAAAATTTGGACAACAGAATTTATTCATGCAAGTTCTCGTTCCTGTGCATTTCTGGCCTTCTGATTATCAGCTGTATTAAATATTCATCACATGGGGTATCTGAATATTGGATAAAGATTCCAAGATTTCTTATACCTTGATTGCTTCCCTAAAGGATTTTGTTTAGCTGTTTTATTCTCAGGCTACGTCTACATTGGCATGATCTTGAGCAAATACTCTTTAATGCAAGAGTTCTTACATTAAAGTATTTGCGCAAGAGAGTGTCTATACTGGCATGTGCCTTTGCACAAGAGATGTGCTTTCGTGCAAGAGCATGCCAGTGTAGATGCTCTCTTGCGCAAGAAAGCTCCGATGGCCGTTTTAGCCATCGGGCTTTCTTGCGCAAGAAATTCATGTTGCCTGTCTACACTGGCCTCTTGCACAAGAACAGTTGCGCAAGAGGGCTTATTCCTGAGCAGGAGCATCATAGTTCCTGCACAAGAAGCACTGATTTCACACATTAGAACGTCAATGTTCTTGCACAAGAACTCCCTGCCAGTGTAGCTAGGCAGCATGTTTTTGCGCAAAAGTGGCCTCTTCGGCGCAAGATTGCACCAATGTAGACACAGCCTCTTCTTAAATACTGTGATATGCAAATGAGCATTTTTAGTACATATGTAACATTTGGAAAATACTTTTCAGAATCATACAATTAATTGCTTTTAAAGCAAGATCTATCACTTCCTTTTGAAACAAAACAAAAATAAATAAGCAAAGACACATTCCATTGAAGAGAGAAAGATTTTCTAGCCACATCATTTAGATGTTTCTCAAGACATTTACAATATTATCATTTACAATACACATCTCAGGGCTATATTTTGCCACCTTTACTAAGAGTAAGTTGCCACTCTATGGGAAAACTCCACATGGAACTGAGGCCATTAGAGATTACTTAAACAGTCTCATTACAGGTTACAATCTTCTACTGCTGAAATTTGTGTAAGAATAAATTTGGACATTTTATTTAGTAAGTGTGAAACTGTCAGATCATACTGAAGAAGCAGCTGCAACATTTTTTATTAGTGTGCACTTTTTCCCCTGACCAGCCTTTGCTGTTTAGTGTTTTTTAAAGTGTACTCTCCCATTTAAGCACGGAATTTTCCTGGAGTGGATCATATATAAATGGCTTGAGGCTATGTCTACACTGTGGAGCGTTTTCAGGATACTGGTGGTATTCCGGAAAAGCTCTGCCGTGTCCAAAGAACGCTTTCGCTTTTTCTGAACAGTTTCTGAAAAAGCAGACGCGTTCTTTCAGCATCCCCATATTCCTCATTTTATGAAAAATAAGGGATGGTCCATAAGAGGAGGTTTTTCTGACATTTGGCCCTGTATAGACGGGCCAAATGTCACAAAAGCCTCTTCCGGAAAAAAAGTGGGAAAAGATACGCAAATTGTGGTTCGCAATTTGTGTATCTTTTTCCAAAAAACCCCTGCGGTATAGATATAGCCTCTGTCTGTCTGTGTATTGGCATTTGCTTTGGCACATGCAGGCAAAGACCAGGGAAAGCTTACCAAAACCCATTTTTTGCATCCACATTTTATCTAACCTGATCACTCTTCAGCTAATTTCTTGCTCTAGCCAGAGTCCTCTGCAACCTTCTAGCCTCTCTCACAGCTTTCAGTCCAGCCTCATGCTCTTCTTTCCCTGTCTCAATGCAACTGAAGTCTTTCCTGCTTTCTACTTCTCATGGCCTCTCCATAATATGCTCCAGTAAAAGAATGAACGCAATTCTGGCACGCCACACGATGGACTGACGTAGGAGACTCTCCTAATCTAGAACCGCCTGCTGCCAGCGGCTTTGGCTCTGCAGTGGTTTGTTTCCTCTCATGACTTAGCCCTCCATTCAAGCCATTTTAAAGTTTCACAGCATCCAAGGTGTCATGTCCTATACAAACAGGGTCTCTCACTGTTCTAATTATTAACATATAGCTTCAGCCCGTCCTGGAGCAAGGGAACACCAAACCTTTTTCTCCTGGGCATCTCTTCCCTGGATCCCTTTCTAGGACCTCCACAGTAGCTCTCACTTCCTTCCTTTCTTTGTGAAGAAGGGTCAGATGCTCCACCACTTATTTGATAACAAACCAAGCCTGTCATACCCTCCAGGTGCAACAAGGTGGGCTTATTAAGCTCTCAGGCTTCTGTTACCATTACCCTTTCTTCACCTGTGCAACGGCTTCTTGGTAGTGATTAGTGCCTTTTACTTCTTCTTTGTGATTAATATATAGTAAGGCCTATGAACTGATTCCAAATTCTCTTTTCTGTTCAATAATATAAAACCCTACTCTAAGAAGAAAAGAAAATATAGTTTTAAATCAACTTAAGTCTCCCGTGTTGTATTTCCAGTAATAAACGGAAAAGCCTTCCTCCAAATAGCTTTTGGTCACCTAAACATTTCTCTGAATGAGGAAAGGAAGGTTCATAGCAACAATGAGAGTCATTCAGAAGCTGCTCCCAGCAGTGAATTTAATCACATGAAAAGGATCAAATCATAATTCAGTCTTCAAAAATATATATTAATACCTAGAATTATTTTTCATTGCCAATGCCACAAAGGAGTATTCAGTCATTTTCTATAATTCTTGATTGGTTTGTACTATGCAATATACAGTAAAACTCCATTAGTCCGGCATCCAATGCTCCGGGACTCCTGATGGTCCGGGAACCATCAGGAACCCGGAAGTGCTGGGGCAGCCAGACAGGCTTCCCCCATTCAGCTGCTGCTGAAACTGACCAGCAACTGAATCGGGGAAGCCAGGAGCAGAGCAGCTGGGGTGCTGCGGGGTTGGTCTCGTAGTGCTGCCCCTCTGGGCTGCGGGACCAACCTGGCAGCACCCCAGCTGCTCTTGGGGATGCCTGGGGCAGAGCAGCTGGAGTGCTGCCGGGTTGGTCCCGCAGCGCCAAAGGACGGCGCTGCGGGACCAACCCGGCAGGACCCCAGCTGCTCTGCCCCAGGGGTCCCCGATTCAGCCGCTGATCTGCTTCAGCAGCGGCTGACTTGGGGACCCCTGGGGCAGAGCAGCTAGGGTGCTGCCGGATTGGTCCCACAGCGCCGAGGGACGGCGCTACAGGACCAACCCGGCAGCACCCCAGCTGCTTTGCCCCAGGTGTCGGGATTCAGCCGCTGCTGAAACTGACCAGCAGCATCAGTTTCACCAGCAGGCTGAATCCGGATGCCTGGGGCAGAGCAGCTGGAGTGCTGCAGGGTTGGTCTCGTAGCGCCGCCCCTCGGCGCTGCGGGACCAACCCAGCAGGACCCCAGCTGCTCTGCCCCAGGGGTCCCCAAGTCAGCCGCTGCTGAAACAGATCAGCAGCTGATTCCAGGAAGCCCCAGGCAGAGCAGCTCTGCCCCGGACTTCCTGGAATCAGCCGCTGATCTGTTTCAGCAGTGGCTGAATCGAGGACCCCTGGGGCAGAGCAGCTGGGGTCCTGCCGGGTTGGTCCCGCAGCGCCGTCCTTTGGCGCTGCGGGACCAACCCGGCAGCACTCCAGCTGCTCTGCCCCAGGCATCCCCAAGAGCAGCTGGGGTGCTACCGGGTTGGTCCCGCAGCCCCGAGGGGCAGCGCTACGGGACCAACCGGGCAGTACCCCAGCTGCTCTGTCCCAGGCGTCCCCAAGAGCAGCTGGAGTGCTGCTGGGTTGGTGCCGTAGCGCTGCCGCTCGGCGCTGCGGGACCAACCCGGCAGCACCCTAGCTGCTCTATTGCAGGCATCCCCGATTCAGCTGCTGCTGAAACTGACCAGCAGCGGCTGAATCAGGGACGCCTGGGGTAGAGCTGGACTACCGTAAGGGGGGGCTCTGAGGAGTCTGGGGTGGCATCCCCTCCCACCCCACTCCAGACCCCTCATAGCCCCCCCTTCCGATAGTCCGGCATATCTGATAATCCGGCACCCCCTGGGTCCTAAAGGTGCCGGATTATCGGAAGTTTACTGTACATATTCTATTAAATAAAAAGACAGTAGAACCTTACCAACCTCCATACCTTATTATTTGTATCAAAGTAGGAGTCTCTGTTGATAAGTCAGCAAATAGTTAATGGCAGAGCACAATACCAGGATCACCCAGTTCCAGCAAAGCATTGCAATGGATATAATTATACTACCCTTTCACTAGAAAAACCACTGATAGTAAGCAATCATGTTATTTTTACAGAACAAACTTACAATGAATCAGATGACAAAATAACCATTAATATCAAAGTAAATGAAACAAATGTGTTCATTATAAAATATGTAAAATATAATGAAAATTATAAAAAGAGGGGTTGAACTGGCACACTGTGCTGTGCAAGAGGAAGAATAAACAGACAAGAAATCTATTAATGCATCTGATGCCTAAGGGAACACATTTATATAGGTCTTCAGTAGAGTTGGCGCAGTGCAGTATAAACAAATGAGAAGATTATTAGGATCTGCAATGTTATATTATTTAAAAACCTAGATTATATATAATAGTGTCCAGAACATTTGGAATAAGGTGCTTCCATATCAGTATAATTAACCTTCCGTAAAAAGTGCCTTACAGAGTCACCCTTTAGTCAATTTCATTAACTCAAAAAGAGAAAGAAACACAATGAAAGAATTATAATAATGAAAATATATACTTTCGGTGATATCCTGGCTCCACTGACGTCAATGCCATTTTGCCATTGACTTCAAAGGAGCCAAGGTTTTACAATATTTCACATAAACTCATGAAACCACTATCAAAAGGTATGAGGGGCTTTATTTGTGTGTGTGTGTGGAAAACAAACAATATGAATGCATTTCAATAAACTCTCTGACTGTATGTTCACCGTAATCAAAACAATATTGTATCTCAGTGGTCAGAGGTGAATCGTAATAAGCTTTAGAGAGAGATGCAACTAACTGGAATTATCCACTGGAGTGGAGATAGGAATAGCAAAGCACATACACTAGGTGAAAAAATGCTGTGGGAAAATAGAATGTTGTTTCATTTTGTCAATTTAGACCTGTCCAATATATAACAGTCAATCTCATTAAACAGTTAACATCAGGGTTCTGCAATGCACTTTGCCTGTCCACTTTATGTGAGACATAATATGCAAACAAACCTCTTCACAAGAACACTAGACGGGGCAGCATTAAAATGTATTTAGTCCAGAATTAAGGCTTATTATATCAACAACCTATATGTAATGTAAGGAATTAAACACTCATTTACCAATTTCGTTTCCTTTTGCAAACTCATGTTAAGATCCAAATATATACTTTTGCTTTCTACTGTAGTTCATTTTTCTTACACAAAATTTCACGACCGGATAATTGCGTAATCATATATACAGTAGCCCATCGTTTGTGCGTCTGTAACGCTGACGTACACGGCCACGCCCCCTGGCCATGTATGTCAGCGCTCCACCCCCCTTCCCCTCCCTCCGTGGCGGCTCAGCCATGCGCTGTGCCGCTCAACTGGGCCCCGGTGGGGAAGCAAGCAGGGGGAGCGCAGACCCCAAATGGCCGCTTGCCACTGCTTGCTCCCCCGCCGCAGCCCAGCTGAGTGGCGCTGGCGCTGCGCCGCTCAGCTAAGCCCCAGTGGGACGGGAAGGAGAGTGGGGTGCTGACGTACACGGCCAGGGGGCGGGGCTGTCTACGTCACCGCCCCCCCCTCCACCTCCCGCCAGGGCGCTGAGTGGTGCGCCCCTCAGCTGGGCCACCGCGAGAGAGGGGAATGGGGGGGCCCCTGGCCGTGTATGTCACCGCCCTGCCCCTCCTCCCCCGTGGCGGCCTGGCTGAGCACACAACACTCAGCCAAGCCTCCACGGAGGAAGGGAAAGGGACAGGGTGGTGACATACGCGGCCATGGGGCGGGGCCGTGTACGTCACATCCCCCTTCCCCTCCCGCTGTGGCACTCAGCTGAGTGCTGCACCCCTCAGCCGGGCCGCTGGAGGAGCCAGCAGCGCAAGGGGCCATTTGGGCTCCCCCGCAGTGGGAGGGGAAGAGAGGGCGGTGACATACAAGGCCCCACCCCCTAGCCTTGTACATCACGCTCCCCTGCCCCCCTCCCTTGCGGCAGCCCAGCTGAGCAGGCAGCACTCAGCCAAGCGTCACAGCGGGAGGGAAGGGGGGCAGGGAGAGACGGAGGGGGGAGAGAGGCAGGAGGAGGAAGAGAAGAGAAAGGGAGAGTGAGAGGCAGGACAGGGAGAAGAGAAAGAAAGAGACCGAGAGAGAGGCAAGAGGCGGAGGAGAGCTGAGAGAGAGCGGGGTAGGCAGTAGGAGGAGAGAGACGGAGCGAGAGTGCTCAGGAGAGAAGACCTGAAAATCCCATCTTATGATGGGCTAATTGGCTAGTACTATAATAATATTGAAGTGACTATGTTGCTCAGTTGGGTGTTCAACCTCATGCATACATATTCATGATTAGGGATGTGACTGGTTAACCAGTGGAGATGGAGCAGCACCTCACCTGCAGCCTGCACAAGCTAACCAGAGTGCTACTGAACTGGCAACTAAGGTGGGATTTATGGCCTGTACTATTATATATGTAACTGTACAACAATCTGTCCAAAAATAATGTCTCCACTTAGCTTGCGTTTAGTGCACTAGATGCAACTGTGATTGCAAGAACTCTTGCCCTTACACTGAGAGATTTAGTTTAATTGAAACAAACAAGAACTTGCTGCAATGGAAGCACTGAACATAGGTCACTGCAAGAATAGTAGTGGGATCAATAGCTTAGACATTCTTAGGAAGGAGGACAGGGAGAAAAGGAATAAGAAGGATGAAACATTTTCCCATTGTTACAGTGTTGTATACCAGACAACTTCTTTTGACAAGGAACATGCATTTGTGTGTCCTGCAGCCATATGATTCACTACACTTTAAGTTATGAGGGAAGAGAGAGTGAGGAACAGGAATTGTGGGAAAAAGACGTATTTACTACCCACAGTGGAAATTACCAGACACACCTCTGGTAACATGCCTCTGTTTCTTATTTTTTGTTTTTATGTAGCTAAACAAGTTTTATATTCAGCTGTTTTATTTATTTTATATAATATATATATATATATATATATATATATATATATATATATATATATATATAAACCATCTTTGTGTTGATTTTAATATGCATATTGCCACATCTTAATGATGGAACATCAAATCATGTTAAAGAAATGAATATTTTATATAGGAAAGATTAAAGGATGATGTTTGTTGTTGGGTTTTTTTGGGCTATTAGTATGTCTCTTTGTTGGCACAAAACTGAAGAACTTAAGTCAAAACAGCCTCAGGGCTGTGTAAATCATAAAACCTGGTTTGTATGTCTCATTTGTAAAATTTTTGTTGTGTTAATAGCACTGTGAAGCAGAATGCCAAGAGGGCTCTAGAAGCACCCAAACCATGCTCTGTGCATTCAGGCAATGTTGCTAACATTCTATAGGTTGAAACTCTCTAGTCTAGCAACATCCGTGGGCTAGCATAATTTTAGTTCCCTGGATGTCCTCTTATCATGGATGTGACCAAATTTCCTGTGGCCCCATAAACAAGATATGCCAACAAGGAAAAATCCAAAGCTAAAAAAACAGACCAAAAAGGAAAACAGTAGCTCTTATAAAATAGAACAGGACAGAACACTGGGACCGATATAACACTATCCAAGGGCTAAAAGTAGAAGCTTGACAAATTCAGACTAGAAATAAGATGGAAATTTTTAACAATGGCAGTAATTAACCATTTAAACAAGAATCAGGGTGGATTCTCCCATCACTGGCAATTTTAAAATCAGGATTGGATCATTTTCTAACAGATCTGTTCTAAGAATTATTTTGGGAAAGTTTTATAGTATGTGTAATAGGGATGTCAAAATGTAGATGACTACATGGTTAACCAATAAGCTTGGGCTTATTGGTTAATCCTGTCAACTACACACCTCTCCACTCCCTTCTGCTGCCTCTGTATCAGAGGCAGCAAGGGGGGAGGGGAGTGGAGGGGAGGAGGGTAGGAACCAGTGCCCAAGAGGAGCTGGCTTAAAAATTGGCTCCCCATAAGCACTGGATCTGCCTATCCCTCCCCATTCCTGCACTGCTGCCTCTGAGAGAAAGGCAGCAGCATGGAGGGTGAGGGGAGCAGGTGGGAGCCAATATGCACAAGGAGTTGGCTTTTAAGCAGGCTCCCCAGTTGTGCTGGCTCTGTGGACCCAACTCCCCTCCTTACGTTTTAAAAGTGGCTCCCCCAGCACCAGCCCCACAATGCCACCTGCTCCCCAACCCCACGTTGCTGTCTCTATCAGAGGCAGCAACATGGGATGGACAGGGGAGAATGCCACAGGGCAGCTTCTGTCTGTGGGAAACTCAGACCATCCACAGACAAGGGGCTGCTGCCACAGAACAGGCTCTGTCCATAGGGACAGCAGAAGAACAGGACAGGAGGTGGGAGCCCATCTGTTCAGGGAGATGGCTTTTAAACTCACTGTCAGAGGCAGCAGCATGAGATGGCAGGACTATCGAATAGTTGTATAACCACTAACATTTCATGCGGGTACATAGATAACATGTAATTGAATAGTTAACTTCCCTAATGTGTAATATAGGAAATAAGTCAATATGATCACAATTGTCTCTTTTGGCCTTGTAAACAATGAATCTATGAAAAATATAGGCAATTTGTTAGCCTCCCTAGTTGCCTGCCCAGTTCTCTCCAGTGCTATACTTACCTTCCTTGACGCAGGGATTACTAGCAGAAATATTGTTCTCCTAGACAGACAGGGGATATGTTGCACAGAGCAAGAAAACAACAACTTTCATAGATTACAGTGCACAAAACAATATGCTTCTAGCAATATAGGCAAGATCATATACCTATTCTGTTGTACTAATATCAATAGTTCTATATTAAAGCAACTAGGATTTTCAACAAAAGTATGTGTTTTTCAATAAAAGCAATCTTCAAATATTCATGTCAATATACAGAACTGAGAGGAGATCATATCCATGAAATCCATTAAAGTATTTTACATTTAATGTATTGAATTTTCCTTGAAAAGAAAATTAATATCTATTGATTATAAATTACAATTTGTGTTATGAACCATTTTCTCATGTAAGCATGCTCCAGAATGAACACAAAGTATTATGATTGCCTGTTCAGTAGCAATGTAGTTTAAAAACAAATTGCCAAGAATTTAATTTAATAATAAATCCCTTGTGAATCTTTGCTTACAGACTCTCCCTCTGTGACAATGATTCTTATTTGTCGTATGCAATGATTGTATTTCTCCTTCAAATGATTGTATTTCTCTGATCAGGCACCCTGTATGTCCACTTCATCAGAATAGAATCCAACCAGCATACAGTGAAATTAAAGGTCAGTTCTGCTCTGTGCATTCAGGCAATACTGCCAACATTCTACATAATAGGAAGAGAGAAGCTATTCCTCAGCTGATTGATAAACGTAATCCTATTGAACACCAGTTGAAGCCTTCAAGGCCCAATGAGTATGGGGGATACTTAGCATACCAGTAAGATGTGAAGGTCAAATATTTTATAAGCAACTTTTCCTGATTGTCAGGAGAAATATCTTCAATCAGTAGACGGACCGACACACAAAGATTTTTTAAATTGATAAAGGCATACCAGATACCAAGTACAGAAAGTCCAAAAGACTATATCCATGCTCCCTGCAGCATTCCCTGCAATTTATAGCCACTTAATTTTTGGAGGAGGTTTGTGGGGCATGCTAACTGTGGGGGTTTTTTGTTTTGTTTTCTGATGAAGTTTCAGAAGTAAGCCAACCCACCAACTACATTTACTTTGCATGAAACCTCAACTTTTTATTTAATAAACCAAGACCAACATGCATAGTGGGTAGTATTTAAATAACACAATGCAAATTGTATCAACACATTTACATAAATTACTTTTCATAAATTATGCATAAAGTAGCATATAAATATGTTGTGAAATTTTATTAATTATTTTGAAATTACATTTGGATTCAAAACAAACCAAAAGGCCTCTCAGAATAATTCTAATGGCTAGTGACCCAGGCTTTGGGGGGGGGGGGGGGGGGGGAGGAAGAGACAGAAAATGATGACTTGTTGAAACTGATACTTTTGGGGGGAATAGATCAAGTTCAGTGAAATGTGTGCTGGAAAAGATTTCTCAGACCCAGGATAGAATTTCTGAACAAAACCTGAAAGAGAGTAAAGCCCCACTGATAACCAAAGACACAGGTTCAAGTTAATATTGTGCTTGATTCATAGTTATTATTAGCCCCGAGGAACTCTAATCATGGATCAGAGCAAGAACTTGAATCTGGGTATTCCACATCCCAGCTGAGTACCTTAATCAGGCCATAGAACCAATCACAATTTTCCTCTGTCACTCAATGAATATTTAACTTTTTTATACAAAGTGAAACAGCTCCAACTACAGAGACAGCAAGACCCACCCAGAATAGTAAACAGCCTCATAATTAGGGCCCTCACCTAGCAAGTGAGAGCTACAGTGAGAAAAGTATTAGGGTAAACTATCCAATGCATTATGATGAAAATTGCACTCTCACTTCATTTAAAGTGTAAGTCTAGAAGGTGCTGATGCCATTTGATGTTAATTTTGATTTCAGTGTAGATGTGAAATTACTTTGATTCCTTGGCCAAATCCCACCAGCAGGCAAAAACTCAGAAAAAAAATTACATTAACAACAGCCTAAGTCTCTTCTAAAAAAGGATGGATCTGATTGGCCACAAAAGCAGTAAATCATGTTGCCTTCAAATAAAGACAACAATCTCACAAGTGTGACACAAACCAGATTTCTATTTCTGTTGAAGATGTCAGTTACACAGAAGAGCATGCCTTGGACAGCAGCTGCTCCCCTTACTTTAACCCATAAAACCATGAACAACGTAACGAGACATTCGTCATGGATGCAGAACAAGCATGCCACCAATATGTTGCTCAATCAATGTCTCCGCTTACCAGAGGATCGAGGTTCCAGCGATTGATCTTCTGGGGTTCACTGTAGCAGGTCTTGTAAAGACCCACTAAATCAAATGTTGAGAGCACCTATCCACTGCAGTATTCCTCGCTGTTGCGAGGAGTAAGAGAAGTTGACAGGAGGAAGTGTCCTGTCGACCTCCCGCTGTGAGGACGCCCTAGAAAATCAATGCAAGGTACGTCAACTCCAGCTACACAATTCATCGTTTTTCTCCACCAGTTTGGACCTTTATATTTTGAAGTCTGTCCACCCCACATTGCTCCCTCTGCAAATAACAGGAGGATACCATATGCCCTGCCATGTTTAATGAGAAACATTTATGGAGTCCTTTCCCATCTAACTCACCTCATCATCATCATCATCTTTCTCAGAGGTCAGAATCCCTCTGCCTATGAATTCCCAATATAATCTCAGGGAATAGCTAAAAGAGTATAGGCAGAAGTGTATGTGCCTTTTAAAAGGTATATCTGATATGAGTGTACTCCAACCAATGTAGACGAGGTTTTGAATGAATTTAGGAATGCACATATATCTGTGTATAAAGGCTAGAGCAGAAGTATGTTTTCTTCATTCACATTTTATGCTGCTCAACAGCTCACTCACACATCAAAACAAACATGTTTTACCTCTTTTACAGTTAGGTAAATAAAAACATTTTAACATTGAAACATACAAGTTTTATTTCAGATATTATTGTGCATAGAGTAATTTTTAAAATAGTGTGTGTTTGTGTGCCAATTTCAGAAGACTGTCTCCAAGACATAGGGATGTGAGACCCTCACAAACTAGAACATAGTTGAAAATTTAGGAAATTACTTCTTGTTAAACAAATTAAAATAATTCAGATTATTATTTTTTAAAAGCCCTCAAATTTATGCTCTGAATACAAAATAATTCATTATCTTTGGGTGTATTCACCCCATTTTTGTATTTGCTTTCCACGTATACTCCATATAAGAAGTTTGATGACAGGAATGAGCTGTAAAAGGAATGAGCATAGAAACAGCTAGCTTTAAGCAAATGGTTAAAAATATTCCTGAAAACAGATTTTAGAATTTTTAACATGAGCATTCACATTGGAAAACTTATTTAAGAGTTACTCTCATCCCACCACTGGACAGAAATAATATCATCTAACATTCGTGTCCACTCAAAGCTAACCAATACAAATCAGATGTTAACTATTCTGGTATGCAATGCTTTGCAACACTATACCATTGTCACCAGAGAATTCTGTGAATGCTATCATTCCTTTATCTCAAAAATATGTACCAGATTAGAAAGGTAGAAACTACAACAGCCACCCTCACTTTGACAAACTCTGGACTAAACTACGGATGCATGACAGGAATGATCTTTTTCATTGCTGGTTAACACACAGTGCTATGAAGTCATGTCCTAAGATTAGCAGTAAATTTAACTCAGATTCTGGGTAATGTACACCAAATCTGAGATCATGATATGAAAGATGTCTTCTATTATGGAAGTAATCCAGTACATATTTCCTTAGGTATGGTTTCTTTTCACAGCAAAAGGCTGGCACAAGCATGACTTATACCGTGGCAGCAGCCTAGACCACAAGGAGAAAAGCCGATTGGTTTACATGAGAAAATGTCAAGCGAGGTAACACATTCTTTGCTTACTTATATTGTTTCCTGCACCGAATAACTTTTGTTGCTCTAAATCAACACAAGAAGGAAGTCCAAGTAGAATCTCTACCCAGATACCCAATGCCACCTATAACGTGACCAGCAATTACCTTACAAGTTATAAATATATTCAGCAAGGAAAACTGTTAGCCTACCTCAAAAGATCCAACCTCAATTATCTAGAGATTACTTCCTTAGGCATATAAAGTCAATTTTAGCATAGCAGCAGGACGTCCAACCATTCCAGTCCAATCACTGCAACTCAACCCCACCGGTTCAAAAGAGGGATTATCTCAAAAAATAAGAAAATGCGTTTAAAGAAAAAAACAGAACAAAACAAGCAATGAACAAGTGAGCCAGCAAGACAAAGAATATCTGAGATGCCCCAAAATGCTCTAGAAGATACAATAATCAAAAAAGAAATAAAATCAAGATGAGGACTATGAAGACAATGATTTGCCTGAGCAAAACTGTGATACTGAGATCTAAACATATGGCCAAGTCACTTGAGCAATTTCAACTAAGCCATATAATTGGTAAAAGCAAGAATGAAAAACAGATGCTGCATCAGATTAAAGCTCTAAGTAAATGAACTGTCTACAGGAAAAAGCATTAGGCACAAAGATGAAAGAACAGTAGGATATTCATCCAAAATTAGATTTTTTGAGACCATGTGTTTACAGTGTTAGAATTTCCCCAATCAATAAAAATTAGTGCACTATAGACATCCCAGATCTAGAAAGACAAACTAAGTCCTGATACATTGAGAGTTATATATTGTACATAAACAGGAGTGATTTCAAAGGAAGTTAACAGCAATGATTACAGGTCCATAGGGATTAATTTATCAAGAAAGATTAAAATAATGAGATAGCTATAACATGATTCAAGGATGACTAACACAGATATAACTGTCAAAAATTATTTTAAGGTATAAACAACAGGGAAGGAAGTGGTGACTGTGCCTGATGATAATGGGCAGGATGAGGAGTGGAATTAGGACAGGCGGCTTCAGTAGTGTTACTGAGCATGCTCAGTACAAGCCAAGCAGTAAATGGGGGGGGGGGAGAGAGGGAGTTGGAGAGCAGGAGGCAAAATGCCACTCCCGGTATCTCCCCCTCCATAGGAAAGTACTGGAGGGAAGACTGCATAATTAAGAATAATGAGATTAAATTAAGGAGAAAAAACCTGGGCTAAATATTAGGAAAAGCTTCTCAACAGTAACAATTTCTACTAGACTGCTATAATTTTTCAAGTGATACAAGCATCACCAGTTACAACATTTAAAACCAGATAGACACAGCACTCACAATTATACTGCATGAAATAATCTTGCATTGGCAGGATAGTGGACAAGATGAGGTAATAGGTTTCCTCCATATCCAACATCTGTAACTTTGTGAAGTTCTCTTACCCTGTAAAAATACTGTGTACCTACCACACTGAATAAATCCCTTCAAAACACTGTGAGTGTACAGCCCAATGTGCACACACAAAATACAGTTATAAACTCAGACTCAAGGAGGTGATTGTGTGTGTTTAAATACAAGTAAGTCAAATCCTTCCGTCTTTAATCAGCCAAAACAACAAGTGAAGTCAAAGACACTATGCCTGAGTAAGGATCTGTAGGTTCACATACAGCGGTAATTAGTGGTATGGGCTGACCAAGCAACTTTTTTTCCTCTGTATATTTAATTAGATTAGATTAATTAGATTAGTGATCACTTATTCTGTATATGTACAGAGGGTCAGAGGATTAACAACAATTTGTTGTTTTCCAGTGCCCCTAAAGAGACTTCAGCAATAAAAATGCTACAAAATAAGCAATCATAAAGATAATTGAATCTAAAAATAAATCTTGTTGCTGTGAGTCCTGCCAATGCATTAATAAATGTTAGCAATTTGCAACAAGTCTGTTTCATAATATAAAGCATCTTACAATAATCTTTGTGTAGGAAAGGTTGTTATGGATGTGATGCTGCGCCTCCATATTTTTATGGAAATGTGTTTCTGAATAGGAGTATGAATAACTCAAATATGCTTTATGCAAATTGGGGCATGTGACCTATCATTCAATAGCTTATAATTAATTGAATATGTATATTATATATTTCTGTAAATGTATCATTCCTCTATGTGAAGTTAGAAATATGAAGTATCAACCTATTTATTAATCTAGGTCTTCTAGTGAAAGCCATTAATGGTACTTTAGGAACTTAAAAGCTCAGTGCTGAAGACAATGGTGTAAATAGTCTTGTTTTTCCTGTAAACCTAAACTATGGTTGGTCCTACAAAGACACGTGACCAAGCCATCTGGTGCTAAAATCCATTTTGAATATTATTTCCACTGGGATGGGGGAATGGAACAAAAACTTCCCACCCTGGGGAAATTCTATTTAAGGAATGGAAAGCAAACAATTATTGTCTTCAGCTGGCTCCACAGAATGCTCCCACCATGGCTGTGTCCAGACTCAGGGGTTTTTTCGAAAAAAGTAGCGTTTTTCGAAAAAACTTCACCTGCGTCTAGACTACAGCCGCGTTCTTTTGAAATTAAATCAAAAGAACGCGGCTTTTCTTTCGACGGCGGTAAACCTCATTTCACGAGGAAGAACGCCTTTTTTCGAAAGTGCTGTTTCGAAAAAAGGCTTTCTTGAATGCCAACAGGGCTTTTTAGAAAGAGAGCATCCACACACACTCGCTGCTATCTTTCGAAAAAGCGGCTTGCTTTTTCGAAAGTTCCGTTTGCAGTCTAGACGCTCTTTTTCAAAAGAGGCTTTTTCGAAAGTATCTTTCAAAAAAGCCTCTTTCGAAAGAGGCTTGCAGTCTAGACATAGCGCAAAAGAGGACACATAAAAGGACCTGGAAAGAAAAGAACTCTAATGAGCAGAGAAGCTGCTAGTCAAAAATCATCAGCTCTGGCCTGAAAATAATTTTACCTGAAATAAGAACAAGGATGATAAATTATGATTTATAACAATCTTTCTTACTGCATTAGGCTTAGCTGGCAGATTTTGTTTTATTTTTGCTTGATAACTTACTTTTGATCTGTCTGTCATTACTCAGAACCCCTTAAAACCTACTTTTTATACTTAATAAAATCACTTTTGTTTATTATCAAACCCAGTGTAAATAATTGTTACCTGTACTTCTCTCTCTTTCATTGATAAAAGGAGTAAACTTTATGAGCTTTCTCTGTGCAAAACTTGTATAGAGAATAAGATGGATTTATTTGGGGGTTTGGTCCCATTGGGGCTGTGTACCTAACAACTGTCAGGTCCCTGTAACTAAGCCCTCCCAGAGCTGAACTATTCTCAGTGCCTGTGTTACTCTGTTGGGGGGCTTTTACCCCAACTCTTTGCCTTTACTGGGGGAGCCCAGAGCTTCTAACTCAGCAGGACAGGATGGTGGGGAACCCCAGTAGACAGACAGATGGATTCACTGGTATGATCAACCCATCAAGTGACCCAACCTATCACAATAGAATGTTTGGTAGATTCCAACTAATTATAAATAGATCAACTAATGCTTTTTTATATCTTTATTAGATCTCTTTGCTTTTGATGAAGTATTGCCAAGATGAATTTTATCGGATAATGCACAGGTAAAATTACAAATATAGCTGACTAGAAGACTTACCCAGGATTTCCTGGGTCCTTCAGGACAGAGAGCTAGTGGTGTGGAGGTTCACAAGCCAAGTCAGGGCCTTGGAAATGTCTGGGGCAGGTCAGGAGGCCGGGGCTATGGGGCGGATTGAGGAGGGGCTTGGGACAGGAGGCTGGGGATGTGAGGGTATGAGAGAGTGAGGATTAGGAGTGGCTGAGGATGGGACTTTCTCCCTGCAGCCAGCTGGTGAGGGCAATGGCTTCTGTCTCCCCCCAGCCGGTGGAGCCCTCTGTCTCCTCTGAGTCGACAGGGACCCTCTGTTTCCCCCCAGGTACTCCAGCTGGCAGAGGCTTATTCTCAGCCCCCCAACAACCCTGGCTGGCTGGAGTCCTCTGTCTCCTACCCAGCACTGGGGCCAAGGGCCAGGAAGGAAGAATTTGGGGCAGGGAGGCTACTTACCAGTCTGGTGGCAAGCAAGATGGCGAGCCCCAGCTGGGCACTCTCTTAGTTGTTATGGTATCCCAAGTGGTCACTATGCAGTAGCTCTCCCTGTATACACTGCCCCCAGTGGCCACTCTCGATATCATGTCCCTCCTCTCTGTGCCCCATCACTTTCCATGTTATGGAAAACTGTCTCATTCCCAGCACTTCCCATTTTCCTGGCACAACCAAACCTTGACCTTGCTTTACGTTAGGGAAAAAAAAACAACAAGCCACATACCAAATTTGGTGGCCCTAGCTCTTACTCTTTAGGAGGACTTCTTGAACAAAGAGACTAATGGACAGACAAACAGAGAGAATCAAATTTCTCAAACAAATTGATGTCATAGTCTATTAAGGCCAAAATTTTCATAAGTGGATACTGATTTGGAGTGCCAAACTTGAGATGGCCTAAGTCTCAGAAGTATGGAACACCGGTAATTCAAACTGAAGACAATGGGAACTGCAAATGCAAAGCATTTCAAATCAGATGCAACATGTCTCAAAGAAAACAAAAATTGAGGTACAAAAAGTTGTCACGAATTTTGAAATTTTGGCTATAAGCAAACACTAAAAATAAACAAAAAATGTCCCACAACAGGTTTAGCAGAACAGCATATGTAGTCTCAATTCTTGAAAACATTAATTAAAACAGAAAAATAGCTTTAAAAACAAACATTCTCCTAGCCAAGTCTTTCGCTTTAATTGTGCAGCACAAGCTTCACTTCAATGTGCTCTCTGTTATCTGATGACTATACTCATTACGCATTAATAAGCTCTTAATCTTGGTTATTCCTTTCAGCTGAGCCATTACTAGCATATCTTATTGTTTTCCTGAAATGATGAACAGTAGTGACCTTTACAGAATTTGGAAGTGTCTCCTGTGTATGCAAAGTAATTTAAGAATGGTTTGACGTAAACGATGATACAATCCTGATGTAACTGTATAATCACAGCAATTAATTCAACATTTACAAAATTTACCAAAAATGTACATTCAGTAGCATTTTTATTTTTAATTTATTTGCCCTTTTGGGTAAATTGTGCTATAGAGGAAATACTGGAACAAAGGATATCACAACCATTTCATTTTTATTAGATGAATATACACTAGATCAAATTTATCTCAACTGAACCAGAATGCAAAGGTCAATGTTTCTAAGTTAGCCTCAAAATTATAGTTTTTAGCCTTCTAGGTCCTAATAAATTCAATAGACAATATGAAAGATGAGAATCATAAAAATATATCTGTTCCCTTATAGAAGCATGTATTATGGAAGAAAACGGTACCACAAAATTAATTGTGCTTCCATGCAACTGCACAAAATTATCTGAAACAGATTTGTCTGAAAAAAATAAAGTTATCTCATTATAACCTCAGAATTTGCTGAACATTCCTAGTTCTGTTGTCCAGGCTACAATTTGTATAAATTTTTCTGCTCTATTCTACCTCCTAGTAAACATGTCTATTGGCATGCTGGAATCTGCAAAATTTCTCATCACAATGCCATGATATCATACACAGAGTATCAGTATATATCAACAAATTATTTAAACTGGTTTATGTTGAAAGGAGGACAAAAAGTTTATTTTTAATTTACTCTCATTTAGAATACATTATTTTAATTTAGAGCCTGTTGCTTTAAATCAAAAGTTAATCTAGCAAATTTCCACTGGGAAAAGCAAAGTATAATACATTATTTTGAGCTACTGGATAAATCTTTGTAAACTGAATTTTTGATTCTTAAACATGGCATAGATTGCTTCTGAAAATGTTGAACAGCAGACCCAGCATAAAGATGTGCCACATCTAATATTAGAAAGGAATTTATTTGAATATGTTCACATTACAATATGCCAACACAGAAATACTGTGTGTTTTCAATCTTTGCACTGCCAAGTCAGTCTCTCCCCGATAAGAACACTGGTTCCAACACTTCAAAAACAGCTAAAATAAAAGCTGAGTAGAGGATAATATTTTTATCTCATGTTAAAAAAACTTAACTAATGTTTGATGTGGCTTTAACGTTAACTGGAAAAGCGAAATCTCACCACCACCACCACCACCACCACATTTACAAGAATACCAATATTTTTTCCCAAAAGAGTTAAGGCTTAACTGCTACATTTTTAGAAAGCTTGTAATTACTTATATTTAAAAAACCCTGATACGAGTCGCCACAGGGCATCAACTTGAAGCACTTTGCTCAGGGCTTAATGCTTTGAGGCTCAGGCATGCCCCTCACGAGGAGCATGGGGACACAAAAGCGAACCCATAATTATTTACACTGCAAACACTAACTTACTACTAAAACAACAACTAACACTAAAACAACTAGAACTGCAACTACCAATATTTAAAATGAGAACCGCTAAGGTGCACTACAGAGCAAGCGAGAAACATTCCAATGACCGTCATGGGTGGTGAGAAAGAACTGAGGGGGTGGTGGGCTGGCAGGTGTGCATATGGAGGTGCCATTCCACGTGGTTCCCCTGGTAGCCCAATGGGTACCGCTGAGGGAAAAATCTTCCAACAATCTGTGCACACAGCGTGCACACTTACCGTGGAATGGACATGAGCAATCACTTGAAGAACAGAATCTAGAAATGAAAATCTCATTGGCCATCTCCATGTTGGTGCAGCAGGGTTTCCCTGTACTCACAAAAGTGCTTTGTTCAGTCTAATTATGAATGCACCAGGCAAATAAGCTTCTCCCACATCTGTTGAGAGATTATATTGATTGGCAGAGATCAGTCAGATCATGCTAAATCCTTCCCTTTTTCAAGTGGGAGTTGATGCTCTTTCATAGGGTAGTACCCGAGGGTACGTCTACACTACCACCCTCGTTCGAACTAGGGTGGTTAATGTAGGCAACCAAAGTTGCAAATGAAGCCCGGGATTTAAATATCCCGGGCTTCATTTGCATCTTGCCGGGCGCCACCATTTTTAAAGCCCCGGTAGTTCGGACTCCGTGCCCGCGGCTACACGCGGCACGGAGTAGGTAGTTCGGATTAGGCTCTCTAATCCGAACTACCGGTACACCTCGTTCCACGAGGAGTAACTGTAGTTTGGATTAGAGAGCCTAATCCAAACTACCTACTCCGTGCCGCGTGTAGCCGCAGGCACAGAATCCGAACTACTGGGGCTTTAAAAATGGCAGCGCCCGGCAAGATGCAAATGAAACCCGGGATATTTAAATCCCGGGCTCTATTTGCAACTTCGGTTGCCCACATTAACCACCCTAGTTCGAACTAGGGAGGTAGTGTAGACATACCCCTATAGAGTTGGTTGCTCTTGACATACTGCTCTAAGTCTCCAGGGGAGACATCCTTGAACTACATCAAAAAACAGCTACAAAGTCTTAGAACTAAGTTTCCCAAATTGCCTAGAGTCCAGGGCAGAGACAGAAATAGCCACTACAGAACCAAACACAAGCTAGAACTCAGAGAAAAGGATTTTGTTTTGGGCTGTTATAGGAATAGCAGAGATTAGCATCAAAACCAGAGAGAGCCTCATTAAACTTTCCATTCCTATCCACGAGAAAATTTTGTTCTCTGTCAGTGGTCATGCCGCCATTGAATGGTGTCTGCCCAACTGACGACAGCAACCCAGAAGGCTGAAGGAGCAATTCCAGGTCATATTAGAAAGAAACAGTCTAATTTTCCATTGGACTCCTGACAAGGGAGTCTCAGGACCAGGCCTGCTGACAGAAGGTACAAATTGGGTAGATGCCCTGGAGTCCAGCGATTCAAAGGTGCCTGGGCTCCCAGGCATCCCTGTTTCAACCAGATCCTTTAAATCACTGCCGGAGTGCTACACCACGTACTCGATGTGGCTCTGAGGGCTGGCTGCACCTGCCTCTTCCACCCAAGGCTCCTCCCCTTCTGAGAGCACTGTACTGGCCTCCTTCCACCTTGCCTAGGGGCCCACAGGGCTGTCAGTTTCCCTGCTCAGAACATGACTAGCCTGTTAGGGGATTAAGACGTAAAAAATCCAATGTCTGTTTCTTATGCTTGGAACTTTTAAGACAACCAATGTTTACAGTGTGGCACCACTCAGTCAAGAACTGAGTCTCAATTCACTAGCTGCCTAGGCAAGTGCTGACAGGAAGTTTGGTGGGTTGGCCCTGTTGTAAATGTTGGGAGGAAGATAGTTATCGTTGCTATTTTATTAATCTAGTTACTCCTATTCTCTTTCCTAATTCCTCGTCCTTTGTTTCCTGAACGTAATGTGCCTAATATAGTTTCCCATGTTGTACTATTACTTTGGAGATTATAATAATTATTGTATTCCTAATATATTATTTGGTAGTGAACATTTTCCCAAGGTACTGAATCCCTGATGTTTCAGGCAGAAGAATGAGGCCTTTATATGGAGGTGCCAGGTACAAAGATGCACAATTCTGGATTCATACTCCTGAGATGAGAGGGAAGCAGCTTCTTCTGCCAGAAGTTAACAGGGAAAATGCTTACACCATTCTTCAGGGCTGGGTTACATTAGATTCACAGATGGTGAGGCCAGAAGAGACCAACATATCATCTACTTTGGCCTTCTCCACAAAATAGGGCAGTGAACTATTCCAAAATAATTCCTAGAAAAACATCTTGATTTTAAAATTGCCGGTGATAGAGAATCCCTTAGCCCATGACCTCTAGTAAACTGTCCCAATGGTTAATTACCCTCATTGTTAAACATTTGTCTATCTGCTTCTTTCAGCCATTGGACAGAATTGTACCTTTTTATGCTGGATGAAAGATCCCGTTACTAAATATTTCTTTCCCATGTAGCTACTTAGAGACAGTGTGACAGACCTAGACCAATGGGCTGTGGTAGTTTGATAGAAAAGACATATAGGCCATAGGACAAATAGTTTTCTGTTCCCATAGGCTATGTATACACAGCTGCATTATAGTGCACATCTACACAGCAAGCCTATTATTTTGAAATAAATTCAAAACAACAGACTTCTTACTCCAACTTCTGTAAATCTCATTGTATGAGAAGGAAAGTCAGAGGAAGAGTGCTCTATTTCAAAATAACTGCTCTGTAGACAGCACCCAAAGCTGAAATAAGCTCTTTCAACTTAAGCTACACAATTAGCATAGCTCAAGTTGCATAGCGTATTTTGAGTTTAGCCCTGCTTCTTAGACATACTCTAAGTGACCAGGGCAAGGAGGGCTGCTGCAAAGCAAGAAGGCAAATCCCAGAGCCAATTAAAAGCCTGCCAGAAGCAAGAGAGAGACAAGCTAATCAGAACATCTGCAGACAACTAAGCTTCACTTCTGGGAGGCCAAGGACTGGGAGTCAAGAGCTGCACTGGGAAAGACCAGAAAGTTGTGGTCTGGTACCAGGCGAAAGGTACTGGATGGGGAAGGGGCTCAGGGAAAGGCTGCAGCTACGATGGTGGAGGAAACACTACCTGCTGCTGCTGCCAATAGGGTCCCTAGGACAAAATCCAGAGCAGAGAGGCGGGTCCGTGTTCCCCACAACACTCCCTGCACCATTATAGACTATCCCTGAAGGGGGAGGTTAAGACAAAAGATGGATTCACCCCAAAACCATTTGATTGGCCTATGATGAAGTTGGCTGAACACTCTATGACGCCTTTATCCAGTTGTAGGGGTTCTCCCCCTGTGCGGAGGGGCTTACGTCCGCCCCCCTCGGTTCTCTGAATATCGACGCCTTAACGCGCCCGACTCCGCTTGGTTTGGTTAGGCGGTTGGGGGAAGGGGGTCCGGGCCCGCCCTCTCTCCGGACCCCAGCCCAGGGCCCTAAGGTCGGGGAAAAAGACTCCCCCACCTAGCAGGGGGGGTCGAGACCCCTAAACTCCCCTGCTCTCAGGGTCCGCGTCCCCGCCCTGGGCTGCTTCTTCCCCCCAGGTCTCATAGGCTCACCTCGGCCCTTCCTCTGACCCTGCCCAGGGTCTCCAATACTGCCGACCACTCGCCGGCTCACGGGGGGGGGGGGTTGTGTCTCCTCGGCGTCCCCCCCTATGGCTGCTACACTGCGACTTTTTAAGCTGCCCGCCGGACGCAGGCAGATGACGTCACCCCCCTCGTTGGACTCCGGCCCCTCCCAGGGCCGTCCTCCCCCTGACGGCTCCGCCGCGCCTGCTCGGCTCCGCCCCCTTTCGGCGCTGCCGGTCGGCCCCGGCTCGTCACCCGGCCGGTATGCCGGCGCCCCCGTCCCTGCACTGCCTGCCGGCTCCGGCTCGTTACCCGGCCGGTGTGCCGGCGCCCCCGGTCTTACCCTGCCTGCCGGCCCCGGCTCGTTACCCGGCCGGTGTGCCGGCCCCCCCGTTCGGGGACGGCGGGCGGTGCTCCGCTCCCCTCCGGGGGGGGAGTCCTTCCCCCGCGGTTGCGGCGTCCCGGCGGTTTCCGGGAGGGGCGGGGCCACCCCGCCACACCAGTAAAGAGAGAAGCAGCTACCTTGAGGGTCACAGCGAGCCTCTGAGGCAAGTGCCAACTGCCTAGAAGCACAGGTCCCCGAGGCAAAATTGGAGTTCTGCCCAACAGTAATCAAGTCATCCCTTCGCCTTCTTTTAGCAACACTAAATAGATTGATTTCCATGAATCTGTCACCGTAAGGCAGGGGAGGGTAATAAAACAGCGACGGTTCACCAGTATTAGCCCCTGAAGGGCCGCTACTGCTATATTTACCCGTACCTTCACAAGTACAGGTGATCACAGCTCCCGCTGGCCAGGAACAGCTATTCGCAGCCAACAGGAGCTGCAAACCCCCTGGACCTGCAGAGGCACAGGTAAATACAATGGTGTGTGGGCCTGCCAATAGCTAATCCTGGCAGACCAGATCTAGTCTATGGGCCGTTATTTGCCCACCTCTGATGTAAGGCATGTTTTTTAATCCTTCATGCACCTCTGAACACCATCCAATTTATAAACATCCTTCTCAAATTTATTCTTAATGTAGTCCCACCCGCGTTAGCTGTTGCACAGCTAACCTGTATGTTTTTAGCCTTTTCTGATTATCATAACTCTTTGTTTAAGAACTTCAGCCAGCTTTCAGTCTATGCCACAGTTCTCATGAATTCATCAATCTGACTTATGCATTAGAAACTGACAAATGATGAAATTAGATACTGAACTAAAATCCACAACATTTGTAAATCTAATACAAATATTACATTTTAGGAATATAAAAGTATACATTAAAAGTAAATATAAAAAGTCTTCCATGGTTTCCATAAAGTTCCAGTAGATCATTATATATCTTTGACCTGAAGATATACTATATTAATATATTATTTTAATAACTTGGATTTCTATTTCTTATGTTCTAGTTTCTCAAACTGATAACATTACTGAAACCAATAGTATAACTTACCTTGTTATCTTTTCAAAATCAAAATAAATTATACAGTATTTTATCTGCCTTGGGCAATGCCATTTAAAGTTTGTATCACTACTAGTCAAAATCATCCAGTTTAAAAAAGGACAAATTTGGATTTAACAGTTATTTCTGTCACTCATTTATGATGGGCAATTACTCATTCACCAGGAAATCAGTTTCCTTTAGTATATAAGACAGAACAAAAAACTGTAGTATTTAGTCTATAGAAAATGCTTTTCTTGTATTAAAAGAATTGGCATATACTTTTCTTTTGCCTTCATGAAATACTAAATCTATACATTTATTTATCAAGATAAATTTCAAATTAACCATTGTTCTTCCTAAGGGAGCATTTACTTTTAAATTTTTAAATATTCTTCTTCAACTAATAAATACACTGTTCCAGCAATTTCTTACTGTTGTCACAAGTGCTATAGAAAAACCTAAATATTTAGATAGCAGGATCTGAAAAGTGCCGAGTGCCCTAGTGTGTATTTATTTCAATAGGAGCCATTGAGTAGTTAATACTTTTTTAAAGTCCCATCACTTTTAGGAACCTAAATATGGATTTACACAAGGTTCCCGCTTTTGAAAATCTTGGCCCACATGATTTGTTTATTTCAAAGCTTAATGTATTAACGTTTAAATGGGTTATGACATATTTGGTAAAAATGTATCCACATTTTACGAAAGCTCACTATGTTGTCATGCATAAAATATCAAATGAGTTTTAAAACATTATTATTTAAATAGAGTAGTCTGTGAGAATGAGAGCACTATTGTGAGAGAGCTTGGGAGAGGAGCTAGATTTTACATTTGACTCTGAATGTAAGATTAGCAGTCACTCATTTTTTCTGGCAGCAATTTGCACATTCTTGGGCTACCTCCTGTAAGAGTCTCTTTTTGAAGGCAACAACCTACCCACCACTGGTTGAAAATAAGATTGTAGTGCAATGGAGCTGTCACGGGAAGTTTTAATAACAGAGTGAGTGATGGTTTCTCAGGCAGCCAGGACCAATTCCATCTGAACAGTGGCCTTGAACTGGAACCGCCATTCAATGGAGAGCCAATCTACAGTGTGATATATTGGACTGATAATTTTCTAGTGGCCTACCTATATTCTGAACAAGGAGAAGCTTCTCTAGGGACATGGGTTTCCTTTCTAGATGAAAAAGGATTGTAATAATCTCTCTTATTTCCAGTATGAATTTGTCTAGCTTCAACTTCCACAGCCATTGTTCTTGTTATAGTTTTGTCTGCTAGACTCAAGTGCCCAATATCAAACTTTTATTCCCCAGGTAAGATACTTCTAGCCTGTGACCAAGTCACTTTGTTTTTTTTAAGCTACATACACTGAGCTCCTTGAGCCCATCACAATAAGGCACATTTTCTAATCCTTTAATCATTTTCGTGGGTCTTTTCTGAGCTCTCACCAGTCTAACAGCATCCTTCTTGAATTAAGGACAGCAGAACTGGACACAATATTCAAGTAGTGGTAGTTAAAATACAGTTACCAAATACAGAGGTAACAGAAATTATTTACTTCTATTTGATATTCTCCTGGTTATGCAGAGAAGGATCACATCAGGACTTAGCTACAGCATCACACTAGTAGCTCGTGGTCAGATGATAACCCAGTGTGACCCAAGTCTTTTTCAGAATCACTTCTTCCCAGAAAAGAGATCCCCTTCCTGTTCACAACATTTTGATTTATCTTTGGTCATATTAAAGCACATATTGTTTGCTTTACCTAGGTTACCAAGAGATGCAGCTCGCTCGGTGTACCTGCCAACTCTTTCAGCAGTGATTTTATGTTTTCTTCTGGGTCAGTAATAAAAATGTTAAATAGCCACGTAGGCCCAAGAACTGTCCCCTGCAGGACCTCCACTAGTAACCCCCTTACTCACTGATTATTCTGTTTACAATTACATTTTCAGACCAAACTTAAAAAACAACAGAAAGTCTGGTAACACTTGAAAGACTAACAAAATGTGTAGATAGTATCATGAGCTTTCGTGGGCACAGCCCACTTCTTCAGATGACCGGAGTGTTAGATGTCCAGAACCAAAATAAAATAGGGATGGGGGGGGGGGGGAGGGGGAGGAAAAAAATGAGAGGGAGGGGGAAAAATTAAACGAGGCAGTGGGTATAGAAATATCAAAAGGGAAAGCCAGGCTAGTATGTAACAGGCAAAACGGATAGTCTATAAGCACCTAAAGACTGGATAGTTAAAAAAGCAGATAAGAACCATTAGTTGGCATTTAGAGAGGAAGAGTACTAACACCAGAATCTACACAAAGAACCACTGGCACCCTCATTGTTTGATTGGTTGATAATGTCCCAGCCATCTGGTATCTTGATTCAAACCATTGGCATGAGAATTAAATTTGTGAATAAATCCTTCCAACCCTTCCCTGTGTATTTGGCTTGTGGAATTGGTCTGTAACAAAACTTCAACTTGAAGATCTCTTAATGAGTGACCAGGTAGATTAAAGTGTTCACCAACAGGTTTCTGTATGTTCCCTTAATGGATATCTGATTTGTGTCCATTGATTATTTCCCGTAGAGACTGTCCAGTTTGTCCAAAATATATTGCAGTGGGGCATTGCTAGCATAGATCACATTACTGGATATGCAGTTAAATGAGCCTCTGATTTGGTGACTTATGTGGTTGGCTCCAGTGCTGAATTTGTTTCTATAGATATGAGGGCAGAGTTGACACCAGGGTTGATTGCAGGGCAGGGTTCCTGGATGCTTATGATATAGCTGTGTAGTATGGTTACTGGAAAAAATTTGTTTCAGTTAAGGGGGTTGTCTGCAAGTGAGAATAGGTCTTTCCCTCAAGGCCTCAGAGTGAGGGATCATTTTCCAAGATAGGTTGTAGATTGTGAATAATGCGTTGGAGGAGTTTAAGTTATGGACTGTAGGTAATGATAAGTGGAATCTTGTTTACAGTCAGTCAGCTTGGAGACAAAGTTGCTCTCAGTTGAAGAAAAAAGAGAGATAAATGTTATAGGGATGTAATAGTATAATCAATTAACCGATTAGAAAAACCTTATAGGTTAATGCTATAGACTACACACATTTCCCTCCCCACCTTGCCAGTAAATTTTTTAGCAGGCTGGCAAGCAACCTGTCTCAGTCCTGGCTTGCAATTGGTCCATGACCTACCTCTGCTGTGGTTCTGCATTCAAAGTGTATTAGGAACCGGGTGAGCAGGCAGCCCAGCTCAGTTCCAGACCGCGCTGGGTCTGGGAGCTCAGACCCCCGCCCCAAACAGGGGCTGCTACCACCTGCACTGCTGCCTCTTTATTAGAGGCAGCAGCATAGAGTGGCAGGGGGCTCTCTGGGAGTGAGGTTGCAGTGAACTGGCTACCAGCCTTGCTCCTGAGATCTATAGAATAGTCAACTAACAGATAAAAATTCATGAGGTTACTCGACTATTCAATTAACCAATATTTAACATCCTTAGTGTGTTACCCATTAATCTCCACATGCACCAATATTTGACTTCTGTATGTAGTAACATAGTTCAGAAGTGAAAGGCCATGTTCAGAAGTGAAATTGCTGCAAGAACCACTATTTCCTATATGAACAATGGATCACAGTACCAAATGATTCACATTTACAAATATTAGTGGTCTGGGATTATATGTATATAGAAGTGCCATTCTGGTTAACTTTAAAGCAGATACTTATCCAAGCAGTAAGAAAGCAGTGAAATAAAGACTTTTGCCTTTTAGTAATCCAAACTGGAAAACTTGAGAATTAGATTAAACATATATCTTTTATAATATAACAAAAAATATAACATTTTGGACTATTTAATGGGAGGAGGTTAGTTTATGCATTTTAGTGCAAAACTGCATTGCTAGACTATGAATATCCTGAAAAAGGAGTGTGCTAATCCAAATTCTTTTTATAAACATACTTCATATTCCTCATTCGTCTCTCACATCTGTTATTAACTGAGATAAATAGAGCCAGGACCTTAATTCATCATGTTTTCAAGCTGCACTTTGTGTCTTACCATGAATTAATTTAAGCCCTTTGAATGCATTCTAAATGATCTTACCCAACCATAAAATACAAATCCATTTCACAAACTCACCTTGAGGCCTTTTTGAGTCAATGCACTACAAATGACTCTTACACAGACATTGTGGAATATTGTTAGTAATTAATATTCTGTAAAACCTAAACAATACAAATACAGTTAAATAGCAGTAAAATATATTACTGTAAATAGTTCTGTTCTGGAGGGTAAAATACTGGAATTCTTTCACCATTTTTATTCAGTCCTTGTTTTCCATAAGAGATTGAATAATGGCCTTAGAGTTTGACCTAAGTAAAAATTGAATCAGCCATAAACGTATAAACCAAAACCCCCCAGCTTCATACAAACTTTTTAATAGTTTCTAGGTACCATCAAACTAGATTTATGTGAAAGATAGAAAATAAACATTTATGTTGTTTAACCTATATTTCAGTAATTTAGTGAAAATGCATCAACAACATTTATTTTACTGCAAAGTAAAAATTAAACAACATTTTAAATGAAATAGCTACATAGTGCCACATCCAGCATACTATAAACTCAGTTTATTATGAATGCATAGAAAAAAATACAATGCGTTACTTTCTTGAGTACACTTTACTACAGTAAAACTCCAATAGTCTGGCATCCAATTGTACAGCACTCCCAATAGTCCGGAATCAAAATAGCAAGAGTCTAGAGGGTTTTTTTAGTGTTTCAGTTTTTAGTGTTATAAGAATGGCCGTACTGGGTCAGACCAAGGGTCCATCTAGCCCAGTAGCCTGTCTGCCGACAGTGGCCAGCACCAGCTGCCCCAGAGAGGGTGGACCAAAGACAGTGATCAAGTGAGTTGTCTCGTGCCATCCATCTCCAGCCTCTGACAAACAGAGGCCAGGGATACCATTTCTATCCCCTGGCTAATAGCCTGTTATGGACCTAACCTCCATGAAATTATCTAGCTTCTCTTTAAACTCTGTTATAGTCCTAGCCTTCACAGCCTCCTCTGGCAAGGAGTTCCACAGGTTGACTATGCGCTGTGTGAAGAAGAACTTTTGCTTATTAGTTTTAAATCTGCTACCTATTAATTTCATTTGGTGTCCTCTAGTTCTTCTATTATGGGAACTAATAAATAACTTTTCTTTATTCACCCTTTATTCACTCATAATTGTATATACCTCTGTCATATTCCCTCTCAGTCTCCTCTTTTCTAAACTGAAAAGTCCCAGTCGCTTTAGCCTCTCTTCATATGGGACCCATTCCAAACCCCTAATCATTTTAGTTGCCCTTTTCTGAAACCTTTCCAAGACCAAAATATCTTTTTGAGGTAAGGAGACCACATCTGTACACAGAATTCAAGATGTGGGCGTACCATAGTTTTATACTGGGGCAGTAAGATATTCTGGGTCTTATTTTCTATCCCTTTCTTAATAATTCCTAACATCCTATTTGCCTTTTTGACTGCCGCTGCACACTACGTGGAAGTTTTCAGAGGACTATCCACGATAACTCCAGGATCTCTTTCGTGATTTGTCGTAGCCAAATTAGCCCCCCATCATACTGTACATATAGTTGGGGTTATTTTTTCCAATGTGCATTACTTTACACTTATCCACATTACATTTAATTTGTCATTTTGTTGCCCAATCACTCAGTTTGGTGAGATCTTTTTGAAGTTCTTCACAGTCTGCTTTTGTCTTGACTATCCTAAACAGTTTAGTATCATCTGCAAACTTTACCACCTCACTGCTTACCTCTTTCTCCAGATCATTTATGAATAAGCTGAAAAGGATTGGTCCCAGGACTGACCCTTGGGGGACACCATTAGGTACCCCTCTCCATTCTGAAAATTTACCATTCATTCCTACCCTTTGTTTCCTGTCTTTTAACCAGTTCTCAATCGATGAAAGGACCTTCCCTCTTATCCCATGACAATGTAATTTACACAAGAGCCTTTGGTGAGGGAACTTGTCAAAGGCTTTCTGAAAATCTATATATGCTATATCTACAGGATTCCCCTTGTCTGCATGTTTGTTAACCCCTTCAAAGAACTCTAATAGATTAGTAAGACATGATTTCCCTTTACATAAACCATGTTGACTTTTGTCCAATAAATTATGTTCTTCTACATGCCTGAAAATTTTATTCTTTACTATTGTTTCAACTAATTTGCCCGGTACTGAAGTTAGACTTACCAGAATCACCAGATTCTGTAATTGCCAGAATCACCTCTAGAGCCCTTTGGCGTCATGTTAGCTATCTTCCAGTCATTAGGTGTGAAAGCCAATTTAAAGGATAGGTTACAAACCACAGTTAATAGTTCTGCAATTTCCCATTTGAGTTATTTTAGAACCCTTGGGTGAATGCCATCCGGTCCCAGTGATTTGTTAAGTTTTTCTATTTGTTCCAAAACCTCCTCTAATGACACTTCAATCCAGGACAGTTCCTCAGATTCATCACCCACAAAGGACGGTGCAGATTTGGGAATCTCCCTAACATCCTCAAAGTGAATAATTTACAGACTGTATTAGTGTTGAAGTGTATAATTGTTATGTTTAAGTGAATAAAGTGGTGTTTTAAGTGTTTTAAGTTACTGTATTAATAGTTCAAGTGATTAATAGTTCAAGTGATTAGCCAGTGCTGCACACTATTGTACACGGTATCCTCTGCTTTCTGTATTCAAAGGCTTCACAACAATAATGGTGAGTACTGTATTGTACATTTATTCTTTCATTCTATGACAATTTATGCATTACAGTATGTACAATAAAAAGGGTTAAAAACTTTATATACAGTGCATTTTATATATATATATATAACCAATTTATAGTACCTCCTGATAGTCCACCATATCTGATAATCCAGCACCACCTAGGTCCCAAAGGTTCCACATTATCAGAAGTCTACTGTACTAAAATAACATGGCACTTTAGTTTTCTACTTTGCATGTGGAAGGAGGGCTAGGGTCTTCCTAAAAAATTTGTATGAAGTTGTGGGGGAGAGAACACATTTTGAGGTATCAAACTATTCATGCTGTGTGACGAGGCAATGTAGTACTCCAGTGCAGCACACTGAATTATTCAACTTTTCAGTTAGGGATGTGAAATTGTAACAGTGTATATGGTTAACCAATGATCCTGGGCTCATTGGTTAACCTTCACAGTTATATGCAGGCTCCCAGTACACACAGGGCAGGCTCCCAGGGAGCCATCTGCCTTCAATCCCCCACATCCCTACACTGCTGCCTCTGTACCAGAGGCAGCTGGGGTGGGAGAGGAAGTGGGAGCTGGTATGCGCGGGGAGCCGGCCCCACATGTAAGTGCTAAAATTTTCAGAGGTTACACGGTTACTTAACTAAATGCATTTTAACATTCCTATTTTCAGTACTCATTCACTTACCATCTTGTGCTAGCCTTCTTGCTATTTACTCATTCTCCTGGCAAACAATAAGATATATGTATTTATACACTATTCAAAATATTCTTCTTTACATATATATGGATGTGTGGTAACTTTGTCTTGACATACTGACTGGCTTCCTTTTCAGAAGGACATTGTCCATCGCTTGTTATTTTTATTTTTTCAAGCAGAAAGAAATGACATATTATTGCCTAACATTCATCAGCGTTCAGCACCTTTAGTGAGTCAAACAGCTCAAGCTCCTTGGCTTACCAAAGAGAAAGTTAAAGGGTGACTTGATTGCAGTCTATAAATAGCTATACAGGGAACAAATATTGAAAAATGGGCTCTTCAGTGTAGCAGAGAAAGGTACAACATGGTCCAGTGGCTGGAAGCCGAAGCTAGAAAAATTCAGTCTGGAAATAAGGTGTATATTTTAAATAATGAGAGTAATTAACCACTGGAACAAGAGACAATTCAGAAAAAGTGTTTTACCTGCCAGGGGACCAGCACAAGTGGTCAAACCTTGCAGGGTACATGCAGAAGCGGGCTGTCAGTACACCACAGCCAGCTATACTGGCAGTCCAGCCAGAGGGGCACCAGGGATTAAAGTGGTGATTACAGATGCAGAGTGGATATTCACAAAGCATTTTGTCCCAGGCTGAAGAGAGACAGTTTCTGATAAGCTGACCTCAGTCAGGTGTAATGCATCCAGCTATGTTTTACCCAATTAATTCATGACACTTGAGGGATATACTCAGAGACAAGAGGAAGAATAGGCTAGCCCTCTAGCACTGCTTAAAATGTAGGCCAAGAGAATATAGCTATTGAAAGATGAGCAGCTAAAAAGTATATGAATTCCTGCAAACCTTTGAAAATATTGTCATTTTTGTTCACTTCGCATAGACTGTTATAACATTTTTTAAAAATTTTGTACATATTAAGACAGATTTCCCAGCCCCGATGTATCTGTTTTGTGATAGGATACAATAAGACTCGAAATCTCTTTGAATCACCACCCACGTATCAATGTGTAGGAAGGTCTTGGCAGATCATGTACTTGAATATGAATTTCAAATATGGGCTTAGGGATTCCCAATTATTCAGGCATTTATGAAAACTGTTTAAATCTTAATGCCAGATAAACAACGGACATGGTATTCAGCAACAAAGAGGTTGCCTCCATCTGTAGTACATGAGAACAGCTTGATTTTATGATACACACTATGGAAGCACAGCTTCAGCTTTAGTCTACTCATGCTGGTGGGTCACGCTTGTGTTTCTGTTCCCCTGAAAGCTACAGTTAGTACATCCTCTGATAGCGGAGCCATTGGATGTTTGGTATAGAGGGAATACCACAGAACAGCATATGCCAAGATGAGTAAAATTCACTACATCATAGTTATTTACAGCTGAAACAACAAAACATTTGGAAAAGTGATATCCACTCCATGCCTTTTAGAATATTAGAAGGTTCTGAACACAATCTGTTCTGGTGGAAGCAAAGTAGAACCTCCAGTCACTGGAGCAAGAGTATGGGAACAGCAAGGACACAAGGAGAGGGCCTAGTCAGGGCCTTCTGCCCAGAAGGGCTTCACAAGTCCTAGATACCAACTTCTATCAGACAGTTATTCTCAATGTGGTCCGCAGATCCACTCTGAGAAACCTGCTAACTGGCTGCTCCAGTTTGCTTATTTACTGCCTCTGCAGTCATACAGCCTTGCGGCTTCTATTGGTTTTGGTTCACCGTCTGCAGCCAATCGGAGCCATGGGAAGTGACGTGGGCCGGGCTGTCACTATCTTTGGCTGCAAACAGCGAACCCCAGCCAATGGGAGCTGCGAGGGTCCGTGTCTGCGGAGCCGGTAAATAAACGAACCAGAGCAGCCAGTTAGCAGGTTTCTCAGAGTGGATCCACAGACCACTTTGAGAAAAACTGGTCCAAGGGCATGTCTACACTGAAGAGGAAGGTCGACTTAAAATACATAGTTGGAGTTGACGCATCTTAAATAGCCATCCACACAATGGGAGGTTGACGGGAGCAAACACTCCTGTCAGCATCCTTTATGCCTCATGACGAACAGGAGTACTGGCACTGACAGAGTGCCATCTAAGGTTCGAATTCGTGGGTCTTCACTAGATCTGCTAAACAAGGGGTGAGCAATAATTTTTGATGAGGGGGCACTCCAAAAAATTGGAAAGTGGTCGAGGGCCACACTCTTTCATGATATTGATGGAGGTGGTGCAGAGTCTGGGATGGAGGTTAGGTGCAGAAGGGAGCTTGGGTAAGGGAGGGTGTTTGGGTGAAGGACGTAGTTGTGACCTAGGGCACTAGACTAGGGTGCAGGGTGTTGAACTGTGACCTTTGGCAGGGAAATGGGGTACAGGAGGGGATGCAGGGGTTTAGATTGTTTCCTAGGGCAGGAGAGGACTGATCTGGGGCAGGGGATTAAGGTGCCGGATCTGGGAGGGAATAGACGTACAGGAGGGGTCAGAGGATTTGGGTATATGGAGTAGGAGGCAGAGGGTTAGGCAAGGGAGGGGCTTCAGTGCCAGAGGCAGGCTCTGGCCAGGAGACTTACCAGCCAGCAACCCATTCCTGAATCAGCCTCCCTGCCTGCCCTGCCCCTGCACAAGCTGCAGACATGTGCTTGTGAATAACTACAAGCCCCTTGTGCTTCGTGGTTGCCTGTTATTGAAACAGGCAGCTCCCACTGGCCAGTTTCCTGCCAGAAGCTGGCCAATGGAATTGTGCTGGAGGCAGGAGCAGCCCCTAAAGCTTATACTCCTCCTCTCCAGGCTCACAGTTTTGAACGTGAAATCGCCCTGCAGCCATGTTTCTGAGTGGTGTGCAGGTGGGGCAAGACAAGTGGGGAGCCTGCCTGGGGCTCCCCACAACAGCTGCAGGCCAGATCTGGTGGCTTGGCAGGCTGGATCTGGCTCAGAGGCCATATTTAGCCCAGGTCTGCACTAAATCAAACTGCGGAAGATCAACCATGGCAGCATCAATCTTCTGCAGTGTAGACACAGCCTTAGTATTTTATACTCCAGCCCATCACTGTAGTATCTAAACAACTTCCACATAAAACCAATAGCAAAGTTCCTATCAGAGTTCATGAAGTCTCTGGTGCCACTCCAATTTAGGATTAAGACTTTGTTATTGTTTACTTTCCCAAGGGAGGGAAATAAAAAAGTGGGTTTCATCTACTTATGGTGGAGAGGTTTTTCCAAAGAGAGAGGTTCTACAGCATTCCTAAAGCTAATCATGTTCTGGATTCACTTGATGTCCTCTGGAAGATTGTTCAACAGCTACATCCCCTTGACCAAAAATACTCCGGCTGTAGCTCTCACAAGCTTTGTGACCTGTATTGTCCTAGAGGAGTAATGATTCATAAATCAAAATTCAGTCTTTCATGTAGGGGCTTACTCCATTAATTGCTTTTAAAAATTAGGTCTATAGCCTTTTACTGCCATCAGAAGTTGACTGACTCAGCAACCTAAGTCATGGAGAAACCTTCTGAACCAGGTGCATTGTCGTCACATTCAGTTTCATATGCAAGGAGTTACAATAATACTTCCTAAAGATGACTAACACACAGCAATGTACTCAGTGCTCACCTGGGTAGAAGAGCTGAATTTCCTAGCACATTGGAGATGAAAAGTCATTTCTGAGAAGTGATGCTATCTTGTCATCCAAAACTTGAACAATCAGTGGGAGGTAGACACAACATATTGGCCCATAAGCAGTGTAACTGAAAGACCCATCTCGGCCATGTCTCAACTATTTTTCAGCCAGGCTGAACCTAAGTGGAGCTGAAACTCTGTGTACCAAGTTACAATGCCACACATTCATATTTGTCCTGACCATCCCTCTGACGTGATGGAGGGTCAGCTGGGACAAACCTGAGTGGCACAGCAACCCCACATACTAGGTTACTTATACAATTTAGAGGAAATAGGTGTAGGGGGCATATGGTCCAGGGCAGGGAGAATTAGGCTGATGATAAGGGGGCACCTAAGAGAGGAAGTGGAAATTTAGGCAGGAGCAGGCAAATCTATGCCTCTCACCCTACTTCAAATGCTGCACCACAGCCCATGTCTCAGCCAATTTTTCAACACGTTTCCTCTTCCTGACCAGCACACTTCAGTATTGCTTAGTTCAGCTGCTCTTTGTCCAAGAACAAATTTCTGTAGGCATTCTGGTATTTTGGTAGTGGCAGTGGCTGTATCAGTTATCAGTGGGATACACAGAGAGAAATGTGCACAGACTGCTTTTTTTACAGCATGGATTCTGAACATTACTTTCTATCTGATGACTGGCAGTTTGGCCCAGCACTTATTGCATTTTTCCCTCTACTCCACTCCCAGCCTCAAAACCCCTGGTCTCCATATTTTTCTCAAGCCGTCTGTCCTTCCCGTTGAGCAACCTCCCATGTCCATTACTCTAATCCCACTCTTGATAATAAAACATAGAAGAAAGATACTAATATAGCACCTGCCTATCAGCAACCAGGGCATTTTAATGACTCTAATACCTCTCTTCCCATGTTTTTTGTATCTTATCATTTAGATTGTAAGTTCTTTACGTCTATTTTATCATCTGCTCTTACATGTTTTTACAGAATAATGGATTCCTGATCCAGATCGTGACCTTTCAGTGTGACTATAAAGGAATAATTCCACACTAGCTCTGACTTGGCATACAATGGAAAGTATAGAGAGAGAGAGACTGAAGATATCAAGTTGAGCCTTTCAGGGCTGAATGCTTCCTGAACAAGGTCAGGCACCTGAACTCTGACATCCGTGGCAGCTGAAGGGATCCACATGCTCCTGAAGGTCTGATCTTACCAAAGACTTGGGTCCTAGACCTATGTTGGTAAGGATAAATCTAACAAAGCGAAAGAGGCAATTATGCATTATTTTTACTGAAGAAAAGTCTGTACCTAATCTACTAGAGAAATTGCCCATCATTATATAATGATTGCCTCCGTAAGTACAATGTCAGCATGGCTCATTCAGTGATTGTGAAATGAAGTAACAGTGTAACATGTTGCTCTGTGTTCTACAGAGTGCTGCAAAATGGCTCTTTTTGCACAATAGAAAGGCAGAGAAGAAAAATTAAAAGCAGCCACATCCAGTTCATTCAAAGTGTATACGGAAACAACAGTAAAAATGACAAGATCATAAAAGCTTTCTATGTATTCTAAGTTTTATATTGCCCTTATGCCCATTTTGGCTGTGTTTGTGGAGAAATATCTGTAAATTGGGAGGTGAATACTATTGATTTTATATTCCTTTTTTCTAATAAGGAGATATTGATTTTTCCACACATGGCTCCCCCTTGGAAGCTATGACTTCAAATAATATAGCATGCATACTTCTGACTTCCAGTATCTATAGTGTTCTTGCTAGGACAGAAATGATACGGCGGCCCAAGAGGCTACCATACAGTTTGGTTTCACAACCAAGGCAAAATATGTTATGGAATAAAATAAAGATTATGTATATATGTATACGAACGCACATACTCTGTGTGTTTCCATAAGAATAAAAACATTGCTTGGCAAGGACCACATCATGATGTGCCACAAAGGTTATGCAATCATGATAAGAAATTCACATCAAAGTGAGAACTAACTGTCTGACGTGCATTGGGCATACTAGATGTTCACACAGAGCTCTACTTTTCCACATGAGTGCCTCTAAGTCAGGGCAAACTGATAACTGTGTCAGCGCAATTTTAACTTGATTAGCTGCTATACACAAGTTTTGCTTTCATATTATTAACAATTTTCCAGAGAGGCTTCTACGGTGGGCATGCTAAGCGTGAATGCACTGCCTTAGAGCAGTGGTCCCCAACGCGGTGCCCACAGGCGCCATGGCACTCACTGGGCCATTTCTGTGCGCCCGCTGAGTGACCGGGGCTGGCTCCGCCCCTGCCTCCGGACGCACGGCAAAGGGGCAGTGCCAGCCCCGGGCGCGAAGCACATGGGCGGCCCCATCCCCAGGCGCACGGTGCATAGGCTGTGCCAGCCCCGGGCACGCGGCATATGGGCGTCCCATAGCGGTGCCGGCCCCAGGTGCGCAGTGCATGGGTGCTGCCGACTCCTGGGCGTGTGGCGTATGGGTGTCCCTGCCCCATGGCACATGGCACAGGAGCGGCGCCGGCCCCGGCAGTGCGGTGCATGGGCAGCCCCACCCCCGGGTGCCCAGCACGTGAGTGGCCCCACCCCCAGGCGCCCGGCAGCCCCGAAAGGTTGGGGACCACTGCCTTAGAGAAAGAGTAGCGGGATGAACGCTGATATTTGACCCAAAAGGCAAAATTGAACTTTTCTACATACTATGTAGCACAAGCTCTCCTTGATCAGCTCTCCCTCTCAATTCCAGTCGCCTTTCCTAGCTCCTGCTTCATTCAAATCATAGACCAAAGTATGGCTCCTGCTGTCCATCTCTTATCCATCAATATGTCTTCTTCATACCATCCCCACCCACGTCTCTCTCATCCCTCCTTCTGTGCACAATGCCACACTTAGCTCTGCACTTACCTATCCAGCTGCCTTATCTTCCCCTGCAATTCCCCCTTGTATTCCTGGTAATTAGCTATGTTTCCAACCCTGATAAAGCCAATAATTACAGCCTCATGGCCAAGTCTCTTCTTTATATTCATCCTCCACAATTGTAAAGCTTCTGGCATGAAACACATAATTGTCTCAAATAATTCACATCACAGTATACAAGTGCACTTACCATAAGAGGCTAATACATTGTTCAGCATGAAAGAGGTTAATTCTTTTACTATAATAAATCAAGCAACAGAGATTCACTGTTTTCCCCCACAGCATTTTTCATGTATCATTATTGAAAACCTCCCACACCCCATAGCAATAACTATTTTTAATGTTGAGAGATCAAAACAGCTTGAGCAAGTTAAAAATGCATTTTCCCCCCCACTGGGAAGAGGCAGGACATTTTTTCTGATCAGATGAGTGAAAGAGGAAATTCAGTCTATATGTATGTTTGCTGCATAATATTTCATATTAACAAATTGAATGTGGGCAGATATGAAAGACTACATTTTACCAAAAGATATTTTCACCTCCTGCCACATCAGACTCCTTGCAGACTTTACTATATGTATGGGCAATGGTTCCTGTAGTGCTGTACACAATTATCTGCAGCTAATTCTATACCTTACATTGATTCCTATTACTTATTAATGGCTATATTCTCACAGTACTGTATATCAATTCAGAAAAAGGGCAAGAAGTGTATTATAACATGTCATACATGCTATGGCTCTACCTGTCTTCACTCTGGACAAAGATTCCCAACATTTATTCAAATAATAACACACTAAGAACAGGCTCATACTGAACTGTGCAAGGAACTGATTCACATTTCATAACCAATAACATTCACATACTCCTCCACACTGAACTTCAGTTTGACTGTAATCTTGCTTTTATTATATCTGACACTGAACTCTCCTCCTTCTTCAATTCTTCCATGTTTGCAAATCTGCCTATCACCATCACTACAGTATTGTCTGTGCATGACACCGCCTCAATCCACCTGAAATCACTATCCATGTCCTTAACATCTCTCATCTTGATAACGGCAGCAAGCACCTTCATATCCTAATAATTATAGAATTATATAGTGCTGGATCGGTGCATGAACTGCAACTATGGCACACATTTTCAGAGAATACCAATAGGGAAAAATTTACATCTGTCTCTACAGACAATACAAAACGATTGAGTTTCATACAACAGTCTTTACAGGAAGATAAAGAAATAGGTATAGCAAAGACAATGGCTTACAGCGCTAACTGCTGTGAGTCAAGGCACACAGAAAATGAAAAATGCACCAAGATTAACTACAGTAAAGGGATAGAACTGACAATTACAGGTTTGCATTGAAAACTGATCTGCACTGCATACATTATGGTAGCAGATTCACTGCATTTTGTCAGTCTGTACCGGCAACCAACTCAAATGGATGAGAAAAAAAACTACTTAATGGAGAGAGGCACCATCCATAATTCTGTAGCTAGCATACAGAATAGTTGGTGACAACCTGTAAGCATTTTATTTAATCTCAACAGTTCCTTAGTCACAGAGGCGTGCACAACTGGAGGACAAGCAGGGGCACAGCACCTCCCCCATCATCATTAGGGTCACAGAGATCCTCTGGTCTCGGGGCCATGGCAGGGTGACAAAGTTCCTCCAGCTCTGTGATTGGAGAAGCTCACTCACTGTCTGTCTCCACTGTGGCCACACAACCAGAAGAGATTGCTCTCTATTAGCGTTGGCCGGGGCCGCAAGCTGGAGAATCCCTCTGCCACCATCACAGTCCCAGGGCTGGAGAATCTGAGCTCCTCCGGCCTGGTGGCTGGAAAAGCTGTCCTCTCCCACACCTCTCCTTTGCTATAACAACCCCCTGGATATTATGGCCAAACAACTTGGATCCCCTGGGGTTTGGCAAGGGGGTGCTGTATTTCCTGATAACGTCACGTGTTTAACGTGTTCCTCCAATAGCAGTCACATTTAAATTCCTGAACATGCCCCTGCTTAATCAAAAACTTCACTAGGAAACCATTTTTCATTCAGTCTAAATGGTTAAATATACATCTGGGAGTCAGAACTCACAAGCTCTCTCAGCAGCTCAACTACTACATCAATGGTAAAACAAAAAAGCAGTCATGTAGCACTTTAAAGACTAACAAAATAGTTTTATTAGGTGATGAGCTTTTGTGGGGCAGATCCACTTCAGATCATATTCTGAAAGTGAACAGGCATGATCATTTTATAACAGAGGGAAAGAAGGTAAAAAAAAAAAATTACAAACTGACAATTCAGCTATAGAACAAAAGGTGGGGGCAAGAAGGGAAAGCGACAAGGAAGGAGGAAATTGCTTTTGTAAGAGTCAATTAAGTGGCTAATCTGGGGTCACTACGAATATCAAAAGGTGAGGAGGCCGTCTTTGTAATATGTAAGATAATTATCATCTCGATTAAGGCCCATTCGCAATGCGTCAAATTTTAGCATAAATAAACTATGTCCACAATAAATCACTTCATCTTCGTGTCTCAGTTTAGACTTTTATAAAATTGGTAATACTTATTGTACAGTGATACACTTAAAAGATTTGTTCTGATTTAGAGATACTATGAATTCCAGCAATATTCTCATACTTAAAAAGTATAGTGATAGAAATGTAGCCATGTTACTCTGGTGTAACTGAAACAAAAAACAGAACTTAAATGGTTTATTAGGTGATTGATAGAAATGTAGCCGTACCTAATAAACCATCTTGTTAGTCTTCATAGTGCTACATAGTCCTATTTTTAAAAAGTATAGAGATTATTGCCGGAATTCATAATATCTCTAAATGCCTCCGGAACCAATAATATCCCTACATCTTGAAGGAGTGTTTTAAATGCATCCACCATACTTGCCTCACAGGAATGAGTTGAGGTTTAATTATTTTAAAATCCATCTGAGGACCTCAAATGAAAGGCCCTTTTAGACTCATGTATTATTATCAATCTAGTGTTCAAATTTAGAGTTCTTCCAGTGAATTCCACTCATTAGCTTGGGAAGGAGGAGATACATAAGTAATGGAAAATACATACTTAAATCCCTGTACATTTCAGCAAGATCCCTCCCCGGTTACTCCAGAGAAATATTTATGCCCATCCAAATCACTAACACCAGAGCTCCGTGCTTTGCACATTGTCTCTTTAAATAGCTATGGAATATTTTACCAATTGTTTACACTTGCAAATGTTCTGCTTCAGTTTTGAGAGGGTATTTTACCACTAAGTGGCTGGAAGGAGGGGCCTCCACCAGTATAGGTAAGGTTCTTAAGAAACTTATAGACAACAAATGGATTTTGGAATTTTTGTTAACCATTCCTGTGTCATCCTGTTTTTAGACCCTTAAAAGCAGAGCTACTGAAGAGAAAGACGAAATGGAAATCATCTGCTACTTTCATGCCTTTAGGAACTTACAATTTAAGTAGTTTTTGCTCCAGAAAGTAGTTTTTGCTCCAGAAATGCTTTCTGATCTGTAAGGGTGTATAGACCTCTGAAAGGCAACTCTCTTAGTATGCCATGACATTACAATCAAAAACTTAGAATGATGCCAAATCAACATGGCATACATGAAATGAATTAAAAAATGGCTCACTGACGACTCTCAAAATGTAACTAGGGAATCATCATTGAAAATGTGTTCCTAGTAAGGTCCCTCAGGCATCAGTTCTTTTCCCGACACTTGAATATTTTTATCAGTGACCTGGAGGAAAACACAAAATCATCCCTAATAAGATTTGCAGATGACATAGATACTGGGGGACTGATGGATAATGAAGGAGACAAGTCTCAGATACAGAATGATATGGGTAACTTAGCAAGCTGGGCACAAGGAAACAACATGGCTACGTCTACACTGGCCCCTTTTCCGGAAGGGGCATGTAAATTTCACTAGTCGTCGTAGGGAAATCCGCGGGGGATTTAAATATCCCCCGCGGCATTTAAATAAAAATGTCCGCCGCTTTTTTCCGGCTTTTAAAAAAGCCGGAAAAGAGCGTCTACACTGGCCCCGATCCTCCGGAAAAAGTGCCCTTTTCCGGAGGGTCTTATTCCTACTTCAAAGTAGGGATAAGAGCCTCCAGAAAAGGGCACTTTTTCCGGAGGATCGGGGCCAGTCAAGATGCTCTTTTCCGGCTTTTTTAAAAGCCGGAAAAAAGCGGCGGACATTTTTATTTATATGCTGCGGGGGATATTTAAATCCCCCGCGGATTTCCCTACGACGACTGCTGAAATTTACATGCCCCTTCCGGAAAAGGGGCCAGTGTAGACGTAGCCCATATGTCTCTTCATGGGGAAATGTGAACTCACAAAACAAGGAACAGAGAATGCAGGCCGTATTTACAAAACGGAGGATTCTATCCTGGGAAGCAGTGACTGAAAAGGACTTGGAGGTCATGGTGGCTAATCAGCTACACATGAGCTTCCAGTGTGACACCAAAAGGACTAACATGAATCCTCAGATGGATAAACAGGGAAATATCAAGTAGGAGTAAAGAAGTTACCTTATTTCTGTATTAGGCACTTGTGTAACCACAGCAGGAATAGTGTATGGTATTGTCAGTTCAGGAGGGATTCTGGTAAAATGAAGCAGGCTCGCAGAAGAGCCACAAGAATGTTAACGGACTGGAAAACAAGCCTTATAATGAAAAACGCCAGGAGTTCAATCTAGTTAGCTTATCAAAGAAAGAAGTTCAGAGATAACTTGATGACAGTCTGTAACTACCCACATGGGGCACAAAAATGTGATAACGGGCTCTTAAATCTAGCAGAGAAAGATAATACATGATCCAATGGCTGGAATTTGAAGATAGACAAATTGGTAATCAACTACTAGAACAATTTAACAGGGGCTAGGGTGGTTTCTCTATCACTAGCAATTTTTAAATCAAGACTGAATATTTTTCTAAAAGATATGTTCTAGTTAAAACAAGAATTAATATAAGGAAGTCCTATGTTTTGTTATACAGGAGGTTAGACTAAATGATCACAATGGCCCCTTCTGGCTTTAGAATCTCTGTGGCATGAAGGAATTATGTATAGTATGTAACTTAGTTTTCTCTTCTTTCCTCCCCCCCCATCCTCTTAATTTTTACAACTGTCATCTTTCCTCCCCTTCGCTCTGTTTTTTCCTCTTACAATATGTTACTTAACGCTGCAGTGTCTTTGCACATCAACCAAAGTTTGGAAGAGAAATGGGAAAACTCAAATGAGGAAGCAACAGCAGCTCACCCCACCTCAACCCAATTTGATTGAAAAAAAAGTCTCAGAAGCAGTCACCTTCTCCCTGAAGAATGCAAACGGGCATATAGACTTGACTACATGGAGCTAATGAATAGGCCAGACAAAGTTGTTTTAACTCAGTCTTGGTGCTCACAGCCTCCTCAGAGAGGTTACTGCAGCAAAAGCAAAGACCATCTTCATGAGAGGTAAGTGCACATTGGTCATAGGTTCTAACGCAACCACTGTCCATGCAACACATATCAAAACAAGGTTTTATCTTGCTTACTTCTTGCCTTCTTTTCATTGCAACACAAAGAAACTTGCACCTGAGTCTAGAATAGGTACCACTTCCTATGGTTTTAGGTGTCTCTCTCTCTTGGCCTTACATCAGGCTGGGAGGAAGGATGGTCCCATGATTATTAGGTCACTGACCTGGGACTCAAGAGACCTGGGCTCAATTGCCATTTCACTACAGATTTCCTGTGTGTCCTGGGCAACTCATATAGCTTCCATGTGCTGCAGGTCCCTATCTGTAGAATGAAGACAACAGGACTGCCCTACCACAGAGGAGTTTTGATAGGATAACAGTATTGCCAGCCTCAAAAGGTTCAGATATCATGAGTCAAACTTCAAAAAAAAAAAAAATCACAGCACATTTAAAAAAAAAAAGAAGATATATTGTGATTTGGCCTGTTTTCAGAGTTTTGAATACACATACCCACTAGTGTGCATGTGACAATATAATTCTTGTGAAGACTCACAAATATATTACCCAAAAATCTTCCCATACTCCTGCCTAGCAATTTAATCTGCCGCACTATCCCTGGCATCATATCTGTCCCTGCACTCCACACTTCAGTTCAGCCTCTCCCCTCAGTTCTATGTAATGGAGACCATCCATATAAGTACCTAAGGGCTCATCTAGACTACGGGGAAGATTGGAAAGAGGATATGTAAATTTCCGCTGAATTTGTATACCCTCTTTCAAATCTTCCCCATAGTCTAGATGAGCTCTAAGATGGCCAGCCTGAAAGTCAGCCTCCAACTATATATACCTGGGTGTTTTAGTTGACTGTAGAAACAATTTTATGTGAATTGCCTATTATCCTCAGCCATAATCAGTGCATCAGAGCTAAGCAACCCAACTCTAGTAGGCTACCACTAGAAAAATCTTTGCTATTTGAGTTCACCATTTATGCTATTTGAGTTCACCATTTAGCAAGGCCACATGTGACATATGTTGCAAGCTTTGATATGCCTACTGTAGATTGTACAACTTCAGGTCATTAGAAAGTTCAGAAATTGTTTCACTGGGTTTGGAACAGATTCAAATGCTATCCACATTATTGTACTATATTAATTAACTGGTTACATTTCAGAACTGGAAATTATTTTGTAATCAAAACAAGGTGTGGGTATTTTCAAAAATCAAAGACAGCATATGATTTATAATTTAGTACAAAATCATTTTGAAATATAAAGAAATATTTTCATTTCAATTATGATATATTCACCTCTCGAAGTATCCTTAGTACGACAGAAGAAATTTAAGTATACATTTATTTCTCTATCACACTGCATTTTCTTTATTTAGGCCATATTTGAACGAAAAGAAAAATGGACGTATAAAAAAATTTCTAAATCTCCACTGTGCTTTCAGATAGCATTACCCTGACTCTATGACATTAAAATGTAAAGTAAACAGAGAAATAAAGGTATTAGCCAAAATGAGAGAGACAATTGCAAAGGCACATTATAAAAATCAGTTCATTTAAAAGCACAGCTGTGGATTATGCATTAAGAGATAGGGGAAGTGACCCAGGTCATATAAATATTATTAAAGAACTACTTAAAGTCCTGAGGACACATTTTTAAACACTCTTTCAGAAGCAACAATTTGTACTAAAGAGAGTATTTTTTGGAAAAAATATTTTCATGCAAGGAGGGCCAAATTCTGCTACCCTCATCCATGCCGAAAAGGGTTTTACTTCCTAGAACAGTGACACCAACATCAACAATACTCTCAGCATGAATAAGGATGGCAGAATCAGGTACTTAGAAAATAAAATTATTTTTAGCACTTCTACTATGAAAGAAATAGGCTACAAGACATTGAATGCTGTATATTGATTTTCCCTGTATATTGCTCTTTGGGGCGGAGAACGGGAGGGGAAGAGAGAGTAGACTCGTGCTAAGCAGAGAAAGCAAACAAGATATCCAAACTGGCAGTATCCTATTTAGCAGATATATCTAATACAGTTGCATAGAAACTCCAATATAATTTCAGTAAAAGTTATCTAAAAATTCAATAGTTATCTAAAAGTTCACTTTAATTTCAGTTGTTTCATCTCCTTTTGTAATCTGCTCAATACAACTGAGAGTACGTACTATTTGCAAGGGAGCGTACAGTGTATTTTATGGGTGTGTAATTTTAAAATCTGTTTATGAAATAAAGAACCCATCCATCCCACAGTATTTCCAATATTACCCTTAGTAGATGAGAAAAAGTTAAACAAATGTACATTGTCACCACCATTTCAACAAGTGTTGAAAAAAAATCTGGAATAAAAAAAACCCAGAACATAAAAATGAAGATTCAATTTCCATCTGTCCATATTTTAAAAGTGTACTATGGTTAAATATGCCAGTTTTAATCAGACCTTGCATATGTCTAGTCATGAGTTTCATCTGATTACCTACCCGATCCCCCACAGCAGTACCACCCTTCACAGTATATGTCCTCTGCCCCACCCACCCCTTGTATCAACTTGTATTGAGAAATTAACACCCCATTGTTCCAGTGATGAGAAGATATAACAGACATTCAAGGAAATTCATGTATACAGACCTGGACATACAGGCTAGTAACCAACTTAAGTGCTCAATGAAGCTCAAGGACATACTAAAGTTATTAAACCAGTTGGATGACTTTTTTTTTATTAAAAGAGATGCACCATTCCAGAACTATGAATTTGTACTGTATGTTACAAGTGCATAACAAATTACATAATACATTGGAGTTCTGGTATTCCTATATGTACTATGCTCCAGTGGTGTCAGTGTTTTTCCTTAAAAATTTCTTACAGATCTAGAGTCAGAACAACTGTTACAGCTGCTAACTTGCTGTAAACAAATATCAAAGGCCAAGGAGGGTTTAGTGCTTCATTTCAGAAAGTTCTTGCTTAATTCTAGCTTTGTCCTTTTCCCAATACAACTCAAATGTACCATTTTAAGAACAACGTTCTCCATTATGACAGGAGGAAAATATGAAGGGTAAATTATTTTAGGTATATTAAAATGTCTGGTCCTTAAAGATATAAATGGGGTCCCCTCGCTCTTTCTTTCCTTTTCTGATTCAGTTTACTGAAAAGGAAGTTAATGAATGTGGCTACGTGTAAATGTTATGAAAAGTTTGGAGATCTGGCTCTGATGGTTGACTACAGTATGTTTATATATAAAAAAAGTTTTGTAACCATCAACAATACACAATGAATCAAAGAGAAAATATGATCCACTCGAAATATGAACTACTCTTTATTTTGTTAATTCTTCATTATTTGACTTAGCGCACTTAACCCAGAAATTCCCTATATATTTTTACCAAGTGGTAATAAGCTACAGCTCAGAATTAATTGTAACAGAATGCAAAATGCTGACTGCTCCAAAACGGTCAATTTAAAACATCAGAATCTAAGCTATAAGTTTCTTTTAAAAATGAGGCTGAAAGATGGCACAACATTTTTACCAAACAAAAATAGTCAAAAGCTACTCACAGCAGAGGTACAGCCTTTACCAGCATTTAAGCCTGACAGTATTGTAGCAAAAACAGCCCCTGTCTATGTTCTCCTGTTACCTGCAACCAGAGCTGATGCAGAAAAAGCATTTCAAAGATTCTTCTGAAAGACATTCACATGCTTCGCTTACAATATCTTTATGAAAGTTCCTGGGTGCCTTCTTTATTCAATAACGATTAACTACAGATGCATGCATTATAGGCTGAATATATTCTCATGAACAGAAGCTGAATGACAATTGAACAGGCACTGCATTGTACGTATTTCAGCTGCCCTCTGTTCTGTTCTTTTCACACTTCCAGTAATTATAATGAATGGATCTCAGCTTATTTTTCAGTGTTAAAAACATAGCCACACATACACTGCTTTGTAAAGACAAATAGGTATCAAGTAGATCTTACCATGTATGTGCCACTGTGAAGCGACGACGTTGACGGATGCTTTTATTCACCAGCAACTTTCTGAAAAAGCACGGAGAGTTCCTTGGAGAACTGCGAGGTGAAATTTTTGGAGATGTGGGTCTGTTCCCTGGCAGTTTGGGAAGCTCAAGTTCTAAATGCATTTGTTCTTTGAAAGTCTTTATATAAACATCTGATTCTGGAGCAGCAAGTTCCCTGGAAGAATCTTTTGCTGTCATAGCTTGAATGTGGTGTTAGCTTTCACCATTCAGAAAACATAACAAAAAAACATCACAGAGACATTGCTTCAGATTCCAATGCAGATAGATTTGGCAAAGCTTAGCCCAGTCATTCCCAAGGCTGAGTCCCGAATGGAAAAGCTGCCTAAAACAACAGCAGCCTAAATCGAAGAATGATAAGTCAGTGCTGTCAGATAGACCTTTATCAGCCCAGCTTTCCCTCTGAAAATGCGCCAAAGTGCTTTCTGTGTCAGTAGCCTCCTTGTGGATGTGGCTTGTCTGCAAGCTACACACTGACATTCACTGAATTCATTCAGCTGAACATACCAGCTCATGAAAAATTCATGAGAACTCCCTCCCAATCAATCCTTTTAATAAAATACTTCATCAAGAAAAAAGATACTGGATTTGTCTGCATATAGTAAGAAAATAAAGCTGTTTATAAACAAATTACAAAACGATGTAACCTGGTTCATTCAGGCCCAACATAGAAAGATCTTCATTCAGAATTGTTTGTGTAATCCACACTGCAGTAGCTCCACCCATGCCATGCTTATTGGCTCAATATTGTTTTGACAACTGGACTCTATTCAGTCCTTCCTTATGCTGTGTATGTGTCATATTTTCATGAAATTTTAAAGAGGGTTTTAACACAGTTATAGTATACGGTGCTAATCTCTCTGCTCTCAAGCAACCTCTGTGTACATCCGAAGGGTCTCTGATGTTGACTTTTCTGAACCAAACCAATGCTGGCATAAACACATGATTTGCAGGAGGGAAAGGGAAAAAATTCAAAGTGGCAGTTGAGCAGAAAAAAAAAAATCAGAAGCTACTAATTATTACCTGAAACGTTGGTAATATCTTCAAGAACATGCATCCTATAATTGGAGTAGCATACTATGGAACAGTTCTCATTGCTCTTATGGAAGGTCTACAAAGGTTGAGCAAAAGAAAAACACAAACCCTTATGGCAGTGTGAGCCCACCGATCTTAAAGGAGAACAAGAGCAGAAAGGATGACGGCGAACACTGACGATTGAGAAATCTGCCAATTCCACTGGAGCAGGAGGAAATTAATTGAAATGTGAACTTTTATTTCAAAGTCTCAGACGTGTTAATCTGTATCTTCAAAAACAAGCAGGAGTCCTGTTGCACCGTAAAGACTAACAGATTTATTTGGGCATAAGCTTTCATGGGTAAAAAAAACACTTTGTCAGATGCTTCAAAGCTTATGCCCAAATAAATCTGTTTGCCCTTAAGGTGCAACAAGACTCCTCATTGTTTTTATTTGAAAGGAAGAATGTTATTTATGGAATATTTTAAAGATGAGCCCAGTATTGTGAAATTTAATTATAGAATAGAATCACAGAAATGTAAGACTGTAATGTACCTTGATAGGTCATTTAGTCCTCCACTCTGAGGCAGGACTAAGTATTATTTTGTCCATCCCTGACAAGTTTGTCTAACCTTGTCTTAAAAACCTACAGTGATGGAAATTCCTCAGCCTCCCTAGGCAATTTGTTCAAATGCTTAATTACCTTTGCCATTAGCAAGTTTTTTCTAATGTCTAACCTAAATCTCCATTGCTGCAATTTAAACCCCTTGCTTCTTGACCTGCTCCCCATAGGAGTTATCCACCTTCTCTCTATTTATTCTTCCTTTTATAACATTTTAAATGCTTGGAAATTGTTCTGTCCCTCTCACCCCCTCTTCTCTAAACTATACAAACACAATTTTGTCAATCTTTCCTTTTTGTTGCTCTCCTCAGAACTCTCTCCCACTCGTCCACATCTTTCCCAAAGTGCGGTGCCCACAGCTGGACACAGTACTCAGATGAGTCTTTATCAGTGCCATGTGGGGTGGAAAAATTATTTCTTGTAATCAATTATTACTCTGGAAACGGTGGTAGGCAAAAAATGGATGGGACAGTAGAATGATTTCTGAGCATGTTGTGTGTATTCATACTGCATTGCTTTGTTTTGTCATTAGATGCATATGGGACCAAATTTTACATATAAAAGGCAATAGAATCCAGGCAAGGAGTTTAGAGGGTAGATTATCTTGTCTTCTTGTACATTAGAGTTGTTAGTGGCTGGAATGTGATGCTACTGGCTGAGGAATAGGTAAGAACATCCTCCATATTTAATTCGGAGCAGATGGCCCTTTAAATAGAAGTAAATTATTTCTTAGATTGTGTGTGTAAGCTGGTCAGCTATGGGAGGGGCGCCTCCCTTTCGGGGTCAGTGGGTGGCCACTCCAACCCACTATGCCGGGAGCAGTCTCTGCAGGGAATTAACGTATCAAATGACCCGTCCGGGGTCCCCCGCTCTTACCTCAGGGCAGGGTGACAAAAGTAAAACAACAACGAAGGTGGCCTGGGTTTGGGCAGGCCAGCAAATGATAGTCAGAGGCCCGTCTTTAGTTCATGGTGGGCCGCCAAGTCTATGGTTAGGAAGACCCAGGCCTAGTTCAGGGCAGGTAAACAGTTGAGATCCCAGCCTTCAGTCAGGGCGGGGCAGCATGTAACAATTTACAAGCCCAGCCCTTGGTCAGGGCGGGCCAGCAAACAAATAGTTTATAAGGCTCAACAGTTTATCAAGGCCCAGCCCGGGTTCAGGGTGGGGCCGCAGGAAAGCAGTTTGTAACATAATCTATACAATTGAGGTCTCCTTACTCAGGAGGGTTGCAGGCAGCTCGCCGGCAATGGTGGAGAGGGGGAGGCTACCACCCAAGCGGTGGGTGCAAGACGGGGGCACAGGCCCGCCCACTCCACTGTGCCCTGGCCCAGGGCCCTAGAGGCAGCAGTTTACTGCTGCTGGATCAGCGGGGGCTCCAGCCCAAAATACGCTGATCTGGGCACGTCTACATCCATGCTGTCCCCTGGGCCTCTTCCCTCCTCCCCCTCAGCGCCTACCTGGCAGTCGCGTAGGACTCCCGCAGAGTCACAGGGATCCAGGTCCATTGGCCACTCCTCAGCGGCTTGCAGGGTGTTTGGTGAGTCCGGGAGAGTCTGTTGTTCCTCTGGGCCGCTGTGCAGCAGAGGCCCCAGGGGTCCACGCCAGCTCACCACCTCCCCAGGTGTTTGCTCCACTCCATGGCATGCAGGGGAGCCCTCTGGCCTCTGCTGTGCCTCCAGGCCGCTGTGCAGCAGGGCCCACGCCAGCTCTCCACCTCACCATGCCTTAGCTCCCTTCCTCAAGGTGTAGGGGAGTCCTCTGGCCTCTTCAGTGGCCGGGGCCTCACTGGCCTGGCTGGCAGGCTTTTTACCTCTCTGGCCCCACCCCTTGGCTTCCAGCCAGGTGGCTCATTAGGGCCAGGCATAGCCCACCAAGGCTCAGGGAGGGGCGCCTCCCCTTCAGGGTCAGTGGGTGGCCACTCCAACCCAATACAGTGTGAAAAGTGAAGAATGAAAGCTAAAACCATGCCCAATCATGCCGGAGCTAGGAGGAAATATTCTGACATCTCAACAAGAGTTAAATGCTGCTGCTAACATATCAATTACATAACACGCCACCCAAATCTCAGGGATTTACATATCTCTTTTCATCCATAAATCTCAAAGCAGTTTAGCTTCATTTTTCAATTGGGAAATTGAAACAGAAGTTATGAGACCTCTGCAAGTCACTTAGCAAGTCAATGACCAAGTTCAGAGAAGAACCCAGGTCTCCCCCAACCTTCAGTCATGCTCAATCCACTAACTCACTGCTTCCTGTTTATCTTCATTTCCATTTCCTGGCACTATTATCAGTAACATCACTTGGCTAACGCTGATGTAATGCATATAGGCCTGGTGACGAGGGGCAGGAGCAAAGGAGGCAGCTGCCCTGAGGCTCAACAATTTAAAAGGGCCCAGAGCATCTAGCTGCTACTACAGCAGTTACATTGGCAACAGCAGCAGCCAGAGCCCCGAACCCTTTAAATCTCCATCAGGCATCATGTACCTGGGGACACTCAAGGGATGACTGGGAAGGCTGGCTGGAGGAGACAAGTCTCCAGCCCCCATCCCTTTACCTCAGGCCCTGCCCCTTCCACAGGCCTGGAAAGGCCCCCCTTTGTCCCGGGATCAGCAAAGTCTGTCAGATGCCCTGGATGCATACAGACAAACCTTTTCTTCTGATATTCGCATGGCCTTTTAAGTTGGGGGAAGATGAATAGCATGAAGAGTTACATGCTCAGAAAAGGAGGAGGAAACTAAAAAAAAAAAAAAAATCACTAAATCTCTGTCTCTTCAGTACAGATCTCCTTCAGGCCTAAAAGCTGCTGTCATCTTCCACATAGCAGAAAAGGTCCAGAAAGTAGTAATACTGTATAGAGCTTACCTCAATTGCTGCTATGCTATTTCCCTTTCTACTTGCACAAAGGTAGAAAAGATCTGTCTGCTCCCTTTCTAAAAAGAGAGAATAATGAGATACTGTGTATCTCAACTCTAACCCCCCAATAGAACAAAGAGAAACATTTAATCATTTGAAAACATAATGTGTGACATCAGCTCTTATATTACTCTTCACTTTGCCTATATTGATAGATAATAAAACACAAAAGAATACTTGCAAATCATTCCAAACTGTTAAAATTCATGTAAATGCTTAGTCTGGAGTTCAAAACAAAATTCACTTCCTGCATCTCCCATTGGTCAGGAACAGCTCAAGTAAGCAGCTCTGGTGGCCCGCCAGCAGCTAACCCTGATGAACTACATGTGGCCGGCGTGCCAGAGATCTTCCACCCCTATTCCAACACATCAGGAGGCAAAACAACCTATGGAGATAGTAACACTAAACCAATTCAATGCAGAGAATGTATATGGCAGTTTGAAGAATTAATATTTCCAAACAAATGCAAAATCCTTTAAGAAGAATATTTTGAAAGCAGAGGGGAAGAAAGGGGGGTTTACACAACATCTCCAAACACGCTGCAAGACAGAAAGCCATGAGCACAGAATAGATAAATATGAGGAAGCTACGTATCTGTAACTGGAGGTCCTTCAAGATGTGTGTGTCTCTGTATTCCGCTGAGACTTCAGACCAACTGCCATGCCTTCAGAGCTGGACAATTTGAAAGTTGTAGCATCTGCTATCCTGTATATGCACTCTTGTCCTGACACCTGGTTTTGTCCAAAGTGATAAAAGGTGGGACAGTCTGATTGCATCTCCAGCTTCTTCTTCACCGCAAATCAAACAGATCAACAGCAGAGGGGAAGGAGGGTGGGAAGTGGATCAGAGATAGGGACCATACATCATGAAAAAGATCCAGTTGCAGGTAAATCACCTCCTCCTCTTCTAAGAGTAATAGTCCCTTCTGTGTTCCATTGAGGGCGATTCACAGACAGCACACTGGAAAGGACATTTGAACTGAGGACAGTTGTGTCAAATGAGGTATCCATCACATAGTCCTGCACTAAGGTACAACATTCAGTGAATGCACTTTTCAACACCATGCAGCCACCCTTCAGGTGTCTGCAAATGGCACATCATGGACAGAGGCCGTAAATGGTGCCTAGTCTCCTGTGTAATGGGCTCTCACCCCAAGCAGTGGAGGCAGTCCTGACAACTGATAGAGCACAAAGTACCCCAAAATTCACTTGGAAACCCTTTGTGTGGAGATCACCTGCCACTTAATCCCCTCAACTACAGCAACAAACAGAGTGATTGATGTTCTACATGCAGAGGATGAGACCAAAGTCCTGAAGATATCAAGGGAGTGAAAGCACTGCTCCTTTAATGAGTTGCGAATCCTTGGAAAGAAACCAAATAAGCGTATAGGCTGGCACCAAGATACAACCTTTTCTTAGAAATTTGAGGTGCAGGCACAGGACAAATATGTCCTTATGGAACGTGGTGAAAGGAGGACCATCATCATGGCTCCATGTTCACTTAGCCTTCCCACCAAAATAACCACTGGGAAGGTGACTATCATGGAAAGGAGGAGCGTGAAGACAGTGGTTTGAAGGCCAGTTTCATTTACGCTGCGTGACAGACTGCTAGCTAAGCCAGAGCTCTGACACTACAACCTGGCTGAAAAGGGCAAGGCCAGCTGAGTAGGTCCATGCCTGAAGGGCTAATGGGAAACAGCCATGGGCCTCATTAGCCAGAGGTCAAGATAAGCCAGAGGGAAAGTGGAGGGGGAGGAGCCAGAATGTGGCTGAGTGTACTCCCCATCCAGATGGAGAGGCTGCAGGAATCAAAGCAACGCTCTGTAAATAGAGATGGTGGGAAATTGGCACGGACAATAAAAGGCATGGGTGATTGCACCAGAAAGTGTCTCTGGTTGATCTGTGACCGAAGAAGGAGTTCCAGGGTAAGGTGCCTGAGCAAGGACCTTGCCACAGCTGATAGAACAATACATTCAAATTTCTCAGAAATTGTGAGATGATGAATATTGTGAAGGCAGACCCAGGGGTGGGCAGACTGTTGGGTCAGTCTTCTGACGCTTACAAGAGGCTTCATATGGCCTCTGGTGGAAAACTGAGTAGTCCTGAATCTCTGTGTAGGTGGAACAATTTCTGCTTGGGTGCAGGTATATAGATACCCAGAAATTGAAGTTGGAAATTGTTAATCTTCTGATTAAACAGATCGACTCACACAAAGTCAGTTGTATTCTGCACCTCTCTGGGGAAACCAGATGAATCAAACCACTGTTCTGACTGAATGATAATGCCTGTGGCCAAAGCGTGTGATGTGGTATCCACAGCATCCATGGTCAAATGTAGCACCATTCTAGCGTCCAACTTCTCTTCCTCCAAGATATACTTAATGGCTACGTCTACACTGGCCCCTTTTCCGAAAGGGGCATGCTAATTTTCAACTTCAGAATAGGGAAATCCGCGGGGGATTTAAATATCCCCCGCGGGATTTAAATAAAGATGTCCTCCGCTTTTTTCCGGCTTGGGGAAAAGCCGGAAAAAAGCGTCTAGACTGGCCCGATCCTCCGGAATAAAGCCCTATTCCGGAGGATCTCTTATTCCTACTTCGAAGTAGGAATAAGGCTTTATTCTGGAGGATCGGGCCAGTCTAGACGCTTTTTTCTGGCTTTTCCCCAAGCCGGAAAAAAGCGGCGGACATCTTTATTTAAATCCCGCGGGGGATATTTAAATCCCCCGCGGATTTCCCTATTCTGAAGTTGAAAATTAGCATGCCCCTTTCGGAAAAGGGGCCAGTGTAGACGTAGCCAAAATATTCAATTTGGTACGGCAGTTTTTAAGGTAAGTCATAGAATCATAGGGTTGGAGGAGACCTCAGGAGGTCATTGCATCCAACCCCTGCTAAAAGCAGAACCAATCTCAACTAAATCATCCCTGCCAGAGCTTTGTCAAGCCAGGACTTAAAAACCTCTAGGGGTGGAGATTCCACCACCTCCCTAAGTAACCCATTCCAGTGCTTCACCACCCTCGTAATGAAATAGTTTTTCCTAATTTCCAACCTAGACCTCCCCCACTTTAACTTGAGACCATTGCTCCTCGTTCTGTCATCACTAAGAACAGCCTCTCTCCATCCTCTTTGGAACCCCCATCAGGAAGTTGAAGGCTGCTATCTAATCTCCCCTCATTCTTCTCCTCTGTAGACTAAATAAACCCAAATCCTCCAGCCTCTCCTCGTAAGTCATGTGCCCCAGCCTCCTAATCATTTTTGTTGCCCTCCACTGATCCCTCTACAATGTGGCCACATCCTTTCTGTAATGGGGGGCCCAAAATTGGATACAATACTCCAGATGTGGCCTCACCAGTGCTGAATAAAGGAGAACAATCACTTCACTACATCTTCTGGCAATGTTCCTACTAATGTACCTCATCTGCTGTTAGCCTTCTTGACTACAAGAGGATACCGTTGACTCATATCCAGTTCCTCATCCACTGTAATCCTCAGGTCCTTTTCTGCAGAAAAGGCCAGGGTATTCCAAATTGTTTGGGCTGGTTGGTGAAAGGCATCATTGATCAGTAGAGGATATCCATTAACTTGTTTTTTTTACTTCCTCCAGTGGAATATGAAGTTCATCCACCACCTTTGGTGGGAGTTGGAATTTCCAAAAGTCATCTGGAAACAATGGAGAAGCTAAAGTTACTGCAGCATCTGGAGAGGATGACAGGAAATGCTCTTGTTCTAGTGATACTGTCATAGCTGGATTCAGCAGTTTGTCTTCCATAACCAGTTCAGAGCACCTGCTTGAGAGTGCCCTAAGAGATGATAGTTATGAAGCCTTCCTCACTGAATGAGTGGGTTCCCAGGGTGGATACTGGGGCCAGCAAGATGGATCCAGCAGAAAGGTGGAAGGTCGCAGGGAAAGGACAATCAATGACTTCCCTGCTGCTAAAAAGGAGCATATTGCCAAACTGATGGCAGTCTGTACAGGGCATTTGCCCTGCATTGGCCCTTTAGGGGCTGAGAGTAAAGCCCTCTGCTAATGAGGGCCCAGCTGGGGGCTATATTAAGAAGGACTCCTGGAGGGAGGAGAGAACGGACTGCTGCTCTGGCAGGAGAGCAGTAGGGACCTGACTGCCAGGGAAGCGGGAGGCTTCCTGGAGGTAGAGCAGTGCGGGGGAAAAGAAGACAGGGCTGGGGAGGCTCTGGCCAAGTAAGCCCCCAGGCTGCAAGGCCTGAAGCTACTGGGGCTGCAGGAAGCATGCATGGCAGGCAGGGGCAGCAGGTCCACACCCCTTTGCCAGTGATGAGTGGCCATTACAGACTGCAGTCTGCCCCAAGGTAGGGACTAGATGAAGACTGGCAGTGGGTCACTGAGGCAAGGTGGGTGCAGGGGAAGTGGGTGTTCCCAGGGAGAAGAACTGGGGGCCCCTGGGAGAAGGGAGAACCGTGGAGTGTGCAGTGGAGTAAACAACATTCCCCCCACCCCGGAAGGGGGCACAGAGAGACTGGAGTGGGCACTGCCGGAGAGCAGTGTCCTGAAGAGGACACCAGGGTTAAAGATGAACACGGGGAAATACCAGCTGGAGGAAGGTGCCCAACAAAACAACAAGCTAATTCCCCAGGCCAACCAGCTGAAGGTGCCATGCTGGTGAGTCGGCCCCGTGACACAATCCTTTAGGGTACTTGTGCTGGCAGTAAGGAACGGATCTTTGTGCTCCCTTGGACTCCTCCAACGAGAACTCAGATTTCAGTTCCAATAGTGGTACCTTCAGAGCGGGCAGAAACACGTAAACCACAGGAATATGAGTCGACACGTGACCTGATTTCACCAAGTCCTAGATAGGTGACTGGACCTCCCTAGGTGCAGTTTGCAGAAGAGAGCATAGAGAACTTGGTTCCTCTAGGATGAACTCTCTCATGTGGCTACAGTCATTTCTCCAAACGCCCCAATGTTATGATATTTGTTCCATAGCTAGAGCTGATGCCAGAACAAACAATTGTCCCAGAACCAACAGATCCTTTGTCTTAAGAGAGGAAGACATTCCTGGCAAATGGGTCTCAGTGCTTGATGCCAGGGGATCCACTGGTGTGTGAGATTTCTTGTTGCAATTGGAATGCCCTGTCTGTCTGTGGCTGGAACTCATAGAAGGCACATCATCCTTCTTTCGTTGGAGGAAACCTTAACTGCATATTTATGTGCATGTTTCCTTGCCTCCCAACTAGACTCTATTATGAGATCCATAGTGGCAGAACCACCAGAGATAGACTCAATCTCCACAGCCAGAGGTGCACTGCTAGCTCACTCGAGCCAATATATGGGGGGTCTCCTTGACCTAAATTGGACTGAGGCCTTATGGCAGCTTCCACGAGCTGCTTCTTGAGGTGGAGAAGGTGTGGCCCTCTCAGGCATACGTTGGAAAGGACTGGCAGATACTGCACCTGGATGAAGTGTGGGCTTCTCCCAAGCAGCAGAGTTAACGTTGGTCCTCATCGCTGACTAAGAACAAACTATGTGCAGGAGGAGGAGCAGATCCTGAATTCTGGCACCTTTGGCATAACTCAGTACCTGTGTGTGGGTGCTGGAGGTGGGGGACTGGAAAACAGATTCCCTAAAAGTCCCAATCCTACCAAAACTGTTACTAAAAATGAAATTACACAAAAACAGTAAAACAAAAAAGAAAACTAATTATATGAAACTGTAATTTTTTTTTTAAATGTGCCAGAGACAAGAGGACATTAGCAGCTCTGACTATGCAATGGTAAGAAGTAACTGGAAAGCAGATGGACTGCTTTATTACCCTTTATTACCTCAAACAAAAACATGAGGTGAAGCAAGGGCACATGAATGTAGCAACAGACGGTACTACTTTCAAATTCTCTGGCTCCTGATGTATGGCATACATATGTAAACACTTAGAGGAATACAAGCCCACCTATGGAGGGGAGGTCCAAAGGGGCACCCAGCTTCCCTTGGCCCCACCTCTTCCGCCCTAAACCTCGCCCCTTCCAGGAACACAGAGCTGCCACACCCTTTACCTTGCCAGGGAGCCCACAAACACTGTCAACTTACTGTTGGACTACAAGAGGGACCATCTCTCAAAGAAAAAACACCACATATGTATTACAATACTATACAGGCAGTCCCCGGGTTACGTACAAGATAGGGACTATCGGTTTGTTCTTAAGTTGAATTTGTATGTAAGTCGGAACTGGCTCCAGATTCAGCCGCTGCTGCTGAAACTGACCAGGGGCTGACTACAGGAAGCTGGAGGCAGAATTGCTCTGCCCCCAGCTTCCTGGAATCAGCCACTGATCAGTTTCAACAGCGGCTGAATCTCGAGCCTGGGACAGAACAGCTGGGCTGCCAGGTAGGTCCCTGCAGGACCAACCCAGCAGCACCCCAGCTGCTCTACCCCAGGGTCCACAACAAAAGCCTGGTCTGCTGGGGGGGGGGGGTGCAAATGAGGAGTAACGGTAGTTCGAACTAGGAAGCCTAGTTCGAACTACCTAGTTCGTGCCCCGTGTAGCCTCGCTGCACGGGGTTCGAACCAGCGGGGTTTTAAAGATGGTGGCTCCCCACTTATGCAAATGAAGCCCGGGAAATTCAAATCCCAGGCTTCATTTGCAAGTGCGGTATGCCTACATTACCCTGCTAGTTCGAACTAGCGGGGTAGTGTAGACATACCCTCAGGGACTGCCTGTACACAAAAAGAATTCACGAACTGCAAACCATTAACATTTGAAACCTATTTCAAACACAGTACAGACATACACAGAGCATATTGGCCAAACTTACCTAGAACCTGAGATTTCCTATGTTAATTTAAATAAAAAACTAACAGTCTGTGTTTTCTCCTGAACGTGGCTGTCTCTCTAGTTCTGTGTACTAAGAAACTCTCCAAAGCCTTTAATAGTCCTGATTTGGCACTAATAAGACTCATCTATATTGGCTGTGAAGGAGATTCAACAGACTGCTCAGAGTCATAGCACATAAAAATGTCCTGTAATGCTCTTCAAAACAAAGTAACTTTTATATTTTTGGAGTAAAATACTTAGGATGTGAAACACTGATAGCTAATTGACCTATGGAAGAGGCAGCTGGAAGAACTTCTGCATCCTTGTATGATGATAAAAGTGAAGAGGGGGCTACAAAGCAAGCACAATTCAATCACATACACATTAACAGGAAAGGAATGAAGAATGAACTCGAAGAAACAGACAAGGTGTAATTCAGTTTACAGAAAGGGAGATTTTTCTTTACTTTGAGCTTTTGGTGGGGACAATTCCTTTTAAAACATAAAAGAAAGTAAGAAATCCTAGAGCTGAAGAAAATAAACATGTACAAGATGCTAAGTTAATGCCTTTTGAGACTACAACAAGAGATAATCAGACAATTGAACAAAGAAAAATCAACCCTGGTTGAAAACGTTCATTAACACAGAAATTGGTTAATATATAAATACAACCAACAGCCTGGAATAAAACCTTTAAGAGCAACTATTAGCAAACTTGCTGATATCTACATACAAAACTAAGAAATCATGCTAAAGAGCCCCAGAATTAGTTCAAGTGAGACAGGCAGAAACTAAGAAAATGATCAACATCATACCCATTGAATCAGAGACGCAAGCCAATGGAAGTCTGAAGGTGCAAATCTGATAAAAATCAATAATATTAACAGATAATCATAAGAACTCATTATTTCTCATAACTACTAAAATTTATCTAGGTTTAGTAACATGAATACTTTAGTAGGAATTATGATTTTGTTAGCAAATTAGTAAATAATATATTAGAAGGAAAAACACTAGAAGGATATTTTATTTCCATTGCTCCAGATTAAAACAGTTTTAGGAAGAACAGTGGGTGGAAAGGGTGATATTTTACAATCTTTGGCAAACCAATAATTGTAAACAAAGTCTGTATGAAAGAGCCATCTATTACATACTGACTTGCTAATGCATCAACTGGAAATGACGGATTGCATTCAAACCCAGTGGTCAGGAGAGAAGACATGTATAGAAGATTAGGGTGGGAATCTCAAGAAGTCATCTAGTCCAGTGTTTCTCAAACTGTGCTCCGCAGAGCTCCAGGGCTCCGCGAGACATCTCCAGGGTCTCCGCGAGGTGGACAAACTGGAAACATCGATAGGTACAACACATACAATCAGTGGACTGCTGGGGCTCTGCATAAAGTTTTATGCATGTAAAGGGCTCCGGAGCCCAAAAAATTGGAGAACCCTGTAATCTATTCCAACCCTCTGCTCAAAGCAGGACCTACTACAACTAAATCATCTCACCCAGGGTATGTCGACACTACAACGTTAATTCGAACTAACTTAGTTCGAATTAGTTAGTTCGAATTAGCTTAGTTCGAATTAACGGATCCAGACTAAAAAACTAGTTCGAATTAGCGTTTTGCTAATTCGAACTAGCATGTCCACATTAAGTGGACCCTGAACCGGGGTTAAGGATGGCCGGAAGCAGTGCCGGCAGGGCATCAGAGGAGGACTTAGAGCTTGGAGATGCTGTCTCAGGCTAGCCGAGGGCTGTGCTTAAAGGATCCCGACCCCCACCCTGGACAGACAGTTCTCAGGGGTGCCCTGCTTGCAAAGCAGTCCTGGCTTGGAGTGCCCGGACTACCCACACTGGGCACATCACACCACTCGGCCATCATCCCGGCTGCACTTGCCTCAGGCTGCCATCTGGGGAGAGGAGGCAATTGGGGGGCTGCAGGAGAGCTTCCACCCCCAGAAGCCCACAGAGCCAGCCCAGTCCTCCCCATCAGGGGCTCGTGCCCCATTCCTCCCTCACCTCCTTCCACTTACCCTTCCCTAGCCCCTCTTCTTGATGTACAAAATAAAGATAACGTGTCTTCCAAAATGGAATCTGTCTTTATTGAACAAAACTGGGGGAGACTGGGAAAAGGAGGTGGGAGAGGGGAAGAGAGAGGGTGGGAGAGGGGAAGAGAGAGGGTGGGAGAGGGGAGGGCAACTAAAATGATCAGGGGGGTTGGGAACAGGTCCCATATGAAGAGAGGCTAAAGAGACTGGGACTTTTCAGCTTAGAAAAGAGGAGATGGAGGGGGGACAGGATAGAGGTCTCTAAAAGCAGGAGTTGGGTGGAGAGGGTGCATACAGAAAAGTTCTTCATTAGTTCCCATAAAGAAGGACTAGAGGACACGAAAGGAAAGGAATGGGTAGCAGGCTTCAAACTAGTAACAGAAAGTTCTTCTTCACAAAGCAGAAGAACTGTGGAACTCCTTGCTGCAGGAGGCTGTGAAGGCTAGAACTAGAACAGAATTTAAAGGGAAGTGAGATAAAGTGATGGAGGTTGGGTCCATGGAGTACTATTAGCCAGGGGGTAGGAGTGGTGTCCCTGGCCAAGGTTTGTGGAAGGCTGGAGAGGGATGGCACGAGACAAATGGCTTGGTCACTGTTTTCGGTCCATCCCCTCCAGGGTCCCTAGGGTTGGCCGCTGTCGGCAGACAGGCTACTAGGCTAGATGGACCTTTGGTCTGACCCAGGACGGCCATTGTAAGCTCAGGGCTCAGGTTCGGAGGCCTCAGTGGACCCCCTTGATTCTCTTGCACACCTGCTCCTGGGTGGCCAGGCTGGCAGCTCTCCTGCCCTAGACGGCCACTTTCCTGTGCCTAGTGCGGAGATCGTGGACAAGGTCCACGATGTCAGCACTAGCCCAGGCGGGTGCCCGCTTGTTGCGGTCCCGGACAAGCTCCCGGGAGCCGCCAGCCTGGTCCCGGGAAGAGGGGGAGAGCTGGGGGGCATCGGGTGGGTGGCTCGATCCGTGCCAGGTGCAGGGTCTGCTGGCTGGGTGCTGGCAGGCTTGCACCTGGCATGGGCACCGTAGCCAGCCCGTGCCCATTTAAGGGGTCTGGGGCCGGGAGGGGGGCAGACGAGTTTCCCTGGTGTTGGCCAGAGTGGCCACCAGGGAAACCTGGGGAGGGCTAGCCTCCCACTAGTTTGAATTAAGGGGCTACACACCCCTTAATTTGAACTATCTAGTTCGAACTAGGCTTAATCCTCGTAAAATGAGGTTTTCCTAGTTCGAACTAAGCGCTCCGCTAGTTCGAATTAAGTTCGAACTAGCGGAGCGCTAGTGTAGCACCTATCAAAGTTAATTCGAACTAACGCCCGTTAGTTCGAATTAACTTTGTAGTGTAGACATACCCCCAGGGCTTTGTCAAGACGAGACTTAATAACTTTTAAGGATGGAAATTCCACCATCTTCCTAGGTAACCCATTCCAGTGCTTCACCACCCTCCTAATGAAATAGCTTTTCAAAATATCCAATTTAGACCTCTCCCCCCTGCAACTTGAAACCCTTGCTCCTCCTCCTGTCATCTGTCACCACTGAGAACAGTCTCTCTCTATCCTCTTTGGAACCTCCCTCTTCAGCTAGTTGAAGACTGCTATCAAATCCATCCTCACTCTTCTCTTCTGTGGACTGAATAAGGCCAGTTCCCTCAATCTCACCTCATAAGTCATGTGCCCCAGAGACCTAATTATTTTTGTTGTCCTCTGCTGTACTCTCTCCAATTTGTCTACATCCTTTCTATAGTGGGGGCCCAAAACTGAACACAATACTTCAGATGTGGCTTCATCAGCACCGAATAGTGGGGAATAATCACTTCCCTCAAGCTGCTGGCCATGCTCCTCCTAATGCAGCCCAATATGCCATTAGTCTTCTTGGCAATAAGGACACACTGTTGAGTCATATCCATCTCCTTGTCTACTGTAACCTGCAGGTCCTTTACCACAGAACTGTCGCTTAGCCTGTCAGTCCCCAGCCTGTAGCAGTGCAAGGGATTTTTCCTTTCCAACTGTACGACTTTGAACTTGTTGTACCTCATTAGATTTCTTTTAGCCCAATCCTCCCATTTTTCTAAATCACTCCCTATCCCCTCCCAGCAAATCTACCTCTCCCAGTTTAGTGTCAGCCACAATTACATTGCTGCATAATGTTTTTAATTCCTTTTAAATTGCCTGTTGTATGGTATTTACTTCCATCTGTGCTTGAATTCTACACAAAAACAAAAAAAGAAAAGATGGTGAACAGGCTCCTCCCTATTCCAGTCTAGATTTCTGGGAAGCATGCATCCTTCTGTAATATTCTTGAACCATTCTATTTCCATACATTTGTATAATACTTGGTGACTGTTTCATCTACAATTCCAATCTTCCCTACCAGATTTGGTTTAATCCTTTGAGCTTGAAAGCTGCTATGCATGTGACAGGATCAATAGCAGAGGAGGTGATGAGAATGTCAGAATATCAAAAACAACATTAGTACCTCAAGAACTGAGTTTCTATGGTATTTGGGGGAGAAAAATCTAGTTAAACTGGAAGCAGAGATGGATTATCTTAAACAGAGGTTCTTAAACTTTATTGCACTGTGACTACCTTTTGACAATAAAAATTACTACACTATCCCAGGATTTGGGACCATAGACGGAGCTTGGCTGATCCACCTACCTTGGAGAGGTGAGGGCAAAGACAATGCCTGATCCCTGAAGCCCTGAGTCTAACCAAGGGATCCAGCCACAGGCAGGGGACCAGTAAGTTGAGCTCTGCCACCCGGAAAAGAAGCCTTTTGGGTTAGGCTCTGGGTACTAGAGATTGAGCCCTAGCAAAGCTAAAGTCAGCCCTGGTGACCTCATTAAAATAGGGTCACAACCTATTTTGGATTCCTGACCCACAGTTTGAGAACCGCTGATGCAGAAGAACATGGGGAATAAAAAAAGATTTCAGGTACATGTGACTTTTTCAAAAATTGATCAAGCTTTTTCTAAACTAAATCTCCACACATTAAGATTATCCACAACTGCAAGCAAGAATGGGTTATATTTCCAGCAACATTTTTTTCCACTATTTATACAATTTACAGTCCCCAAATCAGGATAAAATAAAATACCATTCAGTGCACAAAAAAGTGGAAAGTTCTGCATGCCATAGTGGGAGAGGAAAGGTTGACTCTCTTCACAATGCTTTCTGCCAGTGTCAGAGTAATTGGGTATTTCTTCCAAAAAGTACACTTTGTGAAAACACATTATTTAGATCAAAATAATTAGGAAGCTCCTCACTCTGTCACAGGTCATTGTTCCACCCAGAGACATTAGCAAGGATGAGTCAACCTCTCAGAAAAAAAAAAAAAAGAAAAGAAAAAACTGTTCATGTAACAGATGTTGGAAAACTATATTTTCTTCACACGACATACTCCCAAAAGATAATGCTAACCTGTCAACAAATTCACTAGAGGGTTATTTCAAAGGAATTGCAGATTGCTGGTACTAGTGTTTTAAAAAAGAAAAAGACAAAGACAAACACAAAACTTAATCTTACAATAAAGCAGTCCATTTAAATATCAGATTTTGACATTTATTTGAAAGGTAAAAATGATTAACCTTTCCAATACCCTTTAATAACTTGAGAATTTTAAAATCTTATTTTAGGTAATTAGTGAATATTAAAATACTGTTCTAAAAGAGCTGTTGAAAAGACATATTTTTGCTCAACAAATAAACTCCCCATCTGTGTACAGAGTAACATATGCTTGCTCTAAATGTAAGTCCCAACTGCTTTTTACCCCGTTGGCTCTTGAAAGGTTATGGTTATGAGGGAGAGAAAACTTGATTCTAGTCCCTCTAATGCAACATCAACAAAAGTGTTCACTTGGTTCCAATTGTTTACATGTTCAAACGGATGGCAGCAGGATTGCACAGATTTCACAGAGAGGAGATCACCATACACAGAACCTTTATTAATAAATAGTGACTTGGACAAGGAAAAATCTACTTTGACTCTCACGACCTGGCAGCAAGAAAGACCACAATTTTGTAATTTGTACACTGTGGACATCTGATGCAGAAACCACTAAGACATAATACATTTTAAGCTTCACATTGAAATATACAGTCACTTTTCAGGGGAGAATTGTACTTTAAATACCAGCAATGCTCGTTTTGTAGTGCTCCTATGAAATATATATACACCAACAAATGAATGTCATTTAAGCAACATAATGAATTCCCTGTAGAAATTTAAAAATAATATCCCCTTTCTAGAAGGCCCAAGCAGCATACTGAATGCATTCCACTGATGATTACTGTTGGCAAAATATTTAGTAGGTACACAGTCTTCCATTTGAATTCAATTATGTTAATCCTTTCACTTCTACTCTTGACATCACCTCTAGGTCTGTCTGAAAAACCAGCAAATCTGGTAAAATAAGCTCCTATTTTCAAAACCAAAATAAAAAATATTCAGGTGTTTTTATTTTTGTTCATCCTACGCCAATCTTCCCCGTTTTTACACACTAATTTGTTCCCATCTTCCTCACTCTAACAACCATTTTTTCTTTAAAAGCATGTTTCATTAATATTAGGCCCAAACAATAGGACTCAAGATATAGGTGCTCAACTATTCGTTACGACAGTGTGGTAAAGGAAAAGGAAGACTGCAGCCTAGTAAATAAAGTCCTAAATCGTGCATAACCCTAGTATATAAAAATAATTCAATTGTAATTGCAAGGGTAGCAGCCAGGTGTAAGCCAGGAAGAGCTCTGACTCAGCAGACAAAAAAAAAGAGCTCTCAATCCTGTGCTCTTTTATGGAACTCTGAGAAATGTCCAAATCATGAAACAATTTTTTTGGACTAGGAAATAGAAATGATTTTTGAACGGACTGTTTCAGTTTTCTTTTTTCATTCTGTTAGATTTTTTCTCTCTCTCATACTCTCCTCCTGCTTGTTTGCAACATCTGCTGCTTCACCGCCTAGAGCTTCTGGAAGGTGGCCTCTAACAGTTCCATTAAAAATTATGCAACAACTCTGAGGGCTTTGCTTACATTTTACTGAAAATGTCCTAGACAGTGGTAGTTAAAGAAGCTGCAGTAAAACTCGTTACTAAATGCATGTGTGCACTGCAGTGTGCTTTAGCATTAGCAAGGCAGATTCCCCAAGCTGTACAGATAGAAAATGTATTAGAATGCCTCATACTGTTTACAACTTTCTGCAATTTCCACTAGCACAAGATGAAAGATAAAAATTTGATTTTAAATGTAATGGTTTAAAATTATACAGCCTATATTCTCTACTCCTACAGAAATAGGGGCCCCTGAAATAGATTTGATGACTGGACAAATACAGCTGCTTTTGCAAAAGCTATCAAAAGGGACCACTGTGGAGTAATATAAATTGTCATAGAAAAAACAGCAACACACATAGCAACTAATTGGTTTGCAAAATAAAAAAAAAAAAAAGATTTGGGGGTCAAATGAAAAAAATAGAAAGAAGTAAGATACTATTGGAAAAGACTTTCCTTGCATTTATCTTAATCTGGTAAAGTTATTCAAATGTAATTGTTTATTGCAAGTTGAACAGGATTTATTCAGCTTCTTTGCTGTGGTAGTTCTGAACTCTTGGTATTTAATGCACAGTACACTAAAACTCCATTGGTCTGGAATCTAATGGTCCGGCACCATCAGGAACCCGGAAGTGCTCCGGGCAGCCGGACCATTGGAGCTGCTCTGCCACCGGCTTCCCCGATTCAGCCATTGCTGAAACTGACCAGTGACTGAATCGGGGAAGCCAGGGGCAGCTGGGGGCAGAGCAGCTGAAGTGCTGCTGCTAGGTCCCGTAGCACCACCCCTCGGCACTACTGGACCAACCCGGCAGCACCCCAGCTGCTCTGCCCCAGGTGTCCCCAAGTCAGCCGCTGCTGAAACTGATCAGCGGCTGATTCCGGGAAGCCCGGGGCAGAGCAGCTGGGGTGCTGCCAGGTTGGTAGGGTAGCGCCGCCCCTTGGCGCTGCGGGACCAACCCGGCAGCACCCCAGCTGCTCTGCCCCAGGCGTCCCCAAGAGCAACTGGGGTGCTGCCGGGTTGGTCTTGCAGCGCCAAGGAGCAGCACTATCAGACCAACCCGGCAGCACCCCAGCTGCTTTGCCGCAGGCGTCCTGATTCAGCTGCTGCTGAAACTGACCAGCAGTGCCTGAATCGGGAAGCCTGGGGCAGAGCCGGACTATCGGAAGGGAGGGCTGTGAGGGGTCTGGGGTGGCATCCCCCCCACACACACCACCCTAGGCCCTCATAATCCCCCCTTCCGATAGTCCGGCATATCTGATAATCCAGCACGCCCTGGGTCCTAAAGGTGACGGATTATCGAAAGTTTACTGGATATTCAGTTTTCCTGGTTTCAATTTGTATATATTTTTTATTTCTTCCCTTTAAAGATGCAAGTATTATTTATGTAACAGCATTTTGTATTCTGCATGTTTTGTCTCTTAAGAAATGCCCCATACTCCTAAAAGGACACAAAAGACTTGATCCATACTAACCACAGATAAATGACTTCACCTCAACAAAAGATGCATCAACAGCATTCACCTGAATGGATGCCACTCTACGTATTCAGAAAAGTTACCACTTTAATGTGGCAAGTCTGAAGTTTAGATTACTTGAAAAGAGCACTGGTTGTAGGAGTTCTTTCCTGTAAAAGCATTCAGAATACAGGTGAAGTCACAGAAAAATAATGGTAATCACGGTCCATTAGCTGTTACAAATTATGCAATATACTTTGATATCATGGGGACAGGTCCCATAGGCAGGTAACCACATTTTTCTGTTCTGAGGGGTTTAGTACCCAAATTGCAAAAGAGAATTAATTGTTATGGTGTTATAAAGGTGTTAAGTTGTCATTTTTTAAAAGGATGTTTTCTTTAGGTAACTACTTTATACAGAAATAAAAGTGTGTGGGTTTTTAAAAACTGGTATATAAGGCATGAAGTATTCACTCTGTTCATGCTGGGAATTGCCTCAGCAAGTTTGATTCTATTTGGTTTAGAATATTTAAGACTTTTAAAACAGCCTGCTCTGTTATGTGCGTAAACCCATTTGTCAGGGTGTGATGTGGGCCACTTACGGTACCTCTACACAGGAACATTATTTCAAAATAATTAGCATTATTTCAAAATAACTTAATCTGCATCTACACAACAGGCAATTATTTTGAAATAATGTCAAAATACTGTCAAGCTGGAGGACTTCTTACTCCAACTCCTATAACCCTCATTGTATGAGTAAGGGAAGTCAGAGGAAGAGTGCTCTATTTCGAAATCAGTGCTGTGTAGACACTCCCAATTTCGAAATAAGCTATTTTGAAATAAACTACGCAATTGACGTAACTACAGCTGTATATTTTATTAATCATATTCTGATGGGGCATACAAACTTCATACATGGCCCAAAGGGGTTAAAGGACAATATTGGACCCAGGCAGTCCCTCCCCTCCCAAACTGCAGAGCATGCGCCAATTAGAAAAGAAAATTAGAAGGGAGCAATACAGCTCAGTCAGGGAGCAGGAAGACAGACCTATCCTGGGAGCTTCTAGACAAGGGCTCTCAAGACATTTCTCTGTGAGAAACAGGAGTGCGTGCCGAGCCCAGCTGGAGCTTTACTTTTTCTTTGTTATCTTATATTGGCCCTGAAGCCATAGAAAGAGATGGATGGTAGGAAGTGATCCAGGGAGGGCCTAGCTAGTGGAATGGAAGGGCCCAGGCTCCCCTACAAACTGTCCCTGCTGCAAAATGGGCATAAGGCACATTCCAACCTCATTCTCCCTCTGACAGAGACCAAGGATTCTGCAATCCCAAAGTGAAGCTAAACTCATGCTGGGTAAGGAACATGACTGAAAGGCCTTCCCACTGAGAAGCAACAGCTACCTCCTAGACCACTTGGCCCTCTGTGGGCTCTCTAATAGAGATCAATCCGCAAATTTACTCTTCTCATATAAAAATACCTGTGATCACTTCTGAGACTGGTGAGTCCAATGCAACATATAGGAGAGTTTTGCAATAGTACCTGTTTCCTATGGAATTTTGGGAAGACACTTCAGAGAGATCGGACCAACAAAACCCCAGAAAGCTATTGCCTAAAAAGACTGATTTTCTGTCTCTCACATGCAACCCAGGATGGGCCTATCCAATGTTTTGTGTATCTGTGCACAGATGTTCAACCAGGTGTATAATTAGCGCCAGTTACAATGGTAACTTCTCTAATAGAGGCTCAAATGAACTGAGACCACTGATTCATCACTAATTCTGGCTGTCTCTAAGCAGCCATACAATAGAACATTTGGTCACTATGGATTAGAGATTGTTTTGAACCAGCACACTACAGGTAAAAGCTTCAGTTATTGCAACCACTACTACCCAGTCACACTGGCTACAGGCAGTGTGGTACATATAGATAATCTTCTGATAATAATTATAGCAATACTAAATGCTTAAATGTGAATTTTAAATATATTTCAATATTTGTAATTTTTTATAAATAGAAAGAAAATAGCATGGTATAAACCTAATAGTAAGTATAAACAGGGTTAAAAAAATCCTTTTATCAGTGAGGATAATCACATTCAACTGATTCAAGCTTTCGCTTATTTAAATCATTCTACATTCTTCTACAATCCTTAGTGTTTGTAATTATAAATTACAACTAGAATGGATATTAGTCCATGGGGCATCACTTGCACAGAGAAAATTCTTATTTAAGATGAATGGAAGGGGTACTACCCTTTTATGAACATCCGAGGGTTTCAGTTAACTACATTGCCTGTAAGGGTTAAACCCACAGACAGTCTCCTAGACAGTTCCTAGACAGTCTCCACGAATACCAGAGAAGCAGGAAGTGTTGGCAGGAAGCCAGGAGAGCCAATGAAAACACTGGGTGTTTTAATTGGAAACAGGACTTTCCTGCTACAGCCTATGTGTGACCAGAGCAGAGCTGGACAGACGTGAGTAGCGCCAGCAAAAGAGGCATGGAATATTCAGTGACACCCATGCCTGGGGAAGGACTAAATCTTGAAACTCCAGGTATGCAAGTAGAACAGGGAATGTTTAGTCAGGCACAATCAGGTTATTTTCTTTATTTGTGTGTTTGTTGGACTTTTCTGTGCTGAGGCTATGTACTTTCCCTCTTACATGGTAACTTTTAAACTGAATCCCAGGGAAGAAATTCTCTGTGCCTTTAATCCAGAGGTGGGGAACCATTTTTAGGTTAGGGGCTGTTGACCCACAGAAAAATCAGTTGCGAGCTGCACACAAGTGAGAAGCAAAAACCACCCTCACTGATGTGGCCCCTGACTGAAAAGGAGACAGACACTCCTCACATTCCCCTTCCATACCAGAGCCTAGGCCCGCAGTGGTCTCCAACCTTTTTACACCCAAGATCACTTTTTAAGTCTCAGAACAGGTGAAGATCTACTGCCCTGCCCCTTCCTTGAAGCCCCGCCTATATTACATGAGGAAATCTAATGTAAATGTACTGCGCAGGTGCGCAGTTCAGAGAGGGCTCAAGAGCTACTCTTAGAGCCCCTGAGATCTACTGGTAGATCGCGATCTACTGGTTGGTGACCACGGGCCTAGGGGGAAGGTGCAGCCTAGTAGATTTTGCATGGTCCAGCCCTGCAGTGGGACAGTGGGGAGCTGGAGTGCCTGCACAGGCTCCCAATGCTGGGGGGAGGGTGAGAGCCGCCAGGGCCAGGCAAGCCAGAGGCCATAATTGGCTTTAATCTTTCTTTTTTCAGTGGCTCTATAACACCTACCAACCAAGTAAAGTAAGCGTTCCTTGCTTTGTTGTTAAAAATAATCTTTTTAAGACCGTGATCTGATTCCTGTGTTCTAGAAGGCCGTAAGTTGTAAGTGAATGTGCCTAAAGATCAGTTATTAAGAAATTCAAAGATATTTTTCCCCAAGCTCTCTCCAGAGGGAGGGTTAAAGAGCTTAAGGGTACCCCACAGGAAGAATTCCCAAATGCATCTTCCTGGGATCTCAAAGGAGTTTTTGCATTTGGGTATGGCAGTGTACCATCCACAGTCAGGGAATCTGTGACCTTGGGGAGTTTTTAAACAGATACCTTTAGTGGCAGAGTATTTTAAAGTCTCTTGCAGGCCATCACCTTCTGCACTCAAAGTGCCAGAGAGGGGAACAGCCTTGACATAAGTCAATGATGAATTTCAAAATATTCTGAAATCTTGTTAGAAGAGGCAGAGACAGAGACACATCTCTTGGGTCTTAGAAAACTCCAGTATGGCACTGCAGAAGAGTAGCCTCTCAGTATTTTCGTGCTTGTGCAATATCCTCCTTGACAAACAAAGAGTGGGGGAAAAAATCAGCATAAAAGTAAAGGTAACCTGAGTAGCCTGAGGTTCTCATCCTTCAGAAGATTTTAGGAGCAAACACTGTAGGTAAATGGTTATTTGAATATAAACAATGTATTTTTAATGTATAGTAATATTTTTATTGGATTTTTATAGAAATGTCTTCTTACCAAATATGCACAGTTTGGGCTAATTTTTAAGTTCTCCATGTCTATATAATCACATGTATAATTCACTATATTATTCTCTTTGCAATTCAAAATTGGGATCTACTGGCAGATTTTGGAGCCCCTACAGGTGATCCTGACTGGTTTGGCCAAAAGGCTATCAAACACAGTGCTTCAGCTGCCCTTCCCCCTACTACTGTGCATCTTCTGCCCTTTGCCATGGAGCTGTCTCTCCCCCTCTCCCCGGCTTGCTAGGCAGGGCAGGGAAGGGAGAGGACGGGGCACTGATGTCAGGGGGCCCCCTCTCCTACCCTGTATTCTGTCTCCACAGAAAGGAGAGGGGGCACAACAGGGCTTGGCATGGAGGGAGTTTGCTGGCTGCTTTTGAGAGTGGTGCAGGTCCAGGGAAAAGGTGAGCCTGCCTTAGCCCCACTGCACCATCACCCAGCAGCCACCTGTGATAAGCAGTGTCCAGCAGGAGCCTGCATCCTGAACCCCTCCCCCAGTCATAAACCCCCTCCTACATCCCAAGCCCCTGCCCTAGCCCTGAGCCCCCCCCAGACCCAAACTCCCTTATAGAGCCAGCACCCTGAACCCCCTCCTATACTCCAACTCCCTGCCCCAGTACAGCTCAGAGCCCCTTGCACACTCTCAATCCCTTAACTCAAGACCAGAGCCTGCGCCCCAACCCTCTGCCCCTGCCTCATGAAAGGGAGGAAGACACCTTGAAGAACAGGCACAAAGGAGGTCGGGCAAGGATATTTGGATTTGAGGTAGATTCTGGATTGCACTTAAATTCAGAAAGTGATCTAGTATTTAAAAAGGTTGGCAACTACTTCTATACACTGTTTATCTATCAATATGGGGTAAATCATGGCTTTGTTTTGATTCTTAATAAGTGTTTAAACATTAATATGCTGTCCCTGGAGAACAGTAGATGGCAGATAATGCACTTGTATCAGAATCCGCTTTTTAGGCTTCCCTTTTCTCCAAGGCAGAAAGTACCCTGCACGTGACTGAGCATATGGTTAGTCCCAGAATAGTGACTACCATGCTAAATGGGTGGAACCAAAACTCTAACCATTTTCTATCACTTCCCGCCTACACACGTGATAGAACCTGCTCCGATTGTTTTCCTATCTCTTCTTTCTCTACTAAACATGTCACCACAGGAGTACTTGACAACCACTTCCCCCTTTGCACAGCAGCACAAGCTAGGCCACAATTCATAATCTAATACAAAACTGAAGTTGGGCTGGTCAGTCTATTATAAGGCTGCTTGACACTTCCCATTATATGGCCCTATTTTCAGTTACTTAAACTTTACTAAATTATAAACATTTGGGCTGAAACGCTCCATACTATGTATCTGCCTTAGGCTGGGTTGTTGTCTGTGTGTGTTTGTAAATTTCACTGAAAATGGTTCATCCATTTCTGGGAATAGGGCTGGGAAAAATGTTTTTCAATTTTAAAAAATTCTGGTGACTTTTTTGTTGCAAAGCTTTGGAATTAGGGCTGTCAATTGACCTGTGTTAATGCCTGCGATTCACTCAGGACAGGATTAACACATTAAATTTTTAACTCGTTAATCGCAGGCGTTAATGCTGCCCCTTTGAAGTGCTGCTTCAAAAAGAAACGTGAAGCTGAGGATTGGCTGATCCCAGGCTCCTACTGCACTGCCCCTTTAAAGCGCCAAAATGGCACTTCAAAGGAGCAGCGCAAGCAGAGCTGGGGATCAGCTGTAGTGCCCTGTGTATGACCAGACTGTAGATGCAGCTCCCCCATAGAATGGTTCTTGTTCTCTCTGGCCCAGGTGAAGACTCAAGGTCCCTGTAATAATGACTGCTCTCAACTGGTGTGTATCAGGGTGAGGTTTTGCACTTCTTTCTCTATCTGTCATGTGTTCTCAATAACTCCCCGCTCCTCCCTTTTGGGACTCAGGTAGTGTGGGGGAGGACACAGTTTGATCCAGGGAATGTCAGAATTAAGGCTGCTTATGCAACCCCCGATGTGTGTGTGTGTATTATGGAACCCTCTTTTTCCCCAGAGGATCCCCGCCTCATTTAATGCACCGAATAGGTTGTGCTCACTTAATAAGCAGCTATTAAATATTTTCAAAACTCTCCGCTGTGTTCTCATCATTTTGTCTCTTCATTACTCCAGCATCCTTTTTATTGGCCTTGGCAAATGCTATCGTGCCCACTCATCACATTCACAACACAGCTGCAAAGGTCATCTTCCTGGCCCCTTGCTTTGACCATATCATCCCTCTGTCTTCATCCCTGCCTTAACCTGCCAGACTCTTCATAACCTATCCCCATCCTACCTATCAATTCTGAACAGCCCATGTTGCCAGCCTCCATTGCCCACTTGTTAAATTTTCAATCAATCACCTTTGTTCCTCCTCTCAGGCTTCCCCTCACACATGGGAGATGTTCCTCATCAACATGTAGAAAAATAATTCATTATCCTTCTTCAAATCTCACCATGAAGTTACAAAAAATTTGACAATGGTTAGGGTGTTGGCATTTTGGGACCACTGCCTGTCATGCTGACCATAGTCTCACTGGTACCTTGGTCTCTTCCCATCAATCAGTATCCATCTGTTATCTCTTGTTTTGTAGTTAGTGTCTCAATTCTCTCGGTAGGGAAAAATCTTGGTGATGCTTGTTGCAACTAGTGTAATGGGAGCCTTGGTTCGTGGCTGTGGCTTCTAGTGCCATGATAATATAAATAATAATAATACTGTTTTCTCCTCAATGTTCAGTGTGTGGCCTTGTGCCTTATTTATAGTCCACAATTAACACCTGTTCTGAAAACAGAGTTATTAATTTCCTCATATGCTATAACATGCTAGTGATGAACCTATCACAAAGGTTAATGAATTTATTTTCCCAATACGTCTTTGAGATGAGGGGTTATTGTGCATAGGAATTCGGTGGTAGAGGCTGGGATAGAATCTCCCGGACAACATTTTGAGAATTTCTCCAGGACAGCATTCAACAGCATTGACCTTCCTTTCACTTCCTAACACCTTCTAACTTATACAACAAATGAAGTTGGTCTACATCCTTACACAACCCTGACTTATCCCCACAGTAATTCCAAGCTGCGCACAAAATGAGACTGGGGGCCTGTGGGAAAGATAAGTGATCACGTAACAAAAGATGGAATTATATGCATCTGCACCAGGGGACCAAATGTTGCACGAGCAACTTCAATTCTTTTGTTTCCTAACTTGAGTGCTTGATTTGCATCTTTAATAATGTTCTGTTAACATTTTGTACATGTGTTGGTTGGTGCTTGTATATATAAAATACTGAATAACAATATACTCTATGGTCAGCCCAGCTTAGCTACTAGAAGGCTGCTTTGATTCGAGATCGATGTAAAAAATAAAATCCTCTTGTGATTATATAACCATAAAAATGCTCAGATTCAGGAGAGCTGGCAGCCTCCATGAGCCCCTAGGCAAGTGGGGAGGGGGAAGACAACTCCATGTTCCCGGAACAGGCAGGTCCTCGGGGAAAGGGACAGGACAACTGCCGTCAGCCCTCAGCACCGCAGAAAGCACGGCACACCCCCCTCCAGCTGTCAGAGCTGCACACTGAGCATGGCACTCTATTGGTGATTTAAAGGGTCCGGGGCTCCAGCCCCTGCCACTACTGCTGCAGCTAGAACAGAGATGGCTGGGAATCCCATGCCCCTTTGAATTGTCCCAGCCCGGGGCAACTGCCCCCTTACCTCCCCCTGTCAGTGGGCCTGCCCTGATTATATCTGTTATCACTAGTAAAAGACTTTAGTTGTTGCATATCCTTGTGGGATTCAGCCTACCTACATTTTCTATATTCTCTATTTTAGAATGTTGTGAGGATGAAATATGAACATTAGGATTTGTCAGGGAGTTCATTTTCTGTTTGCTAATAAGTTCTGACGCATCTCTTCCAGGCCTAGATACAGTCCAAGCTGTCCTATTTCCATTTTGCTAGAGATATACAGCTTTAATTGAATCATTAAAACTTCTTTCCTGTGTGTGCCTGCAGCCACCTTGGTGTTCAACCTTCCGTGTTTTCAGGCAAATCTTACAATACCAAACTTCAGGATCATTTTCAATAAATGTAATAGGCTCGGCTTGCAACATACACACACAAAAGAAAAAAAATCTCACTACTATTGAACAAATGAGCAGATGTAAATTATAAGCACTCAAACAAAAACAATCCAAGACCACCATATAAAATTCCAGGAGTGAGTGTAAAATGTACTGTATTTCAAAACAGCAATATAAGAATCCCAAACCACAAATGATAGTTAATGCAACCAATAGACTGTTAGAATAATTGTAAGTCAAAAATCTATACAACCATTCTAAAAGCATAATTATTCTATAAAGGCTTATAGCCATCATAAAACAAAAAAATATTCCATCCAAGTGATAGATCTAAAAACTTAAAAAATTGAGGTTGCAACAGATGAAGGCTAAATATAGACAAATCAAAACACTTCGGTATATTTTTAGTTAAATTACTTCAGTAACAACTCACCACTAGTATAAAGTAAACTCTTAGAAGTTTCTCTGTAGATAAAGAATTACTATTTATAGGGTGTGCTGGAAGTCAACCCTTCACTTAGGATGTCTAACAATTTTCATGATCAATGGTCTTTTTATGAGAAGCTGAAATATTGTCTTTCTTTGCAGTATGCCAGTGTTTCCCAGACTATGGGCCGCGGCCCGGGAAAAAAATACTGGGCCTCAGCGTGGCTGCCAGGAGGGGAGCAGAGCGGGCTGGGAGGAGGTGTGTGTGTTGGGGGGGGGAAACCAGCCCCCGGGAAGCAGGGTTGGGGGCAGCAGGGCTGTCCTACAGAGATGGGGGGAGGTGGGCAGCTGGCGGAAGCAGTATTGGAGGTAGTGGGGCTGCCCTGCGGAGATCTGGGTGGGCGGGCGGGCGGGCAGCGGAAGCAGGGTTGGGGCCAGCGGGGCTGTCCCGCAGAGATCGGGGAGAGCAGGCAACGGAACCAGGGCTGGATGGGGAAGATCAGGAGGAAGAGGATGGGAGAAACAGCTGCCGGAAGCAAGGCTGGATGGGGGCAGCGGGGTTGGTTGGGGGGGGGTCGTCGGGGGAGCGGGGCTGACTGGGGGAGATTGGTGGGGAGCGGGGGAACCGGCTGCCGGAAGCAGGGCTGGACGGGGGCAGCAGGGCTGGACTGAGGAGATCAGGAGAAGGGGGAGGGGGGAGCGGGACTGACCCAGGCACATGCAGACCCTGGCACACGAGTGAGTCCGGCCCCGGGGATTCCATTTTGTGTCCCCCCTCTCCCACATACCCTCCCTCGAGTAGTTACGAACTGCCTGGCAGGTAGACTCACGCAGCGTGAGCACATCTACCAGCCAGGCAGTTCGCAGCTAAGGACTGATACTCTTAATTATAATAAAACTTACCTAATTAGAAAATACCAGACATTTTATATGTCTGGTAATTTCTCAATTTGTTTCCCAGACAAAACCCTCAAATACCGGACTGTCTGGTACAAAACTGGACACCTGGCAACCCTACCCCTCCTTGCACCCTCCCTCCTAGCCAGATACCCTACCCCCAATCTACGCCTGCTCCCGACTCTTGGAGTGTCCATGCGGCACCGGGTCCCCCAAGCCCTGGCCCAGCTAGGCGGAGGATGCAGCCGGGTGAAACACTGAAAATGTATTCATTTTTCATTCTTTTTTTTAAATATGCGTTTATATTTTTGGGCTGTAAGAAACAGTACTGAAAAAAAACCGGGTTCCAACTAAAGTAAAAAGTTTGGGAAACCCTGATCTAGCCAGCTTTCTAACCATCTTCCAGTCCATTTATCCAATCCATATTCCCTTAACTTGCTGGCAAGAATATTGTGGGTGACTGTATCAAAAGCTTTGCTAACACTGGCACTGGGGACTTTGGGAGGACCAGAAACAACTTATTTGAATATTCATTTGCTTAATGAATATGCAAATGAATGTTACCAGTCCTCCAAAAGCTCGTGAATTGATTTACTGGTCCCCATGTCAAAAAGTTTGGGAACCCCTGCAGTATGCCATAGAAATGCAGCAGAGGAAAAGCCCAACAGTCAAAGTTTTGCCTTTTGTTTGTCCTATGAAATTTTTCAGGATGTTATAGTCATAGAGCAAGCTGCTCTTAACCTTTTAGTTCCTCTAAAATGCACCCCACAAGTGATGGACCTCACTTAGGGAATGTCTACTCTAGGGCTGTTACTACACTCTCCCCTCTTGCACAAAATAATTCATATAAGGCGAAGCGTGGAATATTGCCGTGCCTCATTTGCATAGTTAATGAGGTTCCGTTTTTGCTCAAGAGGCTTTTGCGCAAGAGCCGTTCTTCCAGAAAAAAGGAGGAAGAATGGCTCTTGTGCAAGACGAGGATTTTGCACAAAAAAGCCATATAAACTGCTCCTTTTTGCACAAAAGCCTCTTGCACAAAAATGGAGCCTCATTAATTATGCAAATGAGGTGCAGTGATATTCCACGCTTTGCCTCATTTGCATATTTTTTGCACAAGAGGGGTCAGTGTAGACATAGCCTAGGAATTTATTTCAAGAGAACTTATTTCAAAATAATAACTCCAAAAATAGCGTGTCTACTACGGAGTTGCCTCAAAATTAGTTCAAGGAAGGTTCTCTCAATGTAGATGTGCTACCTCGACTTACAGCCCCAGGAAGCACTGGGGAGTAGTTTGAATTATTCTGGGGAGTAGTTATTTCGAAATAGCAGCTGCAGAACATCCACACTACAGCTATTTCAAAATAATCATTTTGGAATTAGTGTTATTCCTTGTGTAAAGCAGGAGTTATTATTTCAGAATAACCAACCCGTTATTTCAAAATAACAGGCTTTGTAGTGTGGATGCTCCACTTGTTATTTCAAAATAAAGGGAGTTATTTGTAATAACTCTTTGTTATAGACCAGGGCTTAGTCTGCAACTGCACAGATATGTTAACTGTCTCCTGATAGGTGTACTCAAGAAGGACTAAATAAGGGTACGTCCAGACTACAGGGTTTTGTCGACGGAAGTTTTGTCGACAGATACTGTCGACAAAACTTCTGTCGACAGAGCGTCTAGACACATTCAGTTCTTCTGTCGGCAAAGCAAGCTGCTTTGTCAACAAAACCCTGTAGTCTAGACGCAACCCTACAGGCAATAACACCTTCTGTCGACAGAACTCTATCGGCAGAAGGTGTTATGCCTCGTAAAATGAGATTTACCAGCGTCGACAAAACTGCTGAGTTCTGTGGACGTTATGTCGACAGAACTCAGCGGTAGTGTAGACGCAGGTATAGTTTTGTCGACAAAAGTCCACTTTTGTCGACAAAACTCAGTAGTCTAGACACACCCAAAGTCTAAAGCCCGTCTTGTCCTAGAACCATGACAGCGTGGTTTGCAGGAAGTGTCAGCAGTAAAAACAAGTATTACCAAAAGCAAAGCAAGAGGGGAATGGCTTATATCCTTTCTGGGAAGAGCGAAGGAAAGGAGAGGTAAAGAAAATGTGTTTTAAATAAATAAAGATTGCCTATCTCCTAGAACTGGAAGGGACCTTGGTCATTGAGTCCAGTCTTCTACCTTTACAGAAGGACCAAGTACCATCCCTGACAAATTTTTGCCCCAAATGGCTGCCAACAAGGATTGAACTCACAACTCTGGGTTTAGCAGGCCAATGCTCAAACTACTCAGCTATCCCTTCCCCTCTCTATAGCTAGCTCTATCTATAGCTTGAGCGAGATCTCTTTTTATATATATAGCTTCCTAAAAAGAGATTGAAGGAGATTTGTGGAGTACGTAGCATATATCCAAAATATATGCTTCCACTGTGATGTGAACACCATTGACCAGGAAGCTGCCTGCACTGATGCACTTCTGCAGCCAAAAAAGCTGAAAAAGTCAGAGCTGGTTGAGGTGCTGTTTGCTGGCAGCCAGAGGAGGAATGATATCCCAGAGCACAGAGTAAGGGCTTGAGAGGGCCCACCAAATCACCAAGCTAGGGTTCCCCAAATTGTGGAGACAGAGGCCAGTAAGACCCAGCAGGTCTGGAGGAGTCTGAAGAGGCGAAGTTCCCAGTGGCAGATGCAGAGCATAGCCGGAGAGTGTCAGTAGCCGGAGCAGCAATCAGCCTGGATCACTAGAGTTAAGAGTTTTAGTGGTAAAAACTTTGCAGCTGGAAAAGTTGAAACTTCAGTTTGAGGGAAGCTTGCTGACCGCAACAGATGAAGACAAACATGAGGTTGAGAAACTGAGGAACAAGAGGCCTAATGACCCAGTAAACTGAACACTAATTCCACTGGGTAGACAGATGCTTGATTTTTGCCCCCGTTTAAGGTGGGAGAGAATATTGATGCCTATCCCCTTGACTTTGAGAAGGGTTGTGGTTTGAATCAGATTCCCCCTTGCAAAGAGGCTCTCTGTTTTCTCAGTCCCTTACTAGGTCAAAAAGCCAAAGAGACATACAGCCCGATACACAGGGCAGACAAAGACAGTGAAAAAGATCTGATCTTTAAATTGGAACTGATGCCTAGGCTTGCACAAACAGATTTGGGGTGGGGAACAAAAACACAAAGACAACCAGATGTGGGGAAAAGGTCTGGGAGTCACTAACCTACATGTTTCATATGAACTCATTGGCTCAAAAAAATTGTTTGAAGGGTGTCCCTCTATCCAAGAATGAGGATAAGAGATCAAAAGTCCAAGATCTGAGTCTAACAGGGCAGTTAATAGCAAGTCTGATTCTGATAAAAAGTTCAAACCCCTAACCCGGAGATTCAGATGAAGGACAGAAGGGGGCTCACCAGGAAGAAAAGGGAGAAAACCCAAGAGGTCGGGAGCTACTGCTCCATGCTGGCCTTGGAGGAAAGATGTCAGGAATTTAAAGGGTTATTTGTGCCTAGGGCCAGGACACGCCTAAGTAAACCGGCCAGGGGACAACTGTCCAAAAATTGGTGCTGGGCAACAGCAGATTAATTTTCTAACAGCCTAACCAGAGAAAGGCTGGGATACCGCCTCACTGGTGTAGCAGGCTAGCTGTGTGATTGCAGGCACAGAGCAGCATATAATGTACATGTGAATGAATTTACACTCTCACCCTCTGTGGGCCAAGCACTTCCCCATTCCAGCCCATGAAGTTTTTTGAAAAAGTTATTTAATCAGGCCCGCGCAACTGCCGGCCTGAGGGTGGGGGATGTGGGGTGAGCAGCATGCGTGACTCACCACCCCATGACTCCCAGGAGCACCCAGACCCCTATCATCCACACAGTTCCAGCCACAGAGCTGCTCAATCCAGGAAGCTAAGCTGGCTGTCTCCACTGTGATGTGAACACCATTGGCCAGGAAGCTGCCTGCACTGATGCACTTCTGCAGCCAATATGGCAGTGTGGAATTGGTGGGTTTAGCTTTTGGTTACTCTGGACAGGGATAGAGAATCCCAGCACAAAGATGCAGATGTTAGTGAGAGAGGAGGCATTCCAGCTTGAGAACATGGGTATGTCAGGGTGAGGACTCAGTTTCAGGTCTTTTGTAGGATCGTGGTCTGTGCAGGCTCTTGGGCACAGGGGAAAACACTAATTGTATATACTGTATTGCCAACCCAAAGTCTTCAAAACTCAGGAATCAGACCACCAGCCCCCCCAAAAAGAGAATGGCTTCTTGAAATCATAGGAAAAATACACATGGGGATCTTTTAATTTTGCTTCTGATGTCTGAGGTCTTTGGCTGAACTCAGGGCACATTTTCTCCACAAATCATGAAACCCTGAAGTCTTCCTTTAAAAAAAAAAAAAAGCTGGGATTCTCTTCTAATGTCACGCACCAACAAACAAGCATAATCTACTAAGCCAGAATTATTACAGTTGATGCGGTGCCTGAGGCATCAGGTAGTGAAGTTCCCAGATTTGGCTTAATTCTAACAACAGGGCTGGGACTTTCCGGGGGGGGGGGGGGGGGGGGAGAGCCGCAATTACCAGGAGGCTTGTGATCATCAAATCAGGCGAGTTGGCACTACTGATATCTAGTCAGTTTCACAAAATGGGTTAATAATTTCAAAGCTTATACCTGTGGATGGGACAGCTCTGTACACCTCTCCCCCTGGCCACAGGGATGTGTTTCCCCAGATCCCTGGCAGAGAGGGGGATGACCACTGACCTACAAGGAGGATTTGAGGACTGGCACTGGTCTTAAGGTAAATGGAATTTGACACCCCTGCTCTACACCTATGTGTCTTTTTGTACCCTCAGCCAGACCCCCAAAGAAAATTGGTGATTCAAAACACTGGAAAACCAATTAAGGAATATGTGCTGCCCTGGTCCAGCTAGTCACACCAAGTATATTCTTCTAGATCAGTGGTCACCAACCAATAGATCAGGATCTATTGGTAGAGCTTGGAGCCTTTGACAGGTGATCCTGACAGCTTTGGCCAGGATGCTGTCAAGTGCTGGCACTTCATCAGCCCCTCTAAGCACTGCTGTGTTGCTCCTGCCCTCTGCCTTGGAGCTGCCCCACAGCCCCGGGAGCCTTTTGCTTGCTGCGCAGGGCGCAGAAAGAAGAGGAAGAGGGTTGCGGATGTAAGGGTGCCCCTACCCCCATCTCCACAGAGCGGCGGGGGGGAGAGGGATGTAGGGATGGAAAGAGTTTGCTGGCTGCTTTTGGGAGTGGTGCAGGGCCAGAGTAGGGGTGAGCCTACCTTAGCCCCCTGCACCACCACCCAGAAGCCACCTGTGGTAAGTGGTGCCCAGCTGAAGCCTGCATTCCAAACCCTGGCCCCAGTCCTGAACCCCTCCTACACCTCAACCCTCTGCCCTAGCCCCCCTCCACCCAAACTCCCTCCCAGAACCTGAACCCTGAACTGCCTCCTGCACCTTAACTCCTTGCCCCAGGGTCAGTTCAGAATCCCTCCCACACTCCAAATCTTTTAGCCCAAGATCAGAGTCTGCACCCCTCGCATCCCAGCCCTCTGCCCCTAGTCTGATAAAAATGAGTGAGGATGAGGGAAGGAAGGAGGATGAAGTGAGCAGGGTTAGGGCCTTGGAGAAAGAGCAGGAAGGAGGCAGGGCAAGAGTGTTTGAGTTTAAGGTAGATTCTGTATTGCATTTAAATTTAAAAAGTGATCTAATGCTTAAAAAGGTTGGAGACCACTGTTCTAGGTCAAAAGTTAGAACCAAAAGGTATAATCATCTTGAAGATGATTGTCTTGATAGGAAGGGTTGAGTTAGCATGCTGACAGTGGTAGCAAGAAAGACAGAAAGAATAGAAGCTTCAGGGGGTAGCCAAGTTAGTCTGTAAAGGATAAACTTTAAAAAAAAAAACAAATAGTCTGGTAGCACTTTAAAGACTAACAAAACATGTAGATGGTATCATGAGCTTTCGTGGGTACAACCCACTTCTTCAGATGAATGGAGTTATTAAAGGTCTAGTTTCTAAATAAATGGAGGGGAGAGGAGAGGGAAGAGAAGAAAAAAAAGGGGGGAAGAAAGAGTCAGTTAGAGTGTCCATGCAACATGAAGCTGATAAGAACAATTTATACCTTCTCTCAATACCCATTGTTTGGTTTTTTTATGTCATTAAGATGTGGAATATAGTGGGCCATCCGGCCAATCTCTTTATTCATACCTTCGCAATAGGAATCAAACCTGTAAATGATTTCTTCATTCAGTGCCTAAAAAATGAATCAGGACGTAAACTTAAACTACTAACAGTCTAGCGGCACACCTTAAAGGCTACCAAAACATGTGCATCTTAGGATCAAGACTTCCTATAGTTCCCCTGCCAGTTGGCATTAAGGGGGTCTTGGATCACAGCAGTCTTCCTATAGGACTTGGGACTGGCTGGGCTGGAGCAGCTCCTAGCACTTGGCACTGCCATCCCTGCAGGGCTGCCAGCCCTGTTGGCTGCTGGCCCCAGCCCACTTGGGACCAGCTGAGCTGGAGCAGCCTTCCATCCATAATGCACTGTGGGCGGGAGGCTGCTCTCAGACACCAGTTACCAGTAAACATAACTAGATAAGGGTGATGCTTACTAGGTAATCAGTTAACCGTTATTTGGTCACATCTCTATTGAGAGTCAAGAGGTCTTCAGTTTTAATTATGCCTCTACCACTGATCCCTTATCTCACCTTTATTCAAATTCCACTGCAGTTCATAGCAGTTTTGCCCAAGTGAAGACAGGAAGAATTTGTTAGTAAAATCATTTAATGGTGAGAGAAATGGGTAGAATTCATTCTCATTTAAATTAAACACATCCTAGAATTCTTTTGTGCACAACATTTTAGGAAACTTGACAACTTTTCCTTCAAGAGGGTAGAAAAAGTGGAACAAAGAAAAAAAATCTCCAAATTAGCTGATAATACATATTTCCTCCACCCACCTCTTCACACCTTTTTGAAGTGTTAAAAATGTAGCTCTTGGAAAATGACAGAAAATGAAGACTCCCTCCCCCCCCTCTTGTCAAGCTAGACAGCCCCTCTGATCATGACTAGTTGCTCATTTCATGTCCGGAGATATTGAATTAAAATAGTTCTCTACCTCAAAAACTCCGTTCCTGTCTCCCACAGAAAGGTTTGTAGAAGAGCAGACAATATAGGGACCGTGTTATAACTATCACAACTTCAGCCTTCCTACAGCATATCTGCTCTTGCTGTTCACCATGGGAAGCTAACTGGAAACAGAAAATAAGCCTACGGGAACACCTGAAACGTTCCTTTTAATAAATAGATGCAAAGAGCCTTAAAATTTAGTTTTCATAGTTCATTGGATAAATCTACCATTTAGTAGGAAGGAATAAAAACATCTAGTAATCTTTACTGGAGGCTCTAACAAAAGAAAAACCAAAGGGCCTGATCCTGAGGGGATCTGACCTATTGTAACTCCTATTAACTTCAATGCTCAATATAAAAGAGCAGTCCCTAAATGTGTTGGATAGTATTTCAAAATGATTTCCCCAAAAGAACAAAGCACAAAGAAATCACTGCATGGATGAAACCATTTAAATCTGTATCCAGCTCTAAAACAATTCAATATTCTCTACATCTAGCTTGTTGTCAAGGAGACTTGTGGTAATCATAGTAATTCTCTTTTCAAAGCTAAACTATCATTTATATTGTCCAGAAACAGTGCATTGTAATTAAAAACCATTTTCCCTATAGAGTGCATTAGATGTTATAAAGAGTATACTTGACCTCCTTTTTTAAGATGAGTGCATGCCCCCAAAGAACTGCAGCACAGGCTTTTGAAGCACAAGAAGATCTGCGTTTAATCAAAATGATTAAATTTGTGTTACAGTCATCTTATATACAGACAAATTAAAGCTCTACAGCAGCTAATGATATCATAATTACAAGAAAAAAATAGATGCTTACATAAAATCTATAGGTATTTACATTTAAATAATTGAAATGCTATAAATATATAGATAAAAATCAGACATTCAAAATAATCTTTTTTGTTCTTATAGAGCGGCATTTATCACCATTATATCAGAGCACTCATTATATCAGCTAGCCTATTTCCCCAGTCATTATAAGATTACTCTCTGTAATATATTCTCCAGTTCTTATACAGTTCAGGTCTAATAATCTAAACAGAGGGACACCCACCACTTCTTCAGGAGATTATTCAAGTTTAAACAGAACCGTTAGAAACACTGTCCCCAAAAAGTCAGCATACGTTTATCAGATCTTTATTTGATCCCATTATTCCTATACTTCATAAACAATTCTCCTTCCTTGGTGTTTACAACTGCAACTATTTAACACTATAGTGATTGACACACATGCTTCTGCTTTGTTCTCCAAACTGGCTATGCATAATTAGACCTTTTAATCTCTCGGCACAAAACAATACTTCCATCCTCTTTGTCATTTTAGCTTTCCTCATTCACCCAAAAATGAATTCTAATTTATCAGCTTCTTGCTGGTATGGAAGTGTCTAGAACTGGCTGTGGTAATCTTCTGAATGTGTGGTCTTACTGGTCTTTGCTGGCCAACCCCCTATTAGCTTATTTTACTGAGGCACATAAATTGCTGTCTGCTGTCATCATCTGGAGATCTGCTACCCAAAGCAGAGAGAGGCAGCAACACAATGGCAGGGCGAGGAGGGGGGGAGGAAACATGGGTAGGAAGGTGACTCCCCCATAGCCAGGTCTTTGGGTGTCCCAGTGGGAAGAAGCAGAAATTCCACCCCAGTAAGTTTTGGCTGAGAGCCAATGGAAGGCGCCTAAACGCAACTACAAAGTACCTGCGGGCTTCTCTCCAGAACTTCGGCACCACAACGCGCTTGAACAGCGCTCAGGAGCAGGGACAGGGCTTCTCCTCCTCCCCAAGGCATCACTCCTCCTCAGACGCAATCCACTGAGGGCTCCCAGCGCCGATTGCGCCCCGCCTCTTCCCCCGCCCGGCTTCTGCACACAATCAGAGGTTCCCAGCACTGATCGCAGCCCCGCCTCCCAGCCACTTCCCCCGCCCCAGCCAGGCTTCTGTCCAGCACCCAGCCAGAAAAACAGAAAATACTGGACATGGCACATGTCCGGCATTTTCTAAAAAAAATTCTGGACAGAGGGCACAAAAACTGGACTGACTGGGAGAATACAGTCTGGCAACTGTATTCATATGAATACACCTGGCAACCCTGTGAGCAATCTGTGGCCCATCAGGGTTCTATGTTTGTCCCACAAGACATTTTGTTTACGGTTGCCCATGATTCCTCTGGTTACCATCCACATAGTTTTTTTCCTACTAGCATTTCTAAAGTGACACAAGGTCACATGAAGTGAAGTGCATGCTGACTGCACACAACATTAACGGCAAGAGCGGTGCTCTCCCTGTGCATTCCAAGTGCTGCTATGCTTCAGTCAGTACATCCTGCAAATTCTAGATCAGCAAGTGCAATTAGCAAAAGTACTCTTTCCCAGGAGACTGTCTTGGTTACAACAATCTTGCAGCCCACAGAGATGGAGGAGGGCCACTCATGTGGCCCACTCACTAGCCTAGGATGCCCATCATTGCTACATACAAAAAGAAAATTGAAAAGAGTTTTAAATCCTGATAAGAAATTTGCAGCTTTCTTTGATGGATTAGTAATGGAAAGAATCACTGGCTCAAGCAGGAATTCAAACTTGTGAACTTCTGAAAGCCATTGACTTCCACCGAAGTGTTTTTTCTTCAGCTTCCATGAAGGATCTAAGAACATCACAGGATTGGGCCATTCATGTCATAGGTATGTGGTTTGGGATAAGCCTGATGTACATATTATTGGTCCAAAATGAGTATTCAGCTAGATAAAACTAACATGACTCCATGTATATGGGCCTGCTTCTCTGCTCATTTACCCTGGTATAACTTTACTAAAGTAAACTGAATTATACCATTGTAAAATTGAGGTAAAATCAAAATGAGGCCCTATGTTAAATCTAACTAGGCAGATAGTCTCAAACTACAGGATAAAAGAACTATTTTGGCAGCTTTGACTGAAGATGGAAAGATTATTTCCCTCCTTGCTCTTTCATCTTGCCTTGATTTATTACAGCAAAGCTTCAGTTATGAAAAATAGACCAGGGCATCTGAAGATAATTTAACAACTCCTATGAAAATATGGACAAAATTTATACATTTATTACCTAAAAGGCTTTTAAATTTAGAATGGAGTTTGAAGATCTAATCCCTAAGTACTCCTTTCTTTCCATAATGTGTGCATTTTCATATGTATATTACCTTGGAGTTTACATACGCATATTATTTTGTTTGCAAATAGCTTAGTTTTTCTTGACTTCATTGCGTTTCAGCCATCTCATATACTGTCTGTTTAATCCCATGGATGTTAATAAAATACATATTCTATGTGATTTTAGATAGCTTTATATTTTAATCAGTGTTAAACATGATATTGGAGACTATAAATTAATTATAATTCCTGGTGCAATAATTTAGTGATAATAGGACAAGTAATGACAAAACAACTTTGTGAAGTTATTCTGGGCTTTGTATACATACTAGAATCAAAATTTGGGGTAACCCAAGAAAGAATATAGCATAAAAGCTTTTTAAATTATAAAATAATATCTTTTATTCTTTCCTCCCATAAAAATTTATTCTATTTTTGATATTTCAAACTTTTCTTTTTATAAACTAGTGTTGACAAAGATATATTGATATTAAAGCTACAGATAGTCTTCCACCATGAGTTATCCCATGTCACAATTTCGATATTGCAGATTAACAATTGTATCATTTCAGTCATGACAGAGGCAGATTTTAAAAACAATTCAGCTAACCAACAATAAGTAAGTAAAAGTACTAAAGCTATTGTAATCTCTGTCAACATGTGAGACCATATAAGGACGTCAGTGCTGCATAGTGTCCTAGCAAATGCATTGGAACTTTACAATCCCTGCTAAAGCTTAACCACATGTAGCAAAGCAAATCCTTGCTCAATTTTACTTGGTATTTTGGCATCCTGTTGGGGTTGTCAGATACTGCAGTTGCTTAGATCAACTATCATTTCAGTCATGAAATGCTGGAACTGTGCTGAGGTTTTAAAGCACATGGAGACTCATTTGCTTCTGTTCACTGATTTATTTTCATGGGTTTTGGATGTCTTCAGAACCCCTTGCTAGACTTAAGTTCTTGCAAATCATTTCAGCCCATCTGTTATTCTTCTTTAAATTAGCACACACAGATAACTACCCACTACCAGCTAGTGAACAAAATTATATTTCATAGATGTGACATCCAAATACTTCTACTAATTTCTTCTTGGCACACTAACGAATGCATTATAATGCAAACTGCCTAAAAACACTTTCAATTTAAAAGTCAGTGAATTAGACAGTGATATTGGTCATCTCGTTCTCTTTTTACTATTCTGGTGAACAGTGTGATACTCAGCACAGAACCCTGAACTATGAAATACTTTGCAAAAGAAGACCAGAATGAGACCAAATGAGAGCAATGACAAAGCAAAAATGAGACTCAGCACTTCTCGCAGAACCAGCCCTCCCCCCCACCAGACACACACAACAGAAAGAAAAAAAGTACCATATGTAAACTAAAAGTCTCAGAGAGGCAACCATCTTAGTCTGTAACTTAAAAAAACCAAACAAATAAAAACACCAAATCTTAAAATGAGTACACTGATGGAAATGGCTCTGCAGAAACAAAATACAGATAGAGTCAGACAGGGTTTTTCCCTAGTGATAAATTATAGAGACCTCTAATCAAATTAAAATAGGGAGGGGAAAAAACAGAACAAAACAGAAAGCAGACAACCAGACAACCAACCCAAAGACCTTTTCTTCAATGCAGTCTTTTGACCCTGATGTGGGATGCAGCCTTCCCAGCAGCTAATCTGAGCATCTGTGGAAGAGGAGGACAAACCTAAAGTTAACACTAGGGTCACTAAGGAACAGTTGTTGCCTCATCCTGTCACACCTCCACTAAAATTAGAGGCTGCTCTAGATGTAGAAAATGAAGAAGTCCTTTCTGGTATTTTGTGAGAGTTTCTGACTGTGTAACTGTTGCCTAGATACTCTAGTGACTGACACTTTATAAATGTGTTTTTAAGCAGACAGATAACATGGCAGATAATCAGAGCAATGAAGTACGTGCGCTAGCACCAAATATGAACTATCATGCCTATGAGATCACCAGGAAGATAACTGTCATAACTTAACAGTCATTACAAAAAATATGACTAGTTACAATGAATAAGAAGCAAATGAAGTGAAAACATCTTTACTAAGACTGACTGAACTTTCATGTCATAAGCCCACCACTTAATACGGAGCTGTCCCATAATTCTCCTGTTGTTTTTACAAGTACAGATACTGACTATAGAAAATCCAGAAATACCAGTTTCTGAACAGGTCTGTGACGGGGTGTATCAGCCCCACACTATGAAGGCTGAGCCTATTCAGGGCCACCTGGCCTGTGACAGGGTGTATCAGCCCCACATTGTGAAGGCTGAGCCTAATCAGGCCCACCTAGCCGAAGAAGCCCTGCCCCCACAACTCTGCTGCTCGTGCTCAGACTGCAGCCCAGGTATAAAAACCTGGAGGGAGGCTCAGTCTGGGCTGACTGCCGGAAAGGAAGGACCTCAGAGGGGGGCTCCAGATCCGCATCAGCCAGCTGATCGGAGGGAAGACGGCAGAGACCCAAGAGCCCATTGGGACGTCTTCCCAGCCGTTGACGAGGGAGAGCAGCCCCCAGGGAAGAAGTGGGACCGGTGAGCACCACTGGAGCAGGTAGGAAGTGACCTAGATAGCAGACAGGAGCTGCCTCTCCTGCCCCGGAATCCTTGGCGCGTTTCGGATGGATTCCCCACCGAGCAAGTGGTGAGCCCTCCTGCCATTCATAGGGCCCTGGGCCAGGACCCGGTGGAGTAGAGTGGGTCCGGGTCCCCCAACCAGGGATGTAGCCCCTTACTGTGACTTTGTGTATTGACTCTAGCCAGTGGGCCAGTGAGCCCTGCTTTAAAGGGCCAGCGAGCCTGTCTATTTAACTGGTTCTAGCTGTACAACCCATCGGGGCCAGGCTACAGCCTGGGATAGAGCACGCAGGGCTGTAGCTGCGAAACTAGGGACAGGGCCATGTAGAGGCTGCTCAGCAGCTCACAAGGCAGGGCAGCTGCCCCACATACAGCTCCTCCCCAGAGCAGCCACTGCGTGGTCCTGCTGAGAAGATGGACGGGCCTCAAATTCATGGTGCACACCCGTGCCAACATACACCTAGAGGGAACCATCATGTGCTGTACTCTCTCATATAGTGCCATTGAGAACACTTACAGAGAGAAGAGTCTTCTTTACAGCCTTTGCTATGAGCCAGCTGGCTCAGACACTGAGCCCCAGAAGTTCCAGGTTCATTTCCACCTGCAGATAACCGGGGTCTGTTGGCATTATACCTTCAGTGTGCTGAACACTTATCTTCACTGTAGGGTTAACTTGGGTGATAGGTGCTCTGGTGTAAACAGTCACACTGTAAAGCTTTACCCATCTCACTCTGGTTTCATTGGTGCTGCATTAAGACTTCTGGGGGCATATCTATGTCTGTGTTATGCTGATGGCTGTATGATTCTTTCCGAGGCTATGTCTACACTGCATTCCTCTTTCAAGAGAGGAATGTAAATGCAGCTGAGCGAAATTGCAAATGAACCGCGGATTTGAATTTCCCGCACTTCATTTGCATAATCACGTCCGGGCGCTTTTTCGAAAGAAAAAACGTAATCTAGATGGGTTATTTCGGGAAAAAACCCTTCTTAAAAGGTTCCTAAAACCCTTAAAAGGGTTATTTCAAAAGAATGTTTTTTTTCAAAATACCCTATTTTGAAAGAAAAAAACGCAGTCTAGACAGGGGTTATTTCGAAAAAACCCTTCTTTCGAAATAACCCTTTTAAGGGTTTTAGGAACCTTTTAAGAAAGGTTTTTTTCAAAATAAGCTGTCTAAGACTGCGTTTTTTCTTTCAAAATAGAGTATTTCGAAAAAGCGCCCGGACGCGATTATGCAAATGAAGTGCAGGAAATTCAAATCCGTGCTTCATTTGCAATTTCGCTCAGCTGCATTTGCATTCCTCTCTTGAAAGAGGAATGCAGTGTAGATATACCCGTAGTGAAAAAAAGGAGACTTGTCTGTCCCTCTGAGCTCACAGGGGAAATTGTAGGAAGGCACAGGAGGATTATCAGCATACAAGTAATTTAGCCAGCATCCTGACTGCAAAGCAGGCAGGCTACCAATCTGAATAAAAACCTCATTTGGGCTTTAGCCAATAACCCAAGTGAGCCAATAAGCCCATGTTCAAAGCACCACAAAAACCACATTTTTGCATGTGTAGATAGGCAAGGTTTTAGAAGCAACACAAAAGGAAGAGCCCAAGTTAGGACATATTTCACTGTAGTTATCTGTTCTTGTCCCTTGTTGAAAAGGAGAAAGTGAGTAAGTGTTATTTATTCCATCACATTACAAGAACCAGGAATTAATAGGCAGCAAATTTGAAACAAATAGATGGAAGTACTTCTTCACACAATGCACAGTCAAACTATGCAACTTGTATCCAGGAGACATTGTGAAGGCCAAAACTATTACAGGGTTCAAAAAAATAACTAGATAAGCTCATGGAGGACAAATCCATCAATGGCTATTAGCCAAGATGGACAGGGATGCAACATACAACCCCTTGTTCTGAGTGTCCTTACCTTCTGACTGCCAGAAGCCAGGAGTCCGGTTTTGAACCGGACGGTCCACTATTTGAGCTTTCTGTTCGGGATACAAATTGAGAAAATATAAATGAGAAAATGTAAATGTCCTGTATTTTCTAAATAAGCTGTAATGTAGATTGTGATGTAACGTCAAGTGTGTCCGGTATTTTTGTTGAAACCATCTGGAAACCCTAGATGATAGAGGAAGGATCATTCAACTATCACCAGTCTGTTCATTCCTTCTGAAGCATCTTGCATTGGCCACTATCAGTGGACAGGTTATTGGGCTAGATGGACTGTAGATCAGTATGGCGATTCTTATATCTGGAAAAAACTCTTAAAGTACTAGTCCTGGAGCCCATAAAATTCAGGGTTCTCAAAACTAACCACTGGTTAGTTCAGCATTTGCCCTCTTTGTCGTCTACTTACACCATAGCCTCAAATAGGCTTTATTATACTCAGTGTCCTTGAAGCCAGCAACTCTCCTACTAGGCCTCATACAGACAGACAAAAGACCATGTACTCTATTCATCCATTGCCTTTAACTGCTATCTCCAGCAAACCCTTATGAAGTCTTTTGAACAACATCCTGAACAAAGTCCTGTATGTTTACATGTCTATGCAGGGCTTCTAAGCAGAGTTTCATTTTGAGTACTGCATTTCCTAAACTCTTTTGCCACAGCATCAAACAACTAACTACTGCGTAAAGATAACTCTAATCATATTGAGTAAGTCACAACAAATGCCTACTTTATTCTTTTGAGGACTGTGAAGACACAAAAGATGCCTGAGTGCTCAAGCTAAATTCACGGAATAATCTAAGCAAACAATTTCTGAAGTCTACAGGTTCATGATCACAATATTTCCTGGGATGTAAATGGATTAGCGGTCCCTGACAAATAGAATGTGTGGAGTTGAGGAGTGATAACACACTCCTGCAGAGACACATCCAGTCTCCCAGAGACTGAGTTATCTTTTTCCAGTCAGTGACCCAGACTGAGAATTTAAGATTGAGAATCTGCTCAAAGAGAAAGCTTGTTTCTTTCCTACCATCCAGGACTGAGACCCTCAAAGAACTTAGACTCTCAAGAACTTATCAAGATCTCCAGACATGATGAAAACACTTGCACAGAGGAAGGGCAGAATTTTGAATTTCTGCCTCTGGGTTGAGAATTTTCACTAAAGCTTTCTTAGGGTGCATCTACATATCACCCTTATCTCGAAATAAGCTATGCTATTTATTTCAAATCCCTTAACTCCTGTGGAATGAGGGTTACAGGGATGCCGGAACAGCGCACCCGGATGCATTTAAAAACACAGAATTGCTATTTTGGGATACTTCCAGTATCCCAAAATAGCCCCTCTGTCTAGACGTAGGTTTTAAGGCTAGGGCACATAATGGAAGCCTGAGACGTTTTACACAGGGACTAAGTTTGATTCTACAGTATAACTCTACGTGAGGCAATCAAGGCTGTAGAGCAACTAATAGAACCCTATCAGAAAATGCGAGAAAAGTGCATATAAAACCCATTGTGATAAATAAAGGTAGGCCCAACTCTAAAAAGGTGAGAGGGGAAGAAAGGTTCCCCTGAAACACCAGGTGTTCTGAATTAGGGTTTTGAATCATGACTATTAATACAACGCAGCAGCACCAACATTTCTTTTGGGTCTCTACATGGGTATTTAAAATACAAGTTGGAAATAAGAAGCTAGCAATTTTCCAGTCACCCGTTAGAAGAGATTTTTTAAAAGAATTGGCATGTCAATGCTAATTACTAACTTTTTCTATAGGCTTATCATTCTAGAAGAAAAGCAGATATTCTGATACCACACACATCAAGTGTATACATCAATTTCACTGTATTGGAAGAAAGGTGCAGCAATGCCCCCTTGTGTTGTAAAGAAAAGCGATCACAAACTAATGAGAATTCTTTTTATTTGTCTTTGGTTTAAACCATCTATAAACAACATTCTGAGCCCAAGGTTAATTCATTCTTAAAAACACCACATATGAATAATCCCCCATTTTCTCTTTCAAGTTAAAAGCTGTTTATAAATGTATCATATGGGACAATCTAAAGAATACTCAGAAAGGGGAAGTCAACACCTTCACATTCAACAGGTTCAATCCATCTGAAATCAAAGCTAATTTCTAGTAATTTTACCAAGTTGTTACTCAACCAATTTTTGCAGTTATTGTGCAAAAATTCTTCATAACACCCACTTCCATTCGGTGTTGCTCCTGAATCACCACTCTTCAGGTTGGAGAGTGACACCATGTTCAGAATGGCAACTCAGCTTTGAGGAAAGATGTTGGGTACAGCACTGAGCATGCTCATGGAGTGCTCTAAACAGGATGATTAGAGATGAATCCAAATTGAAACACCAGTTCTGAACAACTCTGAACTTTAAACCCAGATCCACACTTTGAGAAAGTTCAGATCCACATGTGAACTCTGCAGCTGACACTCAAAATCCTTTATCTGAAACACACCTGAACTCTTAAAAAAATTATGATCCAGAGGTCAATTCCATCTCTAGGATAAAAGGCAGGGTAGATTTCTCCTCTACTAACAGCTTCAATCTTAAACAAAAGACAGAACTATGTAGCACTTTAAATACTAACAAGATGGTTTATTAGGTGATGAGCTTTCATGGGCCAGACCCACTTCCTCAGATCAATATGTGGAAGAAAATCGGCACAACCATATATACCAAAGTGATACAATCAAAAAAAGTGAACGCATGTAAAACTGACAAATCAAATTTTAGAACACAATGGAGGTGAGGGGGGAAGATAAGTTTCTATGAGGTAGTGACATAGGGGTGATAATAGGGGAAGTTTCTGTGAGGTAATGACATTAAGGGAGATAATTGGAGAAGCTGTCTTTGTAATGGGTGAGATAATTAGAGTCTTTGTTTAGACCCATACATAAAGTGTCAAATGTAACCATGAATGACAATTCTGAAGCTTCTCGTAGAAGTCTGGAGTTAAAGTCTCTTTGAAGCAATATGCATGTTTTAAGGTCATTGAGGGAATGGTCAGTCTGGCTGAAATGGCAAGCAACAGCTTTCTCTCTGTGAGAGAGTCTTATGTCTGTTTTGTGTGCATTGATTCTTTGGCGAAGTATCTGAGAAGTTTGTCCAATGTACATAGCAGACGGACACTATAGGCACATGATGGCATAAATTATATTTCTGGATGAACAGGAATGTGTGTTCTTGATCTTGTAATAGGCATGGTTAGGTCCAATAATGGTGTCAGCAGAGTAAATATGTGGACAAAGCTGGCACCAGGGTTTGTTGCCAGGGAAAGTTCCAGGGTTGGTATTAGTGTGGTATGTCCTGTAGTTGTAAGAAAGAATCATCCTGAGGTGGTTAGGTGGTTGTTTATAGGAGACTATGGGTCTGTCTTCCAGAGCCTCTCGGAGGGTAGTATCCTGTTCCAGTACAGGTTGTAGTTTATTGATAATGTGTTGGATGGGTTTAAGTTGGGGGCTATAGGTGATGACAAGTGGTGTTCTATTGCTGGTTTTCCTGGGTCTGTCTTGAAGTAGATGGTTTCTGGGTATTCGTCTTGCTCTTTTGATTTGTTTTTTTATTTCTCCAGGTGGGTAATTGAGGTTTAAAAATGCTTGGTAGAGATCCTGAAGTTTCTGGTCTCTGTCAGAGGGATTAGAGCAAATGCGATTGTATCTAAGGGCTTGGCTATAGACGATGGTTAGCATAGTGTGTCCTGGATGGGAGCTGGAGGCATGTAGGTAACTGGAGGAGTCAGTGGGTTTTCTGTAGAGAGTGGTGTCTAATTTACCACTGGTGATTTGTACTGTGGTGTCCAGGAAATGGATCTCTCGTGTAGAATGGTCCAAGATGAGATTGACGGTGGGGTGTAGGTTGTTAAATTTAACACTTTATGTATGGATCTAAACAAAAACTCTAATGATCTCACCCATTACAAAGATAGCTTCCCCAATTATCTCCTCTAATGTCATTACCTCACAGAAACTTCCCCTATTATCACCCCTATGTCATTACCTCACAGACACTATAACCTTCCCCCCCTCACCCCCATGCGTTCTTTTTTTGATTTATCACTTTGGTATATATGGTCGTGCCAATTTTCTTCCACAAATTGATCTGAGGAAGTGAGTCTGGCCCATGAAAGCTCATCACCTAATAAACCATCTTGTTAGTCTTTAAAGTGCTACATAGTTCTGTCTTTTGTTTCAGTTAGACCAGACTAACATGGCTGCATGTCTATCACAGCTTCAATCTTGTGTGCTATATTGCAGTACCTCTTGAGTTTGGCCCATCTACCCCTCTGCAGATAGAGGCAGAGAGAGGAATAGGCTGAATTTGAGTAACACCAAGACCTCATGTTGTAATGCCCAGAGCAGGAACACGGGTGGGTTAATTTTCCAACTCCTGCCCCTCAAACTCACTTTTCAAAACCCATGCTATACACATGTGTATGCTGATGTAGCAAAAGCTATTTTATTTGCTACCTGACCACAACCTATAATTTCATCCCTGCACCTCTCCTGTGAAATCTACTAAAAATTTCCATGCCAAAATTGTAGCCTTAATCATGACCAACCAAGAGCTTGACCATTTTGCTTATATATTGTACCTATTCCACCATTCTTCATTTTTCTTTCTGGTTTTTTGTGTATTACAAGCTCTTGAGGGTAGGGATTGTTCTTTTTATATGTATATAGAATTTAGCACATTATGCTGGGTGACAAATTATTAAACCTAATTAGTAGTCACAGATGATGGTGGTACAAAGGTTGTTCCTTGCTGGTTCATACTTTCTTTAAGTTTCGATATCAAAAGGCTGCATTACACTACTCCAGAAAACGACGTGTTGCTCTGAATTTTAATAAGAAATAGAGAGTGTTAAAATTGATTATATTCAAAGGCATACGCTAATGTGAGTGAGCTCAGTTAAGACAACAATGCTTATTTGAGAAGAATGTGACAGACAGGCACCATTATTTAGCTTCAGGTACTTATCACTGTGGCTGTCATAGTAGCAATAATCTTTTTGGGCCCACTGTTATTTGAACTAAACGGGCAAAATTCAGTCCTGACATAACAAGGTACTCCCCATTGACTTCTATAAGTTCAATCAACAAATGGCAGAGCCTGAGTTTGATCCAGTATGTTTTATGCATCTTACTCTGACCCTACATTGAAAAGGCTTCAAGTACTAGACAACATAAATTGCATAATGCAGTGAAATGAAAACACATTTTCTTTCCTAGAGTCATAAGAAGTTGTACAGATGAAAAGAAGTAGGATAAAGGAGAGATGAGGTGCTACAGCAGAGCACATTAATCATGAAAAATTATGCCTGTGGTTTTAATGCCTTTCAAATACATTTGTAAAGAATGGGATTTATTCTTTTACATTTCTCCAGAGTAAATCTTTGGTTTACCAGCATAAGATTTATCAAAGCCTAAAAGATATTTACATATTCAATGTTGCGTTTGAGGATCTTCCACAAGACCCAGAGACTTTGCATTTGAAAACAAAATATGTCATGATGGCAGGAAAATAACCAACTTTCATCCTTTGGCTGAAACCAAGTACAGAAAGATTGACCAAAATTTGAGAAAGTACAAGCATATGAAAAGAGAGCTTTATAATGGAAGTGGAGTTGCAACAATGGGTAGATGACTTATTGATCATTAATTTGCAAGGTACAGCAGAGGAACATCCCTTGCAGCTGCATGTGAAAGTTTAAACTCTAATTCTTGACTCTCAATATATTCCAGAGTAGGCCAACAGTTATCAGACATCAACATTTCTAACCCATCTATGTTTTAAATTAGTGTTACTAATTTTTAAAATAGATGTGAATACCGCACGGTCCAGTAACCCACTAGACTGGAACTCAGTGGGTAAATGAGCCATATAAAAAACAAAAAACAGTAAAAAAACAGAAGGCAGAGATAAATAAATCTGAATGTAAGAAGCTCAGCTGGCTCTTTGGAGCCAAAACTAATTCATACACATAGATTTCATGACCAATTCAGACTCCCCACATATCACTAGTGTGGTTAGACAGCTCTTTATGGACACTTCCAGTGGTCAGTCTTTCTTTCATGAATACCATTAGGGAGCAGCTATGAGATGGGAAGCCGCAATTCTCCAGGTGAAGCTTTGTCAGGTGTCCTGGGATGTTCACATACATTGTTCCTCTTCTTTACCAAGGAATTAGAGCACATCCTTTCAATATCAAGCTGGGTTCTAGCTAAGAGACACACCTATTTGATATCTGCCTCCCACTACAATGTTAAACAGTTAATCAGTAAGCATGCAGCTTACTTGTATGCTCCCTGGTTACCAAGCCCTTGCTATTAAATTCTGCCGGTATCCAGTAGCGTCAGGTCAGAGCAGCTGTGGAGGAGCCGGCAGACCAGGTGGTAGGACCCCACAGATGTTAACTGTTTTAATATTCCTTACTCCCAACAAAGATTTTGTCAGTTAAACAAGTAACAAAACATTAAGTTATAATTGGCATACCTAGTTTCCAGAATGATACTAACACCCCCCTCAATTTCTCATCACAAGACTAGATTATAAATCACACCTCAGTGAGCACAGGGGAAGAAACAGAAAGGAAACTTTAATGAACAGAAGGCTGTAAAGATAAGAGCTCTTGACTAGAGGTGACTAATTTTATTTTCCATAAAACAAGTCCCTTAATGTTGGATTTCAAAGTCTCTTAAACCTCAAAACCAGAAAGATCCTACTGCTTACATAAAATAACTTCTGACGGTCATTTCTAACATAGGGTATGTCTACACTACCCCGCTAGTTCGAACTAGCGGGGTAATGTATGCATACCGCACTTGCTAATGAAGCCCGGGATTTGAATTTCCCGGGCTTCATTAGCATAAGCGGGGAGCCGCCATTTTTAAATCCCCGCTGCTTCGAACCCCGTGTAGCGCGGCTACACGGGGCTCGAACTAGGTAGTTCGGACTAGGGTGCCTATTCCGAACTACCGGTACACCTCGTTTCACGAGTACCGGTAGTTCGGAATAGGACCCTAGTCCGAACTACCTAGTTCGAGCCCCGTGTAGCCGCGCTACACGGGGTTCGAAGCAGCGGGGATTTAAAAATGGCGGCTCCCCGCTTATGCTAATGAAGCCCGGGAAATTCAAATCCCGGGCTTCATTAGCAAGTGCGGTATGCATACATTACCCCGCTAGTTCGAACTAGCGGGGTAGTGTAGACATACCCATACAGGCAATCCTGCAGTTACGTATTTATAAGCATTTTTACTACTCTGCTATATTTAAACCAAAGAATTTTTTTTACAGTTGTTCAACCCACACAGTGTAATAAAAGTTAGTAATTTCATCAGCCGAATATTAAGTTACCACCACAAAATCAAAATTCACAACACTTGTAGTAGAGAGATAGGAAACAACTGCAATATATCTCAGATATCATAATGTGGTACTGGTTGATAAATGCTGATTTTAGAATTTTAACCTTTATATCCCCTTCCTTCCCTCCCCACCCTCCCCCAAAAAACTTGAGGGCTTGTTTTAAAAAAGCCAAACACATACAACAGTATTTTAAAAATCTGAAACAATTTACCAGTCCTGGTAAGTGGTGATGGCAATACTTGGTGGTGTCAGCAAAGGCAAAGTTGTTGGTCTAGAGATGATGTCTCCGTCAGGTGTCTTAGCTCTCTCACTTTGTCTCTGAGACAATGGTGGTAACTGCAAATTACATGAGCAACACCTTCTTCCTCTCCAGAGATCTATGCCGAGGGTATTACTAGAAGTACTGTATGACTTGCTCAGGCCACATTCTAAGTAATCTTTAGCAATCTGAAAGAGAAAATTCATCAAAATTATGCAAATACATTTTTTCACAAGGAAAGAATACTAGAAATTAATTTAATTTCATAAATATTTGGTATTTTGGAGAATAGAACTAATCACAAAATTGATGTTTATTCTTCACTTACAGAAAAATTTAACTACTATCATATTACAACCTTTTGTGAACATTTGCAATTCACATATGAAATTGACAGAATACCTACAAACTAGAATTAATTCTTCAATTCTGTAAGTTGAACTTAAGCAGGAATGTTCCAAAGCTGAACAGGCCACATCACATGGCAAACTTTCAAAATTTAAATTTTCCTATAAAAAGGTCCATTCAATGTTCATCCAAAATACCACCGTTTTCTATACACCATAAATTCATGAATTGCCAGTTAGCTCCCTTCTCTGAGAATCATCATAGCTCACCACGCTTTGCATTATTTATATCAAATACGGAAGATAAAGACCTCAAAGTTTGTGCTATGACCGGAATCACCCATGATCTACTATTTGGGACAGATTCCCAGCTGAGAAACCTTAAAATGATGTGGGCAACTCTCAAGAGAAAATTTCTAATCAGCAATGGTCTTGCTTTCAAACTTCTACTGGTTTGACTCCCAAGTATCACTAAGTCCTAGAAGCTAGTTTCCATCCTTTCATAGCTAAGCCAGAAGTATTTCTGGGTTAGAAATCAGACCTGCCTCAAATCTGGAACACCTTGAAAGTTCTAGGGCATTCTGACCTGAGGTTTTGATTCAGAACTGTAAATAATAAATTGAATCACATGCAAAACATGAAATCTAGGTTCAAATTTTGAACCTTTCAAAAATTTAATAATATTTAGAGCTGTAACACTGATTACCATCCATCTCTAATTCTTAGAAACTTCAAGGAAAAAAAATCACATGATGCTATTCCCCTCTATGCAGAAATTGACCATACTTGGGTTGCAAGACACTACCTTTTCACCATGCCAGTGGATTCCATTAAGATTTTCCATGACCAGCTCAGATGGCAAATACATGCTCTATAGCAAATTCTGTGGTAGTTGTGTGTACTCTTTGCATCTAAAGTGAAAGGCAATCACATACTATCAAAATGTCTTTGGTAAAGAAATTCTTTCATTAAACAGTTCACGCTTTTAGCAAAGTGTGAGTTGTATAATGAAAGAATTCCTTTATCAAAGACATTTTGATAGGGTCTTGTGAATGGTAGGAGATACTATCTTAAAATCTCCAGCCACCTCTTTGACTTACAGCATTCAATATCTAATTTTCTGCATGATCAGCTTAAGATTCTATGAAGCAGTGTGCATGATCGATGCTCTTTCTAACTGTAGTCTGGCTTATACTAATCAGAGTACTCTTAATATGCCTTTCTTGACTGTTCAATTCTTGCTCTCAGAAGGATGTTAGTGGGCAATTGCATATGCAGCAACCATACTCCATCCAGATCAAAAGCACCACTGCCACTTGGATCATGGACAGATTGATCATTACAGCAAGGGAACTTGTGGCTGAAGAGGGAAAGATTGCATCCGTAAGCCCAGATGCTTGCAGCTCCAAGCAAGAGAATACAGACCTGGAAAAGGATCAACTTCAGCTAGCTATGGAAAAACGGCCCCAACAGAACATAATCTGGTAAGTGATGCCAGACCCCATATACCTACCGACTGGATGGCCCAGCCTATACTATTTCCTCACTTTGAGGAGATGACCTGGGGTGTGTTGTGTGTTTGAACATGCTTTTGAAATGGGATGTGAGCTGCTCCAGGTGGGGCAGGAGGGCATAGTACAGCATCTGATTCAAATACCATCAGGAACAAAGTCCCTCTTGATGATCAGGAAAATGGACAGGAGGAACCCACAACTCTTGCAGAAGCGTCGGAAAGATTTGGTCTACTGTGGCCCCATAAGATTGATGGGTGACTCTAGGTATGTTTACTGGGGGTTTACATCTGTTTATTGTTTTAATAAGGTTTTTTTCAGTAATGCTTTTACATTAAGAATAAGTGTGCTTCCTAAGAAAGTGCTGTGTGAGATAACATGTAACTTCTGGCAATGCACTGTTCCTAGTCCTCGGAGAGAAAGCAAGACAGATAATTGATCTCTCTTAAAACTGGTCTTACAACTCCTGATCAGAGGAGAATGAGACAAGGGTACCTGCCCAGAGGCAAGTTATCACTGGAGGCCTGATTGGAACTCCTGGTGTGAACCACAGAGAGGGAAACACAGGTGAAGTTCTATGATAAAAGGCATTGGCTTGACAGTACTGGTGACGGAAGGTGACAGAGCCACTGAATGGCAAGCTCTAGACACTTGTCAACCACTGCACTCTGTGTAAAGTGGAAGAGAGAGTCTTCTGTGGCTGGCAGAGGCAGTTCAATCACCAGGACCAGTTCTTGGCCTCCTTAATGAGTTGCTAAGTAGTACCGAGCTGTAAAACATGGTGGAGAATTCATGATGTGAGAGCAGGAACCGAACCCCATCAAACTCATCTTATGGAAGGGATCAGGAGCGGACTGGCAATCAAAACAGGCCTGGGAACAGCCCTCCCCATGACGTCACCCTTGCATGCCCCTCAAAACTCGCTCCCTTTCCCTGCATCACGTCCGGCACGCAGCACAAGAGTCGGGTCAGGCTCCGTGCGCTGCATAAAGCATGGATGCAGAGCCACTCGGAGCGCGGGGCAATGGAGGCCCATCATGGGTAGATATGACAGCCCACCGGGAAATTCCCAGTATCTCACCGGTCCAGTTCGCCCCTGGAGGGGATTACCAAATTTCCATCAGACAGAAACATTTAGCCTTAGATTCAAACAGGTGACCTACAGGTGAGCAGTTCTGTATCTCTTTTGCGCTGTCCTAATGGCAGCTAGTTCCCCAACAGATACCATTTTAAGTCCGGGTCATTTTAATGCGTTTACACATTCTCTCTATATATGCATAATACATGTAGATACATGCGCATGAGAGAGAGAGAGAGAGAGAGAGAGAGAGAGAGAGAGAGAAAATAAATACATTAAAATTGCCCTCTTAGATTTATACTTATTGGGGAATTGGCTATATTGAGGACAATGCTAATGGTGGGGAGAGCAGGCCAACAGGACAGAAACAGGGCAGCTGCCATGGGGCACAGTAAATCAGAAGGGCCTGGGGCTCCCAGCCACCACCACTACTGTAACAGCAGTGCCAGCCGGAGCCTCAAAACCACTTAAATTGCTACTGAAGCCCCACTTGGTGTACTCCAGGCGGCTTTGAGGGCCGTCCATGCAAAGCTAACTCCAGCCGAGCCCCTTCGACTCATAAGCCACCGTCCCCCTACCTTGCTCAGAGGCCCAGCGAGTTTGTCAGCTCCACTGGTGGGGAGAGAGAAGCAGTCAGGCTCGGCTGCTGGTATTAGAGTGGAGTGATACCAAGCATGTAACATTATATAAAAATTGCAGCAAGCTACATGAAGTGCTAGGTTTCATACTTTCATTGTACCTTTCTATAAAAATGAAAAATCACCTAATGCGTAAAGATCCCAAGCTGTAACAAACGAGGCAATTACTGCTGTGATTCTCATTGCCATAATTACAAACTGATGCATTTCTTGTGAGACTAGGAACTGTAATTTAATTAATAAAGGATTATTGTGGCAAAGGGAGTAGAGGGGACAGAAACACCAGCACATGGAATATTACGAAACCCCAGTAGTGAGTGCTGTAAAAATGCTACAAATACATGTGTTTTTTTAAATCAATTGACCGTACTCTCTTCTCACTTCCACTACTATAATGTATGAGTAATTCCAAGAAATACAAGTCGCTCCAGTGTAAAGCCAGTCTATGTGAAACGAGGATAAGGCTGTGTGCTCTGTTCTGAAAACACAAACACACACACACACACACACACACACACACACACACACACACACACGAATGAATAAACCTTGACTTAAACCGACAACAACTTACATCGTCTGCTGTAACCGTCATGACACTTCTGCTTTTCTTCATTATAGAGATGAAAAATGCACTTGTTTGTGCCAACCACTCTTGTTCAATCCAATTTTTCCCCAGTCAACCTACAAGAAAAAGTGGGAAGCCTTTGTATTCTTGAGTTAATAAGCTAGATTGCTGATTGGTAACAGTTAGCAGGCTTACAGCTAACAGTGTTTTCACAAAATGCTCTTCAGAAGTCCAAGCATAAGGATGCTAAGTGCAAAATTACATAAAAGCATAAGACTCCATTTGTAAAATAATAATTTAATTAGCAATGAGATCATTTTAAAAAAAATCAGTGTTCTCGCAGTTTGGGAACATAAGTTTTGTAACTATTTTAGTAATAGGACCAAATTGACCTTGCAGTTCATATTTAGTTTAACAAGTCATTACTCAGAAGTTTACTCAGGTTTGAGTAAACTGGCCCCAATTAAAAAAATAAAACAGTAAGAAGACAGCTCTGTATTCATATTTTAATTCATATAGCAACTCTCACAAATATAAAGTCTCTATTCAATATTATATATGCATGCATCACTTCAATACTGCAACCCCCTCTAAGGTAAAAGTATTCAGAAAAAAAATGAAAAATAACTAACCTTATGAAATTGCAGAAGAAGACAGGACTTAATACTTTACTCACCTAGGAATTTGGCCAGAGTGACCAGCAACGTTCTCTCTAATCTCTTCCATCCATGTATGGAATACATTTTTATGTGCACCCAGACATGTGCAAACATGCACCACCAGTAAAAACACAAAACCTAACTGCAGGCCCTCTACTATTCTACTGGGCAGCATTTGAATTTTTCCTGAGTGGACAAACATGTGCACAGCTTCCAGGGAACACTAGTACCAGATATTAAAATCCCTACTCTTTCTTATCAGGAACTGAGTGCTCAGGATAGCTCTGAAAAAGAAAGTCCTTGGTGTTTTTCACAGAACAGTACAGCTATGGAGGAAGCTTCCGCACACTGTCAATATGTCTCTACCCTGGCTTGGAAAGGCTAACTCTGGGGGGAGAGGAGAGCTGAAGGACAATCACTAACTGAGGTCACTGCTGAGACAACCAGAAAAGGGACCAAGCAGTTCAAGTTGTGGTTGTGTTTTTTTATGGTGGAGACTGCTATTGGTTAAATTCCTCTAGAGAGCTAACATCCCTCAAGATGATGAAAGCTTTTAACTACTACCCATTTTTCTCACCTTTAATTTACTGATCCTTAGACTCTCATCTTATACTGAAGTTGTGGGGAGTTCAGACATGTGAAATGAAGCCATAACTGTGGGCCAGGGTCCACAAAAATCACAAACACATAAATTAGGATTAAACCACTGAGAATTACCGTATTTTAGCTAATATAACACGCGGGTTATATTCATTCTTTCAAACCCTGCAGCTTCTCCCCATGGGGTATACTCGGGTACGGGGTACATTTGGGTGCGGGGTACATTCGCTAAAAGACGGTAGGCATTTCTAACATGCTCAGTTGGGACAGCCTCCCCAGGCTATTTCAAAATGCAAAGTACTATTACTTCACAATTCAAAGGCAGATACAAAAATTCCGACAGTGTAACAACTGTGCTCAGATTAAATGCCATTCAGATTCCACCACCTCCACCACACTATTTACAGAAATAATACATAGGAAAAAATCCAAGTTGTTTAAGGGAAATTGTTTCAGGTTAGCAAACAAGAAGTGTTTCATCATAGAGATCTAGAGAGATATTCTATCATGCTACACTGACTGAATGTTCATGCAGCTGCTACTCATGGTATGAGAAACGCAGATATCCTTTTTCTCCTTACAGCAGATCACCCTGCAAAGAACATTAACATGTGGTGCCAGCAATGTAGCTGGGTCTGATACCAGTCCCAGCTGTTACACAAGCACTTCACGCTTCCAGTTGCTTTAATTCCCATAAGGGCTCATAAATCTCTCTCACACACACACACGCTTTCATCATCAGCCAAAGCTTTCAAAGTCCTCAGATCCGTGCCAGACATCCTCATCCATAAGAGCACCAGCACTATCACACATAGTTGAATATTCTTTGCTGCAGCAGCACAGGGGAAGAGCAAAACAAACTGTTTAAAAAGACACTCAGAGCTGAGGGCAGAGGTATTGTACAGACAGAGAGCGAGACCCATCCTGTGGCAGAAGACCAAAAGATACATGTTGAGCAAAGCAAATGAGGCTGAGGTAAGGGTTAGAGCTGCAGAAGGACCACTGACCCAATGGCACAAATTGGAGCATTCTGCTGATTGCAGCACACATGAGGGGCAATGAGATGGGCAGCGTTTAAGAGAACAGCCTGGAGATGAAAGGCTCATATCCCATTAACAACCTAAAAACATCCTGTGATGCCACTACAAATAGTGAGTCAAATGCATTGATGAGGGTATAAATTACATCCTCTTATGCCAAAACAAGCTGTTTGCAACACAAGGGTAATTCATCTCCATGGAGGGCAGATAGTCTTTCTGTTACTGTCATATGGGAGTTCTGCTGCGAACATGGCTTTAATTTCCACTTACGCCCCATACAAATTGTTCTGGTAACAGTCTACAAAACCACTAAATCAACACACCCTCCACCTGCACTACACTTGCATTCTTTCTTACCAGCATTCTCTGGCTTTGGCCCTGTATCCATTCTTTATGCCCATCCTTGCAATTTATGTAGTGGCATCACAACCTAAACCCGGATACCTATGACCTTGCCTAGGGCTACACAAAATCTGTCTAAGTACACAGTTAGGGAATTTTCTCCAATGATTTTTATATAGAAGAATACAATAAGGAAGGACAATTTTATTCTGATACATGCATCTTCAAGTAGTGCCAAGTGGAACACTGAACATTTCTGTCCAAGTTAATTGCATCTACAAATAGATTTAATGGGTATTTTAGTGAAATGAGCTACAGGCTTCTCAGCCTGAATGAAAGTCTTCATGGGGGAAGGGGATGAGGCAGGGGAAGGGGAGGAGGCAGCAGCAAGGGAGTGACATCTCCATGGATTATCCATCTAGGTTCCTTTTTGGCCCCCCATGATTCTGGAGAGTAAGAGATCAGGGCTTCTATTCTGCAGAAAAATATTAGTCTCTCTACCTATAGATTCTATTTCCCACATATTTGGATTGAAAGTGATATAAAAAATAAATTTTTGCACTACAGAGAACCCTGAATTCTATTACAAGCCGTGTTACATTCATAAAAAAGCTCAAGCTATTCATACACCTTATCCAACTGTCCTGTACATCACTAAGAGAAAGTAAATCAATTGCTGAACCATCTGCTCACGACCTCTCTCTGTCTTTACCATGGAAATTAAATTGCAGTAAAGCCCACATATCACAGCACATTGTGATTTAAAAGAAAGGCCAGTATAAGTGATTACCACATCCCATTTTAAAGCACATTGTGCCCCATAGCTAAAAGCCACACCGTGTAGCTAACACCTCAGGGTGACAAAGGCAAGATACGTCATATAAAGCTCTCAATCACACATTCATTTCCAGCTAGCAGCAGGCATTATAGTCAAAAAAGAAGACTCTCTCCTGTCTCATCTGCAGGGCTAGTGATATAATGCCGTGCTGATAAAATGAGAAGTGATTGAAATGTCAGCAAAAGGAGAAATGAAACAGTTGATAATGAAAGGAAGGTGTGGGTGAAAAAGAACCTCTAACAAACTGTGCAATTGATGGAATCACTCCTAAGTAAAGCCAAACAGGTCACATTTTTATTTGAATTTCTTCATAAAACAATATGATGATTAACACGCTTGCTAACAAATAATCAAATCACAAAAGCAAAAGAGAGAGGAAAAAAGAGAGAAGAGCTAACCCTTTCTCCCAGCCCACTGAAATACTTAAACCAAAACACACAACCTTTATTTAAATAGGCAAACCCTTTATACAAGTGGAGAATCAGACAGCCATCACTGCAACATCATGAAAAAAAATCTCTGCAGCTGAAATGTAAGCAGGTAATATCTTAAAAGACTTGGACTTTTCAGCTTAGAAAAGAGGAGACTTAGGGTACGTCTAGACTACATGCCTCTGGCGACAGAGGCATGTAGATTAGGGTACCGGACATAGTAAAATGAAGCGGCGATTTAAATAATCGCCGCTTCATTTAAATTTACATGGCTGCCGCGCTGAGCCAACAAACAGCTGATCAGCTGTTTGTCGGCTCTGCGCGATAGTCTGGACACTCCCCTGCCGACATCAAAGGTATTTGTCGACCACCCAGGTATGCCTCATCCCAGCTGTTTGTCGGCTCAGCGCGGCAGCCATGGAAATTTAAATGAAGCGGCGATTATTTAAATCACTGCTTCATTTTACTATGTCCGGTACCCTAATCTACATGCCTCTGTCGCCAGAGGCATGTAGTCTAGACGTACCCTAAGGGAGGATATGATAGAGGTCTATAAAATCATGACTGGTACAGAAAAAGTGACTAAGGAAGAGTTATTTACCTATTCCCACAATATAAGAACTACAGGTTGTGGTTACAGGAATAAAGGGGGTCTCAGCGCTGGATCTGGTCTAAAGGGAGCTGAAGGCAGGATCCAGGCATAAGAGCCTGCCTTCATAATTCTCCGCAGAAACCCAGCTTGAAAGCAAGACGAACCTCAGCTGCATGGGGGGGCCCCCTGTGTAACAGGAAAAAGGGCAATACAAGGATTGCCTCAGGAGTAGCGTCCTCTCGTAAATTAAGCCACAAAGTACTCTAATTTGGGGCCTTATTGTAAGTTAGGCCATTCAGTTACCCAATCTGCTGCCAGTAAAATACGGCTTCAAAATGCACCATGTAAGGAATCAATAGGTAGGGTCTGGGCAAAAGTAGCTTCTCCATATTAATAAACAAAGAGGTCGGGTCCAGGAAGGGATAATCCTCACTATACTAGGAAACAAAAGGATGGTTCGGAAAGAAAGGGATAGGGCGGGTACCAAGAGAAGGGTAGAGATAAAAGATGCTATAACCATAACTTAGGGCTCACTTGGATGGTCGTGAGGCGGAGGGGAACGAGCGGTCTGGATGCTGTAACCAAATAAATTGCCTCTTACCACTCTGCAGGGCTTCATCCATCATTCGGCCCTGCAACAGGGGGTCACCAAATGAAATTAACAGGCAACAGGTTTAAAACAAACAAAAGGAAGCTTTTCTTCACTCAGCGCACAGTCAACCTGTGGAACTCCTTGCCAGAGGATGCAGTGAAGGCTAGAACTTTAACAGGGCTCAAAAATGAGCTAGATAGCTTCATGGAGTTTAGGTCCATCAATGGCTATTAGCCAGATGGGTAGGAATGGTATTCCTAGCCTCTGTTTCTCTGGAGATGGGTGACACGGGAGGGGTCAAGTGAGGATTATCTGTTGTGATCCCTTCCTCTGGGGCATCTAGTATTGGCCACTGTTGCCAGACAGGTTACTGGGCTAGACTGACCTTTGGTCTGACACAGTATAGCTGTTTTTATGTTCTTATGTTCTAAACACAAATGCTGACTTTTTTAAAATAATATTTTGTGAGGATTTTTATTCTCTCATGTGTAGTTATTTCTGAAGGACCTTAGCCATCTCGTTCTTTGCACAATTATTAAACTAGTGGCTAATTCAATTTTCAGAATTTGAGTTGCAATCCATCTTGCTGTGTCAATTGTATATATTTTTAAAACAATACTTATATATAAAAGGTTTTTTTTTTTTTAAATGAAGATTGAAAGTTCCAGACCTCACTAAATACAAAGCAATAAGACAAAGGCTGTGGAGAGGTTCTGTATCATAGAAGCACAGGCCTGGAAGGTAGCACAGCTGATCATCTAGACAAGACAAGACTGAAAAATGAGATCATTCCTCACAAGTGCTTGCCTAACGTCATCTTAAAAGCTCTAACGAGAGATTCCACAAGCTCCCTCAATAATTGTGTTGGGGTCACTGGACATGATCCTAGGTAACTCGGGGGAGTGGAAGATCACAAGGATCGATGAAGCCTCCCCGCTCTAGGCCCAAGCACCCTAAAAGCCCTCCCCCCCCCCCAGACATAACTTTTCTCTAGCTCATTAACAGCTGGGAACAGCAAGACCTTGAAGTTGCCTAGTTACTATCAGCAGTAGTATAGAAGAAGAATTCAGATGTGTTTCTGTAGAGGGGGAGGAGGAGGAACAAGTCCCAGTGTGGGAAACTTGCTACAGTTCACTATCTTCCTTCAAGTAAACAACCTGGGTATATAAGGAGGGAAAACTGCTTACGTTGGTGTGCTTGATTTGAGATGTCTGGTCTCCTCGCACCTATTTGAACATTCAAATAAACGTTTTTTGCTTCTCCACACCGTTGTGTTTATTGGAGCGCGCACACCGGGCAATGAACCCAGCTGTTGCCCCCCCTCGGGCACTGTGTGCCGGCAACAATTGCCACAGTACTTAAGTACCCTGACAGTTAGGAAGTTTTTCCTAACGTTCAACCTAAACTTCCCTTGGTGCAATTTAAGCCCATTACTTACTTTCCTAACCTTAGAGGTTAAAAGGAACAATTTTTCTACTCATTATAGCAATTTTTGTGTGCTCGAAAACTTACATCTATTTCCACCCACCCCCAAATCTTATCTTTTCCAAAGTAAACAAACCCATCTCTCTCTCAGAGGTCATTTTTTAATGTTCTTCTCTGGACTTTCTGCAATTTCTCTGCATCTTTCCTGAAATGTAGCACCCAGAACTAGACATAGTACTTCAGGTGAGGGCTGATCGGAGCAGAGTAGAGTGGAGGAATTACTTCTCGTGTCTTGCTTACAAAATTCTTCCTGATAAATCTTAGAATAATGTTTTCTTCTTTTGCAACTGTGTTATACCATTGACTCACATTTAGCTTGTGATCCACTATAACCCCCAAACCCTTTTCAATAGTACTCCTTTCTAGGCAGTCATTTCCCATGTTATATGTGTGCAACTGATAGTTGGCAAATGCTTTGAAGGACAAGATTAAAATTCAAAATGATCTGGACAAACTGGAGAAATGGTGTGAAGTAAATAGGATGAAATTCAATAAGGGTAAATACAAAGTATTCCACTTAGGAAGGAACTATCTCAACATGGAATTGTCCACAAACTTCATAAGCATGATCTCTGTGCCATTATCTAAATCATTAATGAAGATATGGAACAGAAGCAGACCCAGGACCGACACCTACATGACTCCACTCAATATTGTCTTCCAACTGGATTGAGAACCAATCTGGAAACAACTTTCCAACTAGTTATGTACCCACCTTGTAGGACCTCCATGTAGGCTCAAGATCTCTGAGGAAACATGAGCCACCACCTCCACTCCCCCGTTATACCCAAAGCTGCATCCTTGGGGCGACGGTACCAAAGGAGGAAGAGGATGGAGCTTGGAGAATGGGAATAGATACCCCCACACCTTGGCCCACAGGAACTTCTAGGCCAGACTTCAGAATTGCTTTGGCCTGGGATGACCCGCGGTCTGGGAATTTGAGATCCCTGATCTAGGCTATCTTTGGGTATGTCTACACTACAAAGTTAGTTCGAACTAACTTTCATAGGCGCTACACTAGCGCTCTGTTAGTTCGAATTTAATTCGAACTAACGGAGCGCTTAGTTCGAACTAGGTAATCCTCATTCCACGAGGATTAAGCCTAGTTCGAACTAGCCAGTTCGAATTAAGGGGTGTGTAGCCCCTTAATTCGAACTAGTGGGAGGCTAGCCCTCCCCAGGTTTCCCTGGTGGCCACTCTGGCCAACACCAGGGAAACTCGTCTGCCCCCCTCCTGGCCCCGGAGCCCTTAAAGGGGCATGGGTTGGCTACGGTGCCCGTGCCAGGTGCAAGCCTGCCAGCACCCAGCCAGCAGACCCTGCACCTGGCATGGATCGAGCCACCCACCCGATGCCCCCCAGCTCTCCCCCTCTTCCCGGGACCAGGCTGGCGGCTCCCGGGAGCTTGCCCGGGACCGCAAGAGGTGGGCACCCGCCTGGGCTAGTGTGGACATCGTGGACCTTGTCCACGACCTCCGCACTAGGCACAGGAAAGTGGCCGGCTAGGGCAGGAGAGCTGCCAGCCTGGCCACCCAGGAGCAGGTGTGCATGAAAATCAAGGTGGTCCACTGAGACCCCCGACCCTGAGCCCTGAGCTTACAATGGCCGTCCTGGGTCAGACCAAAGGTCCATCTAGCCCAGTAGCCTGTCTGTAGACAGCAGCCAACCCTAGGGACCCTGGAGGGGATGGACCGAAGACAGTGACCAAGCCATTTGTCTCGTGCCATCCCTCTCCAGCCTTCCACAAGCCTTGGGCAGGGACACCACTCCTACCCCCTGGCTAATACCACTCCATGGACCCAACCTCCATCACTGTATCTCACTTCCCTTTAAACTCTGTTCTAGTTCTAGCCTTCACAGCCTCCTGCAGCAAGGAGTTCCACAGATTGACTCTTTGCTTTGTGAAGAACAACTTTCTGTTACTAGTTTGAAGCCTGCTACCCATTCCTTTCCTTTGGTGTCCTCTAGTCCTTCTTTATGGGAACTAATGAAGAACTTTTCTGTATGCACCCTCTCCACCCAACTCCTGCTTTTAGAGACCTCTATCCTGTCCCCCTTCCGTCTCCTCTTTTCTAAGCTGAAAAGTCCCAGTCTCTTTAGCCTCTCTTCATATGGGACCTGTTCCCAACCCCTGATCATTTTAGTTGCCCTCCCCTCTCCCAGCCTCTCTCTTCCCCTCTCCCACCTCCTTTTCCCAGTCTCCCCCAGTTTTGTTCAATAAAGACAGATTCCATTTTTGAACACAATTGTCCTTTATTTTGTACGTCAAGAAGAGGGGCTAGGGAAGGGTAAGTGGAAGGAGGTGAGGGAGGAATGGGGTACGCGCCCCCGATGGGGAGGACTGGGCTGGCTCTGCGGGCTTCTGGGGGTGGAAGCGCTCCTGCAGCCCCCCAATTGCCCTCTCCCCCCAGATGGTAGCCTGCGGCAAGTGCAGCCGGTCTGATGGCCTAGTGTTGTGATGTGCCCAGTGTGGGTACTCCGGGCAATCCAAGCCAGGACTGCTTTGCAAGTGGGGCACCCCTGAGAACTGTCTGTCCGGGGTGGGGGTCAGGACCTTTTAAGCACAGTCCTCAGCTAGCCTGAGACAGCATCTCCACGCTCTAAGTCCTCCTCTGATGCCCTGCCGGCACTCCTTCCGGCCATCCTTAACCCCGGTTCAGGGTCCACTTAATGTGGACGCGCTAGTTCGAATTAGCAAAACGCTAATTCGATCTAGTTATTAGTTCTAGATGCGTTAGTTCGAATTAGCACTGTAGTGTAGACATACCCTTTCCTAGTTTGTTTATGAAAATATTATGCAAGATGGTATCCAAAGCATTACTGAAGTCAAGATCACATCTACTGTCTTCCCCTATCCCAAAGGCTTGTAATCCTGGTAAAGAAATCTATTAGTCTGGTTTGACATGGTTTGTTCTGGAAAAATCCTTGCTCGTCGTTACTTATCACATTATCTTCTAGGTGTTTGCAAATAGATTGTTGATGATTTGCTCCATTATCCTTCTGGGTACTAAAGTTAAGATGGCTGGTCTATAAATCTGAGTTGTCCCGATTCCACCAGAAGGATAAACTGGGGAATTAAGGGCAGAAATAACTAACATTTGAACTGGGAAAATTCAAGCAAACATAACAAGAAAAAAATAATCAGAAACCAAGATATTCAATTATTGGGAGATAAACTTATAGTTATACTCAGAGAGAACTAAAGTGACATCTGATAAAAAATTAAAAGTGACTTTGGAGTGTAATATAGGAGCAAAGATGATAAATCCCATTATGGTTGCCTGTATCAAGACCCACAAAGGCAATGAGTCTCTCTCAAAGACGGACTACACTATCATTTTAATTTACATTACTGAGAGAGGTGAAAAAAACTCCCCAGAGAGACATAACTTACAGCAACATAAAGTGGTTTCTACACCATAGAATCATAGAATTCTAAGACCGGAAGGGACCTCGAGAGGTCATCGAGTCCAGTCCCCTACCTTCATGGCAGGACCAAATACGGTCTAGACCATCCCTGATAGACATTTATCTAACCTACTCTTAAATTATCTCCAGAGATGGGGTTTCCACAACCTCCCTGGGCAATTTATTCCAGCTTTTGACTACCCTGATAGTTAGGAACTTTTCCCTAATGTCCAACCTAAACCTCCCTTGCTTCAGTTTAAGCCCATTGCTTCTTGTTCGATCCTCAGAGGCCAAGATGTACAAGTTTTCTTCTTCCTCCTTATAACACCCTATTAGATACCTGAAAACTGCTATCATGTCCCCCCTCAGTCTTCTATTTTCTAAACTAAACAAACCTAATTCTTTCAGCCTTCCTTCATAGGTCATGTTCTCTAGACCTTTAATCATTCTTGTTGCTCTTCTCTGGAGCCTCTCCAATTTCTCCACATCTTTCTTGAAATGCGATGTCCAGAACTGAACACAATGCTCCAACTGAGGCCTAACCAGTGCAGACTACAGCAGAAGAATGACTTCTTGTGTCTTGCTCACAACACACCTGTAAATGCATCACAGAATCAGGTTTGCTTTTTTTGTAACAGCATCACACTTTTGACTCATATTCAGCTTGTGGTCCACTATAATCCCTAGATCCCCTTCTGCCATACTCCTTCCTAGACAGTCTCTTCCCATTCTGTATACAGGCAGTCCCCGGGTTACGCGGATCCGACTTATGTCGGATCCGTACTTACGAACGGGGCTTTTCTCGCCCCGGAGGACGCGGGCGGCGGGACCGCCCAGACACGCTGCGGTCCCGCCACCCGCATCCTCCAGGGCGAGAAAAGCTGCTCCGCATCTCTCTGGTCTGCTGGGGGGGTCAAGAGGCGCCACGGTCCCACTGCCCGGGTCCTCCGCGGCTTTGCTCCGCGTCTCCCTGGTCTGCTGGGGGGGGGGGGGGGAGGGAAAGGGGCATGCAGCTAGTGCGCCCCGCCCCCCAGCAGACCAGGCTTTTCTCCCAGACGCCTGGGGCAGAGCAGCTGGGGCGCTGCCGGTTGGTCCCCGGGGACCTACCCGGCAGCGCCCCAGCTGCTCTGTCCCAGGCATCCAGATTCAGCTGCTGTTGAAACTGATCAGCGGCTGAATCTGGACGCCAGTTCCGACTTATGTACAAATTCAACTTAAGAACAAACCTACAGTCTCATCTTGTACGTAACCCGGGGACTGCCTGTATATGAAACTAACTGTTCCTTCCTAAGTGGAGCACTTTGCATTTGTCTTTATTAAACTTCATCCTGTTTACCTCAGACCATTTCTCCAATTTGTCCAGATCATTTTGTCTGGATTAGTTGCAACCCCTCCCAGCTTGGTATCATCTGCAAACTTAATAAGTGTACTTTCTATGCCAATATCTACATCATTGATGAACATATTGAACAGAGCCGGTCCCAAAAATAGAGCTGGTCCCAAAAACAGAGCCGGTCCCATGCTACAGAAGTGGGAGATTCTCTCCTGATGACATAGCTCCCACCTCTCATTGAAGTGGAGTAACTAACTTGATGATAGTGCATCTTCAGCAGATACATACTGTAGTACCAGGGCATCAATGCAGCTACACCGATTTAGCGCGGTAGCGAAGACAAACCGTATGTATGAATCCTGTACAACTACACCTGTATGTTCAGTTCTGGGAAGATCATTATCATAAAGTTCTAGATTTAGAGCAGCTGATGAGACTACAGAAAACAACAAATATTAAAGGCAGAGAAGAACTGAATTATTAGGAAATATTAAAATAGCAATGGGTATAACTGGATTTGCTAAAAGATAACTACATTGTAGACACATTAAGAGTCTGAAAATGTATACTGATCAACATGAAAAAATAAGAACTATCTATTGTGATAAATGGAGCATAAGAAGTAAAAGCAGGACTTTTTTTTTTTTTAAAGGAACCATTAGGATAAATACCGGGGGAGAGGGAAGATTCTTTACAAGATCTGTAGGCCCAAGATAGGGTTTCCTTCGGCAACTCTGATTCCTATAAGCCTTTAAAATTAGAGTGGATGAAGCTAAAAAACATACTGTGGAGTCCTACTCCACCAGCAGATTACTTTAGTGATCCTCTAAAAGTACAGTTAAATCTAAACCAGATTTCCTTGCTAATTTTTTACCAACTTTTAAACACGAAGTATACTCTGTGTGTGTGTGTGTGTGTGTATATATAATATATATAATACACACACACACACACACACACACACACACACACACTTTGTGCTTAAGTTTGATTGGATTTTATTTTAGATGAATACATTAAAATCTGGGTACAAATCTGAATCATGTTCCAGTGCTTTTACGCTAATTATCAGAACACCTGGACCTTATAAAGGCTTTACTTAATCTCTGACAACTTAATCACACCTTATATTAATTTTTATTCGGATGAAATTCAACAGGAAACAAAAAAAATTATGACCTGAACTAGTTTGCTAATTAAACTTGAATGCTGTCCTGTTGGTTAGTGAATTATTTAGCTCCCTATTTTCTGAAGAAAGGAATATATACTGGTGGACAATGCTGCCCACATTAACAGGTTCTAGCAGGCTAAACTAAAGACAACCGTATTATCTCAAAGCAGGGGCAGATGACCATTTTGCGGGGCCCAGGGCAGCACAATTTCGTGGGGCCCCCCTTTGCCACGGCGCATGCACGGGGCTTCTTGAAGTGCGGGGCACAGGGCCGCCCCACTCGCCCTGCCCTATATCTGCCCCTGTCTCAAAGATTTTCTAAACTGCTAACTGGTATAAATGCACGCGGTTAGATTTCTCACACAGAGAGGGGTGTGTGCGTGTGCGTTTCTTTTCATGTTCTAATCCTTTTGTCCTGTTAAGAAAGCCGTTTGGACCACAATTCACTGCTGTGCTCCTCAAGAGAAGAGCTGCAGGTATCAAGGTTCAGTCAGGTCTGCTGAGCGATCCTAACTTGTATACAGAGGGACTTGAAGTCCGAGAATGGAGGGATTCCATTCCCAAAGAGATGAAGGATTGAATCCTAAATCTTGGAGAGAATGCACTCAGAGGGAGATCACAGATGGGTGAGAGATCACAGGTGAGTGACTATCTCCGAGAAGCTACTTCTGGAAATCCAGGAGATTTTAGTAGAGTTAGCAACTTTGGCTGGACTAATTCGTAGAAGTTTCATCTCATGACATTATCTTTAATTAAGGATTCATCTTTAATTCCATGAAACTCCAGGACAATGCTGGAAGGTTTGGGAACCCTACATTTTAGCCTGTTAGCAGTCCAGTGGCACAGCAGAGCTAAGTCTGGTTCCATGTCTTCCCTGGCTGCTCTCAGAAGAGCCGGTACCTCCCTATGCTTCCCTCACGTAGAGTCCAGATTCTGTAGCTCCCATTGGCCGGGAACCATGTCCAATGGGAGCAGTGGGGGCAGCATATGTGAGTAGGGGCAGCATGTGTACTCACTTGGCTCCCCACTCCTAAGAGGCACGGGGACATGCCAGCCACCTTCAGGAGTAGCATAGAGCCAGGGCAGGCAGGAAGCCTAGCTTAGCCCTTCTGGACTACTGATCAAGAGTCAACCAACGCAAATACCCCAGGACAGAGCCCAGACCCTCATCCCCTCCCGCATACCAACTCCTGCCCCACCCCTGGATACCTCCTGGATCCAGCACCCCACATCTCCTCTTGCCCTCCACCCCCACATACACACAGGCCCAGCCCACATCCCAACCGCTTGCCCCATTCTGGTGAAAGGGAGGGTGTGGAGAGCAAATGGAGGAGAAGTGGAATGAAGGAGGGTGGGGCCTCAGAGAAGGGACAGGGCAAGGTTGATTGGGTTTGTGTGATAAGACAGTTGGCAACTCTAGTGAGAGGTGTAGTTAGCCCTGAACTGCGACAGCATATTTTACAGATCAGATCAGTTGGAACCATGAAACAGATGGTGCTATTCCCAAACTTTGGGGAAGTTTGGAGCTGTACCCTGAACTTGCGACTCATGCCCCTCTTTAGTTTAAGTGAGTCAGTCCTCTCAAGTGTACCAGATTTTGCAGATGTCCTTAAAAAAAAAACTGAGTTAGGCAGCCTGATCTGCTATCCTGTGAAGACAATGCTTTACAAGGAAAATGGACTGAGCAGGAAGCCAGGACACGGACTACAAATCACACCTCTACTGACTGCTTATATTAACTGCAAGCCTCAGCACATACTAAGTGCCCAAAGCCCGTTAGTGACCCATGTCGGGGAGACTCTGCACTTGAAACACCCCAGTGAAGCAGGGTAGAGAAGATTACCCTTTTGCTACTTATGCTATACTAGTTCTGCGGATTAACAAAGGATTTTGGTGATCAGGGCTGTTAATCCAGCTGCTTTCATATCCTAAATCACTTCCTGCCGAAACTTTAACAGAAAGAAGGAAATAACTATTTAGAAAAGCACAGCAGAATCTGCAGCACCTGATCTTTCCTAACTCCTAACAGTAGTAACCAAGAACCATGCCATGTGGTTAAGAACCAATATTGATCATAGCACAAAATGCTCATGCCTACTGGCTCAAAGAACAAGAGCAGATGATCAGAGATAAAAACAGAAACCTGAAGAGTGAATTAATGGAGATGCTTTACCAAGGAAAGGATTGGGATGAAGGAGATTATCTGATCACATAGATGTAATTACATCATTTGTCAGATGGGATCACATTCAAGCTGTGCAATTCTGTTAATGATCAACAGGCCTCAAATGGTGAACTATATACCAGTATGGGGGTAATTTTCAGTCTAAAAAATAGAAGTTATGGACTCATTTCTACCCTCAGACCCAAAGATGTGAACCCTAATGAAGAAAATGGGAATTATATATTGGCCATTCAAGGCAAATATGGCCTCATATTTACATTGGTCAAAGATTAAATGTGGATATGTCAATTGCTATGCTATTTATAAATTATTTAAGATAAAATGCAGAAACTTTAAAAGTAAATCAATAAGGTGAAAATATTTAGTCCTTTAAAACAAACATTGCTTAGGAGGTGGAAGTCACGGATCACTCACTGCATAGTTTCAGTATATGTAATATAGCTATGCTCTAAACTGACAATGCATTTTGTAAATACTATAACGCTAACAACCTATGTACACAGAAAAATAATGCTGTAATAGGTGTACACACAAATTTTTGCACAGATTACAAACCACTGGAAAAAAAAACTCCATTTCATTAATTGGCCAAACATTCCAACATTGTTAAAAATAAGACTGCATACATTCAGCATACTCATATACTGCATACATTCAGACACACAACACCTTTCCTCATTGACCCAAACAGAAAGCAATTGCTGGGCCAAGGAAGAGCATAAAATCTTACTGCTAGGTTTTTCTGGACTGAATCCTGGGATATTCTATGGTATTTTATTTGTATAGCTCTCAGTGACTTCTGTAGGAGTTTGACCAGCTATAATGCACACAAATCTTTGAAAATTTATGGGCAATGATTTCCTAATTTAAAATAGGGATTAATATTATGGATATTTGAAAGGCAGAAAAAACTGACTGGCCAAAAAAGGAAAATGGCAATCTAGTTACTTTTGTTATCTGCGTTAAAGTCAGCTCTATCAAAATCCATATCTTGTTCACCAAAAAGTTGTTCCATTTGGACTTTTACTAAACAAAACTGATGACTGAAAACATCAGTACAAATAGTCTGAAGAAACAGAAAATGCAGGATGCTCTGGGCATTCGTTGCCTTGATTTTTTTAATATTACTGTAATAAGGAGTATTAATACTTCACAATGGTCAAACGAGAACTGACTGTTTCGATGTGTCCTTTTTTCAAGCTTGTTTTGAAGCTTTTACATTATAATTGGCAGCTTACGCATCTTTACACCAGAGATGTTTCAAGCAGTCAGGCATTGGTGCAAAGGAATAAAGTTGTATGCAGTTTTCATCTACTGGTAGATCGACCCAATGCTTCCTTTCAAAATGTAATTTTAAATAAACAGCAGTGCATAAAAAGCTGTCAAAGGGCACAGTGCAGAGCCAAATTGAGAACTTATGGGGGAAAATCTCAGCTTACATTATTACTACTTAAATTATACTTTGTTAACACACTGCCTTAACAAAGGAGGTTTCTTATTGTGATCTCACAAAAGTTAACAGGATTGCAGAGACTCATCTTTTCTCTGGCAACCTAATTATTAAAACTGAGAATAACAAAGTTAGTCTCTTCCAAGAATTCCCGTAACTCTTTGATCTCTAGCAGAGGGTGCAATTATACTGTCATTGGTCTTCATTTGTTTCAATTATGATGGGAAAAATCAATACTAATTTGAACATAATATTACATTGCTTTCTGTCAGTGGGCTTAATCTTCTCTGCAGAGCTACAATGAAACACAAGCAATTTTTTTCATTATTACCACTAAGAATATATTACTATGTTTTACCTACAAGACATTCAGGCACAGATTCAAGGTAACTTCAGTGAAGGAAACTCACACAAAAAAAACCCTTTCCATTTTCTTCAATATGTTAATGATTTTTAAATATCATATTTGTAGAACAGATCGCATACTATTATGCAAAAGCAAATCATGCCTTTAAAAAAAATCAGTTCTGATACACACAAAGGATGCTCTTTAATAGGCTTACATACTATTGTGTGTATGATTTCCAAGAGAATTATTTGTGATAGAGAAGCGTACTATTAAAACAGGTAATGTCTACCTTTCATCCTCTGTGTGCAACTAACTAGCACAAGCCTCCCACTCTCCAATGTGGATCCAAAAAGCATACAGTGAGCAAAGCATTGTTATCAATTATGTGTCTAAAAGGGAAAAAACATGCTTATTTAAAAATTTCCCATCAAAACAGTGGGATGGGAAATACACTGATTTTACATCCTGCCTTTGTTTGTTAGACGTCTCTGTGTGTAAGCCCCACAAAAAAAAGTAATTGAAAATTCAGCAAGCCTGGTTAGTCTCTATGGACACCACCATTGACTCGAGTAACTGAAATGTGCCAGATCAGAAAGGATTAAAATACATTGGCCAAGTTTACTCCCTGCCAGCCCATTCAGTTCTTGGCTCAAGCCAATGAATTAATTTTTCACTCAGAGCATCTTGCTCAAACTATTTTAACAAAAAAGTGACATTGTTAAAATCTTTGGAAGTGTTGTATTTGCACTCTTTAGTCCCATTGTTCTCAGGTAGTATTTTTTTAAAACAATAGGATTAATTGTAGAGCAAGGTACTATTCCTGTGTAGAAGGGCACCACACCCAAAAAGAGCATCCCCTAAAATAACTACACTTCTAAAATGTTCAATAACAACCGAGTTCTTTAATCTTTCAACTTTTCTTCCTTTGAACAAGGTATATTCCTTTCCTTACAAAGAACACTAGGAAAAACAAACAATAAAAATATGACATGAGAATTGGAGGAGATTCACAGGAATTTGTGTCTGAAGTAAACTACTTGTGGAGCACATCCCTGGAGAATCTAAACCTGAAAAATGCCCACTGAAGTCTATGGGATTTTTACTGCACCAGGGCTGCAGAATGAGAAGCTAATGGAGCAAATGCAAAGCAGTTAGAAAGAGCACTGATAAGTGACTAGTACTGAAGACGTTCCCGTAAAACAACATTCAGAATTTGGGCACCACTCAAAAACATCACTGCTAGAAAAGTTAGCATTGCTAACCTTTCAGTCTAAGGCAGGATGTACGAATGTTTCTGACCCAATCCTACATTCTCTTCTATTGGGAGTTTTGCCTGAATGAAGTTTTGCTCGAGAAAGCTATACCACCAGGACATTTCCTTGATACTATTGGCAGGAGTGGCCCAAGGTGGGCTGCAGCAGCTGGCACCCCAGGCGGAATGCGCGATCAGCACCCCCACCTGCAAGGCCGCCAATGGGGTGACATCATCATCGGGCACCCCGTGACGGCCGAGTGGGCCTATAGTCATGGGCCGCCCCTGATTCTTGGCTATCTAACACATAAAGGAGAATGTTTGTATGTTTGCGCTCTAATAACTTGGACACTATAAGACCTACCGCAACCAAACTTTCCATGGGATAATCTTTCCCCCAGGAGAAGGTTTTAAGGTACTTTTGGACCCAACTGGGCCTGATTTCAACCTGTAAAAATAAAAAATAACCCACCATGCTGCGCTCGCCCTACCCCCACACGCACAATGGCTCAGGCATCTACCCTGCCCCCCCGCGGCTACGATTACCAGGTAGTCTAAAAAAAAAAAAATGGCCACAGTTGATGGGGGGGGGGAGAGGAACTAGCCAGGAGGGAAGTGGGGCTGGCCGGGAGGAAGGGGGGGCCGGGAAGCAAGGCTGGTCGCAGCCAGGGTGGGTGGGCAGGGTCAGGGGCAGCGGTGGTGGCCGGGAGGATATCAGGGGGGTGGCCGGTGGGAGCAGGGCTGGCTGGGGGAGATTGGGAGGAGGAGAACTGGCTGGCAGGAAGCAGGGCTGGTGGGGAGGAGGGGAGCAGCGAATCGGCCGGTGGGGAGCAGGACCAAGCAACACAGAGTAACTCCAGCTAGTATCTAATAAATCAGTAAGCACACGAAGGCAAGGAAAGGCATTAATTTATGTATGGAAAAATTGAATTTAGTTTTAATTGAAGCAGCAGAGTGGTATACCATATGAGAGTGGCCTTTGCTCATGCTCAGACCCTTCTGGTTTGGACTCTTAAGGTCCCTTCAAGTCCTATATTTCTATGGGTATATGGCCAACCCTTATGTAACCCCCAAGGAGATTACTTAGGCTACGTCTAGACTACATGCCTCTGGCAACCGAGGCATGTAGATGAGGCTACCAGACATAGGAAAATGAAGCGGTGATTTAAATAATCGCCGCTTCATTTAAATTTACATGGCTGCCGCGCTGAGCCGATCAGCTGTTTGTCGGCTCAGCACGGTAGTCTGGACACGCGGGTGTCGACCGACAAATGCCTTTGATGTCGACACCCGCATGTCCAGACTACCGCGCTGGGCCGACAAACAGCTGATCGGCTCAGTGCGGCAGCCATGTAAATTTAAATGAAGCGGCGATTTAAATCGCCGCTTCATTTTCCTATGCCTGTTGTCTAGATTACATGCCTCTGCCGACAGAGGCATGTAGATGAGGCTAACAGGCATAGGAAAATGAAGCGGCGATTTAAATAATCGCCGCTTCATTTAAATTTACATGGCTGCCGCGCTGAGCCGATCAGCTGTTTGTCAGCTCAGCACAGTAGTCTGGACACGCGGGTGTCGACATCAAAGGCATTTGTCGACCACCCAGGATGTCGACACCCGCGCGTCCAGACTACCGCGCTGGGCCGACAAACAGCTGATCGGCTCAGTACGGCAGCCATGTAAATTTAAATGAAGCGGCGATTTAAATCGCCGCTTCATTTTCCTATGCCTGTTAGAGGCATGTAGATGAGGCTGTCGGCAGGGGCATGTAATCTAGACGTAGCCTTAGGGTACGTCTAGACTACATGCCTCTGTCGCCAGAGGCATGTAGATTAGGCTACCAGACATAGTAAAATGAAGCGGCGATTTAAATAATCGCCGCTTCATTTAAATTTACATGGCTGCCCCGCTGAGCCGACAAACAGCTCATCAGCTGTTTGTCGGCTCAGCGCGATAGTCTGGACGCACGGGTGTCGACATCAAAGGTATTTGTCAACCACCCAGGTAAACCTCATCCCAGGAGGCATAACACCTGGACTCAGAGAGGTACTCTGAGTTTGCCTTGGCTCCCCCTCCCTACCAGGGTCAGAGTCTGCCCAGCAACCCATAGGGAGTGAGAGGCTCCTCCCAGGGAGTTCAGGAGGGGGGAGGAGAGGCCATTGTGGAGGGGAGTCTGGAGCCAGCCAGGGCAAGGGGAGGACTGACTGTGTGGTAGCTAGTAAGCCAAGGCCTGCATGCAGGGTTCCCCCTGAGAACTGGTCTCTAGGGACCTGAAGTCAGGATCCCTCAGCTGGGTTTTATGTCTCCACTGTTCATTCCTGGTTGTGGAGTTTGCTGGGAGGCTTCCCCAGCCAGGCTGAGTTGGCTCGCCTGCTCCCTGGGTGAGACCAGTCACCCGCATGATCAGCTCTGCTCTATCTGCTGGTTCGGGGCTGCTGCCTGCTATGTGTGTGTCTGAATGCTGGGGTAGGAGATTATAGTTTGAATTTTAGTGCAGTTGTGTGGCCTGCACCTTGAGCCTTGCACCCCATTGTAGTGAGGGGAAATCCTGGGACCAAAGCAGGCTGATTCCTGCCTAAGGAGGATCCCTGCCAGAAGAGAGCAGCCCCTCTGCAGTGACTGAGTCATCTCTCAACCTGAGGCTCATTCATGGAGTGTGTGAGTGCACCAATTTTTAGTTAGTAAGTCAGGGAATTTGTTTGGGGATTTTATTACCTGCTGCATATTAAACCTGTGGAGGGATTTACTGCCTTCTCCCATGTGTGAGTCCTTTGGGCTGTACTGGACCTAGTCAGCCCCACTGCTAAACCACTGCAGAGAAGAATTTTGTGGTCAAAAGTCATCAAGGGTCCCAACAAAGTACGCGTACCAACGGGACACTGATCTTACAATTGCTGGGCACCTGTGACCCTAAAAATAGTGTTTTACTCTGTTCTATTTGTTTCCTGTTTAATACAATTGTGTTTATTATAGTGTATGTGTTTGTGCTATTTTCTGGGAGTCTCCAACTATCTGGCAAATACATGGGGATTACCCTGGGCTAGAATTTTCCTCCCAAGCTGCCCTGGTGACCTTGCCAGGAAGGAGTGAGGGGGGTAGAGGCACCACCAAATAAATCCATCAGAAAAAATAAAATTGAGTGGGTGGCGGGATCCAGAGGAACCCAGACCTGTCCATCAAAACCTGTAAGGAGATTGGCATTAAAGAAGGTAACCAGGTGGAGAGGGGGCGCTACACTTACAAAAACTGTGTACACCATGGAGAAGTCATCTGATAAATAGCTTTTACTTCCTGGTATAGAAGTAGTTCCATTGCCTAATTAAATAAACTGACAAGGATCTTTTCAAGACAAACAAGTCCTGCACGTCATCCCATCACTCACCAGTTGCCTCTTTTCACCAGGAACAAGGGGTCTATGGCTGACCATTCCTGCTTTCAGACTTGTAGAGCACTATCAATTGTCTTTAGGACCAACTCTTATCCTCTGTTCAAGAAACTGGGGAAAAATTCAGGGAAGGACACTCCTTACATATTTGAGGACTATTGAGGTATGGCAGTGTTCTAAAGAGAGCATGGATCAATTGTCTTCCATGACCACTTAAGGCAGGACAAGAAACAATGGGCCTAATCAGCAGCAAGGAAGATTTAGGGTTGATATTAGGAAAAATGTTCTAAATAGGAGAGTAGTTAAGTTCTGGAACCAGCTTCCAAATGGAGGACTAGAGTTTTTTAAATTCAAGTTGGACAAATAGCTATTGGTGATGGTCAATGTTTACTTGGTCCTGTCTCAGCTTCATCTGCATTTCCACTTATGTCCACAAATCTTCTGTCACTCAGGAGAGTGAATATTCCATCCACCCAAGTACCATAAGTTACACCTGCATAAGCGCTAGTGTGCACATCATTACGTCCTGCCAACACCACTCATTGTGGGTGGATTGATTATACTGACGAGAGCTGTCTCCTATCCTCACAGAGGGGCTACACAAAAGATCTTATGACTGTGCAGGTGCACTGGTACAGCTGTGCTGCTGTAAGCTCTCTAGTATGGACATAGCCATAGTGCAGAGGGCTGGATTTGATGACTCTTGAGATCCCTTCTAGTCCTACATTTCTATGATAGTTGTAAAATGAGTCCTATGAAGTACACCATGACCTCAGACAAAGCATGAGCTATGGAACAGAAGCTGTATACATGTATCTATGCTCAACCAAGATCATTTTCCTACAAATCACCCTGCCTGACATCACTTATTATCAATAAAACACTCAGGGTATTGTTGTTCAGGGTCACAGATGAATGCACAGAAGTAGCTGCTATTAAGGATTATGCCTACATCTGTATTATCACATTACACGATCATGCATTCAAAGACTACGCAGTATAAACTGGGAAATATACACAAGTTTTTTTCATTCAAAAGGTGACTGCAGTTCAGGAGTGTCCAAATTGTTACCTGGGCCATTTCACTTTGGACTCTGAGCTTACATGTGATCTGTCTCTATTAGATCACAGAATAGTATCATACATCTATGAACACTTTTCACCCACTACTCACCACACTTGACAAATTAGCTCAATTGTGTAGTGGGAATATTGAAGCAGAGAAACATTAAGTGGCTTGTCTAACAGACACAGAGCAAGGAATAAAAAAGTAGGGAACCAGCTACCCTGAAACAACATCAGTGTGCGTATCCAAGAGAAAAGGACACGGGTGTATGATGAATACATAAAGACAGAAAAAGAGAACTTCTTAAAACATACCGGTCTTCATAGTCTATCAGTTGGTTTTGTTTGTTTGAAGAAGCAGTCACATTCTGAAGTTTCAAAAATATAACTGTCCTCCTTTTGAAATGAAGGAGATACAAGCTGTCTGAGATGATGGTTGTCAGGAGGCTTCAACTCCATTTCAAAACTTGTGACTCAGAGCATTTCACATAATACTCCCACTGGCAGAATAAGTGATTCATTAGAAGATTCTGCCTTTCAGAAATTTCCCTTTTCCTTCAGGAAGATTTAAACTATACAATCATTAGCATGGGTTTTGGAGGATTAAAGTTGTGTAGATGTAGAATGCTGAAATCACAAACCTGAGTTATCTTAACTATCCCAAACTAAACACCAGTTCACTATGAAGTAGCCCATTTATTCCTGAAAGGGACACTGATAAAACTGACAAATTGTAAATTTTGTCCACTTGGACTTCCTATCTATTTTAGTTTGGAAAAAAGAAGATTAAGGGGGGACATGATAGCGGTTTTCAAATATCTAAAAGGGTGTCACAAGGAGGAAGGCGAAAATTTGTTCCTCTTGGTTTCTGAGGACAGGACAAGGAGTAATGGGCTTAAAGTGCAGCAGGGGAGGTTTAGATTGGACATTAGGAAAAAATTCCTAACTGTCAGGGTGGTCAAATATTGGAATAAATTGCCAAGGGAGGTGGTGGAATCTCCCTCTCTGGAGATATTTAAGAACAGGTTAGATAGACATCTGTCAGGGATGGTGTAGACGGAGCTTGATCCTGCCTTGAGGGCGGGGGGCTGGACTCGATGACCTCTCGAGGTCCCTTCCAGTCCTATTATTCTATGATTCTATGATTCTATGATCTCATCTGTATGCAAAGACTATTTAAATTGGCTAAGCCCTCCTGGTATGGGGGAAGGTGGCTATGAGAGGCACTTAGAGCTTTGGGTATGGGAATGGAGAGGACATAAAGAGACACTGCCATGGTAGAGAAGCAGGGAATAGTGGGGAAGGAGAAATGATGGGTACAAACAGCACCTGCCATGAAGAAAGAAAGAGAATGGGGGTTTCCCACCATGCTACTTTTACAGCAGTGCCAAGCCCTCATAACATGGCCACATTTGGACAGAGTTTTATAGGGATGGCAAAACTACATCTTTGACAGCAAGGCAACCCCCTGCTGACTTTCAATTGCTTGCTCTGAAGCATGGAGATAAAACCTTTTAATTTAATAATATTTTTCTTTGAACATCAGCAAAACAAGGTATTTTTCCCTTAACCTCATTCTTAGAAATAGCTGAACCAATTTTGCTGATTTTTAAATCCATCTTTGGGAAGACACACCTGGCATGGAAATGTCAGTGTTAGTGGTCAAAGTATGGCAAAGTTATAAAAGCAACTGAAAATAGGACCTGATAAAGGGATTTGTCAGGCAGTCTTTACTATCTGCATTGCTACCTGCTCCAGCTATAATTAGATACCAATATTATTAATACAAATAAGATCTTGGGCATTTCTGAGGTGAGAGAGAAATAAAGTAATATTGCTTTTTATTAAAATTCAAAGATGGTACAAAAAAGCAATATCTTTAACTTTTTCATGCTGAAGCAAATGTATTATTTTAAATTAAATTTTTATAGAGATTAATATTGGCCTCAATTTCTGAAGTTGTATTAGCTGTATCTTTTGTACAGAAACTCTGTTTTCAGGCAATTATCACCATGGTAATCCTTCATACTAATCTTACCTTAGGGGGAAATATGGCACTGCTTGTTCCAATACAGAGAAGTCAAAATAACAGCATGAGACAGAAATAAAGTGATCTTTTTATCCCAAGAGACACCAGCCTTCAAAATTCTATGAACTACAAAGGTGGCACAATATTTCTGTAAGGCTTCTCCATTTATTTCTCTGATGCACAGCTGTTCAGAAACAGGAAAGTGTGTTTTTGCCTGACCAGGGAAGTAGAATTGTCTTCTGGGCAACTGAAATGCCAGATTTAAAAAGGAGGGGAAAAAATAAAGGAATTACAGAATTTTGCATGGTCTGCTCTCCACATAGGCTTGCAGTAGAAAAAGTAACCCTTTACACATAGTAGGAGGATGAGGATGCTCCCATTGTTTTCAACAGAAACAAGATTAGGCCCAGGCACACACCATATTATAGAAACACTGTCCATTGCACCAAAAGTGTACTGATAGGGACCTAGAAAGGGGAGAGAAGGTACACTCAAGCTTCTCCAAAAACCATCAAGTTTTATGTCATCTGTGTGTGGGACTATTACAGTGTAATTGTTCAAGACACAATGAAGTAATTGCCATGGAAACATTCTCCTTACTGCACATACACTCAGATACCCCTTTGTAGAATGGAAAAATCCTCAAAGCCACTAACTTTCAGAATAATTTAAAGCAACCAGAGGTCTTAATCACACAATCCTCATTGAAACTAATGGAATCAAATATGCCTTACACGAAAGGGAACTTCTTGTGCATGTAGTGCAAATTGGTGGCTGTACTAGAGAACATTCTTGGGCTGGAGGGGCAAGTAGAGCTGGTACTGAGAATCAGAGGGGCTGAGGCATTTCTGAACAGCCAGGTTCAGGAAACATCAGTTCAAGGAAGCAAGGTGGTCATAAAGGAGTCAGAGAGCAAGAGAGAACACTCAGGGAGAAGGCCTGCCAGTTCGTAATGACCAACAGCAAGAAGTCAAGGTAGCATTCTATACAGCTAGAGAAAGACAAAGATGAGCACAAGAGTGGAATTTCACACAACTAGAACTATCCAAGAGATACCAGGCAAATTGTAGAAGCTACCTCTCAAGATCCAGCCAAAGGAATGAAGAGATGAATGGGATACACTTGTGCATGGCTGCTCATTCTTACTTGTAAGAAAATCAAACTTATCTAGAAAAAGTTCTCTAGCCATCCAAAGAAAACAGGCTATCCTTCAGGTAGCCATGTTAGTCTGTTTCTGCAAAAACAAGGAGAAGCCCAGTGGCACTTTCAAGACTAACTAATTTGTTAGGATATTAGAACGTAAGTTTTTGTGAGCTACAATTCACTTCATCAGATGAAAGGATGCAGAGAAGGCAGTATGGTATTAGTGCTAATTAAATCAGAGCGGATATGGCTCATCACCTACAGCGATGAAAAGGTGAGAGTACCTGATTGGGAAATTACCTGCTGTAATGCAAGAACTACCCAATGTGCCTATTTAAACCTTGGACTAACCTTGTGGGGAGTCAGTATTCAGTGGAATCAAAGAACATTTTGTAAGAGACAATCAGTGTAGTGATGATGGTTCATGTTGGCATTAATGATACTATGCCACAGGATAACCCACAGATACTCAATGTTTTCAAGGAATTCAGCACTGTGCTGAAGAAAAATGTCCATGTGACCATCTCAAAGAAATTCTCAAAGGTCAGACAGGTAGGAAGTGAACTTCTTACTAAGTAACTGGTGCAAGATGGAGGGTTTTGGTGTTGTGAAACACCACTCACATCTTTCCCATGCTTCATTTGCATAATCGCATCCGGGCGCTATTTCGAAATACCTTACTTCAAAAAAAGAAACGCTGTCTAGATGCGGTTATTTCAAAGGGTAATTTCAAAAAAAGGGTTTTCTTTCAAAATACCCTATTTTGAAAAAAGAAACGCTGTTTAGACGTGGTTATTTTGAAAGAAAACACTTTTTTTGAAATTACCCTTTGAAATAACCGCATCTAGACAGCGTTTCTTTTTTCAAAATAGGGTATTTCAAAATAGCACCCGGATGCGATTATGCAAATGAAGCATGGGAAATTCAAATCCGTGCTACATTTGCAATTTCGCTCAGCTGCATTTGCATTCCTCTCCAAAGAGGAATATAGTGTAGACATACCCTTTAATACTTCACTTTGACAGATAAAGTACAATTCACCATAAAACTAAATAATAATTAATGGTAACTTAGGTACAAGTGATCATGATTTAATCATATTTATAATGTGCAAACATTTATATATTATATATATATTGCTTTAAAGGGCCATTTTCATTAAGTTGAAAAAATTATGAGCCAAATCAAGTAGGAGGAAGAATTTAGTCAGAAAGAGGTGTATAATAACTGAGAATTGCCCAAGAACATTTTATTAGAGGACCAAAAAGCCTCAATCCCACAGCAGAGGAAGAATATACCCCACTGACTGTTGTTAGGAAGGATAGTTTTGTGGTTAAAATAACAGGAATGAATGTCTGCAGACCTCTTTCTGCCATTGACTTGTGTAACTTTAAACTATAAATCACCACATAAATCAGGTCTACATTTTCCATAATATAGCAATGTTCAGTTCTTCAATTATAGGCTTCATAATTTGAGACACTTTCAAAGGATCCAATGCTCAGTTAGATACTTGGCACTTTCTGAAAAATTGTTTTCAAATTTCACACCCACCCAAAAAACACTGAAGCACTTATCACCACTAGGGAAGCCTGACCCAAGCATCCGCAGAGGGAAAAAAAAATATTTGAAAGAATGTGTCTTAGAAAAAAAATATTTAGCAATATTAATGTAACAAGAATCTGATCATTCCACGGCATGTTAAAATACACTACCACATTCAACTGCATTTATTCTTCTTGTAACTAATCACTAATAAACACATGTAAGCATATCCAAGAAAGAGGTCAAATGAATCAAAAGATAAAGGTTAGGCCAAAAAAAATAATTAAAAAAAGAGAACTGTATCATACATGTATTCTAAAAATGTTATTTTACTATTTTACAGAAACTACAAATAATCACACTCCACAAGAAACAACTGTTTTGGAAAACGTGCCTTTCATTATTACCTTGGTGAATAGCGGAACAGCACTGTGTTTTAGTGGTACAACTAGTTGGGTTTTACAACAAAGAATTATTCTCTGGACATTCAAAGGAAGATATCAGTAACTTCAATCTTAAATTTAATGCAGAAATAAGTTGGGTATCGCCACCACTACATTAGTGAAACAAATCCATTTTGCATGTGTAACAGATATTAAAACATTTCCTTGTGGCCTTTAACACAGTTGTATACTCATCCTCAATTTCTGTGCAGATTAGTGTATGTGGACTTATTTTCGTTGATGGTAAATGAGCGTTTCTGTTTGCTAGCTGGAGTAATGTGTCATCATCTTAGACTTTAATTGCTAGTGGCAGAAACGTGAAATTTGGGTAACAAAATTGAAGTATTTGGATAGTCTCAATTTTGTTCACAATGAATACTTGTTTATATTAGGAGAAAACTTCACCGTCCTGGCAATCTTCACTATAAATGGCACAAGATTAGGATGCTGATAATTAAGCCAGAGTTTAAAAGTGCACTGCAAAGAGTTTACACTATGATGGTCTATTATATGCACTATTTTAGCACCACTAGACTTACACTTGTGTAAGAATTTAATAAACAAAATCAGCAAATTCTTACATAAAATTAAGTTACAAACCTTTTCAAAATTCATACTTTCAGCGAAGCAACATGTAACAGTTAGCCATCATCTAAATATTCTAAGAGGGCAGTAAATTGTTACTTCAAGGTTGCCGTGGTACTGATTCATTGGAACTTAGTTGTTCCAAATGTGGGAGCTATATCACAAAAAATTACCACATAAAACCACTCATTCAAAAGGGTAATGACTAAATTCTGCACCCAGAATTACAAATTACCAGATGGCAAAGCTAAACAACATCCAACAAATACAATAGGCAAAAGGGACTCTGTGTGATCAATGCTAGTTCTAGCCTTGTTTTACTGAAAAATACACTGTGCAATTAATTTTAAAAAAATAAAAATAAAAACCAACCCCAGCCTTCCTAATGCATGCCCCTTTTGAAAAAGAAACATGATTGAGGAAAGTCAGGCATCTCTTCCCCCCCCCCCCCTTAACTGGAAACAAAGCTCAAACCACCACGTGGCTCTGAAAGCAAACACAAGATGAGAAAAAGAAGAGTCTGAATATTCTGTGGTTTGAAAGCTACAGAAATCTCAACAGCTCCTTCCCGCCTGGAGGGGAATCCCAGGGATATGGTCCTCTTGTTCTAGAGTGCAAGAATCCATAGCTCCATGATCACAGCACATCCTGGGGCATCTTTCAGAATGTCAACACTCTTTCTGGAAACTGCTGCCCTGCTGTTTGTTTTGACTACACTCTACCCACCCTCTCCAAAGTGGTAGAAGACAGACTGGGAATACATGCTGCAATGATTAGCATTAATTTCTTTGCAGATTTCCACTTGGAAAACCACTCATTATATAGCAAACAGTACAAAGAACTGCTGGTGCATGGGTGTGACCCACACCAGCCTGACAATCCTTTCCTAAACATGGAGAGAGATTTCACCATGGTATATTCATAAAGAAGAACTTCCCTGAGCATATATGGAGGTGATGGGGTGGCAAACTGATGGCTTGCAGTGTTGTCACTGCTCCCCTCTTTCCACTGCTTTCAGATTCTCTCCCCTACTTCAGGCTCACTTGTACCTTTCCACACAGCACAGCTGACTGAAGCTTGCAGCCTGTGCATTTTAAATGCAAGCATCTCAGTTGCTATAACAACTTAATGGATTTATCCCTGGTATGATTAATTACCTTTGGTTTAGTCAATTCACATCATGTTCTTGAGGAGAGACTATGGGATACATTTTCATCTCTTTTCAAAAACATCTGCACTCAACTCCCACCGACATGGAACTAAAACGTTACCCACGTAAATCCCCATGCACTGAGATAAGAACACACACATTCCTATTCCTTCAGAGCTTAGAGTATAAGCAGTGAACATTTCTAAATCCTAACAAAGATGTTTATAATTGAATCAATGAAGCATACACCTTCTTTTCAGCTGCAATCTGGACAACAAGGCATTTAGAAGACAAATTTTAAATAGAGATAGAGCTCCTCAATGCACATGAATACTCAGGATGTCAACATGTAGCTGACTACACAATTAATTGATAAGCCTGGGCTTATTGGTTAATCTTGTTGACTATACGCACTTCCCTCTTCCCTTGCTGCTTCTGTATCTGAAGCTGTAAAGGGGGGAGCAGGAGCCAGTGCTCATGGCTGCCCACTCATCCCCGTGCTGCTGCCTCTGACAGAGAGGCAGTAACATGGAGGGTGAGAGAGGGCAGGCTAGAGCCAATATGCAGGAAGCCCACTCTCAGACAGGCTCTGCATCCCAGCACCAACCTCCCTCGTGTTTGGATAGGCAACCCATATAATTAGCCTACAATCCAAATCCCATAATCCTTTACTTCCAAAAACATTCATGAGATACTTTAGGCCAATTCTAGGGATGTGGACTACAAACAGTGTAGACCCCAAGGGCTGGCTATATGGGATGTGTGCACATCTTGCCAAAGACCCGTCAGCTAGCTCTACATTGGCCACACTTGGAGGCTGCGTCTAGACTGGCAAGTTTTTCTGCAAAAGCGCCTGCTTTTGCGGAAAAACTTGCCAGCTGTCTATACTGGCCGCTTGAATTTGTGCAAGAACACTGACGATCTGATGTAAGATTGTCAGTGTTCTTCCACAAATACTGTGATGCTCCCATTCGGGAAAAAGCCCTCTTGCACAAATGTATTGCGAAAATGGCGATCGGGTCTTTCTTGTGCAAAACCGCATCTAGATTGGCACGGATGCTCTTCCACAAAAAGTACTTTTGCGCAAAAGTGTCCATGCCAATCTAGACACTCTTTTCCACAAATGCATTCACATCTCCCGTCAACATAAAAACGTTACCCATCCCCAGGCATTTAGTTAACACACACATCCCTATTCTTCAAGAGTTCAGTATATAATGGGGTAAACTTTTCTAAATCATAACAAAGAGGGGGGCAGCAAATATGATGCACCAGGGCTCTAGGTTTCTCTGGATGAGCCTGCTAACACGGCTGGAATGTCTTTTCCAATAAGAATGCTCCAGTCGTTCCTCCTTTGAAGAGCCCACCAGAACAATTCTGCCCGTCTATATCTCCTCCTATTGTGTGGCCTTGAAGGAAAGAGGAGGATTCCTTCCTTTATCCCATCCTCATACAGCTATTTCCCGGCACTCAAGTGAGCTTTTTGGCCTTTGGAGTCTCAAATGCAGAAGCTGTTTGTTTCAATTGTTTGGAACAGAGGTATTAAACATCTTTAAGTACCTAAGGGTTTCGAAATAGAAGGGTAATGTAGGCATACCGCAATTGCAAATGAAGCGGGGTAGTGTAGACATACCCTAACTTATTACTAAAAATAATAATAAAAAAAAACGCAATGAAATTTTGACAACTGTTTTCAAAAGTCTGTCCCGCTGCAGTTTGCTTTAAAAAGGGATAGCTTGGAGCTGTTGGCCCACATCATGAAAAGCAAGCTCCAGCAGGAAGTACAGTCCATAAGGGATATAATAGTAGAGTCGATTAACCGATTAGTAAATGCTTATCGGTTAATGCTAGACTACCCCCATTCTGCCCTCCCACCCACTTGCAGGTAAATTTTTTAGCAGGCTGGCCAGCAGTCCATCTCAGTCTTGGCATGAAACAGACCTACCCCTGTTGTGGCTCTGCATTTAAAGTGTATTAGGAGCCAGGCAGGCCAGCTCAGTTCCAGCTCACACCAGGTCCAGGAGCTCGGACCCACCCTAGATAGGGGCTGCTGTCACTCCATGCTGCTGCCTCTTCTGAGAGGCAGCAGCAGCACAGGAAGACAGGAAACCAGTCCACAAGAGAAGTTTTTAAACTGGCTCCCCTGGCGGACCAGCTCCCACCTGGCACCCTGCACTACTGCCTCTGATACTGAGGCAGCAAGGTGGAGTGGCAGGGGGTTCCTGAGAAGCGAAGCCAGAGTACACTGGCTGCCGGCTCCGTGCCCAGGGATTATAGAATACTCAACTAACCAATAAGAGCTCGAGGTTACTCGACTATTCAGTTAACCAGTATTTAACATCCCTACTCTTCATGGGCTCCTACAAGTTTGACCAACACAATCTTAAAAAACTTCCACTAATTTTCAAAATATGGTTACAAGCACACAGGAATATTCTAAACAATGTCTTGCAAAAAGACCACATTTCTCAGCAGCATTAATTTGGGGATTATTTGGTTGCTCCCAAAATACCATTCATGCTGCTGTGGAGAAAAATGTGGCTGGTCTCCACAGTCTCGTTAGCTTTCACCAATAGCTTACGCCCTGGGGCAGAGTAAAATTGGGAGGTGTGCCTTAAAGAGAAAATTCTTAGAGAGAGTGTGTCATGTGTTGCAAAGCTAAGGACTAAAACAGGAAATGGTCACCAAAAGGACACAAAACATATATACATGTAAATGGATATACAATAGGGGTGATATTCTATGCTGTGACTCAGTAGTTATGATTACATGAGACTAAAAAAGCCCACAGCCGAGCTGGGTCTGACTTCGGTTCACTGGTCTTGGGCACCAGGACTGAAAAGGTGCTATGTCTGGTTTCAGGTTGGAATCAGAGTTGTACTTGGTTAATGGTTACACTCTGGTTCCCGGTACGTGTGGGGAGCCAACTTAAAAGCCAGCTCCCCAAGAGCTGCCTGCTCCCTCCCCCGCCACACTGCTACCTCATACGTAATTCTGGGTCTAAAAAGAAGAAGGTATTACCACTCTCCGTCTGCTTGTTATATATAGGTTATATCCTTGTGTGGGCTAAAACCTTTGAGCAGGAATTGATACATATGCAAATAATCTGTGATTAACTGAAGCCTGCCAATCAGAGAATAAATGCAAAGAATTGTAAGATAATATAAAAACAGGTCCTTTATAAATCAGCAAAGGGAAAATTTCCACTAACAAAAAGAAACCAGAGACTATGTAGAAGTGACCAATTCCACAGGCATGAAAAGTTTTGCAGACTCTGCTCCTATTATGAAAGGATTATTTATGGGTTTACAAATATTGCAAAACCACTGCATGGGCTGGGTCAAAAAGGGAAATCACTTCAGGCAGCAGAATGTGATTTTGCATTTGCACAACTGAAAAGGATTCTGATCACTAGGGATGTTAGATATCTTGTAATTGAATAGTCATGTAATCACATGAAATCTTAGAGGTTACAAGACTATTCGATAGTCCCTGGGGGCAGGGCCGGCAGGCCCCATTCCCAGGGAGTCCCCTGCCATCCCGCGTTGCTGCTTCTGATATAGAGGCAGCAGCGCAGGGTGTCTGGCAGGAGCCAATCCACAAGGGGAGCCAGTTTAAAAATCAGCTCCCCGCACAGCCCAACTGCCTACTGCCCTGAGCTGCTGCATCCAATACAGAAGCAGCAGCACAGGAAGGCAGCAGCCTCTGTCCGTGGGGGGGTTTGAGCTCCCTACAGACTGAGGCTGCTGCTGCACCCCAGCTTCTGTCCGTGGCAAGCCCAGGCTCGCTGCAGAAAAAGGATGCTCTGTGGGATGCAGAGTAGCCTCTGTCTGTGGGGAGCTCAGACCTGCCACAGATCTGGACTGCTGCTGCGGACCAGCCTCTATCCACAGTGAGCTCGAGCTACCATAGACAGAGGCTGCTTTGCGGCAGCCTCTCCTGCCCACTCCCACCACAGTGCTGCCTCGGACAGAGGCAGCAGCCTGAGTGGGGGAGACGGGGACAGGTGGCTCTGCAGAGCTCAGCTCCTACCAACCCCCCTTGCTGCCTCAGGGGAGGAGGGAGAGGAGAGTGCATATAGTCAACAGGATTAACCGATAACCCATGCATATTGGTTAATCGTGTAGTCAAGTACATGTTGAGATCCCTACTTATCACACTTGGGGTATATCTAGACTGCATCCCTCTGTCGGCAGAAAGATGCAGATTAGGCAGGTCGACATTGCCTTTTTCGACAGAACTCTTATGCCTCCTTCCATAAGGGATCTGTTGAAAAAGGCTTTCTTTCTCAACAGATCCCCCTTTAGACTGCTGCTTTTTGCCGAAAAAGTGCTGAGTCGGCAAAAAGCGTCGGCCATTGTTATGCAAATTAGGCGCAAGATATTTAAATCCCTGCCTCATTTGCAATGTCGACCTGCCTAATCTGCTTCCCTCTGCAGACAGAGGGATGCAGTCTAGACATACCATCTGCGTGTGCTTCAAAGCCCCTTCCATAGTGGACACATACTTGCACTTACAGATTGGGAGCATACTGACACAAGAACTTGAGGAGGTGGAAGCTTATAAACTCTCCTCAGAGTGATTACTGCACCACCCTAAAGGAACTCCAATCTACAGAAACCATGGTACAGCAAAGCGTTTGTGGTCAGAACAGTCTATGCATGTCTTCAAAGGCTCTTATGGGTTGGAAAAACTGCACTATCACAGGCATGGTAATGCTTCTGACTTGTCCAGGTGGACTTTGTTGGGATTCTACCTGCAATCACTTCCCTAAGCAGGAGAACAAGGAATGAGCATTCTTCGGAAGAAGGTGCCATCTCCTCTTCTCATAATTTGCCAAAATACACATTCTCCTAATTCATCCACTGAGCCAGTGGAGGTGGAGTTGAAAGAATGGACTGCAGAGAGATTATCCCAATATCAGAATGGTGTGCAATTGGAAAATAAATTGGCAGAAAACAGCCACCATGGAGTGTAATATTCCCTCAGAATATCAAAGTAAAACTTTCAGGTCACAATGTTAATGACTGGAATTTAAAAGGTAAAATATTTTGTAGGAGATGGAACAAACCAGTGGGTGACAAGCACAGATATCAGATGGCTATCCCAGGTACACTGAAAAAGGAAATTCTGAGGTTATTATTTTAAAACTGTGGGGCATTTGGGGATTGAAACACATACACACACACGAATTTATGTGAGGCAGCATGTAGGAAATTGGAAAAGGAAATACAATGTTCGTATAGCAAAGAAGGGATGTCCTCAAGACAGGTAAAACCTTAGGGCCGTGATCACCAACAGGTTGATCGCGATCGACTGGTTGATCACGAGGCCTTGACCAGTTGATCACGAGGCATCCTGTCCACCCCGCCCCCCGTTCCCTCCCACCCACGAGAAGCCCCACTACCTACCTCAAGTGAAAATGGAGGCAGTGTCAGCTTCCCAGGGATGGACAGAAGTCCCGCAGCTTAGCGCCACTTCCAGCAATTCCGGAAGTGCGCTAGCTGCTCTGCTGGGAGTACTGCGGGAGGGAGCATCAGCTCCCTGCACTGCACAGGCGCATGCAGGGCTTCCCTGCGCTGCGGGGGGGGGGGGGGCCGGCACATGCTGGTTTCCCTTGGGGGGGGGAATCCTGGGAGGAGGCAGATGCAGGAGACTCTCTGCCTCCACTGGCACCCCACTCCCCACACCCCACCCCCCAGCCACAGAATGCTGTCCCCACTCCCGTCCCCAGCTACAGAATTCTGTCCCCACTCCCCTGCCCCCAGCTGCAAAACTCTGTCCCCACAAAATGTATAATTATAAATGCTTCATTTTAGCATGAATAACAAACAGACCATTTATTTCATAACTATAAACAATTTTAATTTTATATATCGCATCATTTAAAAATAAACGGTTTATCAGAGTGTGTAAGTAAGGGCTGGGGATAGAAAGTGATGGACAGGAGGAGAATAGAGAGGGCGGGGCTTCAAGGAAGGGGTGGGGTGGTAGATCTTCACCTGTTTTGAGATTTAAAAAGTGATCTTGGGTGTAAAAAGGTTGGAGACCACTGCTTTAGGGGAACATTTTAACTTGCCTGGGCACTCAATCATGGATTTAAAAGTTGCCATTCTTCTACAAAAAGAATGTCACCAGCCACTTACAGAAAGAGAATGTGGAATTAGTATTCATCTGCAACGCTGACATTGTATCCCTCTGCTTGAACAAAGACATTAACTGGATGATGCATTATAAAGCCAGTTTCTCAAGCCTTTAACACTGCACTTGTACATCAAAAACCAAGAATGGGACACTTCCAGCCCACTTAATTAGCCTCATTAGTACCGGTCCTACAATTGACGAGTACTTTTTTTACTGCTATAAATAACTTGGTTTCTGGTGTTATTTCTACTCCAGCTCATCATCTGACTAAGACTACGTCTAGACTACATTCCTCTTTTGACAGAGGAATGTAAATGAAGGACTTCGAAATTGCAAATGAAGCACTGATTTACAAATTTTGCACTTCATTTGCATAATCGCATCCGAGCACTTTTTCAGAAGAGATAACAAACAAACAAAAACAAAAATACCACCACCACCCAGTCTAGATGGGGTTCTTTCGAGAATTTTTTTTTTCCAAAAGAAGTCTGTAAACCTAATTTTTTCAACAATAAAGGTTCTTTCAAAAAAGAGTCCAGACTGCGGGGAGGAGGGGGTTCGAAAATCTCTCTTCTGAAAAAGCGCTCAGACGCGATTGTGCAAATGAAGCATGATATTTGTAAATCAGCTCTTCATTTGCGATTTCCAAGTCCTTCATTTACATTCCTCTGTCAAAGGAGGAATGTAATCTAGATGTAGCCAAAGTGAGTTTTGCCTAGAAAGCTCTGTATATTTGTGTTAGTCTCTAAGGTACTGTTTCTCAGAGTGGTCTGCGGACCATCTCTGAGAAAGCTACTAAATGACCATTGGGTCCCATTGCCTGCAGTTCGCCATTTGCAGCCAAGGGGAGCCGCTGGAAGCAGCAGCCTAACCTGTGAACCACAGCCAATGGGAGCTGCAAACGGCTAACTGCAGCCAATGGGAGCTGCAACCTCTGTGGCTGCAGAGCCGGTAAATAAGCAAACAAATGGGAGTGACCAGTTAGCAGCGGGTCTGCGGACCACTTTGAGAAATACTGCTCTAAGGTGCCACAGGACTATTGTATGCGGTACCTCATGAGTGCAACAATAGGAGTGCTTTTCTGTTCTTGTGTTTGGACCTTTGCTAGAGACAACGTTTGGCAATCAATAAGTTGCTAGCAAAGGACTACTTCACAAAATAGCCAGTAGAACCAAGAGGCAGTGATAGTACAGTAGCAGACATCCCAGCAAATGTGTTCTCTCTCAGATTTTGGGTCTTACGTGCGTTACAAACAGAATGAGAGAGAAATTTTGAATCCAAAATATTTCAGTAGGTTTGTGAGGTTCTAGGAATACACAGAACTCCGATGACGCAAAAACTAATGCAATGGTAGGAAGGTTCAAGTGGGACTCCAGGAGTTCAAGTAATTGATAAAACAGTTGTCAAAGTACAAACAGTGACTCATCACTCCTCCCATTTAGATAAGGCCTAAGAACGCCACAAAATCTCTTGTATGGAGTTCCAGAAGAGAACAAGGAGATTTGGACCATGCGGAAGCCCTACAATCCAAAACTGAAAAATCTCACGCCTTTGCTTGAGAAAAACTGAAGATAAAGCCTTTTCATATTACCAGAGGCTATCATATAAGTTTGTATATAAGAAAAGGGTATCTCTTAAAATAATGGATCTGGTCTGGTTCTACAATCTTATGAGAAAGAAGAGTAGGAGCCTTATAGAGTGCTGACAAATTAAACAATATAGAATATAGTTCAGATCTATGAATAAACCCAGAGTTATCCATTAGGACATCAGGAAGTAACAGTGGACAGGACTCTAATATTGCTTCCCCCATAAGCAAAGGCTATGCCTGTGCAAACTGACTGAGTTGTGACGGTAACAAATTCATTATCAGAACAAAAATGGGCACAGGCTCTGTCAGCCAGCAACTTCACAAAAACAGATGCTTGTCAGGGGCCTGTTGAAAACAGTCTCTCCCAGTTGGCTGAAAGGAAATCGGGTAAGGAGAGAAAAGCTCCAAGTTGATTTGGATGGACGAAAATAAGATTTAGCTAATGATGAAAAATATCCTGACAGACAGATGCTACAAAAATAGTTAAGACTGTACAATTCAATTTGTAATTTGTTAAATTTTATCTGGGCTGGGTCAGACAGTGAGTCATCATTTTGGAGTACATCAGGATGATGGATAGAGCTCCAGTGGATTTTTTAGTCTTGGCCATCAGTGGGCAAGACTTTCATCTAAATAAAGAAGTTAACTCCTTTATGTCAGAAGACAGCTGAAGAAATAAAAGATATCCTAGGGTATGTCTACACTACAAAGTTAGTTCGAACTAACGGACGTTAGTTCGAACTAACTTTAATAGGTGCTACACTAGCGCTCCGCTAGTTCGAATTTGAATCGAACTAGTGGAGCGCTTAGTTCGAACTAGGTAAACCTCATTTTACGAGGACTAAAGCCTAGTTCGAACTAGCTAGTTCGAACTAAGGGCTGTGTAGCCCTTTAGTTCGAACTAGTGGGAGGCTAGCCCTTCCCAGGTTCCCCCTGGTGGCCTCTCTGGGCACAACCAGGAAAACTCTTCTCCTCTCCCCCAGCCCCGGGCCCTTAAAGGGGCAGACTCTGGCCAGACGGCACTGGAGTCAGCCAGCCCTGCCAGGAGTCTCTGCCCCGAACCAGTGGCCCCACCATGAGCCAGGCAGCCAGTGCGAGTGACACGTCCCCTGCCCAGTCCCCCAGCACCCAGGGGCCAGCCAGGGGCCGTAGACGGCGCGCGGCCTCCTGGACTAGTGCGGAGGTCATGGACCTCATTGAGGTTTGGGGGCAGGCCCCCAACGTCCATGATCTCCGCACTAAGAGGAGGAACGCGGTCGTCTATGGGCGCATAGCAGCCGCCATGGCCACCAGGGGACACAGGCGCACCCAGGAGCAGGTGCGCATTAAAATTAAAAAGCTGCGCCAGGCGTACACCAGGGCCACAAGAGGCGGCGCCACTGCAGGGGCTGCCACCTGCCCCTACTTCACTGCCCTCCACCAAGTCTTGGGGGGCAGGGCGGTCCGTGCCAGCCCGGGGGACATCGAGCCGGGACCAGAGGGCCCTGACCTGGGCACACCAGAAGGGTCACCGCCAGCAGCGTCGTCCAGGGAGACTGTACCAGGTAAGTAGTTTGAATTAAGTAGTTCGGGGGGGGAGGTGGCAGGGAGACCAGGGACTGCGCGCGTGGGCCATGCCTTCCACGGATCACGCAGACACCTGTGCACGTGCGAGCACGTGCCATGCCACCCTTGGGCAGGTGGCTCCAGCTGCGTGACACCCAGGGGCCATTGCCCAATAGGCACATGCTTGTGCAAAGAGACGTGACATGCTCCCGACCCCGGGGCAGGACCCAGCAGGATGATTTCCCTTCACATGTCCCCTCTACACGGAGGCAGGGGACATCTCCCCTTTCCCCCCACCGCCCCGGCCACACTATACATGGCACAGGGACATGGGTGCGGTCTTGGGGCAGCTTCCAGTCCCGGGGAGAGCCAGACATCCTGACCATGGCCTCTGTACAAGCACAGCGGCTGTGACGGTGCAGGACATGGTCACCCTCACGTTGCGGAGTTGGGGAGGGGGCTGGGCATCATCCTCTGCGTCCCCAGGGAGAACTGACCACTTCTCTTCTTTCTCTACAGCTGCACCAGCTGCTCGTGCCGGGCGCACCACCCCGCCCGGGACATGCTCCCGCACCCGCAGCCTGCTCCGGACTGCCAGCACGGAGCAGGAATACTGGGACCAGCACCTTGGGGCCCTGCAAGCCGTGCACCGCACACTACGGTCGTGGATGCAGGAAGACCTGCAGGTCCGCCACGAGCTGCTGTCTGAGCTCCGAGGGCTGAGCACCAACCTGCAGCTCCTGCTGCAGAGCATGGTGCCCCATGCTGATCCTGCACCAGCTGTCCCCCCAAATGCTGTCCCTCCTCCCACTCCTGCTCCCCCTCCCACCTCTCCCTCCTCAACCCCCACAACCTCTTCCTCAATGTCCACACCCCCCACCTCAACCTCCGCACCCTCCACCCCATCCCCCCGGGGACGCCGAGGCCCCCTCCCTCGCTGTACTGGGAGGCGGTCGGCCCGGCGAGACCCCCACCCCTGATCCTTCAGTTTCCCCACCCCCTCCTTTCCCTTGCTTCCCCCTTTCAGCTCCCTCCTCCCAGTTTTCCCCCTCCCCTCTCCCAGCCTCTCTCTTCCCCTCTCCCACCTCCTTTTCCCAGTTTCCCCGAGTTTTGTTAAATAAACAGAGTTTCTATTTTTGAACACATGTGTCCTTTATTTTGTACATCAATAAGAAGGGGGGCTAGGGAAGGGTAAGTGGAAGGAGGTGAGGGAGGAATGGGGCACGAGCCCCCGATGGGGAGGACTGGGCTGGCTCTGCGGGCTTCTGGGGGTGGAAGCTCTCCTGCAGCCCCCCGATTGTCCCCTCTCCCCAGATGGCAGCATGCGGCATGTGCAGCCGGTCTGATGGCCGAGTGGTGTGATATGCCCAGTGTGGGTACTTCGGGCACTCCAAGCCAGGACTGGTTTGTAAGCGGGGCACCCCTGAGAACTGTCTGTCCGGGGTGGGGGTCGGGACCCTTTAAGCGCAGCCCTCGGCTAGCCTGAGAAAGCATCTCCACGCTCTAAGTCCTCCTCTGATGCCCTGCCGGCACTGCTTCCGGCCATCCTTAAGCCCTGTTCAGAGTCCACTCAATGTGGACTTGCTAGTTCGAATTAGCAAAACGCTAATTCGAACTAGTTTTTAGTTCTAGATGCGTTAGTTCGAACTAGCTTAGTTCGAATTAACTAATTCGAACTAAGTTAGTTCGAACTAGCGCTGTAGTGTAGACGTACCCAAAGGGACTAAGCCATGTGTAAGGCTGATAAAAAAAATAGGTTTATGTGGGCAGAAGTAGGGGTGTTAGCAAGTAGTCGACTACCTGGTAAGCATAAGAGGCAGCAAAGGGGGGAAAGAAACAGGAGCCAGTGCTGGGGAGAGCTGGCTTAAAAGCGAGTTCCCCCCAGCACCATCTCCATGATGCCACCTAGCCTGGACACAGCAGGGGGAGGATGTAAAACAGAACTGTCTACCATGAACAGGGGCTGCTGGACTCAGCACAAAGCCAGGACTGAGCAGTCCCGGCTTGTGCTGGTCTGGAACACTGCTCTTGTGCATTTTAAAGGTGGCTCTTAGTACATTTAAAATGCAGCGCCATAGCACAGGTGGCTCCCGGAGCCAGCATGAGCCAGGACTGCTCAGTCCTGGCCCAAGCCGGCTCCTGGAGCTGCCCCCACTGCAGTTCTGCAGAGCAGTCCTTATCTACTAATCATATAGTTGATCCAATTGTATCGAGTACACAATTAGCCGAATAACTGCAATTTAACATCCTTAGGCAGAAGGGTTTTCCCTGAGGGGCAGATGGCACACCCAGGGACTGTGAGAGAGAAGTACAAAAGCCAAGAGAGAAACCTGAAAGCAGGACTCAGCAAGAGCAAACCATGGGAGCAAGCAAGAGAGCTTCTTTTGGTCAGAGTACTAGCAAGTATGAAGCATGGAATTTTGAACATGGAAAGCATCTCCTGTTTTCTATTCCTACTTGTATTCAGGCTAACAGGACACTGTGTACATTCTTGGTAAAGAAGCAGGACTACACCCAAGAAATATCTGATTCTATCATTAATGTTTCCTGCTAACAGGCAGGACCTACAGTACTCTGGATATAGGCAAATCTCAGCAGAGCCGCCAAATTAGCGATGAACATTACGCACAAGAGACACAGTAATATACATTCATTATTCCATTTATTCTCACAGCAAAACGACTGACCAAGTGTTACTACTTTTATCAGCTACAGTGGTTTAAAAAAAAAAAAAAAAAAAAAAAAAAGTAGTAAAAGCACACTGGTTGGTTAATAACTGAAAATGGTTAATTAAATCACACAGTATTTTAATATCACATGCTACCAAGATCTGCAGGCGACACATTAAAAAGCCACTTGTGGCTTGTGAGCCTAAGTCTGAATATAAACAACCACTCGACCAAAAGGGAACAATAGTTATACAGTGCCTTTCATTGCAAACATTTTAAAAAAAGACTTCACAAGCTGTATTTATAAGCAAGTAAGATTTTATTTTCTGCCCAAATCTGTTCATTAGTCTAAATTAAAATATACAGTATGGATAATTAAACAAGCCAAGACTTCCTAATTTTTGCTGCACATAATTGAACTCTGGAACTGCAGTGAAAAATACCAGACAGTAAATTAGTATAAATTGCTTCTTCAGAAGATACAAGAAATCCCATAATGGACTATTAGGGAACTTGTCCATAAAGGAAGTGTCTTCCTACCCCCAGTCAGGTAGTGGTTTGCATATGGCCTAAAATAAGATGATTTATAGTCACCGAAATAAAATAAAATGGTTTATCCTGTGTATGTGTCCATAAGTTCCAGTGGAAAACTATGCAATGTGTAAACAAATATTTTAAATAGTATTTAAATGTTATTTCCTTTAAATTTCATTGGAGGTCTCATTTTCCTGTTTGTGAGAAAAAGGTTTATAGGAATGTTCGATTTCTATATCTCATTTATTTGGTTGTGATCTACACACTATCTTAAAAAATTGCCCCTGGACCCAAAGGAATTATTTAAATATATGAATTAAAATATTAATATTTCATCAATAAACCAATTAATTAATTAAATATATAACCAACATACTGACTGCTTTCAGTCACAGTGATGGAAAAATCTTAGTAGGCCAGTAACATATGCAATTTAAGAATTGATTCTACAGACTGATTTCAGGGACATCAAACATTCTGCTTACACCAACAGCAAACTGAAAACAATGAATAAGAAAAAAAGATTACTGGAGCTTCAAATAACTTTGGGAAAATATCAGACGTTCAGTGATCCAGTTTCTTTCAAATGTTTCTCCTCCATTAATGATTTGTAGCTGGGGTTGGGTCCTACTTGCCTTTCCTTATCATGTACTTAGAATTAATTGGGAGGGAACAGGAAGAAGGAACTCTCATTTCAGAGGCTTCTTCTGATTTAAGATTGGAGATAAATAAAATAGCCTAAAAACTGGACTAGAGGAGGACAAAGGGAATAGGAAAACAAAATCACCTCAGCTATATTCACTTTTATAGAGTTTCACCCCAGATGGTTAAAGGTTTAAAGACTTCAAAGAGGAAGAGGTCTTCCTACCTTTTCAGACCCCAGAAAACTGGAAAAGGAAAGGATGAGAACTGTAATGCAAAGAAGTCCCTACAGAGGATAGCTTTCTATAGGATTACCTGTTGTCTGTTTCCAACTCCAGGGTAATATACATCCCTGGCAAGAGATCTTAATAGATCTTAATGAAAGTTATCAAGGTAGGATGATACTACAGGCAATTGGTTTTTTGCTCTAACCCTTTCCCCAGCTTTCAGTCATTTCTCTAAAATCCCAAGGAGCTCAAAACTGAAGCTTTCTGGATTCCAAGGGTGAAGACAATGAAATAAGCCTGAAGCTCTTTTCATTAGGCCTCCAAAGGAGACAAGCACTCCCTGATATTAGCAAAATTTTTTTATGAGAATGGAAATGAAAACAGGAAACACTGGACAAAAAAGATGAACCATGAATGTCATGGTATTCCAGTGGTCTTTTTGCAGTCTAATTTCTGTACTGACTGAAGATTTCACACTTGATTGCCTTTCCCCTCCCCCAGTGGCTGCCGTGTTCCCAGCCAAAATAGGGCTCTGTTCTTACATTACTTAGTACACACACGAGCACTGTGGATTATTCTTAGTATTCCTAATCAAGCTATGTGTCATTATAAGATGAATTTCTTTGTACATAATCCCACATTTTTGCTTTTTCTTTTCAACACCGATGTAAGATTATTCTCTTGAGCTCTTAATCGTTCTGTTTCTCATTTGGGCTTCTAATATTTAGTTTCAGCAATGGGTAACACTTGAATGTTATTTCCTTCAGATTCCTCTATTCCTGGAGCTCCTGCTTTCATTATTTATAGGTACTCTTGAGAGCATGCCTATTGCAAAAAGCTCCTTAACAAAACCTATCTTTCATATTTAACAAGTACTTACAGTTCTTCAGCAATAATCAGAATCTTTTCTTTAATATTTATTCCAGTGGTATATGGTCTATTTCTTTCTCATCCAATTTCTGACTAGAAACATCTTTAGGAAACTACTCAACCAAAATCAAATGCCAGAATTTTTTTCTAGTGGATTGTGGTTAATCAGTGCTTTTGAAGTATATTTCATTGGCTGACTATCTAATAGAACAAAAGCCTTCAGTGCATTTAAGCTTATGCAAATTAGATTTTTGGGTCACTGTTACATCGTAAAATATATATGTGCTGGTGCATCCATGATTTTGTTTCTTGATTTAAAAATTCAAGAAACTTTTCTCATGCCTCATCTCAGGCTATTCCAGGGGTGGGCAAAAGGGCCTTCACAGGCTGGATTTGGCCTGCCAAACTGGTGGATCTGGCTCACGGAGGCCCTACCACTTCCCAGCCCCCAGGCCAATCAGGGTCTGGGGGTGGAGAAGCATGCAAAGTTTCCTCCGCCCTGGCACTGCCCTGTGAGGAGCACGCGGCACTTAGAAGTGCCATGCGCTCCTGGCAGGGCAGGAGAAGACTTCACACGCTCCCAGGCCTTAATTGGCCTGGGGAGCACATGAAGCCTCTTCCCACCCTGCCAGGAGCACATGGCGCTTTTAAGCACTGTGCAGGGTGGGGACAGAGCGGAGGAAACTTCACACGCTCCCCTGCCTCTAGATCCTGACTGGCCTGGGGGGAGGGGAGAGAGGGAAGTCTCCTCCCAGTCAGGGGCATGGGCACCTAGGGAGAAGGGGGTGGCAGGAGGGCAAAGGCACTCCCCCACCCCCAGACCATAACTGGCCTCCAATTATGGTCTGGGGGTGGGGAACCCACAAGTATCCCGAACCTACCCCTTTCACTTGAGGCCCCACCCCTTCTGGTGTGGCCCAGGGCCACTTCAGAAATTTTTGAAGTGTCCCCCAGCAAAAAATTATTGCCCACGTCTGGGCTATTCTATATTCTTCAAGAAGAATTCTGGGAGGGACCACTTAATGTGACAAATCAGGAATCAATTTGCTTAGCTATTTGAACATGCCAATATATTTATATAAGGCCTCACTGATTGCAGGATTTTCCTTTTGTACAATTGCCTCTACCTTATTCACTCCCAAAGTCACTGAATAGGAGTTTTACATAGCTATTTGCATTCAGGTTCATCTGGTATTTATTCCTGTTTAAACTAAGGTCCTTTACGTTGGCACAATCGTTATTTCTAAAGAAAGTCTGTCTCTCCCAAGCAACATTCTTCCTTGAATCCCAGTATTTCTTGAATGGCTTCATCAAACAATTTGCAGTCCCCATTCTTCCACTGTAATGCACTGTAAATCATTCAATGCCTTGCAACCCACCAAATGCAGTAGAGAGAGGATTTAGCCTTCTCCCATTTATCTTTAACTAGCCAATTAGCCCGTCATAAGACGGGATTTTCAGGTCTTCTCTCCTGAGCTCACTCGCTCTGTCTGTCTCTCGCTCTCTCTCTCTCTCCTCCTACTGCCTCCCCCGCTCTCTCTCAGCTCTCCTCCAACTCCTGCCTCTCACTCCATCTCTTTCTTTCTCTTCTTCCCCTCCTGCCTCTCACTCTCCCTTTCTCTTCTCCTCCTCCTACTGCCTTTCTCTCCCCTCCATCTCTCCCCGCTCCCCTTCCCCTTCCCTCCCACTGTGGCGCTTGGTTGAGTGCTGCCTGCTGAGCCAGGCTGCCGCTAGGGAGGGGGGGGGGGGCGGGGCAGTGACGTACACGGCCAGGGGGCTGGGCCATGTATGTCACCGCCCTCCGTTCCCCTCCCACCCCAGGGGAGCCCAAACAACCCCTTGCGCTTCTGGCTCCCCTGGCGGCCCAGCTGAGGGGCACAGCAGGAGGGGAAGGGAGACTGTGACATACACAGCCCTGCCCCCTGGCCGTGTACATCACTGCCCCGCCCCCTTTCCCTCCCTCCATGGTGGCTCGGCTGAGTGCTGCGGGGACATACACGGCCCTGCCTCCCGGCTGTGTATATCACCGCCCTGCCCCCCTTCCTGTCCCACCAGGGCTCAGCTGAGCGGCGCAGTGTCAGCACCACTCAGCTGGGCTGCAGCTGGGGAGCAAGCAGCCATTTGGGGTCCAGCTGTGGCCAGTGGCTGAACCCCCCCTCCCAGGTCTGCTTCCTGCCCCCCTCCTCCCATCCAGCCTCACGGCTCCCGATCACTCCCCAGCTCTGCTTCCCACCCCCTCTTCCTGCCGGCCAGCCCCACGGACCCCCCGGACACCCTCCTCCTCCTCCTCCCCCCAGCCAGCGCTGCTTCCCTCCCCCCCTTCCTCCCCTCCAGCCCCACAGCCCCCGATCTCCCCCCAGCTCTGCTTCCCGCCCCCCTTCTGGCCAGCTCCGCCCCCTTCCCCTCCCTCCGTGGCACGTGGCGCCGCCTAGCTGGGCCCAGCTGAGCCACGCTCCCACTGGGCCTAGCTGAGCACCGGCCGCTTGCTGCCCCAGGCCCAGCTGAGCGGCGCTCCCTCTGGGCCTAGCCAAGCGGTGCTCAGCTGGGCCCCGGCGGGGGAGCAAGTGGCGGCAAGCGGCCATTTGGCCGTGTACGTCAGCGTTACAGACTCACAGACAATGGGCTACTATATATATCATACCACTTACTTCTAGCAAACTGAAAGCACTTCTGTCACCTCCTCCAGTTCTCTTGCAAACTAAGGGATTCAGGTGACAAATGCTCTATCATTGTAAGAGACTCATTTTACTAAAAATAAAACATGTGACATACAGAAGCAGTGGAAAGGAACAGATCTTTATTTCCCTATTCCAAAGTCTAACATGAGTCTTAGAACAAAAGGGTATAACCAGATCCATAGACTCCAGTAGTTGCTGGTATAGTCATAACAGTCTTCATTACATGTTGAATGCAAAGTTATTTCCTTTTATCAGTTTTAAATTTGCCACCATTCAACATCACTGAATGTTCATTTGTTCTTGTATTAGGATATAAGAGGAATAAGAAGTTTCTGATCTCCCTTTCCATACCATTCATTACGTACACTTTTACCACAGGTGCCTGCTTGTTTATTCTTCAGTCTAAAGCAGTAACCAAAATATTTTATATTATTGCATAATTTGAGAAACAGACTTCATTTACTCACAGGTTTTAAGTATATGAAAGGGGAGTTTTACTGCCATATAATGACTGTAACAGAGCAGAGAATCGGATCCTATTTTTGCATCTGTTCATAGGGAGCAGAACTAAAGGGCTGCTAACAATTTAAAATTTGATCAAAAGGTTATTCTTTTGTAAAAAAAATCAATCTAGATCAATAGAAATATTTTCATAACATTAAATTAAATTATAATTCATTATACGTGTATAATTTATTCACCCTCAAACACTGTAATTCCAAGAACCTGAAGGAGAAACTGACTATGAAATTCACTAAAATTATATTTGTCTAAACCAAAGCATACACAAAGAGGCAACAGTATGAACAACAACAAGTTTTGTAATATAAGGTACTTAATAATTTAGGTTTCATAATTTATGTAAATAAATGTTGTGTAGATTTAACAAAATGCAATGTAATTTCATTGTCACACTTATCCCTTAAGTATCTCTTTGCTAATTTACACACTAAACCTGCAAACATTTACCTTGAAGTGTTACATATTTCTAAGAGTACTTAGCAAGTACTTGACTAATTTATTACAGGTTTTCTACTAAAGAAGTAGGACTGTAGCTTAGGGATTTGAATGCTGAATGTGTAAGAAAGGGTGTTCCATGTCTAATGGATGGCAGCCTGAAAAAAAATGGCTAAAGATGGTTGAGAGAGAATAAAATAAACTGGGGAACAAACTGGCATTATTAAAGATATGGCCGGGATGAGGAGCAACATGAAAAGAAACCATAAGACAAGCAAGGAAGGGAAGAGTTCTGTAGGCACTGGAGGTCATGGGGAAAGGGAAGCAACAGAAAGCTTCAAAGTTGGCCTGGATGTGATCAGATCAACTTTAGGAAGATGATCTTAGTAGCTGAGTTGTGTGTTGATTAAGGAAAATTAGAGAGGAAAGGAATCATGAATGCTGGTGTTAGAGTCCAGCAAGACGGTTTCAGTAATCAGTTCAGGAAAATATAATGATTGGATGAGAGTTTTTACTGTGTAGACAAAAATAAGAAGTCATAGACAAGAAAGAGAGAGAGACAGCTGTCAAGGATGTCATTTTGGCAGGCTAGGGGTGGGGTAGTAGCCGTGCGCTCTGGGATGTGGCTTGCTTTTCATCCTGCTCCCCAGATGCTAAGGGAGTGAAGGGAAAGTACTTGCATTCCATGCTTGCCTCTCATACTCGGCGGGTGAAGGGAGAGTCCGGGGAATGGGATGAAAAGCAAACCAGGTCCCAGAGCACACAGCTGCTGCCTTCCCTAGCCTCCCGAAATGGCGCCTTGACAGCAGTGTTTATGATGATCGGGAAAACCATATAGTGACTTGCCTGTCTGGTGTGAAAGTTGCAGAACTCTCAAGACATCTAGATAGATTTATGTGTAGTGCTGGGGAGAAGCCAGTGGCTGTGGTACGTGTAGGTACCAAAGACATAGGGAAGGGTAGGAGAAAGGGTCTGGAGGTCAAATTTCACCTGCTAGGAAAGAGAGATTTAAATCTGAGACCTCTATGGTAGCGTTCACTGAAATGCTTCCAGTTCCATGCGCAGGGCAGGGCTAGGTAGGCAGGCAGAACTTCAGAGTCTCAATGCACAGATGAGGTGATGGTGTAGGGAGGAGGGATTTAGATGTATTAGGAACTCGGGAAACTTTTGGGAAAGGGAGAACTATACAGGAAGGATGGGGCCACCTAAACCAAAATGGAACCAGAGTGCTGTCACTTAGTTTAAAACCTGCTTTATGACATTTTTAATGTTAAGGGCCAGAGGAAAGCTTATGGACAGCACATGGATCAGACAGAGACATCTCTTAGGGGAGGGTCTATTAATACAGATTCTCTATGTTCAAGTAAAGAGGAAAGGATAGAAGATGATAAAATATGGGTAAGATCAGATGAAAAACAAATCAAATGAAAAAGAGTCTTACATCAGGAAATGGCAGATAAATAGTGACACATTTTTAAAATGCTTATACACAAACATTAGAACTCTAAATAATAAAATGGATGAACTAGAATGTCTCGTATAAAAGTAGGATATTGATATAATAGGCATCACAAAAACTTGGTGGAATAAGGACAATCAATGGGACACAGTCATACCAAAGTACAAAATATATTGGAAGGACAGAACAGGTTATGCTGGTGGGGGGAGTGGCACTATACATGAAAGAAAATGTAGAATCAAATGAAGTAAAAAGCTTAAGTTAACCAAAACGTTCAATAGAATCTCTATGGATAGTAATTCCATGCTCCAATAATAAGAATATAGCAGTAGGGATATATTATCAACCACTTGACCAGGATAATGATAGTGACTATGAAATGCTAAGGGAGATTAGAGAGGCTATCAAAATAAAAAACTTGATAGGAGTGGGGGATTTCAACTATCGCTATATTGACTGGGTACACATCACCTCAGAATGAGATGCAAAGATAAAATTTCTTGATACCTTAAATAACTGCTTCTTGGAGCATTTGGTTCTGGAAACCAGAAGGGGAGAAGCAATTCTTGATTTAGTTTTAAGTAGAGCGCAGGATCTGGTTCAAGAGGTTAATATAACTGGACCACTTGGAAATAGTGGCCACAACGTAAAAAAAATTTAACATCCCTGTGGAGGGGAAAACACTGTGGCATTTAATTTCAGAAAGGGGAATTGCACACACACACAAAAAAAAAGGGGGGGGGGGGCTTTAGAGGTGATCCTGGCAATTATAGGCCAGTAACTCTAATGTTAGTACTAGGCAAGTTAGATGAAACTATAGTAAAGAATAAAATTGTCAGACACATAGATTAACATAATATGTTGGGGGGAAGTCAACATAGTTTCTGTGAATTAGTAATGCCTTACTAATCTACTAGATTTCTTGACGGAGGTTGACAAGCATATGGACAAGGAGGATATAGTGTACTTAGATTTCCAGATGTCCCTCACCAAAGGCTCTTAAGTAAAGTTGTCATGGGATAAGAGAGAAGGCTCTCTCATGGATTGATAATGGGTTAAAAGACAGGAAACAAAGGGTAGGAATAAATGGTTAGTTTTCAGAATGAAGAGAGGTATGTCCCCCAAGAGTACATTCTGGGACTAGTCCTATTCAACCTATTTATAAATGATCTGGAAAGGAGTAAACTGTGAGATGGCAAAATTTGCAGATGATACTAAACTACTCAAGATAGTTAAGACCAAAGCAGATTGTGAAGAGCTTCAAAAAGATCTCACCAAACTAAGTGATTGGGCAACAAAATGGCAAATGAAATGTAATGTTGATAAATGTAAAGTAATGCACATGGAAAAAATAACCCCAACAATACATATAAAATGATAAGGACTAATTTATAACTACTCAAGAAGGAGATCTTGGAGTCCCTGTGGATAATTCTCTGAAAACTTCCACTAAATGTGCAGCGGCAATCAAAAAAGCAAACAAAACAATAGGAATTATTTTTAAAAGGATAGAAAATAAGACAGAGAACATCTTATTGCCTCGATATAGATCCATGGTGCATCCACATCTTTAATACTGTGTACAGGTATGGTGGCCTTTTCTCAAAAAAGTTATATTGGTATTGGAAAAGGTTCAGAAAAGGGCAACAACAATTATCAGGGATTTGAAACAGGTGCCATATGTCGAGAGATTAAAAAGACTTGGACTTTTCAGCTTAGAAAAGAAGAGACTAAGGGGGGGATATGATAGAGGTCGATATTATTATGACTGTTGTGGAAAAAGTGAGTAAGGAAAAGTTATTTATTTGTTCCCATAAGAACTAGGGGTCACAAATGAAATTAATAGATAGCAGGTTTAACACAAACCAAAGGAAGCTTTTCTTCATGCAGAGCACAGTCAATCTGTGGAACTCCTTGCCAGAGGATGTTGTGAAGATCAGGACTGTATCGGGGTTCAAAAGAGAACTAGATAAATTCATGGAGGTTAGGTCCATCAATGGCTATTATTCAGTATGGGAAGGAATGATGTCCCTAACCATTGTTTGTCAGAGGCTGGAAATGGATGACAGAGAGGTCACTTGAGGTTTACCTGTTCTGTTCACTCCCTTGGGGGCATCTGGCATTGGCCACTGTTGGAAGACAAGATATTGGGTTGGTTTGACCCAGTATGGACATTCTTATGTTTAAGTCAAAGATTGATGATTGTGGTCTGCTAATCAGGTGCAGAAAGACAGAGCTGGGCCTAAGTCACAAATTTCACCAAAATTCAAGGTGAACTTAATCTGCTAGTTACGCTCATTGAAGACAAAAGTCTGAGCTACAATTTCTATACCTGGAGTGGATTCAAACTTTCCCAGTGTGTTCTAGGCAAAAGTGACTAGGAAGAACGGATTCACTAATTAAATTCAGGCCTGAGTCTAAGCAAGATAGAAACAAAAGATATTATGTTAGAATGGCTCCCCAGAATATAAAGAAATAAATGGAAATACAAGAAATAGATGTGCTTGGATATTCCTATAATAGGCACATTAGAAAGCCTTAAATAGATAAGACGACAAAAGAGAAAGACGAGTAATAGTGATGAGTGACTTCTTTGATGCAGAAAACTTCGTCTGTAGAAGAAAACAAAAGGGAAATTAGAAAAAAAAAAAAGGAAACCAAAGGGAAGGTTTGGTCCCTATCCAATGGAGTTTAAAAAGATGATTTATTATGAAATAGTCACTTACTTACAATCTAGCTACCACATTTGGAAAGGAGAATGGAGAAAAAAGGAAATCAGAATGTCTTAAATCAGCACAGTACATGTATAATTGCATTATGAATATAAAGCATGCCATAAAAGTGTAATTTTAATTTGATATGCAAATCCCTGTACACTAACCTTGACTGAATGACAGCTGTAAAGTGACAACATTCTCTAAAATGCACACTTTAATTCTGTTTTGCTGCTTTTCTTCCAATTTGGGGAAATTAAACAAAAATATATGACAGCTCTATATCTTTAGTTAAGATAAAACATGAATATAACAAAGGGATTTCTCTTCAATGTGGGTGACCTCTTGGAATATTTTACATTGCAGCAGATGGTGAACACCACACAAAGCCACTTCTCCCTTCAGTAGATGCAATTAATTGCAGTGTCTCATTGCCTTTCTAGGTTGATTTATCATGCCTCAGCCTTCACAAGAAGAAGGCAACCATCTCTGCTATCATGGTAACTAATGCTTCATGGCCCTGACAGTACCTGTTGCACATAAAACTAACTACATCTCTTATGAACACAAATACACCCCAAAGTATCTTCTATATAACACAGCAGCGTTAAATCTCAAAATCCCTCCACAACTCACATCTCCCAGTTCGCACTGAACTGAAAAGTTAGCTTCAGTAAAACAAATGGACACAAATCACACATTAATGAAGAGCAGTAAAATACATGAAAAAATGCATTACAAAAAATTATATAAACAAATTTAGCTTGATCAAGAAGTTATGGGAACTGCAGCTCCAGATTGCATTATTGACAAGACGCAGAGCGAGTAGGCTTCAGCTTATTTTCAAACATTAAGCATAGTCTACCGCAGGAAACAGAACACTAGACTAAAGGGGCCAATGGCCTGCTCTAGCACAACAATTCCTATTTTCCTACAGCCACACTAACAACAAATTAGAAAGAATGATAAATTGAGTAAATAAACAAAAACAATTGCAGTAACACCACAAACTGAAAATGCATATTTTTCCATCATAATTACAATTAAAATGAATTAATTCCAGACAGAACTGGAAAACAAGTTACACTGAAAAAACTACTAGTGTAATCATATATATTGTCAAAATAATTCTTAAATGCTACACAGTTCAACATTACAGAAGTTATGGAAACCCAATGAAAGAAACGGGAAAATCATCACAACCAAGATTTCTTGGGAAGTCAACCAAAGGGCAAGGAATGTGCTGAAGATCTATACGACAGCACAGAATCCAGAAAACGTAAGTGGGTTTTTTTTTTAATTTTACCACCTAACTCAAACATGCAGCATAATTCTCAACCACTTCACCTCTTTCTAAAGTATAGTCTAAAAGCAACACTACCCTTTACATGATCTTAATCTTACCTTCAAAAATAACTCCCTCAATTACGCGACCTCTGCATCTCCACTTACCACGAGTTCTTCAAAGCTTTTTTTTTTTTTTAATTTCTTTTATTTTAACTGCAAGGATTGAAAAGCGTTTCTTGGGGGAGGAGGGCTTATGAAGCAATCAGAGGCTACTTTGGCTCTGAGACCGATTGCAAGGGGGAGGCTAACGTTAGCATCTCAACTGGAGGAAGAGTGCCAGAGACACCTTTCCTTTCTGAAAGTTCCTGCATGTGCCTGTGGTTGGTGTGTTGGCTCACGGACTGCCTGCGTTCACACCGTCAGCCTGGGCAGGACCATGCCGGGATGGAGGTTCTCAGCCAGGCAGCACGGCGTGTCCCCGCGGGCGCTAGACTCCGCTCCCTCCCCAATGCCAATCAGTCACCACCTGCCTTTGAAGCCATTCGTGCTGCTCTAGAGCTCCCTGCTGTGGGGCCACGGCGCCTCGTGCTTTGCCCCCCTCTCCCCGCCTGAGCCCCGCTTTGCCCGGGGTGGCCCAACGCCCCCGCCCCGGGCAGGGCGCTCCGCGGCGCGGCTGCCCGAGGCGGGGGGGAGGCAGCGGGGCACGGTGGGTGGCTGCGGGAAGCGCTTACCTGTGCCAGCACCCCGGCGTGCCCGTCCTCCTCCGGGCTCTTTCGTGCTTCGCGGGGGGGGGGCGGCAGGGACGGCGCGTTCCGGGCCCCCGCCGGGGCTGAGCCGAGGCAGCCGCCCCTCGCCTCGCTGCTGCCGCTGCCGCCGGCGCTGCGCGGAGCTCTGCCCAGCCGCTGGCGCCCCGGCGATGACAATGGAGCATTTGCATGGAGCGGCGGCTCCGCGCGCAGGGAGGCTCTGGGCCGCCACCTGGCAGCGCGGGCAGCCCAGGCCGCGCCACCCTGCCGCGCGCAGCCAGCGCCCCGGGCCCTCCCGCCACACCTCGGAGCCCCCCTTCTCTGGCAGGGGGGAGGGAAAAGGCGCTGCCCTGCTGCGAGGGCGCTGGAAAGCGGCAGGATCCCCAGGCTTGGCAGGGGGCGCCCTACTTGCTGGGATTGGCGCTCCTGCACCCTAGAGGCTGTGTCCAGACTCAGGGTTGTTTTCGGGAAAAGTAGCCTTTTCCCGGGAAAAGTAGCCTTTTCCCGAAAAAACTTCCCCTGCGTCCAGACTCAAGCCGCGTTCTTTCGAAATTAATTTGAAAGAACGCGGCTTTTCTTTCGATGGCGGTAAACCTCAATTTACGAGGAAGAACGCCTTCTTTCGAAAGTTCCTCTTTCGAAAGAAGGCGTTCTTCAATGTAAATAGGGCGTCTTCGAAAGAGAGCATCCAGACTCGCTGGGTGCTCTTTCGAAAAAGCGGATTGCTCTTTCGAAAGATCCGCCTGCAGTCTAGACGCGATCTTTCGAAAGAGCCTCTTTCGAAAGAAGCCTGCAGTCTAGACATAGCCTAGGAGTCTCTGGAGGCCTTCACCTGGCTGCTTTAAAGCCCCCAGCCCAGGTTGTGACCTCCCAGGGGAGGGAGTCCCCTGGGCATGGGTGGAGGTACAAGAACTAGGAAGGTCACCTCAATGAAATTAATAGGTGTAAGGTTTACAACAAGCAAAACACACAGTCAACCTGTGGAACTCCTTGCCAGAAGATGTTGGGAAGACCAGGACTTTGACAGGGTTCAAAAAAGAACTAGATACATTCATGGAGGATGGGTCCATCAATGGCTATCAGGCAAGATGAGCAGGAATAGTGTCCTTAGCCTCTGTTTAGCAGGGCTGGGAATGGGCAACTGGATGACTCGCTCAATGATTACCTTTAATGTTCATGCCTTCTCTGGCACAGGCCACTGTCAGAAGACAGGATACTAGGCTAGATGGACCTTTGGCATGACCCAGTATAATGGTTCTTATGCTCACAGCCTGACCCCAATCACTGCAATGCTTCCCCCTCAGCCTCTGGCCCTTCAGTGCCAAGAGTCATGTTCATCTGCCAACCCCACTTCACCAGGCTGGGACTGGGCCAAGAGGGGGACTATTAAAATAAGTCAGCCTCTGTAAGTGGTAACTTTCCTCTTGCCGCTTCCCAAAGAGTTCCAGTAGCTCTACAAAGTACACACAGGGTTTGCTTCCTCCACCTTGAAATGTAGCCACTTCTGCAGTGAAGCACAGCAGCAGTATAAAGTGTTGCACAATTCTTGTGAGTTCCTCAAAAAGCTACAGTAGTTGGAGTTTTTCTTAAAGTGAGGTCAAGTCATTACGGTGAAATCTCGGCATTCATTTTTAAGAGAAAGTTTTTAGGCCTTATAGTTGCAAAGAAAATAATAAAAATCAGATTTCAGTGTACCTCCAAGTGGTTAAAATAGAAATGGCAACTAAAAAGGGCCCAAAAATTATTTTTAAAAGCTCATTGTCGTGGAGTCGACTGTGTTTTTTTAAAGCATTTGGAGTTGGCAACAGCACTTCTGTTGTACATGGCAGCATAGAATACAAATCAAAGAAGTTGTGTGGGTGGAGTGTTGCTGAACTGCTGTGGGATAACCCAGCTATTCTGAAATGATTTAATAGATGTCTTCCTTCTCGCATCCAATCCTGGACAAAAAGTTTGGCTTTTATCCCCTCACCTTGCTACTTGACCACACCTAATTCCATCCACAGAGAAATTAAGGATTCATTTCATGTCGTCTTTCTGGCAATAGTAGAATCTTCTGACACATCCAAATAATATTACCAGCTCTTGATATGTTTGATATTTTTCTGAAGATCCCAGCACTTGGAGTAATGTAATTATATGAGAATCTGAGCTCTCATTTTAAAAGAAAAGTATATTCTTAATCTTCATCATTGAGGAGAAAAGCTTGAAAACATGACCTAGGCTCTCTATGAAAGGGTCAAAAACTAGAAGGCAAATAAAAAGAACTCAAAATGTTCTTAAATCTCACAATTGATGATTGATTGATTTTTTTGTGGGGGGGGAGTTGGATTGATTATTTTTTACACTTCTGATTAGCAATAATGCCATGTTTGTACACTGAAAGGAAACACGAGGCTGGTAGTTTTAATTCTTTCTTAAACGCCATCTCATAAAGCCCCATTCTCCAGATTTACACTGTAGTTAAGCCATGTCCTGATGAGGTGGTGCTATATAAAGATCTACATGCAAGAACAATACTGATAAAAAGGTTCCTAAGTGATGTTTCCCTAGAGAGGGGAAAAAAGTACATTTGGGAAGTAAATTACATGTTTATAAAATTCAAAAGTAATAATTGTTAACTAGATTTACATAAAATACTTTTTAAAGTGCTTTTTACGAGAAGAAAAATACACTGCTTGCCACTGATCAATTAAAGTTGCATTTATCCCCGTGATCCTTTTGAAAAAGTCAAACCGGTTTCCACATATGAGATAACAGGGCATCGTTTTGTTAAGTTATGATTCAGATGATAATTTCAGACACATAATCATCTTTGTTAGCACATCTTTCATGCAGGTGTCAGGAAGAATGACAACCTATGGGAAAGTATTATTCTATAATGTCATTTAAAACATCTTAAAAGCATTTTATACTGTTACCCTAAAAGTTGTTATTCAGTTTTCTGACAGTGAAGGTCTGATTCTTACAGTACATTTTCTATTTCTATATAATGTTATTTAAAAGTCCAAGCAAGACACTTCTCTTGGGAGAATAATCCTGATATCTGACAATGTTTTTAGCCTGATTTTTACCTTTCTTATTTTCATCCATAGATCCTCATTACATCCTTTTGTGCCAATCTAAATAACTCTTCTTTCTCTCAGGTGTTTGACACTTTAAAATATTTGCACATGTATCAAACTTGAGTTTTCTCTTACATACCCTGGTGTAAATCAGAAGTTAATTGAAATTACACCAATTTGGGTATGTCTACATTACAAAGTTAATTCAAACTAACGGACGTTAGTTCAAATTAACTTTGATAGGTGCTACACTAGCACTCCGCTAGTTCGAACTTAATTCGAACTAGCGGAGCGCTTAGTTCGAACTAGGTAAACCTCATTCTACGAGGTCTAAGTCTAGTTCGAACTTACTAGTTCGAATTAAGGGGTGTGTAGCCCCTTAATTCGAACTAGTGGGAGGCTAGCCCTCCCCAGGTTTCCCTGGTGGCCACTCTAGCCAACACCAGGGAAACTCATATGCCCCCCTCCCGGCCCCGGACCACTTAAAGGGGCACGGGCTGGCTACGGTGCCCGTGCCAGGTGCAAGCCTGCCAGCACCCAGCTAGCAGACCCTGCACCTGGCACGGCTTGAGCCACCCACCCGATGCCCCCCAGCCCTCCCCCTCTTCCCGGGACCAGGCTGGCGGCTCCCAGGAGCTTGCCCAGGACCGCAAGAGGCAGGCACCCGCCTGGTCTAGTGCGGACATCGTGGACCACAGGAAAGCGGCCGTCTAGGGCAGGAGAGCTGCCAGCCTGGCCACCCAGGAACAGGTGTGCATGAAAATCAAGGTGGTCCACTGAGACCCCCGACCATGAGCCCTGAGCTTACAATGGCCGTACTGGATCAGACCAAAGGTCCATCTAGCCCAGTAGCCTGTCTGCCGACAGCAGCAAACCCTAGGGGCCCTGGAGGGGATGGACCGAAGACAGTGACCAAGCCATTTGTCTCATGCCATCCCTCTCCAGCCTTCCACAAACTTTGGGCAGGGACACCACTCCTATCCCCTGGCTAATACCACTCCATGGACCCAACCTCCATCACTGTGTATCACTTCTCTTTAAACTCTGTTCTGGTTCTAGCCTTCACAGCCTCCTGCAGCAAGGAGTTCCACAGGTTGACTATTTGCTTTGTGAAGAACAACTTTCTGTTACTAGTTTGAAGCCTGCTACCCATTCCTTTCCTTTGGTGTCCTCTAGTCCTTCTATTATGGGAACTAATGAAGAACTTTTCTTTATGCACCCTCTCCACCCCACTCATGCTTTTATAGACCTCTATCCTATCCCCCCCCCAGTCTCCTCTTTTCTAAACTGAAAAGTCCTAGTCTCTTTAGCCTCTCTTCATATGGGACCTGTTCCAAACCTCTGATCATTTTAGTTGCCCTCTCCTCTCCCACCCTCTCTCTTCCCCTCTCCCACCTCCTTTTCCCAGTCTCCCCGAGTTTTGTTCAATAAAGAGAGATTCTATTTTTGACCACACGTTTTCTTTATTTCGTACATCAGGAAGGGGTCTAGGGAAGGGTAAGTGGAAGGAGGTGAGGGAGGAATGGGGTACGAGCCCCCGATGGGGAGGACTGGTCTGGCTCTGCGGGCTTCTGGGGGTAGAAGCTCTCCTGCAGCCCCCAATTGCCCCCTCTCCCCAGATGGCAGCCTGCGGCAAGTGCAGCCGGTCTGATGGCCGAGTGCTGTGATGTGCCCAGTGTGGTTCGAATTAGCGCTGTAGTGTAGACATACCCTTTTAGACTAGTGTAAGCAAGAGGAGACTCAACCCATCACATCCATGTCCCAATCATTTTTTAGGTGAGAGACCTGTAACTGAGTTGTGTTCCATAGCAAGCAAAGGTAGCAAGCAGCTCCTGACTCCTCTTTTTATCAAGGGGTTGATCTGCGAGACAAGGTTTGATGTCTGTCAGCTAATGACCACATTAGTGTGACCACACACTAAAATGCACTGAATTATAGCTGTAGAAAACTCCGCGATCAGTTCACAGGGAGTTCAGCAAGTCTTATTTTGGTTTCTGTCACAGGGAACCTCTGTCACTAGCCAATGTACTTCCCTGCCTGGTCAGTTCATGTGGCCTCATGGTCACTAACACATACCACATTCTTATCCTTAATCAAGTGTGTATTTATTCTTTCATTATAAAACACTATGGTGCAATACAGACCTATTAGCAAGAGATGCTATCCCCCACAGCCTTCATTTTTCAACCTAAGCTCACTTCCTGAGGCTTACATCATGTTCCTCCCATTTCTCTCTCCCCCCAATTACTTTGTTATCACAGTGATTGCCACCCACATGCTCATAATCCCCCAACATAAAAGGTTTGATTGCTCATAACTGAACCTGCAGTTTTCTTCATACTGTGGCACCATCAGTGACCAGGATGATGCTCACAGTGATCTGTCAGTCTCATTGTTTCAGGTTCTAAGGACTCACTGCTTCTCTTTGAAAAACCCATCCAAAACTGCTACATTTCACATGGTTTGTACCTGAAGGAAATGAACCAGGAACTTTTCCTTCCCTAATGCCCTTTTCACCCCCCTAGTCTGGTCTTATATCTTTACCATATGTTGCTTCAGGATATGGGTCTGGTGGCCTGCAGCCCCTCATTTCCAGTCTCTGATTAGTCTATTCCATCTTTAGTCTGGGCCAGAGGTTGTGAGGACAGGAGCAAAACACACCTTAAACGTCTCCATCTTCTTGTTGCTGCTGAAGCCTAGAATTGCAGGATGCCCCAGACTGCACAATAGGGTTGTAACAAATACTCTCCCCTTCAGAGATTCAGATGGGAAAGAAACCTTCCTCTTAGTGTGTATATAAGGCAATGACAAATCCACAAATCCCCATCAACATTCTATTCTCCATGGTCCTGATTTCTCTATTAGTACTCCCTACTAGCAGGAGCTGTAATGATACTGCCATCCTACCTCTGAGACATTGGGTCACTATTCCTTTAAGTTAAGACGTTATTAGTACTAATAAAGCATTCTAATGCCAGCTTCCTGCAGCCTAACCTAAGTGGGAAGGATGGAGGGAAATCTTTAGCCTGGTCCAGATGAAAATGAAAACAAAAACACACACAAGAACATCTTTCTTCAAGTACGGATGGGGTGGCATATAGATCTCTTCCCCCAGCCAAACACACCACTGGTTTGTAAACAAAGCGCTGGACACACAAGTCATGAGCAGGTGGTGACACCTCTCACCAAAATAGTCAACACAACATTCAGGGAACAAATTTTATCTTCCTCCTTCCAACATGCAAGAGTCAAACCAACACTGAAGAAAACCCATTTTGGTTACATCAGGTTACTGCCTATGTCAAACCTTCCCTTCCTGAACAAGCTAAACGATAGTCAATTGCTTGACTACACTTTGGTTTGTTATTAAGAATGTTTGAGGCACCCACCAACTAATACAACCAAACGTTTTAGTCTAAGATAAAGCAGTACAATACAGAAAGAAATGGAAATACTTTATCAATCCTTCTGAGAAGCAGTTCTCACAGCATTCAGATCTTCTTACATAGAAGTTCCAAAGTATGCATTCAAATTAGCCTTTCACAAAATGACTGTTTACATGCTGAAACACCCAAGACTAAAATTCACCCATCAGTTTACCACCTTGTTTTTCTTGTACCGTGATATACCTTTCTTTTCTTTTGGGTTGGATTCCGCATTCTACACCAGTTGGGCCATGAGATAGCCCCCAACCTGCACCAGGACAAAGAATGAATGCTTCTGGTCTGACAGATTTCATATTCACCAGTGCAAGATGCAGATTTTACTGATGCAAAATACTGTAATATTTATATTTTTTGGCATAAATGAACAGAACTTTAGGAAAAGCATAACAACTCTGTGAGCATAACTTGTCACATGCTTTGCATGTTATTAATGTAGTATACATTACACCTAACATATAGAGAAACTAGTAAAAGGATCGCTACAAGCTCATCTAATTGAAGCTAACATTCCAGACCTAGCACAGTTTGGATTCAGGCCAAAACCTGGAACCAAAGCTGCATTATTGGATGATTTCCTTTTGTCAGTGGATAGAAGGTAAACATCCATTTTCATCCTCCTGTACCTCTCTGAAGCATTTGACAGTGTTAACCATGAAATACTGCTCTCTCATCTGCAGAAATTGCAGGAGTCCAGCGTAATGTACTAACATAGTTTGAATCATTCGTGGAGAGATGCACGCTATGAGTAGTTATGGGAAAGAGCACTTCCATCACTAGACTCCCCTCACTTGTAAAGTCTCCTAAAGATCAGTTCTCTCTCTGGTACTTTCCAGCTTGTACATGCAGACACTTGATGAACTGATCAGACAACATAGACTCAAGTGCCAGCAACAAAGACACACAATTCTACCTATCTGTCACCACATGCCACTACCACCAAGAGAGCCCAGTGTTTGGATGAGATTGGCTCATGAATGAAGAACAACTGGTTGAGGCTGGACCTGAGGAAAACAGAGGGGATGTTGGTGGGTAGAGGACAGCATTTGACAAGTTCTTAGGCATGGTTCAGTCTCCTTTCATTGATGAAATACACCGTGATCAATCAATTCAGTCCATAGTTTAGGCATGCTCCTGGAGTCCTGACCAATGCTAAGCTCCCACACACCATCTATGAGTAACTGTTTCTACCATCTCCAGTTGCTAGGAATCTCCATTTCATCCTAGTGGAGAATGACCTAGTCTCAGTTATTCACACCGTTTTCTACTCTCAGATGGACTATGGCAGGGGTGTCCAAACTTTTTTCAAAGAGGGCCAGATTTGAAGAAGTGAACATGCGTGAGGGCCGACCATTTTGCCTGACATTCTTTGAACCATTAAAATTAAATGCAAATTAACTATTTTATGCAAAGTTTATTGCAAACGGCATACTTTTCATTTCGTCACATGGATGACAAATCTAAACAGGTGTTAAATCACTCTGCCTTTCATATCTGAAGGCCAGATGAAAAAAAAATTCAGGAAGCTGAAATATATGTCAGGAACATTGTAAAGTACATTACATATTATCAACTTTTAAGTTAAAAAAATATGAACAGGAACATAACACCAACTATACATGTTGTGTCCAAATATATTTATAACTGATTTAGACCAACTGACATTAACTGAGATTTTACAATGTATTCATCTCAATTGAAAAAAAAAACTTGCCTACACTAATGTGAAGGGTGAAACTGAGATCTGGACTGCAGCACAGGAGAGCGCAGGGCACGCTGGCCTCACGGCGGCACGGGGGCAGGGCGAACCCGCAGCCGAGCGGGGCTGTAGACGTGCCCTACATGGCAGGCTTTAGGACTGCAGCCTGGCTGGAAGCGGCGCGCTGCGCGCGCCAGTTCGGAGGAGCACCGGGGAGCCAGGAGAGGGGGAGGAAGCGGGGGCTGTCCCCGCACTCTCAGCCCCAAAGCGGAGGGCCCGCGGGGTCGGAGAGCGCAGGGCACGCTGGCCTCACGGCGGCCCAGGGGCAGGGCGAACTCGCAGCCAAGCGGGGGAGCGGGGCTGCGGACGTGCCCTACAGGGCAGGGTCTAGGACTGCGGCGGCAGTTAAAAAGAGCACCGGGGAGCCGGGAGAAGCGGGGGCCGTATTAAATCCGACCACGGGCCGCAATTGGCCCGCGGGCCGGACTTTGGACATGCCTGGACTATGGCAATATGATATACCTGGGCACGAACCCTTCAGTCTTTGGGAAACTAACTACTGTAGAATTAAACACTGCACCAATACATTGCTTCCACATCAATAGCTACTGTGAATGCATCAGACATGTCCTCTACTCTTTACATTGGCTTTTTTTATACCATCAAATGGAGTTTGTGGTCTTGGTCCCTTTCTTCAAAGTGTTCTAGGGTCTGGCCCCAGGAAAAAAGATTCCCTAAAGTTCCAGGATGAAGACTGTGATCAACTGTGCTTCTCTGACTCAATAGAATTCCCTACAATAAGGTTAAAGTTAGGCCCCAGAGAAAATACTGTGCCCTGCATTATCTGAAAATATGCAATGAACTCCTCCTCCCCAAGGGCTATCACAAACCTTGCCACCTTCTACTTCAAGTACAGGAAATATTGCTTTTATCTTGCTTTCGCAACCATAAATATAGAGCAACATGCATAGTAAGAACCCACTACCAAACCAAGATACTCTACTGCATACATTCCTTCCTCTGGGGAGATGATGAGAGAACACACTCGTGACAAGTATTAGTCATGCTGTTTAATGCACGACTGGAAGGAACTGATACACTTTGGTGATGAGCATGGTGTAAGAACTTGTGCAGAATGGAACAGAACAACTGACTACATTAAAGCACTCTGTCAAAACACTGAGATGATTATATGTGTCTTCTGTTAGAACAGAAAAGTAATTAAAAATTGTTTTTTTAATGAGGTTATTATTAGTAGTTTTGAAAAACAAGAGGGAAATGAGTAAAAGCGAAGCCCCCACTTCTCTAGTAAAAAAGCAGAAGAGCCTCTCTCTTTGAGTTTGGACAACTCACCTCTCCCTCTCTTTACTGGCTAATGAAATGAGCTGGCATTGCATTGGAAAATTGGAGGTAGTGGTATGAGTGGAGATGCTGATTCCTGACTGTGGAGTTTCTTGGGCTCCCAACTTTCCTCCAAGTAGGTGGAGGAGGAGCTGAACTTCATGGGAAAAGATATGTCCTTGGGCTCTTCTGCCTTGTACTCTGTCTGCTCACAAAATTCCCTTCACCGGGGAGAGAGGAAGGAGGAGAACCCAGACCACCAGTTAAGAGGAGAGACAGACAGATGCAGAGACTATCCTGTCTCCTACAAGATCGCCTTCAATTCAAGATGGAGAAAAAGCTCATGGCAAACAAAGGGTCTCCCTTCCTTTCCCCTCCAGGCACTCCACTGGAACTTTGGCTAATAAAGGTGAGATTAATGAAAGGCATCAAAGCCACATGGTATAAATGGGGAAGGACGGAAAGGAGAGGGGGTGAAAAAAGTAAGAAGTGGAAAGAGGCCAATGGAGTGCATGTATGACTGTGGGCTCTCATCTATATCAACCCATCACAGTGCAGCTGAAATAGGTTGATGAAGTCCACATATATAAGAACAGTGCAGTTAATGGGGTATATAGCAAATGTTCTCTTTAGCCCCATAAGAGGGGCATGACATTTACTGTCCAACTTTAGTCCGGGAAGTAGTACAACTGCTGTCTTTGATTTGGGGGGCTGTGATAGGATACAAATTGGGCTGTGCAAAAAAGTGAGAGGGACAAGGGAATGGGGGTATCTTCTACCTATCCTTGCCAGACTCATCTAATTCTCTGTATTATTACAAAGCATCAATTTCAGAAAAACATACTACAACAGCCATTTCAGTAATGTACAGAATATGCCTCCCGTTGTCTCAAAAAGTTCAATCAGAAGCAGTAATTCAGAATCTTTTCATTTTCGCTAATGAATTAAGAGACCTGCTGTGGATTTCCAAATCATGCATATAAGTGAATATGCAAATAAATATAACAACAACAACATTCAAGACAGTTCCACCACCAAGTGAGGTCATTTATTTGAACTAGTGCCATTTAATTTTTGTTTGTGATAAAATGTACTCACATTTTTAGTAAAAAGTGACAGTTTAAAAAAATATACTGCAATTTAAAAAATGCTCATTGGTGTAGTTCTTCTGAGTGAGTCTACAGCAACAAACTACTTCTGGTGTCTGAGAAACCACATACTCCAAAGAGCATGCACATATGTCTTGCAGCAGCTATGAGGCTGGGTATGTGTGTGTGTGTATGTGTAATGTATGGGAGATTCCCCACTTTCTAAATTCAGTCAAAAATGAGGAGGTGAAATGCTGTTGTGGAAAATTTTATTTTTTGGCAGAAATTTGAAAACAAACATTTTGGCCAAACAACAACATATTTTAATTTGGAAGTGATACTGCAGTGCCTCTTGGGAGTTGTAGTTCATATGGCTCAAGCTCCCATTCTCCTCTATCAGCCAGGCTTCCTGATAAGACATCTTTGCTATCTTCCTTCTTGGATAGCGAAGATGATCCATCATGGGAGTCACAGCCATGGTTCACCACTGGGAGATGCAGTTCAGCCAATTAACCCAGTCCAGAGAGAAGAGGGTCATGAGGCAACCAAACTACAACTCCTATATGGCACCATGACAGCATTTCCAAATTAAAATATTTCAGTGTTCTGATGACCACTTTTGGCTGAACTATTTCAGTGATTCCGTGTTCAGTTTTTCAATGACAAAAAACATCAAAATTCTGTGAGAAGATTTTTTTAGTGTGAAAAGTTTAGTTGAGAGCCCAAATTTCCATCAATTGGCTTGATGGAAATGGTCCAACAGCCCAATCACTCCCAAAGCATCCAAGAGACTCTGGCTGAGGAGAGGAGAGGAGAAAGAAAGCAGTTCCTTCTCCATTCCAGTGGTCAGAGACAGTCAGGCAGATGAATTCAAACTTATCAATCACCTACTAGCTGAAACTGATGTGAAATATGGCAGCACGTAGGGAAAGCCCCTGGTAGGAATTTTGTCCCTTTCCCTGTTGCTGTCTTGGAGGAGTGGAGTTAACTTTTCTCATCTGGACATTCCCTATGAAAAGAGCCTCCCTCCCCCACCATTCACCTCTATTTGGGCCTCATAGGTTTAGTCTTCTGGCTTATAGGTACTGGGTAAAATTTCCAGACCAATGAACGTAGGTGTAGGCAGATGGGAGCGATAAAAGACAGATGGAGGTAAGTTAGCAAAGAGATATGTGATATGGAGAGAACATCTAGAGATGACTGGGAGAGGAAAGCTATGACATAAAATATGTGGGAGTAGTTAGAAAAATCAAGACTGCTAACATCTTACACATTTTTGTAGGGTAAGTGGATGGAAAGCAAACAGATCATATTTTCAGCACTATACTTCAAGGAGAAACAACAACATAGGTCACACTTTGGAAAGAAGCAGTGGTCTTTCCCTAGGCACATATACACACACACCCTGCCCACCTTACAAGAGCTGAATGTACACAAGCATTTTCCTTTTGTTGGGAGCTCAGTTTAGTGCAGTGAATAAACTGAGTTTTTGATTTCAGCGACTGGCACCTCTAATTTATGCAAAGCTTTTGAGATTTATTTTTCCCCCCAGAGAGAACTTGAGGAGTCAGAGGAAGATAAGGATGTTTGTGATCAAGCAGGAACAAGCATCAAACAAGGAATAATATTTTTGCCTCTGCTGCATGCTGCACCAAAATGTCAACACCATATGAAGGTCTTGGATTTTAATACAAATGAATACATGTTAATTTTTAAAAAAGGAAATGTAGTTTGATATGGTTACACTTGCTGTATAGAACAATGCAGAATTCATTAGTTTTGGTCTGCATGGTTTCAGAAACTCATGAGGCTATGTCTACACTGCAGGCTTTTCCCCCTCAAGAACGACTGTTGTTGCGCAAATAACTTGCAGAGCATCTACACTCCACACGCGTTCTTGCGCAAGTACAGTACAGCATCAGAAAACAGGGCTTCTTCCGGAAGAGTTATTCCTCTTCCCACGAGGAATAATCCCTCTTGCACAAAAGCTCTTCCACAAGAAGGCAGCGTGGACAGACAACATGAATTTCTTGTGCAAGAAAGCCCTATGGCTAAAATGGCCATCAGAGCTTTCTTGAGCAAGAGAGCATCCATAGTGCCATGGATGCTCTTGTGCAAAAGCACATGGCAGTGTGTACACGCTCTTGTGGAAGACCTTTTGCACAAGAACTCTTGTGCAAAACAGTTCTTGTGCAAGAAGCCTGCAGTGTAGATGTAGCCTCAGAGTTTGGGGGCTGCAAGAACTCAAAAACTTACAATGAAATTCTCTTAAACTGGGAAACCTGGCAACATGGACAAAAACCAACAAAGAACATCTGTTATGAAATGCTGTCCCTGTTGAAATCAAAGGAAGTTTTGGTACTGACTGTCATGGGGCAAGAACGACACCACCGGAGTTTTGCTGGTGACTGAAATTTATGGTGGCAGGTTATCTGATCGTATTTTGAGCTCGTGGCATAGATACCTAGAATGTGGGTCTATTTATATAGAAACTCAAATAAAGGAAGAATACAAATGAATGTATTTGCCACAGAGATTATATGTGATCTTGAAAGGGAGTGGAGAAGTGGTGTGAAAGAAAAAAAAGCATTCACATGCACAGTACCACAGTCCTGCCTATTACTTGGGTTCGTAGCTTGAGGGTCATCTTAGACTCTTACCTTTCCCTTGATCTTTAGACATAACTTGGCTGATTCTGCAGGACATCTCTTAAATACAGCCTGTCCTATCCATCCACATGGCTGAAAAGTTCATTCAGGCTCTGAACACCTTGTACACCTTTTAGGAGTCTAATGTGTCTTCTGTACCCTAAGTTTCATGTCACTTAAAGCTACTTGCTTACAAAATCAGACACAAAAACATTGAAGCGTCACAGCACATTATTGCTGAAAGAAATGGCTTACTTTCTCATTTTCACCATATAATTATAAAATAAATCATTTGGAATTATCAATATGGTATTTACATTTCAGTGTCTAGTATATAGAGCAGTATAAACAAGTTATTATTTATATGAAACTTTACTTTGGCCTGACTTTGCTATTGTTATGTAGCCTGTTGTAAAGCTAAGCAAATATCTAGCTGAGTTGATGTACCCCCAGCTGACTTCTATGTGCCCTCAGGGTATATGTACTGCTGATTGAGAGCCACTGTCCTATCCCATTGTTTGACCACGTCATTCATCTCTTTGTATCCTTCCATTGGCTTCCTCTCTGTTGTATCAAACGTAAGTTACTTGTCATATCATTGCAGCCTTTCGTGGTCTATCCCCATCCTGCCTATCATCCTTCATTCAGGGTCAAAAGGTCAGCTCCTGCCTCTGGTGAGCCCTAATTCCATTGCCACCATCACTTGTTAAATTGTCAGACAAGCCGCTTTGTAGCCTCTCTTATGCTGCCCCTCTCACAGTCCTAGTCTGTGACTAGGGCTCTCAGGCACTATGATAAAACAAATAATTATTAATAACAAAGCAGCAGCATCTGAATGTACCAGTGTTTTGGGTTTTTACTTGGGGGGGGGGGGGATTGTTTTTTCTATGGAATTTTTTGCACTACTTTTCTATGCACCGTTTGATATTTTTTAGCGTAACTGGGTGATTAAATAAATAGACACTTTTCAGCATATATGCGCAGCTTTCTCCATACTAGGGAAGCTTCAAAGCTCAGTTCAAAGTACAAACAGGCATCAAGAGGAGCGTTGCACCAATTTTTGCCTAGTTTTATGCACTGTTTTGGAATACTTGAGTGCTTTTCATTAGTGTAATTAGTAGAAAAGTTCACTTCTTTCAGAGGCGTCAACACTTATTTGTTTTTGTTGCAAGATTTTTTTATTAAGGATTTAAATGATATCTTACTTCATCACCCATCTTTTCTTTCTACAGGAGCCTGTAGGCCAGCAGCAAGAATAGAATATTGAACTTGTAACAGGTGTTGATCCTTCATACTTCAGGAAGGCAGATTTTGATAAGCTCAGAGAACTTGTAGGTAAGGTCCCATGGGTAGCAAGACTGAAGGGAAAAACAACTGAGGAGAGTTGGAAGTATTTCAAAGGGACAGTGTTAAGGGCCCAAAAGCAAACAATTCCACTGTGTAGGAAAGATAGAAAATATGGCAAAAGACCAGCTTGGCTTAACAAGGAGATCTTGCATGATCTCAAAATAAAAAAGGAGTCATATAAAAAATGGAAACTAGGACAAATAACAAAGGATGAATATAGGCAAGCAACACGGGAATGCAGGGGCAAGATTAGAAAGGCAAAGGCACAAAATGAGATCAAACTAGCTACAGTCATAAAGGGAAACAAGAAGACCTTTTATAAATACATTAGAAGCAAGAGGAAGACCAAGGACAGAGTAGGCCCACTGCTTAGTGAGGAGGGAGAAGCAGTAACAGGAAACTTGGAAATGGCGGAGATGCTCAATGACTTCTTTGTTTCGGTCTTCACTGAGAAGTCTGGAGGTGTGCCTAACGTAGTGAATACAAGCAGAGAGAGGGTAAGTTTAGAAGATAGGATACACAAAAAACAAGTTAAAAATCACTTAGGAAAGTTAGATGTCAGCAAGTCACCAGGTCCTGATGAAATGCATCCCAGGATACTCAAGGAGCTGATAGAGGAGGTATCTGAGCCTTTAGCTATGATCTTTGAAAAATCATGGCAGACAGGGGAGATTCCAGAAGACTGGAAAAGGGTAAATATTGTGCCTATCTATAAAAAGGGGAATAAGAACAACCCAGGAAACTACAGACCGGTCAGTTTAACGTCTGTCTCAGGGAAGATAATGGAGCAGGTAATTAAGGAAATCCTATGCAAACACTTGGAAGGTAATAAAGTGATAGGGAATAGCCAGCATGGGTTTGTGAAGAACAAGTCATGCCAAACTAATCTGATAGCTTTCTTTGATAGGATAACGAGCCTTGTGGATAAGGGAGAAGCGGTGGATGTCATATACCTAGACTTTAGTAAGGCATTTGATACGGTCTCGCATGATATTCTTATTGATAAACTAGGCAAATATAACTTAGATAGGGCCACGATAAGGTGGGTGCATAATTGGCTGGATAACCGTAGTCAGAGAGTTGTTGTAAACGGTGCTAAATCCTGCTGGAAAGGGATAACAAGTGGAGTTCCGCAAGGGTCTGTTTTGGGACCCGTACTGTTCAATATCTTCATCAATGATGTAGATATTGGGATAGAGAGTACGCTTATTAAGTTTGCGGATGATACCAAACTGGGTGGGGTTGCAACTTCTTTGGAGGATAGGGACATAATTCAAAATGACCTTAGCAAGTTAGAGAAATGGTCAGAGGTAAACAGGATGAAGTTTAATAAAGAGAAATGCAAAGTGCTCCACTTAGGAAGGAACAATCAGTTCCATACATACAAGATGGGAAGCGACTGTCTAGGAAGAAGCATGGCGGAAAGGGATCTAGGGGTCATAGTGGACCACAAGTTGAATATGAGTCAACAGTGTGATGCTGTTGCAAAAAAAGCAAATATGATTCTAGGTTGTATCAACAGGTGTGTTGTAAGCAAAACTCGTGAAGTCATTCTGCCGCTCTACTCTGCACTAGTTAGGCCTCAGCTGGAGTAATGTGTCCAGTTCTAGGCGCCACATTTCAAGAAAGATGTGGAGAAATTGGAAAGGGTACAGAGAAGAGCGACAAGAATGATTAAAGGTCTAGAGAACATGACCTATGAAGCCAGGCTTCATGAACTGGGCTTGTTTAGTTTGGAAAAAAGAAGATTAAGGGGGGACATGATAGCGGTTTTCAAATATCTAAAAGGGTGTCACAAGGAGGAAGGAGAAAATTTGTTCCTCTTGGTTTCTGAGGACAGGACAAGGAGTAATGGGCTTAAAGTGCAGCAAGGGAGGTTTAGATTGGACATTAGGAAAAAATTCCTAACTGTCAGGGTGGTCAAATATTGGAATAAATTGCCAAGGGAGGTGGTGGAATCTCCCTCTCTGGAGATATTTAAGAACAGGTTAGATAGACATCTGTCAGGGATGGTGTAGACGGAGCTTGGTCCTGCCTTGAGGGCGGGGGGCTGGACTCGATGACCTCTCGAGGTCCCTTCCAGTCCTATGATTCTATGATACTCTGAAGTCAGTGGGGCCTGGTCTACACTAGACCAAGCAGGTCGGCTTAAGGTGCGCCATCCAGCTTCGCAAAATGCGTAGCTGGATTCTAGTTACCGCAAGCCAAGCTGCCACAGCATCTGCACTGCGGGAGGCCAACAGGAGTACATACACCCACCGGCTTCCCTTACTCCTCACAGAACGAGGAGTACAGAATGCTGGCGGGAGGCTGTCCTCAGTCTACACTAGACCCGCTAAATCAAACGCTAGAAGATTGACCTCCGGAGGGTCCATCTTCTCCGTAGTGTAGACGTACCCCCAAGTTTTGCCCCATAGTCTCTATTCTGTCATCAGGTCACCTGACCATTCCTCCCAAAATAGAGGCTACATATAGGCCAGAGAAGAATGGAACAAGGGTTCAGATCTGTTTCTCATAGGCAACTTACTTACAAAGGACCAGATTTTTGTCATTTAGACAGATTATTTGGTAATTCTTCCCCAGCCTTATTATTTGTTTAGATTGTGTAGTAAGTGTGCATAACTTTTCCTCCTGAGCATTCTTGCTGACATGCTCGGTGCCTGCCCCTCAGCTACCTTGTGTCTTAAGCTGACAAGACTGTCAGGTTGAGAAAGCTGCCTCATCCATGCTTAATATGAATATAAAAATCCCTGAGAGGGACAAATAGTAAATCGGGTAAGCAGGGTCACAGCTGACATACTGTTTGAGAAAGATGCTGGTGAATTATGCTAATCCTTTTTTGGAGGGGGTGAAGCACTCTGCTGGCTAGTCGCCTAAAACCAAGAGCAGGTTTTCTGTATGTGAGCTTGTAGCCTAGTTTATAAACCTATGGGTGGAAAAGCTGGTTTATTTGCTAGATGTTGGTGAGTTTTGTGGGGGGAAAAAGTGTTAACAATATGTCTAATACATCTCTCATAAGAGAACCATGGCTACCATATTTTACTAATGGATCAAAATACATCAAATGAATCTTAATTTATATGAACTGACTTCATTAATAAGTACATGCACGAACAATGCCCTGACATTCAAGGCATCTTTATCCATATTTTATTTTAATATAGATCAGTTATCTAGCAAATGCCACTTAATTTAATTGAATAGTTGTATATTGATTGTTATTGTTAATATTAAACAGACAAATAGCTTTATTTTGAAGCAACATTAAATGCTAAATCCATCATTTACATTCTCCCCTTAAGACTCTGGGCTTGCACAGATGTCATTTAGGGCAGAATTTGGTCCTAATAGGCTATTTTTTTGCCCTTAATAATAATACATTGAGTTCTTTTGAGGCTATATATTGTGTATCATGATCCTTCACTGGGAATTCCACAGTCCTGGTTAATATTACATACTCCAGGTGTTAAGTGATAATATTGTTCTCCTTTTTTGACCTGAGATTAGTCAATTTTCTAAGTCTAGCAAGTTGTTTCCATTTGGAGGAGAAATTGTTGGAGTCAGGTATTTCTGAGATGATATAACCGTATTTACAAAAAATGACAGTGTTATTTCGCTGGACACAGGTCAAATCAACAGCAGAAGAGAGTTTGTTTGCTCACAGTATTCAACCCAAAAGCTCTCCCCGCTAGCTTCTTTGTTCAGCATCATGCTACCAGGATTTCTCTAGCTGTAACTGAGGCCTCAATGTTCTTCTATATTTCTGCTGCTTCTCACACAAAGGCACCTAGATTTACCAGTCAAATTCTCAGCCACTTGTATTTGCTATATTAGTCTCCAAAGAAACCTGTTAGGCCACATGATTATGTCTCTACTCAAACCTGCCTTGTTTTGAGTGGTGGCGCCTTTTGTTTCACCTCGCCAATTCCATAAAAGAGATTAATTTTTTAACATTTGTTCTAAATGAAGGATGTCAGTTATGTCTCTCAACTTCAACCTGGTTTCACTCACATAATAAGAGAGTAAAAATGCACAAACTTCATAGCATTATGTGGCGGAGATTGATCAAACAAAAGAGAACCCCAAGTCCATAATGCATAGCCACTGCGTGAGCTGAAAGCGGTGTGATACCTTTATGAATATATTCTTGTTTGGGAGGATTTAGGAAGCGTGTTCGGGTTATACTGTAGGATTAAGTTTTATATTAATAGAAGGTCAGTTCGTTGACTAGAATTTAAGGCCAGAAGAGATCTCCAGCTCACCTAGTCTGACCATCTGCAGAACAAAGGCCACCTGCATTGCCCATCGCCCGCACTCTAAACCCATTGTGTATTTTAAATTTCACTAGAAAAAGATGATTGGAAGAACATTCTCTTGCAGTATGTGCTATTTCCATTTCCTACATCATGTGATAAACAATCAGCTCATGGTGAACAATAAAACAGGGTTTTAATTGTTTTTTCTCTTTTAATGATGATGCCTGTTACTAGTAACGTACATAAGGGAGGTATATTTACTTATTGCTTTGGTGCATTAACTTTAGTGAGACAATACCTGCTAATCTTTTTAAGATATTAAATGGCCCAATCTGGTAGATCACTTTTATTCATGAGTGGTCTCCTGAAGCCTGTAAAATACTTATGTGAATAAAATTACTCATATGTATAAGTGTTGGCAGGATCAGGCCTTTAATTTGCATTCTTATGGTTTAAATTTGTTTGGACAGGGAGTTCACTATTAAGCTTCTAAGGGATTACAGCAGACAGGGGGTCTAATTAATTTATTCAGTGAAGTTACACCAAAGATGAATTTGGCACAATCAACCATTTAAAAAAAGAACACTATAAAACATACCCTGAAAGTATCCTATTAAAACTCAACCTAGTGGAGGTGTGAAAAAGCATCTTAATTTGGCAAAAAAGTCTGTCTCTCACTATAACTGGCCAACAAAATGTAAAACAGATTTTGAAAAGAACAAAAAACCCCTGCCAGTTCTTGGCCTGAATCATAATAGATCCCATCAGAAAGAGGGAATATAATTGTTCTTCCTACAGTGGTCCAGACAGCTGCCTTGTAACAGACAATGAGTGTGATGGATAGGTAAACTGACTGTAGAATATTGCATTATGGTAAAATTGTCAGATGGGAACTTGCACACCCAAGCCAACCATACTGAAATCTGGTCATCTTTCTTCTCAGGAAGTGTCATATTGCCAGGCATTGGCTCATGAAGTGGACAGGCTTGGGGCAGTATCCATATTAGCTGTGGAGGTAGCCACTTGTCTTTGTTGTGGCTCACAGAAGTAACTCAGGAAGAAAAACAGGCGTTTACAAAAAGTGTTCAGACAGAAATTATTTATGAAGATGAGCACAATAGACTCTGCAAACACCCTGTGAAGATCAGATTCAAATTACAATCTGAATTTTGGGTCTGAGGCCCAAACCAAATTATTTGTTTTGTCAACATAGATTGTTTTGTTGCACATTCTCCTCTCATAGACACTAGTGTTGTTCCTTATACTAAGTACTAGCGCAGTGAAGAGCAGATAGAACAGTCTGTATATCCAGCTATTTTATGACTGACAACAATGAAACAGAATCAGGCACACATCTTTACTGCAGAGAAAGCATTACATTTTGCACTACTAAATTAAAAATTATGCTTTCAGTTTCTGTAGCACTTGAGGCATCCCACCCACCATGGAGAGGGATCCTGTTTGGGATTTCTGATCACTTTCATCATTATGCTCTTCAGGACTAGCACCATGTGCAGTGTCTCAAACATCTACATTCAAATCTCTCTTTAGTTGTACTAAATTTAGATCTCTATAAAGGCTAATGCAGTTATAACCCGGTCAGAGCAGCTGCTTGTGAAAGATAGCTCGAGGTGGCTTTAAGAGCACTTACCAGAGTCAGCATAGCCTCTAATTCAACATATTTTTTTGTCCAGACAATAAGAAAAAGGTCAAAAGCAGCCCAACATTACTGTGACATGCAAACAAAAGGCAGTTTGTAACTATATCATAACCTTTTTCAAACCTTTGAACAATGTGAAAAATAGGAAAGCAAGCAAACCCCACCCCCAAACCAACACTTGCTCCCCCCTTCCCTGGCTTGTGATTGTATAAAGTCATTTGTCTAGGGAAATGCAAAGACCCGTCTGAGAAATCTTATTGTTTCATGGGGAATGCAACAAGCTCATCTGGCAGAGTTCTGGCAGACCTTCCCCACCCAGAGGTAGATTGGTGCCAAAGAGAGATTTACTTAGTCATGTTATCCATTGTGTAGGGAGGGGCAGATGCCATGGGGACTGGCTTCTCTTCTCTAGATCTCAGCTTTAGTCCACAAAGTTCTCTCCTCACAGGCACTCCAGCTAGAAGAACTTTCACTGGGTAACTGGGAATGGGCACAATAAAGGAGGAGAAGGAGAAACCTACTCACTAATCCACATCCCCAGGTGAGAGCCAACCTAGCTCGATTCTATTCATTCCACATGAGGGGACAATCTATACTCAGATCATTAGAAAGTCACTGTCACCTATAAACTAGACCTCTTCGTAGGCATTTTCATGAAAGTAATTGAAGTTATTCTGTAAAGAACAACATCATGTATCTAGAACACTCTACTGACATATCATACAGACAGAGGCCCACTTCATCGCTAGTATTCTGGCCCATATCTATGTCAATCTTGGAATGCTTAGAGTATCTGAAATGCTTTCTTCAAATAGGACTTCCAAACTGCACCATGTTTCCTGCCCATTTCTATATAACTCTCTCACTGCTTGCTTACCGTATTTGATTTGGCAACGGTGACAGTAGCTCCGAACTTGTTCTCTGGTCACATCCATTCTTCACACAAAGTGCAGTTTCAAAGGTGTAGCATTATTTAAATGAGTTTCTCCACGGAAAGCAGCTTGGAAGTATCAGAAGTTCCATGACTGACTCAAGCTCAAATTTGTTCAATGTGCACAGGTAAAGATTCTAATAGAGATTAAAAATAGGACCCAAAAGGGAACAAACTGTTCATTTGCATTCACAAATGGCACCTTCAGTATCAAGCAGGGGCCCATAGTATGCATTATCATCATTAAGAGTTGAGGGGAAAGACACACAACTATGAGCACACTGAAAAAAAGACAGACACATTTGCACTTGCTAGCGTTTAAGTAATACCTGTTCTATGGATAACCAGGAGACCCCATTCTCCAAAGTTGGCCATTTTGTATCTTTTGCCATCACTAATGTCACCCACAAAAGCCTTTGTCTCTTCTCTTACTTGCTTGTTTTTTCTATTCACCCCATTCCAGCAGGGGGACAAAATTATTCCATGAACTGTCAGAACTGAATTTCAGATATCCAAATGAGTTTCTCAGTCTTTTCCCCTGCTTTCCTGATGACAGCTCTGGCAGGAGAAGCTTGATAGGTTGCAATCAATTGGAGTCTCTCACAGACAATGAATTATCATTAAAAAAAGTAACTTAATAGAATGACACCTGCCAAACCAGGCAGTTTCCCACTATCCAGGATGTTGCATATTTCCACTTTTACTCACTTTGAAAGGAAATAATTTTTGCATATTCTTCTGGACATCCTGGCAATGTGTCCAAACTAATGTGCAGTTCTAGTGTGAGAAACAATGCTGCAACAGAATTTTTGAAAATTATAGCTTCCAGAAAATGGATCAACTGATATAAACAGACGGAATGAAATTCCATTATCATCTCCAGAAGAAAGAGGAATGGAAAATTATGATTCCCTTTCAGCCTCAAAGGATACTTTCTGAAATTCCCATTTAAGGAGGGTTTCTCTTTCCCATATCTTATTGTAATAGTGTCCTCAGTATAAATAGTGTTTCCGGTAATGGGAGCAATTTCAACTGAAGCATCAGTACCTAATGTTCCACTTTCTTAACTATATTTTTAATATTTGACAAGTACATTCTTGTGCTCTATATTTTTTAAAATAAGCATGTAGAGCCTGTGCTAGAGCCTACTGAAGTCCCTGGAAGTCCTTCCATTGTCTTTCAGATCAGGCCCTTAGCATGCTCCAAAGTGCTCCTTATGCATACGAGTCCTGGGATTGGGGTGCAGGAACAAAACAGCGAAACCCAGTTTTAGGTCTTCCAGCCCTAGACCTAAGATTTACACAGACACCTATTACTACAAACAGGGAAAGTATCAAGAGTGTTTTTTTAATGTTCAGGGGGAAAAAAACATTTTAAAGCAATTGTAACTAACGGGAAATAATGTACTTAGCACACAAACATCTTTTTTGTTCCATGTTTGTACAGCACCTAGCACCGTGGGGTCCTGGCCCATACCTGGGAATTCTAACCACTGCAGCATTACAAATAATAAATATTAATAATGCCCATTATTAACAATTCTAAAGTTAGCCAATTCCACTCACTTGGCCCTGTTCTCCCCTTTCTGTCTAGTCATCTTTCTTGCTAAACTGCTTTTTCTTTAAAGCGCTTATGCAGAAAGCAAGGGTCTTGTAGCTTCTCTGTTGGTCATAAACCGTCAGTGAGTCCTGTAAAGAGCAGTACTTTTCTTAAAAGATACAGGCAAAGCCCTGACCATATTCTGAGCCAGGGCAGAACACATTTTTGCCAGATTCTACAGCTGTCAAGCCACCAATGAATGCACAGCCAATGGGTGGAACAACAACATGCGGCCCAGCAGAACAGAGCAGCACAACAATGTAATAGGGCTTGGGTGATCAAGAAGTCTAGTGGTTAGATTGACAGGTACTCAGCATCCTTCTGGCCAAGTGGCACTTTTAAATCACCAAGCCCCAGGGCAGTTCCTTCCTTGGGCCTCTCTGACAGTTGCCCTGAGTAATCCTCCTAGTAAGGAGTTAGTACAGGGCAGTAGAGTCTACTTCCTACCAATCCATTCAGTTGGGCCCCTCTAGGCCAACCTACCAGGCAGATTGCTTCCCACTCCACTCCCTACGGTGTCTTGTCAGCACCTTGCTGCAGTCCCAGGCTTCCTACAAGCAGGGCAGCTACAAGCTGGTGAGGACAAGCCCCAAGGTATCTCGGGTTTGTTCAGTCAGTTACCTCCCATGCTGGGGGTTCCTCCAGAGACTCTCTTGGCTAGGAAACCAGTGCTTGCTGGTAGGCCAGCACTCCATCTCTTCAGGCAGGGAGACAGGTAGCTCTTGCTTCTCTACCTATCAGCCCTGAAGTGAGCCAGGCTCCCTTCTTTTATCCCCTCTGCAGCCCAGCATTGGCTACAGGTATAAAGGGGTGGGGCTAGCTGGGACCAAAGGCTTTCTTTAACCCCTGCTGTGCTAGATGGCAGTTTTTCTGCTTCATCACAGGCTGTCTCTGGACTTTGGCATCCAGGATGGCCACTCTGCTTGCCCAGACCTAAAACCTGCCCTGTTTATATCAGATGTACATGGAACATTGATTTAATCACTAAGCAGGCTGTGGGGTTTAATCAAGTAAAATAGATCTTACTATAATTTACCACAGAAATTCAGAGTCCATTTCTCAGGGAAGGAGATGTGATTACCTAGCAAACATATCTTAAGCTTGTGCCTTTTGTCTGATTCTTAAGAACATTAAAATCCTGGAAATGAAATAAATGAGGTGTGTGATTCTCTAAGTGACAGATAGATCAGCTAAAATGTATGCAAGTTTAACATGGAAGCATTCTTTATTTCTGTTCTACTCCGTCATGCCACCTGCTGGCCAACTGGTACTTTGATTCTGGGAAAATACTGTACAGTACTTGTATCTGGAAAGAAGAAAAAGAGCCTTGTCAGAAAAGAGGGCTTCTGGTTCCTTTACCACAGTGGGATGCTGTTCTAAGAAGATCTGCTAGCAAGAGGTGGGGTTCACCTGACCAAGAAGGGAATTGAATTGCCAACCTACTGAGGCAGACTTTAAACTAGATTCAAAAGGAGCAGGTGACACAGGGCTAGATGTTGACGATAAGGTAATAGGGGCAATGAGGTAAATGAATGGAGGAATCTGCTCAACAACTTAAATGTCTATGCACATGTGCAAGGAGTGTGGTGAATAAACACAAAAAGCTGGACGTATGGGTATATAAGCTGAATTATAACTCAGTTGTCATCACAGAGACTTGATGGGGTAAGTCTCATGATTGGCTTATTAATCCTCTTTAGGAAGGAGAGGCAGGATAAAAAAGGAGGTGTAGCATTATATATCGGGAATATATAAAATATTTTTGTTCTGGGATCCAGAAGGAAGAGAGCGTCAGATCAGGTGAAATTCTCTGGATAAAGATAAGAGCAGGGGTGGGCAAACAGGCCTCCGCAGGCCAGATCTGGCCCATCAAGCAGGTTGATCCGGCCCACGGAGGCCCTGCCACTTCCCCTGCCCCCAGGCCAATTAGGGCCTGGAGGTGGGGGAAGCGCATGAAACTTTCTCTGCCCTGCCAGGAGCATGTAGCACTTTGAAGTGCCTGATTGGCCTGGAGACGGGAGGAGCATGCAAAGTTTCCTCCACCCTACCCCTTCCCAGCTATGGGGGGGTGGAGTGGGGGGAAGCCCCATCCCCAGAGGGTTGTGCTGTCCCGCCCTCACACAGCTCTATTGCTGGGGGAGGGGGCAGCCTCATGGGGGGTGGCTCCTGGGGTGTTTGGGGGACAGGAGGGGAGGAGTAGCGGGCAGCCTCCTCCCAAGTGCTCAGGCACTCCCTCTCTCATTCTCTGTTTTGTGTGTTTGTTTGTCTCTGTCTGCAGGTTGTGAGGGCCATCAACTCCATCCTGCTGCGGAGGGTCATCCACCTGGGAGACTCGGACCCCATCGTGGCCAGATTTGCTGCCCTGGGGTTCCCAAAATGCACTGGAGCCATAGATGGGACCCATATACCGATCTGCACACCGGACCATCGAGAGGCCCAGTATATTAATTGGAAAGGCTACTTCTCCATGGTGCTGCAGGCCCTGGTGGACCACTGGGGACAGTTCACGGATATTTTTGTCGGGTGTTGGGCAGGGCACACAATGCCCGCATGTTTTGCAACTCTAGCCGGTATGGGACGTTGGAGACAGGCACATTCCCACCCCACTGGGAACTAGCAGTTGGGGGCGTGTGGATGCCATTGTGCATCGTGGGGGACATGGCTTACCCCCTGAAGCCATGGCTTATGAACCTTATAATGGACACCTGGACCCCTTCAGGGACCAATTTAAAGCCCACCTGAACTGGGCCAGGATCCAGGTCGAGTGCACCTTCAGCCACCTCAAGGCATAGTTCAGGTGCCTGCTGATCCACCTGGATGAGGGGGAGCACAATATCCCCGAGGTGGTTGCAGCATGTTCTGTCCTCCACAACATTGTGGAGAGGAAGGGAGAGGCCTTCTTCCTGGGGTGGGGGGTAGATGCCAGCCACGAAGGGCAAGCCTTTGAGCAGCCGTAGACAGCCGCCCTCCGCCAGGCCCATCAGGCCGGGGTGTGCATCCTGGAGGCCCTGAGGGAGAGTGTCTCTCAAGAACCCCAGTAAGTCTCCCCAGGGCCTCCCCAACAAGAAAAGGTGGGTCTCATAACCTGGTGGGGGAGGGAGGCTCAGAGTGGCATGGAGTGCAGCTGGATGTGCTACCTTGAGTGCGGGGACCTCGTTGAAGTTGGGGTTGGATGGGTCCAGGGACCGCAAGGGGGTAGGCAGATGGGGGGGCTGGAGCAGGGTCAGGGATGGCAAGGGAGACAGGAGGAGGGGGGATAGGCATCACATGGGAAGGGAGTATGGGCATTGCTTGGGGAAGTAGCAGAGGTATTGCATGGCGGGCAAAGGGAAGGGGAATAGGCATAACAGGTGGGCAGGAAGGTGGCAGGCAGGAGGAGCGACCGCAGGTGGGCGTGGCATCATTTCTCTCATGATGGCGCACACACTATCACACCGCTGCATGATCTGGTCCCATGCACGGTTCCACCACTCAGCGTCCTTGCGGATCTTTTGTGCCAGGGTCTATTATATGTTGCGCAGGATGCTGACATGCTGGCACATGAGGTCTTCCTGGACCCTCACACGCTTTCGGGTCCCCCAGGCTGTGGCAGCTGGCACGGGTGGCGTGGCTTGCCCCTCAGTCCTGACTGGTCCAGCTGTGGAGAACACAAAGAGGAGGAGGCGGTCAGTCATCCATGCAGACACTGTCCCTGAGGCCAGGCCTTCCTCTGTGAGCAGCAACCAACAGTCCTCAGGTCAGAGGAGGGGGATGTCCTGGGAGCAAGGCCATGTGTGGCCTGCACAGCAGGCCCTGCCTCCCAGGGGCCCTGAGGTGCCCAGGGAACCATGATGCCCACTTCCCCCCATCCCACGGACAGGCAGGCAAGGGAATCGTCCAGCCACAGTAGGATCCCATGGGCAGCAGAAGAGCTGGGAGCAGCCTGGCCTCCCTCGGGCCCACACACACACCTGCGGCTCGCACCGCTGCCCACGGCAGCAGGTGGTGCCTCACACATGCAGGCATGCTGTGTGTGGCACTCCACAGGGTGTCTGAGATAGTGCCTGTGGCCTCGTGGCTAGCCTGCTTCCAGCCATGGCAGGTGCTGGGGGAAGGCCCCCCGCCCGGGGCCAGACGTGTGAGTGGCCTCTCCTGAGCCTGGCAGCAGGATCCCACCCGTGTTCAGGGACTGCCTGCTGAGTCCGTGTGCCACGTGCATGGACTGCAGCACAATATCCAGTCCAAGCAGCACGAGCGATGCTCGCACCCCGCCCCATGCGCCCACCTGCTCCGCCCTGCGTGTGTGACCAACTGAGACCACTCGCCTGAAGTTCCCTCCCTGGTGTCAGACGAGGCCTGGGAGACGTCCTGGCTGACAGGCACTGGCTCCAGAAACAGAGTGACTGTGTCCGTCTCTTCCTCCTCCTCCTGCTGGCCCTGATCCTCCTCTGCTGTAACCTCCAGCCGGGCGATGACGAGGGTCTCGAGGCCGGAGTCCACAACGACGGGCGGGGAAGATGTTCCTCCCCCCCCCCAGGAGTTGGTGCAGCTCCTGATAATAGGGGCAGGTGCGAGGGCCTACCCCTGAGCGCGAGCTGTGCTCTCTGACCCTCCCATATCCCTGACGGAGCTCTTTCACCTTACTCTGACCTGTTCCAAGGTCCAGGGTGGTGTCCGCACTCCACCAGGGACTTGGCCATGCGCTTGAAGATCTCGGCGTTGCGGTGCTTGGAGTGGAGATGCTGCAATGCTTCCTCCTTGCCCCACAGCTTGAAGAGGGACAGGATCTCTGTTCTGGATCAGGAGGGTTCCCGCCTCTTGGTCTCCCTGGGTGGGTCCTGGACAGGGGCAGATGACTGTTTTGCGGGGCCCCGGGCAGCATAATTCCACGGGTCCCCCCCTTTGCCACGGCGCATGCGCAGTGACGCCATGCACATGCGCGGTGGCGCCACGGCGCATGCACGGGGCTTTCTGAAGCGCGGGGCCCGGGGCGGCTGCCCCGTTCGCCCTGCCCTATATCCGCCTCTGGTCCTGGGACCCGTGGGGCTGCTCCCTGCGAGGGCCAGGGAGGATGCAGGGGGCTTGTGGCTCTGCCATAGGTAGCAAGGCCTGTGGCAGGGAGAGCCACGTAGTCAGGGGTGCTGCTCTCAGGCCAGCTTCTTGCCACAAGGCTTGTCCAGGGTGCCTGCAGTATTAAGAGCTGGCAGGAAACAGGAACTATAGAGTTGTGATTAGTATGGATGGAGTGTCCACCAGGGCACCTGTGTTATTTCCTTGAGGCCTCTACTTTTGAAAGAAAACTCTCCTCCCCATCCAAACACGCCTTTTTCTGAAAAAGCTCTTCTGGAAAAAGTCTTATACCTCGTAGGAAGAGGAGTACCGCTTTTGGGAAAACCCCTCTGTTCTTTCAATTTACTTTCAAAAGAACGCAATTGCACTGTGGACGTAACTCAAGTTTTGTCAGAAAAACAGATGTTTTATTGACAAAACTCTGTAGTGTGGACATACCCTGATCTGGGAGAACACAGCAGCAGTTGATGCTGAGGAGGCTGGGCTGCTGTAGATTTCAGTCTTTTTTCCATTGTGCTGCGTATGAGGGATGACAAACGGATGACTAATACAGCACGAGACTGGGTGCTCAAGAATTGGTCCAGCTTTTTCACCAAAGGGAATGGGTGATTTTGAAGTTGTTCTCAGAACATGCTCTCAAGATGCTTTATGTCCTCTAAAAGGTCAGAACGGTACTTTGCTGCACCCACTCAGAGTTTTCCACAACAGTGGTGTGTTGATGTAATAACTAAGCAGCGGGGGTCTGAGCTGTGATGTTCATGTTCAAACATTGCTCACACTTAGGAGTGCTAGGATTCAAGGTTGTTGTTTGAGCTAAAGGTAACACTCTTAGTATTTACAACAGAGTGTCTAAGATGTTGCAGTTCATCATGTGACCTGGCCTACCTTTGCTATGTAGAAACGTGCACCTACATCAGTGGTTCTAAGTGTGGTCATACACGCTGCCTCCCAGGTGGCTGGCAGCTTGAGCTTAGTCACCCACCTGCCTCATGCAGAGGGAGCCTGTGCTGCTGCTGGAGCCTTGCAGTCAGTACGCAGCCACAAGGCTGCAGCACCAGCTCTGGCTTCCAGCTTGGAGGGCGCGTGGAGGGTAGGGAGGAGAGGTGAAGAAAACAAACTCACCCCCCACACGCAGGGGCAGATGACCATTTTGCGGGGCCCAGGGCAGCATAATTTCGCGGGGCCCCCCTTTGCCACGGCGCATGTGCGGGGCTTCTTGAAGCGTGGGGCCCTGGGTGGCCGCCCCGCTCGCCCTGCCCTATATCCGCCCCTGCCCACATGCACCACCCGGAGCTACGGATGGAGGAGCACCGCCCTCCTCCATGGGAAAGTCCTGCCTGCTGCTGGGCGACTGCCTCGCCCACGGTAACAATGGCACTTCCCACAATTACTCCCATGGAGGCAGGCAGCAGGTTGGGCTGTGCGGGGCCAGCCGGGTGGGGCAGGCTCTCATGGTGAGCAAGTGGCTGGCGCCCTCCCTCTTCCCCGGCAGCAGGTTTGGCTGCGCTGCACCTGGTGGCGGTGGGAGGAGGCGGCACTGGGGCTGAGGAGCCCACACACGCAGGACTCAGGTGGGAGCTCAGATCCTTCAGGGCTTTGCACCCACGGGGACTCGGTCTGGAGAGAGGGGCCAAGCCACCATGGCACTCACCCCCCCAAAGGCGCCATAGACTGGACCCCCCACAGGACCCCAGCTCCAGCAGAGCTGGACACCCCATAGTCACCCCCTCCGCCTCGCCGTGTCCAGCATCCCTGTGTCACCTCCCCCATTTATTTGAAACCCCCCTAAGCCACACTGACCCCAGCCATATTCCCATGGGCACCCTGCCCCCATCTCCCTGAACCCCCTCAGCCACTCAGCCCCCCAGCTTTATCTCCCAGCATTCCCTGCCCTTGGCCAGATACCCTATCCCAAGCCCACTCCTGCACCCTTCTTCCTGGCCAAACACCTATCCCCACCCTGCTCCTACATCCACCTTTGCTCCTTGTACCCTCCCACCTGGCCACACGCTGCAGCTCCCTTGCTCCTGCTCCTGCTCCCTACCCCGGGCCAGATACCCTACTCCCAAACTGCTTGTGCACCTACCTCCCACCCAAACCTTGCAACCTTTCCCCATTCTGCACCCCACCTCTCTCCCAGATCCTGTACCCCATCCCTATCCCACTCACTGACAGCCCTGTCCTGTACAATGAACTCATTTTTTGCCCCCCACCTGAGAGCCTAAGCGAGACCATAAAATCCACTAACTCTGGAACCCCAGAAAAGTAAATTTGGCCTATGGAAAGCCCCGAACCTCAATCTTCCCTGTCCCTTCCCCTCATCCCAAAGGGATGGCGTGTCAGAGGAGTGAGAGGTCTCAGTTGGGGGTTTTTGGAGGAGTTTTTTTGCATCTCACTTGTATGGTCCCCAACTGATTTTTCTCTGGGCCAGTGGCCCCCGACACAAAAAAGGTTCCCCACACCTGCCATAAATGAAGAAAACATTGAAACCTTGTATGTTGGACATGAATGAATATTTTACTTTATTCAAAATGTAGTTTGATAAACTAACAGGAGAAAGTTAAAATACTTAATCGGTTTAATAATTTAAATGAAATCATTCTCCTTAGCTGCAGCACTAACAAAATGGCCCAGATGTAATTATGTAATTAAAAGTGAGTTTCCATTAGCAACTGGTGGTCCGTGGAAAAGTTTACATTAAGCCAGGTGGTCCACGGGGCAAAAAGTTTGAAAACCACTGACCTATATGCTTTAACTACAGTAAAGCGGTTACTTTGAATTAAGCATTGCACAGGTTTTGCGTGGAAAATTCACAGCACTGGAAGGAAATCTGGCTGTACAGAGTGTCCTCTTCCCCTTCTGGAGCAAAAAGAAATGTTTGGCTTTGCAAAATGTGAAATGCTTTACACTGTAGGTGGGGTTTTTCTGTCACACAGAACTTTGTGCACTATGGAGTGAATTAAGCTGCCACTAGATGGCAATATAATTAAACACACTTAGGAGAAACGTGACAGAAAAATTAGTAACTGGAGCTATAAACATTCTCTATTCTACAGTTCTGTTTTTTGCTTGTTTTCAGTTACAAGTCAAGATTAATAATAGTATAAGTTCAAGGTTTACCCAAGTGACCGTTCAGTGGACACATAGGATCTATTATGAACCCTCCAGCAGTAATTTTGTTTTGTTGTATCTATCTATAATTATACTAAACTCTTGTATTAGAGTTACAATGTGAGCCAAAAAAGAAGAAAAAAAAAGTTCAGTGGTTGTCTGGTAGATTACATTAAAAAAAACCTTGTCCTGTCTCTCAGAACAACTATAACAGACTTTAAAACTAAAAGAGAGCAACTGAGGTAAATCAAACAAATCCAAGCAGCGCTCTGGATGTGGTACAACTGATTTGGGCCTTTAGAATAAATTCATCCGTGACCAAATTGGTGGGTGGCACAAAAACTGGCAAAGGTAGCAAACATGGGAGGCTACTACCAAGTAGCAAAGCGACTTGGAAAAATTAAAGTAGTTGGAGCAGAATGCAATGAGGACAGAACTGGTAAAACCCTACACCAAGATAGGAGGAAATTAAACCAGATGATATGAAATAAAAGAATGTAACCAAACATCCTCACCCAGTGTACTAAAGGCAGGAAGTGTTTTGGTTTGTTTCTTTACATCTCATTTCCTTACTGCTGCCCTATAAAGTCTTTTTCTATATAATCAAGAGGTATAGTTACCATAGAAGAAATACAAGATTCAAGACTGAGTGTCCAGCAGAGGTGGTCCACAGCCGCTAGATGAGATTATACTTTGAAGGTCTATATAGAATACAGGGTCTCTGTTATTTTCAAAGTTGGGTGAGCTATGTATGCTGGGAAAGTGAAATTCTAAAGGTGGTTCTTCTCTTTTATTTAAATAATACACCCAAGCATTTAAATATAACTTCAACAATAAACATTTTATTCACAAAAATATATACAAAATTACTCTGCCGTTGTTAGAAAGCACTGTTTAAAGTAACATTCTGAGAAGCAAGAAATAATCACTCACATAATTGAAAATATTCTAAAAGTGAAAGCTACATAAAAAATTTAGTTCACTGCTTTGACAAGGAACCCTCCTCTGCCCCAACATTCTATTGCACATTCAAAGTTAGGGGTAATTAGACAAAAGAATGACTCAAACTGAACAGACTAATAATCCACAAGTATACAGAATATAGGAAAAAGCAATTCTTGTTATTCTAAATGATTCACATTACCTATATCAATTGCAATACAAAAATAAAATGGACATCTAACCTTTACAAGCAAATGACCCGTAACAGTAATAATGCCACCTTTAATTAATATAATTTTAACCTAACTGGGTTATACTCTCAAATGCTATTCAGAATTAATTTGCAAGCCTTCAGTTCTAGCTTGTATAGTTATTTACTTCAGAAGTCATAGATGTGCTCGTGTTTACCAGACAATTTAAACTAAAGGCTTTCCTGATGGATATGTAACCACAGCACAAAAATCACTCTCCAGAATTTGCAATCTTATTGGCAGTTTTAGCAGTGTCAAATGAAGGGAGTTATAACTCAATTATTTTTAGCACAAGTTGAGGTATATTGAGAGGAGAGTATTTTACTGCCACTAACTTGTGCCGTCCTTTTGCTGGGTCAAGTCATAGCTTATGGTACATCTGTGGAATAGTGCCCAAAAGAATCTCTGCAGTGCATCTGTACTCCACAGCTATGATCCTTCCATTCCTCTTGGAGGGGACTCTTGTCTTTTCTCTGAATGTAGATGACTACCTAACCGGGGTTGACTGATTTTCAGGAGTCTACTTTACTGAAGATCTATATAGGCTGACTGAGGGATACTAGCAACTAGGGGAAGAAAATGTATGTTGAAGATGACAGAAGAGAATTCTGTCTCTCAGCAACCCTCCTTCTCTGCCCCATTCACCCAGTTCCCCACAGGATGATGTCTGGCTCCCTCTGCTGACCATCTCTTTTCCCCCCATCTTTCTATTATCCTTGGCCTACAGCAACTTCCCTAGGCTAATAGGAAGAAAGAGGGGTCAGACTCCAGGAAATTCTGCTCAGGAGGAGAGAGATGGAGCAGGAAACATATTTGCTTGAATATTTTGTCTTTTTTCCATGTCAGTCACCTTCATTGCTCCTCACAACTTGGGAGGATGCATCCTTCCACTGATGGGTGATGGACTAGGCCTGAGGACATAACCCTTGTACACTAGTCTCAGTGGTGTTACTTCAGCTATTCCTTAAACTTAAACATGTTGAAAGATCTGGCCCAATGCAACTAATACAGGATTTCAACTTCTTATATGTCCCTATCTCAGCAGTTGAATCCATTTAAGTTATGTATATTTGTAGGGTATTTAACTTACATTGTTGTATGTGCAAATGAGATCCAGAATCTCCCTCCCCAAAAAGCATACTTGCAAATATTACTTCAATGCAACTTGTAGACTATGGGCCAACCGATGTGCACTTTGAAGATCAAGATTCAAATTCTCACTACTGGAATAAACAGGAGCAACTGCATTGTTCAGTGGAGTTGTGCTCACTTATAGAGGTGAATCTGACCCCAAATCTCTGATGGTCACACTTCTACCCTGAGATCAAGAAAAATGACTATCTGAAATGTACAGTTGGCCCATAAATGGACGATCATTCAGTTGACTGGTCCAGAATTCTGTACAGAGTAGAACACAGAGAATCAAGCAAAACCAACCAACCTTCAAAGAAAATACCAGTAGACTCTCCCTTGACTTTCTATGTCATTCTCTTTACAGTTCTCTCTGAGTAATATGGTGAATCATCCTTCCAAAATATTTCATAACTGTATTTGCTTATGCACAAAATCCACTTGTCCATCCTTGTAATTAATAAAACACTAATGATTTTGCTCACACTTAAAATGAATATATTGTCAATCCCAGGCATGTTACATTTTGTGAAGCTGTTGTTAATGTAGAAAAGGATTAATTTAAAAAACAATTATCTGAGGTGACATGACTGATATCTAATTTCTGTTAAAGTACAACAGAATGAGGAAAGATTGAAGGAGACTCATTAGATTTCAAGAAAAGAATGATATAGCTGCTGCCAACTCTTAATCCTTACTGTCAAAGAAAGCAATGCTACACACTGCCAGCCATAGCAGCAATAAATTACAGGGGATTAAAGGAGTGCAGCGGCAGAGTAGCAGATGGTGGATCTAGGATATGCAGGTGTTTCCTTTTCACAGATGAGTGTAGAGATAAAGAGTGGGATCAAGTGTTTTATACAGATGAAGCTGCAGATGTCATGTAGTAAAATGGGGTGGTACAGATGTCTCCTGCCTTACCCCACAAAGGCCAGGGAAAGAATCAATTTGAGCCATCAAAAACATAGGAATTTAGAGGTGGTTTGGAGGCTGATTTAGCAAAAAGGGATAAAACATTCAATACACAAAATAAGGGATTAAAAGTTGTATAAATTGTACAGTGGCTGCCCATACAAGCTTGCATTCCCTCCCCACAATTAAATAAAGGCACTCACAATTTTCTTTCACTACTTGTACAAAATTCTGCAAACACCAAGGCAGTTAATTTTTAAAGGATAGCAGTTGTTATGCGCAGTTGGGTAGAGGGAAGATGGCTGAGACCACAAAAAGTGCCCCAGAATAAGGGCAAGATTTTTCAGAGGCACAAAGTACTTGAAACGCCTACCGACTTTAACTGGAGCTGCAACCTCTAACCATTTCTGAAAAATCAGGCCCCCAAATGCTTCCAAGCCTCCACTTTGATTTGAGCATTCTGGGTGGCAAAATTAGCCAAGTAACATAAATGGAAGGGCACAGTGTTCTGAGTTTAGAGGCATTGCAGGGGAGGAAATTAAGGAGGCTGAAGAAAGAAGGGCCACGTGGAGGGTGTGATGATTCTACACTGGAGATGTTCATTGCAGCAACGCTTAGCCATGTTATTTCATACTGATCCAAAAAAGATCAATAGTAGACAACTCAACTGATTCTAAGATACGCATATTCACAGAACCAGGAGAATACCTTCTGATTTAGGGTCCACTCCAGGAAAGCCCTTTAGACTCTTTGACGTTCAATAGGATGATTCACATGCATAAAGCTACACATTTTTCTGGATCAGAGCCTCTCATAGCAGTGGTCACCATTAGGATTTGCAAAAATGCAGTAGCTCTTCATTTACTTGAAACGCTACCAGCTAGCTTTGGTATTATGAAAATTTTGGACAATAGCCAGAGTTGCAAGCCAAATGAAACTCAATGAGACACACATCTTTACAAATTTCTCTTATTGCAGTCGTTTCAATGAACTGAATCCCTTCTGCCTCCAGCATCAAGTCAGAGCAGCACAGCTTGCAGCAGGCGATTCTTCAGGGCTGGGATGGGAAAGGATCCTTCACCCACACTGTGGAATGGTTTTGCAGTTGCTCTGTAGCAATTACTCCACTGCTAGCCTGCAGCAGCTCACAACACTTCCTACATGCTGGCTGAACAGGAAGCAAACACTCGTGCCTCTACCAGACCTGCAACTGCTTCTCCCCAATCCAGTTCATGCTGCACAGGAGCATAGGAAGTCCCCACAGAGCCGGGCTCCACTGTACTCCGGGGCTGTGTCTACACTGAGGGTTTTTTGTGGAAGAGGAAATACAACTGGACCACTCATTTGCATATCTCATGCTCTTATTTGCATATCTTCCTCCGATTCTTTTTGCATAAGAGGTTTTTGTGATAAAAAGCCCTGTGTAGACAGGGCCCTTTGTCGGGAAAAATACCCCTTTTTCGCAAGAGACCGTAAACCTCATTTTTTGAGGAATAAGGGATCTTGCGCAAAAGGGTATTTTTTTTCTGACAAATAGCCCTGTCTACACAGGGCTTTTTATGGCAAAAAACTCTTTCGCAAAAAGGATCAGAAGATATGCAAATGAGAGTACGAGATATGCAAATGAGCACTCCATTTGCATTTCCTCTTCCGCAAAAACCCCGCATTATAGACGTAGCCTGGGATGCGTGTTGAACCTATGCAGGGTTCCCTCCACATAGCACAACCACACAGGTTTCACTGCCTGGGGCCTTCAGAAGGTATGCAGGAAGATGCAGGATTTGCAGGAATAGCCGTCAGAAGTGCTGCATTATAACACCGAGGGCTACTTGTCACTCAAGTGATGAAATGCTCATGTGTTATCTAACTGGGCAGCTGGAGACTGATATATTTACACGGATGTCAGTAAGAGCTTTTCATGTATTTTACTAATGTTATCTTTAAATTCCCGTGTCTAACGCCACATATAAGACTGAATCCTTAAGGCACATCAATGAGCCAGACCAAAAGGTCACTGGTCAACAGAAGCCCATTGACTTCAGCGAGCTTTGCAACAAGACTTTGCCTAAATTCTCAAGTGACTAGCGATTTTGGGTGCTCAACCTGAGATTTTCAGAAAGCACAAGGCACCCCATTCTCTGACCATCAGACCTTTTTCAGGTGTCATATCAGGCCTCTTGAAATGGAAGCACCCAAAATCACCAGTTACCTTTGAAAACATAAAAACTTCGCTCAGAGCTCTTTCACTCTTTAGCATATCCTAGTTAAATAAAGTTCTGCTACATAACTCAACATTTTTGTTGTTCTTATGTTGCCTTTTGGGTAAATTTTGGAATAATACCTAAACTTAACACCTTTACATATTTGAATACTGCTTAGTAATTAATTACTATCTGAAAAATTCTCAGTATAAAAATAATTAGTCATTATAAGTAGAAAATACATATTTGGTTTAAGAATAAGTTTGGATTTTTGTTTTGTAATTTAGCATAGAAAATTCAGTGTAGACTTAATGCCCTGTTTTCTGAGAGTCCCTACTTCTTACCCTTTTTCAGCTGGGTTCAAGATATAAAGAGGTGAGGTGACATGACTAGTTTGAGCTCACATAGAGACTCTTAATCCCAGTAGAATTAAATCTATAGAAAGGACACTTTGGCTCCCAATCTTTACTAGTTTGCCATTTGACCACACTAGCTTCTTATCATTGCTTTTCTATAATAGGGTCTCATGAAAAGGACTGAAATTCAATGCTATATTGTGGTACCTTCACTATTACAGCCTCATTTTCCAAAAGGGACGTCCAAAAAGTGTGTCCATTTGATTTCCATGTGCATTATTTTGCTTAGGCAAAAATACACAAATGGTGAGGCTATAAAGACTTCTACAAGAAATCTGACTCCTGTTCCCTTACTGCATTAAATGTGTATCTCTAGCCAAAAGGGATGCTGACAGCTTCCACGGGCACCTCGGAAAGCTAGGAGGGGCTGGCTCCATGCCCCGAGAAGGGGTGGAGACGGGACAGCCAGCCTTCCGTACTGTCTGGAGCATAGTGTGCTCTCCTCCCCCCGCAGCCCTCAGACCCACATGGAGAGTGCAGTGTGTCACTGCAATAGCAATTTAAAAAGCCTGGGGCTCGAGCTGCTGCCATTGCAACAGCCAGAAGCCCCCGGTCCCTTTGAATCACTGGGCCATGGGGGTAATGTCCCTCCCCCGCCATCCCATGCACGGGCCAGCTAGCCACTGATGCATTCTCTTACAGTTGGCGATGCTTTATACACTAGTGAACTACTTAACACACTTTCACTTGATTAACAGATACAGTTTCCTTGTAACTATCTGCTTCTTGTGGTAGGTGCTTTTATTTTTATGTAGAAGGGATAGGATGATGGAAGCGAGGCCTGAACCTTTACCTATACTGATAAATGTCTCACTTTCAAAAATGTACTTAGAAATAAATTCCCTTAACTTTTTTAAAAACAATGACTGATATAGCTCTGGCTTCTTTTTTACATGTTCAGTGTTATGCAGATCCCATCTAAACAGTGTATACTCACTATTATCCAGAATAAGTATGTAGGGGCTTGTGTATAACACCACCCAACATAAATAAGCGTGGTGAAGGGGTGCACTGGTTCTACAGAAGCATTGTATTATACATAAAAGCAGGGCTGGAGACAGACTCTACTGGGTCCTGGGTTATATGTGTGTGTGGGGAGGGCGGGGGGGAGTTCAGCTCAGCTCTGACCCCCCTCTCTCACCCCATCCACAGGGGGCATGACATTGGGCAGAAGGGGCAGGACTGGAGGCAGCCAGCCCTCAGTGCTGCCCAGACCATGCTGTAAAGGGCTCCAGAGGCAATTTAAAGGGTCCAGGCTCCAGCTGCTGCTACAGTAGCAGCGGCCCAGAGCCTCTTAAATTGCTAGGCCCAGTGGCAATTGCCCTCTTTTATCCCCCCTCCCATTGGCGGCCCTGCATAAAGGTATTTAAATTGGAAAGGGAGGTCTTACCACACTAGTCTGAGATGAATATACTCTCTACACGTACATACAAGTGTGCATACACACAGTGAGTAAGCAGGGCAATTTAACGAGCTGCTAACTATCGGGGGAGGGGAGGCACTGTACAGCAGCTCCTCTGCCTTTTGTTTGATTGAGGTGACAAACTCTCCCCACCACCACCCTGCTTTTAATTTTCTTGGCTGCTCTGAGGGTCTGTGGAGGTGCCGAAGACATATTTGGCACTGGCCAGCCAGACCCCTCCAGCCAAGACAGTGCTCATACATGTGTGTGTTCCCCCCACCACAAAAACCTGGCTCCCTGTTACCAAACCAGTTAGCTGAACAAGTGGCTTCTCCTTTGGGCAGCCCATTGTTATGCGGAAATGCTCCCAAGAGGACTTTTTTCACCTTTGCATTTCAGAGCTACAGAGCTGATCATGCAAGCGGGAGGGCTCAGGCGGGTCATACTCCCTACGGCAATGTTTCTTAAACTTTTTAAGATCGAGGAACACCAAACAATAATTTCTTTTAATGGGGTACAACAAAGATTTTTCTGAGGAGCCAAAAAAAAAAAAAAAAAAAAACCTGGGAGTCAAAATGCGCAACTTCCCCAGAAAGACTGCCCTAATAACAGTCTGTTACATGGAGCTGAAAACGTAGACCACAAAAAGTAAGGATAATAATAAACAAATGCTAAATAAGGTCATGTGTCTAGCCAAGAGGGAGGGTAGACGAGGTGTGTTGGGGAAGAATGTCTGGTGAGGAGCAGGTATCGGGGCAGGGTGTCTGGCCAGGAGGCAGGGTAGAGGAGAGTCTCGAGGCAGGGTGTCTGGCCAAGAGGGAGGGTAGAGGAGGTGTGTTGGGGAAGAATGTCTGGTGAGGAGCAGGTATCAGGGCAGGGTGTCTGGCCAGGAGGGAGGATGCAGGAGGGGACTTGAGGCAGGATGTTAGAGCAAGCTGGGAATGTGGGGTCTTGGCAGAGGGAGGGGAGTGAGGGGGGGTTGGGTGCAGGGTCTGGGCGTGAGGGGTGGACGCTTACCTGGCTTGGCACCCTGCTGCAGCAGAGAAAGCCTCCAGGGAGCATGTTCTTGTTCTTCGGGGGGGAGTGAGGTAGAGAGCTCAGTTCCCCTTCCCCACCCCCATGAAGCGGGGAACCCAGTGCAACTGCAGCAACAGGCCAGGCTTCCTGCTGGCGGGGGGGGGGGGGGGAGGGGTAGAAACTGACCGTCCCAGCCAGATTAAACTGTCACTTCCCCAGCAGGCTGGGGAGGGGCACAGGGGAGAGAGAGCAGCAGCGCATGGGACGGGGCAGCAGAGCCCAAGCGCACCCCGAGGGGAGGAGCAGCAAAGTTTGAGTGTGCCCCAGGTGGGGTGGGGGGCAGAGCCTGAACCGGGTTCCCCACAGGTGGCAGTTTTAAAACGCCGAGGTCTGGGAGTGGCTCCTCAGCTCCGGCCACCCCTCCTCCTCCCAGCAGCAGCAGCAGCACACGTGGAGGAGATGGAGGCTGTGCAGCACTGGAGGCCTGGTGGGACAGGCACCATCCTGTGTGTTGGGGGGGAAGGGGAGGCAGCTGCAGCGGGAGCTGTCTACAGGCTCTGCACGGGGCAGGGAGCAGAATTTTTTCTGTTCTCTCTGCGGCACCCCTCCGACTGCCTCGCGGCACACCGGTGTGCTAAGGAACACACTTTAAGAAACGCTGCCCTACAAGGCAGCTCACTATCAACTTTCCCCTCCAGCTGGGGAAGCATGGGGTACTCCAGCGTCGGCACAGCAATAATTCTGAACCCTTTGCTGCTGCAGCACGTAGAAGTTGGTGAAGGGAGAATGCTGCCATCTCCGAGCTTTTTTAAACATGTTTGGTCTCTGCCTTCATCCTTACTTCTACTGAGAGTTGTGGTTCTATTGCCAGATGGGCCCTTTGGAACCATATGCTGGGACTGTTGTCTGCTGGTCTTTGGTGTTGGGGAACTGCCCATTCCCCACTTACAATGGGCTCCCCTCTCCCAGGAGTGGAGAGGTTTGGTAGCCATGTCCAGGACAGCTATAAAGTTGCCAATGGCTTGGCTCCAAGACTGGCTTTCCACTAGGATCTGACCTAACAAAAGGTACATTTAAATGAAATGCCTCCTTTGGAATCCTTGTCTAAGGAGCTTTCAAAACCAGTTTTCTTATGTGAGTGTCCACAACGAGACACGATTGAAGAAGCATGTAGAGTAGGCACCACAAATAGCCAATTACATACCAGATGTTAACTTGAAACAGTGAAATGAAAGCCCCGATCTGAGGTTTTAATCAGGCCAATAATATGTGGAATTCTGTGGGTCCAAAGTGCTGATTTATATATCACTCAAATGTAGGCACAGGCATCCAACTTCAAAATGTGGACACTGCAAGTCCAGTACATTAAGAGTTTCCTGAGGGAGAGATGCAGGGACAGGGAGTGGGAGATACTGACCCTTCAGAAAAATATTAACAGCAGCAATCAGATAGAAATATGGACTATGTTTTTATAGCTTAAGTTTGGTCTCCGCTGTGTCTTGCAGTTTAATTCTAGTTGCCTGAAATTGTGGCATGTACGGTATGAAGGTTTTAACCGAGCTTTCATATGTAAGACTATTTTTGATAAAGGGATTTAAATCAGAAGAAGTATCCTGAAGAAACCCCATGTCTTTGAATAAATCATTTGTGTGAAGATGACACATCACTCTAGAATCTTCTGTTAAAAAAATATCATTTTCATTTTTCTTAACTGATGTTAGCCCTAAGTAATACAGGCTTCTTTCAGGACTGTCTCCATCACTGAAGGTCTCATCATGGTCTGAAGGTTCTGAAAAACCCTCAGAAGAAACAACGGAAAGAGATATAGTTTTGCTGGGTTGGCTCAGCTGTTGCTCAGGTAATATTAGAAATGCACAATTCTCCACCTCCCAAGATCTAGAGAAAGGATCTGTAACTAAGGAATCTTTACCTAGGAAGCATCCATTAAATGAACCACTTAGATTCTTTTGCTGTTCATAAAGCCCACTTGATTTGCAGTGACTAATAATTGTAGCATACTTAATATTGGACTGTCTTGTAATTCCTTCACTGACTCTGTCAACATGGGAACTTTCAGAAAGGCTATTACTGAAATGGCTGCTAGAACAAGCCGAGTCATGCTCAGCGTCTTGAGTCTTTGTGAACATTGAATCAACTGTTAATAAATCTTTCTTGTCTTCACTTTTCAATGCGTTAGCAACATTGATGTCTTCCAAAACTATTTCTGGTTCCAGAAAAGGCCCAAATGATATTGCTTCAGGATGCTTGATAAAAAGATGCTCAAAAGTTTCAGGCTAGAAGAAAAGACATATTTTAATGCTCAACTATCATTTAATAGCTTTATTTCATTATGAAGTTACTGTACTTTAAAGCCACAAATGAAAACTAGTATGGTATTTATATTTTCGTATAAAAAGTACATATCTGAAAAATGAAAACTAAGTCTGGTATGTGGCAATGGGGAATTGGGGCTACAGAAAGCAAGCACATGCCAGAGTCAAATCCTGCCACCCAATAATTTTTTTAGACTCTTTATACACACACATGCATACGTACACACACATACTACATGGAAATGCATCATCTCTGCATCAAACAAGGATGTGAAATATCAATTCATACTATGGTATATTTGAAATGTTATGTATAATAGGAAACTGGCTCTCCTATTTACTACCAAGAAAAGTTCACTCTAAAGTGTATACCCACTGATGAATTTAATGGAGACAAATAAAAAAACAATGAGTTAAAAACAACAGATTGTGTTTATGTTAATAAGCCGTCCAGATATTAAAATCACAGCAGGAAACCATCCAAAGTAAAGAGGAATATGTCAAAATGCTTAGACTGCTGTACATTATAAGAAGATATTGTACTATTTTATCTATCTTAAGCTATTGGGCATTTGTTTAACTTAGAATAGCCATCACCATAACATTTAAGACCCTGATTGGCAAGGTATTTAAGTATGTATGTAAACTACTTACAGATTAAAATATTGACACTTGATTCAGTACCTTGCTGAATTGGAGCCTAAATGCAAACTTAGGATAACTACTACATTGCTTGCATCTCAGAATTCTCATGGACTTCAAAAACACTGTGAATATGACATTTAAAATTATCAAACTGATTACTGAAAAGAACTGCAGGCAGTTGCTACAATGCATACACCAAGCAATGTCTTCAATTCATATTGGATGTTCCTTGCTGAAATTTATCCTTCCCTATGGCAGATCAACTATTAATTCAGATAGGAACATAGGAAATATTATAATGGATCAGACCAATTGTTCATTTAGTCCAGTATTCTCTCACCAACAGTGGCCTGTATAAGTGGAAACCCCATAGTAGGCAGTTGTCGATCTGTGGGCAGGCATGTATCTCCCTGAACACCAATAACTAGAGATTGCCTTATGCCTTGAAGCCTAACTCTGGATATGAGTTCTACAGAATCACATTAAGAATACTGACTATGACTTGTTATCAAATAATCAAATACCACTTTTTAAAATAGATATTTCAATTATTAAAGCTCACTTTCTCTTGAATCAAACACATCACTAAGTAAAATATATTTGATGAATATACAAATACAATGAGTATACAATCTCCTGGAAAAGATGTAATACTGTAATATTATGTAAATAATGACAGAGTCATATGGATAAATATCACTATAAAATATGTTCTCAATGTGTGTGTCATATGATTTGTGCTAAAATATTTTATAGCAGTTAGCATAATTCTACAAACGCCTCGGGTGGCTTCGAGTAAAATTTCATTCACCCTCGTTTGCCAGACACAGACAGTCTATAAAATGTGTTCCGCTCACAATCCTGCAGTGTTTAGGTAACTGCTTAATTTTATACACTGTGAATAATCCCGTTGAGGTCAATGGGATTATTCACACTATGTAAAGTTAAACATGTTCATAAATCTTTTCCGGGATGGTGCCATAGTCATTACTCAGTCATATCTTCCTTGGAAATCATTTGGAGGTTTGGATAAGTAAGGTCTGCAGAATGAGATTATGACCCAAAAGAGCAATCACAGAACATGCCATATTTAATACATGTATTAGTAACCACATATTGAATCTAGTGCACTTCTGACAGATGAATCAAAGGAAAATAAGATTTACACATGGCTTCAGACATAAGAACATTAGTACTTTCTAGTGCTGATATGTGGAAGCTTTAATCCAATCAATGACTATCAAAGCTAATGAGAGTTACAGTACAAGTTCTGCACTTTGTTTTTCCTACTGAAAATTGCATTCACATAAATGAGGGCCCTAACCACATAAATTCTTCCTATTTCCCTTGGCCTAGGATGCACATGGAATTAGACATGCACTACAGTGCTCATCAGAGGACAGCACTGGTATGTCTACATTGCAATAAAAATAACGAGTCTCAGGGCTAAAAGCTGCAGTGTAGACAGTCAGATTCAGGCTGGATGCTGGGCTCTGAGATTGTCCCTGCCTTGTGAAGCTTCAGACTCCTGGCTCCAGCCTTTGCTCAAATACCAACACTGCAATTTTTAACTCCACAGCTCTGTGAATTCAAATAAGCTCACACAGGCCAGCTGCAGCCATGCCAAGAGTCTTTTATTGTATTGTAGACATAAACAATAAAATGTAAAAAGGAAGCAGGCATTAAACATATAGACTGAACTGCAGTAGAACAAGCTGTCAAAGGTCACATGATCTTTCAATTTCCAATTCAGCACATTACACTTTATATTTATGTGCATTACGTTCTTTCTCCTTAGCTAGGAACTCCACAGGACATACGAATATGGAGTAATGTCATGAGAGTATAAATGCTTTCCTCTCTTTGCCAGTTTGTAGATTAGTCTAACTTCACCCATTTCAATGGACTTATTCCCAATTTACACCAGCATGAGAGGAGAAATAGGGCCCATAGTCCCTGATCCAACATGCAAATTATTGGGAGCAGTGTAGCAAGTTTCCTTTTCTATGTCTAGCTAAGTGAATTAAGTAAACAAAAAAATAAGTCTCTGTGCAACTCACACACTTCCTCAACAATATGCAAATCTTTGGTCAATGCACTTTAGCCACATTTGATACTTTTCAGAATTTTAAAGCATGTTTTCCATCACTGTCATTATAGCAGTACTGCAGTGCTAGTCCACTGCTCCACGGATGTCACAGAAAGCATTTCACTGATTTCAGGGAGCTTTGGACCAGTCCCTGTATTATGTATTTCAATGAACTTTGTTTAATATTAAATGATAGTCTTTGCTTTCTAACAATACAGCAGCGCTTTAAACAAAAAGAAAAAAAAGTTACTGTAGTAAAAGGTTAGCTACAAAAAGGAAACCATGTTAAATGGAGATTACACTAAGCAGAAGTTGCCATTCTAAGAATACCAATAGATTAATATATAGACAGAGAAAGAGAGAGAACTAATGTCAGACACTATTAGTCAAGTGGCTATGGGAGTTGCTAGATGTTTAAATGATAATGAATGAAGTACCTGTCTACACAACATAATATGTACAATGGTCCTTTTTAGAGAAAACTATGAATGAACACTTGGAATTATTTCTGCAAATTCTTTGGACTAAATTTTGCACTCAGATGCATCTGATTAGCTCCCATTGACCTTAATGGGAGCACTACGCACATCCAAAGGCAGGGGTTGGCCTCCTCAACATGCTTGAAGTCAGTGGAAACTCCCACAGCTGTTCAGCATCAGAATCAGACTACTGTAGTTCTTGGATTAAACAAACAATAACTCTGTTTAAAAAAATGTAAGTGGCGAATTGGGAAAGTCTTTCAGTTAACTAGCTGAATTTCAGACCATTCTGATACTTCTGCTTATATTGCTCCATCCTCATAGCTTACAGGGAACACTGGTGCCCAGCACTTGTGTGCTTGTGTAGCAGCTCGAGAGTGATTCAATTAGCAAAGTGCTCACAGCTAGGTTTTTTGTTTTTACTGGCATGCACATTGGAACATGTATTGGGGCACAAACATTTATTCTGCACATGGATGGAAAAGATTGCTGGGAACATTGCTGGGCACTCTCAGCTCTTAGTGAAGTCTAGGAGGTGAAAGCATTCAGCCCTTTGTGAGTCAGAGCCTTACTAATCAGGTCACTAAATAAAGGTTCAAAATGTGATTTAAAGCAAGTTTTTTGCCTACGTGTGTAGTAAATCCTGCTCTAGGCTGCAATATGGCAACTGTCCCTGATTTTTCAAGGGCATCTTAAGTTTTGAACAAAACTATTTCCAGGGCTATCTTTAAAATCAATCAGTATATATTGTATCTGTGTTTCCTGTCTTCTGAATGTAAACAGAAAAATCTTCTAACAATTCTGTATATGAAGTCTGGGAGCTGGCACAATGGTTCAGCAGGAAGTGATCATGATTAGACTTCAAAGAATGTCCATTCTCTGTTTAAATGAAATAAAATAAAAGATGAGAAAAGAAAACTTCACTGGGAATGAAAATTAAACATCTGGAAAAAAAGTCAAATAGTTGTGGTCCATTAGATGCATTTTCTTTTTGAAATAATAATCCTGAATGTTTAAGTTACTGTCTCAATGATTATACAGTTACAGTATAAAATTCTAGAACTAAGACACAAATTCTTAGCTGGTTTGAACCAATGCAAGTCCAGTTAAGGCTGTACATCAGCACAGCTTAACTGTGACTGAGTTGGCTTGCACCAGCAAAGAATTTGTCCATGGGCGTGGTCATATGCCCTTCCTGCCTCCATTTCAATGGCTGTCATATAACTAAGAATCATCTGGTGGCAGGATTTAGCTCTATAAGTATGTCTACTGCACATTAAGCCTGGATGCTGAGTCCCAGTCCCCCTTCCATCCACACAAAAATTAGTCTGACTCAGGTTGCAAACATATAGGACCTGGGTTCCTGCTGGATGAGTGGATCAGAGCCCAAATCCTGCCCTATATTTTGCAGTGTGGATGCAGCTCCTGCTTCAGTTTAGAGTCAGGAAGTCTGCCTAAATGCAGTGTGAATGCATTAACTTTGCTGTGAGACCCAGGTTCAGCAACTCTAAGCTCAAGTTTACAATGTAGAGTGGATGCTCAAGTGCAGGATTGGAAACACTGGGTTCACAGACCCAGGTTGACAATGCAACACAAACATACCCTAAGATTGCCCATGAATTTCAAAACAGGTCTTGATTGGAGGTTCCAGCCCACATCCAACTGTCAGCTTTCTACAGCTGAAGAAAAGTCCTGCATTTAGCTATGCACAGTCAACCTCTGGAACTCCTTGCCAGAGAATTTGGTGAAGGCTAGGATTTTGACAGGGTTAAAAAAAAAAGCTGGATAGATTCATGAAGTTTAGTTCCATCAATGGCTATTAGCCAGGATGGGTAGGAATGGTGTCCCTAGCCTCTAATTGTTTGGAAATGGGTGACAGGGGAGGGATCACGTGAGAATTATGTGTCGTATTCCCTCCCTCTGGGGCATCTGGTATTGGTCACTGTCAGCAGACAGGATACTGGGCTAGATGGACCATTGGTCTGACCCAGTATGGCCGTTCTTATGTTTCAAAGGACTTGTGTTAAACTATTAAGAATTATCCAAATAATTAAACACTTGAAACTTAATGTCAGCATGTGAAACATATCATCCCACAGAAAAATAAAAGGTATCATTATGGAAACCCATACCTTTTGGAAATTAACTCCTTGTGCCCAGGAGCAGTTCTTTGGATTTGGAACATCCTCCCAGAACAATTTCTTCATTCTGAAATATTTAGTAGTATTGATTTAGTACTGAATAGACACATTTTATATGGGAATGCCCCAGACAGAAATATAAACTGCTCACTATCATGGTAGCTCAAGGACATAAGCAGAGACAGGATAATGGCCTGATTTTCAGAGGTACTGAACATGGGCATTCAGAGATTCCTAGTTCCCAGTGCAACATTCAATCCATTAGAATGGAGATTCTCAAATTTGGGGTTGTATTCTGGAGGTGGGGGGGTGAGAAACTTAGGAGGAAAAAAAAAGTTTACTGCTCATATTTTACCCACAGTAATGAATAACTAGCAAAGTTGATTCCTCCAGCCATGTCGGTCTGCAAATGGGGCTGTGCATTTTACTCTAATAGCACTGTGAATTTTGACACATTTCTGTTACATTTGCTATGAGGCAGTGTGCACATTTAATTGTAAGCATCAACTACAACAGCAGTTTTGTTTTTGCTCTTATTACAATGGATTATTGGCTCATTTGTGCAAATCATAGAATTGCTCTGCAAACAACAGGCACACCAATCACATTAACAAAAACAACATGATGCTGTATCTCATTTAAATTTACATTACAATACACTTACATGGCTCTGTCTGAATAAATGCCTTCTTTTTAATATTTAGTGAAAGGTGCTAGTGGGTTATTTTTATTGGTATATGTTCTTGCTTGGTGTGTTGGGATATAAACTATTACAGACATGAAGGGGGCAGAATGATCAAATATATTTGAGATATACTGCACTTGACTGTGCTGCCTTTCAGATAATGTACAGCTAAAATATATAAATGGCACCAAATGTTAACTAGGTATGAATATTTCTATAGGCACATGCTTTTTAAGTTGTATTATCTTCTTATAAGCACATCATATATGAAAATAAAAAAACATGCCTTTGGTGTGAGATCAGCAAAGTTCCAAGCAAGAAAATGAAGGATGAAATAACTATTGGCAAAGTCACATAGAGGCTGGCATCATTCTGGTTTTCATTCCTACCTAAAAATGAAAGGAATCTATTTCAAACTATTTGCAATATTTCTCATCATCAGTCCTATCATTATTGCAATTAAAAAATGCATACAAAGAACAGTTTACATAATCATCCATATGCTTACAAATCAGAAACAAATTATTCAACTGTACATTAGTAGTTTATATATGCTTATTATATCAACCTTAAGTAAATTGTACTGGGTCACACTAGGGACCCCTGACTTATGTATAAATACACTGGAAGTAACATTACTCTAAAAATTCAGTGGCTTCTACATCCCTGTGGGATTTTCCATTGTTTCCCAGTTACTCAGGATCAACACTAAAGCAATGGTAGTAGCCCATACACAGAGGCTGAAGAAACATGAGAATATAGGACCTCTGAAATTCCTTGGGATTGTCCCAACATATGATCCTCCTATGCAGAACACTGACCTGTTTGAAAACGTGGGCCAAATATTGAAATGCACTATATGTAAGAGAGCACTACGATTGCTCTGAACTCCAGTATAAAGAGGGAGAAAAACCTGTTGAGAGTCTATGGGTTAAGTTTATAGGAGCAAACAACAGCATTGATGTTGTGGTTGGTGTTTGTTACAGGCCACCGAATCAGGTGGATGAGGTAGATGAGGCTTTCTTCGGAAAACTGAGCGAAGCTTCCAGATCGCAGGCCCTGGTTCTCGTGGGGGACTTTAATCACCCTGACATCTGCTGGGAAACCTATACGGCAGTACACAGGCAATCCGGGAAGTTTTTGGAGAATGTTGGGGATAACTTCTTGACACAGGTGCTGAAGGATCCGACCAGGGGCCATGCGCAGCTTGACCTTCTGCTCACAAACAGGGAGGAACTAATAGGGGAAGTGCAGGTGGGTGACAACCTGGGAAGCAGTGATCATGAGATGGTAGATTTCAGGATCCTGACCAAAGGAAGAAAAGAGAGTAGTAAAATACACACCTTGGACTTCAAAAAAGCAGATTTTGACTCCCTCCGAGATCTGATGGGCAGAATCCCCTGGGATGTTAACATGAAGGGGAAAGGAGTCCAGGACAGCTGGCAGTATTTTAAAGAAGACTTATTGAAGGCACAGAAAGAAACCATCCCGACACGTAGCAAGAGAGGCAAACATGGTAGGAGACCGGACTGGCTTACAGGGGTAATCCTTGGTGAACTTAAGCACAAAAAGGAAGCTTACAAAGAGTGGAAACTTGGACAAATGATCAGGGAGGAGTTTAAAGGTATAGCTCGAGAATGCCGGGGGGTTATCAGGAAGGCGAAAGCGCAAATGGAATTGCGACTGGCCAAGGATGTGAAGGATAACAAGAAAGGTTTCTACAGGCACATTAACAAGAAGAAGGTGATCAGAGCGGGTGTGCGGCCCCTAATGGATGAAGGAGGTAACCTAGTGACAGATGATGTGGGGAAAGCTGAAGTACTCAATGCTTTCTTTGCCTCTGTATTCACGGACAAGGTCGGCTCCTGGACTTCTGCGCCAAGTGACACAAGATGGGATGAAGATGGACAGCCCGTGGTGGGTAAAGAACAGGTTAGGAACTATTTAGAAAAGCTAAACGTACATAAATCCATGGGTCCAGACTTAGTGCATCCGAGGGTACTGAGGGAGTTGGCAAATGTCATTGTGGAGCCTTTGGCTATTATCTTTGTAAAGTCGTGGAAATTGGGAGAAATCCCAGATGACTGGCCGGTGCACTCTGGGCAGCACTGAAGGGTCATGGAGATCGGGAGAGATCCCGGATAATTGGAAAAAGGCAAATGTAGTGCCCATCTTCAAAAAAGGGAAGAAGGATGATCCAGGGAACTATAGGCCAGTCAGTCTTACCTCGGTTCCTGGAAAAATCATGGAAGGGATCCTTAAGGAATCCATATTGAGGCACTTGGATGAGAGGAAAGTGATTAGGAATAATCAGCATGGATTCACAAAGGGCAAGTCGTGCCTGACCAATCTGATTAACTTCTATGATGAGGTATCTGGCTCGGTGGACATGGGGAAGTCAGTGGATGTTATATACCTTGACTTTAGCAAGGCTTTTGATACGGTCTCCCACAATATTCTTGCCAGCAAGTTAAGGGATTGTGGATTGGATGAATGGACGGTAAGATGGATAGAAAGATGGCTAGAAGGCCGGGCCCAGCGGGTAGTGATCAATGGCTCAATGTCAAGATGGCGGTCGGTTTCTAGCGGAGTGCCCCAAGGTTTGGTTCTAGGACCGGTTTTGTTCAATATCTTTATTAATGATCTGGATGAGGGGATGGATTGCACCCTCAGCAAGTTTGCGGATGACACTAAGCTGGGGGGAGAGGTAGATACGCTTAAGGGCAGAGATAGGGTACAGAATGACTTAGACAAATTGGAGGATTGGGCCACAAGAAATCTGATGAGGTTCAACAAGGACAAGTGTAGAGTCCTGCACTTGGGACGGAAGAATCCCAAGCATAGTTACAAGCTGGGGACCAACCAGCTAAGTAGTAGTTCTGCAGAAAAGGACCTGGGGGTTACAGTGGATGAGATGCTAGATATGAGTCAACAGTGTGCCCTTGTAGCCAAGAAGGCTAATGGCATATTAGGTTGCATTAAGAGGAGCATTGCCAGCAGATCCAGAGATGTCATCATTCCCCTTTATTCGGCTTTGGTGAGGCCGCATCTGGAGTATTGTGTCCAGTTCTGGGCCCCCCACTACAAAAAGGATGTGGACGCATTGGAGAGGGTTCAGCGGAGGGCAACCAAAATGATTAGGGGGCTGGAGCATATGACTTATGAGGAGAGGCTGAGGGACTTGGGTCTGTTTAGTCTGCAGAAGCGAAGAGTGAGGGGGGATTTGATAGCAGCCTTCAACTTCCTGAAGGGAGGTTCCAAAGAGGATGGAGAGAGGCTGTTCTCAGTAGTGACAGATGGCAGAACAAGGAGCAATGGTCTCAAGTTGTGGTGGGAGAGGTCCAGGTTGGATATTAGGAAAAACTATTTCACTAGGAGGGTGGTGAAGCACTGGAATGGGTTACCTAGGGAAGTAGTGGAGTTTCCATCCCTAGAGGTGTTTAAGTCTCGGCTTGACAAAGCCCTGGCCGGGTTGATTTAGTTGGAATTGGTCCTGCCTAGAGCAGGGGGCTGGACTTGATGACCTTCTGAGGTCTCTTCCAGTTCTATGATTCTATGATTCTATGATATTAAATTAACTGCAGAAACAATGTCAGGAGAAGTTGGTGTAGGCACTCTACTAACTTCAACCAAGTTATGCCAATTTATACTGACTGAAGATCCAGACTGGGGTCAATTATACTTCAATCATTGTGTTTTCAACAGTGTTTGATGTTTCTCATAAAAAACATGAACAAGAGTCCATATAATAGCCAAAGGGAACTTTTACTAACCAGCTGCTGCTTAATAAAAAAAATAATAATTCAGATCATATTGGTTACCTTTGATGAATCCATCAGCTGTTTTGGGGTTGCCTACTCCTTCAGGAAATATTGGGTACAGGCTAAACTGGTACTTTTCAATAAGAATAAAATGATCTAGAAAGAAGAAATCAAACTTTGGAGTTTACATTCGAAGTTAGTAAGACCATTAAATACTTTTTAGCTTTTAGAGAGGCTTTGATCTCATGCATCAGTGGCTCAAGGCAAGCCCACAGGAAAAACAAGAGTTATTCATTTAATCCCTTGAATCTTGGGTTTAAATGTACACCTAAAAATCTATGTTGGATACATTAGCTATTTTTCCCCAATGGAATTATTAACTTTTGATGAAAAGATTATAAATCTTAAAGCCACAAAGCACATACGTAAAACCTCAATAATATGTACACACATGGAAATATTTATATTTAAACATATATTCAGCACATATTGGTGTTACCATAATATACAACTGAGCTTCCCTCTTTATCACTTCCACACTAAGCAAATACACATGTGCAGAACATAACAAAGACGAAACATACTGTTTCCCAAGTCCATTATAATAATGATGATGATCCTTAAATGGATGTAAATTAGGCACAACTCCACTAAGATCAATGCCATTATTTCAGCATAAAGCAGGTGCAAATGAAAGGAGGGCCAGGCCCACAGTAAATAAACTATGTGGAGGTTTGTGCATATCTGAGCCAACTAACCTATTGTCCTTTTGTATGCAGTGACTAAGGTGCGCATGTGCTTACAGACCAATGCCCATGTGACACAAGGTGAGGACCAAGGCCTGGATTCTTAAACAGCAACAAGAGCCAGTCAGCAATCCTGTATCAGTCCAAGTCATTAACTCCATAGTTGATCTTCAACTGACAAGTTAGATCCAATACAATATTATTAAAAAAAATAAGAGAATATTACAGAGGCCATATTACTGTACCCAGAAAGAGCTACCTTTCAATACACTGTAACACCGGTAAAATATCATGTGTGTTTATTTTCAAGTACAAACTCACCATAAATATAGTATTTGCTAATATCTGGAGCAACTCGAATCCATTTCATTTGTTCTTCCTCATTGAGGTTTTTCCATTCAATAACAAAAGATGTTATTACATACATTGAAGGTGAAAGTGTCCAGGTCAGAATTACACAACTGCTGTTTACTGGATAAGCGCTGAGTGTCTGCACAATATGCACTGATAAAACAGGAAAAATCATGATTAAAATGAAATCAGTTATATCAAATCAGTGTTTTACATGCTGCAGCTAAGGTCCCACATAGAGATGAGAAAGACTATAATGGTTTAGGTCTATTGTTGTTTATTTTTACATCTCTACTTAAGTCAATGAAAATAACGTCATTTTATGCCAACATAGGACTTGTCTTCATATTGGGTTAATATGTTCTACACAGGTGTGATTTCTAAAATCACACATGTTGCACATTAATTGATCCATGCAAATTCTGCCAACTCACACTTAAGTGCGTTTTAATGTAATATTGTTTGAAACAGCACTACATTAAAGCACACCAGCAAGCTTCTACATGGAGCAATTGATGTCAATCGCTAGTGCACTTGAGAAATCAGCCCCTCGTAGAACACATTAGCTCATTGGCTAGACAAGCCCTGAGTACATGGAGTTTTTGTTTCTGATGGTTTCTCACACATATAACCATCAGACACAAGTGCAATATTTAAAAAAACACCCTCTTTAAATACATGAATGATGTATCTTTTGCAATCATATTTTATAGTGTATTGCCTAGGTATTAAATGGATCACATCTGTGGACTGTGTTCTTAGCACATTTCCTATATTAATCTCTCTTTAAGGCAATACTCCTGTTTTGAACAATATTTCTGGTTCTTACCTAAATCTTTCACAGCTTTCACCCCCAGGTTGAGACATATGGTAATAGCTAAAACCCATCAACATGTAGTTCGCAATATAGAGTATAAACCTAATTCCCATGTGTCATTATGCTCCTTTAGGAAAAGAGGATCAAAACCCAGGTGGCTAAGCTCCACCTGTGCTTATGCTGCTAACTGCAGCCTTTCTGGGGTATATTCATGCCCAGCCCACCTGACTCCCTGATTCTCCCACTGTGTCTACCGGGCGCGTCTATGCAGCAGTGTTATTTCAGAATAACTGACGTTATTTCAAAATAACAAAATGCACAGCTACACAGCAAGCCATTATTTTGAAATTATGTCGAGCTCAACGACTTCTTATTCAAACTCCTGTAACCCTCATTTCACGAGGAGTAAGGGAAGTTGAAGGAAGAGTGTTCTTCCTTAGATCTCCTGCTGTGTAGACAGTGCTAAAAGCCTAGTTAAGCTATTTTGACTTCAGTTGCACAGTTGATGTAGCTGAAGTTTCATGGCTTAATTCGACCTTTGCCCTGCAGTGTAGATGTGCCCATGGAGAGGAATCTCAGAAAGCTGGATCATGCCAAGTCCTCAGTTTCCTGGGATCTTCAGTTCCCCTGCAGCCCACCTAGGTCACCCACAGTAGGATGCCCGCTCTGGATGGCTAGATCCCTGAGCTACCCAGTTCTTCAGCTGCCTGGGAAGCTAAGCAGTCTGCAGGGGGAGTGGCCAAGGATCCTGGGGTGCATATTTCATTTTGGAGCCACCAAAATGTCCCTCTAGTGTGAATGTTTTGGTGCTGCTGAAACAAAATATTGAGGAATTTCTGTTCTGTTAAAAATGTGGAGTTTCAGACTTTTCATCCCTATAAGGGCACAGAATGTCATCACCCATTCTCATTCAATAAAGCTTACTTTGTTAAAACTGTCAAAAGGCAGAGTAGGCATTTCTAATCTCCTGAATGCACCAGTATGATGACTAACCCATTATTCTTACCTGCGCTCATTTGCTGTGACAGAGTTAAATTAAAATTCATTGAGGAAGGGCCGATTGAGTTCACAGCTAGAACTGTAATGGTGTGTTCATGCTCAGTCCATGGAAATGTATAGGTAGTGCCAGGGTTGACAGATTCGGTCCAACTCATGTTTTCTGAAGTATGATGCTTTACAATGTATCCGCACATGCTGCATAAGGAGTAATTCTTGTTCAATGGCTGCAAGGAAACAGCAGTGTATTAAACGATACCCAAGGGTGAGACTATTTTTCTGATACCTAAAATACTGCTGTCCATTTAAACAGGCTGAAGTTCATTCATCATCAGGGACCTGACATCTCTACTTACTATACCTCCTAAGACAAATGTGATTGAGGAAATGCAAACCTTTAGTTTGCTCTAGAAACTCACGGGTTTACTGGATTATTTTTAAAGGATGCAGAGCCAGAAGAAACTACCATCATTCTAGTTTATGGTCATATTTTCAGTAAAGGAGGCTCAGGACCATACGCAACAATGCACGCTAGGCTGCAGGTGTAGTTACCATGGCTACATGTGCAAATAAGGGTAGTCAGTCAGTCAATTAACTAATCGTTTGCATGTGCAATTACACAGTTTGCATGCAGAGCCATAGCAATTGTACAGGGAATGGTTTATAGTTGCTAGAACAATTTTGCATACAGAGCAAGGGCTTCCTTTTCTGAGAATATGGCAAATTGAGACTAATGTTTTTCAAAATAACTTGCATCCATTGTTTTTAAAGACTCAGGTCATTCAGTCTAAGGCCTGAAGGGCCCACAAAATCACCCAGTCTGACCTCCTGAATATCACAAGCCAACACCCTCAGCATCTACATTTTGCACCTCACAAATGAAATGAGCCCAAAATAACCTGAATTATGCGCTACAGGCAAAGAATAGAAGGGACTGAGGTGTACCAATGCCGGAGGGTCCTGCAATGGCAAGGAAACAATTAAGTGAGGTAAACACAGATAATCCCACAAACTGCAGAGAAGGGTGAAAATTCCCAAGGTTTATGTGACCTGGGGGAAATTCCGCATATGCTAATTAGTTAGGCTCTTAACAAGACTCAGACAGCCAAGCCCTTGAAAGAGAGCATTCTCAGTGTCATCTCAGAGCACTGGTCTACCCTGGCCCATCTCCAGCTGTGGCCGTCTACATGCTCCAGAGGAAGAATACAAAAACAGCACACCATAAACCATGTGGGGGAAGAAGGACTGGGAGGGATCCCTTTCTGACCACTACACGGAGTCAGCTGAAGTCTTTGTTATATGTGGGTTTGGCACATGCGAGCATCACACCCAAGAACAATATTAAAAAAAACCACTAATACATGAATGGCACATCTTTGTAATTATATTTTATAGTGTACTAGCAGAAATACCTGGCGTCAGCTGGGGAAAATATTGTAAAAGGTGGGATGAATGATCTACGTCAATTACATTAACATATTACATATTTTATTGGAAATACTTTTATATATTACTTTAAGAAATTAACATAGCTAGTGATGTGCTTACAAAACACATTTACATTTAACTCATTTCTTGATAACAAAAAGGTGTGGTGAATGAACTACGTAAATTACTTTAACATAAAATTTATTTGAAAAACCTTTTACTTTTATCATAGGGAAAAGATCTCATAGTTGCAGTTTATGTGACCCGCTTAACAGAAGAGTCCAGCAAATGCCTATGATCAGGTGCTACTAAAAGCTAATTATCAGTGGGACCAATTGAGGCTCTGGGGGAACTGATTTCGAGATATAAACCAATCCAGTTATTTAAGTTAGGAAATCCGTAGTAGCCGTTCAAAAATGTTGTGCTTCTAGCTCTTACTATTTCGGAGATCTTTTGGGACAAACAAACAAAACAAACTTTCGAAAATATTTATAAGATTACCTGGTCAAGTCATAAACTATAATGATTTGATTTATACATAATATATTGGGAATTCTTTTCTTCCAAACTGCTGCTAAATCAGTGCAGCCCAGTGGCAAAATGTGTCCTGACAGGAAGGAGGGAGAGTGCTTTATACTCTGGACAAAATACTGTCCTTCCTATCCAGGGTGGTGCTGAGAGGTTGGTAGGTTGAATTCGCTATGCAGTGGTTCTTTAGCAGAGCACAAAAACTTGCTTGCTTTGAGAGGTAGGGAGTATGTGTATATGTGCTGTGTGAATTATGAACAAATATGAACAGTATAATGCCTGTGCTACTGATTGCCCCATGCAACTGAGCTTGGGTGAATAGGCCCTGACTGCACCCTAAGTCGGACTTCTGAGGTGACAACCTGAACAGTTTGCTGGGACATTGGCTAGTGTTCTGTTGAACTGCTGGTTTGGAATCCTGCCCTGTTGCTGAATGAAAACTAGTGAGTGAGTGAAGACTCACTGTGACCTCATAACAATCCAGAACAACCACACAGAAGAAGGAAGGATTCTTTCCTGTTAACAGAATACTATCTCTTGTTGGTGAGTAGGAAAGAAACCAGCTTGATCTCTGCCAGCTAGTGGCAAGAAAGATTTCAGTGTATAAGAAACACAGGGAGAGAACTGCAGAGAGAAGGAAGGATAGAGAAAAGGAGATGGTAGGAAAAGAAATAAGCACTATATTCCCATTATACTGCAGTACTGTCACCAATATTTTAGGCTCCTCTGCTGACAGCTTTGCTGAGTGAGAGGAGGTAAAATTAATTAAACTGTATCCTAATTGTACTGTCTATAAAGGGACCATGAATAATAAATGTGTGAGTGTGTCATTCAAAACAGTATGTGCTTGCTTTATGCAACTCTCTACACCAACACTTCTGAATCATGCATCCCACAAAGCCATCCAATTGTGGCATCATCCATATTATGAGTGAGAAACCGAGAGAGTGCGATAGAAGCTGAAATATAATTCTTCATACCTTCCAAAATAAAGTAACATTTTTCTGCTTCCTTATGGGATCTTCATTAATAACTCTCCAAAATTCAGGGCCTCTCAGAGGAGCTGCAAAATTACAACCATTTTAAAATGAACAATTTCACACACGCATAAAACTATAATCCTCAGAGTGCATTTATAAAGTACATGCACCTTTGATATCCTTTACAACAGTATATGCTGGTTTACTCCAATCACTCCAGTAACCTAATCCATCTAGTCCACTGCAGCGCACCTGAACAACATATACAACACAAAGGTCTGGCACCTTTAGTATGGCTGATCTTGTTGGTGCATTTGAAACCTCAGAGATCTGCAAAAAGAATTTTAAAATATTTAGATTAGGAACACCACACAGTTTTCTGGGCACTGGACTGAAGTCTTAACTCCTAAGCTGGTAAATTTAAACCTCCTGCCACTCAATCCAATGAAAAGAGAGAGCTCACTAATATAATTTTGCTACAGAAAATAAATTCTAATGCAAACTAAAACAATTTTCACATACAACAGGGCTGGGCAATAAAATGGGGGCAGTTCACCAGAGTTAGACCCTGGTGGGCCACTGCCGCTATATTTACCAGCACCTCCGCGGGTACAGGCGATTGCAACTCCCACTAGCTGGGAACAGTCATCTGTAGCCAATAGGAGTGGTGATCCCCAGTACCTGTAGAGGCACAGGTGAATACAGTGGTGTGGGGGCCCACCAGTGACTAACCATGGCAGACCAGATCCAGTCTGCAGGATGGTATTTGCCCACCCTTGACACAGAATGAATTCAACACAGATTGACTGATTGACCTGGACTTTACATGTATAAACACTGTTAAGATGTAAATGTTATTTTGTATGAACAGTACCTCCCATAATATTTCTTCCCTGTTCACAGAGTACCGAATCTGAACCTTGAGGTCGCTGTTTGGAAGTGCTGGATTTGTCCAGCTCACATTCAGCAGTCCAGTATTCTCAGTGATTTCTGCCTCAACATTAGAGGGAGGAAATGGCTTCACTATAAAATTGAAGAGAAAAAACAACTGAAATGTATACTGCGAAATTTCTAATTGTAACCAATGGTACTTAATGTTCCTGTTCTTCCCCTTTTGCATAGGACCATACTGTAATATTAGTTACAGTAATGCAAGTTCTCCCCTGCAAATATCAGTGGTTGTTCCAGATCTTCTCTGGAGTATCTCAAAATCTTCTCACTGTAATGTCTAGCATCCCACTACATGTTTGCTTACTCATTTGCCACCAATGTAGCTAAAAAGTAGAGCTGACTGACAAACTGAATTTCTGTCCCGTGAGATGTTGCCCCAAATCAGGACAAAAAGTTGAAATATTAGAATTTTTCACAGAATGAAAAAAAAATCAGAAAAATGTCAATTCAGAAATGTCAAAAACATTTCACTTTGGTTTATCATTGCTTCAGGCTGGGTCAAGTCAACCCTGATATCTGCATCCACTTCAGCTGCCATGCTGCCTCCTGGAGACTCTATTACGAGGAGTTTGCAGTGGTACATCTTGGAAGATGAAGTAGGGAGAGGCATCAGTGGCCAAAGGAGAATATGGAGGCACAAGTAATTCAGAATTACAATTCCCATATTGCACTGCAAAGGCTCAGGCAAGAGCAGAAACTAATAAGGGGTCAAACTGAAATTAAATGTTTTGATTTTCTAGATGGAAAATCTTGCCAAAATTACTCTTTTCATGTGGAAAATTTCAGTTGCAGCAAGGGAATGTCTGGTTCAAAGTTCTTTGGGCAACCCTGTTAAAAAGCAAGAAAAGAAGTTGAAGAAAACAGCAAGGTAAGGAGAACTGGAATGATCACTTTGTTGGTGGTAAGGTGCAGAGCTTGCGTCATGCACTGTACTTCAACAGTTTTATCTTGTCGCCGCTGTGTTTAGAGAGAGGAGTGTGTAGCTGAGACTTTTATGAACTCTTCAAGCCAAGTATGTCTGAAAGCTGTCATTTGCCAGCACTCCTTAATGTATCTACTAGATGTATCTTAGGAGGACTCTCCTCTAACTGGAAGCCAGTGGATATTTGATCTGTTAGAACCTATGACGAACTTAAATTACTTTACTAAGTTGCAACTGTTGCATTAGTGAAAACAAGATTATTTTGGCACACTGTATAGGCTGTACAGAATGAACACAGCCCCATATACTCTACTATGTGCACCAATACCGGTAACATGTGTGTCTAAGAAGTAACACTGAAGGCTACAATTATAATGTGTCACTGTCACTAACTTCATCAGAATCAGCAAACATGTTGATCAAAACAGGTGGAAAGACTGAATTGAGTTTTTTACCTAGAAAAGACCATCTCTTTGAACTGTACTTACTTAAATATGTTTGAATGGCCACATTGTTAAGTCCACACTGTCATCGTACAGTAAAACCTGTGTTATCCAGCATGCATGAGGATTAGAGCGTACTGATAACCAAAATTTTTAGGTTATCTGAGTGTGTGTGTGTGTGGTGGGGGAGGAGCAGTGTGGGGCCTACGGGAGGGGGCCCACAGGAGCCATGCAGAGATGTGGCCTGCTGAGGGGGCCACGAGCTGCAGGATGTGGCCTGGTGTGTGTGTGGGTGAAAGCCCGGGGGACAGGAGGCAGAGATGGCAGGGCGACCTGCCAGGAAGGGGTCGCGGGAGCTGCGGGGGGAGCCGAGAAGCTTGCTTCAGTTCGCCCCTCCTCAGGTATGTGCTTCATGCTCGTCTGAGGAGCACTTAAAGAGCCAGTTTCCTTTTTTCTTCTTCTTTTCCTGGTGTCAAAAATTTGCTGGTTTCCACAGTTTTCTGGATACTTAAGTTCCAGACAGAACAGGTTTTACTGTACTATCATTTATTGACTCATTGCTCTTTCTAGAGCTTAGGAAGACGAAGTACAAAAAGCAAAACGAAAAATGAAATTCTGCATTTCAATACCTATATATAAGATATAAGAGGATCCTAATGTTTTGGGTTATTTTCCTTCAGCAATTCCTTTGGTCATTGTTCCCTGAATTTAAATTTTAGCTAGCAATAGAAGATTCAGTATAACTTATGCAGAAGACTTAACATCTGTATTCTTAACCTTCATAGCAAAAAATTAACAGAAGATCTGAAAATATGCAGGCGCACAGCATAGACATTAAAACGGGGGTGGGAGGATCCATTATGTCAATGGGTGCTTAGGGATAGGTCAGTAGATTCAGGGGCAGGTAGCACACAACAGGAACAAGGGAAGTTTTGAGGTACTATGTAGGGGTGAAATACTACTCCCAGTGACGTCAGTGGAAGATAGATCAGATCCTCGTTTAGCAAAACTAGTTCTTGCACTGAAACTTTTTTCCTTAAATTTAAAACCAAGTGTTTTGTAAGGGAAATTCACAATTAAAATAAGTTATTCTAGTGAATAGAACTCTGTGCTATATACTCTCTCCCAAAAGCTACTGAGGTGAAGGAGACCTTTATTTAGTACTTATGGTTTTTTTCAGTAATTTCTCTCCTCTTTTCCTTCTCTGCTTCTTTTATAAAGCCTCTTCTAAGCAAATGTGAACCCTATAACAGTTAAATTAAAGTCAAACTGATCCATGGTCCCTGAAGTTATTCCAACATTAGTTAGCCACACAGTTTCTAAGTGGATTCGTGATTACTCAGAATGGGTTTCTGTCTCCCTAGTTTAATCCTGAAATAGCTGGGGTCTGTTTAGAAATATAGATCAGGAAAAAACATTGCACAGTAAACATCAGCAGCAAGTGAGTGAAACTATGGGTGTATCTAGACTACAGGGTTTTGTCGACAAAAGTGGACTTTTGTCGACAAAACTAAACCTGCGTCTACACTACCGCTGAGTTCTGTCGACATAACGTCGACAGAACTCATCAGTTTTGTCGACGCTGGTAAACCTCATTTTACGAGGCATAACGCCTTCTGTTGACAGAGTTCTGTCGACAGAAGGTGTTATTGCATCTAGGGTTGTGTCTAGACTACACAGGGTTTTGTCGACAAACCAGCTTGCTTTGTCGACAGAACTGAATGTAGTCTAGATGCTCTTTGTCGACAGAAACTTTGTCGACAGTATCTGTCGACAAAACTTCTGTCGACAAAAGCCTGTAGTCTAGACGTACCCTATGTGATTAGGTCTCTTTTAAGTTAGCATTATTATTATTTTTTGGTGTTGTGCCTAGAGAACCCAGTCACAATTTTGGTCCCACTCTACTTGACATTCTACAAAAGTACTAAGAGACAGTTCCTGACCCTCAACGTTTTCAATCCTGTAGCTCCTTAGTAATTGAAAATGCACTTTTTTTGTGTGCCATAAGTTTTAAAAATCCCACAAAAACAAAAACAACTTTTTAAAAAATCCAACCTTTCTTGTAAATTACTCTGCAATGGCCACCAATTGATACACGCTGTTAAACTGATTCTTTCAGCTCAAAACACACTGTGTGAAATAAAGACCTAATCTAAAGCTCACTGAAGTCAATGGAAAGGTCTCATTGACTTCAGTGGAAGGATCCCATTGACTTCAATGGTATTACAATCAGGACCTTGCTGCTCCTTCCAGCATCTGATTTGTCCAAAAGGTGGTGTCGAACACCTTCACCTAAACCAGAGGGGGGCAAAAGGCCAGATCCAGCCCACCATGCAGGTTGATCTGGCCCGTGAAGGCCCTGCCGCTCCCCCACCCCCTGGCCAATTAGGGCCTGTGGGTAGGGGGAGCGCACAAAGTTGTCTCTGCCCTGCAAGGAGCACGCCGTGCTTAGAAACCTCACATGCTCCTAGCAGGGCAGGAGGAGACTTCGTGTGCTCCCCTGCCCCCAAACCCTGATTGGCCTGGGGGCAGAAAGGGGAGCACACAAAGTTTCCTCCCACCTCAGAGGCATGGGTGCCTAGGAGGAACCTCTGGGGAGGAGGCAGACTTTATATACTCCCCCACTCCCAGACCAATCATGGTCTGTGGGTGGGGAAGCAGGGAAGTATTCTGGCCCCACCCCTTCTGGTGCGGCCCGGAACCACTTCAAAAATTTCTGAAGTGGCCCCCAGCAAAAAATTATTGCCCACCCCTGAACTAAACCATATAGACATTGCTGCCCAAGACTACTATTGGAAGAATAAGATATTAAGGAAATATTTTGACATACCCACATCTGCTGGAATGACACAGGTTGGTGGGGATTCAAGTGTTCCTAGTTGATGCTTTACTTCTATCCACATGGTATATCCAGATAAAAGAAAAATAGGCTGAAATGTACACTCATAATAATGATTCCTCTGTAAATGGCATTCTTTTGCCTCTGACTTTGGAGGAATACTTGGAAAGTCAGAACAATAGATATTACTCCTTAAAAGAGATGAAAACATTCAATTAATTTTCAACAAAGAGCTGTTTATGTTATGAATATAACTCAGAAGAAAAATAAAGAAAATACTGTCATCTAGAGGCTTAGAAATAATATTGATTGGAAATCTTGAATTTCACATGCCATGTTTAAAGCCAAAATTATAACAGTTCTTTATAAACTGAAAACTTCCCCTATCCTCCCCAAAATTACCTTAGAGGGTCACCTTTTCAAAGTAACTCAAACATAAAAAGGAATGATACTTTCAATTAAGCACAGGGACAATATTTTATTCTCTGGGTGCCATGCTTATAAAATTAGAAATATTATAATCATTCTTAACACAGTGTTTAAAGATTTGCTTGTTTTCATTAAAATTGCATTGCATGGCTCAAGGGAATATGATGATAAGATACCAAAGATTCTTCAACTTTACCACTTCAAACCCAACCCATACCTGATGCGAAGCAGTTACCAGATGGCTGTTGTTGTGGCCTATATAGAACAGTGCTTGATCACCTACACACTTGCCACTAATTAACTGGTGACTTTTTGGGTAGAGTTGGCAGAGAGGTAGAATTTGGGCCTGATCCAAGGCTCATTAAAATCAACAGGAGTCCTTCTATTAAAGTCTATGGGTATGTCTTCCATGAGGAGTACAGCTAGTTTGGATTAGAAGCCTAATCCGAACTAGCTACTCCGTGCTGCGTCTAGCCGCGTGGCACGGGGTTCGAACTAGCCGGGATTTAAAAATGGCGGCGCCCGGCTTATGCAAATGAAGTCCGGGAGATTCAAATCCCGGGCTTCATTTGCAAGTGCGGTATGCCTACATTACCCTCCTAGTTCGAATTAGGAGGGTAGTGTAGACATACCCTATGGGATTTGGATCAGGTGCTGAAAGGATCCATAGACAATGAATTACCTTGTGAGCTTCAGAGCACCGAATTTTGGCAGTGCAGTATACATTTTTTAAAACTTTTTTTTAAAACTTCACATATGTTTAAACTCCTTCCCCCATTTCTGTAAAATCTGATCACCTCTCATGCATTTAAAAACTAAAGCACCACGAGCCATCTCTTTCTTCCTCCCCAGCATCCAGGCGAAATAGTGGAGAGAGTTTCTAGGGGTACAAGTGTGTGTGTGTGTGTGTGTGTGTGTGTGTGTGTGTGTGTGTGTGTGTGTGTGTGTGTGTGCGCGCGTGTGTTGCAGGAAGGGAGAGAAGTGATGAAATTACTATAATAAAGTTGAGTCAAAATAAGATTTGTGCATTTAGTTCTGAGTATGTTCATGGGCTCTGTTCTGGAATGGAATGACCAGTGGGACAATACAGAGAATCAAATTATGGCTCTTCATGGCCATTTATTTATTGTGTTTTAAAAAATTTTTTAAGCTGCCTTGAATATTTTAAAGAGAGAGGCAGGTAAAAATATTTTAAATAAATAAATGTATAAGGCGCATTAGACCACACTATTAAACCTTCAGATGCTGCACAGTGGCTTACAGACCCACAAAATGTAGAATGCTAACAGAAATGTCTGACAGAATTTTCCCTTCATTGGTTCCTTTCTTCACACCCCTTGTGCTATTACTCGTTCCCTCTTTCTTAGTTATGTCCTTTTCCATCCGTTCACCCTTCTTCTAGACCCCTAACTTTCCCATCTCTTTCACTTCCATTTCGGTATTTCTCTCATTCACTCCTTTTAAGATCTTTTGTCTTATTCCTTCCTTTCCCTCCTCTTCTGTGCTTCTCATCTCTTTTCTCTTCCTTTCCCTTCTGCTCCCTCCTGCCACACTGATCATATAACACCAATCCACCAGGGTAACTCCACTTCCCTCTCAGGTTTTCCTCTTGGCCCTGCAGAAAGAGACATACAGGCCTATGGAAAGCGTTATTGAGCACAGCAAAGCTGCTGCAGGCTGAGCTGGAGATAGGCTAATGAAGCTGAGAGAGGATGGAAAGATTTTATTTTTAGTTAAAAACATTTTTGAGTCTACAGTAATTCCTCATTTAACACTATAGATATGTTTCAGAAAATGATTGTGTTAAGTGAAAACGTGTTATGCAGGGTCAATTTTCCCACTGAAAATAATGGAAAAGGTGGGGATTGTGTTTCAAGCGGTGGTGTCTGTTAGGACTAGGACATAAGGTTGGAGGAGAAAGGGGACTGGGTTACAGCAGGGAGGGGAGGAGAGAGGAGGGGGATTGGGTTGGGAGTATGCCCCTGTGATGGGTCCGCTGGGACCCGCATTGCGTCCGGCAAGGGGGGGTCTCCGGGAAACGGCGCAGCGAGCGGCGAACCCTCCGCCGCTTTGCAGGGAGGCGGGGGAAGCCCTGCACAGCCGCTGGCAATGGGCTGGCTAGGGAAATCATGTTATTCCGGGGACGGTCATGTGATTCAAAAAAACGTTCCCTAAAAAAAATCGTGTTATCGCAAAAACGTGTTAAGTGGGCACGTGTTAAATGAGGAATTACTGTACTTGGAGCCCTTTCCCCCAACCTACAAATACATAAAAAGAGTGGGGAATGAAGCAAAGGGGCTGTAGGAATGTGGGAACCAGACCACCAGTTTTTTCCACTGGAAGACCTCTTGGGAACACAGTGCTACAGGAACAACCAACTAAGGGTTTGTCTACATGAGGACACACATAAAATTAATCCAGATTAACTACAGATGTGAATTTAAAGTAGACTTGTTAAACCTCATTAAACTCACATATAGACATTCTCAGTCAGATTTAATGTGGCCTTAATGCAGATTAGCTTAAAAGTTAAACAAGCCATAAGAAAAAAGCTAGGAAGTGGGCAGAAACACTAAGGACAAAAAAATATGAGGACTATGTGTTAGAGGTAATGTTCCTGTTTCAGATCCTCAGCTGGTGAAAATTAATTTAATTCTACTGACTTCAATAAGCGTGTGATTGTTAGTATCTGCTCAGGATCTAGCTCTCTAAGTGCAGGTTGAGATGTGGTGGGTTATTCTGCCTAACTAGACACAAATGGTTGGAGCTCTATAAGAATGAAATCCCATTTAAAAATCTACCTGGTATAGTGATGGTAAGATTTATTTTAATAGGTTTCCAACATGCATATATTGCAAACAAGTTCAGATAAACCATAGACTCTGAACTGCATGTGGGAATGTTGCAAAATGATCAAGGTGACATTTTGTGGCTAATGAAAAGAGGAATGTTTTCAAATTTTCCCTAAGATATTAGAATTTGCATGCAGGCCTGTGGAGCTCAGGCTTTTTGAGATACCCACCAGAGAAAAACTGGCTACTTAATTGGCCCCTAAGGAGGTACATTTAGTTATATTTCTCCTGTTAATGTCAATGAAACTAATATGTAGTAAATCACTACATTCTGCTCTAAAGATTTATCCCATCATTCTGGATTTTTATTGCATGGTCTGTGCTATTTTTGTTGGCAGTGTTGATCTGTAGAGGAAGGTGGAATTACAGCCCAATCAAAATAGTGAAAAGGCAAAAATATTGCAATGTAATGTACAATGGAATTTTGTTTGCAACATTTTAATTGCATCAGTGATTGTGAAGAAATCAGAAACTGGCACATTATGTTTCTAGCAAAAAGCAACAATGATGCAAAAATAACATGTTTAAATCTAACCTTTAGACTCCAATTTGGAGGATGGCCTTGTATACCCCCCCAAAGGATCTGGAGAGGCACTATGGAGACATTTCTATATATTAAGTTATCTTCATAGTATTTCTAATATCACCACTTTGGATAATTAAAACAGAAGGAAGTTTTCCAGTTCAAGGTTTATTCTTAAATATTTATGGTGGCTGCTTAAATTTGGCATTTTGTTCAGCTTGGGTAGTGAAAACAGAATGGTTAATTTCACTCAGCTTTTGTGTTTGTGTTCAACATCTGCCCAAACATTGTGAAAATAATAAAGTTGTCTGTTTTTTAAAGATCCTGGAAATTACGCCATTAGTTAGATTTTTTTAAAATATATTTTCTAGTTTAATTATTCTCATGAAAAATGTTCTCTTTTTCATTTAGATTTATATTTTTAATAATACCTCAACAGAATCAATACAGAAACAAAGAAGAAAGCTGGCATGCACTTTCTACACCATGTTAGTGTCAATACCTCATCATATTATAATGAGATTATAAATATTAGGAAATATCATCTCTCTCCAGAGATGTGAGAGACTAACATGGAAAGATGAGGGAAGTAAAGGGGAAAGAACAATGAAAGTTACTTCTTACAACATAAGTGTCTCTAGCAGGTATTCAAGGTAACATTTAGCCTAGAAGTCAATTGGTCACAATATAGGGCCAGAAAAGATTTTCATATGAAATTCTAAACATTCTGTTTATTGTTCTATCCATCAACAGGTTCCCTATAGTGCCCAGCACTTAGTATTTATGATCCAATCCTACAAATACAGTTGAGCTTAGTGGAACCACTCTCACTTCACACTGCTGGGCCCAATTCAGGAAAGCTCTTTACTTAAATTCACCCCTATTCAAGAAAGCATTTTAGCTTTCCTGAATCAGAGCATAAGTGTTTGCAGGACTGGGACTTAAAATTCTTTGCTAAAAGGATTCTCACAAATCAAGTTTACCCCAGTAGAGAATAAATCCAATGATTTCTGCTCAGGGAGGCTTTGTTTTTCCATTCTATTTATTCAAATACTGTGCATTTATAAAAATCTTTTGTGTTTAAAACTATTAGATGATGTGAGAAAGACCTTTTCATAGGATGTTCCTGGCACAAATGTATGAATGATGAACTAACTATACCACACTTTTGTCCTCTTGTAGCATTGCTACTCTCCAAAGGTCAAAAAGGAAAACTCGGGGGACCTAAGAAAGAGACAGAATCATATGATGTCCTCTGAAATTATTTGGTACCAGGGAATGACAGGAAAAAGTAATCAAGACTACAGACAAGTACCAATGGTTGGAGAAGCTGATGAAGAGAAAAGGATTTAAAGATATACGGAGTATTTTTCCTTTGTCTGTGATGAAATGGACCATCTTTATAAAAGCAGCATCCTACCACTTAGGCTCTATCTACTGAGGATGGTCAGAATTGCTTTGATTTAGGAAATAAGGGGAAAACCACAGGAACAAGAGGAAAACTAGGTCTGAACAGAACCCCTCTTCTCCTGCACTACAGTAAGGATTTGAATTCTATTCACCAAACCTCTCTAAGGCCAGGTCTATACTAAAGGGGAAGGTCAAATTAAGATACGCAACTCCAGCTACGTTAATTATGTAGCTGGAGTCGACATACCTTAATTCAAGTTTCCCTGCCATCCCCACGTCAGGAGACCAACAGGAACAAATGTTCCCATCGGCTTCCCTTACTCCTCACAGAAGCATCGGCCGTGGATGGGGCACCCTCTAGTAAAGACCCGCTAAATAGAACTCCAGAAGATCAATCACAGCAGCATCGATCTTTTCCCTAAGCAAGAGACCAAATTTGTTACATCAGAGACCGTCTATGAAGATTCCACACTGGCAAATGTAGACTAGAATTTGGTCCTAAGCTTGCACATTGCTTAACCTGAAAGTTAGACCATGAATATTAGTAGCAAACTGAAAACTGCTCCACCCACCAACACTGTTAAGTGTAAAGTAACAATCTTCTTCTGAGCAAGTTCTTTTTCTTTTGGAGTCAGCCAAATTCTGCCACCATATATTTAATCACTGTGTGTGTGTGTGGGAAGTCAGGTTTAATTTATACAGATGAACAACTAATCTCAATCATACAAATTATGATTCAAGCAAATTTTCCCATTGTGAGAAGTCATACAAATCAAAATCCATTGTAGAAAAGCAAGATGGGGATTTGTACTGCAAAAATGGAACAGAATCTGAAAGAAAACTGAAGGTTTAAAAGGTATACTAGTTTGCTCTGTCAGGATTCAGCCCTGCTGCCAGAGGAATAAAACCAAATTTCTCACAGTATAGTTATTTAATAATATTTCCTGTTTTAGTTTTAAATATGTTTTATCCATATTTTCAAGGCTTGCCTTCAAAACTGTGTCCATGATTTTTTTTGTACATGCTGAATAATGCGTGAATACAACACATACAGGATGCTTGGATCTATGACCTCATTTGTGCACATACATGAGACCAGCTGAAATCTGTGGGTTCCATTTCGGAAGCCAGTTAGGAGATTGGGTGAAAGTTTGACACACAATGGCTTGGCAGATTTTATATTCACTTTTATTGAACATCTATTACTGCATTCATATTTCCAAAGTAACAGTTTCCAAACAAATATAACTACATTAAAAACTATACACACCTGTAGTATTTTAACTGTAAGGAACTCCCCACAAGCAATGAATGTGTGTTGGTGGACCATCTGCAAGTCATTTTAGTTAAGTACCCATCAGTTTCACATGTGATATTGATATTGACATCTATTTAAAACACATTGAAAATATTAATACAAATAAAGGTAAAATTGTTAAGCAGACAAAACAATAAGTCACTGTTGCCTGCAAAAAGCTTCTTGGAATCAAACTGAAATGTTCTGACTTGAAAATGTCAAGTACATTGAAGTATATATAAAAAAGGAAAGACATCCAAACCCTTACCTACTACATATAATTCAGCATATCGATGATGACATTCTCTGTTTTGACTACAACAGTACAATGCATTGAAGGAGAATTTTCCTCTAGGTTTTGTTGCATTCAAGTTGAAAAGAGTAACTTTGCTAACACGAGCATTCACAAGTGTATACTGACTCTCTGGGATCTCCTCTGCTAAATTCAGCCACCAAACAATCTTCTTGGACAAAATCATTTTGTTTTTGTCATTATAAATGCAATAGAAGGAAACATTAGAACCCACACTCGTCAGTATCTTGGCAGGAAAATACATGACATCTATTACAGGGAAAGAAAGAAACAGAAAAAGAATCTTTAAGAGATATGAAACTTCACACAAAAAAGGTAGCTTTACAAAATGATAGGATAATTAATGATGCAAACTTCTATAAAAATCTTGCTCCTAAACAGAAATTCAACTCTTGGAATTTAATGAGTGTTACATGAGTACAGGGACAGCAGCAGAAGGGACCCCATGATTCATATGTATCATTATTTATATTTATTTGAACATTTTTATCTACACGGACATTCACCTTCAACATCCTTACTCATGATGGAATAGATGAAATGGAATAAATGCAAGGTCATATAATATACTGCATCATCTTACACGTGGAGTAAGTGTAAGTGTATTTTCAGAAGTGTGCACCTACATTGCATACACAAACATACTGTTGTACAAGTGAAAAGGCAACTCTGTTTATGAGTGAAAAGGAAATGCTGGGAAGCTGCAAGCTGCATGAAGAACTAGATATTACACTTCAGTATACTATTTTGAACATGGAAAGTCTCTGTCAATAAGCATTCTCTCAAACTTTAGAAAAAGAGTAATAATTTCAGTGCTGTGGCAGGAGTTTGCAATACAGAACAGGACCATCTATAGACCACCTGTCATGCAAAACACATACAAAATATAGTGTATTAATTACACAGCACAGAGGTGTATGCACTCAAAAATACATGATAGTTGTGAGACGATTAATATTTTAAAGTTTATTTTGAAAAATCCATCAACTCGACTATTTGGATCTATGCGAAGATACACATCAACTGAACAATTTTCCTAATTACACTCATAATGGACCAAGATGCGCCCAAAATACAGTCTTGTGAACAGTGGTGCAAAATACTGTCTCTTGGTCATCAGCATAGTCTTTCTGTTTAAATACAGATCAAAACATAATGCTAATCTGTTGTATAAAAATACTACTGCCTGTTTTGAGCATTTTGTACTCCCAGTGTTAATGTGCTTGTATGAATGCAAAGCAGCCTCTTTGCTGTACTAACTATCCTGCTGGTTTTACTGTTCTTCCATTGGTTAATGCTAACATTAGCCACTGGGAGACTAGGCAAATTTGAGCTCCCTGCAGTGAAAAAATTACTCTCTCTAAGGTTGTCATCATGCTTATCACAACATGATTTTTAGCCAGTAAAATGTGTTTAACACAATTAATATCCTACAATAGAATATTTAATAGAGAGAGATTATCTACTGCATCTCAGAGTTTTCTACAAACTGTACATATTTATATTTTATACATGCATATAATCTCTTTGAAGGTATGCCTGTATTCGTTTGTATACACACAAACGCACACATGCAGTGTAAGCATATATTCATATGACCCAACATTTCAAAATGTGAGTGCCCACAGGTGCCTAAATTAGGATTTAGGTTAGCTAAGTAACTGACCTGATAGGTCAGGTTAGATATTTGGATGCTTATTTTAGAGGCGCCTAGTATAGAACAGTTTGACCAGTGTGTGCGCCTATGTCAAGCACATTAATGGGCCCACTCCATTCTCTTCTCTTTGACCTGGGCTGTCTGTTCCACATTCATTTATCTCTGGTAGACTCGGCTCCACTGTCTCTTTGATGACTTTCTTCTCTGACATTCTAAGCTCTGTCATTTGTACCTGGAATCCTATGCCTCCTTGTCTCTGCAGAGCTGAAATTTGGTTAGCTCTATCTGAGCTGCCCTCTCCCTTGGGAAAATAAGGTCTGGCTAGTTTCCCAACCTTGGATCATCTCCCTCCTTCTACTCAAAATTCTTCATGAGTAGGTTTTCAGCTCCTCTGTTGTTTTCTCATTGGGGGAGGGCAAACCATATTTCTAACATAATGGCTATTTAAATTATTGTAGAGGACATACCTTCTGCATTTAAATTATAAGGTGCACTCCAATCACTCCAGAATCCTGGACCGTGAAGACTCATGCACCGTACTTGAACTAAATATGAAGAATCAACCAGCATACTCCCTATGATGAGGGAGGTTTCTATTACAATCTCATCCACCTGTTAAATTATATCAGAAGCCATTATTATTTTTCACCACTTCAGAAAAATAAGAGAAATCAAATGAAAGAAGCTGTTTATTTTGAGGGCTACTAGAACTGCTCAAAAGCATTCAATTTTCATCACATCTAAATCAAGTAGGTTGGAAGTTAGACACACCAGGAGAAAACAGCTACAATCTTTTGTTAAATAGATGCTGCTTTTCACCCCAGCGATAGCTACACTGTGGCAGTGGAAAAAATGATTCAATAATAAAACTATATATGACACACACACTTAGAAACCCTAGCTCCACTGAAGCCAATGGGTGCTTTGTGATCAACTTCAATGAGACCCAGATTTACCCGTGGGCAGAGTTCAGAGGTCTGTAGGTGAAGCTGTGAGGGCAGGGGTGGGGAGGAGCATTTCTGTCTCTAATGGCTGTTCCATATAAGAGATTTATGAGTCTGCTGCTGCTTCCAAGTAACTTAGCCCTTTTGCTCATTCAGCAGAGGCTAAATCATTTTAATGCTGTCAGTCCTGAATTTAAAGTCTGTGTTGACCCAAGCAGGTTTTGCGAAATATGCTCTAGTAGCTGTCCCCCAAGAGGAATTCTTCCCCTAGGTTCTGAGTAAGTCACAGCCACTATGATATCTAGATAGAGAGCTTCAGGCAGGTTCTATTTAAATACACAATTAGAATGAGTAAATCTTCAATAAAAATAAATAATAAGCACACTCACTTGCCAGGCATTTTGAGTAGCATTCTCAGAAAACTTCACTTCATACTTAAGTGGATATGGTGTTAGTACTGGATTGGACCAGCAGATCTTTAACTGTCCTTTGTCTGCCATTTCTATTCGCAGGTTCATTGGAGATTCAGGCTTTACTGTAAAAAAAATATTAAAACCGAGCTTTTTATTTATTTTTTTTTTTAACTGGCAGTCACTGTCAAGGATTGTTGCGCAAGATGTTTGCACTAGCCACAAATTCAATCAGTTACCTCTTTCTCTCTCTTTCTCTCTCTCGTCTTGTCCTTAATCTTTGTTTTTAGAAGTTGCTCTACTCTGATTTGAATATACTTCTAGCAAATAATTTAAGCCTAAACTACTCTGAAAACAGAATAGCCTGTAATAGTTTAGCAAACATGGTTAGCTATGGGGTCATGCTGTTGCAGAGATAAATGGTGCCCACTGAGAGCAGTGGGCACCATTTAAAAGGTTTGGTGAACCTGAATCACATCTCACCCCCTACCCTCAGCAGCCCTTCCCTGTCACCCCTAGGTGTTATCTACAGTGAAGAGGCAGCAGCTGCTTTAGCTCCATGAGGAGAGGCAGCAGAAAAAGCAGAAAAAGCAGTCAGCTCCCAGCTGTCTGCTGACACCTCTGTCCAGCACCATAATTTCCAGTGTGCCAGCTCTAGCAGCTGCCATGTAGAGAGAATTCCCGGAAGCACCATAGGATCAAGTAGGGCCAATAACGCCTGGCAAAAATTGGGAAGGGGGAGGTGACTCCTGCATACCTCCCTCCATGTGTCACCCTGGTAGTGAGGAACAGGGTCTCGAGGCTTCAGCCCAGCAGGGCACACCTGCTGGGGGTCAGGGCTAAAAGTATGAGCCCCAGCAGACATACCCCAACTCTTCAATTTCAGAATAGGCTCAGAAGGTCAATAAGTTTGGCCACCTTTGGTGTAGCAGTTATCTTAAGCCAGAATCAGCTTCTTGTTATCCAGGGTCCCAATTCTACAAAGCACAGACACAGATTTTGCTGAATGGGAGCTGGCTCAGAAAGTAGCTGCATCAATTCTACTATGGTTGCTAGGATTTTGGCTGTGAAAGGTGGCCTCATAGGAAACTGTAATGAAGCAAAAGAAAATGAAGGTTTTGCAAGGCTCTAACAGAGTTAAAGAGAACACTACAGAAGGGGAAAATGGATGACTACTTATAAATAATAATCATGCTGGGTTAAAATCAAGACACTTGGATTTTACTTTTACCAGAGATGAAGTGAATGTATTTATTGCTGTGCAATTACTCTAGTTGGCCTGCCTTTTCGAGCACATTGTAAAGAAAACACTGAAGTTCTCACTCCGGATAAATAGCTTTGATAAGTGGTATTTTTCAGGTTAGAATAAACAGCCAACCTTGTGTCTTTAATCTGGAAATGAGGAACTTCTGAGTTTTATAGCCTATGCTTCAGAAGGCCATCTTAAAAGCAGTACTGCATCCTTCAATTTGATCTGCATGCGCAGACCCCCTGAACATCCTCTTTGACCTTACTGGAGCGCTGGTCAAATACTGGAGACCACCTGTCTGAACTGCATTATAGATGTAAGTTCTTAAATATGAGGCTCATTTTCTGATCTCCTTACACTAAAAGTGGTCTCACTGAAATCTATAGGTTATTCAAGGACTAAGGAACTACTCAGTTTTGTTGAGGTTGTCAGAATCTATCACAAATATATCAACATTTGATTTTTTGGAAGCTAAATAGTTAGGGCCAAATCTCTCAGTCTGTCTGTGGCATCTCTAATTCTGTGTATACTAACTAGCTTCAGTAGAGAAAGGCAAGAGTGAAGGATTCAGGATGTGGTCCATTGCTTTTAATAATGCATTATGCAATTTTGATGACAATGTCCTTGTGGTAATACAGAACCACACGTAAAAAAACTTTTCTATATTGTAATCTAAGTGTTAGCATAGGTAGACAATGTTTTCGCATTTTGTAGCCAAGTATTCTATTGCTATGGCTTGCATGTGCAAAGCAAACATCTCTCTTCACTAATATTAACCATTTCATTTTAAAACTAATTATTTCCTTTATCAAGAAAATGGCAGGTTATTAAAAATTATATATTTCAAAAATAGCTCTGACATTATTTATTGCTTAGAACATATTACATGAATTATATCTGTAGTCACTTTTAATAATGGCAGATGCAGCTGTGAAACAAATTGATCATTACATCATGAAAATGAAATCAGTATGTAATCATCAATATAATCCCCTCATCTCCAAAAATATTAATGTAATTTGTAATTAAGATAAAAGTGTTAATCCAAAGGAGTTTTAATTCTTTTTAAAAAGTAGCAAGAAAAAAATACCGTATTTTCCGGCGTATAGGGCGACTGGGCGTATAAGACGACCCCCTATCTTTTTAATTAAAAGTTAGGGTTTCATCTTATACCCCAGCGTCCCTCCGCCTCCTTTGCTCCCGGTGTCCCTGGTCTGCTGTAGATGGTCCCCAGCAGACCAAAGGCACCGGGAGCAAAGCCGCAGCAGCTTTGAAAGCCTCAGGGGAAGCCGGCGGCGGGGCAGCCCAGGCATGCCTGGGCTGCCCCCCCACCGGAGCCCCTCCGCGGCTTTGAAAGCCTCGGGTGAAGCCGGCGGCCGGGCATCCCAGGCGCGCCTGGGATGTATACCCGGCATACAAGACGACCCCCGATTTTTGGGGGATGTTTTTTAACATCAGAGGTCGTCTTGTATGCCGGAATATACGTAGTATTTTGTTATAAATAAAAATGTTTTCAACTATTCAGGAAATGGTTATGTATTTATCAACCATTTTTTATGCAGCATTTATGGCAACAAAGTATCAAATAGATCAGTCATCAGATTCCACCGAGCTAATGAACTGAGGAAATAGCAAAAGTAAATCTTTGCTGAAGCAAAAAACCAAGCTTCCATGTGGTTAGGCGGCTAACAAACAGCTTTATTGATCAATAAGGCACAACGTGAGCCAAACGTGGTCCCAGCAGAGCCGGGCCCAGTAAGGCTGGCTAATACAATCAATCCTAGTATCTTATACCCTTAACCAAACAAGTTTGACGTCAGGGCATCCAATTACAGAAATCATCAATTCAACTTAAAAGGCAAACTGTTATCAGCAAGAAAGGGGGACAGGTAACAAGGAGTGAGCGCTCCCCTCTCAAACAGCTCAATTAACACATTCCAATAGCTCATCCTGTAGGCCTCTCACATGGGGTGACAGAAAGTTCACTCTGGTATACGTGCAGAAGCAAGAAGCTGAAATGGTTTCTGTTATACAAGATGGCTTCTACTAGCTAACTATGAAAATGGTTTCCACATCTTCCACATTTAAAAAAGTGGAAATTGTACTTTTAATGAAGGAAGTGCCAAAATGAGACCAGGAAAGAACATGCAAATGCTGCTGATGAAAATGCTTTAAAATAAACCTGCACAAATAGCAGAAAGTTTATCTTCTGTTACAACTTAGGTAACAGTTAGGAACCAGATCATTGGTTCTCCATATGCTGATATACTTTCCCGCATTCAAAGTGAATGCTCAGGTGCCCCCAACACATTGTTCCTCCTTCAATCTAGATTTGCCTGAAGAAAGGTGGAGATTAGGGCTGTGTCTAGACTACATGTCTCTGTCGGCAGAGGCATGTAGATTAGGGTTGTAGGCAAAGGGAAATGAAGCCGCGATTTAAATGATCGCGGCTTCATTTACATTTACATGGCTGCCACGCTGAGCCGACAAACAGCTGATCAGCTGTTTGTCGGCTCGCGGGCTAGTCTGGACATTCCCCCTGTCGACATCAAAGCCCTTTGTCGGCAGCCCCGTTATTCCTCGTGGAATGAGGTTTACCGGGGCTGCCGACAAAGGGCTTTGATGTCGACAGGGGGAACGTCCAGACTAGCGCGCGAGCCGACAAACAGCTGATCAGCTCTTTGTCGGCTCAGCGCAGCAGCCATGTAAATGTAAATGAAGCCGCGATCATTTAAATTGCGGCTTCATTTCCCTTTTCCAAAACAACAAATCTACATGGCTCCGTCGACGGAGCCATGTAGTCTAGACGTACCCTAGGAGGCCTGGAGGGATACGCATCACGGATCCTTACAGAAGCTACCCTGAAGAATTAATACAGCTGCAGCTGACATCCTTGTGTAACACCAACAGGCGGAAACCAAACCTGGGACCTCTGGAGCATAATGCATGAGCCTCTACTGCTTGAGCTGAAAGCCAGCTGGCTCTCAGCTAAGGCTGCAGAGAAAACTCATTCTTCCTCTCTCTGTAAGTGGTCTAAGTGCAAGCGTGTGAGTTACTCTTGCAAAAACTAACTACAGGTTGGACCTCCCTGGTCCAGCACCCTCAGGACTGGAACTGTCTTGAACCAGGGATTTTGCTGGACCAGGGATGTCAGTGCTCCCCTGCTGGCTGCATCACTCACAGGCTCCAGCACGGACTCTCCACCCTGCTGCCCCATGGTCTCCCAGGGTTCCCAGTTGGACCCTTGGCCACCGCGAGTCCTGCTGCCACAGAGTATTCTCTGGGTTCCCAGCTGGGGCCACCTGCCCTGCTGCTAAGCATGTCCTGCTGCTGCTGGGGATTTCAGCTGCCCACCTCAACCAGCCCTGCTTCAGCTGGGGGGTTCCCCGGCAAAGGCTGTGTGGTTACCCTGGCCATGATGCCATTGGGGGTTTCTTGAGGTTCCTGGCCAGGGCCGCCCAGCCACCCCACTGAAACCAGGGATTCCCCAACTGGGGCTGGGAGTCCTTGGTCACATAGCCCAGCAGACACTGCGGGTTCCCCAGCCACTCCCTAGCCCCACCAACACCAGTAATTTTCCTCAGTTGGGGATAAGGCTTCTCAGCTACCTTGCTCCATTAATGCCAGGAGTTCTCCATCCAGGGCAGAGAGGGCTTCCCAGATGCCACTTGTCCCAGACAAGTCCCCTGACTTGCTCCTGCCTCTGGGGCTCTTCGGTCCAGCAACATCTATGTCCCTGCTGGATGACAGATGTTACCGGACCAGATAGTCTCAGATATGGGAGGTTCTATCGGTAGCCACAAAATAAGGACTTCCTGTTGCTACTTTCTATAATAAAGGTGTACAATAAATTGAACTCACCAATATTTATGGGTTTGACTGACATTAAAGGTGACTGAAGAAATGTTGCACCATGTATGATGTTTAACCACATAATATAAGTGTAGTTGAGTTTTAGTGAAGGTATGCGACATTCATATTTGTCATACCCAGTACAGTCGCATTGAGTAATCATAAAATTGTCTTTTAGAGAACCTGTAGACATGTCTTCCAATGGCAACTCTGATCTATATTGAAAAAAAAAACATTTAAAAAGCATCATGTCCTGGACAATCTTCTGCATACTTTATTAGATATAACCCTTTGGATTAAACAGTAGGCACAGTACTGAAAACAGCAAAGCACAAGAGACAGATCAGGCTGTGTGCATTTTCTACAGCTATACCTCTGTGGGCAGCAAAGGAGCCGAATGAAAGATATTTCTAGGGATTGCTAGACTGGATCAGACCATCTACTCCAGTAACCTGTCTCTGACAGCGGCCAGAAACAACTGCATCAGAGGAAGTTTTAAGAAATCCTCTGTCACTCATGAAGGTCTCATCCCAATTCCCAATATTCAAATGCTGATTAAACATGAAACCTGAGTTTTGATATCCCTCTCCAAATTTACCATCAAGAGTCATAATAATATAAAATCCTGAAATTCAGCCAAAACCAAAATATTACGTGTGCAGCAAGCTGCAGGATTTGGACCAGGTTTAGGATATGTTCAGGGGAGTGACTAGGGATGTTATATTTAGATTAACTAATCGAACCGTGGATGGGATTTCGATCGACTATTCGATTAGCTGATAAGAGTGACTCCGTCCTTGAACTGTAACAACTCTACAGGGGCTCTTGTATATTTCAAAAGCAGAATCACAGCAGAAGCAACGTGAGCGGAGACTGTTTCAGTCTCCGCTCATGCTGTTTCCCACTGTGCTTCTACCTCCCCTGGCTCCCACGGAGATGGTGCTGGGGGAAACTGGCTTTTAAGCCGGCTTCTCCCCCACACCAGTGCCCCCCCCCTTTTGCTGCCTCTCTCTGATAGAAGCAGCGGGGGAAGCAGGGGCAGGATAGAAGCGACTAGTCGCATTACTAGTCAATTATCCGATAAGCTTATGCTTATCGCTAGTTGCTTACATCCCCAGAGCTTACAGCCACTCTAGGCCTCTGAGCAAGATGAGGGGAGGGGACCAGCTCCACTCTTCCAGAAGGGGTGGGGTCTCAGGCGGAAGGGGCAGGGCTGAAGTAGCCAGCCCTTAGCGCTGTCTGGAGTGTGACGGGCTGCCCTTCCAGCCCTTAGAGCCATCACGAGGCTCCAGACCTTTAGAATCATCAGGCTGTGGGACAATTGCCCTCTTTTCCTTTCCTCCCCCCTTCCACCAGGTCCAGGTATGTTTCTAAATTACTTATTAGCCACACCAGATGATAACTGGTGAATTTTGCACATACATAGCATAACAAAATATACTCTAAAAATCTAACTTTATGTGATTACTTTCAAGATGGCGACACTTTGTTTACTTTGAAGACAGAGCATGTTTATTTCTTAGATAATTTGACTTTTTCTTAGCAAAGCAAATCTCATTTAATCCCGGGCATTACTAGTACTATTGCTTTGGATGGGTTTGTGGAAAGTATTTAGTAACTAACTCTTTAGTATTCTGTTTTGTTTCTTTCTAAACTGAAGTACAGCCCAAGAGACTACTTCTGGCTGAACTCTCCAGATTTGTTTGCATGAATTTTTCACATGTTGGAATACTTTTCTTTGGAGATTAGCATACAAATGAAAATAGTCTTAGTACAAAAATCTGCAAAACTATATGGTTTAATAAAACCTTCCAAAATTTTAAATGGATGGAACTCAAACTGCTAACAAGAAATAAAAATGTTTATTTAACAAAAGCAGCTGGAGCAAATTTCCCAGTGATGGAATAGTACATTATGCTTTAAGAATTTTTTTAAGGAATCAGATGTAATATCTAGGGCATACAGAAATGCACAGGCTGAATGATATGAAGTGTGATGCAGCATACAAATGGAGATGTATGCTGTCACACTGCAATTTAGGTCAAAACTCATTCATTTCTTTCTAATATTTGATCCAGACAGGCATTAGATCACACTTCTAAAGCATATACAATACTTTTCTTTGGGTCACTTTCAAGAAATGGTATCAAGCTAAGCCATTTTACAAACTTGAGAAGGTAGTCAATACATCTAATATACTGATCACCACATGCATTTTGCATAAACAGATAATTGGCATTAAAAGTACTTAATTCTGCACTCCAGTTCCAGCAGCATTCCTATTTTAAGTTTAGAAAATCTCTCTGAAACAGAATCTTTGAAAATGGAAGAAACTTTTAAAGCAGGCCAATCCATATGTCCAATTACAGACAGAACGTATAGCTGTCTAATGCAATAATTTTAATGGCACAAATACAGAATTGCCACATTGGACACGAGTCACAAAATCACAGTGAATTATATAGTTCACCAAAAATGAGTGCCTTTCTATGACCAACCTCAAGCCAATGTTCCCTGTAAACTGAGGGCTTGGGTAGCCACTCAAGAGAGATTCAGGTGTTGCCCAGCTGAGTGGCAAAGTGCTTACAGCTGCCCACAGCCAGTGGTTGGAACAAAGATGGACTGTTGCTTTACACATTAAGATTATATACACTTATCCAGAAGAAGATGAGGCGCAGACCAGTTGAAAATTCCTAGATGAAAATAAAGGGGGGGGAGAGGGAAATGGGTGAGGTTATGCTAAAGGACTACTCCAGAACACTAATCAGGAGAGGAAGGTGGATGAAGCATTGCTAGAACAGAAATATCCAAAAAACACAATGTGGTTGTAATGGGGACACTGTAATAACTTAGATATCTGCTGGAAAAGTTATACTGCAAAAGCTCAAGATGTCCTGTTAATTCTTGCAATTTACTGGGGACCAATTTCTTGCTCCAGAAGGTGGAGGAACTTCAGACTGGCTCTGGGCAAGAGAGAGGAATTGGTTCTGAAGCTATAGATTAAAGGCAATTTGGGTGAAAGTGACCTTGAAGTGATGATTTCATGATTCTAAAGAAAAGGAAAGAGAACAGTAGAAGAAGAACAAGGAACTTCACAAAAGCAGACTTTCACAACCAGAGAACTGGTTAGATAAAGTCTCATGGGAAGAAAATCCAAGAGAAAAAGAAGTTCAGGAGAGCTGTCAGAGTCTCAATATTAAAGGTACAATAGCAAGCTACCCTGATGTGAAGAAAAGACAGGTAGAAAAACAAGAGGTCATTTAGCTCTATTAGAGTGCTTTAATGAACTGAAAAAAAATAAAAAAATAATTCTACAAAGGGTGAAACCATGGGCAAATTCTTAGGGACAAGTACAAAAGAACAGCACAAGAATGCAGGTACAAAAACAGAAAAGCTAAGGTACAAAATGAGTTGAACCTAGCAAGGGAACTGAACAACTGGAGAGAGTTGAGAGAGCAACAAAAATAAGAAAAAGTTTAGAAACGTTGATTGCTAAGGAAAAATCAGGTGGGTTAAGACTTGAATGGATGGGAGAAGACTAACAGGAAACTTAGTGAGTCTTGAAACCCATAAAGACGACAGTGATAAATATTCTCCATAGCCACAAGTAGTAATCGGCTCAGTCCACAGCAAGGGAGATTTAGGTTAGATATTAAAGAAAATCTTTCCAACTATGCAAATAGTTAACATCTGGACTAGGCTTCTATGGGAGGTAGTGGAATCCCGGTGATTGGACGTTTTCAAGAACAAGTGAGACAAACACCTATCTGGGCTGATCTAGATTTCCTTGGTTCTGCTTCCACACAGGAGAGCTGGACTAGATGACTTTTCCAGCTCACTCCCAGCTTGCCATTTTTATGGCTCTCAAACTACTGGATGAAATAATCCCCTCCTTCCTAGGATATTATGCTATAGAAGATATGGTGGCTATCGGACAACGACATCATCTCCATCTTGGCAGCCCTCTTGTTACTAGTATCTTTCCTGCAGTATATTTCAGAGTCCTATTTGACTGCAGTCTCTTCTTCAAACCTGCTCTGTCATGGGCAGCACTTTCTATTCATAGCTACTTTAGATGAAGTCTATAATATTTGGGGGTGGGAGGGTGAATCAAAAATGTTTTTTAAAGGCTGAAACTCTTGAGCTGTCAAAAGACCATATGTGAACTATTGAGGAGACAATAACAAAACAAGATCATTGTTTTCATTGCTTTTATGGCCTAAATATCAGAATATTGGCACTTGTAACTGAATTGAGGCCTCCCAGAGAGAAACAAATGCCATGAAAGCATACTTTTAGAACTGGGACTGTTTTCAAACTATTCTGGCCTGCATGTGAAAGGAATCAGTGAGCCAACAAGGAAAACTACCCCTTTAACAAAATATGAAATTAAGAAATCAACTATTCCTTTGGAACATCAGGTCTCACTACAGAAACTATAATTTACCTTCACTCCTGGGGGGAAAAACTGACCACCACGTGATGAATGTTAAATAAGTTTAGAATGGTAAAAAGCAACAACAACAACAAAAGGTACTACAGATAATCTTTGGAGAGGAAAATTAACACATTAGCAGCAGGTCATTAATTTGGAGATGTGTAAATCAATTTCTCAGGGAGTCTGGAGTAGAAAATTGGTAAGTTTCTTTCAAGGTAATGATTGTACAGACTAATGCTACCACTGCATTTCTGATCACAAATACTACTATACGATGACAAAGTCATAGGACCTTTATTGGTATTTTAGGATATCCTTACAAATGGGAAGCGTCATATATTTTATACTTACAGAACATACAAAAGATTAATCTTGAATTCTCCATTCAAATATGACTTCTTGTTAGACAATTTCAGGACACAAACTAACAGTTCCAGGTTTCCGTTAGTCCAACATTGAATGTCCCAGCTTAAATCTATATTTAAAAGAGGTAAACATTTTCTAAACCATACTGAAACCAAAGACATTTAAAGAAATAAAATTTATCTGTAAGTCTTATGCTCTAGCACATATGCTACACTAAAATGAAAAACCAGGACATTTCAAAAATAATACTCTCTCATAACTGTATTGGGTCCGAACCAGGCAAATCATGTGCATTATATTACTTATGTGACTAGTCCTTTGGAATTTCGGGCTATTTGTGTGAGCGAGTAAGCAATGTCTGCAAGATTAGGGCTTTAGGCCCTGATTTTTAAAAGATATGTGTTGCTGCATTCAGCATTGCAATGCCCAACTGATTTAGGAGCCTAAATATATTTCCAAATGGTTTTAGCACTTAGCAAAATCATATTGACAGTTGTTTCCTAAGTGCCTAAATCCTTCTGAGAAAAGATTTAGGTTCCTAAATATCTTAGCAGTTGCATTTAAGATGTTGCCACGTTAAATACTGCATTTAAAAATTAATGATCCGCCAGGTAGCCTCTTACTCCAAAGAATGTACAGAACAGGACATAAAATTAACATATTATAATCACAAAAAATAGTTTAAACAAATTTTCTAATGTGCAGCTAGTGACAATTTTTAGCAGGGGGGTAGGAGATGAATGGACATGTTAAGTTTCTAATATTATTTTTAATCTTTTTGCTACCATTCAGGAACAACACCTCTTTGCAGCATTAGAAATCAATACAATAATTCTGACCATTTCTTGAAAAGAAGACCTGATCAGAGGCAGTGCTGAAAATACAGGATAAAATCTTGACCTTGCTTATCTCAATTGGACTTTCAGCATTACCTTTCCCACTACGTACATTGTGCACGAGGGCAAGAGGAATAAACAACCATCTTTCAAATGACAGGATGCAAGTATAGACACAGTGGATGATAACATACCGTGGACCTGAAGGCAGGGCAAGATTCACTTTCTCAAGCTAAAAATCCATTCAAAATGTCTATGTCCTTATCTACATTTTATTCAGCATGCCTCTGCAGACCCAGTTCTATCATGACACTCACAAGAAGTTGGCCAACTAGTAAGTAAGTGCTAAAAGTAAGGGACAACTGAGGACAGTCATCTATATGACTAACAAAATGGATTTATATCATCAACACGTGACCATTCACCACTTCTATCTTTTGTCTGCCTTTCTACTTGGCACTCTTCACTCTCTCCAGGGCAAGAAATTTGCCTTCATTTAAGTTTGTACAGTGACCAGTACAATCCAGGCACAAATGGAAACAAGTGATAACAATAAGAAAATATTCAAAACCCAAAGAAAACACAATGTCCATTATTGACTCACTTTAAAGAGCTACACTAGAAACCTACTTGTTTGCTGAGGTGCTAAGATATTTACTTCTGAGGAAATAAATGTCTTTGTTTCAATGCCTGCTGTGTACAAAGAACAATCTGAGTGTGTTTCATTCCATAGGCAACAGAGCAAACTCTCTTCAGCCACCTGCACCAGAGAATTGGTTTCAGCAGTTCCATGCTCTCCAGGTGACCCAGGACTGCTCTCCACAACCCCAGAAGTCTCATTTGGTGACATGCAAGGGAACATAAAGCTTGATGCTGGAATCTGATGTACCATACAGTGAGAAACTGCCAGCTGAATAAAATCTGGAAATACAAAGATATAAAGAAGAAAATGAGTTACGCTACTTGCAACTATGAAAATAAACTAGCTGCTGTTCCAAGGAAACAAAGGTGCTTAAAAATATTAGACAAGAATCTCCAAGTGCCAGTCTCCTCTGAATTAGCATAGATTTATTCAATTAGGCTTCCAGATCTCACCCATATGCCTCATACCTGAATAAAGTTACCTTTGCTCATTTTTTATAATTACTGCATATAACATCACATTAGAAAAAAACAAAAACAAAGATAGGCCAACACGAGAAAAATCTATAGTTGTCTCCTGGTGTAAACTGCTGCAAATTAATTAGAATTAACACATTAAACAGGGATTGAAGTCAAAGGTGATGCATCAATTTAGGAGAAAATTTAGCCCTAAAGCTGAACACACACAAACTGTGAGGTCTGAAAATCCAGACTTGGGTCCACATTTTGCAGCTATCTTCTAAATTTTTAGAACCTGGATATGCCCAATTTTGGGGTGTTCATAAACTGAATTTTAATATTGTGGCTTAACTCTCTGTTAACTAATAATATATGTAGAAATATTTTGTCCTTGCTAACGAATATCATCATGTGAGTACAGAAACTGCATTAAAAATGTTATTTGTAGCATTTTCTAAAGACATGCAAAAGAAATTCTAGTGTTTATAATAATGTAAAAACCTACAGTGATAATATGTGAAATCCTGAATCAGGGTTGTCAGCCAGCAGTAAATTCACAGATAGTCCATAAAAAACGTGTGAAAATTGGACCTGTGCATAGAATCTGTAAAATCATGTAGATACTGTCTCCCCATTTCACAGAGCTGTCATGTGGTCAGGGCTCCTGGGGACGTAGAGTGACGTGATGCCATCACTTTGTCATCCCGTAGGAAAAGGTTTTTTTAATATATAGAGAGAGATATAAACTGTCAAGTCCTATGCAGGAAGGATTATTGGCTGTCAAAAAACATTATTAATACAAAGTTTGACAGTGTGACTGTTGCGATGTTTGATCACAAACTGCAGAACTTGGAGGATGCTGATGTGGCTAGTAGGCAAGTTAAACTAGCATAATAACTTTTCAATGTGTTTATTCATACATCACAACAGCCTACTATTCAGTTTTGTCCTTTTGAGCCATCTTTACATTATATAAGAATGTCCATAAAAAGTTTGGTTGTCCATAATTCTTTTCTATACTTTCCATAAAAACAGTTTTCTGCAGTTGGCAGCCTTGTCCTGGCTACACAGAAGTAATTGAAAGTTGTGTCAAGGGGCTTCAATGATGCCAAGATTTCATTTAAAATTATCAGATGTCTTTTCTTTCAGGTTTTGTTCATTGTAATAGTTTTTAAATGCTGCCACCATACACTTGTTTGTGATTTTACAAGACACTATTTACAATTGTTAAATCCATGTTTAATGTGTTTTACAAAAATGGCCAAGTAGATAAACAGTCCCAAAAGACTGATTTTATAGAAAATAATATCTAGTAAAAGGTGGTATTTTCTATTAAGGTTAGATGCCTTGAAAATAAAAACTGTATATAATGTAGGAACACATTTGTTATATTACATGGCTTCTGTTGGTAAATCAGAGACTGAAGTCTGCTAATAATACTTCTGATAAAGATAAATATGCCTCTTTGAATTAAAAAAAGCTTTAGTTATTGAAATTCATGTAACTGGCTTACAGGTATCCTTGTTTTTAGTGTAACATGCAGGAAATATTTACAGTTTATTACATAAAAATGTCTTGAGCCTAAACATCTTGTAAATGGATCCCACAATAACAAAAACAAGAGAGTATTTGTCTTTTGTCTTCACAAGCACAATCTGCTAGAATATTTACATAAACTGAATAGTAAACCACTGCAAAGTGAAAAATAGGTTTCTAGGTAAATTTATGCAAAAGTGACAAGGAGTCCTGTGGCATCTCATAGACTAAAAGATTTATTGGAGCACAAGCTTTCATGGGCAAAGACCCACTTCGTCAGATGCACGGCTACCCCTCTGATAGGTAAATTCATGTTATTCACATCAGTATCTGAAGTGTTCAGTTTCTTTGGATATACATATTTTATGATCAGCAGTACCCATAATGGTGTGTATTTTCTCTTGTTTAACAAGGCAGAGTCTGTGCCTTGTCAAACATCAGTGTCATTAAGTTCCCTGACTCCATGTAGAAAATTCAGTTAACTGAACAGAATATTAGTGCATTATCCATGATGCAAAAACAAATTGAGGGACATGACTATCTACGGGTCAGGATATACAACTAATATGCTGCCCATTTTACAGCTGGCACTGAAAGGGGATTTCAGTTTGTCTTATAGATATAGATATAGATATATATTAATTTTGAAGGACAAATCACACTGCAGAATCTCACAGGACAAACCAACCAAATCCCATCAGATCAATGTGCATGCCATTGCTACAATACCTTTTCAAGAAAGGTAAATGAAATGAATAAGCTACAATAAAATTGTAATAGTATTACTGAGCACAGGCTTGTGTATTTTATATTCCTCAATAAACACATGCTTTTTTCTATAAATCAGTAGACAGTAAGAATATTCACTTGTCACCGATATAGGAATTTATCTAGAGAACAGGTCTAGTATAAGAAGCAACAGTACAAGTAGAAATCTGCTGACCAGTGACTAGAGACAAACAACTCTATCTCCCAATTCAAGTCCCCTGAGCGCTCTAGTTGCCCAATTAAAAGACATTTCTATAAATGCAGGTAATTTTAAGATATGAATTAAATTGGGACAATGTAATGACCCATTTGATATTGAACAAATAAAGACATGAAAAAGCCTAAGAAAACCTGCTGCAAAGATTGGAGAGAAACAACTTTTGAAACAACATAGTGCATTGGATTTAAATATCTACTTTATCTTTCATCAACATCTTGGGAAATTTAAAAGGACAATTTGCCAACTAAACTAAAGTTACAAGTGAAATGAAATCTGTTCTACAGCATATACCAATATTAATGTGCATGAGAAAATTCATGCACATCTGATTTAATCTACTCTGTTTATTTCTTCTACATCAGAAAGGAAAAATGAAGTCCTCATATTTGAGCTATTATATTTACCATAAACTGATCACTCATTCCAACGATTCTGTATATGAAGTAGGGGGATATGTTTTTGCACTAAACCAAACCAACCAACTTCATGTGAAAGCCTCACTCCATTGAAGTCAATATGAGTTCTGTTCTGACTTCAGCGGGGTCCAGATTGCCCATAAAATTCTTATCTGTATGAATGCTAGTTATGGGAGCTGCACTAGTTTCTCTTGACTAACTATAATAAATGTATTACAGTTGCAGGTTTGTCAATCATTTTTTTATCAAAACTAGCTAATTAGATATTGATCAGCTATCACTTGCATTGTTATTTTCATCAGAAAGTTATTGTCCAGTCTGTAAGGTACTGTGCATCAAATGTTTCCATTGGAAATGAGGGCATTCAGCATCTTGCAGAATCAAGTTTTTACTTTGTCAAAGTCAATAGCTACAGAATATGTTCAGAAAAACCCACATTTTCAGTACAACTTACCCAAGTGCAGAAACACAGTCAAAAGTTTATGCAAATACATCTTGTTCTGAAAAAAACAACCAAAATGTAATAAATTAAGAAACAATGGAAGAGATTGTTTCCATTTCAGAAGTACATCTATTATTCTGTTTGATCTTGGCATCCTTTAAAAGCCTATTCTTTAAATGTTGTTAACCTATGAAAATATAGATTCCTTAAACATACCATGGCTCTGTATAATTCTTAAAATTAAAAATAATGGTGTGCTTTATTAATTTGATGTTTGCTCTTTTACAGGAAGGAAGACAGAACAGACAGCATCACAGCAGAAAAGAAACACTGCTTAGAGTATTGATTAAATATCAAACAGGCAATCTCTCACCATTACACTTAGGAAGCGCTCTTCATTCCTTATGCATTTCCTGACTCACAAGCAAATTATTTCCTATTCTTCCCCTTCAAGATATTGTGAATCTGCACAGTTAAAATGACAGAGATAGCAATTTCCAATATACAGCACACGTTTGATCCCCATGATTTCTGTAATTCGTTTTCAGTCAGAAAGAAGTCATTTAAACAGTGGAAAGTTAAGCACGACAATTAAAACATAATTGCTTAGTACAATTTCAGATTTTTGCCATGTAGTCTCTCAAATTCTACTCACACCCAATTACAAAAGATGTTTGTAATTATGATCAATGTATCTACAATATCTGCAGAGGTATGAATTATTCAGCAGAGGTCTTGGGTTTTGAGTTTTACATTCATACAACTTGTCTGTAGGGCTGAGCTAATAATTGACCTTTTAGTTCAGCAACTGAACTAAAAAATCTGAAGGCAATGGGCTTGTTTCAAACTAAAATTGAGATTCTCAATGAAACAGAAAGGAGAGAGAGAGAGAGAGAGAGAGAGAGAGAGATTGCATTCAACAACCCATTTCAAATATCATTTCAAAATGGTTTATTTTGTCATTTTCAAAATGAACTTCAACCATTCTTTCTTGTTTCCAGGCTTCTTTCAGCTGCAGTGTCTTGCTACATTCAGCCTGAATTGGTGAACAGTTTCAGTGGCTCATCAAAAGCATTTTTCAGTAAGTTTACTATTCAGTCCTGAATTTTCTCCCAACAAAATTCACCCTCCTGTGCTTGATCATACTTTCCCTCATACTGGACTGAGAACCCTACCTGCAATGGAATCTATAAACCCAGGATCAGAAATCATGATTTGGGCACGTCCCCAAAGACATCCATAACCACTATATACTACAGAGCAAAACCTCATTCTGAATCTGAATCCTTCCCATGCCATCAGGTGTTGCTTACGGCATAAACAAGGCTCCCATAGGGGATCTCGTTATCTAGGGGCCTTATAACCATGACTACATGGAGCCACTAGTAATTCATTTCCTGCATAAAGCAGGATACTGAGAAGTGCACCGACCACAGGGACTAGTGCAACCAATCTGCTGCCAAATTTGTGGCCTGAAGAGAGGGAACCTGCATGTGGGAAGAGAAGAGAGCAGAATTCCTTCCCAATTCCTACAAACCTCCAGTGCACTGCTTGGCAAGGATACTCAAAAGGTCTGGGACTCAAACAAGAATTCTAAATAGCAGCAATGCTACAGAAAGTTATCTCCCAATATGGAACATAAAACTTTATTATAATAAAGAAACCAGTATTATTGCTAAAGCTAGCACTGGTCTTCTTTGACCTCACTGTGGAGCTTCTAGGTAAAACTTCCTGCAGCCGCTACTACCTCCTGTCTACCTGTTACAGACTTAAAGACATGTCACATTTGCATATTTTTCCAACCTTTTATCCTATGTAATCAACAAACCCTCAATCTTCAACAGGAGTTCAATTCTATAGACTGAATTACAGATACAAATGAGTCGCTGGCTTTGTCAGTCATCCCAGACAGGTCATCTGCTGACTTTGAAAAGATTTAGTCCAATTAATTTTACTTGGAATATCAAATTCCCGAAAGAAGTAAACTCCAACACAACAGATTCAGAACAAGTCAACGGGATTATCTCCCTTCATTAAGGCTATGGTGCCAGTACTCTTCCCAGTAAGGGCATTTCTTCTATACTGTATTACATAGAGTTATGGTTTGCAGATACAGACAAGAGCTAAAGACGTACAATTTAAAACTAGATAAAGGAAAAATTAAAGTACATTTTGGGCTACATTCCAAGATCTCTTAGATTTACTATTTCACTGCCTCTACTCAGTATGAAGATTTACTCTTCTGGTTGGCAGTGTTTTTCTAATCTGTCAAACCATAAGCAGCTGAGCTGGGTTTACTCTGCAGAGCTATAGGGGAAATCCCATATCAGTCAGAGTTAACACAGAGTCATATTAACATAGAACACATAACTACCAACACTTCTCCCTCCAGTAGTCCATTCTGTAATAGATGGACACGAAGTCTGGAAGTAATAAACAAATTACAGCTCTTGCTCTAAATGTGTCCAGAATTACCATAGACCTATAATGAAAATTAACCATTCTTTTCTGTATTTCTAACAGACAAAATTGGGAGGTGATGTTTTACATGACAGAACCACTGACTACTACTAATATTACACAATGATTATATAGGTTGAACCTCCCTGGTCCAGCATCCGCAGGACCTGAGTGGTGCTAGATGAGGGTTAGTAGACCACCTGATTTTCAGTGTGAAAATTTAGCTCCTGATGCACAGAAAACATACTTTCAGAAATCAGATCCAGGCATGGTTCAGTTGGGCTGTGGGAGGAGGGAGCAGCACAGGAGCCGGTGGGCGGCTCAGTTGGAGTACAAGGGGGTCCCGGGAACTGGCATGCAGCTCAGTTGGGCTGCGGGGGGGAGCCAGGAAATCAGACATGTACTGCACTGAAGTACACTGATTATTGTTACTCTCCATATTTTTTAGATATTATCACAATTGTGCTATAGAATTATCTCACCTTGACTCTGGCATATATCTTCATTGCCTGGAAGGAAATCCCACAGCCAAGAGAACAGGTCTTAACCCAAGTCCTTAGAGCTTTCCCTTGAGAACTGTCAGTCACAGAGTTCCCATCAATAACTGCCATAGAGAAAAGACTGTGACTTAAGTATCGGAGGGTATGTCTACACTACAAAGTTAGTTCGAACTAACGGACGTTAGTTCGAACTAACTTTAATAGGTGCTACACTAGCGCTCCGCTAGTTCGAATTTGAATCGAACTAGCGGAGCGCTTAGTTCGAACTAGGTAAACCTCATTTTACGAGGACTAACGCCTAGTTCGAACTAGCTAGTTTGAACTAAGGGCTGTGTAGCCCTTTAGTTCGAACTAGTGGGAGGCTAGCCCTCCCCAGGTTTCCCTGGTGGCCACTCTGGCCAACACCAGGGAAACTCTATGCCCCCCTCCCGGCCCCGGACCCCTTAAAGGGGCACGGGCTGGCTACGGTGCCCGTGCCAGGTGCAAGCCTGCCAGCACCCAGCTAGCAGACCCTGCACCTGGCACGGCACAGAGCCACCCATCCGATGCCCCCCAGCCCACCCCCTCTTGCCGGGACCAGGCTGGCGGCTCCCGGGAGTTTGCCCTGGACCGCAAGAGGCGGGCACCTTCCTGGGCTAGTGCGGACATCGTGGACCTCGTCCACGATCTCCGCACTAGGCACAGGAAAGTGGCCGTCTAGGGCAGGAGAGCTGCCAGCCTGGCCACCCAGGACCAGGTGTGCATGAAAATCAAGGGGGTCCTCTGAGACCCCCGACCCTGAGCCCTGAGCTTACAATGGCCGTCCTGGGTCAGACCAAAGGTCCATCTAGCCCAGTAGCCTGTCTGCCAACAGCGGCCAACCCTAGGGACCCTGGAGGGGATGGACCAAAGACAATGACCAAGCCATTTGTCTCGTGCCATCCCTCTCCAGCCTTCCACAAACTTTGGGCAGGGACACCACTCCTACCCTCTGGCTAATAGGACTCCATGGACCCAACCTCCATGACTTGATCTCACTTCCCTTTAAACTCTGTTCTAGTTGTAGCCTTCACAGCCTCCTGCAGCAAGGAGTTCCACGGGTTAACTATTTGCTTTGTCAAGAACAACAACTTTCTCTTACTAGTTTGAAGCCTGCTACCCATTCCTTTCCTTTGGTGTCCTCTAGTCCTTCTTTATGGGAACTCAGGAAGAACTTTTCTGAATGCACCCTCTCCACCCAACCCCTGCTTTTAGAGACCTCTATCCTGTCCCCCCTCCGTCTCCTCTTTTCTAAGCTGAACAGTCCCAGTCTCTGTAGCCTTTCTTCATCTGGGACCTGTTCCCAACCCCTGATCATGTTAGTTGCCCTCCCTTCTCCCAGCCTTTCTCTTCCCCTCTCCCACCTCCTTTTCCCAGTCTCCCCCAGTTTTTTTTCAATAAAGACAGAGTCAATGTTGGAAGAAACGTTATCTTTATTTTGTACATCAATAAGAAGGGGGGCTAAGGAAGGGTAAGTGGAAGGAGGTGAGGGAGGAATGGGGTACGAGCCCCCGATGGGGAGGACTGGGCTGGCTCTGCGGGCTTCTGGGGGTGGAAGCTCTCCTGCAGCCCCCCAATTACTCCCTCTCCCCAGATGGCAGCCTGCGGCAAGTGCAGCCGGGCTGATGGCCGAGTGGTGTGATGTGTCCAGTGTGGGCACTCAGGGCACTCCAAGCCAAAACTTCTTTGCAAGCGGGGCACCCCTTAGAACTGTGTGTCCGGGGTGGGCGTCGGGACCCTTTAAGCGCAGCCCTCGGCTAGCCTGAGACAGCATCTCCATGCTCTAAGTCCTCCTTTTATGCCCTGCCGGCACTGCTTCCGGCCATCCTTAAGCCCTGTTCAGAGTCCACTCAATGTGGACTTGCTAGTTCGAACTAGCAAAACGCTAGTTCGAACTAGTTTTTAGTTCTAGATGCGTTAGTTCGAACTAGCTTAGTTCAAATTAACTAATTCGAACTAAGTTAGTTCGAACTAGCACTGTAGTGTAGACGTACCCAGAGCTATCCCATAAAAGGGCTTTAAGATCAGTGCCACTATTTTGGGTTGAATTCAGTTCTCATGGTACTACTTCAAAGTAGATCATGGTGCATCAGTGAGGTATGTACTCTCATTTGTCCTTGTCAGTACATAGACCACACCTTGATGTACTAGGTGCAGCTTCCATAATGCTTTCACTGTAAAACCTAAGGAGGCTGAAGGTGGTCCCTACAAGTAGATCTATAACCAAGAAGAAGTATCATACTTGTCTGGTTAGGAAGATGGCAAAGGAATTTCTGGTCACTGCTTCCATGTGAGTAAGTAGTAATAAATCAAATAGAACTTGGACATCAGGTATTAATATGACCACCAGTGGACAGATGCCCCGGATAGAAAATGAGGTCACTGCTACAGTGAGTTCCTTAGAATGCTTGTTTTTTCCTACTGCCATCACATCTGTCTAATGTGGATTTAGTTGGGGCAGCTTCTTTTTATCTTTGTTCCAATAACATTCAGAAACTGGAAAACAGTCCCATACACATTTGTAAAGCAAACCAAAGTTAGAGGTCATCTGCACATTCACTGAACCTCTCCACAGCTCTGATATAGGGTAGGAAAAAAGCACCAACAGGACTAAGCCCTTTGAGACTTCATAGAGGGGCACCCTTAGGGTAAGGTGGCAGCTGCTGCTCCTGTTGTGTTGGATTGGGCTCTGAGTTTAGTGCCTTTTACCCCACCAAAGTGTGAACAATGACTTTAAAAAAAATGAGTTAAGGGAGAAAATGCAAGTCTTCTAACAATAGTTGCAGAAAATAGGAAGCAAAATATAAGCACTCTGGGATAAGTAGGTTTGTTGCTTCCTTACTTCTAAATGAAGAGCATTTTTAGGTTAATGCCACAGTCCCGAAGTTGTATTTTTTATTGCAGGGGTGGGAAACCTTTTTTGGGTCAGGGACCACCGACCCACAGAAAAAATCAGTCAGGGGCCACACACAAAAAGCCCTCACTGATGTGGGGCCCAACTGAGAAGCAGAAAGACACTCTTCATATTCCCCTCAAACACCAGAGCCTGGGGGGCCCAGCGTAATAGATTTTGTGTTCTCCAGTCTCATGGTGGGGCAGCACAGAGGCTGGAGCACCATCACAGGCTCCCCAATGCAGGGGGGGGCAAGGTGGAGCCTTGGGGGCTGTATTCAGGCAAGCCAGGGCCGCATCTGGCCCTTGAGCGTGAGGTTTCCCACCCTTGTTTATTGTCTCGTATATAATTCTAATCACAGTGGGGGTGGGGAGAGAAAGCCGGGTGAAATCAAAGAAAGGATGTGGACAAATTCGAGAAAATCCAGTGAAAGGCAACAAAAATGATTAGAGGGCTGGGATGCATGACTTATGGAAAGAAGCTGAGGGATTTGGGCTTATTTAGTCTTCAGAGAGAAAAGAGTGAGGGTAGATTTGATAGCAGCCTTCAACTACCTGAAAGGAGAGAGGAGGTTCCAAAGAGGTTGGAGCTAGCCTGGTCTTAAGTAGCAGTGAGGGAAGTCTAGGTTGGTTATTAGGAAAAACTATTTACTAGGAGGGAGGTGAAGCACTGCAATGGGTTACACCTAGGGAGCTGGTGGAACCAAGGCCAGGTTGGGAGGGATAATTTAGTTGTGTTGGTCCTACTTTGAGCAGAGGGTTGGATTAGATGACCTCCTAAGGTTCTCTTCCTTCCCTAACCTTCTATGATTCTACAGTTCTTCCGTGATGTGAACAATTATAGCAAGGACAAATACTAGAAGTCACTTATCTCCAAGAGTTAAAGCACCACCAGATATTGCAGAAACTGTACTGAGTATTATCACAGAGGTGGTGTATGCATTCTTATTCTAACTACCTGTTGTTTCGATCCTTTTTCAACCTGAAATTTTCCTGCCTTGGCCTATGTCCAAAAAAATTAGTTGGCATTCAGGCTTTATAAAGTGCAATGTTCTATGACTTGCCACAGTAAAGAAACGAGCAGAATAATCAACTTTTCTAAGCCCAGGTTCTTGGCTTAGAAAATGTTTACAAACCCAACATCAACCACTTGCTAGCTACCCCACCCACCAAGATGCAGTAACAGCACTCAGATAGGTATATACACACATATGCAATTCAGGAAGAGAATATAAGTTGTCTGACATTCTTTCAGCACTGGTTGTGGTGAGAATGGAAGGACATAAGCCTCCAGTCACCTGTCCTTATAGCATGGCATCTTGGGTGGAGGTTCAGCTCTTCTACTCCAATGCACAGATAGGAGTTTTATAATTGCAATAGCACCTAGCACTATAGGATCGGGACTTCACCATCTTACACACACTGAAAACAAATTGTATGTGAAATTCCCTACCTTGATTAGTGATAGCAGCAAGTATGAGAATGGAGAGGTGGAGGCTGATGAAACTAAGACAGGTAATTACAAAACAGTCTTTATTACATAATACACTAGGTTGATTAGCAGGGGAAAGGGATTCCAGGCCCAGCCCCATCAGTTTTACAGCAGAAAAACAGCTGGAAACATCTGGTGGTTTACACTTTCCTGCCTAAATGGTTCTCGGTATTTCACAAGTGAAGCAAATTGAAAAGTTACTTTTCTTCTAGATTCTCCCCTCACCCCTACCCAGCTGCCTTGATAAATCAACATACAATTCTTTTAGTTTATACATTAAACATGCAATTTAAAAATAAGGGATGCAACAGCAAGAAAGCCTATTCAGTAAAATATTAAGTGACAAATATCATATTCTTGAGACGAACAGGGCTGAGTTACTTTAGCTGTTATTGGTAATTGGACTGACTGGTTATGAGTTTAAGGCTGCTATTATTGCCACAGTGGCAGGAGCTCGCAAGCCTTTTTAAATCTCTGCCTGGCCGGTGCACTCTGGGCAGCACTGAAGGGTCATGGAGATTGGGAGAGATCCCGGATAATTGGAAAAAGGCAAATGTAGTGCCCATCTTCAAAAAAGGGAAGAAGGACTATTCAGGGAACTATAGGCCGGTCAGTCTTACCTCAGTCCCTAGAAAAATCATGGAAGGGATCCTTAAGGAAGCCATTTTGAGGCACTTGGAAGAGGGGAAAGTGATCAGGAATAGTCAGCATGGATTCACGAAGGGCAGGTCGTGCCTGACCAATCTGATTAGCTTCTATGAGGAGGTAACTAGCTTTGTAGACATGGGAAAGTCAGTGGATGTGATATACCTTGACTTTAGAAAGGCTTTTGATACGGTCTCCCAAAATATTCTTGCCAGCAAGTTAAGGGATTGTGGATTGGATAAATGGACGGTAAGATGGATAGAAAGCTGGCTAGAAGGTCGGACCCAGCGGGTAGTGATCAATGGCTCGATGTCAGGATTGCGGTCAGTTTCTAGCAGAGTGCCCCAAGGTTCTGTTCTAGGACCAGTTTTGTTCAATATCTTTATTAATGACCTGAATGAGGGGATGGATTGCACCCTCAGCAAGTTTGCAGATGACACTAAGCTAAAGGGACTATGTCTAGACTGCAAGCCTCTTTCGAAAGACAGCGTCTAGACTGCACGTTGAACTTTCGAAAAAGCGGCTTGCTTTTTCGAAAGAAAGCATCCAGTGAGTCTGGATGCTCTCTTTCGAAGAAGCCCTATTTACATTGAAGAACGCCTTCTTTCGAAAGAGGAACTTTCGAAAGAAGGCGTTCTTCCTCGTGAAATGAGGTTTACCGCCATCGAAAGAAAAGCCGCGTTCTTTCGATTTAATTTCGAAAGAACGCGGCTTGAGTCTGGACGCAGGTGAGGTTTTTTCGAAAAAAGGCTATTTTTTTCGAAAAAACCCGAGTCAGGACACAGCCAGGGAGAGATAGATACGCTCTAGGGAAGAGATAGGGTACAGAGTGACTTAGACAAATTGGAGGATTGGGCCACAAGAAATCTGATGAGGGTCAACAAGGACAAGTGCAGAGTCCGGCACTTGGGACGGAAGAATCCCAAGCATTGTTACAGGCTGGGGACCGACTGGCTAAGTAGTAGTTCTGAAGAAAAGGACCTGGGAGTTACAGTGGATGAGAAGCTGGATATGAGTCAACAGTTTGCCCTTGTAGCCAAGAAGGCTAATGACATATTAGGTTGCATTAAGAGGAGCACTGCCACCAGATCCAGAGATGTGATTATTCCCCTTTATTCGGCTCTCGTGAGGCCACATCTGGAGTATTATGTCCAGTTCTGGGTCCCCCCACTACAAAAAGGATGTGGACGCATTGGAGAGGGTCCAGTGGAGGGCAACCGAAGTGATCAGGGGGCTGGAGCATATGACCTACGAGGAGAGACTGAGGGAGTTGGGTCTGTATAGTCTGCAGAAGAGAAGAGTGAGGGGGGATTTGATAGCAGCCTTTAACTTCCTGAAGGGAGGTTCCAAAGCGGATGGAGAAAGGCTATTCACAGTAATGATGGATGGCAGAACAAGGAACAATAGTCTCAAGATGTGGCGAGAGAGGTCCAGGTTGGATATTAGAAAAAACTATTTCATTAGGAGGGTGGTAAAGCACTGGAATGGGTTACCTAGGGAGGTAGTGGAGTCTCCATCCCTAGAGATTTTTAAGTTTCGGCTTGACAAACCCCTGGCTGGGTTGATTTAGTTGGGATTGGTCCTGCCTAAGGCAGGGGGCTGGACTTGATGACCTTCTAAGGTCTCTTCCAACTCTATGGTTCTATGATTCTAAGGGCCAGCTATGGGAGATTAGCCCAGTCCTCTACTTCTGCCCGAGGCCCTACCCCTTCTGGGTGCAGAGCCCGGGACTCCCCCAACTTGCCCAGGGGCCTGACAAATCTGTCAGCCATCCTGTGGGGGGTCTATTTAAACTGGCTAAAGATTGATGAAGCTCTAAGAACCTCAGAGGACGGATCACTGCAAAAGCATAATTACCTGAATATCATGTTTCAGTTTTCTCCGTTTCTTGCATTTGCTTACAAAAAAAGCTAACAGCTGCTAGTTAATGGGAAACGGGAACATAATATTGTGAGCACACAGCAGCCACTGCCTTCAAAAAATAAAATAAATGCTTTTAAATATTAAAGAGATTTTAAAAAAAACATAGAACATCCTAGAAATAATGCTTATGCATACCAGTGGCAGGCCTGATTTTCAAAGGTGCTGAGTATGTGCAGCTTCCATTGAACTTCAGCAAGACCTGGGGGTACTCAGTCAGCATCTCTCAAAAGCAGGCCCTTGGATTTTTATTAGATTTGTTCATTTTCATATAGAATGTTCTGAGCAAATGAAATGTTTTGGAAATTAACTGTGAAACTGATTTTTAGTGAATGTTTTTCTTATGGATTATGCCAAAATTTTAGCCATGAAACCCAGCTCCTTCAGTTCTCCACATTAAGTATTATACAGTCACCAATGGAACAATTACCCCGCATTCCCTCACCAAAGTGCCTCAGTTCTGAATCTCAAGAAATTAATAGGCTACCTCCATTCATGCCAGTACCTCTCTGCCAACGAGAGCTCCAACTAGTGCTAGACACAGCTCCTCCCCCGCGGATTTAAATAAACATGTCCGCCGCTTTTTTTCCGGCTTGGGGAAAAGCCGGAAAAAAACGTCTAGACTGGCGCGATCCTCCAGAATAAAGCCCTTTTCCGGAGGATCTCTTATTCCTACAGGTGTTTCCATAAGAAAAACTACAGGTGTAGGAATAAGAGATCCTCCGGAAAAGGGCTTTATTCCGGAGGATCGCGCCAGCCTAAACGCTTTTTTCCGGCTTTTCCCCAAGCCGGAAAAAAAGCGGCGGACATGTTTATTTAAATCCGCGGGGGATATTTAAATCCCCCGCGGATTTCCCTATGCTGCCTTACCTGCTTTGCATCCCTTTTCCGGAATTTGGGGCCAGTGTAGACGTAGCCTTTATGTTTAAAATTGCACTCCTTGTAATCCATGCCAAAATTTGATAAAAGAATTTTTGCACAGTTTATTTAGGCTCATGATGCAAATTCACTGAAATGACTGAGGTTTTACAAGCTGGTTATTTTAAAGGCTTACTAGAGAAAACTATAACTCTTGTTCTTTGCAGGCATAAAATGTTTCCTTTAAGCACTTTATTCTGCACTATTGAATGCATTCAATTTATTCTATGCAAAGCTGTTGTAAATTGACATTTAAAGCTTTCCTGTATAGCTGCATGTAGCAGTTAAGGATTTCTCAGTGTTTTCATTATAAATGTTATTTATAATGTGCTTGTCAGTAATTAGCGTATTAAATTTCACATTACGTACTGTTTTGTCATTATGGACCATAATGGCTCCTATAGTGTCAATGATTCAGAGATTAATGAACTGTCTACTGCATGTTCATTGAAACTTGTTTTCTGCTGACTTGGACATTAAGCCGAAAGGGAAAGGGCGCTTGGGGGGAGCTAGACACAGATGCTGTCTTTGTGAAAGGCTGATGTACTACCTAATGCATAAGCAAGTTTAAAAAATCCACAGGTATAAATTGCAGTTCTCATTGGAATAGTTACATATATTTTTAATGTGTATCTTTAAATTGCATATGAGTCTTTACCTATTTTTCCCCAAAACTTTTCCCATGAAAACTAAATGGAAAAGAGGTCAATGGATCAAGAAATGTTCTTTCTCTGGCTAATTTCTGTATCTGATTTGACAGGTCACTTTTAGGTTACAACTGAATGTATATATCTTAAGAGTTGCACTATCTTCATTGCTCTCTTTGCCGGCATACTGCATCTACATACATTTTCTAATTTGGGTGCCTACAATTAAAAAAATCTAAAAATGAATTTAGGCACCATCATAAAGGTGGTCTGATTTTATTAAGATGCTGAACAAGCACAACTCATATTTACTTTCTGGAAGATGAGGCTGTTCACTATTGAAAAATCAAGTCACTTTTATGGGAATGCCTAAATTCATAATTGAGATGTGATAGACAAATTCAGTCATTTTTGACAAATGTAAAAAGCCAGGGCGCACTCCAGCTGAGTAACTTCTGACCAACCTATTTCTGAAGAAATATTATCATACTTTTCTTTCCAAATACCCGCAGTCTATTTTTACAGGAGAAAGGTCTTTCTGTACAGTTACTGACCCTTTTTAGTCTTGTACAACTGCACATGATGCAATGAAGAGTTAGCTATACTAAAAATCGTAGAACGGCCACCCAAGTATCCCGAGAGAACCTGCTTCAATACAGAAAAAAGAAACTCCCCCTCAGTGTCACTTCCCTTGTTGTCACCTACCATCCCACAGTGGAATCCGGAGGGGGACTCATCAAATATAATTACAATCCATGCTTGAGGGGGGCACTGTCCTGAAATTTTACCAAGTCCTTTTTTCTGGCCTGCAAGCATGTCCCCCCTCTCAATCTCACTAAGCTCATCATCCAAAGCATGCCCCCTGCAGACCAGAACACAACAGACCCTGTCAGAACAACAGATGCAAAAACCTGAAGGTACAATGATCAATACTGCCCCTCTCCACACCCACACCTTTCAAAATCCACATATACCTATCACAACATGCATAGTACATAGTGCAGCACATCAAACACTGCAACACATATAGAAGAAAAGAGACAAATCACTACACTCTTGAATAAACTCACACAGAGACATAACAAAAAGTCAGACACCCTGTCAGGCATGAGTGAATGTTTTTCACAGCACAATCGGTCCATATCTATCAATTCTAGTCCTCAAAGGAAATCAGTACAACACCTTCAAAAGACCAACACAGGAACTTAAATTCATAACTCTGCTAGATACTAAAAATCAGTATCTCAATAGAGGCACTAGTTCCATGGTTCATTACAACAATTTGTAACATACTAATCCTCCTTTGTTCTATGAATGCAGAGGTGTTAATTGCCCATTTCATTTTAAGTGTTTTTCTGCAACATTTTTAATTCCCTTATGTTTAACAATTTCACTTCCACCCTGAATTTATCTAGTGAAACTCTGCTTACTTTTTCAAGGCCTGAAGAAGAGCTATCTGACGCTTAAAAAACTTATATCTTCCACCAACAAAAGCAAGTCCAATAAAAGATATTACCTCCCACACCTTGTCTCTCTGTTTCTGGGTACCAAAACACAGCTACAACACTGCAAACAAGAAAATAAATATGCAGAACTATTCAGTCTCATTTCCAAAGTCCTACTTATACCCTTTTGAAAATATTTCAAAACTGTCATGTTATTGGCTGTTGTTTTGACAATGTTAGTAAAACTTTACTTTTGCCTTAGATTGTTACTCAGAAAAAAAATCAAACAGCCTAATGGATTATGAACATACACGTGCGCACATGCCAACTTCTGACTTCAAATATATCTCTTTGGTTAACTTCTGCTGTTTTCCTGGGACTAATTCCAAGAGAACTCAACACATTGCTTAGTTGGCAAATGTCTGTTCCTTGTGGAATAAAACTCAATAGCAAAGTGGACTTTGTTTTGTTAACGTTTTACACACCCCAACTTTTTAAAAAGTATGAAAGATGGTGTAATGCAAAATGTCTTTTTTCCACAAAAACAAAGCTACACTTTTCATTGCTAGGACCAAACTGCATTCATATTTGATATAGCAAATAAAAATAATGTTCAGTTTTCCTCTTTCATCACTTCAAAAATTGACTGCTAAGAAAACTGGGGTTGAAAGCTGTTTGGGAGAGAACCATCACATGCTACTTACTCATTAATGTTCTGAGAATATACCCCAGGTGCTGGAATAATTTTTATAGTGAGGGTGTGGAGAGCCATTAAACCAAACCAGATACCCTTTGTATAATGGAAATCTCTTCACGCAGCACCCCAAGTTCCAATACCTGATACACACCTAATCCTGTAGTGCCAAAACATAGAGGCCACCCTGTCCATACACAAGAGCCATCCTTACCTGTAGTACCTATACATTCTACTGTATCTACTTTAAACTCAGGGTTCAAACTTGGCTTTAAATTGTCAGGGTCTCTTTTCAGGTGAAAAGATGCAATATTACTTTCCATCAACTCTTTTGCAATCATAGTTCTCAGTATTTTCCAGCGAGCCCAATATGCTGGCTGCAGTCTCAGGCTGGGCAGGCTGCAGCATGGCCGGAAGGGCTGTCACATTCCCTGGACGCTTTTCCCCACACAGGTTGCGCTGCTGCAGACGAGACGGCTGCGGAGTTGGCTGCAAGGCAGGTTCCTCGCTAGTCCCCTCCGGCCTGCCTGACAACTCCGGGCTAAAGTGACCCAGCGCGGAACGTGGGACTGGCCGCCAGGGTCCTGAATCCTGCCTCGCTGCTCCCTGCTCGCTTGGGGGCCCCACCGCGCTCTCGCCCCGCGCAGGGGAAGTGGCCCAGGCTGGGAAGCAGCCTGCAGACGGGCTGCCCGGGGCGCGCTCCCCAGCCCCCCGAGCTCCCGCAGGAGCGCCCCGCAAGCCCCTTCCCGGCCGGCACGTACCTTCTCCGCGGCTCCTGCCTCTCCACGCGTCACCCCGCGGGGACCATCTCCTCGGACGCCGGCCTCGCCTGCTGCCGGGCGGCGAGCTGGCCGAGCCCCCTCCGTGCGCGCTGCGCGGCGGGGCTGGGGTCCAGCGGCCGGGGGGAGGCGCAGGGAGGCGGCACGTGGGGCGAGGCGGCCGCCGCTCGCGCTACCTGGGCAGCTGCTGCAGCTGGGGCCGTAGGAAGCCGGCCAGGGGCTGGAGTGAGCATCACGTGGCGCGGCTCTGGCGCCCGGGGCTGCGCCTTGTCACCGTCCCCTGCCTCGGGCTGCTGCCCCAGCGTCCACCGAGCTGCGTCCCCGGGCTGCCCGGCTCTCGCGCCACACCCACCCTGCCCTGCTCTCTGCCCCGCGGCGTGCAGCGCGCCACGGCTCTGCCCGGCACTGACTGGTGCCACGCGGATGGGATTGACTCCAGCACCTCATTTAACTTTCTGCCACCATCACCTCCTCCCCCCGCTCGCAGCCACCCGCCCCTTGGGCCCAGTCCGCCCTGCTGCCCTTGCCTTCCCGTTCTTTGGAGCACGAGGGAGTTTGGTTTTCAGTGGGAGATGGAGAATGCCTCCTGCGAATACAGCCAAAATCCTGCTCAATGTGCGTGGCAGGCGTAATACCTTTCACACCAAACTCCATCTTCCCCACATGGGGACCCCTCAGCCGCTGGGCTGAAAGCCTGTCTGTTATTTATTTGCATTGGGTTAGCAACTCAAGGCTCTTTGCTAGAGCTGTTCAAATAACGGTTCAGCTTGAGAGGGGAGCAATAGAAAAGTTGTTCAGGATAAAGTGAAACAGTTTGTTTGACCCAACATTTAGTTTAGCCCTTTCTATTTTGTTTTTACCCATTTCAAACTCATGTTTAATTTTTTTTAAAGTTGCTTCAAATTGCCAATTTGACACATTTCATGTCAAGACTGCAAAAGTGAAAGGCTTTGTTTGTTTGTGAGGACTTCGCCTATCTAACACCACTATCTATGACTTGTGTTATTTTAGTTTATCTAGCTGAGGTTAAAATTTACTTACTATCTGGGAGACCACACTTAAATTCTAAAGAATGAAATCAAGCTAATTGGTTTGGTTTGTGGGTTTCTGTTTTTGTATTATATTTCTTTCATTAAGGATTGTTCACAAACAATTGACTGCCAGTAATACATTCCTGTTGTGGAGGTATAGTATGGTCCCAAGATATTAGGTATGAAGAAATAATATCTTTCATTGGACCAACTTCTGTTGATGAAAGACACTTTTGAGCTATAGAGAGCTCTTCTTCAGGTCTGGGATAGGAACTCAGCATGATCGATACTAATATTTACAATTTAAGCAGTTGCTTAATAGCGCCTGATCTGTTAAGAGACTTGCTATTGATCCAGCTCATCAGTCAGATGAGCACATAAATGCTTCCACAAGGAAGCTTCCATATATGTTTGTGTATTCCTCTTTGAAATTCGCATTCTTCAAATGAACATTCATTAATGCCTATCTAATTGATTGGGCATGGAGGCAGAGGGACAAAAATACCACACTATGGTGTATTTGGTCCAAGCAAATTAATTAAAAAAGAAACTAAATATTCAGAGATACTTTTTGCAGATACTTTTCTCCTGTATTAACCATGAGTAACGAAGAAAATGTATTGACAGTACTTATCTTTTTCCTAATGCAGAGTTGGTCTGTTTTACCTAAATTGAGATTAGTGCTGTCTGAATCCATAGTTTAAGATTTGTAAAAAATTAAACTAAGGTCTGTTTGAATATTTTGATTAATGGTTTTAAGAATGCAGCATGCATAAATATCTAATTACTAATGTAAAACGTGACAGTAAGTAAAAGTAGAAGAATATTTGCCTGATATTTGCCTACTTCCTGTGTCTCTCAAAAGATCTTTATATTTTCACAAAATAATGTGATAATAAAATTAAAGTTGAGAATTATAATGATACAAATATCCCTCTTGTGTTAGTAGAAAAATAAAGATTATTTGCTTTTTAAGCACCAAATTCAGATACTTGAGATGCCCTTACTTATGCTGAATAGCATCTTATTCCACAAACCTGCTTCAACAGTCCTAGTCAGAGAGTTAGATACTACAGTAGTTAGTGTGAGTAGGGGTATCAATTGGCAGTAAATTACCTTATTTTTAAAAGTTATGAAAATGTTAAAGTCAATGTCCTGTCAGATTTTCCCAAATTAAAAATGTATGTAGCTGATTACATGAAGTTTTTGATTGTTTAAATTCAACACTTATGAGCAATAACCCAGTGTTCAGGTACAAAAGAAGAATTGAAATTTGATTAGGAAACATTTGTATTTTAGATAATTATTATGCTTTCTAGCAGCAATTAGAAACACAGTCTTTGTAAAAAATATCAAGATAGTCATTTTAAAAAGAACTGTTATCCAGAAAATATGTATTTTTAAAATTGCTACATTAATTATCCAAATGCCATAGAATCTCAGTTGTAAAATAAAAGATAAAATAGGGATGTAATAGTGTAATTGATTAGCCGATAAGCAACAGCTTATAGGTTAATGCGATAGACTACATGCATTTTCCTTCTCCCTCCTTCCCCAAGCCCAACCAGTACATTTTTTAGCAGGCTGGCCAGCAGCCCAGCTCAGTTCGGGCTCATGCTGGATGTGGGACCTACCTCTGCTGTGGCTCTACATTTAAAGTGTATTAGGAGCCGGGCAGGTAGGCATTTAAAATATATTAGGAGTTGGGCAAGCAGGCAACCTGGCTCAGTTCCGGTTTGTGCTGGGTCCAGGAGGTCAGGCCCTGTCCCCCCACAGACAGGGGCTGCTGCCACCCTGCACTGCTGCCTCTTTATCAGAGGCAGGAGCACAGGACAACAAGCAGCTGGTTCACAAGAGGAACTGGTTTTTAAATTGGCTCCTCTCGTGGACTAGCTCCCACCTGGCATCCCGCGCTGCTGCTGGCCCCGCCCCCAGGGACTATAGAATAGTCGACTAACTGATAAGAATTTGTGAGGTTACTTAACTATTCAGTTAACTGATATTTAACATCCCTTGGACAAAATTCTGGAAGTTTCGTCATTGTTTTCAAAGCATCTAGGATTCCACTCATTCTGTTTTGGATTATTATTGAATACTTATTTGGTTTGCCCACACAAATCCTCCTCTTCATGTGTAAATGGAACATTTAAATTCATGACTTTTGCATATTAGTCACTGAAGGGCTGTACTTCTGAGTTTAAAAGCCATTTTAAAATGGCCAGGCTCTAACTCCTGTTGCGTATCAAGTGACCACTTTTATCTATAAGTGGACCTATTCACTGCACTCAGACTCTTAGGACTATTCAGTATAATGCAGAGTATCACAATCTGTCCCAAGTATTTTTTTTAATATAGCTCTAAATTCACCCTCCAGAGAAGCTGTTTGGGATTTACTTTCTCTTAAGGAAGGTACAATCTGGGGCCTACAACAGGAACACCGTTGTAGCAGATTTTCAGTTAGAACTAATCTCTGGATGGAACAGAAAAACCAAGATAATGTTTTACAAATAAGAATAATGCTTAGCCTGTAACTCAGCCAATGAACCATTATGTTGAAAAATGTAGATAAATTTTCCCCAGTAATTTCTAGAACACTCATTTCCATGAAATGTCTGGATTCAGAGTGACACTATTTCTCTCTCCTTTTGTGGCCTCTATTGTAGACATTGGTGGAAACAATCCATGCATTTGTTTTACTAACAATTCTACTTCAGATGATGAGACCACCCTGGTAGGAAAATGAACTTGAATGGTTACAGTAAGTTATATAAAAGCTCTAATTTGTAATGTCCATATCTTTGCTGAAATTTAAAAAGGGGAGAAAACCATTATATTACACAATATATAGTTCTGGCTCTAAAATGAATAATGACACACTGTAGAAGAACTGCAATTTACCATAATGACATGCCACATAGCTGTATTTAGAAGTTATCGTCAATTAACAACCCCTAGCTGTGATATGTAAAGGAGTATACCAAACAAAACAAAGGTACCCAAACATAGCTCTATCTTATTTTCTACCAATAAGATTACGTATAGTATCCTTTCTAAGTAGGCTTTTATTCTGTTAACCCATTTATCATCAGACCATACATATGCGCCAGCTAGTGCAGTATTCATTCTCCACAGACATAGGCACCAGATGACTCAGGAAGGTGCAGGAAACCCCATAAAGACAAATTTAAAAAAAATCTGTAGTAGGCAGCTATCACATAGTACTAAAATTGCACTTGAAGAATTTATGCTCGTACATGTATTTTTTTCCCATTACATTAACCCTTTTCTACAACTTCCATAGAAAAATATTTGGAATTTGCGCCATTATTGCTAAAGTTCCTTCCTTGCCAATCACTCTTTCCACGTCACCTCTCCCTCTGAATACAGTCACTATCCTGCCTTTTTCACCACATCATATTTATGCTTCCCCTTATGTCTTTCACAACTTTGCTGCCTCTATTTATCTTCTCTTGTCTGTTATGTCACTTCCTGTTAATGATACCAGCCTTTACTTCCCAGTTTCCTCTTTTCATGTCTGTCTTCAGTCTAGGGTTGCCAGGCATCTAGTTTTCAATGAGAATGCTTGGTTGAAAAGGGATCCTGACAGCTCTGGTCAGCGGCACAGCTCCCTGCCTGACCTGGCTCCACACAGCTCCCAGCAATGGCCAGCATGTTCCTGTTGCCCCCAGGCAGAAGGGCAGCCAAAGAGGCTCTGTATGCTGACCCTGCTCCAAGTGTTGTCTCTGCAACTCCCATTGGATGGGAACCGTGGCCAATGGGAGCTGCAGGGGCAGCACCTGTAGCCAAGAAGAATACACAAAGCCACCTGGATGTGCTTCTGCCTAAGAGTCACACAGATAAGGCAGCCACTTCTGGGAGAAACCTAAACTAAGCATTGCCTGAACCCCAACTTCAGACCTGAGTCCCCTCCCTCACCAAACTCCCTCCTAGAGCCCACATGCTGCACCCTTCCTGCATTCCAAAGTCCTCATGCCCCATCCCACATAAGATCCTGCATCCCAGCCCCATGCCTAAGCCCACACCACTGGCCAAACCCCAGACACCATGGCCCCCACCCCTTCCTCCCACATCCTGAATCTTTCATTTCTGGCCCTCCTGCAACTTTTCACATCCCCAGCCTGTGGCCTCGCCACCTCCTACATCCTAGTTCCCTGCCCCAGCCTGCAAAAATAAGCAAGGTGGGGGAGAACAAGTGACAGAGGGAGGGGCAATGGAGTGAGTAGGGCTGGAGTCTCAGGGAGGGGGCAGGACAAAGGTGTTCAGTTTTCTGTGATCAGAGAGTTGGCAACCCTACTTCAATCTTTTCTCCTCTTTCATATTAAAAACCCTCTCTGGACTAGACCACCTTTTCCTTCAAATTCCTCCTCAAGATCCTCTTCTGTCATAATACATATGGCCATTCTTAGCTGGCTAATTTCTTAATTAGGTATGGTTGGGGATAGTGGAGTTATATGTTATCATTTTACATTTTATATTTATTCATCTCTACCTATTGCTGGTCTTCTTGCATTATGAGCCCTTTGGACCAGGAAATATGTCTATGTTCTTATATCATGCCTTATGTGTATGCAAAGGAGCTCCTAAGCATATTGTAGGTACTACCTTAATACCAATAAAAAGAAATGAATAAAATAATATCAAAGCACCAGAATTAAATAAAAGATTCATCACTATTAGAAGAGCAACATATATTATTCCTGGGATATCAAAGTAATATGTGGCTTTAATGTTTGGTGTTGCTTGTTCTTGTATTGTCTCTAGGTAAATACAATATAACAACTGTTAAAAGAAGTAGTAAATAGAAGCAAATCTATGAATTAAGCTGTGGAAAAATGTTTGCCAAATTATTTTTGCTTTTATTTTAAAACGTAATGTTGTTGAAAAGAAAAAAGCCGTGTGTGAGGCAAAAGCACATTTTGTCTACCTACTGCAAGCTATTTCACAGCCTCCTCTTTGTGTATCTTTTCTTAATAAGTGGGCTTAAACATGATATCACAGTGTCTCCTGAACTGTACAAACAAGCTCTGTTCAGTCTTATAAATAAACAAGCCTACTGGCTGATTTTAATTTGTTTACTGACTTTCCATAGTTCACAATCCATGTAAACAAAATAATGCTATCAGACTCTACTCATTAAAATAGTAACCAACCTTCACTCAATAAAAATTCTATTTTAAAAGTGTTCTTGAATTCTAATATTTAATATTTGTTTTTATTGTTATAGTTCCCCCTTATATTTTCTTTTAAATCAAAATAACTTTCTAATAGCATTTTCTATAAACATAAAACTCCATCCATCTCCCATTATTCCTTCTTTGAAACCTGTATCTTACCATACAGCATACACGATGCTGCTAACTTATAACTGTATTGCCATGCTCTTAAATATTTTATCTTCTTATTATGTGAAAACTAAGAGGAATTTTTAAAACATATTCTCCCTCCCCTTAACAGAATATTCAGTTTATTGGGGCAAAGTCTCCCTAGAATCCGGTCTCCACATCTAACCAATAGATCGTTAGTTTCCCAGCAAAGAATGTAATTTTTACAATAGTCATACAATCCAGAGCTTTTCACAGAAAGACAGGGCAAGGGGAATGTTTCACAGAAAGACAGGGCAAGTTCTTCATCCTCCATGTTGCGCGCCCCCCCCCCCCCCCCCCAGCAGACCAGGCTTTTCTCCGGACGCCTGTGGTAGAGCAGCTGGGGCGCTGCTGGGTTAGTCCTCTGCGCTCTGCCCCAGGCGTCCCCAAGTCAGCCGCTACTGAAACTGACCAGCGCTGACTACAGGAAGCCTGAGGCAGAGTTGCTCTGCCCCGGGCTTCCTGGAATCAGCCGCTGATCAGTTTCAGCAGCAGCTGACTTGGGGATGCCTGGGGTTCTTAAGTTGAATCTGTATGTAAGTCGGAACTGGCGTCCAGATTCAGCCTGTTGAAACTGATTAGCGGCTGACTACAGGACCAACTTCCTGTAGTCAGCTGCTGGTCAGTTTCAGCAGCGATTGAATCTGGACGCCAGTTCCAACTTACATACAGATTCAACTTAAGAACAAACCTACAGTCCCTATCTTGTACGTAACCCGGGGACTGCCTGTATCTTTCTTTTGAGATGCAGCAACCTGCATTGCATACAATATTCAATATATGGGTGAATCACAAATTTATATAGTGGCATTCTGATATTTTTCTGTCTTCTTCTCCAAGCCTTTTCCAATATTTTATTAGCTTTTTTTGACTGCTGCTTCACATTGAGTAGATGTTTTTAGACGCTATCCATGATGACTCAGAGTTCTCTTTCTTGAGAGATAACAGCTAATTTAGACCCCCTACATTTTGTATGCATAGTTAGGATTATGTTTTCCAGATGTAGATTACTTGCACTAATCAATATTTAATGTCATCTGCTATTTTGTTGCTTAATCAACCAGTTTTGTGAGATCCCTTTGCAATTATTTGCAGTCAGCTTACCTATCTTGAGTAATTTTGTACCATCTGCAAATTTTGGCATCGAATCTATCACTGTCAAATATATCTGTGAAATTAAATGCACTGTGATAGATTCTGACTAGGAATTTTATTCCATTTAGTTTGTAGATTGTACAAGTAAACCCTGATGGGAGCTACAGAGCTAAGATAACAAACTAACTAAAAAGCATCAACAGAGTGGAATTTCTGGTTTTTCTTCTCTATAAGAAATTCAGTTTTTACTATAATTTGTATACTTGATATTCATCTCAACAGCCAAGCCTCCAGCTAGCTTGTCACCTTGCTCAAAAAATCCATCAAATTCTGGCCACAGTCAACCGCTATCCTTAGGATTTATGGGGTCCTACGCAGTCCTATTAAAAAGGTGCTCAATGCCTGATGGCAGTCAGAGGGAATGACCATTTTTAGAGATGTGATGTTATAATCTTCAGCAACACACCAATAAAATATTTTTAAAACAATTATTGTGGACTATCACAGTAAATTCTGAAACTGACAGCATACACCTGGGGTCGGCAAATACCTGTTAAGTGCTCATTACCACTTGAATGGCTCTTTCACAGGTTTGACTTCTGCTAATAGGTCTGGCAGGCTTTTTCACTTTTAAATTATCTGGATCCTCTCCAGAGGAACCAGAGTCACACAATGGGGAGAGGAAGAGGCAGGCAGGTGGACATTAAGACCCAGTGGTGCTCCAAATTTTAAAGTGCCCTATGCAGCTATGTATTGTGTGTATGGGAAAGGACAGGTCTGTCCGCACACATAGACAAGTTAATTACTTGGTTTATGCAGGAAAGATAAGAATGATCTAACAAAAAGTGTAAACCCAATTGTCAAACCTAACCTGTGCTGCAGCACCCAGTCTGCAACATGAGCAAAGTGATATTCATAAAGAAATTCTGATACCTCATGGAAACATGTATAGATCAGAAAACTTGTTTGCCCTCATTTTTAACCCACTCAGACACTAGAGGTTGAAACCTGGGAGCAGACCTTGAGTCCTTTGAATGGAGAGGTGCTGGTGGTATTCAGATCCAGGCACAGGTGCAGGATAGGCCTCTGGTTAGAAACAAATTGAAGCAGGAATAGAATTTAGATTTGGACACACTTCTAGCTCAGGTAGGGAATTCCTTCCTACTAACATACGAGCTAGAGGAGTAGAGGAGGATCCCCTTTAGTGGGAGAAGAAACCTAGCTTCCTCCCAGGCATCCACAGAAACATGAAGGAAAGGAACAGAAGATTCAACCCTGGTTTCTTCCATAGCTCCTCTTAGGATCTTTTGCTATTTTCCTCCTATCTTTATCCTTGGGAAAAGATAGACTAAAATACTGAGTACACGGATCCCCATCTTCCTTACTGACAATTGCTGGGGATGTGGGCACGAGCTGGGAGTCTTCCTAGGATATTTTTTTTGTGTGTGTGGCTGAAAACTTCTTTAGTTTCATGCATGAGACCATCTTGAAATTATACAAACCAGAAAAGAACCAAAAATAGTTTGTCTGAAATTTGTTCAGAGCACCTAGCACAGGTGTCTCAAACTCCCGGCCTGCTGTTCACCTCCCTCCCCTGCCCCTAACCCCATGGCTCCACATCCACCGAGGATGCAGCTTTGGGGATTACTGGGGGGGGGGAGCACTGGCCTTAGATTTCAACCAAGTTAATCCAGATTTACAGGCTCATAAGTAAGAGAAGGATTCATACCCATACTGAAGGATATCGGAGTAATTTTGTTAAAGAAGAATGAAAAATCACTTTCAATTTAAGAAACAATTGCTGGTATCCAAGTATACATTTGTTTACCTACTAGGACAAATATTCATCGTTAGCTGTCTACCCCTCCTTGACAGTGATTCACCCTATGGGCAGTCAGGAATGAATCACAGTTTACTAATGACAGAGATGCTGGCAACAAAGTGGGGACCTTCAAACCCTGACTCATTCTAAAACTTATTATGCCAGCATCAAGAGAAGAAACTTTTCAACAACACAGTCTCGATATAAAATCTCCCAAATTCTGTGAGGAGTTGGTCCAGTCTTGTTCATTTTGAAGTAATGCAAGTTCTAAATTGTACTTTAGAGACAGCAGGATTGGGTATGTTAGTGACTGATTTAAGCATTGGTTTCTGCTCATGGATTCAAAAAACTCATTTTAAGGAAGCTACCTGACCTATAGTTTACATCTGCACCATGATCAAAACCAGATCTGGATAACTAAAAATATTACCTATGAAAAAATAAAATCAAGGGTGTTGCCTGGGCATAATACAAAATGGAGTCTGAGGGGTTCTTTTTCCCTCAGAGCAGTTTTTCCCGCCAAAACAAGTAGAGGAAGGCTGTACACCCAGCACTAAACCTGTGCACTCAGCACCAAAGGCTGTGCACACCGCCCCAATTGTCTGCGTGTGCACCCATCCTTTGCACACAGCACCCAAGTCTTATGCACCCAGCTCTAGTTCTCTGCATCCCGCTCTCTTCATGGTTTTCCCGCCATGAAGTGTTTATATACCCCTGTCAAGGAGCATTCGTGTTCTTTGGCCCCCTTCATGTCCTGTGTGTGCGTCTGTGATCATCATTGTTCCCCTGCGTCATCGTCTACCTGCCGGAGGCCAAGGTTCCAGCCTGCCGTCTGACAAGACTACCCACTGCTAGTGACTTTAACTGGAATAAGGGAAGCCTTTTCCGCTCCCACTAAGACTTTGGGACTTATAACACTGTCTCACTTACGGATACTCGGACAGGATCCGGTGCCCACCAAGCGTCAGCTCGTAGGAGGCGAGAAGCATCCATCGAGGGAATGCTCCGTTTGTCCTCCCTTAAGGCTTTTCACTAGCTGCGAGGTTGAAGGTCACGGACATCGAACATCAATCGCCGCTTTGAATGTAATGTATACCCTTGTGTGTGTGTGTGTGTGGGACTCTTCTATCTTCTTCTTTTCTAGGGTTAGGGTGGGACTGTTGCTAAGTTGTATGTTGTTGTTGATGTTTGATCTTACCTTTAAAATATATGGTTTGGCCCTAAATTCTTGTTGTTTGGCGATTTCTAAGCTGTTTCCCTGGTGATTAGATACAGGATACCAGGCCGAATCTGTGGGAGGGCACCTTAGGCTTTAATTAATTGCATAGCTCACAGCACAGCAATTGTTTACCCCAGCTCTCCGGGTAACAAGGGTCTCATTTTCAAAGAGGCTGAGCACCTGTAGCTCCCAGTAACACCAGCTAGAATGTTGGTGTCACATTACCGAATTGGAGGGAAGCAGCCAATCGCTTTTCTTGGTGAGAGAGAAATGCCTTAGGAGTTGAGACTTTAAGGAAACAAAAATACAAAAGAGTTGAAACCACAAAAAAGTTGGCAATACGGTGATGGCAGCCCTTTCTCTAATATCCCTAAGTCACCACATTTGCTAGCCATGTGTCTTGTGACTTTCAGACTGGATTATGCTTTAAGCATTGGCTACACCAGGTGCAGAAAGCAGTGCCTGATGATACCCTTCCTGCTGCGTGGGTTGGAGTATGAAGAGGAAGAGGGCCCACACAAGAAAACTAAGCACCCCGCTGCACAGCATGGCCTAGGACCCTCGAACTATTTAGCGCTGCTCAGTGTGAAGATGGGAAATCTGAGCAGACTAAGGTTGTGCAAGGGACACAGCCAGTAGATTCAGGATATTAAATCCCAAGTGCGTATGCACTCACATTTGGTGTGGAGAGCAAGGCAGGGAAATGGAGACCCAATAGGCCACATCTCACGCACTTCCCCATATCCAATAGTTATGATCATCATAATTATATATATACCTTTGTATTACAAGAGCATCTATGGGCCCCAGGGAGGATCAGGACCTTGATGTTCTATTTTCTTGGGCTGACTGTGGGTTCTATTAATCTTATTTTAGGGTCTGAAATTTACATACATGTCCTCGCCCATTTTTCAAGACAGAAAAAGAATAGGCTGCATATAGGCAACAGCTTCTGGCTCATGAAGAGTGTCTGCATAATCTATTTATACTAGGATAGGTCTACCACCCATTTTCCAGGAAATCCAGGCAGCTGTCTGCTGAGGACTTCTGCCCATGTCATGGTTACGGGGCTATTTGTGCCTATGTTTCCGTTCTGGTCTCTCTTAGTGCATCTGATCAGATTCTAGGCCTCCTTTCCTAGCTGCTTTGGGGTGGAATTTCACAATTCTCCCACTCAGACTGGGATCCGGCCACCACATCCTGTCTATGGTATCTGATAGTTATGGTAGAGATCCAAATAGCATATAAGCAGTTCTTGCCTGTGAGAGCTTGTGACCAGAGCTATACAAAGGTAAAGAACTTTCTTTAAGCAAGTAGGTTTATTTACCAAATGGAATAAGGCCTTACAAAAAAATTAAGATTAACAACCACCAATGTACACACTTACTTGTATATACTTACCAGCAGCCACACGTCACACCTCAGATACACTCACCCGAGAACTGGCCACTGCAACAAACCCTGTTGCCAACTCTGTCCACATATCTATACAAGCGACACCATCACAGGACCTACCCACATAAGCCACAACATCAGGGGCTCATTCAACTGCACATCCACTAATGTGACAATATGTGATCAAGTACTGGCAATACCCCTCTGCCATGTATATTGGCCAAATTGGACAGTCTCTGTGACAAAGGATAAAAAGACACAAATCAGACATCAGGAGTGGTAACATACATAAACCTGCAGGTAACATACATTAACCTGATGGGTACTCAATAATGGAGTTAAAATTAGCCAGTCTTCTACAAAGGAATTTCACTACCCAATTACAGAGACAGATTGGAGAGCTAGAATTCATTTGAAAATTTGACACTGTTACTCTGGGCTTGAACAGAAACACTAATTGGTTAACACACTACTAAGCCGATTTCCCCAGTCTTTAACATTCACATTTCCACATCAATAGCTATGAATGGGATACATTCAGGCCATTTAATTAGCTTCATTAACACGGGTTCTACAATTGCCAGGTAAATGCTTTTTGCTGTTATATATATTTCCACTCCAGCTCATCTGATAAATGGGTTTTACCCAGGAAGGCTCATAATTCCATATATTTTGGTTTATATAGAAAAGATGCCATAGAACTACTCATTTTTAAAGTTACAGACTAAGATGGCTACCGCTCTGAGACTGTTCAACATACACACGTTTAGGCTCATTTAATCTTGTGTTTCACTACAAACTAAAGCTACAGTTACCCTGGGAGCTCGGGCTGTGATCCCACCTGGTGTGGACATATTCATGCTAGCTTTCACTGAGTCAGCTTGCTGAAAATAGTAGTGTTGCCCTGGCTGGAAGGGCTGTGTCATCAGTGTAGAAACAAGGGGTTTCGGGTATTGCTGCACCCCCTGGCTTGAAGTGGTTTCCATCATACACAGGTTTACAGATGGGTTTAATGGCTCTCAGCACCTCCATTATAAAAATTGCTGTGGTCCCACTAGGCTGTGGCAAGTACAACCCTGCTGAGTAGAACCCCATGGGTATGTCCATGGTTCCAGTAGCTACTCATCATTCCCCATGCTATCACAGCTAGGCTATTATGGTAGTATACTAGCTCAGAGGGAGCGAACACAAATATGTCTGCTTGAGCTGGGAACAACACTTCTGCCTATGTGAAGATGTAGCCTGAGTTAGAGGAACAGAATAGGCTCCACTTCTGTTCTTTTAGCAAGCGCTGGCATTCTTGGCCCACTCTCAGTTTGCCTTCCAGAAGGTATGCACCCCCATCTGTTCCCTCCAATCCCCATTCTAAAAAAAAAAAATTCCCTTTTGGCCAAGTTCCCTCCCCCTGCCCAGTGTTTGCCTGAGCCCAGATCACCGTATTGCTCCATGTTTTTTTTGTTACAGGACCTACATGTGAAGTCTTCTTTCTGCTCTGCTTTCTCTTATTTGGGCTGTCTGGCCATCTAAGATAATGCCCCTGTGATGGCAGATCCATTGTTTGGCAGTTAGACCAGTCACAAGGCAGATGGTGGGTGGCAGGCATCAGGGCTTGCAGTAGATCCACTCTCCAGGTACATCTAGACTGGCGGGTTTTTCCGGGATACTTCTGGTATCCTGGAAAAACTCCACCACATCCAGGGAACACGTTTGTTCATCTGCTTTTTTTTCCTGAAGAGCAAACATGGTCTTTCGGGGAGCCCTGTCAACCTTGTTCTGTGAGGAATAAGAGCTAAAAGAGGAGGCTTTTCCGCCATTTGGCCCCATCTAGACGGAGCCAAATGACAGAAAAGCCTCTTCCGGAAAAGCAATCGGAAAAAGCTACTCGATTTGCATAGCTTTTTCTGATAAAAGAGTGTCATCTAGACCCAGCCTCCAAGTAACCTAATGAGCACAGCTGGCCTAGGAAGCTACTTAATTGGCTATACCATTGGCAGGAAGTGTCAGCAGACAGGCCCTTGAGCCCAGCAGCAGCAGCTCAAAGCATTGGCCCATCGCTGCAATCGCTCCTGAGCCTGGCCAACTTATTGCCAGCCCTGTCCCTGCTTTGCCTCATGCCAGCAACCTGGCTTTGACCCTCCACTCTGATTCCTGACCTCAGACTCCTGCTCTGACCACTAGACCCGATTGCCCAGTCATATGACAGTGGGGAAACATCAAGTTGTTTTCTTCCCCCATTCAGGAATCCTACATAGAAACACATTTTGGGGTCCAGATCAATATTTATTACTAAACACCCCCACATTCATCACAGACTCTTTTTGTTAAGAGTACTGGGGAAAGTTACACTTGCTGTTCCTTGTATAACGGACGGGTAGAAAGCAACTCCACATACCCTATTGCAATCTGCAAGTTCAATACAAAATCATTCCATCCTTACTCTAGGTCAGGGCTACTCAACACACGGCCCATGGGTGGGAGCCAAAACAAAAAAGTTAGGACCCAAGCAGTGTTCTGGCACACAATGCCAGAACAGAGAGCCCTCTCTTTCTATCCTCGCAGATTTTTGAAAAAGAGTCCAGTGCAGATATGCCTACAGGGCTAGATTGTGCTATTCAAGGCACTGTACTGACTCAGGAGTGATATGATATTGCAGTACTACAGGGAGGAGTGGGAAGCAGTAGGAATGTGGTGATTCAAGCTATGCACTGCCTCCCAGGTTTTCCTATATTGTTTGGGGTTAGTAAAAGGCAAGAATTCATGACTTTTCTTTATGGGGTACAATGTATTCCTCCTGCTCCATGTGGTGAGCTAGCAATGATTGGAAAGCATCTCAAGTATAGCACCTAAACTCCTTCCTCCCCCGGCCAGCAGGATTAGGGGAACTGTGACACAAGCTGGAGGAGGAACCTTTGCTCCTTTCTGTGCCTCCACATAGGTGCATAGGACCAGAGCACAACCTGATCCCAGATGATTAGCAATATCAGCATGAACTGCAGACCAGCCATTACACTATTCTGCTTTAGAAACACAGGTGCTGGAACTGGGGGGTGCTACTGCTGCACCCCTTCATGGTAGTGATTTCCATCATATGCAGCATTTACATTTTGGTTTGATGGCTCCACTGTTATACTAACTGTTCCATCACTGCTGCTTAGCAATGTACAACTTAAAAAATAGATAACTGGGGTGGAAGAGAGTACTGGATACTTCAGTATGGACAATATACATGTGCAAGGAAGCTACAGCGTAACTATAATGTAGGGTAAAAAAGTACATTTGAGTTTAATTTACGCATCAAGAAGTTATATGGGTTTCATGTGTCTTTTTTACTGGGCCTTTTAAATATAAACACTAGTTACTATAGTAGCATTTACATCATAGATTTGAAAGCAACAAATACAGATACAGAAAACCAATCTGCCACATGGCCCTTTGTGTTTCACAATTTTAAAGGCAGACCTGTTTTCTAATAAATTGACATTTTGTTCCTAAGGTCTTCACTACGCATATTATAACTTAAGAAAAAAAATTGGGCTGCTTTTCTTTTAAATGATGAATCCTTAAATCAGTGATTCTCAGTCAGGGGTATCTGCTGAGGTTTTCCATGAATTCACAGAAGTTTTCCAAGGGATCTCAGCTCATGTAGATATTTACCTAGGTTACGTAAAAAGCAGAGCAAAGTCAGTACAAACTAAAATTTCATACAATGACTTGCATATACTGCTCTACATAGTTTATGTTGAAATGTAAATATAATGTGTATATGCCAATTTATTTTATAATTATATGGCAAATCTGATAAAGTGAGCAATTTTTCAGTAATATTGTACAGTAACACTTTTGTATTTTTATGTCTGATTTTGTAAGAAAATAGGTTTTAAACGAGGTGCTACTTGGGCCACTAGACAAACTCAAATCGATAGAGTTTAGATCTGTTTACCATGGAGTCCACACTGTTCTGGATCACCAGAAAAAACTCTCCCATTGACTCCCCTTAGTCTTCTCATTTTGGGGGAGTACTGTAGTTAATGGGAGAGTGATTGGTAGTCCATTTGTCACGTCTATAGTAGACATGATAAATCGACCCCTGCTGGATCGATCACTGCCCTATCAATCTGACCTCTAGTGAAGACAAGCCCTTAGAAGATCTGGGGGCTAGGGGAGGTGTGATTGGTTCAGGGGGAGTAAAGAGTTGTGAAGAAATAGGAATATTATTGCTTTTTAGTTCCAGCTTTGCCTTCTCTGTGGAAAGCATGTTAAAATAATGATTACTAATATTTCTTTGGGAAAAATAGACACTCTCTATGCCTATTCCATCTCTATGGGATGACTTATGTGATCTCTGCTCTTTCTGGTCCACATTATCCCTTTTGCTATATTCCTTTACCCTTCTATATTCCTTCACCCTTACTTTTATGGACACTTTTCCATATGTTGTTACCTCCATCTGTCCATTATTTTCTCACTGACACTGTTGTGCTCAGCATTATGAAGAGAAGCATATCTTGTCACCCTTGATTAACTGTTGTGTATTGTTGCTCTTGCATAACTTTGTTTATCTGCCTACATACCTCTTGTCCTTTGGGGTACCTATTTAGAGCTGAAAAGATAAGAATGTATCCTAAAAATGTTACCTGCTTTGCTTAAGTCGTTATATCAGTACACATTAGGATGATACCACAGTCAGATTCATCCTAGTTCAAACTCCATAGAAACCAATGGAGTTAGATGGCAGAAGACGACAACAACGTTTCAGATCCATACCCAGATCTGGATCCAAACAAAAAGGGAAGCTAAAATCCCTGTTCTCACTGAATATTTCTAATGATGCATTTGTCCAGTTCCTGAAGGTTTTTTCCCCTAATGCATCACTTTCAGTTTATGAGACACTTGCCATATATATAGATTTCCAAGCTACAGAAACAGAATAAGGTAATTCAAGATTTTCCTGTTTTGTACAAATGTGCTCGATTCTGAATAGAGAATGTGTGCTCCCTAAAGTGATCCATTATGAACAGAAGAAGAGGTCTTGAGGAAAAAGAAACCAAAGAAGACTATTGGGAAGAGGCGGAAGAAGAGAAATATGGAACAAATACGATGTAGTTTTATATAATGTACAAAAAATTGCTGGTGTTTTAGCCAGGCATCTTGATTCCGGTAAAAACGCCTCTAGATCATGCACTTACCTGCCAGGAATTAGCTACTGGATAATATAAGAGAGTACACATAATTGAATGAGTGAAGATAAGCAGCATTAGTAACTTCAGAAAGAACAGTATCCAATGGGCCACTTGGTTTTTCCCTCCCATTTTTCTTCTTGATATATGCTTTATTCAGACTATTGTGAAAATGTGCATGAATGGTTCAGAAGCATAGAAGGAACATTGCTGGTCACATAAAGTTCCTTTTAGCTGATGACTTTGATCTAAGTCAAAAGTACAATTTGCTCATGAGTTTAAAGGAAAAAGTATTGTCAAATCTATTAACCATATAATCCATTAGTGGAGTAAGATCCATGCTCAAAAAAACGCACCAAAATAAGATAAATGCTATTTCTTATGCAAAAAGAAATGCTTTATAAAAATTGCTCCAGAACCCAGTTATACAGGTATCTTGCATAGCATCTAGTAAGTGAGTGAAAGTATTTTATACAATTTCATGCAGAACTATTCACTTTTATTCCTTGCCTTTTTGGAGCTCAGAAGCCTTGCAAGCTTCTAAATTTTTCCAAACATGCCTGTTTCCACATCAATTAATTCAATATTTCAGTAGTGAAATTGTAGTTCTATTGAAGTCAACAGGAGTTCTGCCATTGACTTCAGTGGGAACAGGATTTTACCCCAGATGTGAAAGCTGGTCTTCAGCCAAACAAAATACTAGACATATTTTTTTGTTTTGTAAAAATTTGAGGCATACCATTTCTGAATGAAACTGACCCGTTTTAGAACAAGATTTCACTGGCTTTTCAAAAAGTGACTATTTCGTAAATCAGACAAACAAGAAAACCTCTTGCTTTGAGAACAACTTCTACAGTTCTATTCAGATGGGCTACCCTTTGGTACTCTCACAAATAAGTCAAAAGGAAGGAAAATTAAAGTATATAGTAGTAACTAGAAGAGCAAGTGCTCCAATTTCCTAGAAAATAATTCCAGGCTAACACAACGATATTGAAGACAGCTGCTCCTCACTTTACTATGCTGAGTGCTTATCTTATTTTCTTGTTTAAAGTGTCAAGTGGTTTCATTACAACATAAACAAGGAGCCACATTAAACAAGGAAATAAGATAAAATATTTCAGTCAGTTTTAAGTAGCGATTCTTAATTATTTTATAAATAAAAATGGAATATTTAATCCATTCCATTATGTCACAACATCAGAAGTAGTAGTGCATCAATGTGATTATTCAGGAGTATTCAGAATTTCTAAGATGTCTGAAGATAAATATGTCTAGAGCATGAAGGGATCTCATTACCATTTCATTTCTGTGCCTTAGGTATAGTGTTAAAAGAACATCCACTGAGGTTAGTCTTTCAATTGATGCTTCATAGATTTTAAGGCCAGAAGGGACCATTATGATCATCTCATCTGCCTGCCTTCATAATGTAGACCACAGAGTGTTGCCCAGTGACTCCTGCCTCAAGCTTAACAGTCTGTTGTTGAATTACATTCTAAACTAATAAACTAACATTTGTTCAGTGTATCACATTTAAACTTCCAGCTTCATGGCCTTGCACAACTCTGACTAAGCCTGTTTCTCAGCTCATGTCGCTTATGTCCCTGCGTTCTGCCAATAAGGCCAGTTTTAAACACTCTCCTTTCTCCCACTCCTGTTTCTGGAAGAAGGCACAGAGTGTACCTGTGCACAGGATAACCTTCCTATTCTCTTATTCATATCTATCTTGAAGACTAATTTCTTCCACATTACTCATATTAAACATCATCTCTAATGTAATGCAGGTGGTAGAGAGGAAGGAGAATTAGCTGAGTTAAATACTTGACTTGGATTGGGGCTTTTTTTATTCCATCCTTCCAAATGTCTTGAACATCTTATTATTATCCTTGTGTCTAAGGCTAAATTCCTCAGGTAACATTTCTTTATTTTTATCTCTTGCCTTTACTCTTCATCTGAAGAGGTGAATTGTAGCTCATGAAAGCTTATGCTCTAATATCCTAATACATTTGTTAGTCTTTGAAGAGCTGCTGGACTTCTTGCTGTTTTTGCTGAAACAAACTAACACACACAGCTACCCCTTAAAACCTCTTTATTTTCGTGACATGTACAGTACCAAGCCCATGGGCAGTGTTAAAATAAGGATACTGATTAGGCCATAAACTCACAAAGTTCCCCAAAGAGCTTATCTACATGACTGGAATACGTTAGGCAATATAAACTCTTAATGGCGTTGATCTGGAATGGATGTGTTACTTAAGGTTTGCCCTGATAAGATATTATGTAACGTGCATATATATGTTCAATATATTTATGCTTATCAGAACTATGACTGGTGCCACTAAAATTACAAAGAACATTTGTATTTTTTTTAAATCACCAACTAAACATATGGTTCGTATTGTTGGGGTCACTGGGCATGATCCTAGGTAACTCGGAGGAGTGGAAGATCAAAAGAATTGATGAAGCCCCCCCGCTCTAGGCCCAAGCACCCTAAAAGCACCCCCCCTTCCACACCTTCCGCCTCCAGGCATAACTTTTCTCTGGCTCGCTAATAGCTGGGAATGGCAAGACAGACCTTGAGGTTGCCTAATTACTATCAGTGGTCTAGAAGAAGAATTCAGATATGTCTCTGTAGAGGAGAGGAGGAGGATGGGGCTGGCAGCATGTCCCAGCATGGGAAACTTGCAACAGTTCACTATTTTCCTGCAAGTAAACAACCTCGGTATATAAGGAGGGAAAACTGCTTACGTTGGTGTGCTTGATCTGAGATGTCTAGTCTCCTGGCACCTATTTGAGCATTCAAATAAACTTTTTTTGCTTCTCCATACCGGTGTGTTTATTGGAGCGCGCACACCGGGCACCGAACCCAGCTGTTGCCTCCCTCGGGCACTCTGTGCCGGCAACAATATGATTTGGAATGATCATCCAAAGTTTAATACGACTAATAATATTCCCGTTTTTGTAATTCGCTTTAGATATGGCACCCAGAAGTAGAGCCCTGAAAATCCAGAGATATTTGCTTTATATCCATGGGTATCTACGTCTGCAAATATGAATGTAGAGATATGTGGATCATTTTTGCAGATGGGGATACAAATTTTGTATCTGCACAATGCTCTAGCTAGAAGTACATGCCACTAGTGACACAGACCATGCACCAGTTCATACATCTGTCCAGGTACTTACGTGGCTTCCATCTAGGCCAGTCAAAAGACTTCCTAGCTCCAAGGCAAGGTGGGAGGGCGGCCCCAAGCTTCCACAAAGGGCAGGGCTCTGTGTGGAAGGGGCAAAGCTGGGGCAGCTGGCCCTTAGCACCACCTGGATCATGCGCACACACTCTCAGCGCCATTTGGAGAATGCTGCCTGGGGCTCTGCAGCACCTCATGGGGATCCAGCCGCTGCCACTACCACAGTACCAACAGTCAGGAGGCCTGGGCCTCTTTAAAAATCAGTAGGCCCTGGGACAATTGTGCCCTTCCCTGTTCCTCCCAGTCAGTGGGCCTGCTTCCATCAGTGTAATATGGAACACTGAAGTGTTATTATGGCTTGTTGTTCTGGCTGAACAACCACTGAGGTATTTAAGTGAACCGAATGACAGTTATTTGTTTTCATGTGACTTTCTAGCCTCCTCGTTCCTTGAGGTATTTGGCTCCACTTTATTAGAGATTGTATGTTTGCTTTATAGACAACAAACTTTGTTCTACAGGTGTTTCATAATTATGGAACTCACTCCAGAGTCACAGCAATAATGAAAACAAATCTCTGCTTAAAAAGTTAGATCAAATGTTTTTGAGCAAGATCATGTACAGATCTGGAGTTTTTCCACACCAATTTTAAGTACTTAATCAAAGGTTAAGAGATTTTCTATAGTTACATTATGAAATGTACAATGACCAACATTTTTAAAAATTGAATGCCTAAGTTTAAGCACCTTGCGATTGGGTGGTCACCTCTCACCAAAAAGGAAGAGGTTAAAAAGCAGCCTAGGGAGGCTGTACAGGCAACAGCCAATCAGAGATAACCTGCACAGAGCAGCCAATCTGCACCCAGTAGACTATGTCTACACTACAGAGGAAGATAGAAGCTACCACTGTCAATCTTCCAGGGTTCAAATTAGCGGTTTAGTTAAGACAGCAAATTCTAAGTGAGAAGGGCACTCTGGTTGATGCCAGTAACCCTGCTTTCACTAGGAATGTTCTTCCTTCGACTTCTTGCAGTGTAGACAGCACCAAAAGCCAAGTTAAGCTGTTTCAACTTCAGCTACACAATTAATGTAGCTGAAGTTGCATATATTAATTTGACTTTGTCCTGTAGTGTAGACATACTCATAAGAGGGGAACTGGATGGCACAGCAGGGCTGGTTGCTGCAGGGAGCGTAGGGAGAGGGGCCTGTGTTCCTAGGGCACTCTGGGAAGGTAGCATCTTGGACAGAGCAGTTATTGGCAGAGACCTAAGGAGCAAGAGTGAGCTCCTGGCTGGCTGCTGGGACTGCGGTGCAGGGGCTACAGGGAACTTGCCCAGGGAACTGAAGTGGCACTAATGGAGAAGTTAAGAAGGGACAGCAGGAGGCTGCTATCTACAGGGTCCCAGGGCGGGAACCTGGAGTAGTGGATGGACCCAGCTCCCCCCTCACTCACAACTGAGGAAATGGCAGAACTGAGCTGTTCATCCTCACCCCCTCAAAAGAGAGGCTAACACCAATGCTGATACAGCTTGAGGATAGAGTCAGGAAGAGGATGCTGTGGTTTCTAGAATAAGGTGGGTCTGCAGGCAGAGAAGGAGGTGGGAGAGGCGCCACTAGAAGAGGGCAAATCTGGCTCTGAGAGCTAAATTCCCAAGACTACCAGCAGGAAGTGCCATTCTGGTGAGTGAACCCTGTATCACATGGTGGAGAATGCAGGCATTCAGTCGCCACTGATGGAGGGGGGCTAAGAAAGTGACAGAAAAAAAACCCTGATATAAAAGGCAAGAGAGACTGAGCAGGACAATGACCCCAAAGAGGGGAGAGAAAATAGAAATACTCCCAGTACAGACTTTTATTAACTGCTGAATTTGACATTTTCACAAAGTGGAGTAGAGAAATTGCAGGGGCATCCAATGCCATATGGAGACTGATTATAGAAAAATCAGCAGAGACTCTAGTAAGTACTGGTATAGGTCCTGGACTACTTGGGGAAGACACCAGCTCATCAGCAGTATTCATGCATGGTCTCACAGGAGAGAATTGGGAGGAACTGGAAGGTCCAAGAACCAAAAAGACACTCTAGAACGGAGAGACCAGAGGCTCTGGTGTTTTGATGGTGGGAGCCAGGGACACGTGCAGTGTTCCCATGTAATTGGGAAAAGACAGTCATACCAAGGGCAAGCACAGAGGCAAGGATTGGGGGGACCACCCAAAAAGTATTGGAAAAAAGAAGAACATTCTGATTTAGTGTGGGACAAGCCGCCATATAAAGAGGCTTTCTCTCCTGTTCCCCAGTGAGGAAAAATAAAGAGGCCCATAGGTGGTGGGGTAGCTGGAGGGGCAGATGGAAAATGAGGAGAAACTGGAGGGGAGAAGAGAGACCTCCCCGTGGGAGGAAGTTGACAGATGCAGGGATTAATGGCAGGATGAACCACAAGAGGATGGGGGCTTGGACCGTGGCAGGGGAGACTTGTAACCACAGAGCAGGACTTGCAAGAGGTTGAGACCTGGAGTCTTTGCAAAAGAAATCAAGAGAAGACCATGGACAACAGAGGGAAAGTACTCTTCATGGTTGGTGAGATAAGGCAGGAGAAAGATGTCATGCGGATGCAGCTATGAAAAAGCAGGAAAAGGGATACCTGCCCCCTCAAAACTGGCAACCGTGGGTGGTGGAGTGTTGGGTGTTCACCCTGCTCAAAAAGGAAAGGGTTTAAGCATCCTAGGGAACAGTCAGTTCATGCCCAGTCCTCCTGGGAGCTGCAGGACAGAATTAGGGTCAGTTGCTGCAGGGAGCTCAAGGAGAGAGAAGTGTGTTTCTAGCCAGCTGCAGGAATCAAAGAGAATATTGGACAGAGGGTTGCTGGCAGGGACCTGGGAAGCAAGAGGGGGCTCCTAGCTGGCTGTGAAACTGAGAAGAGGCTGAAGAAGGTGCTGGGACTACAGAAAAGTGATCCAGGGAATTGAAGTAGCACTGGCAGAGAAATTAAGGAGAGGCAGCAGGAGGCTTTTATCTACAGGATCCCTGAACCAGGCCCTAGAGTAGTGGATGTGCCCAGGTACCCACTCTCCACTGGGGAAAAGACAGAACAGGACTGAGATATCTATCTCCCTTCCCCTCAGAAAAGGGCAAACATGGATGATGACAATAGCAGGCTAAGCCATGAAGAGGATGCCACGGTTCCTATACTGAAACAGTTCTGCAGGCAGAGAAAGTGGTGGGAGAAGATGTGCCAACTGAGAGATCTGATCCCTGAGACAGCCAACAGAAGGTGCCATTCTGGTGAGTGAATCCCATCATACACCTACATCCATATTGACTCACCTAAATAGTCTCTTAAAAACCAGTAAAAAATAGCTCTTACATTGCACGTTTCATCCATAGATCTCACCGTTCTTTACAGAGGGGTCGGTCTGATTATCTCCTTTTTATAGACAGGGATATGAGGTAACGATTTAAGTGTCTAATCTTTGGCCCGAAGTTTGAAAATTGTGGTCATTGTGTTTACCTCATGGCACAATTGGGGCACTGAAGACAGGCAGAATGGCAAACTGTATTCTATTTTAATAACCATGGACTTGATGCTCCTATCAACCTAAATTATGACAGGAGAGGGAAAGTAGACAGAAAAGAGCTGGAAGCATATTTAGAAGGAAGCTGCATGTCAATGCACGCTCCTCCAGCCCCTGGGAAGCTCCTCTGAAGAGCACTCATCACTGCATGGTTGAAGCTTTATGGATATATGGCAGTGCACTGATATGCTAAATCAGACTGAGCCAGGGAACAACTGCTCTGTCTGGCATTCATGTCAGAAGGAAACTCCCCTGGGAGCTAATGCTGCTTCAAGCAACATTGTTTGGCCCTTCTTGGGGCCTGAGGTTAAGTCTTAATAGCTGCCACAAGGAATCTTGATGCCACATGAAATCAAGAATTCAGAGAGCACAACTCAAGCTCATTTGTTTTACTGCCCTGTAGTCAACTGCGATGGAGTCAATGGGGATAAACCCAATGAGCCCCAGAATCCACAGGACACTCAAATATCTCGGAGGCCAGAGAAACCACGAGTGAAAATTTAAGTTTCAATGGCTTCCCCCTCTTTTTGTGGGTTTTCCTTGGGGTAGACTCTGTGTAGACACATCCACTGGAGCTCTCCATGTGAAATCACAGCATTAGAGCTATCACAGAAATCCTTCTGGTGTGCTGATTGAGCCACTGGTGCCTATCTTCCTTCCCTCTGGGGCTTCCTACCACTTTGTCTCGCTGGGCCAGGCTCTCAGCCAAGGCACAGAGATGCGGTTTCTGCTCCCCTGAAGAACAACACCAATGCTGAACCAGCTTACCTCTGGGAGAGCTCAGCTATAAAGCTGTTGACAGCATCCAGGAACCCAACCCTCAAAAGGGACCAAAACCCCAAATAAATCCGTCTTACCCAGAGAAACCTTACCCATCTTATCCCTTTTTACACAGAGCAAGCTCATAAAGATGTCTGTTAATTCTAATACACTAAGGCTACGTCCACACTGGCATGATTTTCCGAAAATGCTTTTAGCGGAAAAGTTTTCCGTTAAAAGCATTTTCGGAAAAGCACGTCTAGATTGGCAGGATGCTTTTCTGCAAAAGCACTTTTTGCGGAAAAGCGTCCATGGCCAATGTAGACGCGGTTTTCAGCAAAAAAGCCCCGATCGCCATTTTCGCGATCAGGGCTTTTTTGAGGAAAACAGTACTGTGCTGTCTACACTGGCCCTTTTGCGCAAAAGTCTTTCGGAAAAAGACTTTTGCCTGAACAGGATCAGCATAGTATTTCCGGAAAAGCACTGACGATCTTACATGAGATCGTCAGTGTTTTTCCAGAAATTCAAGCGGCTAGTGTAGACAGCTGGCAAGTTTTTCCGGAAAAGCGGCTGATTTTCCGGAAAAACTTGCCAGTCTAGACACAGCCTAAGGGCTCATGTCCACTACAGACCCTCTGGAGCTTGATCTTCTACCATTCGATTTAGCAGGTCTAGGGTAGACCCCTCCCCCCCAGATCAAATGCTGAGGGCAGCCCCCGCCAGCATCCTGTGAAGAGTAAAGAAAGCCAAGAGGAGTGTGTGCACCTGTCAGCCTCCCACAGTGTAGACACTGCAGTGGTTCGGCTTAAGGTAAACCAAATCCAGCTACACATTTTGTGTAGCTGGATGGTTTACCTTAAGCCAACCTGCCTGGTTTAGTGTAGATCAGGGGTAAGAAATGCTGTTCAAGCTATAGTTTTCACCCTTGCTTTTATGTCAGACTAGCATTGATCTTTTTCTGACCTCTGCCCAGCAGCTTTGCCTTCACTCTCTTGCTACAGATCTTTGTTTCTAGGTCTCTTCATATGTATCCTCTTGGAGTGGGGATGCTATTTCTCAAGCCAGCTGAAGACAAAAACCTAATTCCTTATATAGACTTTCCCCCAGGGCAGGTACCCTTTGTTCAGTTGTCCATCCCCCATGGAAAAGTACCTGATTCTAGATGGATTCCAGTATTAGGTTACATGAACACATGTCTTTCTAGGACCAACCACAGTTTGAGCTTACGGGAAAAATAAGCCAGTCACGGGTTGTTGGTTTGAGTTGAGTGCTGACCCATCAAGTTCTTAATGTATCACTAATGACCCTCATTAGCACATTTAGAATTAAAAACAGATTCATACTTCATATTTCTAACTTCACATACTAGATAGATACAAGCACAAAAAAAGATGATATACAGATTCAGCAGTTTGTAACATTACAAATTATGTTACTGGACTTGTTCTGCATAAAGCATCTTTGAGTTATGCATATTCTTATTCATAAGTCAATTTTCATAAAGAATGGGGGGGAGGCATGAAAAGACCCATAAGCAAAAATCCAAATACAAAACATTGCAATATTTCTACTGTATCCTATATTCCTGGATCTTCTTTAAAATATTATAATCCTTGTTTCTGCCCTTTTAGATATTCCTCTCTCCAAGCAACATGGTCCACCTTTATTTATGAGGCATTGTAACCAAAATCCTGAAACATGTCTGCCAGAGCAAAGCCTCAGAGGCGCGGGGAACCGCCGCTGCTGCCGCTTCAATCTGGGTGCCTGTGGTCTGCTGGGGACCGTCCCCAGCAGACCACAGGCTCCCGGACTGAAGCCGCAGCCGCGGGGGTTCCCGCGCCTCTGAGGCTTTGCTCTGGCAAAGCCTCAGAAGCGCGGGAACCCGCCCAGTGCCCCTGGTCTGCTGGAGACGGTCTCCAGCAGACCAGGGGCACCGGAGCAGCTTACGAACGGGGCTTTCTCGCCCCGACTTCCGGGGCTAGACCCGGCTAGACCCGGCCAGCGGCAGAGACGCGCTGAGCCCGCCCGAGACGCTGTTCTTGAGACGCTGACTCGAGTATAAGCCGAGGGGGGCATTATTCAGCACAAAAAATGTGCTGAAAAACTCGGCTTATACTCGAGTATATACGGTAATCAACTTCTTTTGACAAGTCTTTAAATAGTAAAAGAACATCTTTAATACAGCATTACTCCAACATGCATCTTATGATAGGCTTTTGGAGGATTTTCTATCTTGTTGATTCATTAGAAGATGGCTAAGATCTAACTACTTCAAATAAAAGTTAAATAGATGTATTAAAGATTTTGACACTTTCTATAGCAGCATATTATTTGTCAATCAGTTGGAGATTCTTGGGTGAAAGATACTAGAGAATTGCAAATATTTCTGGACCCTGTTTTGTTCCTAAGAACAGAGAGAGCCAGGCTATCCAATGACCAGTAGATATTTTGGTGATACTAATGGGAACCTAAACTAATACTAACTACATACTACCCACTGAAAATTCCACCAACACTTACTTTGGCTTTTTTCTGCTTAGTCATTATGCTCCTGTTTCACTTGTGGAAGGGAGGAAAGAAATTAATTATCCACCATAATGAATGAAAGTAACTTCAAGATGTTGAGTTCTGGCAGGGAATTCTGAACCAGAGGTGTTTAAATGGGAGTAAAATAGCCTGAAACCTGTTCCCAGGCTTCCTATTTAAGTAAAAATACAATACTAATAAATGTCTATTGCTGCAATTTAAAAATTTGCAGAAAGCCAGGGAAATGCTACTGAGTTAACTCAATTACTAGAAACGCTACAGGAAAACATGTATTGACTGATCCTCATAATGAGTTTACCTACAGATTTCCTCATTACCTTCACATTACAAAAGAGATTTAATGTTGAAAATAAAATTAGATTCAGGAACTTATAATACCCGGTACCATAACTTAGCAGAGAGGTTTACAATAAAATGTCCATTTAGGTGTTTGAAGAACAAATAGAAGAACAACTTTGTTTTCCTCTTTGATTTATTTACTTAAACTCTTTTACAAAGAATAAGAAAGTTCAACACTTCCTTATGGGAAGTGATTCTGAAAGTCTACTTTTTTGTTGATTTCTATTATTCTTGGCACTGAAGAAAATGTAATATGCAGAGTCATGAGTATTATTATTAGCTACTTATTTCATCCATCACTTGCAGCAGCAATATTATATAACAGAAGTTTGTTAGACCTAAGTTAATTAAACCTTCTGTCACATCAAGTCAAGAAATAAATGCACTTAAAAGAAATCTCATGCCCTGAAAAAATTCAGATGACACCAGTATTCTCAGCTGGATCACAAGATAAAGCACTATAGTTAGACATAGTCAGAGAAAGAGACAGGCCACATACTTTGAGATGTAATAGAACAGCTCATTCAGCTTTTATATTAAAAACAGAACAGGTTTAAAAGGTTAAAAATTCAGAGAAAACCATATAAGCTATCCCACAAATATTTTGAAATATTTAAAGAAAAAATCTGTAGTGAGGTTATTATTTTAAACAACTGTACCCCAAATGCCTGCTGAAGTATAAAGCAGGACAGACTGTATGTCAAATAATAATAAAAAGATCTCCTATATTAAACTTACAGATAACAGAATTATCTAAACTTCAGAATTGTCCCTTTATTATGCCTGTATGCCTCAGGCCATCAATGTTTATATGTATATTTCTTTGGTTATTTTATTTTTGTACAGTTTGCAAATTCCAAAGTAAAATGTAAGTTGTTTTTAAGTTACACTGTAAATGTTTTAAATCAAACTGAGGGCAAAATCCTTCTAACACTTACTTGTGGTATGTAAGCTATGATATTCTGATCTCCCTGAAATACCCAGATCTCTCACTGATGCCACTGAGTTTTTTCATCTGTAGGAAAAGCAGAATATTAAGGGGAAGCTTGGAGTGTGGAGAATTTTGCCTTAAAAATGATGTTTAAAAATAAGGTGATTGGTTAAATAACTGATTCTTCAGCCTTAGGGTCTGTCTTCTTTGAGGCAAAGTCAGGCACTAACCTGCAAACAGTTGCTACTCGCCAGAGCAGTCCCATCGGTTTCACTGACACTAGTGTAAACACTGAATACTATGATGTCTGCATTTTGCAAGTAACTCTTAAAAAGGCTCATGATGATGACTAATCAGTTATGGAACAGCAATGGAATTTTTCTATGGCAGAACTTTAGAGACAAACGGGACACATAATAAGAGGAACAAAAGAAATGAATTTAATACTAACTTAAATATTAACATTATAGAATACCCTAGCCTACTGTAGCTTTCATTTGCTGGCAACAAAGACCGTACCACACACAATATCTTGCAACTTCAACTTTACAAACCACAAGGTGTCTTGTCTCCCACTTGTAATCTGATAGTGGTGTGTCTATCTTCCGTTGTCCAGCCTGTAAGAAGGCAGACATGCTTGAGCACAATTAACTACAAGTCAGTAGCAGGAATATACACACAGGACACAATCTGAATGTGTACAGGGCATTACAGCACCAGGACCATAGAGCCCAGTCTAGCCTTCACTGAAATCAAGGGCAAAATTCCCACTGATTTCAAAAGGATCACATACGTTACAACTACCATCACTTCTATTTTTATGTTGTGTAAGATGTTTAAGTTATTTTAAATGGAAGACTGGGAACAATGTTGCCTAGTGTGTTGTGAAATACCACACAGACTGGAATTCAGTGAAATATGGACACTGCAGTACTAGTTTTAAAAAGTCAAAACAAAGAGTAACTGAAATATAGAAGTGTCACAATCAATCCTCTAACTCCAGGAATAAGCTTTTGTGTAGCATGTACCTTTAACTTCTCCCCCATTCCTCAAATAGAAAAACAAAACCGCAAGCACAATAATTCATTTACACGGACCAAGAAAATAAGTCTACCCCTGTTCAGTTCTCTGTTCAGTTCCAAGCCGGAGACTTCAAAATAAAGTTCATAGTCATAGGTTTTAAGGCAAGAAGAGACTCTACCTTTAACCTGCCTTTCTGCATAATAGGCCACAGAACCTCTTCCAGTAATTTCTGCATCAAGCCCATAGCTTCTGTTTGAGCTAAAACATCTCTTGTGGAATGATGTCTAATCATGATTTAATGACTTCTTGTGATGGAGAATCCACTACTTATGCTTAGCATTTTTAACTTCACATCTGAATCAGTTCATCAAACTGTAAACATTACCCAGGAAAACAGGCAGTTACAATAAAACCACAAAATAATTATAATAAAATCCTGGTAATGTATACTAATGACTGGGAGCTCTATTACAAATGCATGAATTAGTAAGTGAACAGTCAACAAAATTAAAGGCTTCTCCATCACAAAATGGACTGTGATCATTATAGTTTCATTTTAATTATTTGGGAGAATATCACACAGAACCTTAATTAGTGTATCTGGCAAAAAGACTTCACTCTACTTAATGTTGGTGTGATGATAAGTGGGGGGGAGGGGGAGGTGCAGCTTAGCAAGATTGTATTGGATGTAAACTTGCCACAACTAGCATAAAAAATTACTCAGTGGCTACGTCTAGCCTGGCACTATTTTACGCAAATGCTTTTAATGGAAAAATTTTCAGTTAAAAGCATTTGTGGAAAAGAGCGTCTAGATTGGCAGGATGCTTTTCCGCAAAAGCACTTTTTGCGGAAAAGTGTCCATGCCAATCTAGACGCACTTTTCCGCAAAGAAACCTGATCGCCATTTTCACGATCGGGGCTTTTTTGCGCAAAACAAATCTGAGCTGTCTACACTGGCCCTTTTGTGCAAAAGCTTTGCGCAAAAGGGACTTTTGCCCGAACGGGAGCAGCATAGTATTTCCACAAGAAGCACTGATTTCAGACAGTAGGAAGTCAATGTTCTTGCGGAAATTCAAGCGGCCAGTGTAGACAACTTGCCAGTCCAGACACAGCCAGTCTGTATAAAGGGGCACTGACCCCAGGCCTTCTCTTTCTCATGTTCTCTTCCTCAGAAATGTTTAGGTAGAATCAATAATTCCTTTCTCTTTTCCAATTGCTTTACCCCGTGAGGATCGCGAATGGCCTAATAAGCATTTGAACACTGAAGACAAGCAATCTGTTGCAAAGTCAAGGACTGATGGCCCTTGTACAGTGAGGGAATGGTCACACGGTCTAGGTAAAACTAATCATTGGGTATAAGCCGGGTCCAGATAGATTTAAAGAGCTTTACCTGGTGACCCAGACATTCATGGAACTCTAGTATTGGTCTGTGAAGATTCCAAAACAGCAATAATAGCTCCAGAAGTAGTATGAGCTGTGGGAAATAAGGAACTACAGATGATTCTGGGAAGGATCCAGGACAGGAGCAGAAGCACCATCAAGGAAATCTGTGCATCATGATGAGAAGGCAGAGGTCAGTGTGACGTTGCACTCCCATATCCTTTATGGAAATGTGGTTTGGAATATTCATGTTCCTAACTCATATGTGCTTTAAGCAAAATGTGGCATGTGACCAGCCATTAAAAACCTTGTAATATGCTGAATGAGTACATATCATTCTGGTATTTGTAGTTAGAAATATGAAATATAAACCTGTGCATATATCTAGATGTGCTACCGAAACTAATAGTAGTACTTGAGGAACTTAATGAAGTCCACAAATGCATTAGGAAAAAGGGTGAGATCAGAAGCCTCCTTATATCCCTTGTGACCCAAGCCACAATGTGAAACCCCGTCCTCAGAGTTGAAATGCTTTACACCTGTGGTCACCAACTGGTCGATCGCGATCGACTGGTCGATTGCAAGGGCTCGACCAATCTATTGCCAGACATTTGGGCCCCCCCCCTCCAATTTCCCCCCATGACCAAGAAGCCCCACTACCTACCTCCAGCGACAACGAAGGGTGCCGGCTTCTGGAAGTGCGCTGGCTGCTCCCCTCCCCCAGGTCCGTGGTGTGGTGTGCCGGGAACTTGCGGGGAGTCCCCAGAGAAGGTGCGCGCCGGGGCTTTAACCTCCTCTGTGGGAGGGGAAGGGGGGAGCTGTCCCCGGAGGAGGCACGCACCAGGGCTTTCCCTCCTCTGCGGGGCGGGGAGTCGTCCCCAGAGGAGTCCCAGCAGGAGGCGGGTATGGGGACTCCCTGCCCCCAGCAACACCCTGTGCCCTGATGCAAAACCCTGTCCCCTACCCCCCCCCAGCACCCTATCTTCTCTCCTCTGCCCTCCGGCACCCTGTCCCCTCTCACCCACTGGCACCCTAACCCCTGCCCCAGCACCCACTAGCACCCTTCCCAGTACCATGTTCCCTGCTCCCACCAGCACAGTTGGGGCCTGTGACAGGGCAGACAGGCCTCGCACTGACGAACAGGGGATAGCCCAGGCCCAGCTGGCGGAGGAAGCCGCGCCCCTCCGACCCTGCTGTGCATGCTCCCAGCAGCGGCCGGGTACAAAGGCAGAAGGAGCCGTGCAGTCAGGGAGGCCGCAGGGTGAGGGAGGAGACCGGGCCGGGCCGGGCCAGTGTTCCTGCAGCCGCTGGGACCAGAGTCGCCGCCCGCGCTGGACCCTGACACGGAGGAAGCAGCCGCCGACCCAGGGCGGCAGGAGCGCGCCCACAACCCCGACAGGCACCGCCTCGGAGGCGAAGGGGCCCGGGGGGAGCCAGGGCGCGGTAGGAAGCAGCCCAGGGCAAAGGATACAAAGTTTGGCTCAGCCTGTATCAGCCGGATCCCCCGCCGAGCCGGCAGGAGCCATAGACCCTGCCTAAAGGGCCCTGGGCTGGGACCCGGTGGAGAGGGAGGGCCAGGGTCCCCCTAGCACCCATTTTCCCTTCCCTGGATAAGCAAACCCCGGGCCAGAGAAGGCTTCTCAGAGCGGCTAGGCCTCTAGTACCGTATATGCCCTGATAGAGGGGCCTGCACTTTTACATTGAGGCTTTGGTTACCGTGTATGCCCTGATAGAGGGGCCTGGACTTGTACATTGGGACTTTGGGGTACTGTATAGGCTCGGTAGGAGGGGGATGAACCCCTTGACAGGGGTGTACCCCCTGCCAGGGCCACATTAGTGAGGCTTGGGGGCTACGTCTAGACTGGCATGATTTTCTGTAACTGCTTTTAATGGAAAAGTTTTCCATTAAAAGCTTTTGTGGAAAAGAGCATCTAGATTGGCAGGATGCTTTTCCGCAAAAGCAATTTTTGTGGAAAAGCATCCGTGGCAATCTAGATGAGCTTTTCCGCAGAAAAGCCCCGATCGCCATTTTCACGATCGGGGCTTTTTTGTGCAAAACAAATCTGAGCTGTCTACACTGGCCCTTTTGTGTAAAAGCTTTGCGCAAAAGGACTTTTGCCCGAACAGGAGCAGCATAGTATTTCTGCAAGAAGCACTGATTTCAGACAGTAGGAAGTCAGTGTTCTTGCGGAAATTCAAGCAGCCATTGTAGACAGCTGGCAAGTTTTTCTGCAAAAGCAGCTGCTTTTGCGGAAAAACTTGCCAGTCTAGACACAGCTGGGGTGTTTTTGGAGGAGTTATTGCATCTCACTTGCGTGGCCCCAACTGACTTTTCTGTGGGTCAGTGTCCTTGATTCAAAAAAGGTTCCCTGCCCTCATAAATAAAGACAATGCAGAAATGTTTGTGTTTGACATAGTATTTTATTTAAAAAGGAAGCCTGGCCAACAAGCCCCCAACTGGGACCAAGCCCCCATCTGGCTGCAGCATCATAACACTCCTGCACCCCGCCTCCAGACCGTAGATCTAAGCCTGTCCTACACTAGAACCCTCTGCTCTGAGCCCCTGACATATCCCAACCCAAATTCTTGCACTCTCACATCCACAAGCCTGTGGCTTGCTTAGTACCCCAACCCTCCATCTGACCCTAACACTGCCCAGCCTGGCCCCCTCTCCCCAAGCCAGCGTCCCCTTCTCCATCTCCTCCTGCATCCAGATTTCCTCCCAGAGCTTGCACCTCTCACCCCTTCCCACACCCAAATCCCTCATTCGCACCCCAGAGCCTACACATCCTATCTCAACCCAGCGAAGGTATGGCTAGACTTCAGGAGTTTTTCAGGGTTCCAAAGATATCCCAGAAAAACTCTTCTGCATCCAGGCATGTGTTTGTTCTTCTGCTTTTTTTAGTGGAAGAGCAAACATGCTCTTTCGGTCACCCCTATGTTCCTCTTTCCACTAGGAATAAAGGGGGCTTTCAAAAGAAGGGTTTTTTTCTGACATTTGGTCCAGTTTTGACAGGCCAAATGTTGGAAAAACCTCGTCCTACAGAAGAATTGGGGGGGAAAAAAAGCAGCAGGATACTGCTGCTGTAGTTATTCTACCTCCGCATGAACTAGTAGCTAGGTTAACAAAAGAAGCACGTAAGCTTCTTTTAAAGTGTCAGTGAATCTCTAAGAAGCTAAAACACCATAATAGTTAATCCCAGGTTTCTGTGATTCATTTTCAAACTAAAGAATGAGTTTTTCTAGATTGAACAGCAAACTCCTACAGTGAGACTTGAAAATGACTCATGGGCTAAAACTCATAGAACACTTGCTGCCTAAAAAGTGCCTTTTAGCATGCCATCCGCTTCTCTGAACGTTAACCTTTTCTTTTACTTAACTCTAAAGTAGGATGACCAGCCCAGGTTCAACAAAATATAGATAAAAAATAATAGGAAAATGTATTTTTAAGCAACACCAACAATTGTGCCATTTTCATCATACATGTGCACCACAATTCATGATTGTTGCTGAAATACGGGGTGGTATGACCTGTACTGATTTGATTTAGGACAAAAAGCATTTGGCATTTAATAAGTAATGGATCTTAAAATAAGTAATGAAAGGACACCCTTCACAACAGAGAAGCATCCATGGAGCTTAAAGCAATAGTGTTTGACTCGTCTAGCTACACTTACATTAACAATGACATTCAAAAAATTTTGTAGATTCAAAAAATTCAAGTGAACTTAGCGCTGTAAAAAGGTCCTGGGCTGACAGCAGCTGGTGCCTAAAGCCCTCTGTTTAGCACAGGCTAAGTTATTACCCTCTACATATATATCTCAGCCATGACACATAGTAGCTTCCTGGATTGGTAAAGGGTGATGCATGATCCATTCGGTCCTTGACCATAAGATTGCCAACACGGATCCCACTGAGTGCTAATGTTCATGGTTAGCTTAGAGTCAGACGTTTGTACGTAAGGAACTATCAGGGCACCACAACTCATTTCACACAATGGCCCCTGCACAACTGACACGGGGTAAATACTTTTAGGCCCTACCTACCAGACTCTGGCTTTGAACTTTGCACTCCAAGGCTTGAATCCACTTCCCAGTTCCTGCCAACCTTACCTAGAGTGGAAACAATTCCTACTGAACTGAAAAGCTCACTAGCAATGTTTTAATTTTTCCCATTTGGGTATGAAATAAATTTTGTTACGTGCACTGAAGCATGTGCAGATGTGCACCATCAGTAGAAACACCTTTTGTCAACTGTGGGTGCTGCGAGCACCCTGCTAATCAGCTGGGCAGCTTTTGAAATTCACCTGGGTCCCCCCGCAAAGCATTCAGCTTACAGGGGACACTGCTCCTTATCCTACTTCCAGATCCTGATCCAGCCAGTCTTCTCTCTATTCCCCACTGTAGAACTGGGGGTGGATTGGAGACGCCTTTGTTCCTTTCATGAGTTAATTAGGGGTCACACTCAAACACTGTTCCTGTTACTGTTACTACAGAAAATGAATTAGTCTGAAATATGTCATTATCTCAATTTGTGGTACGCCTACACTATGAATACTGCATGCAGGTCTGATTGTCCTCTCTCAGAAAAAAAAATATTATATTTGGGAAAGTACAAAAGAATGGCTACAAAAATTATTAGAGGTATGGAATAGCTTCTCTGAGGAAAGATTGAAGACGACTGCTACTTTTCATCTTAAAAAGAGACAAGGAAGATGGGATATGACAGAGCACCATAAAATCATAAATGGTGTGATATGGAGTAAGTGAATAGGGAAACGTTATCTACGCCTTAATGTTATAAGGACCAGGAGTCACCCACTGAAATCAAGAGGCAGCAGATTCAAAGCAAACAAAAGGAAGTATTTCTTCACACAACACACAGTCATACTGTGGAACACATTACAGGGGACTCTGCAGCCTGTGAAACACACTGCAAGTAGGGTTGCCAGGTGTCCGGTATTCAACCAGACAATCCGGTTTTTGCGCCCTCTGTCCAGTAAAAAAATTCAGAAAATACTGGACATGTGCAATGTGCGGTATTTTCTGCTTTTCCAGCTGGGTGCCGGACGGAAGCCTGGCGGGGGGACTGGCTGGGGAGGCGGGGCCACGATTGGCACTGGGACACCTCAGCTGGTTGCATGTGGAAGCCTGGCGGGGAAAGAGGGAGTGGCTGGGGAGGCAGGGCCACAATCACGCTGGGAGGTTCATGTAGTCAAAATATATGGCCAGGGTGGTCGTAGCGACATTCTGAGCAGGAACGGGTACCATGCTGGTCTCGGCCAGGCCGGGGCTATCAGGATGACCGTTGCTGCTTCCGTTCTTATTTTCTCTAGTGTCCTTGGGATGAGGACAGTTGGGGGAAAGGTGTAGAGAAGTGCTCTTTGCCAGGTGGTTAGAAGAGCATCGCCGAGGAACCCCTTGCCCATGCCCGCTCTGGAGCAGAACAGGGGATGTTTGGTGTTGCTGGCAGTGGCAAAGAGATCCACTGTCGGTGTTCCCCATTTCTGAAAGACTTGATGTGGTACGTCTGACCTTATCTCCCACTCGTGGTCTACGGGAAAACATCTGCTTAGAGAATCTGCAATGACATTGGTGATGCCAGGTAAATAAGACGCTGTTATGGTGATGTTGTTCCATATGCACCAATTCCAAAATCGCACTGCTTTGGCACATAAGGAGCGTGATCTTGCCCCTTCCTGTCTGTTCACGTAGTACATTGCTGCCACGTTGTCCATGAAGATTCTGACAGAGGTGCCTGCTATTTGCGGAAGAAAATGCTTGCATGCGTGGAAGATGGCGCGCAGCTCTAGCAGATTGATATGAAGAGATCTCTCACTGAAAGACCATTTTTCCTGAATGTGCTTGTCGCTCATGTGCGCACCCCACCCAATGAGTGAAGCGTCCGTTATTTTCTGCATGGTGGGCTGTGGTCGATGAAACGGGACTCCCGACAAAAGGTTTGGTGTTTGTGTCCACCAGAGTAGGGAACTTCGTACATAAGCCTGCAAAGTGACTATCTTGTAGATACTGTGTTTTGATGGTGTGTACACTCTTGCCAACCAGTGCTGCAGGCCTCTGAAGTGAAGCCTCGCATGAGGAACGACAAAGGTGATGACAGCCATATGCCCCAGCAGACGCAGACATGTGTGTATGGATACTGTCAGAGCTTTGTCGAGGACATTCACCAGGTCTTGGATCGCCTGGAATCTGTCTAGTGGTAAATATGCCCTCGCTGTGATGGAGTCGAGGACTGCCCCTATGAATTTTATACTTTTGTGTTGGAACCAGCATTGACTTTTGCTTGTTCACTATAAGGCCGAGGGAGTCAAACATTTTTCTGGTTATGGACATCATTCGCAAGGCCTCTGGCTGTGTTGGTGCTTTTATCAGACAATCATCCAAATAGGGAAATATGACGACTTGTGTGTGGCAATGATATGCAGCGACGACAGCTAAAGTCTTTGAAAAGACCCTTGGAGCGGAAGCAAGACCGAACGGGAGAACCCTGTATTGGAAATGCTCATTGTTTATTACGAAGCGAAGGAAACATCTGTGCACCGGGTGTACAGTGATGTGGAAATAGGCATCCTGCAAGTCGAGAGCAGCAAACCAGTCGTTCTTATCTAGAGATGGAATTATTGTAGTAAGAGTTACCATCTTGAATCACTGTTTTTGAAGGTAACAATTCAGCTGGCCCAACCCCCTGTCTTCTTTTGCGTTAGGAAATAGCGTGAAAAAACCCCTCTTCCCTTGAATTCGGTTGGGACCTTTTCTATTGCGCCAATGGCAAGTAGGCAATGGGCTTCTTGCCGTATAAGGTCCTCATGAGAGGGGCCCCTGAAAAGGGACGGGGTTGGTGGGGTGGTGGGAGGGAGGGAAGTAAAGGGAATGATGAACCCTGACCTTCTAAATTCCAGTACCCATTTGTCTGCTTTATTTCCACCCATCAGTGGTAATAGGGCCATAGATGTTGATGGAATATGGGGTTGACGCTGACTGTGTTGACAATGACAACTGGTGTGGGTATGCTCTTGACAGAGGAGTCAAACCTGCTGTTTGGCAGTTGGCGCATGGGTCGCTCTAGATAGCTGGGGGGTGCCTCTGTTCCGGTCTCTGTTTAGTGCGTGCTTGTTCGAACGGACGAGTCTGCTGTCGAGTCATACTGTCTTTGGTACGGGAAATACCTTCTACCACGGAATGGAGGCACGTACATCCCCAGCGTATGTAGAGTTGTCCGTGACTCCTTTCCTGTGTGTAGGACTTCGTCTGTTTTGTCTGTGAATAATTTCAGCTTGTCGAAAGGAAGATCCTTGACTTTAGCCTGCAAATCTCTAGGAGCACCCGCTGCAGCTAACCATGACGCTCTCCTCATGGACACCGCAGTTGCCACTGATCTTTCTGCGGTGTCTGCTACATTCATGGCAATCTGTAGGCTCACCCTTGAACACGCGTAGCCTTCCTGCACTATTGCACGTAATAAAGCTTTGTCTGCTTCCGAGGCGTTCTATGCTAGTTCTGTTATCTTAGCGATATTATCAAAGCTATAATTAGAGAGCAAGGCCGCATAGTTAGCAATGCGGGAAGAAGCGTGGATGAATAGTAGACCTTTCGACCAAAGATGTCTAACTTCTTGGCATCCTTATCTGACCCCAAGCTCTTCACCTGTGGATTTTTGGCTCACCAGCAGGGAGTTTGGCTGGGGATAGGTGAAAAGAAATTCTAGGCCCTTCGATGGTACAAAGTATCTTTTTTCTACCCTCTTTGATGTAGGCATAGTCGATGCAGGGGTATGCCAAATTTCTGTGGCTGGTTCTAGGATTGCTTCGTCAATAGGGCGCGCTGCCCTCGGTTGTTGGCTGGGGTGCGGGTTCTTTAAAAGTTTGTATTGTTTAGATTGCACCTCTGATGACTGCACGTTCTGTGACTGTGCTACCCTTTTAAAGAGTAGGAGAACAAGATCTATGTGATGGCATTCATTGTCGAGGTGGAGAATGCCTATATATGTAGGTGTAATGGGACCTCAAGTGTTGATGTGGAGATCTAGGGCTACCGCGGGAGCGAGATCTCCAGTGTGGTGAAGGGTACTGTGGAGGGGATGGAGAGAATACCGGTGATGGGGGAGAGAGATGGAATTCTTGGAACCGATTTCCTCACCGCCTTTGTAGGGACCGAAGTGCCTACTTCATGAGAGTCATTGGTAGAAGGGTGCCTTAAGGTCTGATCTGGATCATCCATAACCAAGATGGGAGAATGTGGAACGGATGAGGTTGGAGAATTTCCCTCTGGGATAGTTATTGCCTCCGGAGTTGGAATAAGTTCAATCGGTGGCACCATGGTCACCCCACGGTGTCTATCCGGTGCCGCTTCTAGTGCAGAGGGTTTGCGCGCTCTCGGTGCCGCCTCTGGTAGTGTATCTTGGCGCTTCGCCGGTGCCAGTTGCAGAACCAGCTGTTGGAAATCATCCGGTGGCCTGCGTGGCGTCAGCTCATTTAGAGCTGCTGGTGCCAACTGCAGTGCCGACTTGCCGGCTCCGTGATGCTCAACGACGGGTGCCGATCGGCACGGTTCCAGCGCATGCGTTGTCTACTGTTTTTGAAGTGGCGGCACCGCTTTTTTAGAATTATCCTTGCGGGCGGGCAAAGGCGCTGGCACCGATGCTGAGCGCACCAAAGGCATAGGCCCTTTTGAGTGGGTTTGTGCCGCGGTTCTAGCGTTCCGACCAGCTCCTAACGTGCCGGGTTTGTCTCGTTTGCTGACCCTAGTCGAAGGAGCAGCAGCTAAGGAGTGTGTGGGAGAGGCTTTTCTCTTTTTACTAGCCAGTACCCCAGGTGGTGATGCTCTCCTTTTCTCCGCCGACGTTGAGTCATGCAAAACAGCTTTGGAAGGCTGAAGTGCCTTGTCGAAAAGTATCAACTTCAGCCTCATGTCTCTATCCCTACGTGCCCTGGCAGTTAATCTAGAGCAATGGGCACATTTCCGTGGGACATGGGACTCCCCGAGGTAGCAGATGCATGCGTCATGACCATCTGACGCCAGTATCGGGTCTTTGCACTGCGAACACTTTTTAAACCCTGGAGAGCCAGCCATTCTGGCTCGCAGGAGGAATAACGAGGTGTATATAAAAACTAACTATAACGCTAACTAGTATAACAAATGAACAAATAATTTTCTTTTTTTTGTAACTAACTGATCTACTAACTAACTAATCAACTAAGCACTAGAAAACAAAAACCAACTAATTTTAAACTTTTTCTCTGTAGAATGGCTTTATCTCTGAGGAAGAAAACGGAGCTCCGCCAGCAACCGAGGACGGTTGAGAGGAACTGGCGGGGAGCTGGACCGCGCGATGCCAGAAAGGGTGCGAACGGCGCGTGACTGCTACTGCGCATGCGCGGCCCAGCCGATTACGGCTGTGAAAAGCCTCCAATCAGTGGCGCGGGGACAAGCCCGACACCTTGAGTGGAGCACCCACGGGGACCACTTGAAGAAGTCAAGTCTTTTATTGTCCTTATCAGATGGCACAGAATGGTTTTATTGCTTATTCCTCTGCTGAGCCGCATCCACTACCAGTGAGTTTGGTGGTGGGTGAGTGAACAGAAATTCTGAGTTCTTAGGTAGGACATAATACTTTTGGTCTACCTTTTTTACAGGTAGATGGAATTGAGGCAGGTGTTTGCCACTAGGTCTTGGCAGGTTCGAGCATGGCAGGGTTGATTGGCAAGGCAATTTCTGCAGAAGGTTGTTTCCTGGAGGATATTTGTGAGTTCGTGCTACGTATCCTGCACTTCCTCCATGGGGATGTTCAAGTCAGTTGTGACTCTTTTTAAAAGATCCTGAAAAGAAGAGAAGTCTTCAGTGGTTGCGTAGGGCAGTGGCATGATGGCCTCATCTGTACTAGATGATGAATTTGTGCCAAGTAATACCCCTGGAATCGAATTCAGGGAGTGATGTTCTTCAGTTTCATTTTGCCTCATACCCGTTTGAGATGATTGGGTGAGGGGAGAGGGAGCTTTTGTCGTGTGCTTGGTTTTGTTGTCTTTTCTTGTGTTGTTGAAGCCATTGGTTCCACAAGTGCCATGGGGGGGGGGGGGGGCGCGGGCGGTAAGGCATTGGTGGTGGCATCCATGGATATGGTGCCCAGGGAGCCATGGGTGCTCTGGTAAAGTTAGGCTGGACGGAACTAAACAATATTCCGGATGCCTCTGTACGTGGAGATAGCTGTGGTGAGAAAACCACTAAGTCATCATCCCCTTCAGTTGATAGGGAGAGGGTGAGTCTGTGTAATTAGATAGTGATGAGTGAGGTTGTTTGTCATCACTCAGAAATGGAGAGTTTAGGGTAGAAGAGATCACCAGATCTCTGCTCTCTGTAACTGATGGTAGGATTGTGGGGTGTGGAGAATTCTGCGCAGCATAGGGGGTTGCTATAGGAAACAAGAAGGGGTTGGTGACATGTGGTTGCCCTGCTAACTGCTGCAGTGCCTTAGTGAGCACTTGAAGCGCCGCTGTACTCAGCCCAATGGTAGTCAGTGCTGTGCTCGGTGCTGTGCTTTTTGAGGCAGCCATAGGTGCCTGTATGGCCTGTCGCCTCTGGTTGGGCGCCTTGTGCAGCACTTTTATGATGATGGCGGGGCTTGCTTGAGGTACCTGGTCTATCATAGGTGCTGAGGCGGACTTTGTCAGGGTTACCCGACTGCCTCTTGATTGTTCGCCATTTAGGCGAGTGCGGGTGTTGCGGCAATGAGGTGTCCCGTTTCTTTGGGGATGTAGGTGGTTTATCCCATTTGGCTGTGGGGATCTGCCCAGAGCCAGGATCTGAGGAAGGGTGTTTGCCCTTCTCTGTTAGGTTCATTTTCAAGCGGAGGTCTGTCTCTCCGCGTGCGCAGTCCCATTGTGAGTGCCCGAGGCACTTAACACGCATCATGGCCATCTGAGGCTGACGTAGCATCATTGTAGTCAGCATATTGTTTAAAGGTGGTTGAGTCCATCTCTCAGCAACGTTATCCCTTGTCCAAGGGAGTCTGCTGACGCGGGCAGCAGTTGTTTATTTTTTCTTAAATGCTAACACTAGTAACTACAAAGGAAAGAACTTGGTGTGAACTAATCTAACTAATTCTCTTCAAAACAGGTGAGGAACAAGGAGCACTGCAGAGGTCCATCTGAAGCTGGGGACAGTAGAAAGGAACTGAAGGAAGGGTGGCTGCACATGCAGAATGGTACAGGGGGGCCCGCGCATGTGCGGCTCCAATGCACTGCTATAAAAAATATGCTCTGAGGCACTGGAACACACCTACTGTGGAGCACCTCCAGGGACGTCTCTTGAAGAAGAACCATTCTTGTGTTCACTATCTGTAGGGGAGGGGAAGCCTCTTGTGAAATGTTCTCCACACAAGGTTTGAGTGGCAGGTATGAGGTTGAGAACCACTTTGGACTAAATCACTAACCTACTGAAATAATGCCTGAAACCAGCTCCCATTTGATAGGAAACAGATGTTCTCTCTCTCACACACTATTAACATATACCTAGGGACATTGCTTACTCACTAGTGAATGAACTGTATATCCTTTATACTTCAAGACCAAGTGTCATCACACTTTATGGGATTCTCAATGTGGCCTATAAGATATCTATTAGGCTTCTGAATACCCTGCCTCAACATTGTTACCATTTTATGGATGAAGAGGCAGAGGAAAGCTAAGCCAATGCTCAAAATGCATAGGGCAAGTTACACAGCTGTTGAAAGCGGGGTTAGAGGATACAGTGGTAAAACACTAGCACTCAGTAAGCATTCTTGCTACCACTAGTGAAGCTGTTCTTGCTGAGAAGAACATGAGAAAAAATGTCTACAGAGCACTCAATGTATATCAGTGATAAGCTGTAAATGGTTCATTTCCAGGAGAGCTCACGTACACACCATTTTCAACCAATGAATATCCTTGCTAGAATGTTGTGCAGTGGAACAGTGTTCTTAAGATGGCTTTGGTGGCAAGTGCCAACACAGCAGACCACTGATCCAAATGCATACTCCAATGTAGGCAGAAACCAACTGTTGCTGTCTGAATTAGAATACAATTTTTGAAACTTGTTTCGGTAGGCTTTGATCCTATTAGCACTGACCACCTAGGCAGATCATTACTTGCTTTCGCATATTAATTATGCTTTCATATCTTAGCCTCTTTCTTCCTAAGGTGTAATAAAAAGGTAAAGGAATTTTTAAAAAAACATTCAAAACAGAATTAATAAAAGACAGACACAGGGCAACTTACGAGTGTCAGCTACAGTAAGGCAGTTTTATTAATTTGAAAAGTTGAGAATGCTTTAATTTACAAATGTATTAATGATTTCAATAATCTGGCAATTATGGAAAAGAAATTTTACAAAAGTTACAAAAATTATACTGTATTTTAAAATACAAAAAAGCTATTGGTCAACACTAAAGATATATATTATGTGACGATAGTTTCAGTCCTGTTGCAAAATAGAGTTTTTATGTCTATGCCTTCTCAAAACTACAATAAATCTTGAGGCTAAGGCACTTTGAATATATGTTCATTAGCATTAAGAAAAAACATTATGAGACTGCAATAAATGGATGCTCTTATGCCTACTAGCGGCTGTCAGTGCACCAGACTCTTGTGAATGGGCACAGTTCTTGACAAACTGAAAACTTTCTTCCCAACTCTGATAATTTAACTAAAAATTAATTCAAGCAAATTTACATTTAAGGAGGTTCAGAGAATTCTGAGATTTAAGTCCATGGAAATGGACAGTGAGGATTAGCATATGTAGACTTTTTCAGAAAAAACTTTTAGTCTCTCTAGCCAAAGCTATTTACTGTTCCGTACCCCAATCCGATGGTATCTAGGTTCAACACAAAAGGTTCGTCTACACAGCAGCAATATTTCAGAATAACTGATGTCATTACGAAATAACATAGTCCGCGTCTACACACAAACAGTTATTTTGACAATGTCGAAATAATATCAAGCTGGAGGACTTCTTTCTCCGACTCCTGTAACCCTCATTGTACGAGGATCAAGGGAAGTGGAGGAAGAGTACTCTATTTCGAAATAAGTGCTGTGTACACGTGCCCAAATTTGAAATAAACTACTTCGACTTAAGGTACACAATTAGCGTAGCTCAAGCTGCATAGCTTATTTCGAGATTAGCACTGCTGTATAGATAGTCTTCAAAGCACTACACAACCGCCATAGGACCTTGTTTTCTATTCCTCCCATTCTTTTTAAAAGATAGTTTCTGATGCTGATTAAGAAGAGGATATTGACAGTTAACATCTGACAGTCTCTTTCTTCCCATGGCGCTACTGTCCATAAAACAATTCTTCCTTTTTGAGTAAAAGAAAGCCACCACCTTAAAGAAAACTCATTGGAGTGGTAACTAGAAATGTGTTTAGTGCAACCTTTTTAATTCTGTGTATCAAGCCCAAAAAGTGAAATACAAAACATTCATTTAAGCCCCAAAAGCCCAATTCTTTACTCATATTAGTTCTACTATATTTAATGGGCCAACTCAAAAGCTTAGTTATCTGCAGGATCAAATACAATTTGTACTTTTCTTAATTTTCACTCAACTAAATAGTGTAGCAAAAGTACAGCAATTAGTGATAAAAAAAAAACTTCTTCAAAATCCAGGAAAAACACACAAACCAAAACTGAATTTTCCTCAAAACAGATGAACCAGTAATTTGAGCACATAATTTCCCTGAGTAATATTTTACAATTATAACATTCTACACTAAAATCAGCATGTTGTGACAAACAAGGATAGCAGCCTTGATTGTGAAAACAAAACACGTTTTCTGATGTTTGGCATATTCTACTGTTAAATATCCTACAGTGAAGGCTAGCAATGTTCATTGTAGAGAAGCTAGGAAAACTAACATCTGAGGAAGTGTTTTACAAGAAAAATTGTGTTTCAGACATACTTAATGATTTTTAATTTCCTTCAATTTGAAAATGTAGCAAATCTTCAATGCCAGTGGAAACTTTCATCACATCAATATAGTGCAGTCTCAACTTGGAAGATAACAAAACAGTTTTATGTCTAAATAAATCTAAAACTGTATCTATGTGAACTATATAATAAGCAATATATTCCTATCAGCAAAGTGAAATGTGAGTACACTGCATTATTTGTGTTTCAAAAATATTTTCAGTTTCCTTTTTTTTTCATTGAGAAGAAGGATAAACTCTCTCAGAGCACTAATATATCAATAATTAATTTCAAGCCTTTATTTGTGCGGAAATCCACAGGATGTCAATTGTGTAAAGTTGTTTTGGACACCAATGCTTGTGCAGATGTTTTTTGTTTGGGGAGATAGCATTTTGTCAGTTCTGTAGGCCATACTCTTCATGGCCTTTGTATATATATTCATAGCGTTTTAGTCTCCATATATTCACAAGCAAGCCACATTCAGTTATGAACGAATAAGCTGCAAATTTGTTCCTTCTCAAATTGCTATTCCACAAAACTGGTGGTTAAAATATCTACCTAATCTAAATATTCAGTTTCTTCTAACTGTAAATGTCATAATTTGATGCACCCATTTTTCTATGACACAATAAATTAGAGTTACTGGTTCTTTGCTCTTTTTCAAGCGTACTAAAATGATTTACATATGCCTCAAAAATTAAGGTCATGTCAGAATAAATCTTTACAAATTAACGTTTCCTTCACAATCTCAAAGTAGGAAAATTCGCTAATATAATAATAGTGTGATTATGTGAAGGTTTAGAGCAGCAACATTTTAAAATAAACTGTTTGAATATTACCATTTTTCTTACATGAGTTGAAAGTAATTGTTTCAGTAAAAGTATTTTAAAAAAAAATCTGATGAACTGATGTGATACCAGTCCTATAGTATCTGCTGTATTAAAAGATGTATAACTGGAACATTTCACTTCTTTATAATTCAGGAATTTGACTCACAATACAACAGAATTGTTCAATGCATTCATATTATAAACTTTCCTACGGCAGTTTGAAATAGTTCTTTAGTGTGGAAATTATACATACGAAGTAATGTCAGTTTATAACATTTTATGAAATTAAAATGATGTTCTCAAATTACCCTCAACGTATATCCACAGTTACAACTAGACCGGGTTTCCTTTTTTATTTGTTGAATGCTGATTATGAATTGAAGGGTTGGTTGAATTTACCTTCATCTATAGCAGTGGGATCCAAGACATGATGTGGTTCTAGTGGTGCACTATGGGCCATTAATGCAAAGGTGAGAAATTTGTATATAATCCCTTAGAACTGCCAATGCTTGTCACTCTCTCTTATTGTAGATCAGAAAAGAGAACGTTGGCAACAGCAATTATAGGTATGAAATGGGTTTTTTTTTTAAACAGAAAACAAGCTACTGAGAATAGCAGTTATTTGAATACAAAGCCAAATATTTGTTCTATCCTAGTCACAAAACAGGAGTTAATCAAATTAGCAAAACCAGGAGACTGGAAAGTATGTGAATATAGACCCCTTTTAATTGTTAATTTAATGCTGTTAAAAATGTCAGACATGTTGGCTGACTTCCAACATGCATACCACTGATACTGTATCAAAATTAAAAACTAAAAATCAGTAATATAGTGCACGCTGTGTAAACAAAGATTTAAGGACAGATTTAGCTATTGTGATTTCAGCTCCTTCTCTACCTATTTAAAAAAACCTGTCAGAAGGCTCTTTCCCCTTAATTTGGTTGACATACAAGTGTAAAATAGCATAGTATAGTCTGATAGCATAAGGCTACATGTGCAGGCACAAACATTCCAACGTACATACATATATACAGTATATAAACATGTATGTTGCACATCACCAACATCATAGTGAAGTTCTACCACTGTTCCCAGCTAAAGTCATCTCCTCTACCAAATACAAGAAAAAAGCCTAAAATGGTAAGAAAAATGACTGCATTGCCAGCTAGCACAAGACCACAGGCTCCCCACTTGATCTGAAATACAAGACAAGAAAAAAAATCCTTATTTGGTTTACATGATATGTACAGACGTGTGTTATTTTCATGCATTAGATAAACTAAATGAAATATTACATAGGGGTGCTAAAAGCATAAGGGAAAAGACCAACAATTCATTCAGTTGAAGCATTCAATTAGCAACCAATGAAGTAACTAGTATTATACTTATAAATTATCCCTTCATTAGACACTCTTCTTCAATACACTATTTTTCAGAACAAAATAATTATCTTAAAGCAGAATCATCTCAGCAAAGAGAAAAAAACACCACAGTATACAGAAAATTCTTTCAAACTCAATGCTTTCTCCTAACATCTATGCATTATAAATTGGAAAATATTCTATTAATTCAAGGCAAGGAATAACAGAGAAAAATAATTTGCAATAATAAATAGCAATAGCTGTTTGAAGCCAAACAATCCCATGCACCGGGATTTTGTTTTTATAGGGAAAAAAAACAATGAAGAGTCCTGGGGCATCTTAGGACATAAGCTTTAGTGGGTAAAACCCACTTCAGATGCATTGGAGTGGAAATTACAGAGGCAGGGATATATAGATGTTCTAGTACAGGTTGGACCTCTCTGGTCTGGCACCCTCGGGACCTAATTGGGAATTTGCCAGACCAGAGGAGATCCCGTTACTGGCTTCCCAGACCACCTTCCCACCCCACTGCTAGCCCCAGCTGCACCCCTGCTGCAACCCCAGAAAGCCCCGGTCCTACTACTGGGGCTGCCATAGCTGCTGCATCTCTAGCCCCGGCCCCGTTACCAGGGCTGCTGCATCTCCAACCTCGGCCCCGCTATTGGAGCTGCCGTGGACTGCTGCATGTCCAGCCTCAGTCCCACTCAGGCCGCCACCCTGCTATCGCAGCTCCTGCAACTGTCACACCTCCAGCCCTGCTATTGGGACTGCCACGGCCCCTGCTGCTCAACCGGGGCTCCAGCCCCAGTCCCAGCCCCAGCGGGCTCCAAGCCTTCTGACCACTGGGACGCTCAGCCAGGATTCCCTGGTCCAGGAACACCTGTGGTACTGCCAGACCACAGATGTTGTTAGATGAAGGAGTCCCAGTTTTGGGAGGTCCAACCGGTATATGAAAAGACAGGAGTTACTTATCAAGTGTAAGACCAGTACTAACAAAGCCAAGTCAGTCAGAGTGGATGTTGCTCACTCACTCAGCAGCTTTTGGAGAGGTCTGAATACCAAGAGAGGAAAATTGCCTTTTTAGTGAGATAACCAATCTAAATCCTTATTCAGTCCTAATTCGATATTACATTTGCAGATGAATTGCAGCTCTGCTGTTTCTCTTTGTAATCCATTTCTTAGTGTCCAGGGAGAATAATGTGTTTTCCTACGGGTTTACGTATGTTACTTTTCTTGAGGTCTCATTGGTGTCCATTTATCTTTCGGTGCAGAGACTGCCCAGTCTGGCCAATATATATTGCAGAGATCACTTAGCATATATCACATTAGTAGATGTGCAGGTGTATGAGCCTCTGATGTTGTGGCTTATGTGGTATGGACCTGTGATGGTGTCACTTGTATAGCTGTCTGGGCAAAGTTGATGGTGTACAGCAAACAGGAGACTATCAAGAATGAGCTCTCAAAACTAGAGATTTTCATAAAAAACCTTCCACAGAGCTGGACTTTACAAAAACTAAACAAGTAATTTACAATGCACACTTCCCTGCAAAAGAAAAAGGAAAATAAACTATTCAAACTCCTAGGGTATGTCTAGACTACATGGCTCCATCGACGGAGCCATGTAAACTAGTTTGACCGGAATAGTCAATGAAGTGGGGATTTAAATAATCCCCGTGTCATTAAAATAAACATGACCGCTGCACTGTGCCGACGATCAGCTGATCCGGTACAGCACGGCAGTCTAGATGCAGATCTATTGGCTGGGGAAGCCTTTGATGACTGATCCTGTAAACCTCGTTTCACGAGGCATAAGGGATCGGTCGGCAAAGGCTTCCCCAGCCGACAAATCCGCGTCTAGATTGCCATGCTGTGCTGGATCAGCTGCTTGTCGGCACAGCGCGGTGGACATGTTTATTTTAATGAAGCAGGGATTATTTAAATCCCCGCTTCATTGACTATGCCGGGTAAACTTGTTTACATGGCTCCGTCGACAGAGCCATGTAGTCTAGACATACCCCTATAGGCCATGGAGGGGGGGGGGGGGGGGAAAGGGATACAACAGTGGTACCCTCAACTCACCCAACAGCATTGTTAATCTATCCAACCTCACACTTAGTCCATCAGAAGAGTCTGTCCCATCTTGGGGACCCTCTTTCTGTCCCACCATTCCCATGCACATGATAAAGCTCTGCATTGATCTGAAAGGCTATTCTCGCTGTGTTTGACTCAAGGAATATTTCCAACACATCACTGAACCTTGCACTGGCCCACAGGATCCCTCCTACCAACGCTACAAGAAGAAGAATTCTGTGTGGACTCCTCTTGATGGTTGTAATGATAGTCTGGACTTTCACAGATCTGCACAGGCTGAAATAGTGAACAAACAACATAACCTCTGCCATGTAGAACATAATGCTATCCATAGACTCAAAAACAACTATGACCTTATAATCAAAGAGGCTGACAAAGGAGGTTCTGTAGTTATCATCAATAGGTTAGATTATAAACAGAAGGCTGCCAGGCAATTCACCAACACAACATTCTACAGACCACTTTCCTCTGATTCCACTGAGGAAAAACAACAACAACAAAACTAATTCATCTGCTCAAGAAACAGCACAGGACCAAATCTACATACATACCCATAGAGTCCCAACCAAGAGTATTCTGGATTTTTTACCTTTCAAAATGATGTTTAATTTACAAACAAAAATAATGTTCTGTACCCAAGATCCATAAACCTGGAAATTCTGGACACCTCATCATCTCAGGTATTAGCACAGTATTACAGCAGGGTTGTCTGGCCATATGGATTCTCTCCTCAGATTCTATGCTACCAGCACTTCCAGCTATCTTCAAGTCACCACTGACTTCCTGAGAAACTACAATCCATTGGTGATCTTCCTGAAAACACCATCCTGACCACTATGAATATAGAAGCTCTTTACACCAAATTCCATGTGAGGATGGACTATAAGATGTCAGGAACAGTTTCCCCAACAATGCCACATAGGGAAGTTAAATTTCATTTAATCAACTAATTGGCTAGTCAATAGATTTTCCATCAACTAGTCAATTAGTCGGTAAGTGGGGGAGCCAAAGCAGGGTTACTTCTCAGCTCCAGGAGCTAATCCCACTGCGGCTCTTCCTTTTCAATGTGCTAAGAGCCTACTAGTTCTTAATACATTTAAAAGACTGAAGCACAGTGCCAGGGGAGACCCAGCACAGGCCAGGCCAGCTGATTCCCAGCTTAAATGTAAAAAGGCTGGAGTGCAGCACAGGACCCAGCACGAGCCAGGAATCAGCTAGGTCAGCTCGCGCCAGGTCTCCTCCACTGTGCTTCTGATTTTTAAACGTATTAAGAGCCAGCAGGACACGAGCTGGGAATCAGCTGATTCATTGCTTGCATCCGGTTCCCACTACCCCCGTCTCCCCCTCCCCCTGCTTTTAAGCCAGCTCCTCCCAGCACCAGCTCCTGCCCCCCCCTTGCTGTAAGGGTGCGGGAAGCAACTAGTCAAGGGACTAGTCGACTATCTGATAAGCTTTTGCTTACATCCCTAATGCCACAACACACCTGGTGGCTGAACTATGTGACTTTGTTCTCATCCAAAACTATTTCCAATTTGGGGACAATTTATACCTTCAAGACAGTGGCATTGCTATGGGTACCTGCAGGGTCCCACAGCATGACAACATTTTTTGGCTTACCTAGAACATTTCCTCAGCTTTCAACCCCTAGCATCCCTCCTCTCCTTTCACTATATTGATATCATCCACTGGGGAAAAGGTCCTTGAAGAATTCCACAGGGATTTCAACAATTTCCACCCCACCATCAACCTCAGCCTAGTCCAATCCACACAAGAGATCTATCTTCTGTACACTATGATAGAAATAAATGACAGCCACATAAATACCACCTGATTCCGGAAATCTATTGCCCATTATTCTTACCTACATACCTCTAGTTTCCATCCAAGACACATCACACAATTCATTGTATATATAGCCAAGCCCTATGATAGAAATGTATTTGCTCCAATCCCTCAGACAGAGAAAAACACCTACAAGATCTTCATCAAGCCTTCTTAAAACTTAAATAACCATCTGGGGAAGTGAGGAAACAGATTGACAGAGCCAGAGGAGTATCCAGAAGTCACCTAACGTAAGACAGGCCCAACAAAGAAAATAACAGAATACCACTGGTTATCACCAACAGCCCCCAGCTAATACTCCTCTAGCACATCACTGACAATCTACAACGGAGTTGGCAACCTACAGCACATGTGCCATAAGTGGCACACAATCCGATTTTGAGCAGCATGTGGGGAGTTCAGCCCCCCCACACCACGTTGCGGGGAGCCCACACTGTCCCTTGAATAACAGGCAGCAAAAGAACCACATACCCCCTTCTTGGCTCAGTTATTCACATGAGCACAGGGCCAGGCAGGCAGGCTGGAAAATGTTTTAATCTCTGCAAGTCTTAGCTTGGCAGGCAGGCAGACTGGTTTGGCTGCTGGCTGGTATGTCTCCTGGCCAAAGCCTGCCTTTGGCACCCCATCTCCTCCCTTTTCCAACCCTCTGCCCCACAAATCAACATACTCATAACCCCTCCCAGATCTCGCACCCCAATCTCCTGCCCCAGATCACAATCCCCTCTTACCCTAAGTCACATCCCAAACCCCTGCACTCCAGTTCCCTGCCCTAGGTCACAACCACCTCCTTTACCCAAACTCCCTCCCAGACTCCAGTCTCCCTCCTTCACCCCAACCTCTTACCCCAAGCTCCCTTCTGCACCCAACCTCCATCCCAGTCCCCGCATCTCCTCCATTAATATCACGGAAGAGTGTGACTCTCAAACACATTTCAAAATCATGAAGTGGCCCCTCCCCAACAAAATTTATTGCCCACCCCAATTTAAAGTGTTTTAGGATCCAGGCAGGCAGGCAGGTAGCCCAGCTCAGTTCTGGCTCATGCTGAGTCCAGGAGCTCAGACCCCACCACCCCGGACAGAGATTGCTGCCATCCCACACTGCTGCCTCTTTATCAGAGGCAGCAGCACTGAGTGATAGGCAGCCAGTCTGCAAGGAAAGCTGTTTTTTAAATTGGCTCCCCTTGTGGACCAGCTCTCACCTGGCACCCCACGCTACTGATACAGAGGGATCAGCGCAGAATAGCAGGGGACTCCTCAGGAATGAGGCTGGAACACACTGGCTGCCGGCTCCAGCATAGGGACTATAGAATAGTAAAGTAACTGACTAGTCAATTAACTGTTATTTAACATCCCTACATCCACCTGCACATCTACTAACATGATTTAATGCCATCACATGCCAGTAACATCCTTCTGCCATGTATATTGGCCAAACTGGGCAATCTCTGACCAAATAAATGGAGAACACTTTTAAATCATTTACTGAGTGTCCAGGGAGGCTAAAGGAGCCATTCTTCTACCAAAAAACTCCAAAACCAGATTATAAAGTGAAACAGTACAACTGCAATTCATTGAAAATGTAATACAATTACAGTAGGATTGAATAAGGTTTAGATTGGTTCTCTCACTACAAAGGCAATTTTCCCTCTCTTGGTATTCACACCTTTCTATCAGCTGTTGAGTGAGCCACATCCACCCTGACTGAACTGGCATCATTAACATTGGTCTTACACCTGATAAATAACACCCATCTTTTTTTACATTAGTACTTATGCATATACCCCTGCCTCTCTAATTTCCACTGCAATTCATCCGATGAAATGGGTTTTACCCATGAAACCTTATGCCCTAATAAATCTGTTAGTATCCAAGATGCCACAGGACTCCTTGCTGTTTTTGCAGATACAGGTTAACACAGCTACTCTTCTGAAACTTTGCTTTTAAAAAGATATCGCTAGGGATTAGAGTACCCTCTTGTGGGCATTCTGGTTTTGTCTATTATTAAAAACCTGCAACTGGTAAAAACAATTTGTTTTTACACCGTGTCTTTCATACAGACGATTATAAAATACATAAGAATGAAGCATACAAAAGCCTAAGCAGAAGAGGAAGTTGTAAAGTGATATTAAGGGGAAAAATGCTTCAGGAGGATAGCATACATAGCAAAGAAACAGTGTCAGACTAAATCCATTCCACAGAGGAGCAGAACAGGGATAAGGCAAAGAGAAATGGAGTTAGTGGGTGGATAAAATGTAGGGTACAGCAAGTTTATGGAATGTTTTGAAAACCAGGAAGGTAGTTTTGGATACATAGTGTTATTTCTTTAAGCAAGAATGTATTTTGGCCACATAATTTTGAATGCCATATAATTTTTCTATAGCCAAAAGATTTTTTAATAAGCCAGAATAAAGGAGTTGTAATACCCGACACAGAAAAGGAAGAGGCACAGATACAAATTCAGAAGTTCCACTATCAAGAATTCTGGAAATGGGAACAGGCAGACTAGTTAAGGATGAAAATGAAAGTTTGTGAGCAAAAATGACTCCAATGTTTAGGCTGAAAAGAGCAACAATATTAGTTAAGTAGGGTCATAAAAAACTGTAAACAAATGTGCAACCATAGGAAGTTTATTATAATAAGAAAGAGTCAGCAGAACGTACCGCTTCAACACGTGCAAGGATTATAGGCAATCCAAAGGCAGAAACAACAATTCCAGTTGTGAAGAAATATGCCAATTCCCTGCAGGCACTGCTAGCTGCGTCAGTGTCATCACTTATTCTTCTTGCAATGCAGTGAGGTATTGGACAAATGATGTAAAATACCAAGACAAACAGAGGCCAGTAAACACTGCAGGAGAAAAAGCCCCAAAAGAAATCTAAATTACTGTTCTCATTAAAGATGTCAATCTGTTTTGATTTCAAAGAGACTTTCACAAGATCAGGGCCAATGTTTGAATTAACATGGACTGGTGCTGGGCCACAGACTGCTGGCTGCCAGGCTGCAGCAGCTCTGGAGCCTGGGGCTGGGGTACACCGCCCACTGCCTCCCCTGCCACTGTGGCTATTGGGAGAGGCATGTCCTGCCCCATCTCTCAGACAGCCAGTGCCAGAAGGGGCAGGGTCTCCTCCTGGATGCGAAGAGCACTGGGAGGGCCATGTGGAGCCCGACACAGCAACCTTAGAGCAGCTGTGACCTGGGCAGCAGCGCTTAGCTGGCAGCTGGGTGGCAGTGCAAGGCTAGGTGAGGAGGGCAGGCACTGGGGATTCCAGGGGTAGAGCTAGTGCTTAAGGGGCTCTAAGAAGCAGGGGCTGGCACTGGGAAGTTTCTGGGGGCGGGGCTAGTAGTGGGTGGGGGGAGACTACCAGAGCTGAAGCTGGCTGTTCATAGTGGCTCTGGTGGGGGTCAGGGCTTTTGGCAGACAGTAACGTTTGTAAATGGGTTTGCCAGTCCACAATATAAAAAAGGTTGGGAACCACTAAACTAACCTACTTTTTAACCTCTTAATTGTCAGAAAAAAATTACTACATAAGCATATTTCTTTTCTTCTCTTTTTTTTGCCCTACATACACTACTGAAAAAGCGTACACCTAATAGTTAATCTTAAAGTTCTTTAATTTTATGGTTATTTGTATACTCTTTTTCAAAAATAAAGCATCTGGTTGTTGTTTAGAATTAGTAAAATATAAATATTAGTAAAATATAAAATGTATAAATATAAATAATATACATTTAATGCTGCTTATGTATATCAGATAAGTTCACCTCTACTCCATTAATTCAATATTTTAAGAAAATCAATACTGATTAAAATCAAATCAATAGCTGAGAAATCTATACAAAAATACTTCCACAAAGTTAAAAATTACTGACCCACTAAACAAAATTAACTATATTGCTACTCAGCTGATACTATGTATATAATGATTTTAGTCCACTTTTACAGAAAACATTTATGTAACTGTTCCGGTCCACGGCAGGACATACCATCCACACTGAGGTGGGAGGAAGGTTCCCGCTTCAGCCTCTGCTTGCCCTTGTTTAATTAGTTAACAGATTAAAATTAATGTGGTTTTTACATCCCTAGCCCATGCAGGGCTGTATCCATTACTAAGTGTTGGTTCTAGACCTTTCAATGATATTCAAGAATAGTAGGTTTCATATGAATAATCATAAATGCCAAGTTAAATGGGTTTCAAAGACATTCAGAGTCTATAATTCTTAGTTAACAACTACTGGACTTTTTTTTTTAGCTAATAGAACAGAAGTTAAATGTGCATACTCCAAATCATATGGGATCAACACACAACTAAACTGCATATGTGTATTTACATGGGCAATACAAGAATACAAAGTGAGAACAAAATCATTTTTTATTTTTGAGATGAATTATTTCTTACCCATAATACTCTAGGGCACATCCCAACATAAGAAAAGTTAAACCAATGGCTCCACTGAAAGATAAACCAACAAGGGCTGTACAAGAGAAAAGAAATGAATGGTTATGCTGAAAACTCAAAACTAAAATATAATTATAACTTTAAATGGAAGACAGCCTGACATTGTCGCAGCAACACTTTTTCCAAGAGTAAAAACTGCCCTTGACATGAATCAGAAGATGCAATTAAAAGTGGTTATTTCAAGTCAGTTGTGTGACTTGGTTACTAATGATCATTGTAGCAGATACATTCATTTCTCATTTTCTCATTTGTTTCACCTTTTCTGCTCTTGAGAACATACTCCTCTTTTATTGGGCTTCAGACTGTTCCCTACAGTGTTTGCAACTAACACACTGTAGCACCCTTAGAATGCATGGAAAGCAAAAAATAAAACCAGCTAGTTTCTCTCAGTAGCACCAAGCTAAAAAAGAGGCCAAAGTATCATCAGATACTGATATTTGAGGATACTGATATTTGAGGATCTTACGTAGGGATGTTAGTGTGTAGTTATTTACACAATTAACCGATAAGCCTGGGCTTATTGGTTCATTCTAACGACGACACGCACTAGGGATGTTAAATATTGGTTAATTGAATAGTCACTTGACCTCATGAATTCTTATCAGTTACTCCACTATTCTATGGTCCCCGTGGGTGGGCTGGCAGCCAGTATGCTCTGATTCCATGCCCAAGGAGCCCCCTGCCACTCTACACTGCTGCCTCTGTATCAGAGGCAAGCCAGAACTGAGCTGAGTTGCCTGCCCAAGTGGCTCCTAATACACTTTAAATGCAGAGCTGCACTAGGAGTAGGTCCCAGACTTCACACAGGCCAGGCCTGAACCATGCTGCTGGCCAACCTGCTAAAAATATTACTGGCAGGGGATGTATGTAGTCTGTAGCATTAACCTATAAGTTTTTGCTTCAACTACAATATCACATCCTTAAGACACACCCTGCCCTCCTTGCTGCCTCTAAATCAGAAGCAGCAGCAGGTGGAAGGAGGCGGGAGATGGTTTCCCGTGCATGCCATATAGGCAAAAGTGCAGGGGAGCAGGCAGGAGCTGCTCCCCCCACCCTCCTGTCTCTGATAGAGAGGCAGCAGCAGCACGGGCGAAGGGGGAAGCCTGTACACACAGTAAGCTAGTTTTCAAATTGGCTAGCTGTGTATACCGGCTTGGCTATGTATACTGATTTCCAACTTTTACAGATGTCAGCCACTTCAGTGAATACTGCTGAGGGGTGGCAAAGCTGAGGACCTACTCTGAGGGCAAAATGAGAAATAGGGGAACCAGATACTTCAGGGAGACCAGACTAGAGGGCAGACAAGGAAGAAACAGAGGTGTCCCCGGGGGCCATAAGAGAGAACTGGTGTGTCCAGACCCTGTAGTAATGGGTAGAATCATAGAGCTGGAAGAGACCTCAAGAGGTCATCAAGTCTAGCTCTCTGCCCAAGGGAGGATCAGTCCCAACTAAATCAACCCACCCAGTGCTTCACCATCCTCCTAGTGAAATAGTTTTTCCTAATAACCAACCTAGACGTCTCCCACTGTAACTTGATACCATTGCTCCTTTTTCTGCCATCTGTCACTACTGTGAATAGCCCTTCTCCGTCCTCTTTGGAACTTCCCTTCAGGAGATTCAAGACTGTTATCAAATCCCCTGTCACTCTTCTCTTCTGAAGACTAAACAACTCCAAATCCCTCAGTCTCTCCTCATAGGTCATGCGCGCCAGCCCCCTAATCATTTTGGTCACCCTCCACTGGACCCTCTCCAATGCATCTACATCCTTTCTATAGTGAGGGGCCCAGAACTGGACACAATACTCCAGGGCTGTTTCTAGACTGGCCAGTTTTTCAGGAAAATCAGCTGCTTTTCCGGAAAAACTTGCCAGCTGTCTACACTGGCTGCTTGAATTTCCACAAAAGCACTGACTTCCTACTGTAAGAAATCAGTGCTTCTTGCGGAAATACTATGCTGCTCCCGTTCGGGCAAAAGTCCTTTTGCGCAAAACTTTTGCGCAAAAAGGCCAGTGTAGACAGCTGAGATTTGTTTTCTGCAAAAAAGCCTCGATCGCGAAAATGGCGATCGGGGCTTTTTTGCGGAAAAGCGCATCTAGATTGGCACGGATGCTTTTCCGCAAAAAGTGCTTTTGGGGAAAAGCGTCCGTGCCAATCTAGACGCTCTTTTCGAAAAATGCTTTTAACGGAAAACTTTTCCGTTAAAAGCATTTCCGGAAAATCATGCCAGTCTAGACGTAGCCCAGACGTGGCCACACCAAAGCCAAATAAAGGCGAATAATCACTTCTCTGGATCTGCTGGCAATGCTCCTCCTAATGCACCCTAATATGCCATTAGCGCTCTCGGCTACAAGGGCACACTGTTGACTCATATCCAGCTTCTCATCCACTGTAACCCCCAGGTCCTTTTCTGCAGAACTGCTACTTAACCATTCGGTCCCCAGCCTGTAGCAGCAAGGAAAACGGGGGAAAGGGGTGTCTAGAACTCAGTAGGAATGGGAGAACCGGGTGAATTAGGGAGATTCAGAGGAGTAAAGGAGAGTGTGAGATGAGAGGGAACTGTGGGAGGAGGGTTGCCAACTTTATGATTATAGCAAACCAAACATGCTTAGCTGACCTTTACTCATTCCATCCTCCTCCCTCTGTCACTCACCCTTTCTCCACCCTCACTCATTTTCACTAGGCTGGGGCAAGCATTCAGGTGCAGAGGGGAAGGAGGGCTCTGAGGTGGAGCTGGGGATGAGAGGTTTGTGATGGGAGTAGGATGGAGGCTAGTGTGCAGGATAGTGATGTTAGCAAGTAATCGACTGGAGTATAGACTACTGGCTCCCCAGCCTACTTCCTTAAAAGCCAGTTCCCCCCAGCACTATCTCCATGGTGCCGCTTCCCCACACTTTGCTTCCTCTATCAAGGAGGGATAAGGGAGGCTGCTGCAAAGCCGAGGCTTGCCATGGGCAGAAGCTGTTTCGGCAGCAGCCCATCCGCGGGACTCCCAGCGGGGAACTGGGCCCCCTGTGGAGAGAGGCTGCTGCTGCTAAGCAGCTCCTGTTTGTGGTAGCCCGGGCCGGCCACGCACAGGGGCTGCTCTGGCAGCAGCCCCTAGCCACGGACAGCCCCGGATGCCTCGAACAGAGGCTGCTCTGGCAGCAACCTACAGCAGCTCTTGTTTGTTGCAGACAGCGTTGGCCGCCACGAACAGGGGCTGCTGGACTCAACACAAGCCGGGACCAAGAAGTCCTGGTTTATGGTGGTCCGGGACACCGTGCCTCTCTCTGCATTTTAGAAGTAGTAAGAGCCTGGCAGCATTTAAAATGCATTTAAAATTCAGAGCCACAGCACAGGTTGCTCCCAGGGCCAGCACAAGCCAGAACTGCTCATTCCCAGCTTGAGCTGGCTCCTGGAACAACCCCTCTGCAAAGCGATCCTCATTGACTAATCGCGTAGATGATAAAAATTTTATCAATTACACGATTAGCCAGATAACCAGGATCTGAAGTGAAAAGGGGGTTGCCCTGAGCTGCACACCCTTCTAGGGGTGGCTTTGCCCAGGGATACCTGTTGGCTGCCCCAGCATTGAACCATGCAGCACAAATATTAACAGCACAGTCAGTCAGTGGTGCTCACTGGGGCCACCAATGTCCCTTTTCAACCAGATGCCAGGTGGCATCCTAGGGGAGGGCAGCTGGAAAAGGAGCAAACAGGAAGAACCTGGAGATTTCATGGCTCAGGAGGAGAAACAGAATGTGACAAAGCTCCAAGCTCAGGAGGGACCGGAGGAGCGACATGCCGCAGAGCAGGGAACTGGGATGCCCAGGCGGGTGCAAGGTGCCCAGCTCAAGCGGGATGGCAGTTGGCGGAGGAGGAATGGAGGGGCATGACGAGTCACATGGGGGGAGGGGACGATTAGCAGAGAGGGGAAGGGGGGCGAAGAGAGGGGAAGGGACGGCTGTGGAAGGGAGGTGACGAGGCACAGCGGGGTGAGGGAGTGGTTGGTGAGGAGGATGAGGAGGCATAGCAGGGGGAGGGCGCCGTTGGTGGAGAAGGAAGCGGGGGGGGGGGTGACGAGGCATAGCGGGGGGAGTGGGCCGTTGGTGGAGAAGGAGGAAGGGGGGGGGCCGTTGGTGGAGCGGGAGGGGGGGTGACGAGGCACAGCGGGGGAAGGGGGCGGGTGGAGGAAGAGGAAGCGGGGGGGGGGCCCGTTGGTGGAGCGGGAGGGGGGGGTGACGAGGCACAGCGGGGGAAGGGGGCGGGTAGAGGAAGGGGGGGTGACGAGGCACAGCGGGGGAAGGGGGCGGGTGGAGGAAGAGGAAGCGGGGGGGGCCGTTGGTGGAGCGGGAGGGGGGGTGACGAGGCACAGCGGGGGAAGGGGGCGGGTAGAGGAAGGGGGGGTGACGAGGCACAGCAGGGGGAGTGGGCCGTTGGTGGAGATGGAGGAAGCGGGGGGGGGGGGGAGGAGGCCGTTGGCGGAGGGGGAAGCGGGGGGGGGCGTTAGCAGACGGGGAAGCGGGGGGGGGGGAACAAGGAACAGCGGAGGGGAAGGGGGCCGTTGGTGGTGGGAGAAGCGGGGGGGGGGTGACGAGGCACAGCGGGGGGGGCCGTTGGTGGTGGGAGAAGCGGGGGGGTGACGAGACACAGCGGGGGGGGCCATTGGCGAGGGAGAGCGGGGGGGTGATGAGGCACAGCGGGGAGGAGGGGGCCGTTGGCGGGGGGGAGGAGCGGGGGGTGATGAGGCACGGCGGGGGGGAGGGGGCCGCTGGCGGAGGAAGCGGGGGGGTGATGAGGCACGGCGGGGGGAGGGGGCCGTGGCGAGGGAGAGCGGGGGGGTGATGAGGCACGGCGGGGGGAGGGGGCCGTGGCGAGGGAGAGCGGGGGGGTGATGAGGCACGGCGGGGGGGAGGGGGCCGTGGCGAGGGAGAGCGGGGGGGGGTGATGAGGCACGGCGGGGGGAGGGGGCCGTGGCGAGGGAGAGCGGGGGGGTGATGAGGCACGGCGGGGGGGAGGGGGCCGTGGCGAGGGAGAGCGGGGGGGGGTGATGAGGCACGGCGGGGGGGGAGGGGGCTGCGGAGATCCGCGAGTGACGAGATGTGGCGGGGGCGCTCGGTACCTTTCACCCCCGCCATGTTCGCGGGCAGCAGAAGGGGGGCGAGCTCCGCTTTTTGGGGCGCCGAGCTGGGCTGCGGTGACTTCCGGCTTCCGCTCCCGGAGACTTGCCCCCAGCCCCGCCCCCAGCTACGCGAACGGGGCCGTTAAAGGGCCAGCGCTCCCCACGCGTGACCGCTCAGCCGCGCTTCTTCCCGCACGAGCCTTTTCACCCCCGCAGCCTGCCCCGGCCAGCGGCAGAGGGAGGGAGACCAGGCCCAGCCGAGCGGCCGAGGAGGCGGTGGCCGGGCGGGCGGAGTTTGTGCCTTAGAGCGGTCAGTGGCACCCCGCGTGGGATGCCCTGGCGTGGCAGGAGGCCTGCAGAGCGGGGCATGGCCTGTTCCCTGTGAGCTGAACTCTCGGGCAGCCGCCCAGGAGAGATTTACATGCGGCCCAGCTCATTGGCAGAGCGCCCATTTGTCACTCCACTGGTGGTGCACATCCACCCATGCCTCAGTGCGCTAACTTTATTCAGCACATGGAGGGAAAAATTGAGGGAACATTGGGCCTGCCAGGGTCCTTCCTGTCTCCATCCAGAGAAGGATGAGGACCCAGCCATACATAGACTTTTTCTCACTGGTGTTTCAATCTGAGCTGCATTGGTGGGAGCAATGTGAATTAAAAAGTTGTGGCTGCTACATGAAGGTTTGCTTCTATTTACTATCCCAATGCAGCAAGTTTCCGCAGAAGCAGCAGTAGAGTCCTACTGGATTTGAGAGTGAGGAAGCTCTAAGTTCAGGAGGCACTTGAAGGAGCAACTGTTTCATAGAAGGGAATTGATGTGTCTAGGTGTGGCAACATGCCCAAACTCAGGCAGGAGAAGAAGGATGGGTGGTGGGAAGTTACAAGGCACTGACAGGGGTGGGAGGAGATGTCCATACTCTGGAGGGATCAGGATGCCGCTTGAGCTCCGGAGGGGGTAGCTGGGAGAGAAATTGGGATGGGAGCAGGTAGGGGATGCCCAGGCTGGGGCAACAGGGCACCACCAATAGAAACAATACACCTAGCTGTGAGTGCTCTGCTAATCAAATGGATGGCACTGAAATCTCTCCAAAGGCAGCACAAATACTCAGCTTACAGGTAACACTCATGTACAGGCATTTCTCCTTGAACTGTTTAAATGCACGGTGGTACCCATCCCAACCCCCAGGAAAAGCAGATAGATAGCACATGCAGTTCGTGAGGAAAAAGAGCTTTAAGAAAGTTATTTTCTAGGGGCAGTCTTGTAGCATTGCCCCAGCCTTGTCTCATTTAAGGAAACAATCCTCTAGAAAATCAGATGGTTGGAATTTAATAATAAAAGATGTGGTCGATAGCCCACTGATGGTCTGAACCAAACATACCGCAAATCCAGATCAGGGGTTGCCACCTAATTAAAACATGTGTAAGGGGACTGTTACCCCTTACTAAAACTCTATGGGAGTTTTTTGGTTTGTCAGCTCCCAGTTTCAGAAGGGGAAGGGTTCATGAGACTGACAGACCCCAGAGACAATGGAAAGCAGCCAACACTCCAGCTCAGCCTGATTGACAGGTTGGACAGGCCAGTGAGGAAGGGGAGAGGCCAGGCCCCGTCCTCCCTGTGAGCTGGGATTGTTCTGGCTCTCTCTGAGCAAACAGAAAGCTGAGAGACAGCTCAAGGAATGCAAGCTGTGTGCAGAAGAAGTCCTGCAAAAACAGAGAGCTGCGAGACAGCCCAAGGAGTGCAAGCTGTGTGCAGAAGAAGTCCTGCAAAAGGAACAGAGAGCTGAGAGACAGCCCAAGGAGTGCAAGCTGTGTGCAGAAGAAGTTTTGCAGCTGCAGAGCCAGGTATACACAGCTCAAGGAGTGCTGACCCTGTGTTGAGCAGCAGACTGGCAGTGCTCAGAGAGCCAAAAGGAACAGAGAAGCAACACAAGGAGCTGAAGACTAGCCAAGCAGCACAGCCTGCAGCTGGATGTGGTGAGCAACTGGGACCTGCAAAGTGTGGGGAAAGGCTCTGGACTGGGAGAGAGGTCTGGCCACTTAGAGCTTGAAGCTGTGTGGTCACTGCCAGAGCAAGTGTGTCCAGCCTGCAGCCCCCTGCATCACATCCAGGGCTTCTAAGGAAGAGACTGTGAACTGTCCTTACACTCTGCAGACTGCTGTTTTGATGTCCCTGTGCTACAGAGCAGGGCTGTGTGTTCTCATTTAATCACTCATTTTTTTCTTATTCTTTTCTCTTTAATCAGTTGATGTTTAATAAATTGTATTTGCTTTGAACCTTATGAAGTGATCGCTGGGCCAAGAAGGCCTGCAGTGTAAAGAGAGCACCTCGGAGTGGGGACACCCTAACTCCTGCCCCTAGTGACTACAAGGTCGGGGAGTAAGACCCAGGAAACCTGGGCCCAGCCTTGTTGGGGTTTCGAGGGCTCTGTTACTCAGGAGAGTGGAGGGGGAGCCCTCAGGATCAGGGAGGCCATGGGGTAAAGGAAGTGGGAGCGGGGACTCAGATCCTTTCGCTGGTCCATTTCACCGGGGTGGTATAGAAGCCAGGAAAGTTCCCCACAATAGCGGGACCATTCCCCCGCTTACACATGGGTATTGTTTACTTTTCTCTTATAGAAAACCAGCATCAAGATTATTCAACTGTACTGCCGTTTACTACTTACTTAGATTAGTCCTGTTTCGCATCATAGTCACTAACATGGGCCCATTAAATGAGGTTTATCATTTTTAGGGTAGCACAGTAGGAGAAAAGATGATCAACATATAAAAGCAAAAAGCCACACATGTTGGGGCAATTGAAATGCAAAGTTACACGCACCACTGTTCTTGCTTGATATGTGTTTGATAGAAATGGAGACAATATGAAATGTTTCGAATGCTGTAGGAGCTGCAGTGCATTAGCCTGTGAGTATTGTTATGTACCAATGGTAGCAGGTCAGTGAGGAAAAGTTACTTTATATTGGGTTAGATTTTCTTATGTGAATGCATTGGTCTAATTCTTAAGTGAGGTTTGGGTAGTATATATTACATGCCTATATTGCTTGAACTCAATAGAAACTGCACAGGCAAGCAAAACAATGTCTTTCCAGAAACAAATACATAAATATAGTAGTGAGAAAGTCGGTGAGGTAATATCTTTTACTGGGCCATCTTTGGTTGGTGAAAGAGACAAGCTCCAGAGCAACACAGCTTTTCTGCAGATCTGGGAAAGGAATTCATGAGTCAGGTCTACATGACAGACCTAACCAGTGTAACTACATTGCTGGGCGTGAAAACCCCCTATCCCTGAGCCACAGTTATAACCAACCCAATCCACCCCTCTTTCCCCCATGTAGACAGTACTATAGTGGCAGAAAAGCATCTCCCACCAGCATAGTTACCACCTGTCAGATAGGTGAATTAACTAAATTGACAAAAGAGCTTTCTCCCATTATCTAAGAGCATCTTGATCAGAGTGCTACTGTGCCAATGCGGTATTTGGAGAGCTGCCCGGAGCAGAGCTAAATACAAGAGTGGAACAGAAAAAGGAGTCAACACATACTGAAGAAGCCTTTTAAGATAAAAGGAGCATTGTTAGGTTAAAGATTGTTGTAATGGTCCATACATCCAGCATCTTTATGTCCATATTTTTTGATGTCTAGCAACATTAAGAATTAGTTCCCAGGCAAGTCTTTTGAAGGGGTTGTGCAGGTTTCCTTTAAGGATGAGAACTGATATTGCACTGTGGGATGGGACTAATAAAGTGAATGTTTCTTTACAAGCACAGAACATACCTGAATTTATTGAATTGGAGATTTTTTAATATATATACAAATGTTTTAGACTACTCACATTTCGAGTATATAGAATATTTACAAAAAATTACAATAATTTTTAGACAAACAGTAAACCTGAACATCAATAAGCTCTGTCACTACAAGAAATGAACAAATTGCAGAGTTAACTAATTTGGAGATAAGTAGGTCCCAAAACTTTCATGCATCCATAAAAACATTAGTTGAAGAAAAAAATGAAAGTTTACATTTGGGTAAGTTTATTTTTTCTGGGTAATATCAAGTTTAATGACAGTTTGTATTTTGAGAAAATTGATGAGTTATCCAGAGCTCTCTGCCATGACAGACTTGATACAAAGCTAATGTAGTTTATCATTTCAAAAATGTACATTACATCAATGAGATCCTTTTATTATATAGGCATAGTTCACACAATATCTACAAACATGAATGAGAAACAAAATAAAACAAACCACAGGAACATGATTCACATTCCAGTTATCTTTTTAAATAAGACAAGCACATACTGGACCAAAACATTTCATAATATATGTTAATAAATAACATCATTTGTTATGGTTATCTTGAACATTTTAAGATCTTGTATATAAAAAAAGAAAAATGAGTGTTAGTATCACATTGTTAGTTAACCATAATAAATAATGGACCAATGCAACAAAAAAGGAGTCTTATACAGAAAGTAATGTCCAATGTAATGCTTGCCTTTGCTGTAAATATTCTGACACTGGAAAATTAAAATGTAAAGTAAATAAACAAATCGATTGTCTTTAAAAATACCAGCTTTCCAAAGATTTTCACATCAGATTAGATCTTTTCCTAAAGAATCAATATGGAAACTTTTCTGCCTGTCTTATGCATATGCTGAACTTTTAAAGCTAAAGCAGATAGATTCCATATACATATTCCATATCATCCATGAAGTGTTGGTAACTTAACCATTATTTCTAGTTACTTTACAAAAGGAGAAATAGCCTTAAACAACATAACTTGCTCTATAACTAGATGAGAAAGGCTTCAACTTCTCTATGTTGCCATTATTGCTTTGGAGCAATGTGATTCAAATATTCAAACTGCCCTGTTGTTACCTCAAAGATCAGACAAATTCTATATGTCTGGATAACTTGCATACTGTGATCTGAAGAGTGAAGTGGTAACCAATTATATTTCTGCTATGACCCCTTGCCCAAATGCTCTGAAAAACTTTTAGATAGCTGGCTGCAATTGATAAATCACGGGGATGCAAAATCTTTCAGACCCTCAAATAGGAAATGTTTTAAATTAGTGTGGGAAGCTTCTGCAGCAACAGCATAATTGACACTGGAATCTTTAAAAAAAAGGGAGGGGGCTATCAGACAGTTCTACTAATGGGTAGAGCCCTCACCAGCAATGCGGTAAATGCTTACCCTTCACATTCTACAACTATGGACTCATCCCGCGCAGTTCACTATTCCCTGAACATTACCTCTTAACATGTGTTTCACGTAAGCTGGTGTAACATCAAATATTTGATCTGCTGTGTGGTGCTCTAAATATTTAACTGCCTGTCTGTAATGTGCAGTACAGTTCTCTACTTAAGGCCCTTTAAGTTGCCATAATGACTTATCCAGTTGCTCAGCTTTGTCTTTGAGAATATCCTATGAGTGATTAGGTACCAAATGATGATAAATTAATATTATTATTAGGCGTCCCTAAACCAGGTCCCCTGAGCCAAACACATTTGGATCTCATCTTGGAAGGTTGGACACGATCTCCAGTTATTACACGCAGTTGCAGTTCTGTGTCTCACTTGACTTCATTGGAAGAAATGGGACATCAAGCATCCCAAGACAAAACCAGTCCCACTGTGGTCTAGAAGGCTTTCGTCCTCTCCCTACTTGACTCTGGAAATATGGGATAAGTTTCCAGAGTGCAAGTGATTTTAGCTACACAGGTCCCCTTAAGAGATATGTGGCTAAAATGCTCCTGTGCTTTCAACAGTGCGATGTACCTATGAGGAAACATCCATTTCATTCTTCGTGGTAAGTGTTCGAGTTACAAGTCATATTGGAAAAAAAAAAAAAAAAAAACCTTTCAAAATTTCCTGCCAGATTTTAGTTGTCTGTGGGGAAAAAAAAAAAAAAATCGCAAAATTGTGACCAGAGACTATACAAGCACAGGTCTGAGAAAATGTTAATACAAAGGCTTTTGACCTTGGTTTTCAAATTCTGACCAGGCATCATTTAACTCCATGAAGATCATCTTTGCATACTGTTCATATGGCTGCCCTGTAGCCTAAAAGGGAACAGAGTAAAGAATCCATCATATATCTACAAGAGGAGAATATGCACAATTGACATTCTAAAAATGATTACACTAAAAGTAGTTAACATCAAGAAAAAAGAAGGTCTTCTCAGTTTGCTTTTGCTTCACTAAACCTAACCATGCTTACCGAGGGCTGCTTTCTCTGGCTACAAGCTTAATGAAACTTTGTGGTCCTTCTCAGCTTTTCAGTACAGGAAGGCTCCCAGACTAGCTCTGAGGAGCCCATCTCCAGAGCATAGCACTGTAGTCCCAAGATGGGGGCTAGGAAGGGTTGCTGTTTTTTGTTTTTAAACTTCAGGCTTTCATGAAAGGACACTGGATTGGATGTCACCCTATACACACGGGATATAAAATCCTGGTTAATCAGTTAACCTGATGTTTAACTGATTAACTAATTAAGTGGGATCTGGGTGACGGACTGTTCCAGCCAGGCTGGAGCAGCTCCCAGCCCGTGGGCCTCCACCTCCCGGCACTCAGCCCCACACTGGAGCAGCCCCTGCTTGCGTGGTGCCTGGGTCCACCATGGACAGAGGAGAGTAACCCCTGTCCACTGCGAACTCCCTGCGGGGCTGGAGCAGCCTCTCTGCCCGCGGCAGGCCAGGAGCTGCTCCAGCTCCCACTAGATACCCTTTCACATCCCTACACACAATAAAGAGGGCTGCCACCTGACGGCAGGTCATTATTTCAGCTCCCCAACAGAAGCATCTCCCACTTTATCTTGCAAGCCTCACTTGTGGTGAGTCACAACCCAGACAAAATTCTCCGAGGTCATTTTGGATTATGCAAACCCAGTCTTGGGGCAATGGATAGAGCAAAACCGAAGTTGCCTCCTCTCAAAGACAGGCGCCTCTCCAGACTGCCAGCCTGGGATCAATGGATCAAATCTGAACATCAATGTCCTGTTTGATGTCACTCTGATAGACTGCAGACTGGGATTCTTCCAAGTTTCCATCATTATAAAAGTAAAGATCACTTTAAAACAATTAGAGATCTCTTCCCATTTGCATTCACTATAAACTAATGTCCTGTGGAACATTTGATAGTATGGTAGCAGTTCATGGATATTTTGGCTTAAAAACTGGTCCATCCTCAGGTTTTAAAATCCTGAACCTGAACATTCTTGTTTTTGAGGGAAGTTTGTACCCAATTTGAATTCCTTGGGACTCTTAAGGGGCTGGTCTCAAGAAAAACTGAGTTAGCAATTTTGGATTCAGCTTTCATATTGCTCTATTTCATAAATTGATGCACTCACATCTCACACTTTCAATTGCAATAGTTGTGCATTATTCACACAATTAGTTCTTAAAAGATACTTACTTTGTCAGGATGAACAACAAGTACTGCTCTCCGGTAAACTTTCTTCACTTGTTCTGGAGTTACAAGATCTGCCATACCAATAGGCTTCCATTTAGTCTCCCCAGCCCATAACACTGTGTGCATTGTTGACAGTAATGCTCTTATGTTTCTCTCCTTCCCCTCAATCCACTCTAGGATCTGGAGATAGAGAAAATTCTCAGCATCCAAAACCAATTCTAAAATTAAAGTGTCACATCCACATGTTGGCATTTAGACAGTAAAGGTTTCCAAGGATCACTCCCCCACACTTGGACTCAGATTGTAGGAAAAGGTTGAAGGGCATGTTATCAGATAATCTCAAAGTGAATTCTTCCCCACCCCCCACACACTTTTAAACAGCACCTCTTACAAGGCTTTGCTATAAAAGGCTAGTAGCATTTACCTAGTCAGCAAAACCTTACTGTTTTCTCAAACTAGTTCCACTTTCCAATTTTGAAGCATCTGTTTAAGGAATCTCTGTTGTATTGGAAGAACAGTTCAGCTTTCATTCACCTTCTGTACAAGACTGATTTATATATGTACATTCCTAGTACGAACACACACTTGGAGATTAAATAGCTCAGGATCACCAAAGTGACTGCGCCACTATGGTAGCCTTTTGTGGAACTCTTACATTGTTACTTACTACCACCACCACCACGCCTGAGAATAGATTTGTGGACATCTCATGGCAGGCATTGATGCACAAGTGAAATGATGGAATAGGCCCTTTAAGGATTCAACTGTGTGGGGACTACCATGGAGAGACGATAACTATGTCCCAGCATGTCAGTTCACAGTGTGACAGTACATTTTAGCAGATCTTGGGACAAAAACATGCAGTGGATGAGTGCATAATATTGTGAGCGAGTGCTAGCAAAGTACAGGAATCCTGTAAGCAAAACAATTGGTAGTTTCTGGCATGGGAGTTTTTTTTAAATGGATTATATGGAGAATTAAGAGTGACTAGTTTTAACTTATTTATAAGGAAGAAATTGATCTGGATTTCAGTTTTCAGCTTGCCTGATGGAAGGCCAGTCCAAATGTGGGTACAGTTATCACACTATAACAAAAATGCAGCTTACTTTTAATTTTTCAGGGTCCATCTCCTTAGCCATTTCTTCTTTTCTCATTTCAGCTATTGTTCTGGGCCCCTTTTTGTCTTTGTGGGCATTAAAGCCTTGACCAGATAGCAGATCTTCAAAATCAGCAGACATCTTTGGTTTTGAGTCTTAATAAATCAGAAAGCTTATGTCAGAGTCTATTCTTACAAATATGTAGGAGGACTAAACATGTTCCTCAAGCTGTCTACAAAAGCAACATTCCGATCACAAAGCACATAACCTTAATACTAGGGTAGTCTATGTAAATTCTCACCTTATAGTACAGAAGCCACCCCCAGAGTACAGGGCATTTTCAGACATGGCTACTAGTTGCATATGTCCACCTTAACACACCTGGGCTCTAGTTTCAGGTATTGCAAGTACTCAGGTGCTAGGCTGACATGAAAAACGTATGTTCTGCTATCAGACAGTCTAGCTGGTCACTCAAACAGAGCCACACAAAATCTATTGCCACTTTTGGAATCATTGCTGCAGGAGTGTTAAGAATTTCAGGAATACTCCCAAACTTCAGAATCACCATTCCCCTCCATCTTCTCTGCCTGGGTATTGATGTAACTGCCCTTGGAGATCATATGGTGATCTGGTTGGTTGTATTTGCTCCAGCCATAAATTGTTCATTGTTTTGTGAAAAGCTACATTAACAGCAGCAAGTATTTTGGGAGTCATTAAAATAATCTTACCAGCATTGGCTGGTCCTTTTCCACGGTCATTCTGCCCACCAGGCATTGCTGAAAAGCTCACATTGTAATTGGGCCGGTTCTGTGGAGAGGCATGTTGTATGTTTTGCTGGGGTTTGGACTGTGACTGTTGCCAGGAATAGCCAGCACCTTGCTGCCAACCAGCACCTCCCATTGGCTGAGGAGATGGTTTCTGGGGTGAGCCCATAGGGGGGAATCCTCCACTGATTCCTGTTGGTGTGGTTGGTTTACTGGCCAATGAAGACCCTCCTGCAATGGGTGAGGGAGGGGGGAAGAAAAGGTTAGCAGCATATTCCAATGGACAGGACACTAGTCTTTGAGCTGAGAACAGAACCCAATGCACTGACTCAGCCTCTGACCAGTTGTGTGACCTTGTGCAAGTCTCTTCACCTCTGTGCCTGATTTCCTTTGGTCTTACTATATATTTAGTTTGTAAATTCTTTGATGCAGGGAGTGTTCCTTGCTAAGTCTGTACAGCCCCTAGCATAAAGTGTCCCTGACCTTGGATAGACCCTGTAGAGGCTATTAGAATACCAACTAACAAGCACAGCTAGCCTCGTGTGGTACATATGACAGATAATCAGGAACCAAATAATTTCCTGTGGTAACTGCAATACCAAGTAGCACTTTACTAAAACATTTGCCATGAGATTGTATGAACAGGCACAAACTGCTTCCTGGGGGGCATTTCCATAAGGCACCTCAAGTGGCCAAAACTAAAATAATTATGTAACCAAAAATATTAGTCTTTAGAGCTTAAAGTATCTAGCTGAAGTTTGGTCATGTTCATTTGAACTACACTGAACATTTAAGTTTGATCAATCTCATAGGGTCCATGGTCTTTTAGAATCCATCACATCACTACACAAAATCACTAAAGCAAGACCAACAATTGCTTATACGATGCCTGGCACTTGTTTGTTTTGTTCCTGCAAAGCAAGTAAAAGCCAGCAGAGGGAACTGAAAAACCTAATTCCAGAACCATGTTGACAACTGGCACATGTGAGGAAATAAAACAGGAGCAAATGCATGTTAGATTGCTCAAAGGAAGTAGTTAAGGGTGGGATTTAGGAAATGAAAACAAAAATTCTGCGTCTATTAAAGTGGATGAAAGTCAAAAGATACTGAACAAATTGTCTTAAAACCAACATGATCACAAGCCTTCCCAATATTAAGTGTTTGGTATCCTCTCATTCCATTTTGAAGGACAACCTAAGATGAAAGCATTTATCTAGAAGTCAAAAAGCAAAGAGCCATTTGCAGGGGGAGGCAAATTAAAACCGGTTCCAGGCCACAACTTTGGGTGCAGCAAGTCAGGACAGAGAAGCAAGAACAGCTAAAAGATCAGCTGCTGCCAGTCAGAGGAAAATCAAAACCCAGGCAGAAGAAACAAAGCCTTCTGAAGTCATGTAGAAACTTCCCCAGGCCCCCCTGAAATCTAAGCCCCGTTTTTTGGCTTACCCAGTTTTCTGCCTTCAGATTTCAGCTAAAGATAAAAATCAAGGCAGCAGCTACTAGCTAATGGAAAGGTGTTATAAGGTCATTGGCAAGTCATACCTTGACAGACCCATGCTGGCTGATGATGGTGAGGTCCCATCTAAGTTTTTCAGCAAGCACCTACAGATGCAAGCTCAGAAGACACCCAGTTCTGAAGAGCTGTAAAGAATTTAATCCTCCCTCCCTTCTTTGAAATGGCTGCTTTCTGAGGTGCAAGTGCAGTCAACAGCCACTACAAACCCCAGGTATACTGCTCCCTCAAAGCCCCAAGTTTCCCATTCTAATGCAATACTTTCACATCAGCATCTCTTCTAACCTGGCCATCCATGTGATTTTATATTGTTATTAAAAACAACCTGCTAGATTTGCGCCAAGAGCCCCCAAGTCAGCAAAAGGATCCAGGGTTTGTGGTTTGGACTGATGAGTGGGAGTGCTATGGAGAGATCCTGTGGGACTTGTAGCAGCTGACTTGCTTCCCCTACTGAGGCCACCTAAGAGAGAAACAGAATTTGTAAAGGTTCTCTTTACCATTAGCTCTGCTTGAACATAACATTTACATGGATTTCAAAATATTTTACACACACCCTTAAGAGCCCACATTTAGCACCAACTATGCAAGAAAATATTAGGCCTGTATTCTCAGATTGCTTCTACAGCAGTTATGGTATTTTATGATCATTCATAGTGATTTAATGAGATGCCTGCTACATTTGTCAGGGTTTTTATTTTTGCTGAAAATGAGGACCAGTGCAATTTTCAATCCAAAACCTTCAGCTCAACTTTTACATTGTGGCATGCAAAGTTTGGAAGGCTTGCATACTGATGCTTTCATAAATGGGGAGAAGTAAAATTTGGAAGTTAGAAGACAGCAATACTACCTTGTTTAGACATATTTTTTGCAGGAATGTGAAATTCTGCATGAAAAATATTTTGCACGCCACAGTAAGTTCAGGGGAGAACCTTTCTGTGTTTCATCAATGGATTAAATACATTTGTTGTTTTAATATATAATGTAAAACGAGTACAGTTTTAGGTAATGGAAGATGAAACAAGCTCTCTGCAGCTAGTGGTAATATTTAAGAATTCACCTTCGAAGTGGTATCATACAAACCTGATTTGTTGGACCAGTCCCAGCCACCTGAAACATCTGGTTGAATGGAAACTGTTGGAGTACTAGAAGCTAAACAAAATGATTACTACTTAAGATATTTTAAAAACAAACAATATAACTTAACCTCAGAGAAGAAAAGCAGGTTAAAAAATGCTACAGGAAAAGAATGAAAATATATTGATTCTCTATGATATGGTAATGGTGGAAGAGTTACATATCTGCAAAAGTCTCAGCTATTGTGACTAATGTTTCTCTTTGAACCCCCACCACCACATTAAGTTTTTTTTAAGTATAGAACACTTAGTTAATGTCTGTTTCAAGGGATTCCGTTGTACAAGCTGCACGTTCCAATGCAAGCTTCTCTAGCTTGGTTAAAAGGCAATGCATGATCACACTAACTGACTACAATTACCATCCATTAGGATATTTACTTAAGAAGCATCAATTACCGAATGGGGATTATGTTGTTTTGCACTCAATTTTATCAGAAATTAAGACCGCCAGTTTGAGATGCCTAAACATTAATTACCAGAAATAATTTAAGTAATGAACAAAGCACAAAGCTACTGTACTTGGTGGAAGATTGAATTATCTAGCACATTCAGTAGGTGCAAGTTCTAGCAGTAGAGGAGTTCAAATTTTGAAGTGTTTGCAAATTCCCATGTTTTAGGAGAGTAGATCTGTTAAAAGGGTAACTGTCATAGGAAAAGGAAAATAGGTCTAACCCAAGTTTAGATCAGCATTATCCTCAAATTCTGTGCTTTAAAATGAAGCAAGTCCCAATCTTCCATGTAGATCATGTACCCTGAAACCTATTTTTCTCTACCCTAGTAATGTTAATATTTCCCCAGTCAATACTTTGGGGTGAACATGGATACATAAAATTTCCCAATAATCCCTTACATTGAAAGTGTTTTAAATAAAAATCGATTCCAAACATTGTTTAACTTAACACACTGTGGCAACTTTACATACCCTTCAGTCTTTTATTGATTTTTTGTACCACTCTTGTGAAAGTGAACATCTCTCTGGAGTGATGGGCCTGGCTTGTGAAAGAAAGGACCCCTATGCATGCACAGCACCACACAGAGAAAATGTAAAATGAAAACTGAACCTCATACATATGCCTCTAACTCAGTAGATATGGCCTGTGGGCTCTGTATCAGAGGTAGCAGCCAGCTCCCTGCCGCTGTACCACTCTCTGCTTGCGTATAACCATTTAAATGGTTGTACTTTTATATCCCTAGTAAGGATCCCCTCTTCTGTAATGCTACTAACTGTCCAAAGAGGATCTCTCCCTGCTCCCTCCCCCGCCCCCCTATAAAGGAGTTTTAGATGATCAGACAAGGATTAGTTTGGGGCTGAATTTGTTTAAGGCAGAAAAGGCTACAGGATCAAAAGTTCTCCATATCTGAATGAGGAGCAGGACATCTAGTTCACTTGAAGGGAGAGACTACTTGGTGGGTCTTGCAAAAATAAATGGGCATAGAGACATGATTCTCAGATTGAAGAGCAGTACGAGGAGAGATTGCTGGTTGCACAAAAGCCCTTTCCTTTTCTTTAGGCATACAAAGCTTAGGATAAGTCTGACAGACTCAACAAAAAACCCAACAAGAAATCTGATATGAAGAAAAGAACCATCAGAAATCTAGATCCAGGATGACTGATGCCTGACTAAAAACATTAAGAGACCTGCATTTTATTTACCAGGCTTAGTGTGCTGTGCCTTATTTAGTATGATTAATGATAAATTGGTTAATATCAGACCTCAAACACATGCATATACAAGCAGGCATCGCTGTTTAGCGGTCTCATTTCTTCATATGCAGAAATGGTTCATTAATTAAGTACGGATTAGGAGCGTAACAGGATTCAAATGAGAAATAAAATGGAAATCTAGGAACTGAAAGCCCTTTCTTCTCTCTCCATTGAGCAGCTATACTCTAGTCATTATTTCAGAGATAAGTATGTTTGTGCTTATTAATGGCTTGTTCCCTCACCATTATTGTATAAGCACCTGTTTTAAATACTATAAATGAGGCACTGAGTTTCTTACCCATGTGAAAAGGGTCACTGTGCACTGTAGGTGAAGGACTTCTTGTTGCTTGAAGGAAAGGATCACCAGTAGCATTTGATGAACCAAGGAAAGAACCCAGTAGATCTGGACCAGATGGCTTTGAGCTAGTTCCAAATGGGTCAAAGGCAGTTGCTGTAAAAATGCATTAGATGTTAATTTCTCCAGCTCACACCATACTTTCCCTGTCAGCCTGGATTAGATCCAGTCTCCTCAAAACAAGTAGGCATCATTTCTAATTCCTACCCACACTAAACAGGAGGTAGGGTGCACACCCAGATTCAACCAGCAGAGGTCCCTGGGCAATGTGTGTGTGTGGGAGGGGGGGGGGGGTCCTGCTCTGCACTCCTGGAGGGGGCAAGGCTGAGGGCAGTCAGCCCTCAGCATTGCCCAGAGCATGGCGTGCCAACCCCCCAACCCTTAGTGCTGCTTGGAGCACATGGCCCAGCACTCCAGCAGCAATTTAAAGGGCCTGGTGCACAGTGGCCAGAGCCCCAGGCCTCTTTGAATTGCCAGGTCCTGAGGCAATGGCCGCCCATTGTCCCCGGCCATTGTGGGATCACCTTTAGCCCCTCCTCCCCCATTGTGGGGCCTGCTTATAGTTGAGATTTAAAAGTATTCCAACCGCTATAACTCTAGGCTCTGTGGGACACATCCATGGCAACACAGGTACACATCCCACCTGTCTTAGCCAAGGAGGAGAACTGCTCCTCACTTCAGCTGAAGTGGGACGCTTATAACACACCTTCCTAATTTCTGACTGGCACACAGTGTGGAGAAGTCAGTGAGCAGCCCAAAAACCTGGTGTATGAGTCTGTCTAACCTATTCCCCTTCCTGAGAAATAAAAAGGGGAGTTCTAGAAGTTCTCTAAATGTTTTGAAGACACCCAGAGGATGTCTCCAAGATTATGAAGTGTCCAAAGGGCATTTGTGCTTCTCTAAAGCTATTTCTACAAGAAGTTGCCAGCAGCAAAGAACAAAGTTTAAGGAAAGAGGGGAGCAATCTAATCTGACCATGCAAAATATGTAACAGAACAGATTATAGAATACAATCCTGAGCTGTGAACACTGAATGCTAGAGAAGTTATATGTCATTTACATTGAATTACTGTTCTTATAATTGCTTTTAAGGTCCTACACAACCTAGCTCTCTCACCTGTCTTCCTCATTCTGCCCAACCTATTCATCTGGGAACTCCCTTCCTAGCCCTTCTCTGTGCACTAGTAAATAAAGTTTCCACTCTAAAAATAGGACATTGGATTCCTTATCCTAGTTGACTTCTGAATCTTCAAAAACTGGCTATGACAACCTCACCGTTAGTGGCTATTACTACAGTGAACTCTACTCCAGTCTTAAACAGTTCTGATCTAGTGCACTACAAATGGATTTTAAACACCACAGCATTAAGACTCAGAGCAGTACTAAGTGATTGCAGAGGGGGAAAATAGGATAAGGAAGTTCAATATATGGAGTTCAGTTCTGTATTGATGTACATATGCTATCACTAGTTTCAATTAACCGGTTTAAGACTGAAAGTTGCGGGATAAGATGACCAAAAAAAAAAAAAAAAAAAAAAAAAAAACCACACACGCACCAATGTCCCAGCCTTTAACATACTTTTTTTTTTTTACACTGATTTTGAAATAGTATTTCTCTTTAAGAGGATAGAGGAGAAGTTGATCTTTACAGCTCTCTCTTAAAACAAGTGTCCACCCACAGCAGGGACATGCTGCAATTTAAGCATAGTACTTAGTGATCTGAAATAGCTCCTCTCAAGCTTGCAATCAAGGTAGATTGGAGGTTCCACGTAATTAATTAACATTGATTAACCACTTCTCAGAGACTCTTCCCCAATCTGGGCTTTTGAAACTCTGCCTTGATCATTTCCTTTGTAGATCCTCCATTCCTCCTTTTCCTCCCCAAGGAGCATGGTCCCCCTCCTGTCTCTTTCCTCCCCAAGGAGCATGGTCCCCCTCCCACACAGCCTATGGGTAAACTTATCAATGCTCAGTGTATCAGAGGCAGCAGCTGCAGGGTGGCAGCAGACTCCCTGGGAGCCGGTACACCCCAGGAGCTGGCTTTTAAGCCAGCTCCCAAAGCACACAGGCTCCCGTCTGCAGCCCTGCTTTCAACAGGCTTACCAGTTAGCCATTTATGCGTTCACATCCCTAGCCACAACCCTGGAGCTGGCAAAAGCCACCTCTTTTTCTGGCCTCTCCAGCCCTACATGTCCCGAATACTCCACTACAGGTCCCCCACATCTACTCCCTATACCTCCAGAGCCACCACTTCACTTTACATGCGCGTCTTCTCCAGCATCAAAGCACCTAATTAGTGAAGCTATACCTGCATGGCTCCACTAATTAGGTGGACAGCCATTCATTTTCCCACATGACACTGCCCAGGTATACGACTTAGGAAACCATCCATGGACCACCTAAATGGAACTCTCAGACCACAGTTTGAGAACCTCTGATCCGAACAGTTTGCCTTGTACGTTTTCAGCAAGCAGGCGGGCGAGAATATTTTTAATGTTTCAGTACTTGCCTGCTCAAAGAAGAGATAATTCACGTGTATGTTTCTGCCTTGTTTTCTAAAACTAGAGATGGACCACAACCACAGCTCCTCACCCTCCTGAGCTACTATGAAGAAGTTGAAATCTAGATGTTGCTATACAGGTCCATTTACATCATAAAGCCAACAGCTGGTAGTTCAGAACACATGCCTACCAGCCTACCAGACTCTGTAGCATTCCACTAACTGGAGAGTTATGAGTAGCAGCAGCTAGTCTTTATAGATTGGAATCCAGAATTTCCTAGAGTTGGACACTGGGTCCCTGTAAGGTTTATGAACTCTAAAACATTCTCTTTCTACCTTTGCTTCACAGTATTTTAAAAATTGTTGCGTTGGTGGGAGGAGACTATTAACCTACAAAAACCAAATACTGAATGCAGGGCCGGCCCAAGAAATTTTGGCTCCCTGGGCTTCAGGTGCGTGGTGCCGCCCACGGGGTGCATGGCCCCGCCTCCAGGCACACAACGCATGCACAGGCCCGCCCCCCAGGACCTGCGGCCCTGCCTCCGGGCACAGGGCCCATACGTGGGCCCGCCCCCAGGGCGCATGGGTAGACACACAGCACATGCGCTTCCCAGTTGGCCCAGCCACCGCCGATGTGCACAGCCCGGGGCGGGCTACGCCTGGCCATGCAGGGCCCTGCAACCTCGGGGGGGGGGGGAGGAGGGAAGGGTGCTGCTGGCTGGTGCTACGGGGGTTAACCCCCATAGGTTGGTGCCCTGCGCAGCTGCCCGGCTAGCCCACCCTTAAGTCCGGCCCTGACTGAATATCACCAATATAACGAACTTACCTGAAAAGAAGTGTAATGAACAGGTCTCTTCACCGGAGAAGAAGAATGTATGCATTAGCAGGGACTACTGAAAACTACAGTATTTGAGATTCCTCAGAAAGTGATGCTCTATGTAGTGCAAAATGCCTTTGGGAGGGACAGGGACAGGGGGGCAGGCCTCTCAGATACTCCAAATCCCTCCCCATATAGAGTCTCACTTGTCCATTACCTCCATAACGAGTCCAATAGCACAAAGACTCATTCAACAGTTGTAACCCTGGAATAATAGGATACATGTGTATCAAGTCAGGCACTAGGCTCAGAAGTATTACCTTCTCCTACTCTTGGGGATGGAGATGGAGATGCTGAAGCTGCAGAACGTCGAGGGGTGGACTGTGCCGATCCGGTCCCGCCCACATGAAAGACATCCTCAGAAGCTGCCTGCCCACCTTGGCTGGGGGCACTGGAACCACCGACCCCAAACAGATCACTCAGCAAGTCTGAGTTAGAAGGGAGAGCAGTGGACTGAGAGGAGAAAGTCTTGCTCATAGGACTACCATCTAGACCCAGAAGGTCGACATCCTCAGGCGGAGGTGGAGCTGGAGCCTCTTGCTGCTTTTTGCTGTGTTTTGGAGTCCCGTGGGGTTTGTCACTGCTAGCATTGCTGTGCTGACTCGAAAGGGATAAGAGTTCATCATCTGATTGTTCACTCTCCTCGTGCACTAGTGCTGCCCGATCCTCAGAAGTGGGGTGAGAACTGCCTTTGTCAGATTTTTGATCTAAGAGACCAAAAAAGGATTTGTGTTAGCTATGTGTTCTTTATAGCTTCTTACATACAAGCAGTTTACTAACCTCCCATGGAAAAAAAAAGCAGCAAGTATCATATCACATGGGTTCAGCTAAATTGAAAATGGAAGGGCTTAATTTATCTTAAATCCCAATCTCTCCACCCTGTGAGGAAATAGCCTTGCTTTATTGATAGGGAAGTTGTTCTCATCCAGGCTCTGTCAAGTCATTAGCTGTTCCTAGGTCCAGATGTGATGCTTAGACTCATTTATCTCACGTTTTATTTACAGAGACTCAAACACAAGGCAAGGGCAACAATGTAGATGCATTTTAATGAAATCATCACTAACTTTAATCCGCTTTAACTTTTTAGTTTGGTAAAAGGGGGATTCTTCATGTGGGGTTCCTTCATGAGGTTGCACTGATACTGCAAGGAGACTTATGGTAATACAGAACATGTTCTCTTACACCATTATGTCCCATGAAATACCAGCCCTCCAATGGCAGGCACAGAATATTTCCCCCCAGACAGTCATATAAGGTGCCAAGGGATGTTGTAAGAGAAACAGCAATATTGGAAGAGGCATGTATTTTAAAACAGTCTTAATTTATACTAGCAGCTGGAATCAATGTTTTTGAGTTTGAGATTATGGACTACCTCAGTCAGACTATTGCATGGATAGCGTGGTCACTGTGCTTACTCCCTCAGAAAAATGAAAGGGGTGGTGGGGGCTGAGGTGCGTGGGCTCTTTCTAGCCTAACGTAGTGAATACAAGCAGAGAGAGGGTAGGTTTAGAAGATAGGATTCACAAAGAACAAGTTAAAAGTCACTTAGGAAAGTTAGATGTCAGCAAGTCACCAGGTCCTGATGAAATGCATCCCAGGATACTCAAGGAGCTGATAGAGGAGGTATCTGAGCCTTTAGCTATGATCTTTGAAAAATCATGGCAGACAGGGGAGATTCCAGAAGACTGGAAAAGGGCAAATATTGTGCCCATCTATAAAAAGGGGAATAAGAACAACCCAGGAAACTACAGACCGGTCAGTTTAACGTCTGTCCCAGGGAAGATAATGGAGCAGGTAATTAAGGAAATCCTATGCAAACACTTGGAAGGTAATAAAGTGATAGGGAATAGCCAGCATGGGTTTGTGAAGAACAAGTCATGCCAAACTAATCTGATAGCTTTCTTTGATAAGATAACGAGCCTTGTGGATAAGGGAGAAGCGGTGGATGTCATATACCTAGACTTTAGTAAGGCATTTGATACGGTCTCGCATGATATTCTTATTGATAAACTAGGCAAATATAACTTAGATAGGGCCACGATAAGGTGGGTGCATAATTGGCTGGATAACCGTAGTCAGAGAGTTGTTGTTAACGGTTCTAAATCCTGCTGGAAAGGGATAACAAGTGGAGTTCCTCAAGGGTCTGTTTTGGGACCCGTACTGTTCAATATCTTCATCAATGATGTAGATATTGGGATAGAGAGTACGCTTATTAAGTTTGCGGATGATACCAAACTGGGTGGGGTTGCGACTTCTTTGGAGGATAGGGACATAATTCAAAACGACCTTAGCAAGTTAGAGAAATGGTCAGAGGTAAACAGGATGAGGTTTAATAAAGAGAAATGCAAAGTGCTCCACCTAGGAAGGAACAATCAGTTCCATACATACAAGATGGGAAGCGACTGTCTAGGAAGGAGCATGGCGGAAAGGGATCTAGGGGTCATAGTGGACCACAAGTTGAATATGAGTCAACAGTGTGATGCTGTTGCAAAAAAAGCAAATATGATTCTAGGTTGTATCAACAGGTGTGTTGTAAGCAAAACTCGTGAAGTCATTCTGCCGCTCTACTCTGCACTAGTTAGGCCTCAGCTGGAGTACTGTGTCCAGTTCTGGGCGCCACATTTCAAGAAAGATGTGGAGAAATTGGAAAGGGTACAGAGAAGAGCGACAAGAATGATTAAAGGTCTAGAGAACATGACCTATGAAGCCAGGCTTCATGAACTGGGCTTGTTTAGTTTGGAAAAAAGAAGATTAAGGGGGGACATGATAGCGGTTTTTCAAATATCTAAAAGGGTGTCACAAGGAGGAAGGAGAAAATTTGTTCCTCTTGGTTTCTGAGGACAGGACAAGGAGTAATGGGCTTAAAGTGCAGCAGGGGAGGTTTAGATTGGACATTAGGAAAAAATTCCTAACTGTCAGGGTGGTCAAATATTGGAATAAATTGCCAAGGGAGGTGGTGGAATCTCCCTCTCTGGAGATATTTAAGAACAGGTTAGATAGACATCTGTCAGGGATGGTGTAGGTGGAGCTTGGTCCTGCCTTGAGGGAGGGGGGCTGGACTCGATGACCTCTTGAGGTCCCTTCCAGTCCTATTATTCTATTCTATGATTCTATGATTTTAACTCAAATTGGAGCATAATAAGCAGCCAGGATCCCAAGCCAAGCCTTTCCTTTAGCACATTCATCCTTTAAAAACAAGACACACCTTTTTTAACAATATTTTGGCTGAAAATAGGGGCCAAGTCCAAGTACCTTGCCAGCTGAGAGAGGAGAGAAATGCCCCCTGTCCAACGTTTTTTAGGTTATCCTGAGGTGCATCAACAGGGCCTCGACCTGTAAGACAGAGCCAACACACCAGGATAGAAGGAAGTCACAAGATAGCAAAAGGCAATGTCAGCATTAGAAGCTGAAGAACAAGCACAAAGCAGTGCAGTTCTCACCTGCCAAGGCGAGAGCATCTTGATGCTCCTGGTGAGAGGAGAAGAGAATGCTTGCATTGATGTCTTTTGTTGTGAAGTTCTCCCAGGGAGGCGTCAGGTCAGTCTGTCTATCAGCAGAGTCTATTTCTATCTCCAGTGTAACATGAAATAGTTGGGGATATTTGTCTGGGGAATCACATGCATCCAGTTCAGGTCTAAAGGTTGACAAAGTTGTTCAGTTAAAAGTAGCAAGGTAATTTTTTTTTTTGCAGACATAAAAAGTTTAGCCTTTAACCTGTGTACCTCCATGTTATTCATTTTTCCACTCTCCCCATTCACTTCTAGCATCTTTTCAACTGCATTCAAACAGCAGCAAAGTGGCAGGGGATGAAGCAAACAACTGAATGATTCATCTTGTAGTAACACGTCAGTCAGCAAAGTATAGACTAAGTTATTCTTTTGTTAGTGCCCAAAGAAGGAAAAACAGGAGGGCAAAAACTGTACTCTAAAGACTCAACTCACTCCATCCTAACAGTCTTCATTTAAAAAACAAATTAACCTCATTTGTTGAGGGATTGTGCTGCTATCTGCAGCTGAAAATATAGACACTCCTCCTGAAGAGAGATGCTTCATCATTTATAATGAAGTTGAATCAGTTACCCAAATTAGTTTGCTACTGCAATAAGCTAGATGTGAGCTAGGGCCCCATTCCCCAAAAAAATCAAACACAGGTTGAACCATTTGTCAAACCACAGGAGGTCAATATTGTCTGGAAGCATTACCAACACTTCTACTGCTTACTGGGCTCTTAAAGGACACAAGGGTAAAATTAGAGCTAAACAACAGCACAAACAGGCTCAAGTATTTTTTCTGGCATCTGCCCATTATGTCGCTTGAGAATCCCTGAATTGTACCTAGAGAAGAGATAGTGCCCCCAAAATAAAAGAAAGATGGTCCTATAGAAAGCCCCATTTCCTAGGCACCTCAGAACAAGTATTTGGGAGGAACTGGAATAAAAAACTAACAGTTTAGTCCATTGCATGTTGTCAAAGCCACTCAAGCAGCAGATCCTAGAAGAGCCATTGCTATAGGTATGCTCTATTTGTAGTCCAGCACATGTTGGTTACTTTATCAAGCTTATCAGAGATAGTCAGGTTGTTTGTATGTCGATAATATGCTGAAGTTTGCATGAAGCACTGGCAGCTGGTCTGATTAAGAGATACTTACTTTGTAAATTTTAATATAGTTGTTCCCAGTGCTATGAATCCAGTATGAAACTGAATTTGGAATATCTGTGTGTTTGTCATCTAAAAAAAAAAAACCCACAAAATTAAAATTTACACTTTTTAAAGTGAATTAACTAACTTGCTTTATGAGACATACAGTTCTACTTCACTAACCATTACTACTTAAGCAAATAAAATGATGTAGCAGGCAGTAAAGACTTATTAGGTCATCACCTGAGTCCCTCCCTCCCTCCCCCAGCAGGCAACACCTTCTCTATCTTCCACCCTCCTTCCCGGCATGCAATTCTGAACATCTCAGTGCTAAGTGAACATTCGTCCCTTTGCTCTCCTTTCTCAAGAAGTCTTAGTTTTATTTCAGTATATCCGTTTAGACAACTATGTTACCATTATGTGGGTTAAAATCTCTGTTGTTCTAATCCTGAGAAAATGTGGGGATTCTCCTCCTGCAAATGGAGGCTCCACTCTAACCCAGACCGCCTTGAGGATGACAAAATGGTGCATTAGGAATGTGGAGATACTAGCTTGTTGCCAACATCTTCCCTAAGTGGCAAGTTAGGGAGTCCAGGGGACTCTTACTTCAAGCTGGTAACTGGTAAAGGGACTTTCAGGTCTTTGCAGTCTAGCAGATAGAAGAATTCCGCCTGGCCCCCTCCATATGGAGCCATCAGCACTGTCACTGCCTACTCTGAGTATCACTCCCAGATGCCCAAAATCTTAAGACTTTGGGGTCATGGTTACTCCGCTCCTTCCACCTCAAGCTTTGAGTGCCAGGGGGAGTCTCACTCAGTGTGAGTGAGTGTGTGCTGTGCTTATCAAAAGGTGACCAAACTATACTTTTGCTTGAAGTCGTCCGCCAATGGTTGATCTCATATGGTAGACAGAAAGGACAACATCTCCATGAACAGTGACTCCTAATGGGATTACGACCTTCCCTTCTTGCACACGGAATTCCCTTTAAAACAAAATCAGGAAGAAATCCCTTATGATCATTTCAGTAGTACCATTAAAAGTTAGGGCTTAAAATACATAATCTCAAAACTCAGGCCATAATTAGCAAATAGAAGTCTCTCTTGCTCGTTGTCATTTGAAACACTAATATAGTTCATATAGAACTACTAATGTAGTGCTGAAATATGCCAGGATTAAACCCCAGTCCCTCATGATAGAAATACAGACAAACTTGGCACTGAGTTTTAATACCAGGTATCAGCTTTCTAATAATAGTTTCACTTCTAGTAGCATTATCTTACCCAAATCAATTACAATCAGGAAAAAATACAGAGTATAGGAAATTAAACATATTACATCATAAAAGAGGTTTCTTAACCATTCTAATAACAGAAAGCCATAGTAACTTACTTCATTCTTTCGTATTCCTGGGAGGTTGTAAAGATTCTGGTTTCTCCAATTAGAATGTCACAGAAGGGACGACACCCATTTCTCTGCTTATTGAAACAGGGGACGGGACTGAGGGAGACTGATTTTATAGTAAGAGGCTTGCAGTGAGGGTGGATGGGTTTTTCTGCTATTAGATCACAAATGTAGGCTAGGTATCTGGAACAAAAGAGAGCCATCACCACATGATCCCATCATAGAGTGATCTATTATGACATTTGTTTTTCAAGTCTGGCATAAAATGCTTACATACCTATTCTGCATTTTTTAAAGCACTAATATCTTAGGGCAGATCTATACTGCAAAAAAAGCACATAAAAACAATAAAAAAATGTGCAGGCAGTCTCAGAGCCCAGGACTACAGACTCAGTGTAGCAGGATTGTCTGATCAGCAGTCCTAACGATCAGCACTTTTTTCCCCCCCCAGTTCAGTGTGTCCCAAATTCCTTAAATGGGGTTCAGCTGGATCGGCTTTGATGGTAACCCCATTTTTGAGCACCGTAGCAAAAAGATGGGCTCCATGACTCACAGTTGCAGGTATTTTGTGCAGTGTAGATTTACCCATAGAGGAAAGTTAATTTAGCTCCAGCTAAGCGGGTTGGAAAGTTGTTTCTGTAATGATGTTAAACTGCACTTTTCCAACAGAAAAAATAGTGATTCAATTCCAAAGCTTACCAGGATACAGCAACGTGGCTTTCAGCTTAACACGACTAAAGCTACGGCTACACTATGAACTTTTTCCGGAAAAGGAAATGCAAATGGAGCACTCATTTGCATATTCTCTTCCGATCCTTTTTGCTGAAGAGGTTTTTGCACAAAAAAGTGCTGTGTAGATGGTGCCTTTTGCGCAAAACCCCCCTTTTGCGCAAGAACCCTTATTCCTAAAAAATATTTAAATATTTATCACTGCATTTTTCTGATTTACTCTGCAGGAGCCTGCAAACAAGATATTCTTCTGTTGCAAGACAAACCAACTGCAAGCAAGGCATTTTACAAAGCAAGTTTCTGATCAGACTCATTCTGGGGACGTCTGAAACAAAATTAAACCCAGACTTGGGGAGAAAAAAAAAGTTCAGCTAAGGTATAAAGCCATCATGAACGTACATAGCTTTCATCTATTAACCCTTAGCCACAATTTGAGGAAATCAGCATTCACCACAAAGCTCTGGCCCTGGATCCCAATAGGGCCACAAAGCTCTGGTGATGGTGACATGATAGGACTAAATCCCAAACATTCCATGCTCCAAACTCCTTGTTTAATACTTTAGACCCAGATTACTCAGACTAGCATGTTGCACAAGTAGCTCCACTGACTTCCATGGGACCACTCATAGGCATGTTTGCAGGGCCCAGGCCTGGTCACCTAAGGAATTTGACTATGTTGAATAGTGCTTTCCTGACTAACATACTATACCTTCTGTGGGATGGCCAGAGTCCTATTCCTGGTCTCTTTGAGTTGAGCAACTGAATAGCTGCATTTGGACTAGAGAAGAGATGACAGAAACAGAACATTGCACTGACCAGAACTGCTGATGCTGCACGACCATCCTGTCAGATAAAATGCAAGAGCACCTATCAGAGATATCCTTTTAATTGAAGGGAAAAGATAGTCCACATATTTAAAAAGTACAGCTCAGCAAGATTTCAATGACATGGCAGTATTACAACTACAGGAGGAAGGTCTAGACTAGAAACTCTGGTTCAAATGGTAATGACTGAAGTTAAAGCACCAAAGTCAATACACTTGATTTAAACTTATTCAACTATTTGTCCATTACAAGAGTAGATTCACATAAGTTTTGAAGGCCCATAACTAACTCTTGTCTTTGGACTGGACCTTTTACTGTACATTTTAGTAATTTGGTTTGGAGTATTAAAATAAACTGCATAACTTGGGTTCACTACATTTTGCTATTTCAAAAAACTGCTTCAGTGGCTATCTTGACACAGGGTCTGCCAACCCAGACCAAACTCAGGCCTACATATGCTGCTAAATATGGACACTTGCTTGAAATCAATAGGGCCATTAAGATGTCTTAAGTTAGACAAGGTGGATGAGGTAGTATCTTTTATTGGACCAACTTCTATTGGTAAGAGAATCTTTTGAGCTTACAGAAAGCTCTTCTTCAGGGCTACAGCTACCTATAAGCCAAAAAGCTTCTGTCTCTAACCAACAGAAGTTGGTCCAATAAAAGAAATCTCACCCACCTGGTTTTCCTAATACCTTGGGGGCAAAAACAGGTACAACATCATCACTGCATGCTTTATGTTAATCACTGGTTTAAGTACCTGGCTGAAGAGGGCCCCATATTAGTATCCTGCCTATCATTTGTGGCTGCACAAGTTAGTTACAGGGAGATGGGGAAGATAGAAGGTCAAGGAGAAAAAAGGCCCTTTGACACATTAATTTGTGCACTTAACAGGTTCTGGAGCTGTGTCATGTTAGAGTCTTTTGGGTTGGGACACAACTTGCCTAGATGATTTATAAGTTTCTGCTTTTCATAGTAAAACTATACTCAAATTGAGACTGACACTTGGAGGCCCCTGGGTTAATATTTATCAGGGGATTACAAATGAAATCTGCCTATATCAAAGTTTTTACTGCCCAAACTGTTAGCCCTGAATGTCCATCTGAGCTCCAAAAGTTAAACACCACAACACCTTCTTGGTCATTAACAGTAAAGGTTCCAAAAGATAAGAGCATGATTGTGTAGCTGTCCTCAACATGTGTGCAATAATATGGCCCTCACAAGGCCTTGGATATACTACTTTGTTAACAAATATGTATGTAATGACACTCATCTTCCTCAGGTATGTTGACTTTGCAGAGCTACCTGGAGGAAGTGTCAAACTTATTTTTTCCATGTAAGTTGGTAGAACTGACTTAATACTCACATGAAGCAGCTCTGGGTAAAATGTCCCTCTTGTTGCAGGGAGAATTTTCAGAATAGACGCATACTTTAATGGTAAGTATAATTATTCTTAAAGCTCTCTTTTCCTTCCTCCTCCCCACCCCCCAACTAGAAATGGCCTATGTAGTTATGACAAACCATGACAACACTCAATGAAACATCGGCTGTTTTGTTGGGTATTAAAGGTCTCTCAAACTAGGTGATCAAATACATATAAGATTAAAGGCAATTTTAGCTTTAATCAATTTGAATTCTCTTTATGTTAATCTTAGAATTTTGCATATTCACAGATTGTATAATGCTTATTCTTCTCTATGGATTTACTTAATTGTATTCTTGTACAATGATGCATTTTGTTGCTGGTCATGGACACAAGGAGTTTACAAGTAGAGATTTCTCAAATGCAGCTACTGGCTGACTTACCATGCAATGGATGACACATACGTTTTTGGGGTTCTGTTGTAACCAGTTGTGCATGTTCTTACATACAGCATAGAGATTATGCAGATTGGGTGCTTGTCTCATTGGCCAGCTACATTCAGATACCTAAGGGATCACACCATGAAGAAAAATAAATTTCATAATCCCCTTAATTGAGGCACTTTCATGATCCTTTTTGACAGGGAAAAAAAATCAGGTCCCTTCCACACAAGGTAAATTACGCACTTTAAACCCCTGCAGCGTCTTTTCTAATGCATAATTCTGCTTAATGAGGGAGGCATGAATTAGAGAAAGGGCAAGAGAAGAGGATTTTTTTGTTCATAATGTGAAATTGATATTTCGTCCCTGACAATACATTTTAAAATGGATTTAAAATATTTAGCATGCAACTCAGATCATCCTTCGAAATCATTTAAAGCTCAGAACTCTTTTCAAGGAAGAGTTGGATCAAATTGCTGTGCTTTGATTATGCAGTTACATTGTAAACAAGGAGTTCAGTGACACCTTAAAGATTAGCTATTTTCTTATGGCGTAAGCTTTCGTGTGCTGCAACTCATTTCATCAGATGCATGAAGTGAAAGAAAGGAGAAATGTAGCAGGGATACTCCCAGATATCTTCAAGATACAACTGACTTCCTGAGGAAATTATAATTTTCTTCCAGAAAACGCCATCCTAGGCACTATGGATGTAGAAGCTCTCTACACCAAAATTCCACACAAAGATGGAATACAAGCTGACCGGAACTGTATCCCCAAGGATGCCATGGCAGAGCTGGTTGCTGAGCTTTGTGACTTTGTTCCCACCTACAACCATGCCAAATTTGGTGACAACTTATACTTTCAAGTCAGTGGCACTGTTACTGATACCAACATGGCTTCATTGTACATCAACATTTTTATGGCAGACTTAGAATAACACTTCTTCAACTCTCGTCCCCAAGTACCTTACTTCTACTTGAGCTACATCAATGACATCATCTGGAATGGAGTGGGCAATAATTTTCACAGGGCACAGCCATTTAATAAATCCTTCAGTGTAGTCATGGACTGGCTCCACCCTGGAAGGGGTGGGGCAAGTTGTCTGGGGCCAGAGACTTTGAATTTAAAAACACACCACAGAAAAAAGGCTCATGGCTCCTAACCCCACCACTACTGCGTTGCCATGGGCTGCTGTGACTCATTTAAAGGGGTTTGCAGCTCTGGCCCCTGCCGGGGTAGCACCCTGACCAGCAGCCATGAGACATTTAAATCGGATCCTGATACCTAAGCCACCACCTGGAAATTCGGTGGTATGGGCGGCAGGATAAGGATAGAAAATGGCCAGATGCAGTCCGTGGGTTGGATCAAAGAGTTAGGCAGGCCAGATACGGCCCCCAGGCCACATTTTGCCCAGCCTGATCTGGACCTCTAGGAAGCAGGCGCTTGAAGGATTCCACCGATTTCCACCCCACTGCCAGTCTCAGCCTGGACCACTCCACACAAGAGATGCATCTCCTGGGCATGCCCATACAAATAAAAGATGATCACATCAACACCACCCTCTCTCAGAAATCTGACTGCTACGCTTACCTACATGCCTCCAGCTTGCATCCACAACACATCACATGATCCACTGCTACAGTCAAGCCCTAAACAACCCTATTTGCTCCAGTCCCTCAGAGACAAATATCTACAGCAGTGGTTCCCAAACTTTTCGGCATCACGCCCCCTTTTTGATTTTTGAGAAACTCTCACGCCCCCCCCTCCCAAAAAAATAGCAGCAAAACTTGGGATGGGATTGACCGGGGTAGGGCTTGGTTGCCTTGTGCCGCCCCCCCCCCCCCGGGAATTTCTTCACAGCCCTCTACTTTGGGAACCCATGATCTACAGGATGATCAAGCATTCTTAAAACTATAATACCCACCTGGGGAAGGGAAGCAACAGATCAACAGAGCCAGGCAAGTACCATACTAGAGGGAAGACCCAACAAAGAGAGCAACAGAACATCATTGGCCATTGTCTACAGCCCCCAGCTAAAACCTCTTCAATGCATCATCAAGGATCTACAGTCTATCCTAGATGACAATCCCTTAGCCTGCTTCCCAAAGTCAAAAAACAAATCTCACTTTCAGGCAACCCTCTTCTCCAGCTACAACATATTATGTTCACCACCAACCACACACCCCCGCAACAGAAATACTCACTCAAGAACCAATCTTAGCAACAAATCCCGTTGACAACTGCATCCACACATCTAGCTTAGTGACACCATCATAGGACTTACACACATTAGCCATTCCATCAAAGGTTCATTCACCTGCACATCTAATATGATAAATACCTTCTTGTGCTAGTAATGCCCCTCTGCCATGTACACTGGACAAGCCAAACTGTCTGTATGCAACAGAACAAATGGACACAAACCAGACATCAAGAACAGTAACATACCAAAATCAATAGGAGAACATTTTAGCTTCCCTGGACACAAAGAAAAAAAAATCTAAGACTGTAACTATGAGGATGGCAATTTTCAAAACAGGCTGAAAGGTGAAACAGTTGAGCTGGAATTCATATGCAAATTTGCCACCATCAGAATGGGTCTGAATAGGGATATAATAGCATAGTCGATTAACTGATAAGCAAAAGTTTATAAGTTAATGCTATAGACTACACACATTTCCCTCTCCTTCCTGCCCCCCACCCAACCAGTTCTGACTCACACCAAGTGTGGGACCTACCCCCTCTGTGGCTCTGCATTTAATGAGTATTAGGAGCTAGGAGGCAGGCAGCCTGGCTCAGTTCCAGTTCATGCTGGGTGCAGCTCAGGCAGGCCCCGTCCCCTTGCAGACAGAGGCTGCTGCCACACTGCTGCTTCTTTATCAGGAGCAGCAGCATAAGGCAACAAGCAGCTGGTCTGCAAGAGGAGATGGTTTTTAAACTGGCTGCCCTCGTAGATTGGCTCCTGCCTGGCACCCCTCGCTGCTGCTGGCCCCGCCCTAAGGGACTACAGAATAGTCGACTAACCGATAAGAATTCGTGAGGTCATTCGATTATTCAGTTAACCGATATTTAACATCCCTAGTCTGAATAGGGATTGAGAATGGCTCACTCGTGACCATAAGGAATTTTCCACTTTAGGTATTCTCACCTTCTTATCCACCTCCACCCGGATTAAATTAGCTTAAATTAGCTGTGATTTAACACTCCCATCTCTGTATCCCTACTATCCGTTTCCTTTGTCTTTCACTTCATGCATCTGATGAAGCATGTTGCAGCTCACAAAATCTTATTCTATAATAAAATTGTTAATCTTTAAGGTGCCACTGGATTCTTTGTTGTTCTTGCTAAAACAGACCAATGCAGCTACCTCTGGAACCAGTTACTTGGTAGCAAGTCCTTCCCTTGGTCACAGGTTTAAACATTGTGCTAGTTCTTAAAGCTAGGACCTGGTTTTCAAAAGGTGCTGAGCATCTCTTGCTCCCATTTACTTCATGGAGTGGAATTTAAAAGACCTCAGCAACCTGGAAGATCAAGCCACTAGTGCCTAATTAGTAAACATTAATTCTTGCACTCTAGGTACTGACAGATCTGATTTCTACAGCAATCTCTTAATACTTACAAGTAATTTTCTGTGGAAAGAAACTGGGTATGAAACAGTCACTGAAGTGTCAGCCATAACATTAGCTGTACAAATAAGCAAAGTACTTGTAGCTATCCCTCATCCACATACTCTCTGAATCACACAGTTGTCTCAAGGACAATGTTTGCAGAGCTTTGCCAACTTGCAGATCAGTAACCCTTCCACAAACCTATTTCTTCATTTGGCTTATTTTTAAATTAATGCCATTTAAAAAGATGTTAATAGGAAGCTGCAGTACCAAGTTTCACTCTGTCTGACAGGCAGCTTCCCTCCAAGCAGACATGGAGCTTGGGGTGTGCGGGGGTGGGGGAGAAGAGGAAAAGATTATTTGGTTAGACAGTCCTAAATATGGGAAAATTCCTTGGGATAATCATATAAAAGCATTAAAGAGAGAGATGAGTTTGGCAAGACATCTTACTCAGACTCTGCCCATAATGTCTAAGCAATTAATTCTGTATTTTGGATTCTATTTAGTTAGAATCTTTAATGCTAGTAAGAGGAACTACACTACAGCAAAGCTGGAACTCCCCATAAGCATGTTTTCCATTTCCATTTGTTTTCCACCTGTTGCTGCAGTTAAGATCTGTAACACAATTCTCAATGTATGTACGTACAATAGTTAGAAATAGTCATTCTGATCAATAGCACATAAGCACACATTAGGGAGCGCTCGCATTAAGCACAAGGAGTGTATGTTAGGCCATTCTATTAGGCTATCACCAGGCAAACTGAAATGCATTTTTTCCAGACAGTTTTGCACCAGGATTTTTGAAAGCAGGTAATTAGTCTCGATTGTGTTTTGCTGTTCTCCAAGAGAGATTGTTACTGTCAATATGACCAATGACCCATGAACTAAATGGCTTTTAACTAGTCTTGATGCATCAGACTGCAACGGCTCTGAAAAGCCATTACTATCTATAAAGTGAATATGCATTTCAAGCAGTCCATAATTATGCATTTAGTTGGTCTGTAATTAGAGGGCAGTAAGCAGATATGTAATTAGGAAATTTTAAAGTATATGTTATGCAGTTTCCTTTATTTGAAGTGCTACCTTAATATCACTAAGGAAATTCAACACAATATACAAATAAGTGGAAGTTTTATATGACTTTTAAAATATAGTGGACTTTTTTTTAAATCCTAGTGTTAGGACAGTATCATCATCTTGTTTTTAATGCACCAACTATTATTTTGAATTGCTTCCAGCTTCCTTGGGAAACTGCCAGACAACCTACCACCAGGAAAGTCATTAGAAGACTAGCCCTTTAGTAGTCCAATGAACTTTAAACTGTTATTATTTCTGTTCTTCCAATGGCTCTAAATTTTGTTATTTATCATTTTCTCCTCATGTCTTGAGGCAACAGCTAACAAAATGACTAGTCATTCTTAGTAGTTAACATATACAGTATTAAATAAGAGCATGAATTCTATTTTCTGCCTATAGCATTCTTTCAAATGCAGCAGCAATACCACTAAAGTATTTTAAGTTGAACTGCTGAAAATACAGATCCAACTGCATCTCCCACTGATGCATGAGAGCCCTGATGTTAGTCTGTTTGAGTACTCCTTATCTCAGCTCCATTGTCAGCAAACATCTATATTTGTTAAGCAAAAGTGAATTAAAAGCACTTTCATTACTTTAATAGGTTTTCCGATTCATTTACAGCATGCAACATCCTCACAGAAAGCCAGTTTACAAACTGAGCTATTTTTGGTGTTAAAATCCATAGTGTGTGCATCAACGTAAATGGAAGGGCTGATCTCTACAATGGCTGCAAATGGACTCAACTGTAAATCTGAAAAATAGAAGTTAAGCTACTATAGCAAAAGATTACCTTACCCACAATGAAAAGTGACATCTAGTAATTACTGTTGCACTTTTGTGGAAGATCAAGCTAGAAAGGAGGAGGATCATTTGATAGCAAAACTTTCCTACCATTATGTATTAGATATTTTCTACCTTCTGTATCTATATGCATCTCCAAAAGTTTTCAAGTCTTCAATTAACTGTAGCCCAACACTTTTCTCTAGTATCATTCTGGTTTTACAGAGGAGGAAACTAAGGCAGAAAATATTAATGGTTTCTCAAATAAGCCAGTAGCAGAGGCAGATACAGAACCCTTAGCTAACTTCCAATCCGGTCCTTTAGCCACCAGATATTCCTGCTCTCAAAAAATAAAAGTGGTCACCAATGTAGAGGAGCCAACAGTCTCCATGGGCCCTTGCATGGGGGAGAAGCGGAGAGAACTGTGCGCTCCTGGAAAGGGCGGGGCCTCAGATGGAAATGGCAGGGCCCAGAGCGCACACAGTGCCAGCCCCCAAACAGTCCTCAGTGTCACTTGGAACACCTCTCCCCCACAGCCTTTAGGGCTCCTCTAGACTACGCTAGTGTCGAAAGAGGATCTCACTTCGCAAAGCTTTTGAAAGTCAAAGTAGTTTAGACACGGCTTTTTCGGCAAGTCCCCTCCTCCCTCCCCCCGCTTTGTCAAAAAGCCACTCTTCCTCAAAAAATGAGGTTTACACGACTTTTCAACAAGGGAAGGGGGTTGCCAAAAAAGCCGCATCTGAACTACTTTCACTTTCAAAAGCTCCTCTTTCGAAAGTGAGATCAGAAGATGATCCTCATTTGACACTCTAGCGTAGTCTAGATGAGCCCTTAGTGCTGCCTAGAGCACGCCCTGCAGCAATAATCAAAAAAGAACTCGGAGTTCCACCCACTACCACTACTGCAGCAGTGGCGGAGATGACTGGGAGCCCTGAGCAGCTCTGAAACACTGAGCCCTGGGGTAGTTGCCTCTTTTGCTCCCCTGCCCCCCCATTGGTGGTCCTGCACCAACTGCATCAAGATTTTATGCAACTAAGAACAATTTTGCAACCCAGAAGTATGTTGTTTTATTTTAAGAAAACTTTTTAGAAGTACCTTTGCTAGGATACCAGTTCTCACTGCTTTGGTTTTTTTAATTCTGTCTAGAAGAGAAGTGAAGCTTCCTTACATACAGTATCAGTAGGTAGCTGATTGCATTCTCCTCTGCTTTTCAGGCCTTAGTAGAGTATTACACTGTTTGGTTGCAATGCATACGAGAGCTATTTTCAGTCATGCATACTACAATTGTAAAGAGATGTGCACCTCAGTCAATACGCTATACTAGGGATGTAAGGTAGTAGTCAACTACCAAGGGAGTAGTCGAGTTGACTACTCGCATTCACCCCCCCCCCGCCTTACTGCCTCTGTATCATAGGCAGCAAGATGGGGGGGGGAGGAGCTAGCTTAAAAGCCAGAACCCCTAAACACCGTCTCAACAGTGCCACCTGTCTCTCCCTGCCCCTGCACTGCTGCTTCTATTAGAGGCAGTGGGGAAAGAGGGAGGCGCAGCGGCTGCCACAAAGCAGCTCCTGTCCACAGCCAGGCTGCCGTGAACATGGACTGCTTCACAGCAGCAGCCCCTGTCTCCTGGAGGTCCCAGCTTCCCACTGGGACCCCTCCCCCCTCATGGACAGGTGCTGCTGCCAGCTGAGCAGGCAACATGGCTCAGTCCCAGCTTGCACCAGGTGCAGGACCAAACCCCACTGTGGCTCTGCAATTTAAAAGGCAGTAGGAGCCTGGCAGCCAGCTCTCACCCTCCTACCCCCCTGACTGCCTTTTAAGGTGCAGAGCCGCAGCAGGGTTTGGTCCCAAACCTGGTGTGAGCTGGGACTAAGCAGGGTGCCTATTGACTACTCAGTTAAATATCCACCTTTTAAACAACCCTATACTACACTAATTTTTAGAGACTGATAAGTCAGAATTTTTTGGCAAGAATAAGTACTTATTCCCCACTCCCCTGCACCAGTTCCTAGTACAGGGTGGGCAATAAAGCAGCATCTGATCACCAGGGTTAGCCTGTCGTGGGTTGCTGCCACTATATTTATCTGCACCTCCACAGATACAGATGATTGCAGCTCCCACTGGCCAGGAATGGCAATCTGCAGCCAATAAGAGCTGTGATCCCCCATACCTGCAGCAGCAGTGCCCTTTAGCACCCCCTCTCCCCCGCCTCTAATAGAAGCAGCAGCACGGGGGGGGGGAGGGGAAGTGAGACTGTTGAGACGGTACTCAGGGGATCTTGCTTTTAAATAGGTAAATATGGGGGTGTGGTGGCCTGCCAGGAACTAACGCTGGCAGATTGGTATTTGCCCACCCCCAATCTCGTAGCTGAACAGGAGCCACAAACAGCATAAGGGCAACGTAAGTAGCCCTAGCGTGTCTTCCATTACAAACTCTGGTGCAGTTACATCCTTCAAAGGTTGCTTTAACTTATGCCAGGGGCTGTTTGAGGCTCCACAGGAGGCCAGAATCCAGGGAGCATGATGGGTCTTTAAAGCCAGCCTGTTCCCGTGTGTTGTAAGGCCTCTGAGCAAGACACAGTAAAACTCCAGTGGTCTGGCATCCAATGGTCCGACACTCCTGATGGTCCGGCACCATCTGGAACCCGGAAGTGCTGGACAATTGGAGCTGCTCTGCCCCCGGCTTCCCCGATTCAGCCACTGTTGAAACTAACCAGCGGCTGACTCTGGGAATCCCAGGGCAGAGCAGCTGGGGTGCTGCTGGGTTGGTCCCTCAGTGCCGAAGGGCTCATCCCCCCCACTGCACTTCAGACCCCTCATAGCCCCCCCCCTTCCAATAGTCCGGCATATTTGATAATCTGGCACCCCCTGGGTCCTAAAGGTGCCGGATTATTGTAAATTTACTGTATCAAGAAATATAGGAAACTGTCGGTCCCCCAAAGTTTGCGATCATGGGCTTTGTTACCCAATAGAAACCACTTACCCGATTATGAAACTTGGCACTACGATAAGACTTCTGTGACAAATTGAACACGGTGTAGTGGTCAGCATGTCGTGAATCTAAGAATGTCCGCACATCTTCAATGTGATTCCTGAACCCCAGTTCAACGCCTTCAGCAGGAAACGACATAACTATCAAGACCAAACATAAGAGTAAGTGTGGACCATAACAGGGTTCAGAAATGGGTTCATACAGTACCAGAGACAGCATGATTTCATTTACACAAGTGACTGACACTTACCAATGATTCTTGAGGTAACATAAGAAATATCTAGCTCTCCCTTGGTGTAACTAAAGGAAAGAAAACAGGAAAGACACTTGTTAACATGCACACCTACATACAGGAGAAGACTGAGCTCAGAAGGGATACAGAAGCCAAGACAACAATGTTTCTCCACAAAAGCTCACTTCTGGTTAGGAATGGCTAACAGGTGAGAAACTACTTACCATGCTTAAGTATACTATACTATAGTTAAGTCTAAACAAGATGAAAAGCAGAGTTTTAAAATAGGGTACGTCTACACTACAATGTTAATTCGAACTAACTTAGTTCGAATTAGTTAATTCGAACTAAGCTAATTCGAACTAACGCGTCTAGAACTAAAAACTAGTTCGAATTAGCGTTTTGCTAATTCAAACTAGCGCGTCCACATTGAGTGGACCCTGAACAGGGCTTAAGGATGGCTGGAAGCAGTGCCGGCAGGGCATCAGAGGAGGACTTAGAGCGTGGAGATGCTGTCTCAGGCTAGCCGAGGGCTGCACTTAAAGGGTCCCGACCCCCACCCCGGACAGACAGTTCTAAGGGGTGCCCCGCTTGCAAAGCAGTCCTGGCTTGAATTGCCTGGAGTACCCACACTGGGCACATCACACCACTTGGCCATCCGCCCGGCTGCACTTGCCGCAGGCTGCCATCTGGGGAGAGGGGGCAATCGGGGGGCTGCAGGAGAGCTTCCACCCCCAGAAGCCCGCAGAGCCAGCCCAGTCCTCCCCATCGGGGGCTCGTACCCCATTCCTCCCTCACCTCCTTCCACTTACCCTTCCCTAGCCCCCCTTCTTATTGATGTACAAAATAAAGATAACGTTTCTTCCAACATTGACTCTGTCTTTATTGAACAAAACTGGGGGAGACTGGGAAAAGGAGGTGGGAGAGGGGAAGAGAAAGGCTGGGAGAGGGGAGGGCAACTAACACGATCAGGGGTTGGGAACAGGTCCCAGATGAAGAGAGGCTACAGAGACTGGGACTGTTCAGCTTAGAAAAGAGGAGATGGAGCGGGGACAGGATAGAGGTCTCTAAAAGCAGGGGTTGGGTGGAGAGGGTGCATTCAGAAAAGTTCTTCCTGAGTTCCCATAAAGAAGGACTAGAGGACACCAAAGGAAAGGAATGGGTAGCAGGCTTCAAACTAGTAAAAGAAAGTTGTTCTTGACAAAGCAAATAGTTAACCTGTGGAACTCCTTGCTGCAGGAGGCTGTGAAGGCTACAACTAGAACTGAGTTTAAAGGGAAGTGAGATCAAGTCATGGAGGTTGGGTCCATGGAGTAGTCTTAGCCAGGGGGTAGGAGAGGTGTCTCTGCCCAAAGTTTGTGGAAGGCTGGAGAGGGATGGCACGAGACAAATGGCTTGGTCACTGTCTCCGGTCCATCCCCTCCAGGGTCCCTAGGGTTGGCCGCTGTTGGCAGACAGGCTACTGGGCTAGATGGACCTTTGGTCTGACCCAGGACGGCCATTGTAAGCTCAGGGCTCAGGGTCGGGGGTCTCAGTGGACCCCCTTGATTTTCATGCACACCTGCTCCTGGGTGGCCAGGCTGGCAGCTCTCCTGCCCCAGACGGCCACTTTCCTGTGCCTAGTGCGGAGATCGTGGATGAGGTCCACGATGTCTGCACTAGCCCAGGAAGGTGCCCGCCTCTTGCGGTCCAGGGCAAGCTCCCGGGAGCCGCCAGCCTGGTCCCGGCAAGAGGGGGTGGGCTGGGGGACATCGGGTGGGTGGCTCTGTGCCGTGCCAGGTGCAGGGTCTGCTGGATGGGTGCTGGCAGGCTTGCACCTGGCACGGGCACTGTAGCCAGCCCGTGCCCCTTTAAGGGGTCCGGGGCCGGGAGGGGGGCATAGAGTTTCCCTGGTGTTGGCCAGAGTGTCCACCAGGGAAACCTGGGGAGGGCTAGCCTCCCACTAGTTCGAATTAAGGGGCTACACACCCCTTAATTCGAACTAGTAAGTTCGAACTAGGCTTAATCCTCGTAAAATGAGGTTTTCCTAGTTCGAACTAAGCGCTCCGCTAGTTAGATTCAAATTCGAACTAGCGGAGCGCTAGTGTAGCGGCTATGAATGTTAGTTCGAACTAACGTCCGTTAGTTCGAACTAACATTGTAGTGTAGACATACCCATATTTCTTTCCAACAATGGCTTGAACTATTCTGATTTTTATATCCAGCTGTCTTTACCCCATTGCATGCTTCTTTTCAAAAGAGCATCCTCCACTTTCCATTAGTGGGAGCTACCTTGATTCCAATTTCTAATGGAAATTTTTAAGCTCCCTCCATAGTCAATCACTTCCACAGACACCTGAAAGCCTCTTTGAGGATCATGAGCTATGCAGTGCTCTGCAAACTCAGGTGAGCCCAGAATACACAGAGCACACCACAAGGCGGCACCAGAGCACAGTGCATAGTCCAGGTGTGGTCAGCAGCAGTGACGAACTGCCTGTGCAACAAGTCAACTGAACAGATAGCACTCAAGAATGGATTTAAGGATCGGAACAAAAAGAGGAGCTGTCTGCATAGGGTAGAAGCGGGATTGCATAAGGGAAACAGAGCGGAAGAGAGACTTGGAGAAAAGAATGGCTAGGAAAGGCCCACCAGGAAGTTCAGGATCTGACGTTGACTCATCCCAAGGTTACATATTTTGCTTTAGGTGGTCTTAACTTCATTTAAACAATATATCCAATTATAAGACCAATTCAATCATGAAAGTCACAAACACTCTTAAGTATTCTAGATAAACTGGTCTTTTCCCAGGCTCTTTGTCCAATGCCAATTAGGGACAAAATAGTTTCCTCCCCACTTACATCCTGCAGCTAAAATATTGGTTTTGCCTACATGGAGACGCTCTGGTAGTACGATACCTGGCAACAGATTGCATAACTTTTGAAGAGGTATCTTTTAGTGTGTCTTTCAGGTTGTCCTTCAAGTTGCTGAAGAGTCTCCCTGCTCCTCCTTTCACCATATCTAGCAAGCCTCCTGCATAGGTGGATTCCATGTCTGGCGAGGATGCCCCTTAAAAAATAAAACACACAGCCGGAGATGTCACTCATTCAGAATAACAAACATACTGCCATTAGGCATTCTGGTTTAGCCTCATGATAACACAGCCCAGTGCTTTACTTAAGATCAGGGAAAAGGCTATTCTCAGAAGTCTCCAGTGAAAAATGGATTTCAAAGCCCTCTTAGCCAAGGCACCAGGCTGACAGTTTGTAACAAAGGAATGACCAAACTGCAGCCCCCAATTTTCCACCTACCAAACAGGGGAAGGAGCTTGGAACTTCTGCCCCGCAACAGAATGATGGGGTAGGAGCTTCTACCAGATAAAACTGCCACCCGAAAGAGTTGGGAAGGTTGAACCTATAAATTGTGCCCTCAACATTTTGAGTCACATACCCCAGGCACATTCCCCCTCTTTTCTTCAGTGGCCTCTCTCAAGCTCCCAGATGTTAGTCACAGACTCTCCATGCACAGCTAACAGCAGGGAGATGCAGGGAGGGGTATTTTATCCTTGGGAAGAAGCTGCAGCAAATGCAACTGAAGCATCTGAAGCCCTAAGCCTGAGCAGGTGCCTCCCACGGGGCTGAAACTCCAAGATATCCTCCCTTCCCCCTCAGCAGGCACCTCCTGCAGAGCTGAAATGAGCCCCAGCACTTCTTAGGATTGTCATGCATTGCTCAAAGAGTCATTAAGTTTGGTCTATAGACTAGGCACAGCATAGACAAGAGCAGTACAAGCTATGCTACTTTTTGTCTCAATCAACCCTCAAGGTGAAAGCAGAATTCACTTTCCATCAAGGTTGTCCTTCCTGTAACTGACTTCTCTACCATAAAAAGGCAACAATCTTTTGTACAGGTTAAAATACAATTAGACAGCAATTCTCTTCATAGCTGACATAGTCACCAGCCTGAATGCATCTCAGAAATGAAAGGCTCTGTCTCCCAATTACCAATCCCTGAATATCTAGTCTCCTAGGAGAAATACAAAGCAATAGCTTTTCTATTCTCTGCCTTCCACCCTCCTAATACACACACAACATGCAAGAGGGGAAGGCAGTAGACATTCCTTTTCTCAAACAGGGCATCTTAAGAGTGGAGATAGTCAAGAGTATATGTTCCTGGCAATATCTGTTTTCAAGTCAGCAAGGGCAGGCTTGTCAATTTTATTAGGGGATGAGGAGAAGGGACATGTTTGTGACTTTTTGACAAAGAAAATATAATCTCTTTGGGCAATTAATACAGTTTGCTGAATAAACATATGGGCCCTGCCCCAATCTGGACCAGGGCCCATTATGCAATGTCAACAATAATAAAAAGGCATGTCTTCACAGTTATAAACTTATGCTGTGAAACCAATATGATGGAGGAGTCAGCAACCTATGGCTCATGACACAAATATGGCTCTTTTGGTCATCCCCGCTGCCCCCATGCCAGAGTCCAGGGATGGTTTGGCTGCTCCTGGGGCCAGGGCTGCAGCAATAAGACCTCAATTGGGGCCCAGCACTCATCTAGCCGCAACGTTCTGTCTCCAGCCCCGATCCTGGGACAGGCCCCGTGGTCCCACTCCCATCTAACTGAAGAAAGGGATAGTGGAACACCCCATCCCCTGCTGCAGCACGGGTAGGAGGTGAAGTTGCAATTCTGGCCCAATCCCTCATCCAGCAGCAGAAATCCCATTAAATAAAGTCTGTGAATACAAGGTTTCATTTATGCTGCTATTAATATTATTAACGGACATGATGATTAAGTTGCATAGTTTCAGTCATACAAATAGCCATTCTTATACTGTTCTTTGTTTACCGCTTGTTCTGAATTTTGACGTAGTTTGGCTCTAGGATTTGAAAACGTTACTGACTCCTGTTCTACATTATTCCTGACAACTCATAGCTTTCAGGTCTATTGGTAATTTTTGGTCATGCAGTATTATATACATTTATGCAACTCAGGTTAACATATACCTATGTAGTGCTCCTGTACTGATCATAAATAGTACTAAATCATCGACAGCCCAGTTACTAGATTTACTTTGTAGACATAGTTTCCACTTTGCTATAAACCACCAATCCTACATCCCTATTTAAAAAAATAATTTACACAACACTTGTTTAAAATCTAAACAGTAATGGAGTCTGTGTAATGAACCAATAGATCCTATAGTTTGAAAGCTATGCCTTTATTCAAGTTAGCCTATGGTACAGTGGTAGTTTCAGAACAGTTAGAATGCAATCCATACAGCAGCTGTAAAAGTAAAGACTAGTTACCTATATTTTGAAGTCTTCTCGCTAGGAGAATTGCAATACTCCACAAACTTTACCTGTGCTTCTTGCTGTCTTTGTAAGGTACTACACTTGATCTATTACTCCCTTCCATCCTACACACTTCTAAAGAGCCAGGTCATATGGTAGTGAAAGGCTGATTACATAAGGTGTTCACTGTAAGTTGAAGTATGTGACATACAGGGGAATAAGGAAGAATAGTGGAGAGCAAACACCATCTGATATGTCTAGCATATGAAGCAAGAAAGTGGGAGTCAGTCTTTGTACTCAAATATATATTTTTTTCCAATTCACTTTGGAGAGAACTGAAGTGAGATAGTAGAACACATGGAAATAGAAGAAGAAGCTGAAAATAAATGGTAATTAATTAAGTGTAGTTGCTAAAGGAACTGCAGGAACACGTAGAAAAGGATGACATACACCCCTTTCAAAAGAAGTGAAAATGCAAGAGTTAGAAAGTTAAAGCCTAGAAAGGGTGAGTGTGTGTGTGTCTGTCTAATGAGAATATAAATTCCATCTTTCTTGAAGAGATCAAGAAAGTCAAGACTGATACAACAGTATCATCACAATAAGTCCCTATGTGCTACAAGTACATATGGTGCTGAAAGAGAATATAGAAAGAATCTCAAGATGTTGCCACTGAAGAGCTGAGATAGCGAGTATCAAGCAACTGGGGGCACAAAACCAAAAGTGAAGTTGCAAGGACAAGCAGTTATCACAGTTATCCATCCTACACACATTGAGAAGCCTACAATACACCAGCACTTGACACAAAACCTTGGTAGTTACTGCACCGGATATCTTCTAGCCAGTGAATCTGAAGTGTCTTCTATGATCTGACAGATAAAGCAAATTTTTAATTACAAGATACTGTGCAGATTCCTCAGACAATTTACAAGAATACAGAGTGATATTTCATTCCAGAGAGAGCGTATTTTAAAACTCTCTCTTTCTACTGCACATTATTCTCCAATTATTGAACATGTATATTTGGCAACAGCTCCTCTGTGCCTGGCAAACACTTTCCCAAAGCCATGAAAAAACATAAAAGCAATGAAAGCCAGAACAAAATCAGTATCACTGAGCAGAAGTGATGGAGCATCTCAGATGCTAAGAAAACAACAGACTGAAACCAGGGAATTAATCCATGACAAGAATAGGACTGCAAAATTATCCACTCTGTTCAGATAATGTCGGCATAACCATTTCTTTCTACACAAATCCCAGCTTTTTTGCCTTGTTTAGTCTACACATGCTACTAGTGGGGCAATATTTTCACAGTACAAAAAGAGAAAATTGATTCTGCAAGTGCTGACATTGAGTTATTAAAAAAAAAACAACAACAACAACATTAACTACTATGCCAGGATTTAGCCGAGCTATATATTGAGAGAGAAAAGGTGGATGAAGTAATGGCTTTCATTGGACCACCTTCTGTTAGTGGAAGGGAAAACCTTTTGAGATTCACAGAGCTCTTTCACCAACTGAGGTCTGAAATTATATACCACTGCCTCTCTTGCTGCAACCCATCAAGCAAGTCTAGTAGTATTAACTACTATCATCATTGATTGGTTAGCCACTTCTGAGAGCACACTGATAATATAAAACAGGATATGCGAAAGAGACACCTTCAAAGGCTGCTTATATCATGCATATAAACCTCAGTAACCATCAGTAGACATAACATCCCCCGACCACTATCCACAAAACTTTGTTTCGCTCTGTCAATGAAGAAATCAATAGAACCTCAGCAGTAATGTATCTATACTTTCACTTTCCTTTTAAAATTGAAATTTAAATCAAGAACATTTCCAAGGCAGGAATTAAGCAGATTTAAAAACAAAACCACATACACACACCAATTCACAACCTATACTAAAACGTCATTTGATTATGGTTTTCAAAAATGTTAGAAAAATTATCAGTAGCCCTGGTATAATTTTAATGAAGCCAATCAATAACCAAGGATCATAAAAGAACACCTCTCTATATAGCTGCTGCCTAGACACCAAAGGGAAGGATTCAGAGCTTACAGCCTAACATACAGCTCAATGGATAGGCACACGGGCTTGGAAGGGATGCACAGTTTGAAACTAAGTGCTCTTTTAGCATTCAAGAACCACCTCTATTCTCAGAACCCCCAAGAATCCAACTTAATTAATATATGACAATAAAAATATAAGCATCTTCCTTAAAATGTGAATGCAGCAGGCACAATTGGTATTGTTGTTGGCATAGTCTGTACATTACCAGTGTGGGAAACTAGGCTGCTACACAAGATTATAAGGGGGCCATTCCCACCTATGGTTGCCAGGTGTCCAGTATTGAAACAGACAGTCCAGTATTTGAGCTTTCTGTTCAGGGAACAAATTGAGAAAATATAAATGCTCTGTATTTTCTAAATAAGATGTAATGTAGATTGTGATGCAACGTCAAGTGTGTCCAGTATTTTTGTTGAAACCATCTGACAACCCTATTCCCACCCAGGAAGGAGCAGTTGCAGTGCAATAGCCCATTTGCTTATGCTTTAACAATATTAAATTAAAACCCAAGAATAGAGATGTGAAATTCAGTGTTAATACCTGGCAAAGTTCTAATGTGCAAAGGTCACTGGTAGAGCTGAAACTAGAGTCAGAGCTGCTGGCTCTGATTCAGTGCTCTATGTACTAGAACATGAACACAAGGCTTTAGTTAACACTTCTTATATAGTGTTTGCAGTTTGATACTAGTGACCTAGAGGATAGAGATTAATTGCCTATATTTTGTTAAGAAGTTTTTTCAAGCACATCACCTTCACCTGTGAGAAACCCAGTATTCTAGGGATGCATGCACTGGCAGCAATGGGTGTAGGGCTAGGACACTTTCCCATTTCATTCATGGCTTTTTTTCTTATGCCTCAGGAAGAAGCCATTGAGCAAACAAGCATTTAAAATGCACTTGTCAACATCAATATTCAGTCTGTCTCTTGGAAGTTTGCAAAGACAGCATTTAACTTGAAGTGGAGGTAAAGGCAGATATGCAAAGTCAGGAAACTAAGCCCATCAAAGTCCTTCATCCAGACAACTAACAAGCCAAGAAGTCTTCTAGTCCTTTAAGGCAAACAGTAGTGCAAAGGAATCAAGTTTACTTCAGCTCACCAACATCATGGGGGTACTCGCTATGCTCCATAACACACTTCCCAGCCCAGGACTATTCCTCTTCCTTGCAGTTGGTCTCTCTGCTCCCTTTTGAGGCAGACTAAACAGAGTCAATAGGGATAACCCCACCCTGCTCCCTTGCAGATTCCTGCAACAAGAGCAGGCAGCTGTGTTCCTTGCAGCAAATTAACCCTTTCCTCACCCACTTCCCCCAAAGAATCAGGAATGTCCTTCCTCCTAGCGCAAATCTTGTCCACTTCAGAATGGGAAGGGAGAGATCTTTTAAATTACATCATACTCATGGATAAGCACTCCATTTCAGGGACATTTTAGCATTAGCAGTATCCAAATAGGGAGTTACTCCACCAGAAGCACAAGAATCCCCTTCATTGTGTCTTAAATATCACAACAAAACTTTAACAAGGATCTCGCAGGCACATGCTCAGGAAAAAAAGTATCTTCCAGTTTCCCCCTAGGAGTGGTGACTCTATAAATTGAGGGCAGAGTCTATGTCAGATGTACTGTGGCAAAATAGACTATCACTCAAATCAGAGCAGAAACTATAGATAGATTCCAAAACATGCAAGATTTCCATTTTCTTCTCAACATCAGTGCTGCTTTTATGCTCCACGTATCAAATACTCCAGTGACTATACCCCATGTTAGCACTCTGACACTGTACTTAGAGGAGCTCACCTA